>NC_059471.1:44012225-45348344 GCF_018139145.2 Gymnogyps californianus | reverse complement strand
GAGGATTGGCTGTTGTTTACTCTGCCTCCAATGCATTCCCAGTCCAATTGTTTCTTCTACAAGCACGGTACTGTTGCTTTTCTTGCATTACATTTTTGCTACAAGAGAATTTTTGATGGTTTAATTTTGTGATAAAACCATGTGCAAGCCATACCCTTCTTCCAACGACGTGGACAACAGAGAAAGAAAAATTCGATTATGAGACACCGCTAAAGATGTTAGGGGTGAAAGAAAGCAATAGAAGTCATGTTGTTCTATAGGTGGAGTCTGCCCATGCGCACACTGTGTACAGCCTAGCTGACTAGATATCTGCACTGAATTCTTTCACATTGTGCTTCCAAAAGAGAATTGGGAGATTCTCTCGGTTAAATTAAACAAATGACCAGCTGGCCCTCTGTACAATGACCAGCAGAATAATCCTACTGGTATGAATCAGTGCGTCACTTCCTTACAGCTTTCTTTTAGGGGAAAAATGCCAGAGTGTCGCCATTTTTGTAAGCACAATACAGGTAACAACTCTGTGTGTATGTAGAAAAATACCATAGGAATACTGGAACCTCGGTTCAGCCTTGAACCTCTGTCCTGGATGTGCCAGAACCCACAGAGCCGCTGTCATCCTCAGTAAATGACTTCTTTTCTGTTTGTGAACTCTCTAAGCAGCAGATAGTGCCTTCATACTCACTCATCCACTGCATTCTTTTTCTTCACAGCATGGTTTAGTGACTTATGCTTAGGCTAGTCATCTTGGGGCTGGGAGGGAGACGTTCACTGCCGATGTTGGGAATCTGAGTTGAGGCATCTGAACCAAGCTGTTTAGTTTTGACTGTAAGTGCTGTCTGTTTCTGTTCTTTGTTCTTTTTCTACATTCGGAAATTTCCTTCTCCGATACGTTGCCCAAACTTACTGTTCAAATGGACGTTCCTGCCATGAAATTTGTGAGAATTTTCAGAGAAATGGCGATGACAGGGGAACAAAAGCACCTACGGTGACTTTTGCCTCCCACAATATATGTCTAGCCAAGTGCATTGTTTTTGTTTAATATGCCTATTTCAGAAGGCGTAACACGAAAAGTGAAAGTGAAGACTTCCTGAACACACTTAGAAACACCTGGAAGGAGCTGTACATACCCGGGAAACAATGATGAATGATCCTTTGGGCCCCCGTTCTCATTCTGTCATAGCTGCCATTGATTTTAATGGGAGCAAGGTCTGACTGTGAGTTTTGGCTTGGCAGAGTAAGTCCTTCCCTAGGAGTCCAAACCTAGCCATTCAGCCATGTTCGAGCATTCTCCTGCTCTCCCTGCCTCTCTGCAGCTGCCACTGCAATGTAAAGAAGGATTGTGAATGCAGAAATAGTTTTGTGGTCAGTTTTTGGTGTTGGAATGTCTCTTGACATGAAGGAAATCCTTGGCATATTATTAAAACTTCACCATGTGCAGTAAGAAATTGTTTCTGTGATTTGTACACACTTGTTGATTTCTGTTGCTCTTCTTTCCCTTGCTTTACTCATGTTCCGTTTTACCCTCCATTCTTATTGCGGCTCTCTCCAGGCCTGGCCATTTAAGCATAGATTTATACAGCAGCTGAGTCAAAAGCCCTTGTGTTCACTGAAGCCTCCCCGAACTTCCACAATCTAAACGATTAGTATCAGAATGCCAATCCCTATTACCCAGCTATAAGGAATCCTGCAGAGGAATACTACAAATGGGTGTCTACTACGATTTCACGTCGCTTGTTCTCCTCTCACCCTTGTCCCTAATTCCCGTCTTTTTTTTCCCCCCGTCTTTCTCAAGGCACGTTGAAGAGATTACTGAAGAAATGTCTCATATTGGACCCGATTCTTGTATACCTTAATGGCTCATCAGACTATTCTTCCGAGGAAGACAACACTCCGTGAAGTGAAAACCTACCGCACCCTCATGTTGTCACCCTTTTTACTCAGCTGGTAAAAATGGTCTAGAGGAGCTGCAGAGAAACGAGATCACAACTCATTGTTTTTCCAGAACATTCACCAGCACAATATGAAGTCTAATGAATAATATATGCCATAACTGTCAAAATAACTGAACCAAGGACACCTGAGGGAGTTTAATGCATTTTTTTTCACATACCAATTTGCAACTTTCAAAAATGTACAATGTGTTTTTCAGCCACTAGGGCCAATTAGTGAGTTTCTACTGTAAGCAGCTATGTACTGAACAGAGGAGGTCAATATGATGTAATGTTGTGCTGTCACTCATCAACTAGTTGAAGGATAATCTAACCGTTCATGACATCAGTGGGACTTTGGAGGAGTGACATCCTTGAGTTAACTCACTTTTACCCATTGTCTTCTGTGGTGTGATAGGACTGCTGTGGTGGTTTCCTCAAAAGGTTTTCAGAACTTGTATCATCAGAGGCATTTTGATTGTAGTAGACGGCCGTCGTGCTGTCAGTTAGAGACTCAACAGAAGCTGCATTTCTCCAAGATGTTTCACTTTTCCTTTCAAACACTATGGAATACACAGTCTGTAGGAAGCTGAGATACTTTCCCTCGGAGGCTTAGAATCAATTTAATGTTAACAAGTTACTGTACTGACAAGTACTGGTAGAGATGACCTAAGATATCTTGCGTACATCCGTTCAGAAGCAGTCATTATATATGCTGACTCTCTTTGGATACTCCTTTCTCATTTGACATGAAAAATGAGGCAGTGCCAGGGTGAGCTGCTGCCTTTCTAGCTTCTGTGTTTGCCACAGGAAGGGTGGACTATCAATCCAAAAGCTAATGGGGAGAGTGAAGGGCCAAAATGAGTGAAGAAAGAGGGGCAGACAAAGCTGGAAGAAGAGACCCTTTATAGGAAAGCAAGGCAGATGACAACAGAGACTGATGGTGACAAAGGGAAATGGCTTCTGTTCACAGAGCAGCTAGTCTTCCTGGAGGACCTCTTGATAGCTCACAAAGACCTGTCCTTTGCTTGACGCTTTTTAAATTAATCCAGTGGCAGTAACTAGTACTGCACAATGAACTAGCTGCAGTCAGGCATTTTGCTATGGGCACAACCTGTTGCTTCCAGCATGTTAATTTACCCGACACTATCTGTGAAACTCACTCTGGTATTAAAGGGAAAGCAGGAGAAACAAGTGAAGCTGTGTATTTACTGTTTGATAACTAGTTTTCAAACGTCTCTTCACTTCAGCAGATGATTTATATCATTTAGAAACGTCACCTACTAATATAATTTCTTAAATAACAAGTGTTTATTAGCAATTAACAAACATGAGACGCGTCCTTTTTTCAAATGTCAAAACCTGGTTTAAATAAGTACTTTACATTGTGTTTCTTGAAGCTTGCCAAATGGAGATGGTTAGAACAAGAAAGAGGAAAAAAAAAAGGAGTCCTTTAGCCCCAATATTTGCTCTTAACTGCACAAGCTACAAAACATGTGTGGAGGATGCTCCCGCTAGGTCTCCCCTATGGGGATACAGGGGATACAAACCTCCTTGGTAGAAGAGGGAACTAAAGCTAGGGTGGGATTCGGCCCACTCTGACTTCTGTGTCTATGTTTGGACTAGGTGTCCACACAGCCGTTAGAGTGAGCGGATATCAAGGGCTTGGCGCAGTAGCCTACCCCTTGGCATCATGCGGGTGTGATCTGAGATTCTATAGGTGTCTCCTCTGGCTTCCAGCTGTCCCCTCAGAAGGGCAAGACTGCCAAAGCTCCTGTGTCATATCTGCTAGGCTCTAGGTGCTAGTTTCATTACAGCATCTCAAATGGCATGAAGTTGCCTGTGTGTAGGAAATCAAACTGAGGCCCTAGTCAATACAGTCAGTTAAGTCTAAAGGTGTCCTAAAGGTGTCCACTTTAGGACGACAGCATGAACAACTTTTTACTCTGCTAACTATAATGGGATCTTAGTAATTTTTTACTATAAATATCTGCAAGATAGCTATCTGTCCTGGTTTCAGCTAGGACAGAGTTAATTTTCTTCCTAGTAGCTGGTATAGTAGCTCTTGAAGAGAAGCTTTTACTACTCTATCGTATGTCAAGGCTGACTAGTAGTGTTCCCAGACTAGATCTCCAGGATGCAGCTGCCGTCTGCAACGGGAAAGAGCAATGTTTTATTTGCAGAGCCTCATGGAGTGGGCTATGGCTGTCCATGCGCAACTGTGACTGAAGTGCTCTTGGAACATCCAGGGAGAAATTTAAGTTCTTGGAGAGATTCTTATCAAAAACTTGGGTGCTGTCAATTTCCTGTGTCACCAGACTGAAGAAGAACATAATGTTTCAAGCAATCGCTTACGCTTACACTGCCAAAACCATATTTACGTCATGCTTCAGGTGACCATTTTCTCCTGTGAATCTGGAACTTGCGTACACAAGCCTTACTGTCCCTGGTGCAGAACGGTAAGAGAGCATCACTGTTCAGGAGGGCTGAACAGGCTGTTCAGGAGGGCGAGGCAGGGCAGGCGAGGGGGGCAGTTGCACTGTATGCACGGGAGAGGTTTGACTTTACAGCCCTTACCGTTCGGGATGATGTGGTCGAGAGCCTGTGGGTGAGGATTAGGGGGATGGAAAACAAAGAAGATGTCATTGCGGGTGTCTACCATCAGTCACCCAGCCAGGAGGATAGCACTGATGAGGTATTCTATAGGCAATTAGGAGAAATCTCTGGATCGGCAGCCCTTGTCCTTATGGGAGATTTCAATTTCCCGCACATCAGCTGGGAATACCATACTGTCACGGCTGGGACAAGTATGGCTGGGAAATTCCTGAAGTTTGTTGAAGATCATTTCTTTGCACAAGCACTCAGTGAGCCACCTAGGAAAGGTGCCCTCCTAGACTTGCTATTTGTGAATAAAGAAGGACTCGTGGGAGACGTGATGGTAGGAGGCTGTCTCGGCCACAGTGATCACAAAGAGGGTGAGTTCAAAATTTTGGGTGTGATGAGAAAAAAGGTCAGCATAATTGCTACCCTAGATATCAAGAGAGCAAACTTTAAGCTACACAGGGAGCTACTTCGCAGTGTCCCCTGGCAAGCTACTTTTGAGGACTTAGGGCTGCATGAGAGCTGGTCAGTTTTAAAGAACCACCTTCTAAAAGCACAGGAGCAGGCAATGCCATTGTGTTGAAAGCCAAGCAAGCGGGGCAGAAGACCAGCTTGCCTGAACAGGGAACTCCTCTTGGAACTCAGGCGGAAAAAGAAATTGTATGAGCTCTAGAAGCACGGCCAGGCTTCGCAGGAAGATGACAGAGCTGTGGTTCACATATGGAGGGAGAAATCTCGAAAGGCCAAAGCTCGACTGGAGTTGAAACTGGCCAGTGTTCTGTCAGACAAAAAAAAACGCTTTTTGAAGTATACTAATAGCAAGAGGAGGTCTAAGGAAAGTATCGGACCCATGCTTGATGAAGATGGTCACCTGATAAATAGGGATGAAGAAAAGCCGTCCATTTTTCAGCCGTCCAATACGTCCCCTCTTCAGACATGTATCTTTGCAAGTATACATTGCATGAGGAGGAGGTGGTGCAATCCTGGAAACTCCTAGAGGGCTGACAGAGTTTTCCGCTCACTCTTCCTTTCTTTTCTTTCTCTTTCTTTCTTTTGTTCTTTTTCCTTCTTTCTTTCTTTCTTCCCTTCTCTTTCTTTCTTCTTTCTTTCTCTCTTTCTTTCTTGCCTTCCTCCCTTCCTCCCTTCCTCCGTTCTCCTCCCTCCCTCCTCCCTCCCTTCCTTCCTTCTCTTCCTTCTTCCTTCCTCCTTCCTTCCTTCCTTCTTCCTTCCTTCCTTCCTTCCTTCCTTCCTTCTCTCTCTCCTCTCTTTCCTCTCTTTCCATCTTTCCTTTCCACAAAAGTCAAGGCAGGCTCACACAACAGCTTGGGGCTCAGTTTTAACTTCTTACTCTGCTTCTACATTTGGAGCCAAAGAGACAACAGGTCTGGCTCGAGCAGGCAGAAGGACGCTTTTCTTCTCTCTGTCAACCACCTAAAGCATCCCGGGAAGAGTGAGAGGTGGGCAGGATGCGTCTGCAACCCCCTGGGCTGCACTATTCTCGTCTGCTCTGCTTCTTGCAGTTTCCCCTCCCCGTCCTTGAGACGCCGGGCTTCTGCAGACAGCTGCTCACTCAAGAAGGCAGCTATGCAGCTGCTGTTTCTAGGGCAGCTGGCAAAGCCAAACTCCTCTCCCATTTTCCATGGGAGTGCCAACACCACCTTCTACCTGGACATTAGGTGAAGAAGAACAAAGTTGGCATTAAAGAGTTGGAGTTAAGGAAACTCCGTCTCTGCACTCTGTCACCACGGTGCATCCTCTTTCTCCCTGCCCCATAACAAGAGAGAGCCTTTCCACTTGGACCACTGCTTTGGCTGGAGGAAACGTGCCCTTCTGACCTCCACGGCAGTGGCACCGGGAGACCTGCAGAAAGAGGGTGGGACCGACTGCGGCTGGCACCGGGACGGGCACGAAGCATCCCGGGACACATCCCCACCTACTCATGACCGAAAGCAGCTTGGCAAAGCTGCTGGCGAGCAGCGTGGCAGAAAAGGCCCCGGGGGTCCTGGCGGACACCGGGTTGACCAGGAGCCAGCAAGGTGCCCTTGCCCAAAGGCGGCGGCAGTGGTACCCGGGGCTGCACTGGGCAAAGCCTTGGCAGCAGCTGGAGGGAGGTGACCCTTCCCCTCTGCTCAGCGCTGGGGAGGCCATGCCTGCAGTGCTGTGCCCGGGTCTGGGCTCCCCAGGACGAGAGAGACATGGGCAGAGTGGGGAGAGCCCCCCAGGGCCCCTCCCCACCCCCGCCCCCAGGGCGACCCTTGGGCTCAGAACGGCATGTTGTGTTGACCCGGCGCTGGCCCGGCAACGGCCCCAGTGCCTGCAGGGACGGCGCTGTGCCAGCACGTGCTGAGCCAAGCTCTTGCCCAGCAGCACTGCCCGGCACCAGGACCCCTTGGCAGCCTTGCTCGAGCCGGCTGGGCACTGTCCTGAGCCCCACCAGCGTGTCCCACGCCAGGCTTCTCCTGCCCTCGGCGCATGGGCCAGGTGAACTGCTGCCGCGGCTCCAGGTAGGCTCCCCCGCGGCTCGGGGACACGCCGGCACCGCCGGGCCCCGCAGCAGCCGCCTTTCTCATGCCCGGTGCCGTCTGCTCTGCAGGGACGACCCTGACCCGAGCAGCAGTGCGCGCCCGTCCCGCCATCACCCGAGCCCCTGCTCCATCAGCGCGTGCGGGTGACCCAGGGCCGTGCGACGAGGAAGAGGGACCTCCTCCTCTTCAGCGATGCCTTGGTCATCGCCAAGCCCAGTAAGACTCACAGAGCCCAGCTGCCTTTCCTCCCAAGCCCTGGCCCTGGCCCCAGGGCAGGGACAGCCAAGGAGCAGCCCCGGGTCCCCGGCACCCTGCTGCTGGATGCACCCATGGCCGTGCCCGTGGCAGGCGGGCGCTGGAGGGGAGCCACCGGCCTCGGCCACCTCCACATCACTCCCTGCTGCTCCTCTCTGCAGACGTGGCAGCGCCCCGCGCCCGCAGCTCTGCCTGGCCCTGGGCCAGCTGCAGGTGCTGAGCAGCGGCAAGGGGGCAGCCGGGGATGCCGCTGAGGAGGAGGAAGGCAAGACCACCAACTCCCTTGTCCTCGTCTGGCCCTGCGGCTCCTGCATCGTCACCTTCCGGTGAGTCTCGGTGCCACGTCCCACGGCAGGGCTGGGCAGCGCCTCTGTCCTGCCCCCGACAGGGCTTCCTCCTGCCGCTGTGCCTGGCCCCACGGGGCAGGGCTGTGCCGGCGCCCGCCTCTGCCCGCAGGCTGGGGAGCAGCGGGCACTCAGGCTGTTTCTCCTCTCTTTCTGCAGCTCCCGGGCGCTGAAGGAGCTCTGGGTCAGCGCGCTCCTGGGGTAAGCCCTGCCTGGCAGTGCAGCCTGGGGGGCCCGTGCTCACATCACGGGGGGATGCTCCAGGAGGAGCCGTACGAGGCGGAAACACCGCTCCCCAGCTGGGGAGAGGTGCCCCACGGCTGCGGGCAGCTCTTGAGCGGGCAGAGCTGGAGCGCTTCGCCCAGCTCTGTCCAGCCAACACCTGCCCAGCCCCGTCCTCACCACTGCCGCTGCTCTCCGCTCGACTGCCGGGTGGTGCCCGGCTGCTTCGGGGCAGCTTGCAAGTGCTCCCCGGGCTGGCAGGAGCGGGAAAAGGCGGCTTGGGTCTCACACAGCTCTTGCTCTGCCCCTTGCCCCTGCACAGGCCACCAGAAGGAGTGGAGGGAGCCCGGGTGACCCAGCTGCCCTCCATCAAGCTCCTGCTGAAGGAGCTGAGCAGCCGCCATGCCGTGAGTGTCCCTCCTGTCTCCTTTGCCCCCAGATGCTGCTCCAGCCCAGCATCAGGTTCATCGCTTCTCACCTTCTGCTCTTTTCCCCTTGCCCAGGCAACGACACTACACGCCAGCAGCCTGGAGAGGCTGGTCGAGAGCCAGGCAAAGGTGAGGGTCACTCGGGGTGTCATCTCAGCCGTCCCCTCCTCTCACACATGGCCAAAGGCTGATGCAGCTCGCCGGGGGCCCTTTCTGCTGCGGGGCTGCTGGGTGAGCGCGGCGTGTTGCTTGCAGGCTGGCGCAGAGCAGCGGCCACCACCCGTCCCCTCTGGCAGCCAAGGTGGACCTGGCCGCGCGGCTGGTGAGTTTGGAGAAGACGGGGGCAGGATGGCCCTTCTCTCCTCCTCGCGCAGGCGGGCACTCCTGCTGCACTGGGGCTGCTGCTGCCCTTCCCGCAGGGCACGTCCGTCCCCATTGCTCTGCGGCAGGAGAGAGCTGAGCCCCGGGGACCCTCGTTCCCAAACGACGCCTCTCCCGTGCGCTCAGCAGCGGGGGGACAGCGCTGAGAGGGTCCAGGAACGCTCGCCTGGCGCTTCTCCTCCATGTCTCTTTGCTCTCTTTTCCTTGGCAGCAGGCGGGACCCAGCAGGAGGAGGGGGCTGCCCTGGTGCTTTGCATGGCGAGGGACCTCAGCCGCTGCAGAGGCACCCGGGCTGTCGGGCTCTGGCAGCAGGGGGGCTCTCTTCGGCCGGCCCCTGGCAGCTCTCTGCAGCCAGGACGGCACGCTGCCCCAGCCCATCCAGGTAAGCAAGCCTGGCCAGGGGGTCCCCAGCCCGCTGGCTCCTCCGCAGAGGCGCTGTCCCCAGCAGAGGGACCCCGGCTGGGGCTCGGGGACAAAGCCGCCTCCTCCCACGCACCCACCTCCAGCCCCCCTCCAGCCTGCCCTAGGGAAAGCAGAGCCCTCCACACGTGCTCCTGCCCTTGAGCAAGGTTCACCTGCCCAGGGCCTGCCTCCAGCCACGCCACTCTCCTCCTCTGTCCCCTGCAGGACCTGCTGGCTCTTCTGCACGAGCACGGGCCATCCACGGAGGGGATCTTCCGGCTGGCGGCCAGCGAGCGCGTGCCTCCCGCGAGCTCCGGGAGGCCCTCGACAGCGGAGCGGAGGTCCACCTCGAAAGCCAGCCTGCACACCTGCTGGCCGTCATCTTGAAGGTGAACCCTCTGGACCTGGAGCCCAGCAGCTCCCGGCTCTCGCTGCCGGCGATGCTGCCTGCGCTCCCGGCGGCAGTGGTCAAAGCCTCACCCGGAGCCCTTGGCATTGCAGGACTTCCTCCGGAAGATCCCCTCCAAGCTCCTCCAGGCAGAGCTCTACGAGGAATGGATGAACGCGCCTGCAGAAGACCAGCAGGCAGGAGAGGCTGGCAGGACTGAAAGAGTAAGTGCGGCGAGCAGCCTGCCTGCTCCGCAGGGACTGGCAGAGGCTGGGACTTGCCTGCAAAGCCACAGCCTGCCTGCAGAAGCCACGTCTTCTGCCAGCCACCTCTTGCTGCTGTGGGGTGGGGTTTTGGGGGGAAGAGGCTCAGAAAAGCCTTTCTCTCCTTGGAGCACTTCCCGCAGGCACTGGGGGTTGCTCCACGAAGGGACTCTGGCCAGAAGGGCAGGGAGGGAGGTGGCCGTACCTCAGCAAAGGCTGTCCCTCTGCTGGAGACCAGGCGTGGCCAGGGAGCCTTCCCTCGGCTGGGCTTGGCAGAGCTCAGCTCGGCAGAGCTGTGTTGACGATGGCTACTTTGTTAACGTTGCGTTCCTGTTCCCTCAGGGTGGCCAGCAAGTTGCCCAAGGGCAACCTCCTGCTCCTCAAGAGCTTGCTGTCCCTGCTGCAAGACATCAGCAGAAACGCGGCCACCAGCAGGATGACTGCCGGCAACCTGGCCGTCTGCGTGGGGCCAAACCTGCTGAGCCCAGCCGAGGAGCACACGCTCCCCCTGGACGTCCTGCTGCAGGTGACGGGGAAGGTACGCTGTGGTTACCAGCCGGCTACAGCCTTCTGGGCCCACCCGAGCTCTGCTGTGCAGAGGGACCTGGCTGCCTCCTCTCTGCAGCAAACGCTCGTGGGGAGCTGCCGGGAAGAGCAGCCCCACAGCTGCAGCTTGCTGCGCAGAAGCGAGGGTCAGGAGTGGCAAAGGCTCTTTGAGCCGTGTTCAGCCACCTAGGGGGAAACCAATGGTTTGCTGTGTGCAGGTGACGCGGCTGGTGGAGTTCCTCATTGAGCACCGCGGGAACTCTTTGAGGAGGAGGTGGCTGGGCTTGCCGGTGCACGGGCCGAGGAGTCACCGATGATCCCAAAAGACACAGCACCAGGGGCAGAAGCAGAAACCGCAGAGGTATGTCAGGGCCACCAAAGCGTGACAACAAAAGCCTCCCCCTCAGAAGGTGGGACTGCTGCCACAGGGACGAGCAAGGTCACCCACCAGCCTGCAGCTCTGCTAAAGTGCAGAGTAAGGCTGATGCAGGTTGGCCATCGCACTGTGTGCAGTGATCCCACCAGAAGTGGCTCAGCCAGGCTGAGCAAACCCATCCAAGAGATGCCTTTCAGAGCTAAGGTAGCAATTGGGCAGGTAGGCGCTCACCACCTGGTAACTTCCACATTTCCATTGCAGGTGCCTCCAGTCGCTCTGGAAAGCAAACACCTGAAGGCTCGCTGGGGAGAAGGTAACATGAGCTAGCTTTGATTAAGAGGAACTGATTCATGGTCATGGCTTTACCTGTCTAACAATACTATTGAATGGAAAGGTTGCCAGGCTCTTCGCAGGAAAAGGAAAAACAATCCAACAGAAAGAGAAAACTAAGCTGCGAAGAGGAGAGGATGGCCAGGCAGGCAAGAAAAGGCGAAAGCTGGAAAGCAAGATCTCAGGAATGGGCAACTGAGAAAACCCAGGCAGGGCGAGAAGAACAAGGAGCCCAGGTGTGTAACAGACCCTGCTGTCCATCTGTCACATTTTAATGCTGCTCTGAGTATAGGAAATATTTCCAAGGTGCACAGAGATGGCCCCAGAGAGGAAGCATGCACCTGCCCTTGGGAGAACATATGTCAGGAGAAAAATACCACTCCGGCGCTGGCAGTTTCCATTTTGCACTTGTCAGTGGGTGTTACAGCAGGTCCCCTCTCCATCGTCTGCCAAAGGTCTGGGGAATCTGGAGAGTTCCCCGCTGACTGGAAGCTCACCAGCATTGTTCCTATTTACAAGAAGGGTGTGAGGGAAGAGCCAGGAAACTACAGACATGTTAGTCTCACCTCAGTCCCTGGAAAAATTATCAATAAGATCACACTGTGTAGTATTGAAAGGCATTTGACATGACATTTAACTAAAACAAATGCCAGATTCGGCACTTGGGACAAAGTAATGCCGAACGCAGGTATACATTGGGAGAGGAGTGGCTGGAGAGCAGCCCTGCAGAAAGGGATTTGGGGTGCTGGTTGTGGGAAGCTCAACAGGAGTCAGCAGCGTGCCCAGCAGCCAAGAGGGCAAACCGCAGCCTGGGGTGCATCAAACGCAGCATAACCAGCCGGCCAAAAAGAGGAGATTATCCCGCTGTATTTTGTGTTTGGTGCGGCCTCCCCTTGAGTACTGTGTGCAGTTCTGGGCCCCACAGTGTTAAGGTCCTTGAGTGCATCCAGAGGAGGGCAACAAAGCTGGTGAAGGGCTGGAAGGCATGTCCTATGAGAGCAGCTAAGGGCTCTGGGTCTGACTAGTTTGGAGGAGAGGAGGCTGAGGGGCGACCTCATTGCTCTCTACAGCTTCCTGAGGAGGGGAAGTGGAGAGGGAGTGCTGAGCTCTTCTCCCTGGGATCCACTGATAGGATGGTGGGAATACTTCAAAGCTGCGCCAGGGAGGTTTAGACTTGACACTAGGAACCATTTCTTTACTGAGAGGGTGGTCAAACACTGGAACAGGCTTCCTGGAGAGGTGGTCGATGCCCCATGCCTGTCAGTGTTTAAGAGGCATTTGGACCATGCCCTTAATAACATGCTTTAACTTTTGGTCAGCCCTGAAGTGGTCAGGCAGTTGCACTAGGTGATCGTTCTAGGTCCCTTCCAACTGAAATATTCTCTTTGTTTCTCTCTCCTCTCCTCTCCTCTCCTCTCCTTCTCCTCTCTCCTCTCCCTGGATTCAAGAAGAGAGGCTATCACTGTAGCCACGCAGGAATACTACGAATGGGTATTGGATTTCACGTCAAAGCACATGTTGCTTGTTCTCCTCTCACCCTTGTCCCTAATTCTTGTCTTTTTTTTTCCCCATCTTTCTCAAGGCAGGTTGAAGAGATTACTGAAGAATGTCTCATATTGGACTTTGTCATTTGACATGAAGAACACTTTAGAGCCACATACCACTTTTGAGCTGCAGCTCAAGTGGTTGTGACCAGCAAGCTGGAAGAAGCGGTGCTGCTGTATATATGTATTACTTTGTATTACCTTGGCAGTTTTGCTGTGTAAATATGTATGTGATAGGGAGATACATGCTTTATTGTAGAATGAAAATATGTGCTATAAAAAGTTGTTTATGTGAAAAAGCAAGATTCTTCATATTAAACTGTGTTGGTTTCTACGTTCAAGGTGTCGGAGTAACTGGAGGAAATTTGTGTTTCGCCTTCTAATATCTGCGAGCGCAGCCATTCAGGCTTCTATGGGGAAAGTTATGGAAGTTCTAGGCAGGCCCTCTGATATCAAAGAAGGCAGCAGAGGATTACAAAGCATTGCTTTGCTATTAGAGGTGCCTTCAGGAGTTTGTTACAGACAGCATAAAAGTTCTGAACGGAGACTCAGGTATCAGTGATACTCCCTTGCTGCCTGAGTTCACTCATTCAAGGAAAGTAAGCCTTCCTTGCTGTCTGTCTCTCTTTCTTCTCTCTCTCTCTCTCTCTCTCTCTCTCTTAAAAGAATTAGGTATATACCAGCAGAGGTAACACTCTCCTTAAGCAAGGCTGAGATGATGGATGATAACTAATGCAACTAATTGTCCACATGGTTCCCAACATGAGACATAATCCAGTGCTGTTTCCTCCTGCGTCATCGAATGGGGTTCATATCACCTGGCTTTCACTACCAAAAAAATTAGTTGTTCACATCTAAGCCTGTCATCCAGACTCTCTTTCTGAGAGTCCGGGCAGTTGGACTAGATGATCGTTGTAGCTCCCTTCCAACTGAAATCTTCTCTTCTCTCTTCTCTCTCTTCTCTTCTCTTCTCTTCTCTTCTCTTCTCTTCTCTTCTCTTCTCTTCTCTTCTCTTCTCTCTCTCTTCTTTCTCTCTCTTCTCTTCTCACTGGATTCATGGAGAGAGGCTATCACTGCCACACTAGAACACAGTCAGGCAATATCTCCAATAATACACGTATCTTAATATTCTGACGGACACTGGAGTACGCAATGATGAAAGCAATTACAGGAGAAGCAGTTAGGTTTGAGAGTGACTTTAACTGCGCTTTGAAGCAACCATTTCATAGAAAGATAGGGGGAACAAAATCTTCTGTAGCAATTGCTGTAACAGTGACTACTTATTAAGGGGAAGAAATCTCATTGCTTTGAGCAGTAAAGATTCCTAATGATGGAAACAAATATTGCAAGTGAATCACAAACGTGAGGTTAGCCAGAAGATGCATTTCAGGTCATCTTTTCCTTCAATTCTTCTTAGCCCAAAGTGTCTGCAGCTCCTTCTGTATTTTTTACTGTTTTTTCACATGCCAGTAGAGCCACAGTTCTTGTCTAAATGATTTAAATTTGTCATAAATATATCTGCATTTTGCTGTTCTATCAGCATTTACAGTGAGGGAACTTATTCACAGGAACTATTTAGTGCAGAATCACTCCTCGGGAAAGGTGAATAGGTAAAACGATGAGGACAAATTTTATTTTATCAGTTTAACTAAGGAGTTGCTTGTGAAGCAGTACATCTGTGTTAGGGTGAGATTACAATTAGCCCAACTAGAATCAACCAAACAGGACACTTCATTGACGAGTACCCCCGAACACGTTGGACATATTGCCCCAGCAATCGATTGTGCGGACTACATTGGAGAAAGGGTTAGAGAGTTCTTTAATCTTCTCAAAGGGAAAAAGCAAACCATCCAGATTCGTTAATATAGGTTTTATAATTGCAAGAAAAAGGAAGTATGATACCAGTTTGCCACAAGACGTCACAAAAATACCAATTGTTTCTGTCCTGCAGGCATCTTCGGTACCGCTGGTCACCTCTATGAGGTGGGCAATGTGTCAGTCTGGTCTGGGAAGAAAGCAAAGCAAAATTTCTGACTTGTTTTTCTCACTTTTAGTGCCACTACAAAGGTATTAGATGTCCTCTGAATATGTTTCATTTTTGTTTCGTTTCATTTCATTCCATTCCATTCCATTCCAAAGGCAGCACTTCAGGATAAGTGTTCGTCAGTGAAGGATGCTGCTGTCACATCCTTTTGGGAAAAGTCCACACGAGAGGCCAAAATCTCTTCTTTTTAGAGAGTCTGCAATCTAGAGATTTGAGCATAACGAACGTTTTTTTATCACCTTTACTTGTGTGAACAATTCCGTATTTTCATTCTGGATTGACATCAATGTGAGAAGAACATCTAGGCCACATGTTTTGGTTTGGTTCTTTTCTTCAGGAGTGAGTAAAAATATTTTTCCAGGCATGCCATCAGCGTTTACGTAATTTTGCAAAGCAAGTGGACTGGGGAGAAGAGAAACCACTTGTTCAAGGTTACAGAGAATGTAAGGGAAACTGTGGAGTTAGACCCAGACTTCCGATTCTCTTTCTCCCTCCCTATTAGAAGCCCTGTAGATGTATGTTTGGCTCCCTGTTTTCCTCATGGTTCCCCGTTGGAGTTTTGTCTCTTGTAATGGCAGACCGCTAACTTTCAAGGTTTGTGAATAATATTTGGGCACAGGAAATGTCACAGGAAGAGAAAATACATCTCTGCCTAGGTTTATCTTAACCCTACCTTTCTTTTCACCAGCATTCCCATGCTGCCCAGTATTTTGAAACCCTTTCAGTGTAAATTTTGGCATAGTGTTGCAGCATCCATGACACTCTCATGTGTGCTAATAGGGAGGATTGCTGTTGTTTACCTCCTGCCTCCAATGCATTCCCAGTCCAATTGTTTTCTCTACAAGCACGGTACTGTTGCTTTTCTTGCATTACATTTTTGCTACAAGAGAATTTTTGATGGGTTTAATTTTGTGATAAAACCATGTGCAAGCCATACCCTTCTTCCAACGACGTGGACAACAGAGAAAGAAAAATTCGATTATGAGACACCGCTAAAGATGTTAGGGGTGAAAGAAAGCAATAGAAGTCATGTTGTTCTATAGGTGGAGTCTGCCCATGCGCACACTGTGTACAGCCTAGCTGACTAGATATCTGCACTGAATTCTTTCACATTGTGCTTCCAAAAAGAGAATTGGGAGATTCTCTCGGTTAAATTAAACAAATGACCAGCTGGCCCTCTGTACAATGACCAGCAGAATAATCCTACTGGTATGAATCAGTGCGTCACTTCCTTACAGCTTTCTTTTAGGGGAAAAATGCCAGAGTGTCGCCATTTTTGTAAGCACAAATACAGGTAACAAACTCTGTGTGTATGTAGAAAAAATACCATAGGAATACTGGAACCTCGGTTCAGCCTTGAACCTCTGTCCTGGATGTGCCAGAACCCACAGAGCCCGCTGTCATCCTCAGTAAATGACTTCTTTTCTGTTTGTGAACTCTCTAAGCAGCAGATAGTGCCTTCATACTCACTCATCCACTGCATTCTTTTTCTTCACAGCATGGTTTAGTGACTTATGCTTAGGCTAGTCATCTTGGGGCTGGGAGGGAGACGTTCACTGCCGATGTTGGGAATCTGAGTTGAGGCATCTGAACCAAGCTGTTTAGTTTTGACTGTAAGTGCTGTCTGTTTCTGTTCTTTGTTCTTTTTCTACATTCGGAAATTTCCTTCTCCGATACGTTGCCCAAACTTACTGTTCAAATGGACGTTCCTGCCATGAAATAAATTTGTGAGAATTTTCAGAGAAATGGCGATGACAGGGGAACAAAAGCACCTACGGTGACTTTTGCCTCCCACAATATATGTCTAGCCAAGTGCATTGTTTTTGTTTAATATGCCTATTTCAGAAGGCGTAACACGAAAAGTGAAAGTGAAGACTTCCTGGACACACTTAGAAACACCTGGAAGGAGCTGTACATACCCGGGAAACAATGATGAATGATCCTTTGGGCCCCCGTTCTCATTCTGTCATAGCTGCCATTGATTTTAATGGGAGCAAGGTCTGACTGTGAGTTTTGGCTTGCAGAGTAAGTCCTTCCCTAGGAGTCCAAACCTAGCCATTCAGCCATGTTCGAGCATTCTCCTGCTCTCCCTGCCTCTCTGCAGCTGCCACTGCAATGTAAAGAAGGATTGTGAATGCAGAAATAGTTTTGTGGTCAGTTTTTGGTGTTGGAATGTCTCTTGACATGAAGGAAATCCTTGGCATATTATTAAAACTTCACCATGTGCAGTAAGAAATTGTTTCTGTGATTTGTACACACTTGTTGATTTCTGTTGCTCTTCTTTCCCTTGCTTTACTCATGTTCCGTTTTACCCTCCATTCTTATTGCGGCTCTCTCCAGGCCTGGCCATTTAAGCATAGATTTATACAGCAGCTGAGTCAAAAGCCCTTGTGTTCACTGAAGCCTCCCGAACTTCCACAATCTAAACGATTAGTATCAGAATGCCAATCCCTATTACCCAGCTATAAGGAATCCTGCAGAGGAATACTACAAATGGGAACACACTAAGATTTCACGTCGCTTGTTCTCCTCTCACCCTTGTCCCTAATTCCCGTCTTTTTTTTCCCCCCGTCTTTCTCAAGGCACGTTGAAGAGATTACTGAAGAAATGTCTCATATTGGACCCGATTCTTGTATACCTTAATGGCTCATCAGACTATTCTTCCGAGGAAGACAACACTCCGTGAAGTGAAAACCTACCGCACCCTCATGTTGTCACCCTTTTTACTCAGCTGGTAAAAATGGTCTAGAGGAGCTGCAGAGAAACGAGATCACAACTCATTGTTTTTCCAGAACATTCACCAGCACAATATGAAGTCTAATGAATAATATATGCCATAACTGTCAAAATAACTGAACCAAGGACACCTGAGGGAGTTTAATGCATTTTTTTTCACATACCAATTTGCAACTTTCAAAAATGTACAATGTGTTTTTCAGCCACTAGGGCCAATTAGTGAGTTTCTACTGTAAGCAGCTATGTACTGAACAGAGGAGGTCAATATGATGTAATGTTGTGCTGTCACTCATCAACTAGTTGAAGGATAATCTAACCGTTCATGACATCAGTGGGACTTTGGAGGAGTGACATCCTTGAGTTAACTCACTTTTACCCATTGTCTTCTGTGGTGTGATAGGACTGCTGTGGTGGTTTCCTCAAAAGGTTTTCGGAACTTGTATCATCAGAGGCATTTTGATTGTAGTAGACGGCCGTCGTGCTGTCAGTTAGAGACTCAACAGAAGCTGCATTTCTCCAAGATGTTTCACTTTTCCTTTCAAACACTATGGGAATACACAGTCTGTAGGAAGCTGAGATACTTTCCCTCGGAGGCTTAGAATCAATTTAATGTTAACAAGTTACTGTACTGACAAGTACTGGTAGAGATGACCTAAGATATCTTGCGTACATCCGTTCAGAAGCAGTCATTATATATGCTGACTCTCTTTGGATACTCCTTTCTCATTTGACATGAAAAATGAGGCAGTGCCAGGGTGAGCTGCTGCCTTTCTAGCTTCTGTGTTTGCCACAGGAAGGGGTGGACTATCAATCCAAAAGCTAATGGGGAGAGTGAAGGGCCAAAATGAGTGAAGAAAGAGGGGCAGACAAAGCTGGAAGAAGAGACCCTTTATAGGAAAGCAAGGCAGATGACAACAGAGACTGATGGTGACAAAGGGAAATGGCTTCTGTTCACAGAGCAGCTAGTCTTCCTGGAGGACCTCTTGATAGCTCACAAAGACCTGTCCCTTTGCTTGACGCTTTTTAAATTAATCCAGTGGCAGTAACTAGTACTGCACAATGAACTAGCTGCAGTCAGGCATTTTGCTATGGGCACAACCTGTTGCTTCCAGCATGTTAATTTACCCGACACTATCTGTGAAACTCACTCTGGTATTAAAGGGAAAGCAGGAGAAACAAGTGAAGCTGTGTATTTACTCTTTGATAACTAGTTTTCAAACGTCTCTTCACTTCAGCAGATGATTTATATCATTTAGAAACGTCACCTACTAATATAATTTCTTAAATAACAAGTGTTTATTAGCAATTAACAAACATGAGACGCGTCCTTTTTTCAAATGTCAAAACCTGGTTTAAATAAGTACTTTACATTGTGTTTCTTGAAGCTTGCCAAATGGAGATGGTTAGAACAAGAAAGAGGAAAAAAAAAAAGGAGTCCTTTAGCCCCAATATTTGCTCTTAACTGCACAAGCTACAAAACATGTGTGGAGGATGCTCCCGCTAGGTCTCCCCTATGGGGATACAGGGGATACAAACCTCCTTGGTAGAAGAGGGAACTAAAGCTAGGGTGGGATTCGGCCCACTCTGACTTCTGTGTCTATGTTTGGACTAGGTGTCCACACAGCCGTTAGAGTGAGCGGATATCAAGGGCTTGGCGCAGTAGCCTACCCCTTGGCATCATGCGGGTGTGATCTGAGATTCTATAGGTGTCTCCTCTGGCTTCCAGCTGTCCCCTCAGAAGGGCAAGACTGCCAAAGCTCCTGTGTCATATCTGCTAGGCTCTAGGTGCTAGTTTCATTACAGCATCTCAAATGGCATGAAGTTGCCTGTGTGTAGGAAATCAAACTGAGGCCCTAGTCAATACAGTCAGTTAAGTCTAAAGGTGTCCTAAAGGTGTCCACTTTAGGACGACAGCATGAACAACTTTTTACTCTGCTAACTATAATGGGATCTTAGTAATTTTTTACTATAAATATCTGCAAGATAGCTATCTGTCCTGGTTTCAGCTAGGACAGAGTTAATTTTCTTCCTAGTAGCTGGTATAGTAGCTCTTGAAGAGAAGCTTTTACTACTCTATCGTATGTCAAGGCTGACTAGTAGTGTTCCCAGACTAGATCTCCAGGATGCAGCTGCCGTCTGCAACGGGAAAGAGCAATGTTTTATTTGCAGAGCCTCATGGAGTGGGCTATGGCTGTCCATGCGCAACTGTGACTGAAGTGCTCTTGGAACATCCAGGGAGAAATTTAAGTTCTTGGAGAGATTCTTATCAAAAACTTGGGTGCTGTCAATTTCCTGTGTCACCAGACTGAAGAAGAACATAATGTTTCAAGCAATCGCTTACGCTTACACTTACATGCCAAAACCATATTTACGTCATGCTTCAGGTGACCATTTTCTCCTGTGAATCTGGAACTTGCGTACACAAGCCTTACTGTCCCTGGTGCAGAACGGTAAGAGAGCATCACTGTTCAGGAGGGCTGAACAGGCTGTTCAGGAGGGCTAGGCAGGGCAGGCGAGGGGGGGCAGTTGCACTGTATGCACGGGAGAGGTTTGACTTTACAGCCCTTACCGTTCGGGATGATGTGGTCGAGAGCCTGTGGGTGAGGATTAGGGGGATGGAAAACAAAGAAGATGTCATTGCGGGTGTCTACCATCAGTCACCCAGCCAGGAGGATAGCACTGATGAGGTATTCTATAGGCAATTAGGAGAAATCTCTGGATCGGCAGCCCTTGTCCTTATGGGAGATTTCAATTTCCCGCACATCAGCTGGGAATACCATACTGTCACGGCTGGGACAAGTATGGCTGGGAAATTCCTGAAGTTTGTTGAAGATCATTTCTTTGCACAAGCACTCAGTGAGCCACCTAGGAAAGGTGCCCTCCTAGACTTGCTATTTGTGAATAAAGAAGGACTCGTGGGAGACGTGATGGTAGGAGGCTGTCTCGGCCACAGTGATCACAAAGAGGGTGAGTTCAAAATTTTGGGTGTGATGAGAAAAAAGGTCAGCATAATTGCTACCCTAGATATCAAGAGAGCAAACTTTAAGCTACACAGGGAGCTACTTCGCAGTGTCCCCTGGCAAGCTACTTTTGAGGACTTAGGGCTGCATGAGAGCTGGTCAGTTTTAAAGAACCACCTTCTAAAAGCACAGGAGCAGGCAATGCCGTTGTGTTGAAAGCCAAGCAAGCGGGGCAGAAGACCAGCTTGCCTCAACAGGGAACTCCTCTTGGAACTCAGGCGGAAAAAGAAATTGTATGAGCTCTAGAAGCACGGCCAGGCTTCGCAGGAAGATGACAGAGCTGTGGTTCACATATGGAGGGAGAAATCTCGAAAGGCCAAAGCTCGACTGGAGTTGAAACTGGCCAGTGTTCTGTCAGACAACAAAAAAACGCTTTTTGAAGTATACTAATAGCAAGAGGAGGTCTGAGGAAAGTATCGGACCCATGCTTGATGAAGATGGTCACCTGATAAATGGGGATGAAGAAAAGCCGTCCATTTTTCAGCCGTCCAATACGTCCCCTCTTCAGACATGTATCTTTGCAAGTATACATTGCATGAGGAGGAGGTGGTGCAATCCTGGAAACTCCTAGAGGGCTGACAGAGTTTTCCGCTCACTCTTCCTTTCTTTTCTTTCTCTTTCTTTCTTTTGTTCTTTTCTCCTTCCTTTCTTTCTTTCTTCCCTTCTCTTTCTTTCTCTCTTTCTTTCTCTCTTTCTTTCTTGCCTTCCTCCCTTCCTCCCTTCCTGTGTTCCTCCCTTCCCTCCCTCCCTCCCTCCCTCCCTTTCATCCCTCCCTCTCTCCCTCCCTCCCTCCTCCCTCCCTCCTCCCTTCCTTCCTTCCTGCGTTCCTCCCTTCCTTCCTTCCTTCCTTCCTCCTTCCTTCCTTCCTTCCTTCTTCCTTCCTCTCTCTCCTCTCTTTCCTCTCTTTCCATCTTTCCTTTCCACAAAAGTCAAGGCAGGCTCACACAACAGCTTGGGGCTCAGTTTTAACTTCTTACTCTGCTTCTTACATTTGGAGCCAAAGAGACAACAGGTCTGGCTCGAGCAGGCAGAAGGACGCTTTTCTTCTCTCTGTCAACCACCTAAAGCATCCCGGGAAGAGTGAGAGGTGGGCAGGATGCGTCTGCAACCCCCTGGGCTGCACTATTCTCGTCTGCTCTGCTTCTTGCAGTTTCCCCCCTCCCCGTCCTTGAGACGCCGGGCTTCTGCAGACAGCTGCTCACTCAAGAAGGCAGCTATGCAGCTGCTGTTTCTAGGGCAGCTGGCAAAGCCAAACTCCTCTCCCATTTTCCATGGGAGTGCCAACACCACCTTCTACCTGGACATTAGGTGAAGAAGAACAAAGTTGGCATTAAAGAGTTGGAGTTAAGGAAACTCCGTCTCTGCACTCTGTCACCACGGTGCATCCTCTTTCTCCCTGCCCCATAACAAGAGAGAGCCTTTCCACTTGGACCACTGCTTTGGCTGGAGGAAACGTGCCCTTCTGACCTCCACGGCAGTGGCACCGGGAGACCTGCAGAAAGAGGGTGGGACCGACTGCGGCTGGCACCGGGACGGGCACGAAGCATCCCGGGACACATCCCCACCTACTCATGACCGAAAGCAGCTTGGCAAAGCTGCTGGCGAGCAGCGTGGCAGAAAAGGCCCCGGGGGTCCTGGCGGACACCGGGTTGACCAGGAGCCAGCAAGGTGCCCTTGCCCAAAGGCGGCGGCGAGTGGTACCCGGGGCTGCACTGGGCAAAGCCTTGGCAGCAGCTGGAGGGAGGTGACCCTTCCCCTCTGCTCAGCGCTGGGGAGGCCATGCCTGCAGTGCTGTGCCCGGGTCTGGGCTCCCCAGGACGAGAGAGACATGGGCAGAGTGGGGAGAGCCCCCCAGGGCCCCTCCCCCACCCCGCCCCCCAGGGCGACCCTTGGGCTCAGAACGGCATGTTGTGTTGACCCGGCGCTGGCCCGGCAACGGCCCCAGTGCCTGCAGGGACGGCGCTGTGCCAGCACGTGCTGAGCCAAGCTCTTGCCCAGCAGCACTGCCCGGCACCAGGACCCCCTTGGCAGCCTTGCTCGAGCCGGCTGGGCACTGTCCTGAGCCCCACCAGCGTGTCCCACGCCAGGCTTCTCCTGCCCTCGGCGCCATGGGCCAGGTGAACTGCTGCCACGGCTCCAGGTAGGCTCCCCCCGCGGCTCGGGGACACGCCGGCACCGCCGGGCCCCGCAGCAGCCGCCTTTCTCATGCCCGGTGCCGTCTGCTCTGCAGGGACGACCCTGACCCCGAGCAGCAGTGCGCGCCCGTCCCGCCATCACCCGAGCCCCTGCTCCATCAGCGCGTGCGGGTGACCCAGGGCCGTGCAACGAGGAAGAGGGACCTCCTCCTCTTCAGCGACGCCTTGGTCATCGCCAAGCCCCAGTAAGACTCACAGAGCCCAGCTGCCTTTCCTCCCAAGCCCTGGCCCTGGCCCCAGGCAGGGACAGCCAAGGAGCAGCCCCGGGTCCCCGGCACCCTGCTGCTGGATGCACCCATGGCCGTGCCCGTGGCAGGCGGGCGCTGGAGGGGAGCCACCGGCCTCGGCCACCTCCACATCACTCCCTGCTGCTCCTCTCTGCAGACGTGGCAGCGCCCCGCGCCCGCAGCTCTGCCTGGCCCTGGGCCAGCTGCAGGTGCTGAGCAGCGCAAGGGGGCAGCCGGGGATGCCGCTGAGGAGGAGGAAGGCAAGACCACCAACTCCCTTGTCCTCGTCTGGCCCTGCGGCTCCTGCATCGTCACCTTCCGGTGAGTCTCGGTGCCACGTCCCACGGCAGGGCTGGGCAGCGCCTCTGTCCTGCCCCCCGACAGGGCTTCCTCCTGCCGCTCTGCCTGGCCCCACGGGGCAGGGCTGTGCCGGCGCCCGCCTCTGCCCGCAGGCTGGGAGCAGCGGGCACTCAGGCTGTTTCTCCTCTCTTTCTGCAGCTCCCGGGCGCTGAAGGAGCTCTGGGTCAGCGCGCTCCTGGGGTAAGCCCTGCCTGGCAGTGCAGCCTGGGGGGCCCGTGCTCACATCACGGGGGGATGCTCCAGGAGGAGCCGTACGAGGCGGAAACACCGCTCCCCAGCTGGGGAGAGGTGCCCCCACGGCTGCGGGCAGCTCTTGAGCGGGCAGAGCTGGTGGAGCAGCTTCACCCAGCTCTGTCCAGCCAACACCTGCCCAGCCCCGTCCTCACCACTGCCGCTGCTCTCCGCTCGACTGCCGGGTGGTGCCCGGCTGCTTCGGGGCAGCTTGCAAGTGCTCCCCGGGCTGGCAGGAGCGGGAAAAGGCGGCTTGGGTCTCACACAGCTCTTGCTCTGCCCCTTGCCCCTGCACAGGCCACCAGAAGGAGTGGAGGGAGCCCGGGTGACCCAGCTGCCCTCCATCAAGCTCCTGCTGAAGGAGCTGAGCAGCCGCCATGCCGTGAGTGTCCCTCCTGTCTCCCCTTTGCCCCCAGATGCTGCTCCAGCCCAGCATCAGGTTCATCGCTTCTCACCTTCTGCTCTTTTCCCCTTGCCCAGGCAACGACACTACACGCCAGCAGCCTGGAGAGGCTGGTCGAGAGCCAGGCAAAGGTGAGGGTCACTCGGGGTGTCATCTCAGCCGTCCCCTCCTCTCACACATGGCCAAAGGCTGATGCAGCTCGCCGGGGGCCCTTTCTGCTGCGGGGCTGCTGGGTGAGCGCGGCGTGTTGCTTGCAGGCTGGCGCAGAGCAGCGGCCACCACCCGTCCCCTCTGGCAGCCAAGGTGGACCTGGCCGCGCGGCTGGTGAGTTTGGAGAAGACGGGGGCAGGATGGCCCTTCTCTCCTCCTCGCGCAGGCGGGCACTCCTGCTGCACTGGGGCTGCTGCTGCCCTTTCCCGCAGGGCACGTCCGTCCCCATTGCTCTGCGGCAGGAGAGAGCTGAGCCCCCGGGGACCCTCGTTCCCAAACGACGCCTCTCCCGTGCGCTCAGCAGCGGGGGGACAGCGCTGAGAGGGTCCAGGAACGCTCGCCTGGCGCTTCTCCTCCATGTCTCTTTGCTCTCTTTTCCTTGGCAGCAGGCGGGACCCACAGCAGGAGGAGGAGGGGGCTGCCCTGGTGCTTTGCATGGCGAGGGACCTCAGCCGCTGCAGAGGCACCCGGGCTGTCGGGCTCTGGCAGCAGGGGGGCTCTCTTCGGCCGGCCCCTGGCAGCTCTCTGCAGCCAGGACGGCACGCTGCCCCAGCCCATCCAGGTAAGCAAGCCTGGCCAGGGGGTCCCCAGCCCGCTGGCTCCTCCGCAGAGGTGGTGTCCCCAGCAGAGGGACCCCGGCTGGGGCTCGGGGACAAAGCCGCCTCCTCCCCACGCACCCACCTCCAGCCCCCCCTCCAGCCTGCCCTAGGGAAAGCAGAGCCCTCCACACGTGCTCCTGCCCTTGAGCAAGGTTCACCTGCCCCAGGGCCTGCCTCCAGCCACGCCACTCTCCTCCTCTGTCCCCTGCAGGACCTGCTGGCTCTCTGCACGAGCACGGGCCATCCACGGAGGGATCTTCCGGCTGGCGGCCAGCGAGCGCGCCTCCCGCGAGCTCCGGGAGGCCCTCGACAGCGGAGCGGAGGTCCACCTTGAAAGCCAGCCTGCACACCTGCTGGCCGTCATCTTGAAGGTGAACCCTCTGGACCTGGAGCCCAGCAGCTCCCGGCTCTCTCGCTGCCGGCGACGCTGCCTGCGCTCCCGGCGGCAGTGGTCAAAGCCTCACCCGGAGCCCTTGGCATTGCAGGACTTCCTCCGGAAGATCCCCTCCAAGCTCCTCCAGGCAGAGCTCTACGAGGAATGGATGAACGCCCTGCAGAAGACCAGCAGGCAGGAGAGGCTGGCAGGACTGAAAGAGTAAGTGCGGCGAGCAGCCTGCCTGCTCCGCAGGGACTGGCAGAGGCTGGGACTTGCCTGCAAAGCCACAGCCTGCCTGCAGAAGCCACGTCTTCTGCCAGCCACCTCTTGCTGCTGTGGGGTGGGGTTTGGGGGGAAGAGGCTCAGAAAAGCCTTTCTCTCCTTGGAGCACTTCCCGCAGGCACTGGGGGTTGCTCCACAAAGGGACTCTGGCCAGAAGGGCAGGGAGGGAGGGAGGTGGCCGTACCTCAGCAAAGGCTGTCCCTCTGCTGGAGACCAGGCGTGGCCAGGGAGCCTTCCCTCGGCTGGGCTTGGCAGAGCTCAGCCCGGGAGAGCTGTGTTGACGATGGCTACTTTGTTAATGTTGTGTTGACGATGGCTACTTTGTTAACATTGTAGAGCTCAGCCCGGGAGAGCTGTGTTGACGATGGCTACTTTGTTAACGTTGCGTTCCTGTTCCCTCAGGGTGGCCAGCAAGTTGCCCAAGGGCAACCTCCTGCTCCTCAAGAGCTTGCTGTCCCTGCTGCAAGACATCAGCAGAAACGCGGCCACCAGCAGGATGACTGCCGGCAACCTGGCCGTCTGCGTGGGGCCAAACCTGCTGAGCCCAGCCGAGGAGCACACGCTCCCCCTGGACGTCCTGCTGCAGGTGACGGGGAAGGTACGCTGTGGTTACCAGCCGGCTACAGCCTTCTGGGCCCACCCGAGCTCTGCTGTGCAGAGGGACCTGGCTGCCTCCTCTCTGCAGCAAACGCTCGTGGGGGAGCTGCCGGGAAGAGCAGCCCCACAGCTGCAGCTTGCTGCGCAGAAGCGAGGGTCAGGAGTGGCAAAGGCTCTTTGAGCCGTGTTCAGCCACCTAGGGGGAAACCAATGGTTTGCTGTGTGCAGGTGACGCGGCTGGTGGAGTTCCTCATTGAGCACCGCGGGGAACTCTTTGAGGAGGAGGTGGCTGGGCTTGCCGGTGCACGGGCCGAGGAGTCACCGATGATCCCAAAAGACACAGCACCAGGGCAGAAGCAGAAACCGCAGAGGTATGTCAGGGCCACCAAAAGCGTGACAACAAAAGCCTCCCCCCTCAGAAGGTGGGACTGCTGCCACAGGGACGAGCAAGGTCATCCACCAGCCTGCAGCTCTGCTAAAGTGCAGAGTAAGGCTGATGCAGGTTGGCCATCGCACTGTGTGCAGTGATCCCACCAGAAGTGGCTCAGCCAGGCTGAGCAAACCCATCCAAGAGATCTGCCTTTCAGAGCTAAGGTAGCAATTGGGCAGGTAGGTGCTCACCACCTGGTAACTTCCACATTTCCATTGCAGGTGCCTCCAGTCCTCTGGAAAGCAAACACCTGAAGGGCTCGTCTGGGGAGAGAAGGTAACATGAGCTAGCTTTGATTAAGAGGGAACTGATTCATGGTTATCATGGCTTTACCTGTCTAACAATACTATTGAATGGAAAGGTTGCCAGGCTCTTCGCAGGAAGAGGAAAAACAGTCCAACAGAAAGAGAAAACTAAGCTGCGAAGAGGAGAGGGATGGCCAGGCAGGCAAGAAAAGGCGAAAGCTGGAAAGCAAGATCTCAGGAATGGGCAACTGAGAAAACCCAGGCAGGGCGAGAAGAACAAGGAGCCCAGGTGTGTAACAGACCCTGCTGTCCATCTGTCACATTTTAACGCTGCTCTGAGTATAGGAAATATTTCCAAGGTGCACAGAGATGGCCCCAGAGAGGAAGCATGCACCTGCCCTTGGGAGAACATGTATGTCAGGAGAAAAATACCACTCCGGCGCTGGCAGTTTCCATTTTGCACTTGTCAGTGGATGTTACAGCAGGTCCCCTCTCCATCGTCTGCCAAAGGTCTGGGGAATCTGGAGAGTTCCCCGCTGACTGGAAGCTCACCAGCATTGTTCCTATTTACAAGAAGGGTGTGAGGGAAGAGCCAGGAAACTACAGACATGTTAGTCTCACCTCAGTCCCTGGAAAAATTATCAATAAGATCACACTGTGTAGTATTGAAAGGCATTTGACATGACATTTAACTAAAACAAATGCCAGATTCGGCACTTGGGACAAAGTAATGCCGAACGCAGGTATACATTGGGAGAGGAGTGGCTGGAGAGCAGCCCTGCAGAAAGGGATTTGGGGGTGCTGGTTGGTGGGAAGCTCAACAGGAGTCAGCAGCGTGCCCAGGCAGCCAAGAGGGCAAACCGCAGCCTGGGGTGCATCAAACGCAGCATAACCAGCCGGCCAAAAGAGGAGATTATCCCGCTGTATTTTGTGTTGGTGCGGCCTCCCCTTGAGTACTGTGTGCAGTTCTGGGCCCCACAGTGTTAAGGTCCTTGAGTGCATCCAGAGGAGGGCAACAAAGCTGGTGAAGGGGCTGGAAGGCATGTCCTATGAGGAGCAGCTAAGGGCTCTGGGTCTGACTAGTTTGGAGGAGAGGAGGCTGAGGGGCGACCTCATTGCTCTCTACAGCTTCCTGAGGAGGGGAAGTGGAGAGGGAGGTGCTGAGCTCTTCTCCCTGGGATCCACTGATAGGATGGGTGGGAATACTTCAAAGCTGCGCCAGGGGAGGTTTAGACTTGACACTAGGAACCATTTCTTTACTGAGAGGGTGGTCAAACACTGGAACAGGCTTCCTGGAGAGGTGGTCGATGCCCCATGCCTGTCAGTGTTTAAGAGGCATTTGGACCATGCCCTTAATAACATGCTTTAACTTTTGGTCAGCCCTGAAGTGGTCAGGCAGTTGCACTAGGTGATCGTTCTAGGTCCCTTCCAACTGAAATATTCTCTTTGTTCTCCTCTCCTCTCCTCTCCTCTCCTCTCCTCTCCTCTCCTCTCCTCTCCTCTCCTCTCCTCTCCTCTCCTCTCCCTGGATTCAAGAAGAGAGGCTATCACTGTAGCCATGCAGGAATACTACAAATGGGTATTGGATTTCACGTCAAAGCACATGTTGCTTGTTCTCCTCTCACCCTTGTCCCTAATTCTTGTCTTTTTTTTTTCCCCATCTTTCTCAAGGCAGGTTGAAGAGATTACTGAAGAAATGTCTCATATTGGACTTTGTCATTTGACATGAAGAACACTTTAGAGCCACATACCACTTTTGAGCTGCAGCTCAAGTGGCTTGTGACCAGCAAGCTGGAAGAAGCGGTGCTGCTGTATATATGTATTACTTTGTATTACCTTGGCAGTTTTGCTGTGTAAATATGTATGTGATAGGGAGATACATGCTTTATTGTAGAATGAAAATATGTGCTATAAAAAGTTGTTTATGTGAAAAAGCAAGATTCTTCATATTAAACTGTGTTGGTTTCTACGTTCAAGGTGTCGGAGTAACTGGAGGAAATTTGTGTTTCGCCTTCTAATATCTGCGAGCGCAGCCATTCAGGCTTCTATGGGGAAAGTTATGGAAGTTCTAGGCAGGCCCTCTGATATCAAAGAAGGCAGCAGAGGATTACAAAGCATTGCTTTGCTATTAGAGGTGCCTTCAGGAGTTTGTTACAGACAGCATAAAAGTTCTGAACGGAGACTCAGGTATCAGTGATACTCCCTTGCTGCCTGAGTTCACTCATTCAAGGGAAAGTAAGCCTTCCTTGCTGTCTGTCTGTCTGTCTGTCTGTCTGTCCTCTTTCTCTCTCTTAAAAGAATTAGGTATATACCAGCAGAGGTAACACTCTCCTTAAGCAAGGCTGAGATGATGGATGATAACTAATGCAACTAATTGTCCACATGGTTCCCAACATGAGACATAATCCAGTGCTGTTTCCTCCTGCGTCATCAAATGGGGTTCATATCACCTGGCTTTCACTACCAAAAAATTAATTGTTCACATCTAAGCCTGTCATCCAGACTCTCTTTCTGAGAGTCCGGGCAGTTGGACTAGATGATCGTTGTAGCTCCCTTCCAACTGAAATCTTTCTCTTCTCTCTTCTCTTCTCTTCTCTTCTCTTCTCTTCTCTTCTCTTCCTCTTCTCTTCTCTTCTCTTCTCTTCTCTTCTCTCTCTCTTCTCTTCTCTTCTCTCTCTTCTCTTCTCTTCTCTTCTCTTCTCTTCTCACTGGATTCATGGAGAGAGGCTATCACTGCCACACTAGAACACAGTCAGGCAATATCTCCAATAATACACGTATCTTAATATTCTGACGGACACTGGAGTACGCAATGATGAAAGCAATTACAGGAGAAGCAGTTAGGTTTGAGAGTGACTTTAACTGCGCTTTGAAGCAACCATTTCATAGAAAGATAGGGGGAACAAAATCTTCTGTAGCAATTGCTGTAACAGTGACTACTTATTAAGGGGAAGAAATCTCATTGCTTTGAGCAGTAAAGATTCCCAATGATGGAAACAAATATTGCAAGTGAATCACAAACGTGAGGTTAGCCAGAAGATGCATTTCAGGTCATCTTTTCCTTCAATTCTTCTTAGCCCAAAGTGTCTGCAGCTCCTTCTGTATTTTTTACTGTTTTTTCACATGCCAGTAGAGCCACAGTTCTTGTCTAAATGATTTAAATTTGTCATAAATATATCTGCATTTTGCTGTTCTATCAGCATTTACAGTGAGGGAACTTATTCACAGGAACTATTTAGTGCAGAATCACTCCTCGGGAAAGGTGAATAGGTAAAACGATGAGGACAAATTTTATTTATATCAGTTTAACTAAGGAGTTGCTTGTGAAGACAGTACATCTGTGTTAGGGTGAGATTACAATTAGCCCAACTAGAATCAACCAAACAGGACACTTCATTAGACGAGTACCCCGAACACGTTGGACATATTGCCCCAGCAATCGATTGTGCGGACTACATTGGAGAAGGGTTAGAGAGTTCTTTAATCTTCTCAAAGGAAAAAGCAAACCATCCAGATTCGTTAATATAGGTTTTATAATTGCAAGAAAAAAGGAAGTATGATACCAGTTGCCACAAGACGTCACAAAAATACCATTGTTTCTGTCCTGCAGGCATCTTCGGTACCGCTGGTCACCTCTATGAGGTGGGCAATGTGTCAGTCTGGTCTGGGAAGAAAGCAAAGCAAAATTTCTGACTTGTTTTTCTCACTTTTAGTGCCACTACAAAGGTATTAGATGTCCTCTGAATATGTTTCATTTTGTTTCGTTTCATTTCATTCCATTCCATTCCATTCCAAAGGCAGCACTTCAGGATAAGTGTTCGTCAGTGAAGGATGCTGCTGTCACATCCTTTTGGGAAAAGTCCACACGAGAGGCCAAAATCTCTTCTTTTTAGAGAGTCTGCAATCTAGAGATTTGAGCATAACGAACGTTTTTTTATCACCTTTACTTGTGTGAACAATTCCGTTTTTCATTCTGGATTGACATCAATGTGAGAAGAACATCTAGGCCACATGTTTTGGTTTGGTTCTTTTCTTCAGGAGTGAGTAAAAATATTTCCAGGCATGCCATCAGCGTTTACGTAATTTTGCAAAGCAAGTGGACTGGGGAGAAGAGAAACCACTTGTTCAAGGTTACAGAGAATGTAAGGGAAACTGTGGAGTTAGACCCAGACTTCCCGATTCTCTTTCTCCCTCCCTATTAGAAGCCCTGTAGATGTATGTTTGGCTCCCTGTTTTCCTCATGGTTCCCCGTTGGAGTTTTGTCTCTTGTAATGGCAGACCGCTAACTTTCAAGGTTTGTGAATAATATTTGGGCACAGGAAATGTCACAGGAAGAGAAATACATCTCTGCCTAGGTTTATCTTAACCCTACCTTCTTTTCACCAGCATTCCCATGCTGCCCAGTATTTTGAAACCCTTTCAGTGTAAATTTTGGCATAGTGTTGCAGCATCCATGACACTCTCATGTGTGCTAATAGGGAGGATTGCTGTTGTTTACCTCCTGCCTCCAATGCATTCCCAGCCCAATTGTTTTCTCTACAAGCACGATACTGTTGCTTTTCTTGCATTACATTTTTGCTACAAGAGAATTTTGATGGGTTTAATTTTGTGATAAAACCATGTGCAAGCCATACCCTTCTTCCAACGACGTGGACAACAGAGAAAGAAAAATTTGATTATGAGACACCGCTAAAGATGTTAGGGTGAAGAAAGCAATAGAAGTCATGTTGTTCTATAGGTGGAGTCTGCCCATTGCGCACACTGTGTACAGCCTAGCTGACTAGATATCTGCACTGAATTCTTTCACATTGTGCTTCCAAAAAGAGAATTGGGAGATTCTCTCGGTTAAATTAAACAAATAACCAGCTGGCCCTCTGTACAATGACGAGCAGAATAATCCTACTGGTATGAATCAGTGCGTCACTTCCTTACAGCTTTCTTTTAGGGGAAAATGCCAGAGTGTCGCCATTTTTGTAAGCACAAATACAGGTAACAAACTCTGTGTGTATGTAGAAAAATACCATAGGAATACTGGAACCTCGGTTCAGCCTTGAACCTCTGTCCTGGATGTGCCAGAACCCACAGAGCCCGCTGTCATCCTCAGTAAATGACTTCTTTTCTGTTTGTGAACTCTCTAAGCAGCAGATAGTGCCTTCATACTCACTCATCCACTGCATTCTTTTTCTTCACAGCATGGTTTAGTGACTTATGCTTAGGCTAGTCATCTTGGGCTGGGAGGAGACGTTCACTGCCGATGTTGGAATCTGAGTTGAGGCATCTGAACCAAGCTGTTTAGTTTTGACTGTAAGTGCTGTCTGTTTCTGTTCTTTGTTCTTTTTCTACATTCGGAAATTTCCTTCTCCGATACGTTGCCCAAAACTTACTGTTCAAATGGACGTTCCTGCCATGAAAGAAATTTGTGAGAATTTTCAGAGAAAATGGCGATGACAGGGGAACAAAAGCACCTACGGTGACTTTTGCCTCCCACAATAATGTCTAGCCAAGTGCATTGTTTTTGTTTAATATGCCTATTTCAGAAGGCGTAACACGAAAAGTGAAAGTGAAGACTTCCTGAACACACTTAGAAACACCTGGAAGGAGCTGTACATACCCGGGAAACAATGATGAATGATCCTTGTGGCCCCCGTTCTCATTCTGTCATAGCTGCCATTGATTTTAATGGGAGCAAGGTCTGACTGTGAGTTTTGGCTTGGCAGAGTAAGTCCTTCCCTAGGAGTCCAAACCTAGCCATTCAGCCATGTTCGAGCATTCTCCTGCTCTCCCTGCCTCTCTGCAGCTGCCACTGCAATGTAAAGAAGGATTGTGAATGCAGAAATAGTTTTGTGGTCAGTTTTTGGTGTTGGAATGTCTCTTGACATGAAGGAAATCCTTGGCATATTATTAAAACTTCACCATGTGCAGTAAGAAATTGTTTCTGTGATTTGTACACACTTGTTGATTTCTGTTGCTCTTCTTTCCCTTGCTTTACTCATGTTCCGTTTTACCCTCCATTCTTATGCGGCTCTCTCCAGGCCTGGCCATTTAAGCATAGATTTATACAGCAGCTGAGTCAAAAGCCCTTGTGTTCACTGAAGCCTCCCCGAACTTCCACAATCTAAACGATTAGTATCAGAATGCCAATCCTATTACCCAGCTATAAGGAATCCTGCAGAGGAATACTACAAATGGTGTCACTACAGATTTCACGTCGCTTGTTCTCCTCTCACCCTTGTCCCTAATTCCCGTCTTTTTTTTCCCCCCGTCTTTCTCAAGGCACGTTTGAAGAGATTACTGAAGAAATGTCTCATATTGGACCCGATTCTTGTATACCTTAATGGCTCATCAGCTATTCTTCCGAGGAAGACAACACTCCGTGAAGTGAAAACCTACCGCACCCTCATGTTGTCACCCTTTTTACTCAGCTGGTAAAAATGGTCTAGAGGAGCTGCAGAGAAACGAGATCACAACTCATTGTTTTTTCCAGAACATTCACCAGCACAATATGAAGTCTAATGAATAATATATGCCATAACTGTCAAAATAACTGAACCAAGGACACCTGAGGGAGTTTAATGCATTTTTTTTTCACATACCAATTTGCAACTTTCAAAAATGTACAATGTGTTTTTCAGCCACTAGGGCCAATTAGTGAGTTTCTACTGTAAGCAGCTATGTACTGAACAGAGGAGGTCAATATGATGTAATGTTGTGCTGTCACTCATCAACTAGTTGAAGGATAATCTAACCGTTCATGACATCAGTGGGACTTTGGAGGAGTGACATCCTTGAGTTAACTCACTTTTACCCATTGTCTTCTGTGGTGTGATAGGACTGCTGTGGTGGTTTCCTCAAAAGGTTTTCAGAACTTGTATCATCAGAGGCATTTTGATTGTAGTAGACGGCCGTCGTGCTGTCAGTTAGAGACTCAACAGAAGCTGCATTTCTCCAAGATGTTTCACTTTTCCTTTCAAACACTATGTGAATACACAGTCTGTAGGAAGCTGAGATACTTTCCCTCGAGGCTTAGAATCAATTTAATGTTAACAAGTTACTGTAACTGACAAGTACTGGTAGAGATGACCTAAGATATCTTGCGTACATCCGTTCAGAAGCAGTCATTATATATGCTGACTCTCTTTGGATACTCCTTTCTCATTTGACATGAAAAATGAGGCAGTGCCAGGGTGAGCTGCTGCCTTTCTAGCTTCTGTGTTTGCCACAGGAAGGGTGGACTATCAATCCAAAAGCTAATGGGGAGAGTGAAGGGCCAAAATGAGTGAAGAAAGAGGGGCAGACAAAGCTGGAAGAAGAGACCCTTTATAGGAAAGCAAGGCAGATGACAACAGAGACTGATGGTGACAAAGGGAAATGGCTTCTGTTCACAGAGCAGCTAGTCTTTCCTGGAGGACCTCTTGATAGCTCACAAAGACCTGTCCTTTGCTTGACGCTTTTTAAATTAATCCAGTGGCAGTAACTAGTACTGCACAATGAACTAGCTGCAGTCAGGCATTTTGCTATGGGCACAACCTGTTGCTTTCCAGCATGTTAATTTACCCGACACTATCTGTGAAACTCACTCTGGTATTAAAGGAAAGCAGGAGAAACAAGTGAAGCTGTGTATTTACTGTTTGATAACTAGTTTTCAAACGTCTCTTCACTTCAGCAGATGATTTATATCATTTAGAAACGTCACCTACTAATATAATTTCTTAAATAACAAGTGTTTATTAGCAATTAACAAACATGAGACGCGTCCTTTTTCAAATGTCAAAACCTGGTTTAAATAAGTACTTTACATTGTGTTTCTTGAAGCTTGCCAAATGGAGATGGTTAGAACAAGAAAGAGGAAAAAAAAAGGAGTCCTTTAGCCCCAATATTTGCTCTTAACTGCACAAGCTACAAAACATGTGTGGAGGATGCTCCCGCTAGGTCTCCCCTAATGGGGATACAGGGGATACAAACCTCCTTGGTAGAAGAGGGAACTAAAGCTAGGGTGGGATTCGGCCCACTCTGACTTCTGTGTCTATGTTTGGACTAGGTGTCCACACAGCCGTTAGAGTGAGCGGATATCAAGGGCTTGGCGCAGTAGCCTACCCCTTGGCATCATGCGGGTGTGATCTGAGATTCTATAGGTGTCTCCTCTGGCTTCCAGCTGTCCCTCAGAAAGGGCAAGACTGCCAAAGCTCCTGTGTCATATCTGCTAGGCTCTAGGTGCTAGTTTCATTACAGCATCTCAAATGGCATGAAGTTGCCTGTGTGTAGGAAATCAAACTGAGGCCCTAGTCAATACAGTCAGTTAAGTCTAAAGGTGTCCTAAAGTGTCCACTTTAGGACGACAGCATGAACAACTTTTTACTCTGCTAACTATAATGGGATCTTAGTAATTTTTTACTATAAAATATCTGCAAGATAGCTATCTGTCCTGGTTTCAGCTAGGACAGAGTTAATTTTCTTCCTAGTAGCTGGTATAGTAGCTCTTGAAGAGAAGCTTTTACTACTCTATCGTATGTCAAGGCTGACTAGTAGTGTTCCCAGACTAGATCTCCAGGACTCAGCTGCCGTCTGCAACGGGAAAGAGCAATGTTTATTTGCAGAGCCTCATGGAGTGGGCTATGGCTGTCCATGCGCAACTGTGACTGAAGTGCTCTTGGAACATCCAGGGAGAAATTTAAGTTCTTGGAGAGATTCTTATCAAAAACTTGGGCGCTGTCAATTTCCTGTGTCACCAGACTGAAGAAGAACATAATGTTTCAAGCAATCGCTTACGCTTACACTTACATGCCAAAACCATATTTACGTCATGCTTCAGGTGACCATTTTCTCCTGTGAATCTGGAACTTGCGTACACAAGCCTTACTGTCCTGGTGCAGAACGGTAAGAGAGCATCACTGTTCGGAGGGCTGAACAGGCTGTTCAGGAGGGCGAGGCAGGGCAGGCGAGGGGGGCAGTTGCACTGTATGCACGGGAGAGGTTTGACTTTACAGCCCTTACCGTTCGGGATGATGTGGTCGAGAGCCTGTGGGTGAGGATTAGGGGGATGGAAAACAAAGAAGATGTCATTGCGGGTGTCTACCATCAGTCACCCAGCCAGGAGGATAGCACTGATGAGGTATTCTATAGGCAATTAGGAGAAATCTCTGGATCGGCAGCCCTTGTCCTTATGGGAGATTTCAATTTCCCGCACATCAGCTGGGAATACCATACTGTCACGGCTGGGACAAGTATGGCTGGGAAATTCCTGAAGTTTGTTGAAGATCATTTCTTTGCACAAGCACTCAGTGAGCCACCTAGGAAGGTGCCCTCCTAGACTTGCTATTTGTGAATAAAGAAGGACTCGTGGGAGACGTGATGGTAGGAGGCTGTCTCGGCCACAGTGATCACAAAGAGGTGAGTTCAAAATTTTTGGGTGTGATGAGAAAAAAGGTCAGCATCAATTGCTACCCTAGATATCAAGAGAGCAAACTTTAAGCTACACAGGGAGCTACTATCGCAGTGTCCCCTGGCAAGCTACTTTTGAGGACTTAGGGCTGCATGAGAGCTGGTCAGTTTTAAAGAACCACCTTCTAAAAGCACAGGAGCAGGCAATGCCATTGTGTTGAAAGCCAAGCAAGCGGGGCAGAAGACCAGCTTGCCTGAACAGGGAACTCCTCTTGGAACTCAGGCGGAAAAAGAAATTGTATGAGCTCTAGAAGCACGGCCAGGCTTCGCAGGAAGATGACAGAGCTGTGGTTCACATATGGAGGGAGAAATCTCGAAAGGCCAAAGCTCGACTGGAGTTGAAACTGGCCAGTGTTCTGTCAGACAACAAAAAAACGCTTTTTGAAGTATACTAATAGCAAGAGGAGGTCTAAGGAAAGTATCGGACCCATGCTTGATGAAGATGGTCACCTGATAAATAGGGATGAAGAAAAGCCGTCCATTTTTCAGCCGTCCAATACGTCCCCTCTTCAGACATGTATCTTTGCAAGTATACATTGCATGAGGAGGAGGTGGTGCAATCCTGGAACTCCTAGAGGGCTGACAGAGTTTTCCGCTCACTCTTCCTTTCTTTTCTTTCTCTTTCTTTCTTTTGTTCTTTTTTTCCTTCCTTCTTTCTTTCTTCCCTTCTCTTTCTTTCTCTCTTTCTTTCTCTCTTTCTTTCTTGCCTTCCTCCCTTCCTCCCTTCCTCCGTTCCTCCCTTCCCTCCCTCCCTCCCTCCCTCCCTTTCATCCCTCCCTCTCTCCTCCCTCCCTCCCTTCCTTCCTTCCTGCGTTCCTCCCTCTCCTTCCTTCCTTCCTTCTTCCTTCCTTCCTTCCTTCCTTCCTTCCTTCCTCTCTCTCCTCTCTTTCCTCTCTTTCCATCTTTCCTTTCCACAAAAGTCAAGGCAGGCTCACACAACAGCTTGGGGCTCAGTTTTAACTTCTTACTCTGCTTCTTACATTTGGAGCCAAAGAGACAACAGGTCTGGCTCGAGCAGGCAGAAGGACGCTTTTCTCTCTCTGTCAACCACCTAAAGCATCCCGGGAAGAGTGAGAGGTGGGCAGGATGCGTCTGCAACCCCCTGGGCTGCACTATTCTCGTCTGCTCTGCTTCTTGCAGTTTCCCCCCTCCCGTCCTTGAGACGCCGGGCTTCTGCAGACAGCTGCTCACTCAAGAAGCAGCTATGCAGCTGCTGTTTCTAGGGCAGCTGGCAAAGCCAAACTCCTCTCCCATTTTCCATGGGAGTGCCAACACCACCTTCTACCTGGACATTAGGTGAAGAAGAACAAAGTTGGCATTAAAGAGTTGGAGTTAAGGAAACTCCGTCTCTGCACTCTGTCACCACGTGCATCCTCTTTCTCCCTGCCCCATAACAAGAGAGAGCCTTTCCACTTGGACCACTGCTTGGCTGGAGGAACGTGCCCTTCTGACCTCCACGGCAGTGGCACCGGGAGAACCTGCAGAAAGAGGGTGGGACCGACTGCGGCTGGCACGGGACGGGCACGAAGCATCCCGGGACACATCCCCACCCACTCATGACCGAAAGCAGCTTGGCAAAGCTGCTGGCGAGCAGCGTGGCAGAAAAGGCCCCGGGGTCCTGGCGGACACCGGGTTGACCAGGAGCCAGCAAGGTGCCCTTGCCCAAAGGCGGCGAGCGAGTGGTACCCGGGGCTGCACTGGGCAAAGCCTTGGCAGCAGCTGGAGGGAGGTGACCCTTCCCTCTGCTCAGCGCTGGGAGGCCATGCCTGCAGTGCTGTGCCCGGGTCTGGGCTCCCCAGGACGAGAGAGACACGGGCAGGAGTGGGGAGAGCCCCCCAGGGCCCCTCCCCCACCCCCGCCCCCAGGGCGACCCTGGCTCAGAACGGCATGTTGTGTTGACCCGGCGCTGGCCCGGCAACGGCCCCAGTGCCTGCAGGGACGGCGCTGTGCCAGCACGTGCTGAGCCAAGCTCTTGCCCAGCAGCACTGCCGGCACCAGGACCCCCTGGCAGCCTTGCTCGAGCCGGCTGGGCACTGTCCTGACCCCACCATCGTGTCCCACGCCAGGCTTCTCCTGCCCTCGGCGCATGGGCCAGGTGAACTGCTGCCGCGGCTCCAGGTAGGCTCCCCCCGCGGCTCGGGACACGCCGGCACCGCCGGGGCCCCGCAGCAGCCGCCTTTCTCATGCCCGGTGCCGTCTGCTCTCGCAGGGACGACCCTGACCCCGAGCAGCAGTGTGCGCCCGTCCGCCATCACCCGAGCCCCTGCTCCATCAGCGCGTGCGGGTGACCCAGGGCCGTGCGACGAGGAAGAGGGACCTCCTCCTCTTCAGCGATGCCTTGGTCATCGCCAAGCCCAAGTAAGACTCACAGAGCCCAGCTGCCTTTCCTCCCAAGCCCTGGCCCTGGCCCAGGGCAGGGACAGCCAAGGAGCAGCCCGGGTCCCCGGCACCCTGCTGCTGGATGCACCCATGGCCGTGCCCGTGGCAGGCGGGCGCTGGAGGGGAGCCACCGGCCTCGGCCACCTCCACATCACTCCCTGCTGCTCCTCTCTGCAGACGTGGCAGCGCCCCGCGCCCGCAGCTCTGCCTGGCCCTGGGCCAGCTGCAGGTGCTGAGCAGCGGCAAGGGGGCAGCCGGGGATGCCGCTGAGGAGGAGGAAGGCAAGACCACCAACTCCCTTGTCCTCGTCTGGCCCTGCGGCTCCTGCATCGTCACCTTCCGGTGAGTCTCGGTGCCACGTCCCACGGCAGGGCTGGGCAGCGCCTCTGTCCTGCCCCCGACAGGGCTTCCTCCTGCCGCTGTGCCTGGCCCCACGGGGCAGGGCTGTGCCGGCGCCCGCCTCTGCCCGCAGGCTGGGGAGCAGCGGGCACTCAGGCTGTTTCTCCTCTCTTTCTGCAGCTCCCGGGCGCTGAAGGAGCTCTGGGTCAGCGCGCTCCTGGGGTAAGCCCTGCCTGGCAGTGCAGCCTGGGGGGCCCGTGCTCACATCACGGGGGGATGCTCCAGGAGGAGCCGTACGAGGCGGAAACACCGCTCCCCAGCTGGGGAGAGGTGCCCCCACGGCTGCGGGCAGCTCTTGAGCGGGCAGAGCTGGCGCAGCGGCTTCGCCCAGCTCTGTCCAGCCAACACCTGCCCAGCCCCGTCCTCACCACTGCCGCTGCTCTCCGCTCGACTGCCGGGTGGTGCCCGGCTGCTTCGGGGCAGCTTGCAAGTGCTCCCCGGGCTGGCAGGAGCGGGAAAAGGCGGCTTGGGTCTCACACAGCTCTTGCTCTGCCCCTTGCCCCTGCACAGGCCACCAGAAGGAGTGGAGGGAGCCCGGGTGACCCAGCTGCCCTCCATCAAGCTCCTGCTGAAGGAGCTGAGCAGCCGCCATGGCCGTGAGTGTCCCTCCTGTCTCCCCTTTGCCCCCAGATGCTGCTCCAGCCCAGCATCAGGTTCATCGCTTCTCACCTTCTGCTCTTTTCCCCTTGCCCAGGCAACGACACTACACGCCAGCAGCCTGGAGAGGCTGGTCGAGAGCCAGGCAAAGGTGAGGGTCACTCGGGGTGTCATCTCAGCCGTCCCCTCCTCTCACACATGGCCAAAGGCTGATGCAGCTTGCCGGGGGCCCTTTCTGCTGCGAGGCTGCTGGGTGAGCGCGGCGTGTTGCTTGCAGGCTGGCGCAGAGCAGCGGCCACCACCCGTCCCCTCTGGCAGCCAAGGTGGACCTGGCCGCGCGGCTGGTGAGTTTGGAGAAGACGGGGCAGGATGGCCCTTCTCTCCTCCTCGCGCAGGCGGGCACTCCTGCTGCACTGGGGCTGCTGCTGCCCTTCCCGCAGGGCACGTCCGTCCCCATTGCTCTGCGGCAGGAGAGAGCTGAGCCCCCGGGGACCCTCGTTCCCAAACGACGCCTCTCCCGTGCGCTCAGCAGCGGGGGGACAGCGCTGAGAGGGTCCAGGAACGCTCGCCTGGCGCTTCTCCTCCATGTCTCTTTGCTCTCTTTTCTTGGCAGCAGGCGGGACCACAGCAGGAGGAGGAGGGCTGCCCTGGTGCTTTGCATGGCGAGGGACCTCAGCCGCTGCAGAGGCACCCGGGCTGTCGGGCTCTGGCAGCAGGGGGGCTCTCTTCGGACCGGCCCCTGGCAGCTCTCTGCAGCCAGGACGGCACGCTGCCCCAGCCCATCCAGGTAAGCAAGCCTGGCCAGGGGGTCCCAGCCCGCTGGCTCCTCCGCAGAGGCGCTGTCCCCAGCAGAGGGACCCCGGCTGGGGCTCGGGGACAAAGCCGCCTCCTCCCCACGCACCCACCTCCAGCCCCCCCTCCAGCCTGCCCTAGGGAAAGCAGAGCCCTCCACACGTGCTCCTGCCCTTGAGCAAGGTTTCACCTGCCCCAGGGCCTGCCTCCAGCCACGCCACTCTCCTCCTCTGTCCCTGCAGGACCTGCTGGCTCTTCTGCACGAGCACGGGCCATCCACGGAGGGGATCTTCCGGCTGGCGGCCAGCGAGCGCGCCTCCCGCGAGCTCCGGAGGCCCTCGACCAGCGGAGCGGAGGTCCACCTTGAAAGCCAGCCTGCACACCTGCTGGCCGTCATCTTGAAGGTGAACCCTCTGGACCTGGAGCCCAGCAGCTCCCGGCTCTCTCGCTGCCGGCGACGTGCCTGCGCTCCTCCGGCGGCAGTGGTCAAAGCCTCACCCGGAGCCCTTGGCATTGCAGGACTTCCTCCGGAAGATCCCCTCCAAGCTCCTCCAGGCAGAGCTCTACGAGGAATGGATGAACGCCCTGCAGAAGACCAGCAGGCAGGACAGGCTGGCAGGACTGAAAGAGTAAGTGCGGCGAGCAGCCTGCCTGCTCCGCAGGGACTGGCAGAGGCTGGGACTTGCCTGCAAAGCCACAGCCTGCCTGCAGAAGCCACGTCTTCTGCCAGCCACCTCTTGCTGCTGTGGGGTGGGGTTTTGGGGGGAAGAGGCTCAGAAAAGCCTTTCTCTCCTTGGAGCACTTCCCGCAGGCACTGGGGGTTGCTCCACGAAGGGCTTGGCAGAGCTCAGCCCGGGAGAGCTGTGTTGACGATGGCTACTTTGTTAATGTTGTGTTGACGATGGCTACTTTGTTAACGTTGTAGAGCTCAGCCCGGAGAGCTGTGTTGACGATGGCTACTTTGTTAACGTTGCGTTCCTGTTCCCTCAGGGTGGCCAGCAAGTTGCCCAAGCAACCTCCTGCTCCTCAAGAGCTTGCTGTCCCTGCTGCAAGACATCAGCAGAAACGCGGCCACCAGCAGGATGACTGCCGGCAACCTGGCCGTCTGCGTGGGGCCAAACCTGCTGAGCCCAGCCGAGGAGCACACGCTCCCCTGGACGTCCTGCTGCAGGTGACGGGGAAGGTACGCTGTGGTTACCAGCCGGCTACAGCCTTCTGGCCCACCCGAGCTCTGCTGTGCAGAGGGACCTGGCTGCCTCCTCTCTGCAGCAAACGCTCGTGGGGGAGCTGCCGGGAAGAGCAGCCCACAGCTGCAGCTTGCTGCGCAGAAGCGAGGGTCAGGAGTGGCAAAAGGCTCTTTGAGCCGTGTTCAGGCCACCTAGGGGGAAACCAATGGTTTGCTGTGTGCAGGTGACGCGGCTGGTGGAGTTCCTCATTGAGCACCGCGGGGAACTCTTTGAGGAGGAGGTGGCTGGGCTTGCTGGTGCACGGGCCGAGGAGTCACCGAATGATCCCAAAAGACACAGCACAGGGGCAGAAGCAGAAACCGCAGAGGTATGTCAGGGCCACCAAGAGCGTGACAACAAAAGCTCCCTCCTCAGAAGGTGGGACTGCTGCACAGGGACGAGCAAGGTCACCACCAGCCTGCAGCTCTGCTAAAGTGCAGAGTAAGGCTGATGCAGGTTGGCCATCGCACTTTGTGCAGTGATCCCACCAGAAGTGGCTCAGCCAGGCTGAGCAAACCCATCCAAGAGATCTGCCTTTCAGAGCTAAGGTAGCAATTGGGCAGGTAGGGTGCTCACCACCTGGTAACTTCCACATTTCCATTGCAGGTGCCTCCAGTCGCTCTGGAAAGCAAACACCTGAAGGGCTCGTCTGGGGAGAGAAGGTAACATGAGCTAGCTTTGATTAAGAGGGAACTGATTCATGGTTATCATGGCTTTACCTGTCTAACAATACTATTGAATGGAAAGGTTGCCAGGCTCTTCGCAGGAAGAGGAAAAACAGTTCAACAGAAAAGAGAAAACTAAGCTGCGAAGAGGAGAGGGATGGCCAGGCAGGCAAGAAAAGGCGAAAGCTGGAAAGCAAGATCTCAGGAATGGGCAACTGAGAAACCCAGGCAGGGCGAGAAGAACAAAGGAGCCCAGGTGTGTAACAGACCCTGCTGTCCATCTGTCACATTTTAACGCTGCTCTGAGTAATAGGAAATATTTCAAGGTGCACAGAGATGGCCCCAGAGAGGAAGCATGCACCTGCCCTTGGGAGAACATGTATGTCAGGAGAAAAATACCACTCCGGCGCTGCAGTTCCATTTTGCACTTGTCAGTGGATGTTACAGCAGGTCCCCTCTCCATCGTCTGCCAAAGGTCTGGGGAATCTGGAGAGTTCCCGCTGACTGGAAGCTCACCAGCATTGTTCCTATTTACAAGAAGGGTGTGAGGGAAGAGCCAGGAAACTACAGACATGTTAGTCTCACCTCAGGTCCCTGGAAAAATTATCAATAAGATCACACTGTGTAGTATTTGAAAGGCATTTGACATGACATTTAACTAAAACAAATGCCAGATTCGGCACTTGGGACAAAGTAATGCCGAACGCAGGTATACATTGGGAGAGGAGTGGCTGGAGAGCAGCCCTGCAGAAAGGGATTTGGGGGTGCTGTTGGTGGGAAGCTCAACAGGAGTCAGCAGCGTGCCCAGGCAGCCAAGAGGGCAAACCGCAGCCTGGGGTGCATCAAACGCAGCATAACCAGCCGGCCAAAAGAGGAGATTATCCCGCTGTATTTTGTGTTGGTGCGGCCTCCCCTTGAGTACTGTGTGCAGTTCTGGGCCCCACAGTGTTAAGGTCCTTGAGTGCATCCAGAGGAGGGCAACAAAGCTGGTGAAGGGGCTGGAAGGCATGTCCTATGAGGAGCAGCTAAGGGCTCTGGGTCTGACTAGTTTGGAGGAGAGGAGGCTGAGGGGCGACCTCATTGCTCTCTACAGCTTCCTGAGGAGGGGAAGTGGAGAGGGAGGTGCTGAGCTCTTCTCCCTGGGATCCACTGATAGGATGGGTGGGAATACTTCAAAGCTGCGCCAGGGGAGGTTTAGACTTGACACTAGGAACCATTTCTTTACTGAGAGGTGGTCAAACACTGGAAAGGCTTCCTGGAGAGGTGGTCGATGCCCCATGCCTGTCAGTGTTTAAGAGGCATTTGGACCATGCCCTTAATAACATGCTTTAACTTTTGGTCAGCCCTGAAGTGGTCAGGCAGTTGCACTAGGTGATCGTTCTAGGTCCCTTCCAACTGAAATATTCTCTTTGTTCTCCTCTCCTCTCCTCTCCTCTCCTCTCCTCTCCTCTCCTCTCCTCCTCCTCTCCCTCTCCCTGGATTCAAGAAGAGAGGCTATCACTGTAGCCATCGCAGGAATACTACGAAATGGGTATTGGATTTCACGTCAAAGCACATGTTGCTTGTTCTCCTCTCACCTTGTCCCTAATTCTTGTCTTTTTTTTTTCCCCATCTTTCTCAAGGCAGGTTGAAGAGATTACTGAAGAAATGTCTCATATTGGACTTTGTCATTTGACATGAAGAACACTTTAGAGCCACATACCACTTTTGAGCTGCAGCTCAAGTGGCTTGTGACCAGCAAGCTGGAAGAAGCGGTGCTGCTGTATATATGTATTACTTGTATTACCTTGGCAGTTTTGCTGTGTAAATATGTATGTGATAGGGAGATACATGCTTATTGTAGAATGAAAATATGTGCTATAAAAAAAGTTGTTTATGTGAAAAAGCGAGATTCTTCATATTAAACTGTGTTGGTTTCTACGTTCAAGGTGTCGGAGTAACTGGAGGAATTTGTGTTTCGCCTTCTAATATCTGCGAGCGCAGCCATTCAGGCTTCTATGGGGAAAGTTATGGAAGTTCTAGGCAGGCCCTCTGATATCAAAGAAGGCAGCAGAGGATTACAAAGCATTGCTTTGCTATTAGAGGTGCCTTCAGGAGTTTGTTACAGACAGCATAAAAGTTCTGAACGGAGACTCAGGTATCAGTGATACTCCCTTGCTGCCTGAGTTCACTCATTCAAGGGAAAGTAAGCCTTCCTTGCTGTCTGTCTCTCTTTCCTTCTCTCTCTCTCCTCTCTCTCTCTTCTGTCTCTCTTAAAAGAATTAGGTATATACCAGCAGAGGTAACACTCTCCTTAAGCAAGGCTGAGATGATGGATGATAACTAATGCAACTAATTGTCCACATGGTTCCCAACATGAGACATAATCCAGTGCTGTTTCCTCCTGCGTCATCGAATGGGGTTCATATCACCTGGCTTTCACTACCAAAAAATTAATTGTTCACATCTAAGCCTGTCATCCAGACTCTCTTTCTGAGAGTCCGGGCAGTTGGACTAGATGATCGTTGTAGCTCCCTTCCAACTGAAATCTTCTCTTCTCTCTTCTCTTCTCTTCTCTTCTCTCTCTTCTCTTCTCTCTTCTCTTCTCTTCTCTTCTCTTCTCTTCTCTTCTCTTCTCTTCTCTTCTCTTCTCTTCTCTTCTCTTCTCACTGGATTCATGGAGAGAGGCTATCACTGCCACACTAGAACACAGTCAGGCAATATCTCCAATAATACACGTATCTTAATATTCTGACGGACACTGGAGTACGCAATGATGAAAGCAATTACAGGAGAAGCAGTTAGGTTTGAGAGTGACTTTAACTGCGCTTTGAAGCAACCATTTCATAGAAAGATAGGGGGAACAAAATCTTCTGTAGCAATTGCTGTAACAGTGACTACTTATTAAGGGGAAGAAATCTCATTGCTTTGAGCAGTAAAGATTCCTAATGATGGAAACAAATATTGCAAGTGAATCACAAACGTGAGGTTAGCCAGAAGATGCATTTCAGGTCATCTTTTCCTTCAATTCTTCTTAGCCCAAAGTGTCTGCAGCTCCTTCTGTATTTTTTACTGTTTTTTCACATGCCAGTAGAGCCACAGTTCTTGTCTAAATGATTTAAATTTGTCATAAATATATCTGCATTTTGCTGTTCTATCAGCATTTACAGTGAGGGAACTTATTCACAGGAACTATTTAGTGCAGAATCACTCCTCGGGAAAGGTGAATAGGTAAAACGATGAGGACAAATTTTATTTTTATCAGTTTAACTAAGGAGTTGCTTGTGAAGCCAGTACATCTGTGTTAGGGTGAGATTACAATTAGCCCAACTAGAATCAACCAAACAGGACACTTCATTAGACGAGTACCCCGAACACGTTGGACATATTGCCCCAGCAATCGATTGTGCGGACTACATTGGAGAAGGGTTAGAGAGTTCTTTAATCTTCTCAAAGGGAAAAAGCAAACCATCCAGATTCGTTAATATAGGTTTTATAATTGCAAGAAAAAAGGAAGTATGATACCAGTTGCCACAAGACGTCACAAAAATACCAATTGTTTCTGTCCTGCAGGCATCTTCGGTACCGCTGGTCACCTCTGATGAGGTGGGCAATGTGTCAGTCTGGTCTGGGAAGAAAGCAAAGCAAAATTTCTGACTTGTTTTTCTCACTTTTAGTGCCACTACAAAGGTATTAGATGTCCTCTGAATATGTTTCATTTTGTTTCGTTTCATTTCATTCCATTCCATTCCATTCCAAAGGCAGCACTTCAGGATAAGTGTTCGTCAGTGAAGGATGCTGCTGTCACATCCTTTTGGGAAAAGTCCACACGAGAGGCCAAAATCTCTTCTTTTTAGAGAGTCTGCAATCTAGAGATTTGAGCATAACGAACGTTTTTTTATCACCTTTACTTGTGTGAACAATTCCGTATTTTCATTCTGGATTGACATCAATGTGAGAAGAACATCTAGGCCACATGTTTTGGTTTGGTTCTTTTCTTCAGGAGTGAGTAAAAATATTTTCCAGGCATGCCATCAGCGTTTACGTAATTTTGCAAAGCAAGTGGACTGGGGAGAAGAGAAACCACTTGTTCAAGGTTACAGAGAATGTAAGGGGAAACTGTGGAGTTAGACCCAGACTTCCCGATTCTCTTTCTCCCTCCCTATTAGAAGCCCTGTAGATGTATGTTTGGCTCCCTGTTTTCCTCATGGTTCCCCGTTGGAGTTTTGTCTCTTGTAATGGCAGACCGCTAACTTTCAAGGTTTGTGAATAATATTTGGGCACAGGAAATGTCACAGGAAGAGAAAATACATCTCTGCCTAGGTTTATCTTAACCCTACCTTTCTTTTCACCAGCATTCCATGCTGCCCAGTATTTTGAAACCCTTTCAGTGTAAATTTTGGCATAGTGTTGCAGCATCCATGACACTCTCATGTGTGCTAATAGGGAGGATTGCTGTTGTTTACCTCCTGCCTCCAATGCATTCCCAGTCCAATTGTTTTCTCTACAAGCACGGTACTGTTGCTTTTCTTGCATTACATTTTTGCTACAAGAGAATTTTTGATGGGTTTAATTTTGTGATAAAACCATGTGCAAGCCATACCCTTCTTCCAACGACGTGGACAACAGAGAAAGAAAAATTCGATTATGAGACACCGCTAAAGATGTTAGGGGTGAAAGAAAGCAATAGAAGTCATGTTGTTCTATAGGTGGAGTCTGCCCATGCGCACACTGTGTACAGCCTAGCTGACTAGATATCTGCACTGAATTCTTTCACATTGTGCTTCCAAAAAGAGAATTGGGAGATTCTCTCGGTTAAATTAAACAAATGACCAGCTGGCCCTCTGTACAATGACCAGCAGAATAATCCTACTGGTATGAATCAGTGCGTCACTTCCTTACAGCTTTCTTTTAGGGGAAAAATGCCAGAGTGTCGCCATTTTTGTAAGCACAAATACAGGTAACAAACTCTGTGTGTATGTAGAAAAAATACCATAGGAATACTGGAACCTCGGTTCAGCCTTGAACCTCTGTCCTGGATGTGCCAGAACCCACAGAGCCCGCTGTCATCCTCAGTAAATGACTTCTTTTCTGTTTGTGAACTCTCTAAGCAGCAGATAGTGCCTTCATACTCACTCATCCACTGCATTCTTTTTCTTCACAGCATGGTTTAGTGACTTATGCTTAGGCTAGTCATCTTGGGGCTGGGAGGGAGACGTTCACTGCCGATGTTGGGAATCTGAGTTGAGGCATCTGAACCAAGCTGTTTAGTTTTGACTGTAAGTGCTGTCTGTTTCTGTTCTTTGTTCTTTTTCTACATTCGGAAATTTCCTTCTCCGATACGTTGCCCAAACTTACTGTTCAAATGGACGTTCCTGCCATGAAATAAATTTGTGAGAATTTTCAGAGAAATGGCGATGACAGGGGAACAAAAGCACCTACGGTGACTTTTGCCTCCCACAATATATGTCTAGCCAAGTGCATTGTTTTTGTTTAATATGCCTATTTCAGAAGGCGTAACACGAAAAGTGAAAGTGAAGACTTCCTGACACACTTAGAAACACCTGGAAGGAGCTGTACATACCCGGGAAACAATGATGAATGATCCTTTGGGCCCCGTTCTCATTCTGTCATAGCTGCCATTGATTTTAATGGGAGCAAGGTCTGACTGTGAGTTTTGGCTTGGCAGAGTAAGTCCTTCCCTAGGAGTCCAAACCTAGCCATTCAGCCATGTTCGAGCATTTCTCCTGCTCTCCCTGCCTCTCTGCAGCTGCCACTGCAATGTAAAGAAGGATTGTGAATGCAGAAATAGTTTTGTGGTCAGTTTTTGGTGTTGGAATGTCTCTTGACATGAAGGAAATCCTTGGCATATTATTAAAACTTCACCATGTGCAGTAAGAAATTGTTTCTGTGATTTGTACACACTTGTTGATTTCTGTTGCTCTTCTTTCCCTTGCTTTACTCATGTTCCGTTTTACCCTCCATTCTTATTGCGGCTCTCTCCAGGCCTGGCCATTTAAGCATAGATTTATACAGCAGCTGAGTCAAAAGCCCTTGTGTTCACTGAAGCCTCCCCGAACTTCCACAATCTAAACGATTAGTATCAGAATGCCAATCCCTATTACCCAGCTATAAGGAATCCTGCAGAGGAATACTACAAATGGGTGTCTACTACGATTTCACGTCGCTTGTTCTCCTCTCACCCTTGTCCCTAATTCCCGTCTTTTTTTTCCCCCCGTCTTTCTCAAGGCACGTTGAAGAGATTACTGAAGAAATGTCTCATATTGGACCCGATTCTTGTATACCTTAATGGCTCATCAGACTATTCTTCCGAGGAAGACAACACTCCGTGAAGTGAAAACCTACCGCACCCTCATGTTGTCACCCTTTTTACTCAGCTGGTAAAAATGGTCTAGAGGAGCTGCAGAGAAACGAGATCACAACTCATTGTTTTTCCAGAACATTCACCAGCACAATATGAAGTCTAATGAATAATATATGCCATAACTGTCAAAATAACTGAACCAAGGACACCTGAGGGAGTTTAATGCATTTTTTTTCACATACCAATTTGCAACTTTCAAAAATGTACAATGTGTTTTTCAGCCACTAGGGCCAATTAGTGAGTTTCTACTGTAAGCAGCTATGTACTGAACAGAGGAGGTCAATATGATGTAATGTTGTGCTGTCACTCATCAACTAGTTGAAGGATAATCTAACCGTTCATGACATCAGTGGGACTTTGGAGGAGTGACATCCTTGAGTTAACTCACTTTTACCCATTGTCTTCTGTGGTGTGATAGGACTGCTGTGGTGGTTTCCTCAAAAGGTTTTCGGAACTTGTATCATCAGAGGCATTTTGATTGTAGTAGACGGCCGTCGTGCTGTCAGTTAGAGACTCAACAGAAGCTGCATTTCTCCAAGATGTTTCACTTTTCCTTTCAAACACTATGGAATACACAGTCTGTAGGAAGCTGAGATACTTTCCCTCGGAGGCTTAGAATCAATTTAATGTTAACAAGTTACTGTACTGACAAGTACTGGTAGAGATGACCTAAGATATCTTGCGTACATCCGTTCAGAAGCAGTCATTATATATGCTGACTCTCTTTGGATACTCCTTTCTCATTTGACATGAAAAATGAGGCAGTGCCAGGGTGAGCTGCTGCCTTTCTAGCTTCTGTGTTTGCCACAGGAAGGGTGGACTATCAATCCAAAAGCTAATGGGGAGAGTGAAGGGCCAAAATGAGTGAAGAAAGAGGGGCAGACAAAGCTGGAAGAAGAGACCCTTTATAGGAAAGCAAGGCAGATGACAACAGAGACTGATGGTGACAAAGGGAAATGGCTTCTGTTCACAGAGCAGCTAGTCTTCCTGGAGGACCTCTTGATAGCTCACAAAGACCTGTCCTTTGCTTGACGCTTTTTAAATTAATCCAGTGGCAGTAACTAGTACTGCACAATGAACTAGCTGCAGTCAGGCATTTTGCTATGGGCACAACCTGTTGCTTCCAGCATGTTAATTTACCCGACACTATCTGTGAAACTCACTCTGGTATTAAAGGGAAAGCAGGAGAAACAAGTGAAGCTGTGTATTTACTCTTTGATAACTAGTTTTCAAACGTCTCTTCACTTCAGCAGATGATTTATATCATTTAGAAACGTCACCTACTAATATAATTTCTTAAATAACAAGTGTTTATTAGCAATTAACAAACATGAGACGCGTCCTTTTTTCAAATGTCAAAACCTGGTTTAAATAAGCACTTTACATTGTGTTTCTTGAAGCTTGCCAAATGGAGATGGTTAGAACAAGAAAGAGGAAAAAAAAAAAGGAGTCCTTTAGCCCCAATATTTGCTCTTAACTGCACAAGCTACAAAACATGTGTGGAGGATGCTCCCGCTAGGTCTCCCCTATGGGGATACAGGGGATACAAACCTCCTTGGTAGAAGAGGGAACTAAAGCTAGGGTGGGATTCGGCCCACTCTGACTTCTGTGTCTATGTTTGGACTAGGTGTCCACACAGCCGTTAGAGTGAGCGGATATCAAGGGCTTGGCGCAGTAGCCTACCCCTTGGCATCATGCGGGTGTGATCTGAGATTCTATAGGTGTCTCCTCTGGCTTCCAGCTGTCCCCTCAGAAGGGCAAGACTGCCAAAGCTCCTGTGTCATATCTGCTAGGCTCTAGGTGCTAGTTTCATTACAGCATCTCAAATGGCATGAAGTTGCCTGTGTGTAGGAAATCAAACTGAGGCCCTAGTCAATACAGTCAGTTAAGTCTAAAGGTGTCCTAAAGGTGTCCACTTTAGGACGACAGCATGAACAACTTTTTACTCTGCTAACTATAATGGGATCTTAGTAATTTTTTACTATAAATATCTGCAAGATAGCTATCTGTCCTGGTTTCAGCTAGGACAGAGTTAATTTTCTTCCTAGTAGCTGGTATAGTAGCTCTTGAAGAGAAGCTTTTACTACTCTATCGTATGTCAAGGCTGACTAGTAGTGTTCCCAGACTAGATCTCCAGGACTCAGCTGCCGTCTGCAACGGGAAAGAGCAATGTTTTATTTGCAGAGCCTCATGGAGTGGGCTATGGCTGTCCATGCGCAACTGTGACTGAAGTGCTCTTGGAACATCCAGGGAGAAATTTAAGTTCTTGGAGAGATTCTTATCAAAAACTTGGGTGCTGTCAATTTCCTGTGTCACCAGACTGAAGAAGAACATAATGTTTCAAGCAATCGCTTACGCTTACACTTACATGCCAAAACCATATTTACGTCATGCTTCAGGTGACCATTTTCTCCTGTGAATCTGGAACTTGCGTACACAAGCCTTACTGTCCCTGGTGCAGAACGGTAAGAGAGCATCACTGTTCGGGAGGGCTGAACAGGCTGTTCAGGAGGGCTAGGCAGGGCAGGTGAGGGGGGGCAGTTGCACTGTATGCACGGGAGAGGTTTGACTTTACAGCCCTTACCGTTCGGGATGATGTGGTCGAGAGCCTGTGGGTGAGGATTAGGGGGATGGAAAACAAAGAAGATGTCATTGCGGGTGTCTACCATCAGTCACCCAGCCAGGAGGATAGCACTGATGAGGTATTCTATAGGCAATTAGGAGAAATCTCTGGATCGGCAGCCCTTGTCCTTATGGGAGATTTCAATTTCCCGCACATCAGCTGGGAATACCATACTGTCACGGCTGGGACAAGTACGGCTGGGAAATTCCTGAAGTTTGTTGAAGATCATTTCTTTGCACAAGCACTCAGTGAGCCAGCTAGGAAAGGTGCCCTCCTAGACTTGCTATTTGTGAATAAAGAAGGACTCGTGGGAGACGTGATGGTAGGAGGCTGTCTCGGCCACAGTGATCACAAAGAGGGTGAGTTCAAAATTTTGGGTGTGATGAGAAAAAAGGTCAGCACAATTGCTACCCTAGATATCAAGAGAGCAAACTTTAAGCTACACAGGGAGCTACTTCGCAGTGTCCCCTGGCAAGCTACTTTTGAGGACTTAGGGCTGCATGAGAGCTGGTCAGTTTTAAAGAACCACCTTCTAAAAGCACAGGAGCAGGCAATGCCATTGTGTTGAAAGCCAAGCAAGCGGGGCAGAAGACCAGCTTGCCTGAACAGGGAACTCCTCTTGGAACTCAGGCGGAAAAAGAAATTGTATGAGCTCTAGAAGCACGGCCAGGCTTCGCAGGAAGATGACAGAGCTGTGGTTCACATATGGAGGGAGAAATCTCGAAAGGCCAAAGCTCGACTGGAGTTGAAACTGGCCAGTGTTCTGTCAGACAACAAAAAAACGCTTTTTGAAGTATACTAATAGCAAGAGGAGGTCTAAGGAAAGTATCGGACCCATGCTTGATGAAGATGGTCACCTGATAAATAGGGATGAAGAAAAGCCGTCCATTTTTCAGCCGTCCAATACGTCCCCTCTTCAGACATGTATCTTTGCAAGTATACATTGCATGAGGAGGAGGTGGTGCAATCCTGGAAACTCCTAGAGGGCTGACAGAGTTTTCCGCTCACTCTTCCTTTCTTTTCTTTCTCTTTCTTTCTTTTGTTCTTTTTTCCTTCCTTTCTTTCTTTCTTCCCTTCTCTTTCTTTCTCTCTTTCTTTCTCTCTTTCTTTCTTGCCTTCCTCCCTTCCTCCCTTCCTGTGTTCCTCCCTTCCCTCCCTCCCTCCCTCCCTCCCTCCCTTTCATCCTCCCTCCCTCCCTCCCTCCCTCCCTCCCTTCCTTCCTTCCTGCGTTCCTCCTTCCTTCCTTCCTTCCTTCCTTCCTTCTTTCCTTCCTCCTTCCTTCCTTCCTTCCTTCCTCTCTCTCCTCTCTTTCCTCTCTTTCCATCTTTCCTTTCCACAAAAGTCAAGGCAGGCTCACACAACAGCTTGGGCTCAGTTTTAACTTCTTACTCTGCTTCTTACATTTGGAGCCAAAGAGACAACAGGTCTGGCTCGAGCAGGCAGAAGGACGCTTTTCTTCTCTCTGTCAACCACCTAAAGCATCCCGGGAAGAGTGAGAGGTGGGCAGGACGCGTCTGCAACCCCCTGGGCTGCACTATTCTCGTCTGCTCTGCTTCTTGCAGTTTCCCCCCTCCCCGTCCTTGAGACGCCGGGCTTCTGCAGACAGCTGCTCACTCAAGAAGGCAGCTATGCAGCTGCTGTTTCTAGGGCAGCTGGCAAAGCCAAACTCCTCTCCCATTTTCCATGGGAGTGCCAACACCACCTTCTACCTGGACATTAGGTGAAGAAGAACAAAGTTGGCATTAAAGAGTTGGAGTTAAGGAAACTCCGTCTCTGCACTCTGTCACCACGGTGCATCCTCTTTCTCCCTGCCCCATAACAAGAGAGAGCCTTTCCACTGGCACCGCTGCTTTGGCTGGAGGAAACGTGCCCTTCTGACCTCCACGGCAGTGGCACCGGGAGACCTGCAGAAAGAGGGTGGGACCGACTGCGGCTGGCACCGGGACGGGCACGAAGCATCCCGGGACACATCCCCACCTACTCATGACCGAAAGCAGCTTGGCAAAGCTGCTGGCGAGCAGCGTGGCAGAAAAGGCCCGGGGTCCTGGCGGACACCGGGTTGACCAGGAGCCAGCAAGGTGCCCTTGCCCAAAGGCGGCGGCAAGTGGTACCCGGGGCTGCACTGGGCAAAGCCTTGGCAGCAGCTGGAGGGAGGTGACCCTTCCCTCTGCTCAGCGCTGGGAGGCCATGCCTGCAGTGGTGTGCCCGGGTCTGGGCTCCCCAGGACGAGAGAGACACGGGCAGAGTGGGGAGAGCCCCCCAGGGCCCCTCCCCCACCCCCGCCCCCCAGGGCGACCCTTGGGCTCAGAACGGCATGTTGTGTTGACCCGGCGCTGGCCCGGCAACGGCCCCAGTGCCTGCAGGGACGGCGCTGTGCCAGCACGTGCTGAGCCAAGCTCTTGCCCAGCAGCACTGCCCGGCACCAGGACCCCCTTGGCAGCCTTGCTCGAGCCGGCTGGGCACTGTCCTGAGCCCCACCAGCGTGTCCCACGCCAGGCTTCTCCTGCCCTCGGCGCAATGGGCCAGGTGAACTGCTGCCGCGGCTCCAGGTAGGCTCCCCCCGCGGCTCGGGGACACGCCGGCACCGCCGGGCCCCGCAGCAGCCGCCTTTCTCATGCCCGGTGCCGTCTGCTCTGCAGGGACGACCCTGACCCCGAGCAGCAGTGCGCGCCCGTCCCGCCATCACCCGAGCCCCTGCTCCATCAGCGCGTGCGGGTGACCCAGGGCCGTGCGACGAGGAAGAGGGACCTCCTCCTCTTCAGCGACGCCTTGGTCATCGCCAAGCCCAAGTAAGACTCACAGAGCCCAGCTGCCTTTCCTCCCAAGCCCTGGCCCTGGCCCCAGGGCAGGGACAGCCAAGGAGCAGCCCCGGGTCCCCGGCACCCTGCTGCTGGATGCACCCATGGCCGTGCCCGTGGCAGGCGGCGCTGGAGGGGAGCCACCGGCCTCGGCCACCTCCACATCACTCCCTGCTGCTCCTCTCTGCAGACGTGGCAGCGCCCCGCGCCCGCAGCTCTGCCTGGCCCTGGGCCAGCTGCAGGTGCTGAGCAGCGGCAAGGGGGCAGCCGGGGATGCCGCTGAGGAGGAGGAAGGCAAGACCACCAACTCCCTTGTCCTCGTCTGGCCCTGCGGCTCCTGCATCGTCACCTTCCGGTGAGTCTCGGTGCCACGTCCCACGGCAGGGCTGGGCAGCGCCTCTGTCCTGCCCCCCGACAGGGCTTCCTCCTGCCGCTCTGCCTGGCCCCACGGGGCAGGGCTGTGCCGGCGCCCGCCTCTGCCCGCAGGCTGGGAGCAGCGGGCACTCAGGCTGTTTCTCCTCTCTTTCTGCAGCTCCCGGGCGCTGAAGGAGCTCTGGGTCAGCGCGCTCCTGGGGTAAGCCCTGCCTGGCAGTGCAGCCTGGGGGGCCCGTGCTCACATCACGGGGGGATGCTCCAGGAGGAGCCGTACGAGGCGGAAACACCGCTCCCCAGCTGGGGAGAGGTGCCCCCACGGCTGCGGGCAGCTCTTGAGCGGGCAGAGCTGGCGCAGCGGCTTCGCCCAGCTCTGTCCAGCCAACACCTGCCCAGCCCCGTCCTCACCACTGCCGCTGCTCTCCGCTCGACTGCCGGGTGGTGCCCGGCTGCTTCGGGGCAGCTTGCAAGTGCTCCCCGGGCTGGCAGGAGCGGGAAAAGGCAGCTTGGGTCTCACACAGCTCTTGCTCTGCCCCTTGCCCCTGCACAGGCCACCAGAAGGAGTGGAGGGAGCCCGGGTGACCCAGCTGCCCTCCATCAAGCTCCTGCTGAAGGAGCTGAGCAGCCGCCATGCCGTGAGTGTCCCTCCTGTCTCCCCTTTGCCCCAGATGCTGCTCCAGCCCAGCATCAGGTTCATCGCTTCTCACCTTCTGCTCTTTTCCCCTTGCCCAGGCAACGACACTACACGCCAGCAGCCTGGAGAGGCTGGTCGAGAGCCAGGCAAAGGTGAGGGTCACTCGGGGTGTCATCTCAGCCGTCCCCTCCTCTCACACATGGCCAAAGGCTGATGCAGCTTGCCGGGGGCCCTTTCTGCTGCGGGGCTGCTGGGTGAGCGCGGCGTGTTGCTTGCAGGCTGGCGCAGAGCAGCGGCCACCACCCGTCCCCTCTGGCAGCCAAGGTGGACCTGGCCGCGCGGCTGGTGAGTTTGGAGAAGACGGGGGCAGGATGGCCCTTCTCTCCTCCTCGCGCAGGCGGGCACTCCTGCTGCACTGGGGCTGCTGCTGCCCTTCCCGCAGGGCACGTCCGTCCCCATTGCTCTGCGCAGGAGAGAGCTGAGCCCCCGGGGACCCTCGTTCCCAAACGACGCCTCTCCGTGCGCTCAGCAGCGGGGGGACAGCGCTGAGAGGGTCCAGGAACGCTCGCCTGGCGCTTCTCCTCCATGTCTCTTTGCTCTCTTTTCCTTGGCAGCAGGCGGGACCCACAGCAGGAGGAGGAGGGGGCTGCCCTGGTGCTTTGCATGGCGAGGGACCTCAGCCGCTGCAGAGGCACCCGGGCTGTCGGGCTCTGGCAGCAGGGGGCTCTCTTCGGCCGGCCCCTGGCAGCTCTCTGCAGCCAGGACGGCACGCTGCCCCAGCCCATCCAGGTAAGCAAGCCTGGCCAGGGGTCCCCAGCCCGCTGGCTCCTCCGCAGAGGCGCTGTCCCCAGCAGAGGGACCCCGGCTGGGGCTCGGGGACAAAGCCGCCTCCTCCCCACGCACCCACCTCCAGCCCCCCTCCAGCCTGCCCTAGGGAAAGCAGAGCCCTCCACACGTGCTCCTGCCCTTGAGCAAGGTTCACCTGCCCCAGGGCCTGCCTCCAGCCACGCCACTCTCCTCCTCTGTCCCCTGCAGGACCTGCTGGCTCTTCTGCACGAGCACGGGCCATCCACGGAGGGGATCTTCCGGCTGGCGGCCAGCGAGCGCGCCTCCCGCGAGCTCCGGGAGGCCCTCGACAGCGGAGCGGAGGTCCACCTTGAAAGCCAGCCTGCACACCTGCTGGCCGTCATCTTGAAGGTGAACCCTCTGGACCTGGAGCCCAGCAGCTCCCGGCTCTCTCGCTGCCGGCGACGCTGCCTGCGCTCCCGGCGGCAGTGGTCAAAGCCTCACCCGGAGCCCTTGGCATTGCAGGACTTCCTCCGGAAGATCCCCTCCAAGCTCCTCCAGGCAGAGCTCTACGAGGAATGGATGAGCGCCCTGCAGAAGACCAGCAGGCAGGAGAGGCTGGCAGGACTGAAAGAGTAAGTGCGGCGAGCAGCCTGCCTGCTCCGCAGGGACTGGCAGAGGCTGGGACTTGCCTGCAAAGCCACAGCCTGCCTGCAGAAGCCACGTCTTCTGCCAGCCACCTCTTGCTGCTGTGGGGTGGGGTTTGGGGGGAAGAGGCTCAGAAAAGCCTTTCTCTCCTTGGAGCACTTCCCGCAGGCACTGGGGGTTGCTCCACGAAGGGACTCTGGCCAGAAGGGCAGGGAGGGAGGGAGGTGGCCGTACCTCAGCAAAGGCTGTCCCTCTGCTGGAGACCAGGCGTGGCCAGGGAGCCTTCCCTCGGCTGGGCTTGGCAGAGCTGAGCTCGGCAGAGCTGTGTTGACGATGGCTACTTTGTTAACGTTGCGTTCCTGTTCCCTCAGGGTGGCCAGCAAGTTGCCCAAGCCCAACCTCCTGCTCCTCAAGAGCTTGCTGTCCCTGCTGCAAGACATCAGCAGAAACGCGGCCACCAGCAGGATGACTGCCGGCAACCTGGCCGTCTGCGTGGGGCCAAACCTGCTGAGCCCAGCCGAGGAGCACACGCTCCCCCTGGACGTCCTGCTGCAGGTGACGGGGAAGGTACGCTGTGGTTACCAGCCGGCTACAGCCTTCTGGGCCCACCCGAGCTCTGCTGTGCAGAGGGACCTGGCTGCCTCCTCTCTGCAGCAAACGCTCGTGGGGGAGCTGCCGGGAAGAGCAGCCCCACAGCTGCAGCTTGCTGCGCAGAAGCGAGGGTCAGGAGTGGCAAAGGCTCTTTGAGCCGTGTTCAGCCACCTAGGGGGAAACCAATGGTTTGCTGTGTGCAGGTGACGCGGCTGGTGGAGTTCCTCATTGAGCACCGCGGGGAACTCTTTGAGGAGGAGGTGGCTGGGCTTGCCGGTGCACGGGCTGAGGAGTCACCGATGATCCCAAAAGACACAGCACCAGGGCCAGAAGCAGAAACCGCAGAGGTATGTCAGGGCCACCAAGAGCGTGACAACAAAAGCCTCCCCCCTCAGAAGGTGGGACTGCTGCCACAGGGACGAGCAAGGTCACCCACCAGCCTGCAGCTCTGCTAAAGTGCAGAGTAAGGCTGATGCAGGTTGGCCATCGCACTGTGTGCAGTGATCCCACCAGAAGTGGCTCAGCCAGGCTGAGCAAACCCATCCAAGAGATCTGCCTTTCAGAGCTAAGGTAGCAATTGGGCAGGTAGGTGCTCACCACCTGGTAACTTCCACATTTCCATTGCAGGTGCCTCCAGTCGCTCTGGAAAGCAAACACCTGAAGGGCTCGTCTGGGGAGAGAAGGTAACATGAGCTAGCTTTGATTAAGAGGGAACTGATTCACGGTTATCATGGCTTTACCTGTCTAACAATACTATTGAATGGAAAGGTTGCCAGGCTCTTCGCAGGAAGAGGAAAAACAGTCCAACAGAAAGAGAAAACTAAGCTGCGAAGAGGAGAGGGATGGCCAGGCAGGCAAGAAAAGGCGAAAGCTGGAAAGCAAGATCTCAGGAATGGGCAACTGAGAAAACCCAGGCAGGGCGAGAAGAACAAGGAGCCCAGGTGTGTAACAGACCCTGCTGTCCATCTGTCACATTTTAACGCTGCTCTGAGTATAGGAAATATTTCCAAGGTGCACAGAGATGGCCCCAGAGAGGAAGCATGCACCTGCCCTTGGGAGAACATGTATGTCAGGAGAAAAATACCACTCCGGCGCTGGCAGTTTCCATTTTGCACTTGTCAGTGGATGTTACAGCAGGTCCCCTCTCCATCGTCTGCCAAAGGTCTGGGGAATCTGGAGAGTTCCCCGCTGACTGGAAGCTCACCAGCATTGTTCCTATTTACAAGAAGGGTGTGAGGGAAGAGCCAGGAAACTACAGACATGTTAGTCTCACCTCAGTCCCTGGAAAAATTATCAATAAGATCACACTGTGTAGTATTGAAAGGCATTTGACATGACATTTAACTAAAACAAATGCCAGATTCGGCACTTGGGACAAAGTAATGCCGAACGCAGGTATACATTGGGAGAGGAGTGGCTGGAGAGCAGCCCTGCAGAAAGGGATTTGGGGGTGCTGGTTGGTGGGAAGCTCAACAGGAGTCAGCAGCGTGCCCAGGCAGCCAAGAGGGCAAACCGCAGCCTGGGGTGCATCAAACGCAGCATAACCAGCCGGCCAAAAGAGGAGATTATCCCGCTGTATTTTGTGTTGGTGCGGCCTCCCTTGAGTACTGTGTGCAGTTCTGGGCCCCACAGTGTTAAGGTCCTTGAGTGCATCCAGAGGAGGGCAACAAAGCTGGTGAAGGGGCTGGAAGGCATGTCCTATGAGGAGCAGCTAAGGGCTCTGGGTCTGACTAGTTTGGAGGAGAGGAGGCTGAGGGGCGACCTCATTGCTCTCTACAGCTTCCTGAGGAGGGGAAGTGGAGAGGGAGGTGCTGAGCTCTTCTCCCTGGGATCCACTGATAGGATGGGTGGGAATACTTCAAAGCTGCGCCAGGGGAGGTTTAGACTTGACACTAGGAACCATTTCTTTACTGAGAGGGTGGTCAAACACTGGAACAGGCTTCCTGGAGAGGTGGTCGATGCCCCATGCCTGTCAGTGTTTAAGAGGCATTTGGACCATGCCCTTAATAACATGCTTTAACTTTTGGTCAGCCCTGAAGTGGTCAGGCAGTTGCACTAGGTGATCGTTCTAGGTCCCTTCCAACTGAAATATTCTCTTTGTTCTCCTCTCCTCTCCTCTCCTCTCCTCTCCTCTCCTCTCCTCTCCTCTCCTCTCCTCTCCTCTCCTCTCCTCTCCCTGGATTCAAGAAGAGAGGCTATCACTGTAGCCATGCAGGAATACTACAAATGGGTATTGGATTTCACGTCAAAGCACATGTTGCTTGTTCTCCTCTCACCCTTGTCCCTAATTCTTGTCTTTTTTTTTTCCCCATCTTTCTCAAGGCAGGTTGAAGAGATTACTGAAGAAATGTCTCATATTGGACTTTGTCATTTGACATGAAGAACACTTTAGAGCCACATACCACTTTTGAGCTGCAGCTCAAGTGGCTTGTGACCAGCAAGCTGGAAGAAGCGGTGCTGCTGTATATATGTATTACTTTGTATTACCTTGGCAGTTTTGCTGTGTAAATATGTATGTGATAGGGAGATACATGCTTTATTGTAGAATGAAAATATGTGCTATAAAAAGTTGTTTATGTGAAAAAGCGAGATTCTTCATATTAAACTGTGTTGGTTTCTACGTTCAAGGTGTCGGAGTAACTGGAGGAAATTTGTGTTTCGCCTTCTAATATCTGCGAGCGCAGCCATTCAGGCTTCTATGGGGAAAGTTATGGAAGTTCTAGGCAGGCCCTCTGATATCAAAGAAGGCAGCAGAGGATTACAAAGCATTGCTTTGCTATTAGAGGTGCCTTCAGGAGTTTGTTACAGACAGCATAAAAGTTCTGAACGGAGACTCAGGTATCAGTGATACTCCCTTGCTGCCTGAATTCACTCATTCAAGGGAAAGTAAGCCTTCCTTGCTGTCTGTCTCTCTTTCCTTCTCTCTCTCTCTCTCTCTCTCTCTCTCTGTGTCTCTCTTAAAAGAATTAGGTATATACCAGCAGAGGTAACACTCTCCTTAAGCAAGGCTGAGATGATGGATGATAACTAATGCAACTAATTGTCCACATGGTTCCCAACATGAGACATAATCCAGTGCTGTTTCCTCCTGCGTCATCGAATGGGGTTCATATCACCTGGCTTTCACTACCAAAAAATTAATTGTTCACATCTAAGCCTGTCATCCAGACTCTCTTTATATTCAATGGTGAAAGACAGTCACATCAAGGGCAATCCAGCTTTCCTATACTGCTATTCTAGGATGAGATGGAACATCCTTTAAAGGTACCAGTCTATCTTCAGTGCCTGTACAGAGAGAATTTCTATGGCTTTGTATTCAATCTAGATTTAAAATGGTTAAAGATAAAAGTGATACAAAACCATACTCTTAGTCATTCTACTACCAGATCACACAAATGAATACTACCACACAAAAGTGTTTATGGAAGCTATTTTTATTACAACATTTTCAATACATGTTCTGATAGGTGAGTTTGTGTTTTTTAAGTTTAAGCAAAACCATCTGATACAAATTAAACAACCCCACTATTAGAACAATGCCTATGCCTTTGACTGAATTTATAAAAGCAGTATACTTCTTATTTTATTTGTATTGAAGCTGTTAAAAGTGAAGTATTTAGTTACATTTTCAGCTGGAATGGAGAAGAGCATAACCTAAAATGTCAGAAGAGTAGAAAGTTAACATTTAGAGGAAGATATACTCTGTATTGCATTATTGGTGTGTATTTCTCAATACATCCAACTGCAAGGCATAGCAAGGCAGTGACACATGCATGCTGTGGGAGATTTTGAGTACATTTTTTTTTTAATGCTTTTATTATAGATAAGGATGATATTAGTTATGCCACTTTGTGGTTCTTTACTGCATTTTCAGCCCTTTATGTCTAATAAAGCCTAATACTAGTTAAAGAAGGTAAGTAAGTGGGCAGTCTACTAACCGGGCCTCCCGGCTGAGCAGGGCTCTCAGCCTGCCTTGTCCCTCTCACCGCTGCTCTCAGGAGGTTTGGAGGACACAACTCTTATGCATGGGGGTCTCAGAGACCCCATGTGAGTACTTTGAAAAAATTCACTGTCTGCTTCTTCAGACAGTTGGTTCCTGCTTTGACTTACCTTCTGGAGGAAAAAAAGGCTTTCATTGACTACAGAGATAACCTGGTGGTCCTAAACTAAACTTAGCTATTGTGAGTGTTCTCCTTTACATGTCCTCTTGTGGTGCAAGGAACACACTTACCCAGAGGAAGCTGTGGGTAGAATCTAGTTCTGAGTAAGTGCAGATGTGTGCCGCAAGAAGAGGCAAACTGAAATAATTAAGGTTTAAAACCAGCATCCTATGGCCACTGCTGTGAAGCAATTCCATTTCTGGCACAGTCTAATGCTTTAATCTGTGTTAGTGTTGGTCTTCAGAGTAATGTATACAGTATAGACTAGGGAGCATAAAGGCCAAAAATATCATGAGTGTGACATAGGCCAATTTTAAATTAATAAGCATCTCTTTTTATATTGGAGTATCAATGCATGAGCAATCGAGTGAAATCCAAAGGAATGCAGGGAAAAGATAAGCATTTTTGTCTCGCTCAAACTGGGAATGTATTTATTAATATATGTTATAAGAATTTCTGTTTTAAACATCTCCTTGTACTGGTCAATGATGCAACCTTTTCAGAGGTAACCAATGAAAAGTAGAACTGCGTAAAGGGTGGAATGGCTTTTGCATTATTCATTCCAAGCTATTTGCACATCTGCAGAGTAACTGAAAGGAGGGAGTACATAAAGACTGTCATTTGGCCCTTTAGCACTCAGAGTACATTATCCCACAGGAGTCCTTCACTCCTTGAAAGAAAAGTAGAGGAAAACAGAAAGGATCAGAGGAAGGGCTCACTGAGGTCTTGCTGAAGACCAGGATCAATAAATCTTTAGTACAAACCTCAAGAACCTTGTATAAACTTCAAAGGCCAAAAGAGCATTGCTTTACGTTCACATACAGGCTTTGGCTAGTATGATTCAGTCAATATGCCAATTACTAACGTAAACTTGGGTGGCCTTCGTGTAACACTACCTGTTGTTGTTCCATGATTGTTCCACCCGGTCTGTGTTGCATTGGTACCTCATGCCTTTTTCATATAGCAGACCTTCCTCCGCTCTTTCTGGCATATATGTCGTTGGTCTGTTCCAAGGGGCTGCCCACATGCTTCTAATATCATAAAAACTTCTGAAATGAGGCAGCAGAAATGCAAGATGGGCAGCGTTACAAACTGAAGTTGCTCCTTAGCTGGCATACTTAGGCATTGTTTCACCAAAACCAGCTGGCTGTTATTAGTTCTGCTCCCTACCTAGTTCTCTGCCAAAGTAGGAAGCTTATTTCCTTGATTTTTGAGTATTTCACTACATTCTGCCAGTGGAGGGTTTGGATTTCCTTGAAAAGGTGTATCTCTTCTAATTAACAACTTGCAACTGATCACATTTCAAGATTCCTGTTTCCCTTTGATTTCTCTTTTTTTGTTTGAAAACCAACAAAGTGGTAACCAAGTCCAGAGGAATAGGATACATAGCTGAAACCATGCTGTTCTCCTGCAATCTCAGCTAGGCAGAGAGTAAAATCAAGCTACTTGAAAAGGTCAAGTCCTTTCCTTTCGTGACTCAAGTATAATTTCTAAAAGAGAAATAAAAACTCCTGGCTCTTGCTTAACATTTCCAGCATTCAGATTCTGCTTCTCTTTACTAGCCCGTGTAGTGGAGGCATGTGTTGGCATGGGCATTCTCAGCAGCTGCCGTTCATTACCACAACCTTCTGACAGTGGACACAGGATACTTGTGGTCTTCAAACTCTGAGTTTCTTAACAAGCCAGCAACTTCAGGGAGAGCTAGGATGTGAAAGCATCAGTAAGACAGCTGCAAAGTTCAGTACTGCAGAGCAATGGAGGTGTTGCGGACAACAGAACGACAAGTACAAACGAGTGCAGGGGGAGGATGCAGGGCACCGATTATGCCTTCCTCAGTTTGACTGGGACACGGGCTAAACTCCCAGCTCCAGAAGACACAGGAGTACATCTGGATCTCACTCTGGTTCTTCAAAAAAACCCCATTTTGTTCCTTGTGGCCACTGGGGAATGCTTTGAAAATGGGACTTAAGTTTGATCAGTGTTAACCATAGTCCACAAAAATCATAGTTCTGATGATAGCTAAAATTATCTCTGTTCATTTTAACTCTGTTTAATGTTCATCTAAGGAAACTCAGGATTGCTACCTCAGGCTGCAGTCTGGTCTGTTACTCCCACATCATTAAAGCTTCACTAAAGTTGTAGTGTTTAACAGATGCTGCTCTCTTAATTTCTGGCCAGGTTTCTGAAGAGAGTTTCCTTTCCTTGGAAACTCCCACATGGAGTCAAGGAAAACATATTGAGAGGTAGAAACATTTCTTCTTCCAAAAGAAAAAAAAAAGATCCTACAGTTAGCACAGCAGAAAGCTGTTACATGTAATGCATGCTCACTTCCCTGTCACCTCAAGGATGGAGAAAGCCATGGTTTGCTTAATGCCCCAGATATATTAATCTAAATCTGTTTTTTTTCATGCCATATGTTGAGACTTTTTGCTGTAGTAAGGTTTGTGGAGTTTTGAATTGTACCCTGAACCATAAACACTGCACTCTGAGCTTTCAAAAATGAAGTGGCAATACCTATGAGTATTTTTGTATCCATTTAATGAGGACGAAAAGCCTCACTTGTTGTTAGTAGCACTTTATGAGTAGCACATTGACCTCAGTCTTTTTTGGTGGACGGTTCAGTTTAATAGCACTTCTCAAACTGACCTAGTTTGAAGATGAGCCCCGGGGGGTGGGACCCATTGGACTTAATTTTAGAAGTCTAGCAGTTCAGTGTCAAAGTCTGAACTAGTCACCCTAAGCTTCCTAGCAGAGAAATAGGTACCTCCAGAGGATGATTCATCTGGCCTATTTTAGGATGAAATGAATCACTACCTAGAGGTACCTGTTTTTCTCTTTTTTATTGTAAAGGGAGCCTGCAATAATAAACTCTAGACCTAAATGTCAGACTTCTAAATGCTTAAAATAGGAATTTAAACCCTGTCTTGGATATCATCATGATCAGTGAAATATAGAGGCTTAGAGAGAATGGAAGTAATAAAGTAGAAGTAAATGGATAAACTTTTTTTAATTGACAAATAATGGAAACACTTTATGTTTAAAAACCCTTTAAGGTAAACTTGGTCCCTTTTTAAAAAAGACTGATTTTCAGTGGCTTTGCCTTGTTAATGAGAGTTACCAATCTCTGCTCCAACAGGGCCATTAACAAGTCACTTTTTTACCAATTATTTTTTGCACAAAAGTGATTAAGTTTCTTGAAAATTTTAAAGAGTTTCTGGTGATTACTGATTTGACATTCTACAAAACTGAGGTGGCAGAAACTTCCAGATATGAGTAATCAAAACATTTCTGGGGAGCTGATGTTAGAGGGAATAGATCAGTCACTGATACATGAAACGGTTTTACTTATCAAAGGTGGTTTTAGAACTTTTGCTCTCTGCTGGATGTTTCCATCCCTTACCTGCTCTAAATGCTAATAAACTGTTCTTGTCATCAAGCTTCATGGCATAAAATATTCTTGTGGGTAGAGGGAGAAAGAAGGATGATCAATTCTTTCCACCTTTCTTTTTCAGACTGATTTTTTGGCTGTACTAACCTGGCAAAATCAACAATACAAGGCTTTGAATGTCCAACTCCATCCTATACATGTTAGAATGTCTCCTCGCTTCCTGGGTTTATCAAATAACTGCCAGGGATCAGATACTGAAAAGTATGATGGTGTATTGGTTCAGCTTTCAGCAATATTTGGATTCTGAGTGAAAACACACTGAAATCAATGGAAGAAGATCCAGCAACAGCAACGGGCTATCTACTATAGCATTTAACCCATGTTCTTGTATCTCCATTCTGTAAAGCAAGAACTAGAGTTTTATAAACACTACCAGGATTTGCTTTTATTTATTTTGATCATTTGGTGCACTGCTTCCAAACAAGGTTTTATATACAAAGAACATTAGCTGAGCATCTTTTAAGGCCCCATTTTTCCAATTAAAATAATTTGAGGCACCTCATTTGTTTTCTACACTTTTAATACCCTGCTAGTGATTGATGAGAAAGGTAAAGCTAACAGCAGCCTGCTGCCCACAGACTATCAGCTAATGATTCACACATGGTGTTTTAAGAAATTCTCCTTTATACAAATGTAGTTTCCAAAGTTTATGTTCAGATAGTAAGGATTTATACTTTTACTGAAGGATGTCAGATTTTTTGTGCTATTCCCTCTCATTCCATGACTCCATTCAGCTAGGATCATTAAGAAAGATAGCAGAGCACTAGCAAGAATTTTGTTACAGTATTTTTGTACGCACTCTTATTCTTATTTCAGTGCCTTACAGTACATTATCAAACTACCTTTCAGTGCCTTAGAGTACAATAGTAAAGAAGGAATAAAGTAGTAAAATATTTTTAGTGCCTTCTTCCATATGCATAGTAATTTTCTAGCCTTTTAGGAGAGAACTAAATTATCAATAAAGTGGATTAATTAATGTTTGTGCAGCATTTTGAAGAGTAAAAACACCCTTCCAAGATATAGGTATTGTTAAGAAAAGATGTGAATATTTGCAATATTATGGTGATCCTCTGAGTTAAATACAATGCAGAAAATGGCACGACCTGAGAGACAAAAGTCTAGACATGAATATGAAAACATCGGAAGGTCCTCAAGTAGGGCAGATATTTTGCTATTCACAGTGTTGAAGGCTGAGCATACATGTTTCTTTATTTTTTCACAAGAGTCAAACCAAACTAAGTAGTTGATTCCAGTTATAAAAAGTTAAGCTTTTCCTCTAGTCCCAGAGTGATATCTGATTGTCTATGATGGACAAACACAAATAATTTATTTTTTTTCTCCCCTCATTCCCTAGAGAAATGTTTACCATTGGGCTGGTAGATTACCTCTTATGTTTTTTTGCACTTACACGGCTCTGTATCTTGGTAACAGTGCCTCACACCTGCACTGTTGAATCTCAGCTTATAGGGAGTCACAAACATGCCAGCTTGACACAATCATTAAGTAACCACACTTTCAGGCTCTCAGAAAAGCAGAAATATAGCTCAGTCATAGAATAAAACTCTGCCAGTGGATTACATTTCTACAGGGCATGCAAGCCTGAAGGATGGTCTTGTTACACTTCCTCTGTGCCTCATCCCTGCACTGGGAGCATCTGTTTATGAATCTTCAGAATTCATCCTAGCCATCATGAAATAATTGTCTTCGTACAAAGGTGGTAAGAATTCCTTTTTTCTTTTTTTTTAACAAGCACAATATGATTTTAACAAAATGTCTTCAATTTACTTGTGGATGGAAAGAATTTGTAAATTTTTTTTTTTTTTTTTTAGATTCTTGCAGCGGGAATCCAGAGACGTCTGTATCCCTAGAAGGGTTGTTTATTGTGTGACATAATCTGGGAAAAATAATTCAGTGGAAATTAAAGTATTAAGTATTTGTCCACTACTCCCTTCCTTGACCAAAGATTCCACAGAAATTAATAGATGATACCTTCCTAGTGATTGTATTTTGTTTAATAATTTTTATCATTAAATTTTGATAATATTTCAAGAGAAAAAACGTGAAAAAAACCCAGCTCTCCATTACATTTATAGGAAGTGAATGGTCATTCCTACACATCTTTACTGCACGTTTCTAGGACCCCACTAGTTTCAGCTGTCTAATATACAGCTGCTTGAACTCTTCCATAAGGGCTGCCTGATCAATCCCAAAGACAACATAAAAAGGAAGGAGGAGCAGTCTTCCAAGACAAGCCACAGGGATGACAAGCTCAATGCAGTGAGTTCCCAAGGGATGTAGCCATTCTCCGACGAATCCTATAGCTTTTCTAAGCACTTTCGTAGCTCACTGGTACGTCGACAATAACTGAAATGTATTTGCACCTCTGTCCCACACAAAGGACCATCAGTGCCTACCAGCAGTCAGGTGGCTACAAGTATCCATTGCTTTGTGCTAGTTATGGTGTAAGTGAATCCTTAAAAAAGCTTCCAAAAGCAGTCACGCTTCCCTTTGTCTAGGTCTGGCTACCCATATAGTGTCTGCTTCCTCACCCCTCCTTAGAGAGTAACGATGGTGGTAGTAGGGTGACTGTGGGGCTGTGGAAGAGGATGGCGGTTTTCATAAGCAACCTTTTAGCTCTGATTACTGTGGGGTGCTCTTTCAGCTAGATAGCGGAAGCAAAGGCCCAGTTGCATTGTCTAACCCTGTTGGAGACTTTATGCGACAGCTGTGGTGGCAGAGGATATAAGTAGCTATTTTTGTCTTAGAATTGATCCAGCTGCAGTAGCTGCGCTGTGACACACCGACTCCGCATCCAGCTGCCCCACTCCTCCTCTCCTCATTTAGGCACTGAAGGGTTAGTTACAGTTGTCAGCTATATCTTCCTCTTTTCCCTTTCCCCCGCTACCTCCCTCTAACTCTGTAGGCAGCTCAGCCGAGCTTCATCCTCCATAGTGTCACCTGCCGCACGCCGATAGTGACAGGAGCAGATACCACTGCAGGCAGTGACATCCCTCTGTGTCAGGCAGAATCTCCTAATCAGTGCACACAGCCCTGTGCAGCGCAGCCATCTAATTGTTTACCTTCCAATTTTTCCTGCCCTAGGGAGAGAGTGCTTCGAAGAACAGCCCATCAATTGAAGCCCTCAAGACCTGGAAACTTGCCATATGCATCCAACCTGACTGCTGGTCCAGGGGCTGAGGCACAGTTGTTGAGAGAAGCAGGTTCTACATGTCTGAGCTCTTAATCTCTCTTCCTTTTGTTCGCTAGTTTGTGGTTATTCTTTGACATTGCCCTCCTGAAGTGCAGTGCTTAAGCTGGAACGGCTGATATTAAGAATAGCAACAACAATACTTAGCAATAATCCTTTGCATTTCTAGAGTGTTTTCCACCTATGGAGTTCAAATGCCTTCAGAAAAATTGGTATTGTCAGTATCGGCATTGTACAGGTCAGATATAGCTGCAAAACAATAGCTTCTCATCACCCTTCTGTTCATTCAAGCTATTTTAAAAGCAAGAAAGCAAGAAAGAGAGAGTGTGTGTGAGAGAGGGAGAGAAAGGAAAGAAGGAAGGGAAGGAGGGAGGGAGGCAGGCAGGAAGAGAAGGAGGGAGAGGGGTGGGAAGAGAGAAAACAAGGAAGGAGGGAAAGAAGGAAAGATGGATGAAGCTCAGCCTTGTCATTGGGGATTCAGTCCCAAGCAAAAGAAATGGAATGATATCGAGCCCAGTAAATCAAGTTTTAAATGAAAGTAATGCAATTAATGTTGATCCACATAGATTGATGGTAAGGAATTGTTATCAAACTAACCTGATACATACTTTTTTATGAAGTTAGAACTTTGGGTGATAAAGACAATTATATTTGCATTGGCTAGTGTGAGGCATTTGATTTGATGGTATACAACCTTGTAGTTGAAAACAACAGAAAATCAGCACAATGGATGTTAAATGGAGCAAATGCTAGGTAATAGATCATTCAAAATATGTGACTGAGAAGTCATCACTAAGCAAGCGTCATACACAAGGTCCTGAGTGGATCTGTTCTCAGGCTTTACAGTGCTTTTTATCAGTACAGCAATTTTATCAGTGTTTTGAAATGAACATTACCCCCTCCTGATTACACCTGTAGCTGATCTCAAGATTAGTGGAGCAGCTAATAGTGAAAGAGATGGATAGGTGAGATTGGCCTGTCTTAACTTACTGGCAAATTAGGTGCAAATAAAAACATTCAATTTTTAATAGATGTGATTGTGATAACATACACGTAGGAAGACAGAAGGTAGACCACAATTATCAGATTGTACAGGACACTATGTAGCTGCCATGTGGGAAGATGGAGGTGAAGATTAACTTGAGTATTTGGGGATGGACTGCCCAGTGGCCTGAAGGAATAAACGTGGGGAAAGGGACTCAAGTAAGAATGCAGTCCAAGGCTCAGTGGTGGTTCACAGAAAATCTGAAGATGATCTGCAGTTATTTCACAAGCATATTTAAAAACTCATACATGCACATTCCCAAACACAGATGGAAGTGAGAAAATCAACAAAATGAGGAAATGAGGAAAAAGCCAGTAGCAAGCACACATTCAAAGCTTAGTTTAAATTCTAGTTTTTGCAAATAAGAACTCATAGAAGTCCTGAAGATTTTTTTTTCCCCCAGAAATCTTTGGCAATCACTTGGTTGAAAGGGGTTGAGACACTCTAGTTAATATCTCTTTGGTTCTTTTATCGCTGTTGTTGGAATACTGAGGCCAGTTCATTTGTAAACTCCTCAGAAAGACTGTTGAGAAACCAAAAAAGACCCAGGAGAATAACATAAGGATTGGAAAACATGCCTTATAATGAAAGACTCAAGGGTCTTAGTCAATTTAACTTACTGAAGGAGACTAAGGCATTATTTGATCAGTCTGTAAGTTACCAATTGAAATTTTGATCAACCAGGGCTGTCAATATAACTGTCTAAAATCCAGTAATGGGACATTCAGTTCATATAAATTCAGACTAGACAAGAGATAAAATTAGTTAACGGTGCAGGGCAAACAATGCTTGGAACACATTACCAACACATTACCAGTTGGGTAAATTTCCCAGCTATGGAGATTTTCAATCAGTATATGATGGTTTTCTAAAACACATAGTCTCTAGTTCATCTTTGAGTGTTAGATCTGAAATGCGAGTTGGTTTGATGGAAATCCTATGAACTGAATATTAAAGGAATACCCTGTGTGATGACATCTAAAAACCATGAAAGCTGACTAAGCCTCTGTTGAGCAAGGGTCTTCTCAACCTGAGTGAACATAAGTGAAGGTGGGTGGCTCCAAGAGACACATCCAAGCCCACAACGGGACAGGCAGAGCTGGAATCTCAGTATCCAGAACTGCAGTGTCTTATCCTTGGTCCACTATATCTCAGCTATACTGTTACTGTCAGTATTTCCTTACTTAAGGACCTAAAGCAGCCCCATTTCAAATATCATTGCCAACTACTGCAGTGGGAACTGAGCTGGGTATTGAAGCAGAAAAAGGCAACTCCCATTTATGCCACATTTCTTCTTTTCTAATAAATGTTGGGTCTCTTTATTACACCTAGAATTTCAAACACCTGTCTCTCCAAGCCTTCTTAAGACTCTACCAAACTATGTATAAAAATAATAACCTCATAAAGCAAACACAAGATGAAGAAGTAGTAAAGAATTACAAAAATGAATGTTATAAAAAGTTAAACTAATCCCCTGAGCAGGAGAGGACTTCATTTTTCAAAAGTATGTCTGACTACGCTAAAGAATTTGCAGTTTTAAATCCCTTCATGGCAGTCACTTTGCCAACAGACAATAAAGCTGCAGTTTAAAACTGCATTCATCTTCTGCAAAAGGCAGCAGAGAGCTTTCAGTATGTTTTTAACACAATCCTTTTTCTTGTAGTGCCAGCTACTCCATGGGGGGGAAAAAAGTGCCATTAAAACTTTCAATTATCAGGATGTGGCCAATAAACCTTTTTTTCTCCTTCCTACCCCATCACATCTTGTCTTTTCCCCTGGTCTCTGAGGGCATACCTACATACTTGTTCATCCTCGTGTTGCTTGAGCTACAGTAATGCAACTAGTTGTCTTCCAGACCCAACATGGCTCTCCCTAGCCATGTCCCAACTTGAGCAGAGATCCCTGTCTGTCCATGTAATAGATGTATCTCAGTTCAATTTGTTTATGCCTTATCTTTTCAGATGCTAAAGTCTCTGAAGTAAGGGCTTATCTTGCTTTTGTGTATGAGCAAAAAGCTCCTTGTATCTCACATCGTATGTCCTATCAGAAACTTGTAAACGTCCTGCAACCACCTGAATGTTACAGTAGGGAGGTGTTTAAAAAGGAGGGGGAAAAAAAAAAAGAAAAGAGTAGTAGACCAAGGAAGCATTGCAGGGGAAATATTCAAGATAGGAAAAAAGATCTTTGACTAGGTGCCATTAAGGTTAAGGAGCCTACATGTTCCTCCCTGTGGTGTCCTACACGTGATTGAGGTGTAGGACTGTCAAACTTGGATTAAATGAGTCATTTAAGGATTAAGAAGTCTATCTATCTATACTCTATGGGTGTTGTTATCACAACTGCTGAGTGCCTTACAGGCTGTAATGTATTTATCCTCAGAATAGCTCTGTGAGTTAGGTAGGTCTCCTGCCACTCTGTTTTTTTTTCACAGCCAAATCAATCTCTCATAGAGTTAAAAAAATAGTTTGAAGATAAAGAGGAGCTTATTTGACCTTTTAGTAATTAAGTTTTTGGTACTTTCTCCCTGTTACTCACGCTACTCTCCATCATTTTCAACAGCCCCTTGATCTGAAGCACAAGGAAGAGGCCGTCTTGCCTGGGGCAGGAAAAATCCTGCTTCACTGAGCTGAATATTAGGCTCGCATAAAAAAAACAACCAAGGTGATTCATTACAGCTCAAGATGTCTGATTCTCTTAAGCCTGCTGGAAGTGGTGTACAGGCAAGGCAGCATTACTAGATCCTTAATGACAAGCCTCTCTAAGGTGTGATTTTTAATTTTGCTGGAAAAGAAGCAAGAACAACAAAAACAGTGTTTTCCTAATGTAATTATTATCTGATGAAGCCTGTTTTCCTCCATGCATCACTGTTTTCCCCTCGTATACACACTGAGGACACGTAAAGTAACAGTCAGTTGGAAAACTACAGGAAAAAAAAATGAGTACTTAAAGTTTCTGCCTGATATTAGAAGACCGTTGCAGAGTGATGCGTCTTAGTAAGAGTGAGCAAAAGGCATGAACACCTGTTAAATATTCAGTGTCATGATTAAGTTCTTGGAAACCAAACTACCCAAATTCCTAAATGCTCTGGTTTTTCAGAGTACGAGTGCCCAGCCATTTCTGTGTAGCAGTGTCTTTGGAGAGGTCTCACTCAGTAGCCGCTAAGATATGCTAAGTCATTAGTTTATTGTGAAAATGCAGGCAATGATGGTAACTATGTTTCCTTTGGGTGTTTATAGTAAATTAGACAAGTAATGGCAACATGTGAAGTCTTATAGATGGCAAAAAAGGCAAAAAATCAATTTGTATTATTTTGGTTATCAAGCCGTGAAGGAGATACGCCTGCACCTGTTGCTTGGCAGGAAGGAAGACATGCTGGTTCTTTAGTTAAAAGAGACTTTTACATTTTTGTATGTTAGTGCATTTGCTCCTTTAAAGGTAATTCAATAAAGTAATTTTGATCCTTTTTCCATGCATAAGGAAAAAAACCTGAGGGTTTACAGATTTTCTTCTTTAGCATGATCTTTTACTGCCGCCTTCTTACTGTTAAATTTTACTAGTAGATTGAAGACTCGGGGGGCTCATCTATACAGCTTATACAGACAGATCTGAACTTCCATTTGTGCTAATTGCAAAAGCAGGAATGTGGGGACAGTTATGTCAGACAGCATCTACTGTGCTTTGTTATGAATTCCCATGACTGTATTCATGGATCAATGAGCCCTGCAGAGACACAGAGCTAAGCAGCTGGGATGATCTGGGCCAGGCTATCAAACTAAATTTCATCCAGAGGTGAGCTTAAAGGTGGTGTGACACTATGTGGATGTGACACTTCACAATGTACATTGTTTACCATTATAAACATCTATGTCCAGTACAGTCCCAAAAGCCTAGAATCTGAAAAATGGCAATGGACATAGTGGGATGGCATGGCCTGTTTTCAGTCAGATTGTTTAAACCCCTTGTACGTATATTCAATTTACTAACAATTTCATTGAAATATAAAACAGGCATTCAGATGGAAATACATGATTCATACGTTGCCGTTCTGGGTTTTTTCTGTTCTTTCCAAAGAGCAGATAACACATTGGTATCTCAATAGCTGTCTAGAGTCAAAAGGAGGCTGAAAATCCTTCTTAGGAAAGAAAGGAAGGTAGAAATATAACTTATTTTTTTCACCTCTAATAAATGACTCCTGTGCTACATGTACTTGTTAGACATGGTCAGACAAAGTACACTTCCTGGCATAGGATATGATAGGAACTTTGTAAACAGCTATGATAAACTTCTGGGAGCCAGTAGATTACAGATAAAATTGTACCAAGATGCGGTGGATTTGCTTTTCAGCTCGCAGAGGTTCTGTTCTTTGTCACCTTCCATATCCAAATAAATTTGGAAAATCAAAATAAAGCTGCAAAGTTTTGCCTGGTTTCCAATCAAAGCAGCAAATCCCTGCATTTTGCTTGAAATCTTAGGTTAGATTGACACAGAAGGCTTATGAACTAGAGCTGTATCTCAAGCTTGCAAAGTAGCCACAGAGGAGAAATGAATGGTGTCTGATAAGGATTTTCATTAAAACTGTTTAAAATACTTCTAGTTACATCATGTACTAGAAAACGGGTGAGAAAGGCTGAACACACAGCAATAGTGGACAAGTACACAAATTTCTATATATGCAATACTTGCCAGGAAAGTCAAAAGTCTCCTAAGTAAAGTGTATGTGTATGTTTTACTGCAATCTTATAAAGCTGTCCTATGTTGTTCTTAATAGGTAGAAACATTCTGGAGAATAACTAAGATCCTTGCTTAAGCATTAATAATTTAATATCAGAAGACTACAGTTGTGATTTCTGAGGCTGAAAAAGCCTTTTGTTTTTAACAGGCAAGTTGGCCACTGCAGGGAAATACTGCTTTTTCCCCAGAACAGCCTCGGGGCAAGGCCCTAAATGACCCAATAGCATATTTTATCTTTGCTTTAGTATTTTTATAGCTTCATCATACTCTTATCTAAACAGCTGATTGATCTTTACAACTCTCTCTGAGCCAGGAAAATAGTATTTGTTCAGATACATACATGGAGATGAGACACAGATGCACTAGAGATTCAAAAAAGGATCTCACTGTCACAGTCCCACATACTACACTGTCTGTAATATTGGTACCTGGGAGTGCAGAATGCCTAGCTTTACACTGGGGAGCCTAGGGAGAACTACAGACATCAGATGGGATAACCAAAACATTCATCACACATCCACCAGATGTGAGGACATACAGACACTAAAGCTGGCCCCTAGGAAAATGCTGAGGAGAAAGGTGTACTATTAGCCCCATAACTACCCAAGATTTTAAAATTATAGTTATACCTGTGGGGACATCACTTGTATTTTTTTTTTAATTGGTGTAGTCCTCCTCTAATTCAAAATAACTAGATGCTGGAATCCGAGTTTGGTTCATCTCCCTGTGTGAATGTCCCGCTTACCAGGCTTCAGACTGTGCAGAGAAGAATTTAAGATATAACAGGATAGTGATGGTAAAGATCAGAGAGTAATACGTAACTAAGAGTTTGGAGAAATCAGCTTGCCATGGTGAAGCTCCAAACCTTCTTCAAAGAGTACTTATTTTATCCAAAGATTACTTCATTAGAGTAGGGAGCAAAATCCAACTCAGTGCACATTCATCTGAAAACTTAGGCATTTCTGCACGTGGGATGAAAGAGAAATACAAGCACCAGTCATAGAAGTTTGCAGAACTGCAGTGCTGAATAAAAACATGGAAATCTTCATCCTAATGATGCTCTTAAAGTCATGGAAATCTAGATCAAAATAAGAACTGAAGCCATGCCTCCAAAAATTGGGGCTAGCACCATAATGATGACCATATATTACGGTTTTCAGCTTAATCCTGCATGTGCCTACGCACATGTTTGGCCCTACACATCATCTTAGTTACATGTCATCTTACTTACACATCATTCCAGTCTTGTTGAGTTGACGATTTTGGAATATGTTTAGGAACAACGCTATTAATATGTGTAAGTATTAACAGGACTGGGCTGAGAACTGTCCAAGTAAAAGCCCAACTAATATTTTAAACTGGACAGATGGATATGATACGCTTTTGGCAGGCTTTCGCATTTCCCCCTCAAACAGGTCACAACTGCTTATAAAACAGGGTTTTACTGCAGCATTCACTTATATGATTTATTTTTCCTATGCTTAGAGTTTATAACTCATTTGCTCCATTTCCTCTCGGTATTTTCTTCCCTCTATTTATTCCCAATTTGTTTATATATGTACATATATTCTTTTACATAAATAAATATAAATGTTGTCTCCCAAATACTTATGTTTTCCCATGAACAGTTTATGCTCTTTTTCTTGTATCTAACTATTTAGATAAAAACTAGGAAGATATTAAATTTTAGCTGATCTGATTGCATTTTGTCATATTACACTATGTTGAATATTGTGACCAAAGAATCATGATAACAGATGAGGTCAGAATGTGCAATATTTACTACATACTTTACAAATCTGGGAAGGAATATTAGACAGACAAGATAAAAACAGATCAGAGACAGATTTGTTCTTGTTCCAAATTTTTTTTTTATTTCATATAGAGGAGGATCATGGCATGGGGCCTTTTCTTGATTCTGATTGCCTGGTTCTGATTATGGATCTGGGGTGATCCCACATACCTCAGGGGACCCTTTCTGCTACTTCACACTATACCAGTGTGAGAACTGGTTCAGTAGTGAAGCTTTGTGCTAACAAAAGTTAGGAATTATTTGGATCTCATCTTTTCTCCTTCAGCTCACCTGAATAAATCCTATAGAATGTGCAGGAAATTATCATTTTGTTGAACCATCCAGCTGTAAGTCATTATTCTTTTTGCAGACAACTCCGCTGATTTTCTACAGGAAATAATGGTTTCACCATTCTGACATTGGTAGTACTCTTCTATGAATGGATGGAGATACCAGCCATGATTTTGTCTCAGGTGATCAGCAGTAGCAGAACAATTCAAGGCCTTTAAGGAAGGATTTTATAAACATGCTTTACTACAGTAGGTTTGAGTACAGAACTGTGAGCCAGGTATCTTTATTGCTGCCCTCAGTCTCAACTAAAGTCAATAAAAGGCCTCCTATCAATCTCACTGGGAAATGGATCAGGCCCCACTTGCCTTCCTGTGCTCTTGGAAAAGCTGTTTTCTGCACAGTGATTCCTGCCTTTAAGATGAGACAAAACAGAGGGAAAGGATGTGAAGGTATTTTCTCCCACTTCGGAATTTGCAGTAAGCCAAGCCCCTGCAAGTTTTGCTTCAATGTAAATGCTTTTCTGTAGACCTAATGTATTGATGGAAACACCCATGCAAGCAACCTTACTTCATGCCAATAATATTGAATGTTAGCTTTTAAAAAATTACCTGGAAAAGTTCCTACCATCTGCATCTGGTTCTGCATTAAAGAAAATTAGACTGACCCATGGAAGCAGTTGTAGTTTTTGATAGCGTTGTTTTCCATAAAAAATCAGTTCCACATTCCTTCCATACTTTAAGGCACCAAATGGCTTAGTTTCTTGCCTCTGTTCTTAAAGACGTATCTATATATTCAAAATACCTATGTATACTCAAAAAGACACATTTTCTTCAATACATGAGAATTCATTTAAATTGCTGCAGAAATCTACTTCTGTTTGTCCACGTAGCAGAAAGGTGTCAAGGAAAGTTTTGGTTGCTCCAAGTAGCTGTTTAATAGATTAAAAAATTAACTATCCTTGCAGCTTGCATCAAATTGGAGACTACTAGTAGCTTTTCTGAAATTAATTCAGTAGACACAGTACAGTGAAGTATAAATAGCACAGAAAATAGTGATAGCAGCATAAGTGGAATTAGCTAACACGCTTGTTTCTCTTCAGAGAACTCTGTGGGTATAGACATGTGCTGGTGACCCCGTTTCCTTTGTATTGGAGACCCCAGACAAACAACAGGATGCTGTGGGGAAAATTGCATTGCCATATTCTACCTCTTCTGAGGAGAAACAGCATCAGTTTTCAAGACTGACTTTATTACACAGCAAAAGCAGAACAATAGATGAAGTACTAACCCCGCAGTACTGCTATGTGAATAACCAATTTTTCAATTTTCTGGCAGTTCTGAATTTGTTTTAGGTTGACCTATAAAGTAATTTGTCATACAGAGTATTCAGCTAGCTAAAAGCAAAAGGAAAAACGATTCCAGCACTGAATGATGCATTTTTTCAAAACAGTTGGTATTTCTTTGCATAGCTTAAATAAATTTTAAAATGAAATTTGAATTTTTTGAAAGAGTTTATTTTGGAAAACTTTAAAGCAGAATGTTTTGGGTGTTTTCAGCCTTTTTGAGATTTTGAAACAATAGGTTTATACCATGTTTCTCCACCAAAATGTAGAAAATATAAAGAGATTTTACTGGAAAAAAAAAATTGATCTTATTATACTATCCACAGGGTCATCAAGCAGTTCTAGTTAGAGGACCATATCTTCATCAGAACTGATCACGTAAGTGTCCCCTTCAAAACAGCTGTGACTGCATGGTTTGCAATGTATCCAGTGTGCTTTTCAATATCCCGTTTGCTCAGCATCCCTGTAGTAACTACAAGAATTGCTAACATCAGAATAGGCTGGGTCCCCAGTGCAGGCTGCCTTTATACATCTGGGATCTTCTTATCTGTCTGAATAAATGAATGGAAAGAAGAAGGAATCAGCGTCGAGTGATCTTCCAGCTTTGCGTGATTCACTAAGAGAACTAGATATTCCCACTGCAAATGGCTCAAAGGCTGTATATGGGGAATTGTACTATTTCCAGCTTTGTAGTGTTAAACACAAAAAAGTAGTTTTATGGTTCAGCTTATTTGGTAATCCTTTCTTAATTATGGGAATATATATATGAATCTAAAATGAAAGCCTACGCTCTTTTAACTTCCCATTTTTCTGTGTACACATTCCTCTTTAGCTGAAGAAACACCAAGAGTGGGATACATCTCACCTGATCTTACAAGAGTGAAAAATAGGAACCTAATTCAAAGCTAGTCTCCGTAGGCTTCCTTTATAATTAATAGAAAGACATAGGTACCTTCACAGAAGGATTCATTTCAGATGAATTGTTCTGATGCCTACATTAGGACGAGATGAATAGCCTTCTGAAGGTGCCTATCTTTTTCCATTGATTTAAAAGGGACCCTAGTGTGACTTAGATGCCTGAGGTAAGTGAGATTAATCCTACCTTGAACCTAAAGGGACAATACGGTTTGGTTTCTATAAATGTATGTAGACTTCAACAAGACTAAGGAAATTTCCATTACAGATCAATAATTTCCTATACTACATATTTTCTGAAGAACACATTTATAAAAATTTGCTTAAGGCATTTCTTAGTAGCTATTATATATGAGAAAATAAGAGAACAGGACCTTCCCCTTTCCCACCCTGTCCTCAACAGGATGCTTTTGAGTATCTGCATTTACATTTTGCTTGACTGACTGAGCCAATTACAAGCATGCAGAAAAGCAGTGCTGAACTTCAAGAGGGGTAGGATCATCCAAAAAGAATGTCCCTAACTTCTATAAAAGGAAAAATGATGACTTTATTAATACACTTCTGTAGTCAGACTAGGATGCCAGGGTGAACGAATGAATGCCATTTTTGATACACTGTGCATGTATCCTGACCTGGGAAGTGTCTAACAATGGGTGCAATTATCTTTTCCATGATGGCATATCATTAGTTTTCACTTTAATTGTCACACCAGTCACTTGAAATAGATTTATTTGATGTCTAATACTACAAGCCAAGCTCTGGAAATACTTGTGAATTAGAAAGAATTGTACCTTTCCGGGGACAAGGACTGCTGGATCTCTATGTCAAGGTTTAATTACACATAGAGTTACAGTGTACTGCTACTTCTAAGAGATGGTGAAGTAGCTAAGAGTGTGTTTCTGAGTGGGAATGGCAAACAAAGAATGAATCCCCGAGCTGTCTTTTTTCAGAGACAATGGGAGAGGGGAAACAATGTATAAGTACTGCCAGAAAACCTAAAATAAATGCAAACTGATAATTATACTGTATACAGATTGACATTTTTTTATAGTCACAATGTTTGTACTAGCAAAATTTAAATGTAGTCATGTTGATGCAGTTAAGCTCTTCCTCATTGTTCCAGCCTCTCCCAGCAGTTGGGGTCAGCAGTAAGGACATGGAGCACATGAAGTATGGTTGGCCACAGCAAGACCCAGATGCTAAGCTAGGGATGATATCTTTTCAGTAGCTGCATCTGGCTCGTTGGCAGGCTCTACAGGCTGATCTGCTGGCAGGCCTGGATTTGCCTCTGGGTCTGTCATCTGTCATGTTGTTACGCTGTTGATGGGCTGTCTCTGCTGCCTTGCCCTCCCAGGCTGCATTTGCCTTTCAACCGCTTTTGCTGCTGAGGATTATGCTGCTGTTCCAATGTTTAAGGACAAGGGGATGGCAGTACATTGCTAAGACATGTAGTTCAGAGTGCAAGATCAGGACAGCATTCTCAGAGTCAGAAATACGCTTGGCACACGCTCGTTAATGCATGTTTTAAAAAACAGCCCTGCAGATTTGGAATTCACTTACAGCCTATTTGTTATGCTTTGCTGCTAGTTAGTAATTCAGGGCTCCGATGACTCATGCACCTTTGTTTTTAATTATGACACTTTCATTTCAGCATATACCTGATGATGACATATACAATTGTTGATTAGCAAAGCAGAAGCCTTAATGAGCATGGGGTAGCTTAGTGAGCTGGCCGTAAAATAAATATGAAATGTATCACAGATTTCTCCATTCTCTGCTGCATGGCACATAATAACTTGAAGAAAACAGTTAAAATAAAATATTAATGGGCTAGCAGAACTGGGAAAACAGCTCACTGCTAACATGCCCAGTAGTGAGAGAAAATTACAGGTTTCATTGTGTATGCTGCACCATCTGCCTACACAGAGAGCCTAAGCCATAGGCTTTCCCGAGGGAAATAGCTGTGGATAAGTTATTCAATTAGAACAGCATTATTGGCCAGCTACCTTGGAGAATTGGGTTGATGATGTTGTGATTATCCTGCTCTACATTCCTTCATGTCCCAGACAGGCTGCATTGCTTTGCAACTTCCTTAAGTGTTCACTCAACTGTACAGTAGGTGAGCAATTGAAACAGGGAATATCAGGGATGCCTGAAAGAAAATCAATTTTGAATGAACTTTCTCTCCTTAGCCACAGCCTACATATTCTGAGTCATATTGTATTTTTGTGGACTTCAGTGTAGTAAGTGACAGAACTGGCAGTGGGAGGAAAGAGAATTTCATTGTGTGCATTTAACCTGTGGCTGGGCACCAGAATTCATATGGTAGGTTACAAAACAGTACAATGCTCCTTCAAGTGTGACATTCTTATTAGTGACACAGAAGCTTTCAAAGACTATAGCAAGACATGTTTTGAGAAACTGCTTTGGCTCTTTGTCACCAAAGTTCCAAAATGTTTTTTCTCTTCTTTGCAACATTTTTTTTTTGCAAAACAGAACAAATCAGCGTCTGATCCCAATCTTGCAAACACATTTTTTGCTGACCTCCTGCTGAAGTTAATGACATCTAAGAAACACCATAATATTCCTAAAATAGAACTCAGTCTCACTTTGCTATCTGCATAGGAACACAGAGAAAACTGCTTTTTAATTTTTTAAAAAAATAAGCGATGCTGCACCTTAAAATTTTGATTTAATTTTTAAAAACAAAATTATAAATCCCCACCCTTTTTCATCACCCAGTCTTGCTTTAGTTGTCCCTAATCTACTTTGCTTTCATCAACAATGGGATTTTAAGACAGCAGGGACTCTCTGTATCATTTATTTTGATGTCTTGTATCACACAGGCTGTAGAATTTTTAATATCATTAAATGAATTGGTGCCCCTTTTAACTAATCAGCAAAGGTTTATGGTTTTCCCATCAACACTCAAAAAATCTTTCATTTTTTAAAATTGTTTCTACGCTCAAAATTGTCATATTTCCATCCTGGCATTTCATGCACCAATCTAGTCTGGAAAATCTACCAGGGAATGTTACAAGGGGAATTCTTGGGAGAGGCACATTTTTTAACTGTGCTTTAATCAGAGCTGAGCTCTCCTGGAAAGGTGACTTATGCCTGCTCTGAGTTCACATCACTATCAGTAATCTTTTCCTCCTTCTTCAAAGCTGGATGTCTTGTTAAACAAAGATGTACATCATCCACAAGGTCCGCAGGAAGGAGGCATTTGCGAGGTGACAAATGAGGTCATTGGCTTTGCAGCTGAAGAGTCCTCAGATGAGTTCAGAAAGGTCCAATCTCTGAAAACAGCAGTGATGCCGCATGACTGATAACAGCAGGTCAGTTCATTTCCTTGCCATTTATTTTTCATTGTATATTAGGGGTGCAGGTGGGCAGCAGGGAGACAGCCTGCCTGTTCACCTTGTCCTGGTGTGGTGCCTTGCTCAGGGAGAGAGAAAACATAGTCAGCCATCCCAAATGCCCAGAGCAAGGCAGGCCCCAAAGGAAGGAGAGGGAGGACTCTGAGGCTGTGGGAGCTCTTGTGCTTCAGGAAAATTTGGATCACAGTAGTGACTTCTTGTGTAAAGTGCCTTGAAGGGACAGGATAAAAAACAATGTCTAGGAATGAAGTAATACTATTTATTAATGTCTGCTTACATCAACTGTTTTGAATCCTTTTCTGCAAATCCTCTTCATGATGCATCTTACGTGACTTATCTCCCAGATCCCATCCTCCCTTTCATCTGAACAGCTGATGCCTCCAGAGGGCATCTGTTGACCAGGGTGACTTGGACCACTACATCTGTGTGACCTTTACACAGTGGGGCAGTGGCTTTAAACTCTATGGTTGCAGGGCACCAACACATAAAGCATGAATATTGATGAAGTGCTGCTGCTCCACGTGTGCTCATGCTGCTAATGATAGATATGATAATAATGGGAGTCCCTACACCCAGCAAGAAAATCCAGTTTCCCCTATGTGCAGCCTCACTGAGTGCCTCTGGAAAGAACAGAATTCATCTGTCAGCTCCTTGTAGGGCCATAAAATATATCGACTTTTAACTTCTTCCACTCCATGGAACCATGTTTTTTGCATGCAGACTGTGAAATGGAGATTAATATGGGACTCCTGGGATATGCAAACCACTGGCTGAAAGGAGTGCCATTTTCCTTTTATACTACCAGTGGAGAAAATAGTGCCAGCTGAACCCATCTGCTCACCTACTGATGAATGTGAGGCTACTAGCTGGGTCTTCATTCAGAGCTTTCACGTCCTTTTTTTGGTATTGCTACTTGGCATTGTAATTTGAAACTGAGAGATATCTGTAATAGTATATTAGATAGATAGCCTAGTTTTGAGACTGTGTTATGATCTTAAAAGTAATGATATTTTGTATCGATTTTGAGACTTTTTCTGGAAGAAAGGTTCTAAAAAATGTGTATTTTCTTAAAAAGTTTTTATCAGGTAAATACATTTCCTCCTTATTCTTGTGCCACCTTGTTGATGCCTAACAGAACAGGAATTATACCTGTTGCATAACTTGAGAGAAGTGCTGGCTAGATGTTGGGAGTTTTGCCTTGTCATGGGAGTTTTGTCCCTGAGCTCAAGAAGGCTGTGCTTTGTCCATAGCATCTTCATTCCTGGTGAGGTTTACTCTCTTTCTCCTGTTTCCTCAAATATACACTTACAATTCAATAACCTCATTAAATGACATTTTTTAAATATTTATTGAAATAAATATAGGGTAATACTACATAGATAGATAAAGCTACTATGCTTTTAAATAATAGCAGTGAGAGAACCACGTACTGTGCCTTTATATCTACATCAGTAAGAAGTTCAGCAATGAGACGGTAAGAAGTGCAACAGTTACAGCAGTGGCATTTGACTTCTCTTTGCAAACACTCCAAGAAGCCCACAATTAAACACACTTCATAAGCCATCAACTTTCTCTTGTGGTTCATTATTAGCATTGCTACAGGTACAAGTGATATATTTTAAAAAGAGAGATTGTGTTGCTCTACTTTTTTTAACTTTGTTCTTCCTTGTAGGAGAGAGACAAAACCATGGTCCTGCTTCTACACCATCTTCTGCTGCACACAGTTTCCAAAACCACAAGAGCAGCCCATGCTCTGTTTAGGTGGAGCATACATGAGCTGCCCTTAAGACGTGGCTCACTGCCTGAGCAGAGAAACCTGGAAGTGCAGCCCTGGATCTGGCCAGAGGCTGTGGGGCCTGGCAAACACCATTCCTGTTTGCATAATGCGAGTTGGTGTGATACTACATCATTCGGACACAGCTGGACCTTCCTGGACAAGCTATCCATGAGCTGGTTACTGGTGTTTCCGCAGGCTGCCTGTGAAACTCCTGAGATGAGTGGACACACAAGCACCCTGCTCTGCCTGCTCTGCCACTTGCTCCTGAGGCCATCCTTCCCTCCCAGCCGGGGGGATGCTCTCCAGTCAGAAGCAGTCAGCCACCTAAGTGACGCAAAACACAACCCGGCCCTAAGAGGTGGAGCTTGCTTCTTTAAAGCCGACGGAAATTTTTCAGCTGACTTGAGTGGGGACAGGATCAAAACTTCTGGGAGTGTCACCTGACTGTGCTGCCTCCTGTGAATGGCCTCCAAGAAGTTTGGGACCTTCCTCGGCTCAGAAATGGGAAAGACGAGTTGGGTCAGCGAGATACCTCATTGAAAGCTGTGTTTTTTAATTTCGGTTTGCTCAGTAGTTGTTTAAGTTTCAAGTACTGAGTGTGAGAATTGATTATCTTTACTGTCTAAAGAAGAGCTTAGGGATTCAGCAAGAGATCATCATGAGGGCACAAAAAATAAATGAAGCTTGAACTATGAATCTTGGGTCCGGCGAAGTAAAGAAAGGGAAAAATGCTTGGTTATAGAGATGTCTAATTGTTCTGTTTTCCTCTAGCTTCCCTCATCCAGGCATGAAAAACTCTGAACTTCTCCATTAGTCCGGCTACATGGAATTCCTGAAGAGACCTGACCCTAGGAGGACTTACGGAAAGAAAACCATATTCCCAGTAAAGACACCCTGCGCAGCAGTGACAAACAGCTGGTTGTACTGATGGCAGAATTTTTCCATGGCAGAGTCAGGCAAACCAAGCTAATCTGCTTGCATGGTCCTGATCTTGCCAGTGCTGGAGTGAGCTGTGTCAAAAAGCTGGGGCAAGCTGCCTGCGTCTGAGGAAAAGGTAAGGCTGGAAAGTCCTGAATGGATCCGTGGCTGAGCTCCTTTTCTTGAGCAACTCCGACTATAAATGAGGGTGCAGGTAGGCAAGGCTCAGACTGCCACTTGTTGCGCTCCTACATTTATTCAAACTGACAAGAAGGATGAACAAGCTCCCAACACTTAAATTATTAAGTCTTTATTTGAACACTTATGCCAGTTTTTTTTATAAGATTTTTTGCTGTGGTCATTTCTAGAGTAGGATTGTCGTGGTTTAACCCCAGTCAGCAACTCAGCACCACGCAGCCGCTTCCCCCTCCCCCTCCCAGTGGGGTGAGGAGGAGGAAAGCAAAGGAAAAAAAAGTAAAACTCGTGGGTTGAGATAAGAACAGTTTAATAACTAAAGTAAAATATAATACTAACAATAGTAATAATGAAATATAATAATAATAGTAATGAAAAGGAATGCAACAAAAGAAGGGGGGGGGAAGAAAAAAACCAGTGATGCACAATGCAATTGCTCACCACCCGCTGACCGATGCTCAGTTAGTTCCCGAACCGCGATCCGCGCCTCCCGGCCGGCTCCCCCCTGTTTATATACTGGGCATGACGTTCCATGGTATGGAATACCTCTTTGGCTAGTTCAGGTCAGCTGCCCCGGCTCTGCTCCCTCCCAGCTCCTTGCCCACCTGCTTGCTGGCAGACTACAGGAAGCTGAAAAGTCCTTGGCTTAAGATAAGCGCTACTTAGCAACAACTAAAACATCAGAGTGTTATCAACATCATTCTCACACTAAATCCAAAACACAGCACTGTACCAGCTACTAAAAAGAAAGTTAACTCTGTCCCAGCCGAAACCAGGACAAGGATATTTCTTTTTTTAAATTCCAAACTAAACTTGAAAGATTTTGGGGTGTTTTTGTAGATTCACTTCCTGAAGTATTGCTTTGAACCTGAGGTTCAGACTAAAAAACCCTATGTCAGCTAGTTTAAAAGGAACACTGTTCAACAAAGGACACATTATTACTTAGGCCACTGCAACCACTTATTAATGTTACAGTCAAAAAGACGTCTCCAAAGTTACTGAAACAATGCTTTACAGACTATGGGAGGAAGCTAGATGTCCCTACTGGACAATATCTTCAGCAGTCTGTCATCTGGGATGTGTATTTATTATTCTAACAGGAGCAGGCAAAGGGGTATGGAGTGCAAAGCAAATAGTACCTCTCCAACGTATCTCCTCTTATTTAATTGTTTTAAAGTCCTATTTTAAAACATTCTCTTCATCTAAGTGTTGTGCTTGGAGAGATTCCAGGGCTGTCTAATGTTAGTAGAGAACAAGGAGATTTTTTTGTACACATCTGCCTTTGAGAATTTCACAATAATGGACATTTGTGTTGTTTCATTTCTGTACATGCTTTCCCCTCAGGGAGAGTTCTGTATCTGGAAGCACACGTTAATTTAACCCTTGAGTAGAGCTGCAGCAAAAATGATTTGCCCCTGTGGGAAACTGGTGGTGGTGGTGAAGAAATAAGCTGTCAAAGATTGAGAGTATACTGTTGTTTCTGTCACCTACTTATTTGTGTTGTGAGCATCAGTGCATATACATATTTACAGGCAGGAGCAGGTCTTAACATATAAGTAAAAAAAACCCTTGCTATTGTGCAAGTGAGATAAGCAGGATATTGGAGAGACTGGTGTCAACATTGCCACAGAAATGTGAATTCATCTTGTCACAAATGTCAGAAGTGTTCAGTTTTTTAAAGATCCTCCATTTTTAAATAGACTCCAAGACTGCCACAAAAGGAAGAAAAGGAGACAATGCCAGAAGACTGCTGAGAAATTAAGTTCGTTTTCCAGGAAAAAGTACTGAAGAGGTTAGTTTAAAGGGAGAAAAAGAAAAAGAATCAGAACACATAAACTTCCTTAATTTTTAATGCAGGCTTACTCAGCACGGGAGAGAAAGGATAAGATTTGGCTGATGAAAAAACTATTCTCTCAACACATCCTATTAGCTAAATGTCTTCCTATTAGTTACGAACACAGCTAATTGTGCCAGCAATGGGAACCTACATTTAAAGAATAAGCCCTTGATCTTTAAATGCTAGCAAGATGAATAGGGAGAGAGAGAACTGATGGTAGATACTCTTTTCATGGTTGTTTTTGCTGTAACATTTTTGGTGTGAGTGATAGTTTACAAAGCAATAAGAAAGAAGGTATCTGCCAGCCTTGAGCCCAGTTCATAGTTCTTGCTGATGTCCAGCTGACTCCACAGAAGCCAAGAACTGCCCCAGGTGATACTCCCTCAGGATTAAACACAGAATAATCCCTGAAAAAGAGATGCTTGTTCTTGGACAAGATATTGAAAGAAAGACTCTTTAGAAACCTGTAAAACATTCCTATAACTCAGGCATCATTTGTGGCATTGAAGACCATGTCATTTGTGCTGTAGAGCTGGATAGATGATGGTGGAGAAGTCGTTAAAATGCATCCAGTTACCAGCTGGAAAGGGGAATGTACGCAGGACATGTACTTTCATTTGAAAGCCTGGGTTCACCGAGCCTTTGTTTTGGAAAAAGCTCCCCCTACCCCAGTCTACCACATTCCTTACAGTCAGAAAGGGACAATTTGAAGACGCAGCAAATACAGCATGTTCAATGTCCAACTTTGCTCTGGCTTCTACCTCAGACAGACATGACCGAAGTAGGTGTGCTGTGCAATAACACCATGCAATCAAAATATTGGCAATGTGGTAAGTGTAACCAGATCTGGCATGCACAACTATCTTAAAAGCTCAAGATAGTGCCTCCAAAACAATCTGCATACAGCAGGAGGTAATTTGTTTGCACGCATTTCCAAGCCCATTTCAGCTGACACTTAATTCCAAAACCATTCTCTCTCGCTTTCTTAAGGAGAGTATGTAGACATCTACCAGTACTTAGATGTCTACATCTTTGCTATCTTATCAGCGCCTTTTTGTGCAAAGCTTTTCTACTAAAGGGTTCACATTCCCAAGCAGCTCTCCATGTTCCTTTCTTAGGTGATGACACGAGCAAGTGTTTATAGAATCACCTGCTCCTTAGGCTTCCTACGTAACTTTGAATACTCAGAAAATAACCTTTCTAGAGGGAAACGATGGGTTACCAAAAGCAACCAACACCAGCTCTGAGTTTTGAGCTTGTTCATAATCAGCTATTCTACGAGCTACCAATGTAAACAAAATGTTTTGCAATGAAAATGAGACACTTAGAGCAGAAAGCAGGACTGTATCTGTATATGATAAAAACATTTCACACTTGGGCAGAAAGAGTGAATGACAACAAATGAACTGCAGTTGTTTTTCACACGATAGGTCATTTGTTCTGCTTGTAAATGAGAAACAGTTATTATCTGTATCTGACAAATGAGACTGTTCCCATTCTGAGTCACCTCCAAAGTTTATTCTTGCTGTTCCAAGAATTCAGTGTCAGTGTGAAGATATAGCATATCTATCTTAAATATTCAAGTGATATTTTCTTTTAGTACGCCAAGACAAACAAGGAAAAGAGGGTGATACTCAGCATGTGGATCTGAGCGTGTAGCAGTGACAAGAAATATATTTTCATTTCCACACTAGTCAATTCATCTAGGCTAATTTAGAAGGAGATTGTAGGACCTGTAATTGCTAGGATTGTATTTTCTTAATCAACTCTGCAGTTTTCTGTCATACAAGCTTTGTACTTTTCTTCATAAAATCTGCTGTAGCAGTTTTTGTGGTAGTCACTTTTAGAATAAAAACTGCAAGGGGGGATTAGGGAGCAGGAAAATATATATGATTATCAGTTCTTAAAGCTGGCAAGCAGAAGTCAAGTTTGCACTTAGTTTGTGGATTTATTGTTTTGAGAGCAAAAGCTCACCTATGGAGCACAACCTGTGATTAATTACATACTAATAAAACACTTTCCAGAATATTTAGATGTTATTTCGCTGCTATTTGAAACCACATCTGTTTTTCAATTTTAGTGCTTACCGACTCACCTTAATGCCTAAAGCAGAACTGTTCAAATCATCTTCCTGTGGCGGGTTGACCCTGGCTGGATGCCAGGTGCCCACCAAAGCCGCTCTATCACTCCCCCTCCTCAACTGGACAGGGGAGAGAAAATAAAACGAAAGGCTCATGGGTTGAGATAAGGACAGGGAGATCACTCACCAATTACCTTCACGGGCAAAACAGACTCGACTTGGGGAAAAATTAGTTTAATTTATTACTAGTCAAATCAGAGCAGGATAATGAGAAATAAAACCAAATCTTAAAACACCTTCCCCCCACCCCTCCCTTCTTCCTGGGCTTAACTTTACTCCTGATTTTCTCTACCTCCTCGCCCCCGAGCAGCGCAGGGGGACGGGGAATGGGGGTTTGGGTCAGTTCATCACATGTTGTTTCTGCCGCTCCTTCCTCCTCTGGGGGAGGACTCCTCACACTCTTCCCCTGCTTCAGCGTGGGGTCCCTCCCATGGGAGACAGTCCTTCACAAACTTCTCCTATGTGAGTCCTTCCCACGGGCTACAGTTCTTCACGAACTGCTCCAGCATGGGTCCCATCCACGGGGTGCAGTCCTTCAGGAACAGACTGCTCCAGAGTGGGTCGCCCACAGGGTCACAAATCCTGCCAGAAAACCTGCTCCAGCGTGGGCTCCTCTCTCCACGGGGCCATGGGTCTGCAGGTCCTGCCAGGAGCCTGCTCCAGCACAGGCTTCCCACAGGGTCACAGTGTCCTTTAGGCATCCACCTGCTCCGTCGTGGGGTCCTCCACAGGCTGCAGGTGGATATCTGCTCCACCATGGACCTCCATGGGCTGCAGGGGGACAGCCTGCTGTCTCACCATGGTCTTCACCACGGGCTGCAGGGGAATCTCTCTCTGCTCCGGCGCCTGGAGCACCTCCTCCCCCTCCTTCACTGACCTTGGTGTCTGCGGAGTTGTTCCTCACATCTTCTCACTCCTCTCTCTCTGGCTGCAACTGCAACTCCCCTGTAACTTCTTTTCCCTTTCTTAAATATGTTATCCCAGAGGCACTGCCACCATCGCTGATGGGCTCGGCCTTGGCTAGCGGTGGGTCCGTCTTGGAACCCACTGGCATTGGCTCTGTCGGACATAGGGGAAGCTTCTAGCAGCTTCTCACAGAAGCCACCCCTGTAGCCACCCCCCCGCTACCAAAACCTTGCCACACAAACCCAATACACTTCCAAAGGACAGAACTGGAAGGCTAGACTTATTAACATCAATGGGAAAAGTCCCACAGACTTTAATAGGACCAGCATGTCATCCCTATGGAGTCCCTCACCAATCTTGGCCTTGGCTGATTTCTGGTCCTTTCTAACCAAAGGTGTGCTCCCCCTGCTACATGGGGCTTCTGCACCTGACTAAGAGCCACATGTATACTGAGAGAGAGAGAAAAAATGAAACTGATTTGGGGAAATTAGTTCAAATGATGCCTATACATTTGGGATCTCTAAGGTCAAGAGTAGCAAGTGTGCAGGCTAAGGTCCAAATTCCCAGTGAAACACACACACACACAGAGATCATGATATCCATAAATTTAGTGTCTTATATTTGACACAAAAAAAATACATGAACTTTGAGTGTACAAGCACACATATTTTGTTATAAGGTTCCTTAAAAATAGTTGCTGGTAAAACAGGATTTCTACTACAAAGAAAGAATCATATCTATAGTCAGTCTTTTGTTCATTTAGTAACTCTCAGTACAATCAAATAGAGGCTATATCCCCAGGAGTTCCTCTGACAAAGGGGTCCCCCAGAATCTGGAAGATGATCCAATTACAGTTTAAAGAAAATTACAGCAAGGATGACTGACTGAAGATAGAAATCTCTGAGAGCGTGGGGGCTGGTGGTGGTACTTTCTCATATGAGTAAAGTGAGGACAATTATACCTGTCCTCAAGTTTTGTGGTGAATAGAGTGAAGGTCCCTGGCATCAGGTTTGGACCTGCTTTCTTTCCTTTATTATTTTCTTCTACTTCTCCTTCTCTCTTTCGTTATGTGCAGACCCCATATTTATATGAAAAAAACTTACATTGGTTCTTTTTAGATTTACACATGTTAACAAAAAGGGGCTTTTAACTAAAAAGCTCTGTTTGAGGCAGTACAGGCAGACAATGAAAGATTGCTGTCAGAGGAGTGGTAGATGGCTGCTTCTGCTGGGAAGAAAAGGGAGATTACAGGGAGCCTTTACCTTGGAAATCCCACCCAGAGCAAGATCATCAAGAGCTAACAGCTCTTCCTAGCTCTCTCCATGTACTGGGAGTTGTCGACATAACCAGGGGACTGTATTATCATGCTGTGACCATTCCTGGAAGGAGAATTGCATGATGATGCATTCCCATCCCATGCTTGTCACAGGTGTTGGGACCCCTGAGCTGTCATGGGAGTGTCCAATTGATGAGGAAGCATTTGAGGTCAACTGACTGCTGATCAAGCCTATGTACTCTTATTCATTGCTAACAGGTCCTGCCCAACTCCCTTTAGGCACGGTGGGGCAAATCTTAACCCTTGCAGCTTCGGATCTTCAGACCTTCTGCTTCAGCCAGCATGGCTGTGAGTCATTGGATTGCTGGACACAAGCTGGCAGCTCAGCATTACAACCTTCATGGTGTAAGAACTTTTGGTCTGAGCAGCTGGCCAAAACTTGAGGTCTTGTAACTTGTTTCCATAAAAGAAAGAGATTGATGATAGAATTAAGATTTTTTTGATGAAACTATAAGTCTATAAAGGATATACAGAGTCTTGTTTCCTTGACTACAAGAAGAATCAAGCAAGAAATTATTTCTTCACTCCCAATTCCAAACCTATTTTAGCCAAACACACAATTGAAAACTATTCTTTCTTGCTTTTCGCTCTGCATTTTCTCTGTCAAGCTACCATTACATCTGATGATTTCTTTTTGCCTTCTTGGTGTTTTTCTGTAGTATTTCCTGTGCAAAGCTCTTCTGTCAATGCCTTTCACATTCCTGAACAATTTTAGTGGTGTACGTACCAGTGCTGGCAGCAGAAGACCCAGTTGTTTAAGATGCATGGGTCCATAAGGAATTTCTTACAACTACTCTTAAAGAACGATGACAGTTATGTGCTCCTGTTTTAATAAGACTTAATCCATCCCATAGCAGTATATTTGCATAGGGCTAATGGTTTGCATATACTTATTGTGGCAGGTGTCTCACCAATGGGGAAAGAACCAATAGAGCAGAAGTCTGGTTATACTTCTGTTTCCTCTCCTCCCTCTTTTTTTTTTAAATAATAATGGCATTTAAAATAACAATGAAGCAGCACAGGCCTCAGCCAGCTCTTCTGTCCCATACTATGCTGTTTTAAAGAATTTAATCCAGGACTTCCCTATGATCCTGTTTTCTATGCAGAGAGAACTATCACTGCTATAAACAGTGGGATTGATCAGCTTTGCTATCCAATGGTAATGCACATCAAACTATTAAAAGACAGTTTCTTAACATTAACATTTCTTAATATTTCTTAACATTTCTTAACACTAACATTCTTAACATATTAATACCTTACACCTCCCCACAACCCGTAACAACACTCTATCACCCTCCATGCCCATCATGGCATTGTGCATGTCCACTGTTCTACTTCAGTACACCAACTAGCTTGGCCAAAATTTCAGCTTGGTTTGCTTTCTTACCACATAGCTGGCAAAGCAAATGGCTTTGCAGGTAAAGGTGGCTTGTACGTAATCGTGGTACTTACTATTGGACACAGTTTAAAAAATTGCTGCACAGTCATGGGGAATTCCCTCACCCTGATGATTTTGTGCATCTGTGCTGGCATGACCATAATCTTTGGCCCTCATCATTCAAAGCAGAAACTTCCTTCTAACAGAATTTGAGATAATATTAAAATAAACTTGCTTGAGACTGTTCCAGTAAATGGTTAATAACAAGCTTGAAAGTTTCTGTTTGTAAAGGCAAATGAAGGAAGGGCATAGCAGACTTAGTTACATGTTTCAGTCAGACCAGGAGCATGGCAAATAGATAGAAATGAACTGATTTACAGAGAGGAAGAGAGCTCTGGAACCAGAAGGGCTCAAAACCTTCTTCATAAAGACGAGAGGTTATTACTTCACTGAGAAGCTCTCTGAACACAAGAATACAAGATATTGAAAGATCTGATACGCCTTTTGCTGTGGATGAAGGTAGATACTTTGTGGGCTGCAACTGAAAACATCACAATTTTCTTTGAAGGAAAATGTTCTCCTGTTGCACCTTAGCTAGGTTCCTTGACTTCATTTCAAAGCAATCACAGAGCTGGGCCTACTTTAATGTGACAAAATGAAAATAAAAAATAAGTACTAGAATATTCCTGTACTTGAGTATATATTGTGTTTTGAGCTTAGACCATTGTGCAGCAGCAATAAATGGTGGCAGGCCTGTCCAATTGCCTCATTCGGGAAAACTGTGACTCAGTAGCATTTCCGTTATCTGCAGAGATTTCATTGTCATAATGTAATCAGAATCTGTCACAGAGCCTTACTTGCTAAATACCATCAAGCTCTGCTCTGAGGATGTCGTTACCCTAATTGAAAACTATGAAAACTGCATGCTGATCTTGATTACACCAGCACAGGCCTGTAGCCATTTCATGGACCATCCCAACGATCAGACTCTCTAGCCTTTTTGTCTACAGGGCAACAACAGTGGTTCTACTTACATTATTTTTTTTTTAAACTATCGTTGTAACTGCAACTACTGCAATTGCACTGATAGCAATGAGCTGTGTATAGTGCAATAGCCACTTGTAATGAGAAGCTTAAAAAATCAAGAATAATTCTCTGGACTTTAATCAGCTTGCATCCTAGTAACAATTATTGACTTTGACCACTTTTCTGAAACATGGCATAAATTCAGCAAATCATTTGTTTTGTTTTAATTTGTCTTCTGTTCTTCAATTAAGAGGAGATAATCTTGCTATTGAGAGTCATGATGACTGCAGCTATACATTCCATCTCTGCAGGAATCCAAACAAACAGAAATATCCCAGCATTCAAAAAATACACATCTGGAAACTTACACTGGCTCTCTTACACTACTACTGTTCCTTTAGATGGGGTGAAAAAAATGCAGGATCTCATAATACTATAGTCAGGCAAGAACTGAAGGATTCCCTAAAGCCAGATGCCGTTTTAGTTCCACTGGTGGCAATTTGACATACTAAAGAATGGGATAAAAGAGCAAGTTCTTCATATTGAAGTCATATTGATACAGGTGCCATCTCATAGTCAGAGATCCCTACATTGTGCAACGTATAGGGTCTGCCAGGATAATGAATGAAAATTAAGTGTTCCCATCATCCCACTATGAACAGGGTAGGGTTCATTTGACCAAAGAGATATCTGCAATGTAGATACCTACATCTGAACTCCCTTTACAAACCCAGTGAAGAGACAGTACTTCAAGGGCACTGAAAGAGAGATGAAATAGATGAGATTAACTGAGTTCTAAAAGTGCTTATTTATTTCCATTGAAGCACGTTACTAGGATAATGAGCTCAGATATAGGCACTCAAAATTAGAGGAGAGGTTTCCCATCCATGGGACTGAGTCTTTGACATCCCTAATGTCCATTCAATGGGACATGGAAAAGAAGTAATAAGACGTAAGTTGCAGTAAGGCAGATCTAGGTGAGACATTGTAATACCTACCAGTAGGCATTTCAGTAATTTGTTTGGAGAGGACATGTAACCTCCAGCAGTGGAAGATTTTAAGAACATACTGCTTATTGCACATACAACTGATCCTGTCTTGGGGCAATAAAATAGCTCGCAGAGACTCAAGGTGAGCTCTCAAGGTGCTTTCCAGCCTTCTTGGTGATTATAACTAGAATAAGGAGGAGAAATACAATTAAATTCTCTAAATAACACTGCAAAACAGCAAGGTTCAAGGCACTTTTGTGTAGATTGCTACCTGTTGGTAGGTAACATGGAAACCTTGGTCATATGCATATTGCCACACTATGCTTCCCCCATTATGGTCTACATGTCCCATTGCTCAATGAATCTCAGCACTAGATTCCTTTGCAGTCTCCAGAAAACTCTTTCGTAGCTGACTTTCATTTTCATAATGACACTCTGCCTTGTATTTAATATCAGTTGTAAGCGCTTTGGTAACTTTAAGCTCAATGTCCTTCTGTAATCTCTCACAAGCCTAAAAAAACCCAGAGAAAATAAGCATTTTCAAATGTATGTAAGAGGTGTTGTTCTTTTCCCAAAGTTTATTCATTATGTTTATGCAAGTTTTACTAAATGTGCAAGTAGTTTACAATGCAACACATAGGTTTAAGCTGGTAAATCAGTAACAAATCGGGGAAGGGGGGGGAGGGGGAGCTGCATTATTTTCCACTGAAAACGTGACAAAGCAAATGTGTACCTGTTGGTGAGGTAGGAAAACAACCTTAAGAATTACAAATGCTTCATCTCCTCACTGATTTCTGCCCTTTTTCAATTTTTTCCAAGTCCTTGACAGAGGATCAGGGAAGCCAGAGCAGCCTCTTGCTGAGCTCACGCAGCTATTATATGTTGGAAGTGCTGACCAAACAACCCTCAGGTGCATAGCTATGGTTGGGGAAATTGTGATTGTTGTTCTGAGGATTTGCCATGGGGAAGCTAACCATGGATTCTTAATGTGTACCAGATGGGACCACAGCTCTTACTTTTTGCAGAGAAGTATTTAGAAGCACTCTGAGAATAAGTATGATAGCCTGCAGATTATTGCTAACACGAATTTTATGCGAATTAAAACTATTCACCACTGCCAGGGAGAACAGGAATGGAAATGCAATGAGTTTTTAGAACCATGCCCAATAGTTTTTTAAAATATTCTGTAAAATGTGAATTTAACCTTGTGAGTTTTTCTTCTTTAATATATTGCTTATGTGAAGACCCGCAATAGTGGTTCAGGCACTGAGTGGAGGGGTGAGGGATTCATCTCAGCTGCCCTTACATTCTGTTTACAGCCGAGATGCTCACTTTCAATCTTCTCATCTTGCTCTACAGTCAACGGAGAGAAGCAGGCACTTACATGAATCATAATGATTCATTTGATGCTTCTCTGAACTACTCTGAGGTGAATTGGTCTCTATATGTGCCTGTTTCTCCCCATTGTCCATGAGGAGAACCCAGACAGCTAGGCAGACATAAATGCCTAAATCTGGAGAAAAGTCTCACCCCATAGTCCTCTCTTTGCTGCTACAGGTGGAGCTGAAAGAATTAATTTAACTGCCAGTTCCTCCTCCATCTTCTCCGCTGAGTGTGCTGATGGGTTTTACGATAGTGGTGTTTGGCAAATAGGCTCTAGAAATAGTATGAAAGTTACGAATTTTCTTAAGTCAGGGCACTACCAACAAGCAGTAATCATTCCTGACCAAAAGTTATGGAGGTAGGCACCAAACCAACACAGCACTTAAGCACATGCTTAACTTTAAATATGCAATTAGCAGTACTGACAAGTTAAGCACTTGCTTAAGTGCTCTGCTGGATCTAAGTACTCTTTTTTTAACGAACATCCACCTTCCTCTTGCCAACAGAGCTCTGATGGGAATTAATTACTCGGGACATTCTACAAAGGAAAAGCATGTTTTCTGTGACTGAAACAAAGCTACCCTTTGGATTTTGATGAGAAATCTTATTTTTAAAATAAGAGGAGAAAAAAAGATCAGGGAAAATTTCCCTTTCAGTTCTGCTCTGTAAAGCCATGAGTCAATATTTTTATTAAAACAAGCTGTGTTTCTTTTGTTCCTTCCCCCTTAACTTGCAAAATCTAAAGTAGTTTTACATGGAAAATCTACAATTCCATTTGGCACACAGAATGCTAGAGAAAAGTGCTAAATTGGCAATGAAGGGAAATATTTGTACTTGTCAACCTTACTGACTGAATAATAGAATTTAGAGTAAGAAGTCATAAAAATTGTTCTGATAAAGAAATCACCTGATAAAAAGGTTTTGCCTAAACAAAAACTGATTTCTGGTGGACACAACCCCCCCAAACCTTTTTTAATATATATTTCAATTTTCTTGCTAGATATTTAGTAATGTTTCTTTCTCTTCTTCTATTTTTAGAGTTATACACATTGCATTTGATCTAAGGTTGCACCACGCAGCGTTCAAATCAATGTTTTACATGCACAAATTCAGGAAATCCATATTTAATGTTCCTACATTAACTGAAACTCATATTGGAGATATGTCTCCAAACTCCGAACTCAGTTTTTAAATTATTTACCTCCATCTGTTGAAAGTTAGAAGATCAGTCAGTTGCTGAAGATGCTCTTGGCTTAATCTAAAATACCAATGATATCAAAGCTCTCCTATTGCAATTCTAAAATTTCTGCAAGGCCCAGATGTGAAAGAACCCAGACAATAACTGGAACACTCTTATCTCACCCCAAAATCTACCTGCACTTGCAATTGGTCCTATTCCTCATAAAACAACACAAAAAATTGGTGGAAATTAAGGAGTTTTGCAACATGCCTAAAGGTTAACTCAGGCAATTCTGAACAGGGAAGGACACCAAGGAGGCTGCATGCAATTTCCAAAATTAAAGGGATGTTGTGGAAAATGCTCCACGAGTAGCCATTTTTCTTTTTGTAACGTAGAGAGTTCAGTTTCAGCACAATTGCCAACTACAGCTGTGTCACAGCATAAGATAACATCCTCATGCATACAAAAAAACAAGTTACCACTCGTACGAGAGCTTTAAGAGAATTTCCTGACTTGTATAACAAAAAAACCTTCATCCACAATAGTACAAAGTCAGTGTTTTATAGACAGGAAAAGTATGTAGCATTGAAATTATTAGCAGAATGCACATTAAGGAATTAATTGCCTGTCCTGATAACTATAGGCAGCTGCAGCTTTAGCAGAAACAGCTTTCTGCATGGGCCTGGAGTCCCTCGGTGTGATGCGTAGGGTTTGATTCCCACGGCTGTATGGAGCTCTGGCAATTTTGCAGGGAGTCCAGACTTCCACTTGGGTTCAGGATACCAAAGGACTCAGTCCTTAAAGGTAAATGCATTATATTTATTTTTACAGAGGGCACTGTCCAATCCCTCCTCCTCCTTAAATTTATATCTCTCTATAGCATTCATCCATTTTAGTGAGATTTTATAAAAATACATTGAAACTAGCCTATACATTCTCCTTCTGTTGACCCACTTCTGCTAGGGCAGCTACTATTGCTTTTGTTGACTCTTTCCTCCTGAGGAATTTGTGAAATAAGATCCAGATGTTAAGTTCAAGTACTTTTCTTTCTTCTCTTTATAGAATAAAACTCTGGTTCTACAGGCTTTTCACCTGTGGTCACCTCTATAGTACTGCCTTACTTGTAATTTCTTCTCATTCAAATTCATGTTGTTCTCAGGACGTGCCCAAGTCATATTAAAATACCATCTTTATTTCATTGGCTCAAAATGTATCAACATGATTCAGAGGCCACCTAATCCTTCTCAAAGTAATTGGGAAGAACCAGGGACTATTCGTTTTCTCTGCTCCTTACTGCTCCCAAACACCATTTGAATGTCAACTTGCATACGTAATAAAATAATAAGTAAATTTTGTTTTAAAAAATATTATTCACCTTAATACTTTGTCACTGAATGATGCATTATCTTCAAGTTCAAAAAGAGGTAGCTGTCAGCCCTGATGAAGAGGGCTTTAAACTAAAGTTGCCAGGGGAGGGGAACCTCAATCCATCCCACTCCTACCAGTTTGATGCCAGTGCCAGCAATACATGCCCAGAGCCTGGAGAAGGATCACAGGTCAGCACCGGAAGAGCAGCACAAAGGAATTCCAGCCACTCCAGCCAGTAAGTCAGCTTCATCCAAGGCCCAACTTAAATGCCTCTATGCAAACACATGTAGCATGGGGAATAAGCAAGAGGCGTTAGAGGCATGTGCACACCTGCAGGGCTATGATCTTATTGGTGTCACGGAGACATGGTGGGATGGCGCCTGTGACTGGAGCGTTGGAATGGAAGGATACAGGCTCTTTAGGAAGGACAGGCGGGGGAGATGAGGAGGGGGTGTCGCCCTCTGTGTCAATGACCAGCTGGAGTGCATGGGGCTCCGCCTGGGGAGGGATGAGGAGCCGACCTGAGAGCTTATGGGTCAGGATTAAAGGGAGGGCAGGGACAGGTGACATTATAGCGGGGATCTGCTGCAGGCCACCCGAGCAGGAAGACTGAGTGGATGAGGCCCTCTATAGACAGATAGGAGCAGCCTCACGTTCACAAGCCCTGGTCCTCATGGGGGACTTCAACCACCCCGATATCTGTTGAAGGGACGACGCAGCAGGGCATAAGCAATCCAGGAGGTTCCTACAATACGTTGATGACAACTTCCTTCTCCAAGCGATAGAGAAGCCAGCAAGGAGAGATGCTATGCTGGACCTCGTTTTCACCAACAAGGAGGGGCTGGTGGGGAATGTGAAGCTCAAGAGCAGCCTTGGCTGCAGGGACCATGAAATGGTGGAGTTCAAGATCCTTAGGGCAGCGAGGAGGGCGCACAGCAAGCTCGCTACCCTGGACGTCAGGAGAGCAAGCTTTGGCCTCTTCAGGGATCTGCTTGGTAGAGTAGCATGGGATACAGCCCTGGAGGGAAGAGGGGCCCAAGAAAGCTGGGTAATATTCAAGGATCACCTCCTCCCAGCACAGGAGTGATGCATCCCAGCAAAGAGGAAGTCAGGCAAAAATGCCAGGAGGCCTGCATGGACGAACAAGGAGCTCCTGGACAAACTCAAACACAAAAAGGAAGCCTAACAGAGGGTGGAAGCAAGGACAGGTAGCCTGGGAGGAATACAGAGAAATTGTCCGAGCAGCCAGGGATCAGGTTAGGAAAGGTAAAGCCCTGATAGAATTCAATCTGGCCAGGGACATCAAGGACAACAAGAAAAGCTTCTATAGGTACGTTGGTGATAAAAGGAAGACTAGGGAAAATGTGGGCCCTCTCCGGAAGGAAACGGGAGACCTGGTTACCCGCAACATGGAGAAGGCTGAGGTACTTAATGACTTTTTTGCCTCAGACTTCACTGGCAAGTGCTCCAGCCACACCGCCCAAGGCGCAGAAGGCAAAGGCACGGACTGGGAGAATGAAGAACCTCCCACCGTAGGAGAAGATCAGGTTCGAGACCATCTAAGGAACCTGAAGGTGCACAAGTCCATGGGACCTGATGAGATGCATTCATGGATCCTGAGTGAACTGGCGGACAAAGTGGCTAAGCCACTATCAATCATATTTGAGGAGTCATGGCAGTCCAGGGAAGTTCCCACTGGCTGAAGAAGAGGAAACATAACCCCCATTTTTGAAAAGGGAAAAAAGGAAGACCCGGGGAACTACAGGCCAGTCAGTCTCCCCTCTGTGCCTGGTAAGATCATGGAGCAGATTCTCCTGGAAAGTATGCTAAGGCACATGGAAAATAAGGAGGTGATTGGTGACAGCCAACATGGCTTCACTAAGGGCAAATTGTGCCTGACAAATTTGGTGGCCTTCTGCGATGGGGTCACAGCCTTGGTAGATAAGGGAAGAGCAAGTGATGTCATCTACCCAGACTTGTCCAAAGAATTTGACACTGTCCCACACAACATCCTTGTCTCTAAGTTGGAGACACATGGATTTGACGGATGGACCACTTGGTGGATGAGGAATTAGCTGGATGGTCGTGCTCAAAGAGTTGTGGTCAACGGCTCGATGTCCAAGTGGAGAGCAGTGATGAGTGGCGCTCCTCAGGGGTCGCTATTGGTTCTGGGGCTGCTTAACATCTTTGTCGGTGACATGGACAGTGGGATTGAGTGCACCTTCAGCAAGTTTGCCGACAACACCAAGCTGTGTGGTGTGGTCGACACACTGGAGGGAAGGGATGCCATCCAGAGGGACCTTGACAGGCTTGAGAGGTTGGCTCATGTGAACCTCATGAAATTCAATAAGGCCAAATGCAAGGTCCTGCACATGGGTCGGGGCAATCCTAAGCACAAATACAGGCTGGGCAGAGGGTGGATTGAGAGCAGCCCTGCGGAGAAGGACTTGGGGGTGTCAGTTGGCGAGAAGCTCAACATGACCTGGCAATGCGTGCTTGCAGCCCAGAAAGCAAACTGTATCCTGGGCTGCATCAAAAGAAGCGTGAGCAGCAGGTTGAGGGAGGTGTTTCTGCCCCTCTGCTCTGCTCTCGTGAGACCCCACTTGGAGTACTGCATTCAGCTCTGGGGCCCCAACATAAGAAGGACATGGACCTGTTGGAGTGAGTCCAGAGGAGGGCCACAAAGATGATCAGAGGGCTGGAGCACCTCTCCTATGAAGACAGGCTGCAAGAGTTGGTGGTGTTCAGCCTGGAGAAGAGAAGGCTCCAGGGAGACCTTACTCGCAGCCTTCCAGTACCTAAAGGGGGCCTACAAGAAAGCCAGAGAGGGACTTTTTACAAGGGCATGTAGTGATAGGGCAAGGGGTAATGGCTTTAAACTGAAAGAGGGTAGATTTAGATTAGATATTAGGAAGAAATTCTTTACTGTGAGGGTGGTGAGGCACTGGAACAGGTTGCCCAGAGAGGTTGTGGATGCCCCGTGCCTGGAAGTGTTCAAGGCCAGGTTGGATGGGGTTTTGAGCAACCTGATCTAGTGGAAGGTGTCCCTGCCCATGGCAGTGGGGTTGGAACTAGATGATCTTTAAGGCCTCTTCCAACCCAAACCATTCTATGATTCTACCAAGTATTATAGCATCCATTCCTTTAAGAGGAATTTGGTTGCCCAGACCCAACACCTACTCTGACTGGTGGGGAGGGTATTCAAAGAGGAAGGCTTTGAAGTGTCCTGTAAGTAGGACTACTGGTCTGCTAAGAGAAGGCCTTAAAAGGTAGAGATTTTCTCAGAGCACTGACACAACAAAGATACTTATTCCCCACAAGGCACTGGATTTTGGAACAGGATGGAGTGGGAATTAATTGAGTACTTAAAGCATTTTGCAGATACTTTTGGGAAAAAAATATAGTACAATCATTAATATTTGAATGTACTATATTTTTGCCAAAAGTTATATTCATTATTACTTGAAACTTATGGATGATTTCACCTTTTTGTTGATGAAAATTTGGAAAAAAGCTATAATTATCTGATGGTGAAGGAAAAAAGTTCCCATCTACCACTTTAAATGGTATGGTTTATTTGGTGAAATTTTTTCTTCAGTATTTCCAAGGTACTTCAATAAATCAGTCTTGTGTAAATTAGTATCACACATTTGCCTCAGAATGACCTTCCATTTGTTTATGACTATGTCTGAAGTCTTTTGATCTGCATTCCTAACCTAGCTACACTTCCTTGTATTTAAAGAAATACAGTTCTTGGGCCTCTCTTGGAACTTGACTGAGTGTTAACTTCCAGTTTAGAGAATTATTCATCAAAATTCATAAATTCCACTGCCAGAATTATTATTCCTACTATTAAAAGGAACTATAGGTATATTACATATGCTAGGAGGAACAAGCAGCATAGAGTAGTGTTGATAATTGCTGTAATGTAATTTTCCTTAATCTGACTTATTGTTGTCCTACTCTTTATCTTGTCCCCTATCTGATGGAAAAGACACTTTCTCACCTCATACAAGACCTAGCAAAAATGATGGGCCTTATACACTCTTAGTTTTCCCCATTGCAAAGATTCTGTAAGTTTCATTTCCACAGCGCTGTACCAAGATCTCAGGAAAGGGACCTGGCTGCTCAGGATCCCCGTGGTTGCTGAATGATGCGAGCATACTGTATCCCTGAAAACCTCTATGAAGAACAGCCGAGACAATCATCAGGCCTATGTGTTTATCCCATCACAACTTTTTGTAGCTGTCTCAAAGGGTAGTGCTGCAGAATCCCCTGACAGGAGACCAAGGTAGGGGGCTACAGATTACAACAAATATTTATTATAACATCTTTTACTGTTCAAATTGTTATTATTACTAGAATCAGGAATGAGCTAAACAGCCCGTTGTTGATGCCAGTGGGTGCTGCTGGCTCTGGGCAGATATGGCAGGGTCTTGGTGTCTTGAGTTCATCAGTTCTTGTGGATTCAACAGGACCATCAGTCTCTGGAGCTTCAGTTTTTGGGAGACTTTCACATTCTACCTCTCAGCACATGTTTTTTTCTACCTTTCAGCCTGCTATTTTCTGGGAACTCTTTCTCCATCCACACCAGTAGTTACCTATACAGCCCATTCACACAAACTCACACCAAAGGGGCTTTTACCGCTAGCTCACCTGGTAAGTGAAGGTGGCAATGTGAGTTGAATCTTACAGTACAAGAAATGAGAAATGAATAAGGAATGAACATATTTTTTTCCTGTTTGCTCTTAAGTTAAAAAAAATCTCATTGGAAAATCCTTTTGTCTTCATCATCTGACCTATACAGTTCGCTATCCCTATTTTTCTTGTTAAACATATACTTAAAATCTATGTATTGTTTGTGCTTTGATTCTGCAAAGCTTCCTTGCAGATGTCAGAGGGGATACTTGCCTATATAAGTATTCATCTGAGCAGAATTTACTGGATTGGGCACTATGTTTTGAAATGCATACTACAAAATATATGGATAAAAAAAATAGGCACATTAATATACAATTATGTTGTAATTGTGCAACCTTAACACCATGTTAATATAGGTTTCTTACATTTAGTGTGCGATATGTTTGAGAAAACATATGGCACATAATCCTCTCCAAATGGTTTTAGAAATGAAAAGGTGTCCTCTATGAGCCTCTGCCACTGGGGAAGGGAATGTTTTCTCATTTCTCTGGATGCTGGAACCCCATGATGAGCAGATTTGCATAACAATTAACCTCTAAAAATAATTTATAACCTCCCAGATGAGAAATCAGCTTCAGGGTGGTTAAAAGGGGAGACATTCTTTATTAATGCGACTGTTTGTGTAAAGGAGGCATCCAAGCAGCATAGGCAGTCCCTCAGAATGGGACTTAATACTTCCTATGCACTACAGAGAGTGCAAGGTGGTGTTTTGCTTCCATTTTCTCTGCAGAAGCATTAGTATCTCTCAAAAAAAAAAAAAAAAGAAAAAAGAGAAAGAAGCTTCCTTTATTAGCAGAACCTCTCATCTAGCCTAATAAAGTGCTTAAAAGATTAAACAGTCCATTGTTTTTGTGCTTATGCAAAAGTGCAAGAATCCCCTTATTCCTTACAGCCCTTCCGCCATGCTGACAGAGGAGATGTTCTGGTTTCACTTACTCTTTCCCTGGCTCTGGGGTGTGGACAAGGAAAAGGCAAGGGCAGGGAGAAGCCACGAATAGGAGAATTTGTAATTTAGATGTGCTTGTGGTTTCACACAACCAGGGCTAGTGCTAGGATAACATACTGCATCCGAAGTAAAAACTTCTCTCCCACAGAAGGAAACTAGTTTATTCAGTGAAATTTGTTCTGTCTTGTACTTTACTGCAGGGCTTTCCCGCACACCTTTCTCTTTGTTACTCAGAAGGCAAGATCCAATGTACATCGAAGCCAACTGCCTTTCAACTTTACTGGAGTACGTGCTCGCTTATTTGTTTTGATAGATATTGACAGAGTCCACACTGCTTTGCAAAGCATGCCCCAAACATCTCACACACTGATGAAACTATTCTATACAAAGATACTCCCACTGCTGTTTCCCTCTGGTGTGACCATCTATCTCCATTATCCAGCTTGGTGTGAGAAGACATAGCTCTGTTTTCAGTGTCTTGATGCTTGTCTCCTGTCAAATGACTTCCCAGAGAACCCTACAAGTAGAAACAGTAAATGGAACTTCTTCTGAGGTACAAAGGCACATCGCAAACCAACAAATGTTGGCTTTATTTTCTGTTTTCTGAACATTGCAAAATTTTTGGCATTGGCAGTAGAGAGGTTAAGCAATAGTAGTAAATGATAATAATATAAAACACTGGCAAATCAGTTGCCCGTTATTTTAGGCCTCAATATTAGGAAATACTGGAAATCTCACAAGAAAGCCTGCCATGAGATTTCATTCCCCAGTTTTGCAATCCCAAGTGGTTCAGATAAGCTTTGATCAATCAGCCAACATGTGGCTTACTTACCTAGGTTAAACCATTCATGATGTTGAGGTTTATCCATTGAGCAGGATGTGAGTAATGGGAAGGGGTTCATCTAGCATTCTGACTGCTCAGCTGGTCTGCATGCTGCTCTCAGGAAAGGGCTTACGGGAGTCCCCAAGTGCTTACTGTTTCTCAGAAGTGTTTTGTAATATTTTGAGAACGTTTTCAGTTTGGTATTTATGCCCTTACCAAGTTGTGCTCGGTTTTATATATTGTGTATATATATTATGTATACATAAATTTGCATAAATCAGGCCTTCTTTTTGGAAGTGTGGCCATTCTTAGTGCCAGTTAATGGTTCTGGTGGTAGCTCAAAACACAGAATCATAGAATCATATAGAATGGTTTGGGTTGGAAGGAACCTTTAAAGATCACCTAGTCCAGCCCGCCTGTTATGCGCAGGGACATCTTTCACTAGACCAGGTTGCTCAAAGCCCCATCCAACCTGACCTTGAACGCTTCCAATGACGGGGCATCCACAACTTCTCTGGGCAACCTGTTCCTGTGTCTCACCACCCTTATTATAAAAAATCTTCTTCCTTGTGTCCAATCTAAATCTACACTCTTTCAGTTTAAAGCTGTTACCCCTTGTACTGTCACTACAGACTTTGGTAAAGTCTCCCTCCCTTTTTCTTACAAGCCCCTTTTATATCCTGAAATGTTGCAATAAGGTCTCCCCAGAGCCTTCTCTTCTCCAGGCTGAACAACCCCAACTCTCTGGGGCTGTTCACTGGATTTCAACATCTGATATCCAGTGCCATGGTCCATAAAGGTATCTTTATTATTCTTTTTATCGGGGAAATATTTGACAAAATCAGATAACTTTTTAGCTAGAGAAAATTAGTTCTGAGTCAAATGAAAACCAAATCAGTTATTCATGACAGCCTTGTCTTGGTCTTATAATACAGGTATGTTCACCGATCTCAGTATTTCAACTGCTGGAGAACAAGAAAATGCACAGGTATTTTCCAGCTCATATTTCATTTTTATCTTGTGAGTCAACCTTGTAAATTAGACTAAGTCATATTTTATTTAGGTGAGTAACATCACAGTCCCAAGACTGCTCCTTCCTGTCATGGGACAAGAAAAGCCCTGTACATTACATTCTAATTCACCACTCTATTTCCTGCTGATTTGACTGCTTTCTTGAAATTCTTATTGGACTTTTACTTTTGTTTTGGGTGAGGAAGAAATAAATCCCTGCCAGTTTTCTCACTGTTTCAAACATCACCGTAATTCTATATCATCTGCGTTGTTATGAAGCTTTATCACCGAAAGATAGTGCCCTAACCCAAGGCTTGCATCAGGACACCTTTCTTCTATCAAGGAGACTGAAAGAAACCTTTTTTGGCCATCAGTTCCATCTTTACCTTCTCATTACCTACTGCAATACTTAAACTGAACTACACTAAGTTCATCAGTTTTGCTGTTTGGGTGACATTTGTCTGGGTGGCAAAGGCCTGGAGAAAGGCTGTCTATTTCTGCTCTATGGCAGAACTACACGGAGAAAGTAAATCACCACAGAATCACATGGATGGATTTTGTATCTCCGTCTGCTTACACACACTGAGTGGTACTGCGTTTCAGAGGTAGCTCCCCCAAATCCTATGCCAGAGTAATCTAGTTGCTCAGGTTTTATGAGGGAGATGGGAGTTGTTATTTTTAGTGAATATATGGCAATATATATGATCTTGAAGCATTTTGAAATATCCTTAGAGACACTGACAAATAATTTCCCATCTCTGAGAGAACTGTCTAAAGGTGTCAGCCTGAGAACAAGACAGTAGAAGGCCAGGCTTCTTCCTGACTATGTAGCTAGACCTCCTACCAAATGACCTGCTACCTAGCACTTCTAAGTGTAAACCTCCCATTCAGAGTCACAGAATGTAGTACTGGCTTTGAATCATCCAGAGTTCATAAGCATTCATATGTAGAATTTGTGTTTGGATCGAGTAATTTTTGTCAGAAGTGCCATTTTGGCTTATGCTGTTTTAAACTTGGAAAAGCTAGAGAGAAATGTATACTTGATATTAATTACAGTGTCAAACAGTTACTTCTGTTTTCCTATTAGGCATTTATTATGCTGTTCTCTATCTCAGTGACTCAATCGTTTTTGCTGCTGGTTGAATCCTGATTGATACTGGATGTGAAGTCTTGGCTCGACTGTAGCGATCAGGAGTTGTGCCATTGCTTCTACTGTTCCCAAGGTATTATCCATTGAGTGTCAGGGCAAGGATGTTGTTCTTCTTACTTATCTTTATAGTGACCCAGCTGAATGTCTTCTAATTTGATCAGAGTTCCTCAACACTCGTGTAGCACATAGAGTATTAGATTTCTGGTTTCCTTCGACAAAATATGAAATATTATTTCTAATTGCACAAGTAAGTTTTTCAATTTGAAAAATTGAAAATTGTATTGAAATGAGTGAACTGAGATTTTGAATGGATAATAATGCAGTTGAGATGAAGGGAAGTTTGACTGGGAGACCAGAACAGGAGATTGCAGAGTACCCTGTTCACCCCCTCCTTTTCAGGTTCCAAACACGTTCTTAGTACTGTAGATAACTGAAGACAATGAAAATAATTAAATCTCATACTTCAAGGCTTCACCATTTGTCAGCAGAGATCAAAAAGGATCTCCCATCACCGTCACTGCACAATTTGGGGGGTTTGCTCTCCTCTGTAGCACTGGGGCTTGGATCTGGATGAAGGCAAGACTATTGGACCAGAGCTCTGCTAAAACACTCCTAAGCGCCTGGCAAGCGTCTTGGTCAATGTGGCCTAAGAATCATCATTGGTTCTGGATAAGGAAGGGATCTTGTACCAGCTTGGGACCTTGATGGTGTTTGTAGCCTAGACATGGTTAGCCATAAGGTTTATCCAGGTATACTTTAGCTCATCAGTTCTTTATGTTTCAAAGGCCTAGGATGTTAGTGGTGACCTGGTCTCTATACATGGTACATAGCTGGAGTTCCTCAGAAGACTGAAGTATGACCTAAAACTCCAATGGATTTGTTTCATGAAAGCTGGGTGAGCCTTGATACATTTCAGTATGAAAGAGGCATCATAATCAATCTAGTGAGCTCCATTAACCTTCCTTTCTAAGACATGTATGAGACAAGCGTTATGCTCTCCTCATTCCTTTCACCAATTTTTCTGAAGCAACGACCACTATATTTTAAAAACATAACCTCTGCCCCACATTTTGAAAGTCTGTTTAAAACGTGAAACTGTGTTTCATTTTGAAGGGATTGAATAATGCCAGGTATAATTTGAAAGATTCATAACTTCAGGCTGATCACAAAAGGGCACTCTCCAGTCCTTTTAATCTTTTTCTCCTAATGTGTCTAATTAATTTAAAAGATTAATTCCTTCCTTTACACAGCCTCAGTTATTTAAGAAAACTGTTGCTTCTACAACCTTATATTCCATTTATTCTCCCCTCTCCCCACTTCCCCAGTGCCCATTAGGTCTTACTGGACTCTCAGTGCAAGAAAGGAAGGAGAGAAAAATGATTAATTAAAAGAAAGAAAGATAATGAAAATTAATTCAAGGCTGGTAATACAATAATACCTCTCATCACAATACCTATTAAAATCTAGTTTAGGATATCAGTACTATAATTTTTAATCACAGCATACTTGGGTTGTAGATGACTTCAAATTTGGCATGCAGACTGCAGCTTTGCTTAATCCAGGAAGAAGTGTGGAATACATAAAAAGAAACAAGCTGAGGACAAACTGGAGAGTTTTCTTGTGGGAAGAAAACACTTCTTCAGAGAATGTCTCATAAAACATAACAAAAAAATGAGAGTTGTGCCATCCTGATGGCTTCTTAGCATTGAAAAATTGACTGTACTGTCTACTTGAAACATTGTATGGATTTATGCTTGATGCACATGACCAACACTTTAAACATTTATCAGACCATCCTGGCCACAGGATTAGAAGTCTGCCAAAGCAAATAATATGAGAAAAGAGGGACTAGGAAGTTTTGTTTATAGTCTTACTAACTGGAATATAAGTTTAGATTCTCAGGAACCATGATTTTATCATCTTTCTTACCAGCAAGAGCATCCATCCAGTGCAGAACAACTGTGAGCTCAATCGTTTGTCCTACAAAGAGGGTAACAGTGCTCTACCTTGTGACACAGTAAAACACAGACCTGATCTGAATTTGAGCTCTAATTTTTAGGTCAGCAGAGGCTGTGAGCAGTGCAGACAAGATTAATACCTCTCTGTATACTACCTGCCATTGTAATAGCACTGTCAAAGGAAATATCAATTCTAAGCCAGCTATACAGTTTTGCATTAAACACACAGAGGCCTAGAAACTGTTATAATGAGGCTTGCATCTTGGTTTCTATTGCTATACTGATTGTGATTGTTAATAGCTATCTGAAATTGATTTTAAGAAGAACATTTCTATGCTCCTCCTCAAGAGTGTTGTTAGAGAGATTTCAGGTCAGCCACCCTGGAACGGAAAGCATAAACTTTGCTCAAGTGCTCGAAATGAAATATTTGTGTTAACTCAGCTAATAAACAGCTGAAGTGAGAGTCTTTAAACCAGTCTTCCTTTTGAGCATGTACGGAAGGAAGAATAATGACACACGCTTGAAGAAATGTAGCTCAGGAGACTTGAAATCATGTACATTTAGTGCTGATGATCTCATTTGGATCACTGGGCAGCCGTTACGCTAGCTGGATACAGTCAGTTCAGGGCCTTTTGAAGTGACGGGCAGATTGTCACTAAAAACAGATTCAAAAGCCTGAGTGCTTTGTAGGAAATCCTCCCCAGGCGGAGGTGACTGGAAGAGCATTTTGGAAAGCATTAAGCTGCCCCTGTGTATGAGCGCAACTTTCTCTGCAGCAGGAAAGGCAAGGATGCTCAGGTGAGAGCAGACACCTGAGCGTGAGGCAGACTTGTCACCTCAGTCCCTGCTCAGGGGTCTTCGCCACCGCCGGTGAATCTGTAGCCGGAGAAAGCAGGGTGCTCCCATCTTTGCCTTGCTATGAGATGGGTGCCAGGGCTGATGCATCTCTGCTGGCATACACAGAAACACAGTGCGTGGCTTTCCAACGGTACTACTCTGAGATCATCGTCAGTCCTCCTCCAGCCTCCCACAGAGCTGGATGTGTGCAGCTGCACTAGAAAGCCTTTCACAGCTGCTAGGGAGAGCCAGTGCCCTCCCCTCCATCCTTTCCCGGAACCCCTAGAAAAACAGCAAGATCTGGCCCTGGATAGCACTGGCTGCCTTGTCTGCTGGATCGAACTGGAGAGTAGGAAATGAGAATTTGGGTAAGCTGTGAGCTTGTAAGTAGCAATACCTCTCTTCTCCATCACACGCTTCCATAGGGATTTCAAAGGTAAGCATGTATAATACCAGCTCATGCAGCAGTACTGTTATACACAGCTGAAGTAATGAGCCAAAGGAAAAATTACATGCTGCTACTCAATCTTTATAGGAAGATTTGTACATGTAAAGCAGCTAGGTGGCAGCTGTTGAGATGGAGTTGGGAAAATGTGCCTTAGCTTGAATTTAGATCCTTGACTTAATACTCTGCAGCTATGTAGTAGACCTCCCAGCCTCCTCTTTTCCCAAATAATGGTCCAAATGTCTGCCCAAACTCCACATTATTTATTGTTGGTTAGTAGAAGGGATCAGCTATCTGTTATTGAACAGAAGAAATCCCAGTTCTTCAGTGGTTTTTGCAGGGGACTTGAAATCTTTGAGAGGTTTTCAGGGCTTTACTCCTCACATCCTTTCACACAGCGAGCAGCAAGAGCAAGTTAATTCTTGTGAGCTCAGTCAGCCAGATATTGAAAAGAAAGTTAGCGAGCACCTGGCTGCAGCTGGACCAGAGTTTTCTGAAGACAAAACTCATCCAACCCTGTTTGAAATCAGAGACTGCTCCAGCAAAAGCTGTCCTGCCAGTGCTGCTGGCATGAAATAAACAGTGCTGTGTCAGGGATATGTTGAAGAATGTCACACATTTTACTGTGGAAAACATTGCATTTTTGGAAGCTCCATAAAATCATGAAGATTAAGGAGAATGCTTTACATTTCACAAAGCTCTGCTCTGTTGGAACATCTAGACTGCTAAGTGGGATTTGTCTTACTAACCTCCTTTTTATGTGGGAGAGTATACAAATCACGGTGTGCATTTCACCTGATGCAGTGGTTTTTGATGTATTGTTCCACAGAACAGTATGGAAATGAAAATCTTTTGGCACAAAAATTATTGTCCTTAGTATTCAGGGTTTTCCTATTCCTCTATTGCTTGAAAATAAAATGCTACTGGGGGATAAAGCGGAAGCTGGATATTCATGAGAGTGCAGAAGAAATTTTTCTGCCATCTCACTTATCTGAAAGACCATGTTTCCCACTATCGGTGATGTAAGGCAACTCTGATTGCCTTAGGTCCTAAAGTTGTCGTAGTTACCTTACAGCAAAGATAAGATAAGGTCTCAAACAGCTAAGGAGTCCATCTGCATGAAAATCAACAGTCTCCACTAAATTCTTATCAGGCAAAAAAATCTGACTTCAAAATCAGTAAGTCCATTCACACTATGAATAATTTTGATCTCTTACGGTGTGATGAGTAGCAAGCCTTGCTTCACTGTGGGAAAACTACCAGCGTTTTGTTTCAGGTGCAAGTTCCTACTGTGACCACAATAAAATCAGATTTTAAGTACTACAGCTTCAGAAGCAATGGAGTCTGTACTGAGTGCGGGAAGGAAGCAAGTCTGAACTACCAGCGTGATGGTGGAAGGCTTTCACAAATTTGGGACCACAGAAGCACTGTATAAGTAAAGCAGCCCTGAAGAGAGTACAAGGGGATTTTAAGCTGACTTTAACTAATTTTCGTTTGGAACCTGCATTTGGGAAGGATGTTTTTTTAATGTTTCATTGATTGATTATACCACAAAAAATTAAAAGATCTGATATAACAATTCAATCTTAAATTGTTGCAGCAGCCCTGTAATAAGGGTGTAGGCTTAAAAAAGTGACATAGCAGTAGCTGGATTCTGTATGTACCATTAAACTGCATGAAGCATCCTTATTTCTCAGCCTCTTTTGAAAGATTTTGACCTCTCTTTCTGTTTCCTGCCTGTATTATACTGTCTTCCAGAGCACAGTTTAAAATTTAATGCATTAATAAATGCCATCAATAAAAATATCCTGATAATTCACATTAGGTGCCATGAATAATTATAAAATCAATCATCAAAATGATCTTCCCTAAAATTATGCATTTTTCCTTTTCATTGCATCATTAATTGGAGGCCTAATCCTGTATACTTTGGCCTTCCAATGCTCCTGCTGATGTCAAGCAGAGCCTCATTAAATTCAGATATTCTGCCCTGATGGTTCGAATTCCAGCTTCAGAGCCTAATTTTTCAGTTCCTCAGACTTCCTTTCTGTTTGTTAAGAAGGTCTGAGGCAACCTAGTTTACCTCATCTAACACAAAATAATCTTGCAGGCTTTTTATCTACAGAAAACTCACTGTTGCTGATTCTGGAACATGCCTCTTCACGAGCACCTCTGGGACGACAGGGAGCAGATGTGTCTTTTTTCACCAGTATTGCCTTCTGCTATTAGTAGAGGTACACGGTGAAATGATGGCCTTCTGTGCAGAAGTAAATTCTTTGAAATACGTGAATATTTTTCAGACCCTTCCTTGCCACTTTGCTGCGGATGCATGAGTCTTTGTTCAAGAATCTTCACATTCAGCAAGGATCAACACAGCACGTGTCACGTGGAAATTTTGAATTCCCAATAACCTCCTCATTTAAAATGACCAGATTTTGGCCTTTTCCTCAGGGGGGAGGGAGGGAGGGCAATAGGTGACAAAACTCTTTCATTTTATGCAGTGTACTTTCCCTCCCTGACAGAGTGGAAAGTTGGTACCAACCCAGGTTTCTCCTGGCAGTTTCAGTAAATAGACCGATGGGCCCCATTGACCACTAGATTAAGGGATCTTCTATAGTTCTTGCTCACTGATTAACTATTTTCCCTGCCCCTAAGTTGCTCTCTGTGTAGCATCAAACCATCCACTGCTTTAAAGCTGAAACAAGAGGTACTGTCAAGTCAAACAAAGACATGCCATGTAAGTTCATTATTAGGTAGATGGGTGTTTTATTTATTTTTGTCAACAAGAACTTCCTAAGAATTATTCTTAATTATGGTATAGGTGGGTCAGAGGGCTCTAATCCTCCATCACAAATTTAGTGCCTATGCTGCTCTCACCCATCCTGCCTCTGAACCACTATTAGCAGTGTTACCCTTCCTTACAAATAACTCGTATAATGTTTTGTTCACCACTCCACAGGGAAACACCAGCAGCTTTTTGGACTTGCTTTATATTCCAGATGACTTCATCTAACTCGAGAGCTGCACTGAAGTCTTCACACATGAGCATTCATGCCAGAAAACCAGAAGAGTCTCTCGAAGAAATGCAGAGAAAAAGCATGCAATTCCCTGCACTGTTATACGAAATACCTGTGTGACTTTATATGACACTTGCATTATCATAGAAATCCTCACTCCTACTGATAAAAATTATTCTGGCCAACAATGGTGAATTAAAATGTAAGCCTTATACAAGAATAACTGTGTTGCTTTTTATACAGAAAGAATCCAACAAAAAATCCATTCTTCATTTGCTTATGGGTGGGACTCATAAATAATGTGAGTTTAGTCATTGATTTAAGAGAGAAGTATTTCTCCCTATTAATACAAAAATGTCATTTTCCAGGTTTTGATATATGATGGTTGGTATATTCCAGCAAGAAAGATTGAGGCCATATTTCTTTAGTGGTTTTCTAGCTATGATTTCAATGATTGAACTGAGTTTGAATCCCCATTTCTGGCACATATGCTAGTTTTTTGGACTTCTCAGGGTGGTTCTGCACCTGTATGTCTCAAGAATAAGACTGTAATAAAATTCAAGAAATAAGCATTTTTTTCTTATATTGATATCACCATAAAAAAAGTTTCTGGTGACCCTTGTTCTGTGTTACAGAAGTATTAATTCTTCAATATTGAGGCTGATTTTACCAGCTTACTACACCACATTAAATGTTTTGCTCTTGCTTGCTCAGCCTGACTTGTAGCTGGCCAGATTCACTGCTTTTACCTGCCGTTCCATCTGTCTGGACGTTTATAAATGTTAATCATGACAGTCCTGTGCTTTGTATCCTCCATGACTAAATGGAGAAATATAACTGGCAGAGCTGTCAGACTGCCACACTCACACATATATTCTATGAAAAATTACACCATAAAATGCACTTTCATTTTTTTTAATCCTTCTAGGACACCAAGTAGATAGTCAGACATCTTCATGATTGTGGTCAATGTAAGATCCTTTATGGATATATTCCCTATTTTAGTTATCTTCTCTAATTTTATTCAGCTGCTTCTCTTGTAATTACAGTAAAATGAACACCAGTATGTTTTCCTTCTTTATTTCTGTTTAGTAATACCTGGATTTATTTTATTAAATAGTTCTCTTGATACCTTAAAAAGATACTCTGCAAAATCCAAGGTCCCCCTCCCCACATACATATCATCAACACAGTATATTGTCCAGAAGTTATGTTTTACAGTTGATCTTTTTACAACTGAAGCATGTTTTCTCTTACATTCAGAGGGTAAAACCCCTTTGTTGTAACTTTTACCATTTTTTAAAAAATAGTAATTTAAAATCATTCTGTGCTGAAGATGATCCCTTTCCCAGTGTCTCCTACCCATATTATTATCTGCATTCTCCTGCTAATGCTCAATCATAAAAGAATGAGTTTCAAAGAGGCACCAGGCAACATCCCTGGTAGAAGTTCCTCTGTCAAGACAATATCAGGCTGATGTTTTTATCACAACAACTCAATTCCCTCAATTTTGAGGCAAACTAATAAGACTGATAAACCCCTAAACTGTTGTACAGCAAGTAGGAATTGCCACGCTAAGGAATACTTCTGTTCCTCCCCACCTGCAAATAACACAAATGAGAGTGTCCTCTTGATTCTTTGTGCCTAATGTTTCTGATAGACAAAGAATTGTCATCTTTCCATTTTGGCCTATTTCTCACTCGTAGAATAGGCCAGGAAATGAAGAATATTACGCAAGGCTTATGATTCCTGGCTTTCTCTGCTGGCAGCGCTTTCTTGGCAGTTGTCATTTATGTCAGAGTCTGATCCCATAGTATTGTCCCAGTGGGGGACAGGCTGGTACCAGCTGAAAGGAGTCCCAGTTGTAGGTTTGGGAAACATCAGATCCAGGCTGCCTTTGAAGCACAGAAGACCCCAGTTCTCTGAATCAAGTTGAGAATAAGGTGACATCTTCACCGGTCTAAAGGTGCATATTGACAAAAAGGTAATGAACATACACCAGCTGCCTCACTGCAAAATCCCGGGGGAAACAGAGGCTTCTAGCTTCCGTTACAACATAATGAGCTACGGGAAGGCTCATAGCATTGACCTCAGCTAGACCTGCCATGTGAAAGGTTTCTGGGCCTTGCCTGTGCTAGTGTTTTGCATGACAGTAACCAGATTGTTAGCTGCTGTATTAAAAACCTCTGCAAGTAGGAAAAACACTCTAAAAATCTACCAGAAGATACTCTCTGTCCCTGTAAAAGCCAGGTTTCTGCAGAACATGGTACCACCGCATGTGGCTGCATTTCTTTTATAACACGTTCACAGTCCTTTCTTCTTTTAGTAAGACTGGTCTTTCCTCCCTCTGGACTTTGGTTGGGTACCATACAACTGACATACATAAAATTAATCTTTATCCTATACCTGGTATCTGTATCATATCTACTTCCCCTGATCTGAAGGGACTTTTCTGGGGGGAAAAATAGCATGGTAGGGAAACTATATTCATATTTAACTCATGGAAAAATAGCTTCATGTGTTGTGCTTCCAGACTTCATAAAAACAGAGGAAAGAGCAACCTAAGTAATGAGTTGTTCCAGTAGGATTATTTATCTTCATCTTCTGCTTTTGTTGTGGATACCCTTTTTTTGTGTGCAGTTGTGTGCATAAGTATGTGCATCCATATACATACAAATATGTGCCAATCTGATATTTTAGACTAATTTTGAGGGGACTACCACGTGCTTTTAAAGGAGACCCCACAACTGCTCTCCTCAGGGAGCTGAAACCGTTTCCTTCTTTCAGTGTGCTATAATGTGCACTACTACATAACCATGCTTGGAATTCACTGCTGCCTGTTCTTGAAGGTATTTCTATCATGTAGAGATACCTTTAGTTCAAAAGTTATTCAGGGATAGTTCTTGAACCTCAAATTCACATGAGACAAGCTCTTAGCAGATTCTCTTCACATGTAATTCATATAATTCATATAGCACAGGAGATATAATAGCCAGCTGTGCGCTTCTGCATTTTCAAGTAGGTGCTTAACCCTATGAAAAATCACATCCTGCTCTTTTTCCTACTTTGCCAATTTTTTTCTGACATTCCTTAAGCACTATTTTTCCAAAACAAAGAAAGAAAAAAATGGGTAAACAATAAGCTCTCCCTGTGTTATAACCCACCACACCCAGCTCCTCTTTTTGCAAAACAAGAACTTGAAGAGACTGTTCCATTCTTTATTAACATGAAACAAACCCACCAAATAAATATTTTAAGGCATTTCAGCTAATTTCATTGGCAAACTCCAAATTCTGAACATATTTTTACCAAGCTTTCCTCCTGAGATGACAGCCTGAACTCGTTTTCTCTCACTCCTTCCCTCGACTCCCCACATTACCTCCCCTGGAGAGGCTGAATGCCGCTGATTGTGCAAATTCAAGCCCATCAGCACTTGTCATCTCTCATGGAATTTACCCTTTGACATTCAGCTTCCACTTCCCACTTGGAGGCAGAAGTTTTATGTTTGCAAAGCACAGAAGTTGTTTCCTTTGAAAAAGCAAGAAACATGTTCTTCTGCAGGGGAAAAAAAGACTCACTTCACCATGGAGATCTTAGGGAGAAAATCCCTACATTATATTTAATTCATGTATTTTTTTGATGGGGAATCTTTTCTTTTTTTTCTAATTTTCTGATAAACTGAACGGCCAATGTCACTATTTTGTCTGGGTCTCCTTGCCCCAGAATCCAAACTTGCAAACCTTAAATAGTGACCTTGCCTTTTAACCCCAAATTACAACCAGTCACCTTTACAAAAAATCATTCCTTGTTTAGTATGTATGGTGATGATATTATCTCACAATAGTAGCCTCTCTCCTGCCTTTAACAGCAGCCAGTCCTGCACATATATACGTTAAAAAAATTTACTACGAGAAGAAGATAGAAAGTTGCAAGGACTTTTCATTCTTGTTTTATCTGACATGAGGAACTCTCAGGTAGGGGCAAGTCTGTTCTCATTTACACCTGTTAAGCCTCATTGAAATCAGTAGGGTTGAGCTAATGTAGCTGATTACAGAGCTTGGCTCATAACCTGTCTCCTGTTAACTCACAACGCTACGTCCTGCAGGTGGAACAAGATGAGATCTGCTATCTGCAGTGCTCCATTTATAGGAATAGTAGCATACCCATTACTTCTCTGCAGATCATAACGTCGGCTGCTTAGCCTGACAAGGAACATATCTCTCAAGATACCAAAATTAGCAGAAATCCTTTTCCTCCTTGTAAATGTGATTGTTTAGTGACATTGTCTACTAATGGATATGGGTACATGAATTTTGGACCTCATTTGCAATTTTTATTTTACTCAGCAAACAGCAGGATACAATTATACTATAAATCTGTGTTAACAGGTTAGCTTTATTACACTTCATTTTCTGTATTGGATGAAATTATTTTGCCTTCTAATCTATAGTTTCTTTATAGAGCTTATTATTTGTTGGGGTTAATGCTTCAAGGGTATATTTGGGTCATATTGTTAATATTATACATTTATCCATGAACATGTAACAGCACTTCTTTTAGTGTGCACTCATAGCCAGGCACTGCCTGAATTGTCACACAATCTGGATAAAATTTTGCTTCAGATCCTGATACAAAAAGTCAATTATCTCCTCCACGTCCGGACAAAAATGCTAAATTCTCAGCATCTCTCTTTCTTGTTGCTATGTTGGACAGCAGAAGCAAGAAGTCGAAAGCAGACCGTTAATGTGAGATCGTTTCTTCTTCTGATGCCAGTCTGGGTAAAGGATGACAGCATTAGGTTCATGTTGTGCCACTGGAGTCTTAAAACCATAACTGCTGCTGACTCTAGAGGCTAGTGGAGAGGCTCAAAATATGCCCAGCTTTGGGTTGCCTTTAGTTTCATTATCCTTCTTATATTAGCATTGCTAAGGATTGCTTAGCACATTGAATTCAAATAACGGGATATACCTGATACTTAGACCTTTGTAGCCTGGTTTTCTAATAAAATAAGGCTTATGCATTCTGTGCAGAGAGAGACCATAGGTTCCTGTAGTCCTGAACCACAAGTTCCTGACTCTTGAACCTGTGAGATACCTCTACATGTCATGGTTATAGTGAGCTGGGCAGGGGAGTGAGCTCAGTCCTCGTTCCCTCAGCCTCAGCTGGGTCTCGTGCACACTGGAGAAGGCATCCGTGAGGCACAAAGCCACGGCAAACCAGACCTCATTAGTTCTACTGTCACTAAACTACCTGTGATTTGGTGCATACCTCATGGACTGGATAAACAAACCTTTCCAGAGTTTAGTTATCTCTTCAGTCTTTGCCACATTACCTGTGGTTGTCTGGCATAATTATGCATCACAGCAGGGGAGTTCAGTGGAGGCAAGTCATAGGAATGCCATGTTCTTCTCTAGGATTTTTTTTCCCAATTTTTTTTCCCCAGAGTTTAATTCAGTCATACTGATTATCCAAACTGCCTTGCAGTTTTTCTTGGAAAATCACAACCGTAATTGCCATGCTGTGCACACCTTTTTGATCACTATGTTCTTGAGCACAATTTGAAAGATAGATTACAGAGAGACTAAGCATTTTTTATGCTTACAACTCAAAGTGGCACTAATAAATAACCATAAAATAGGAGTCTCGCATCTATAATTTTTCATGGCAGATCCTTATGAAATCATTATGTAGTTAATTTCTTTATCAGCCATGTGTAAGTCCAGGTAGGGAAACTGGATGATGAAATATAAGACCAGCTGAAATTGTAACCAACCAAATCTTTTAGAGATACATGCATAAATTTTTTTACTCCTCTAGTTTCCATGTTGTTCTGCCATTATAGATGAGTTCTCCAAATATGAAAGTGGGTCCAAAAATCATGATGTTGAACTTCAAACACTGCAGAAGCTCTGTGGCAGAGTACATTAGCAAGCAGGAAGACATATAATGAAGAATTTCTCATTTTAAAACTGCTAATATTCATTAAGAACTAAATTTTTCTTCATTTGCTGTGTTTCTATCCTTTTGCACAAAACTTTGCATCGGTACTATCAGGCACCAAAATCAGGATTTACTGAACTTAATTTTAGCCATGTAAATCTCAGCTATCCAGCCGAAGTACGGTGTTCAGGTTTCACCCTATAATAAATGGAAAAAGAAGGTAAATCAATGGCATTCTGGTGCCATCTCTCTCTTCCCCACTGCCTGTTGAAGGAACACGGCCATCTGCATTACAGCACCCAGAATGCATACACCAGTGGGCATGATAACGGGGCATAAAGGAGATAGGACACACAGTGACATGTTTGGGTTTTTTTAAATACGCATTTAAGTACAGCTAGATAGATACATATCAAATATCTTAAGTTCGGCCCAGGTATTACCTGGATCAGTTTTTTTCTCTTTTTTTTGGTCTCCCTAAAATCAGAAGCACCACCAATCTTGAAAGAGAATTGTTTTGGTATGTTCTTTGTAGAACATACACATTTATTTAGAGTTATAAATTTCACCGGGGAAGAGTATACAAGGCAATAAAATATCGTGAATGATTAAAAGCTCATGCCGTCTTTTAATAACATTTCCTTCTCCTTTTTTTTTTGCCTTAGGCAGCTTTGAAAGTTCTGCAGTTTCCAGTAGAATTACTTTGATAAAAATAATTTGAACAAATATTTTGCTTCTTAATCTGACCCTGAACTATCTAAATAGATAAAGAAAAATATGCTCAGCTATGGAGAGGCTTGGACTTAACTTGACCCTTGCTTTGGAGTAAGCAGAACAGCAAGGCAAAAGATATGTAGAAATAGGAACAACTTTCATTGGCAAGAGCACTGTCCTCACGCTTTTCCATAGGATAAGCTCACACTGTAATACCAGTGCTTGTTTATGGACTACTGTCTTTACAGAGCTGTGCAGGCAACTCCCCCCACTCATTTGCAACTGTGTAATTATGCAATGCCACATGCAATGTCAGCAATAGGCAAGTAAAATTACTTACTATAGATCTGGCTTTAGCATAATCTAGCAAGAGGTGGAGCCTCTTCAACCCAGTCCTCTGCAGGCAGACAGAAAGTGCTGTATGATCAGTTGAGGAACCATAAATCAGTTTGGAAACCTCAAGAGCTGGACCAAAAGGAATTGCTCATCTTCTGTTTCTGTCATTTCTAAACACTGATATGGAACAGACTAAAAAAAGGTGTTTTTATGGCCATTTGCCATTATGTTCACTCATGAAACTTACCAAAATCAACTAAGGGCAGAACAGGGCCTTTGGATATGTCCTGGCTTGAAATCTGTGTCAGCTGGAAATGCTACCTTCACCACTCCTTTGAGGATCTAGCGGTCCTTGCCGTTCTCAGATTTGGGAATTACGCTGCTGGCATCCCGAATGCTTTACCTGGCTCTTCCATCTCTTTTTCCAGATGTTACAGCCATCATTGCCATTTGTGTCACTTTTCCCCCAGCTTTGCACTAGCCTGTTCTTATGTCAGTGGTAATATTTCTCCATTATTCATACGACATTGAGGTTAGAATTTTTCTCCTTTTTCTCTTTCACTCTTTTATAACATGCAGTTCACCTTCTAGTGCCACCTTTGCTTATACCTTGCTATTGATGCATGACCTAGCTGGCTACAAGAGTCATTTTTTCTGCTGATACTTTAATTCAAATCTGCCCATGGGTGGTGGATAATTTTAATTGCTACCAGCAGGAAGCTGGGCGTATTCCGACCCAGACACCTCTGTCAAGAAATGAGTGGTCATTTGTGACATACTGGAAAATAAAAGTAGCCGAGGGCATTATCTGACTTGAACTGAGCTGACAGATTTTTACAGTGTTATGTCTGGAGCCTAGTAACCTATGTTTAGAAAAATACATAGAATATTACGGGTGAGAAGGGAAAAGGCAAGGAAAGTCACTATATAGAATAAAATGTACCACGTGACCTCCAAATCTCAGGTGCAAAGGGGACATAAAAGCTACATTGTGCCTATGCTTTAGAGATGTATGGTATTTTTAACCCTGAGTAACACCTTTCTTGCATTTACACGTTACTGCATAAACATTTGTAAGCTTGTAATAAGTGACTTGGGATGTGAACTTCATTGTCTTTCACAATAACACTTAGCTTTCTTAAAATGCCTATTTCCAACATAAATGAGCATGTTCTATCAGTCTTTTGGAGTACTATAATCAATGGACCATTCAAATGTAGAGGCTAATTAGGATGAATAAAGATTATGGAATCTAGCCGTAACTAAATCTTTATACACATTTCTCATCAGTGTATACATGCAAGTTAATAATAGTAAGTGCTTTCACTTCTAAAGAGCTCTTCACTGAATCTCGGGAGTCTAAAAGTGGGGGAGAAAACTCATCAATGGAGGATCTGGCAATTTGCCTAAGGTCAGGCAGTAAAGTGGTGTTAAAGGAAGGATATTAGATAAACTTCACGGCTTGACATGGTTTGACATATAAGCAAGTCAAACTCTCACGTGCAGTAAGCTTGTTTGAAATACTTGCTGTAAAACATACACACCACTATGTTACTGTTGTTACAGGGAAGTGTCAAAGAAAGATGACAAGACCTACAGAAGACCTATCCAGATAGACCCATGTGCTGTGAATAGGCTTATCATCTTACAGGTGCAGCATATGTAGAAATAAGCACTGGGCTAAGCCTTGAGGTGTTATTAAAAAGCCAGTCTGGCAGGTGTAAACTACATAAATGAACCCAGGACAGCTCTATGCACTTGCTGGTAAATTAATGTCACAACGATCCCTGATGTAGTGGTACTAGTTTAGTAAAACAGTATAGCCACATTAATACAGTGCTGTATCCAAGCAAATTAGGTCTGCTTCTCATCAGGGCTTTTTAGCTTGGGTCCACCTCTAGTCTGAACAAGTGCTACATGGGCCCCCATGATAAGTATTTGCCACTTTCACATTTCCCCAGCAAAGGCACAGGTTTTCCTGGGCCATCAAAACAGGCTTAGCAGCTGAGTTTTGTCAATATGTTGCACAAGCCAGCTATCCTGCCTCTGAAGCATTCTGCTTGAATATATGGATGTTATTATATCCTGAACCTGGCTCCCCTGACAATTTTGGATGTTGACAGTTTCATAAAATCTTCCCTCCAACCAGTGGTGATATAAAACAATAATAAAAACAAATCCAAACCCTGATTGTATTGCAGCCTAGAGTAATATTGCAGCAGGACCATATTTTCTACACTTAATAAAAACATCCTTTCAACAGACTTTTGTACATCTTAAATGGATAACGTTCAGAAGTATACAGAGTGTTATATGTGTCAAAATCCTCACTGGATGATATTTCTTCTTGTCAGAATGGCAAGAACATCAATGCAGAGAAATCTTTAAAGCCAAGTGGGGCACTGTTTGCTCAGCTACAAACCCACTTTCATCTCTCATAAGCACTCAATGCAAAATATTCTATTGATCTATCAGGGTTTATATGGGTTGCCAAAGGAAAATAAGGGTCGGAAGATAGGGTGTTTGTCAGAGACAGGTAGAACGAGATCAAGATACTCTGCCAGTAGCTGACAAGGCAAAAGATTGTAGGTCAGCACTAATAGTATGCAATTTAGCTCTAAGAAGCCACTTGTCATATAGCTGCAGCCTGAACATTGTCTCTTAATCGCTCATTCTTTGCAACAGGCCCATTTTAGCCATGGTGATTTGAGCGGATGCTCATGCATCAGGCCTGTTAACTGAACTACTGACAAAGCCTCTAACCTCTAACCAGTAAATCATCCAGTTAGCTGAAACAGAATCAGGTTGCTGTTAACAGGGTTTCATTTTCCATTTTGTTATTTACTAGTACAGCTGGAGGGGATTTTTCATGCCATTAAGTTGCAATCTTTGCTAAAGTTAGCCGAGTTGTTTTGGCAAAGAAGATCGTTGCCATTGCTTGCCCTGCTAGACCCTTACATGGACATACAAACCTCTCCCTGCTTAGCTGACCTAATATAACAATGCTGTATCTAGTTCCCCAGGGAACTATTTGTCAGCAGCTATTCCCACATACTCATACTGTGAACTCCTAAATACAAATGAGGAGGGGTTTTTATGCTGCCTGCTCGATTACTAATTTCTTTTTTGTTCTCAGCATGTCCCATCATTCATGAAGTAGACATGTATGTGTACAAACTTCCTAAAAAGATATGAATGGATTACTTAATTTTTTTTTTTTCTGGCATCTTTCCAGTGCTCTGCCATGTTTTAATCAAAATGGGTGGAACACATATTGCACTTGCTCACACCACACTAAATCACTTTAATAAACTCACTACAGAATTCAGTCAAATGTTGCAAAACTTAACTTAATACTGACAATCTGTCAACACTCTAAGGCATTTTGCTCAACAGGATGTGTTACTAAGTACTCTGCCCATTCAGTTTCATTTCTGAATTCCTGAAGAAAAAAAAAATTCCCCTTGTTGCTCTCCTGAGAATCCTCACATATGTCAGTCTAATTAAAAAAAAGTTGTAGCATTATCAAGTGTATGTTGTCCATGTTTTCTCAAGGATCAGTACAGTTGCAAACCCGTTCTGCTCATTTACAGTACCATTTTTTTCTTAGAACAAAAGTCTACCATTCTGCCAAGAAAGGAGAAGTTATCTTCTGAAATAAAAACATGTTAAATGGGAAAGGTATTTTAAGGAAGGGCAGCTCTTCCCCTCAAATTCTAAATTTAAAACCTTGTCAGCTAAAAGGTTCTTGACTGAAGCTGTGTGGATGCAATAGGCGAATTAGTGTGAACACACACGCAGTGACTGGCGAGTTCCCTCTGTAATGTTGACGTTATCTTTGCATTCATTTTCAATGCTGGTTTATTCTAGCAAATTCATTGCCATCCATACTTTTAAAAAACTCAAAGTTTTTCCCATGAGTACTCACTGCAAGATTAGTGTCCCCTTTTGTTTTAACTACAGCTCAATAAACTGGGAAGACAACTGCTGGGATCTGGATGTGAGCCTCGGGGAGTGACAATTACATAGTGTTAGTCTCTCATCTTGCTGTAGACAATTGATCAACACAACTCCAATCATGTCTGCTAAGTTGCATGCAGAAACTGTACATGATCTTCTGAGTATGACATATTCTGAGAAATTACAATCTTTCCACAAATATTAGGTCAGCAGAAAAAGACGTCAAATTTGCCAGATAAACTGCAAAGTGTGAAATATTAAATCAGCTTAACTTAATATGTATATACCATATATAAACTATTGCTGTCATTCAAGCTGCGAGTGGATCCTGGCACCCAGGCAGACTCCCACAGAAGTGAATGGGACTATACACAGGGATATTACTTGTAGGATAAGATTTTTTTTTTGGTATTTTCTAGCATCCTCAGTATCAGCATGGCGACTAGCAAGATATTAGAAGAATAAATCACTTACTTAAAGAAAACCTTGTTCCAAATTACCATAGCAGTCTTAAAATATTAGTCTGTTCACATGCTTGCTCTTTCAGAAGTCTACTGAAATGGATATTACTGTTCATTTCTCCAAACCAGGAATATTCACTTCCTTATGACATCCTCTAAGAACAATAGCCTACCCTGCAAATTACTTCAGATAATTTTTTCCTAGGAGGCTACTCAGTGCAAACACCCCAGAACACGGTGTTTCTTGTTGATGTAGACTTACACAGTTCAGCAGCTCTTATAAATTATAGGATTTAATTATGTGCATTAAAACTACTTGAGGACCTAATAAGGGGGCACCAACTAGACCTCCATGGTTACACCTGTTGTTGCAAAAGGCCAGGGTCCACTTTACATTCATTCACATCTCACAGCCCCGTTTGCAGAAAATCACCTGTCTATGTAAGAGATATACGCCTGAAGAGGTCCACTGGCCTCTCTAGTGAAATGGCTGTGGAAAATGCAGTGTTTGCAGAAAACAAAACAAGGTCCATTTATTTCTCTTTTAAAGTCAGTGGGAGTCTTGAATCTAAAATCTCCAGCAGTGTGGAAAATGTGACTTGCATAGAGACAGTTGCCATATGGTTACTTCTACATTTACCTGCTGTTGCAGTACGCTGTGGCTGCCCTCTCAGCTGTGCATTTGAGCATCCTTCCCATGGAGGTAAGGGCAAGGGCTGAGGCCACCCTAGGTATCACATTCACGTGTGGCTACGGTACACAGCTGGTACTGCTCAGACCACAGTTGTATCCTCAACATTCTTTGTTATGTTTGTGGGCCTTTTTCTTTAGGATTTCTTGGACACTTCCTGCCCACAACGCAGCGCTGGCAAGATGGATGCCATCCTCCAGCCCAGGGTGTGGTACTGCTGGCTGGCTCCTGCCCCACTCAACCCCCCTGCCTGTGCCTGACCGCCAAGCTGCAGGATGCTCAAGGGAACATGGTCTCTCTCAGACCTCCCCTCTCCCCAGTTGGCACCAGCAGCCCCACCTAGCAGCTTTAGAGACTACCACAAAACTGACAGATTCTCCTTTCAACGTTCCCTGGATGCTAAATGAATTAGCCAGGACACCATGCTTGGGTATTCAGACCCTCCTGTCCAATTTTTTCAGTGGCACGAGTGAAAGCAAATGCACGAACTTCTTGCAGGCTGACCTGGGTCTTGCTGCTTCTTAAACACATAGGCACTATGCATGCCCCTATCCACAGTTTCCTAGAGGCCTTCCTCCCATTGCACTGGAGTGCTCTTTTAGGTCTCTAGCTCCCAGGGTCTTTCTCCTGAGGCTCAGGACTTCTCTCCAAAATTGCAAAACTTCTTAGGTCAGCTATTTAGTCTAACTTTACTTCACCCTAAATGTAAATCCAAGCTTCAGATTTCCCTGTGAAAGCAAACCCACCTAATTCTTTCTCCACCTCAGAGCTGACTCTGTGTCTTTCCAGGTTTATATTTCACCTAACTCACATATGGCTTCATTTTGCTGTGTCTGGGAATTTGCCGCTCCCAAGCCACCACACCCAGCAGAAAGGCTTTTCAGGAAAACTTTTTGTAGGCTTCAGCTTCCCTGATGTGTTTTTCTTCAGTCATTAATGTTTTACAATTGATTTTTAACCCAAAAGTTGTCAAAGAATGGTGAATTTGTATCCATTAAGAAAGTTAATTATACTTTTTTTGCATTGATTTGTAGTATCAGCCAAATCCTTAGATTATACATAGACAGATTTGCCAAATCATCACGCAGATATGACTGTGGGAATCATGTCAGCCACCTGGGGCTTTCTTAAGAACCAGATTCTGATTTTTTGTGGTATTAAGAAGATCTAAGAAAGCTCAGAGCAAGGAAAGTGCCCTTCTTAATTCTGATGGGGCATGTGAGGCATTTGGCTACAGACTACTCACTACTTTCATAAGCAAGTTTAAAAGTCAGCCTAAGCAACGAATCAATGTTTTGGGCACTCACATAATTTTCTGCCTCATTATCAGTGTCTGTTCTCTGCTAAAGACAACACTGTTTAGAGGTCTTCACTTATGTGTAACAAATTACATTGTATTAAACAAAAAGATGATTTATTCAATGACAAAGACTTTAAAAAATAATCCTGAGAGCTGTACATTTAAGTTAAATTAGCCCATGTTTTGGGTTTGTTTGGTGTTGTTTTCCAACAGCATATAGCATGGCTCAGATACAAGACCCTGAGCTCCATTTTGGATCTGCCTTTCAGGCTCTGTTAGACATAAAGGGAAGTAATTACAGTAGAGGACATTGCAGAGACTAGAAAAAGGATCAATACATGTATTCCCCTAAGAGTGTTCAGCCATTAAACCAAAGCAGGAATTTCCTGAGAGTTAATAAAGGCTTTCTGTTTTTACCTAAGAATACTTCTAATTTTCCTGTGTTTCCTCCCAGCTCGCTAGCACAAACCTTTTTCATCATCATGTTCAGTAACTCCTAATATTAAAGGCACAATTTGGCTTCCCTTTTCTGTATTCAAGGTATTGCTTCTATGTCACAGAATCATAGAATCATAGAATGGTTTGGGTTGGAAGAGACCTTAAAGATCATCTAGTTCCAACCCCACTGCCATGGGCAGGGACACCTTCCACTAGACCAGGTTGCTCAAAGCCCCATCCAACCTGGCCTTCAACACTTCCAGGCACGGGGCATCCACAACCTCTCTGGGCAACCTGTTCCAGTGCCTCACCACCCTCACAGTAAAGAATTTCTTCCTAATATCTAATCTAAATCTACCCTCTTTCAGTTTAAAGCCATTACCCCTTGCCCTATCACTACATGCCCTTGTAAAAAGTCCCTCTCTGGCTTTCTTGTAGGCCCCCTTTAGGTACTGGAAGGCTGCGAGTAAGGTCTCCCTGGAGCCTTCTCTGCTCCAGGCTGAACACCACCAACTCTCTCAGCCTGTCTTCATAGGAGAGGTGCACCAGCCCTCTGATCATCTTTGTGGCCCTCCTCTGGACTCACTCCAACAGGTCCATGTCCTTCTTATGTTGGGGCCCCAGAGCTGAATGCAGTACTCCAAGTGGGGTCTCACGAGAGCAGAGCAGAGGGCAGAAACACCTCCCTCAACCTGCTGCTCACGCTTCTTTTGATGCAGCCCAGGATACAGTTTGCTTTCTGGGCTGCAAGCGCGCATTGCCAGGTCATGTTGAGCTTCTCGCCAACTGACACCCCCAAGTCCTTCTCCGCACGGCTGCTCTCAATCCACCCTCCGCCCAGCCTGTATTTGTGCTTAGGATTGCCCCGACCCATGTGCAGGACCTTGCATTTGGCCTTATTGAATTTCATGAGGTTCGCATGAGCCAACCTCTCAAGCCTGTCAAGGTCCCTCTGGATGGCATCCCTTCCCTCCAGTGTGTCGACCACACCACACAGCTTGGTGTTGTCGGCAAACTTGCTGAAGGTGCACTCAATCCCACTGTCCATGTCACCGACAAAGATGTTAAGCAGCCCCAGAACCAATAGCGACCCCTGAGGAGCACCACTCATCACTGCTCTCCACTTGGACATCGAGCCGTTGACCACAACTCTTTGAGCACGACCATCCAGCTAATTCCTCATCCACCAAGTGGTCCATCCGTCAAATCCATGTGTCTCCAACTTAGAGACAAGGATGTTGTGTGGGACAGTGCCAAATTCTTTGGACAAGTCCGGGTAGATGACGTCACTTGCTCTTCCCTTATCCACCAAGGCTGTGACCCCATCGTAGAAGGCCACCAAATTTGTCAGGCACGATTTGCCCTTAGTGAAGCCATGTTGGCTGTCACCCATCACCTCCTTATTTTCCATGTGCCTTAGCATACTTTCCAGGAGAATCTGCTCCATGATCTTGCCAGGCACAGAGGGGAGACTGACTGGCCTGTAGTTCCCCGGGTCTTCCTCTTTTCCCTTTTCAAAAATGGGGGTTATGTTTCCTCTTCTCCAGCCAGTGGGAACTTCCCTGGACTGCCATGACTCCTCAAATATGATTGATAGTGGCTTAGCCACTTTGTCCGCCAGTTCACTCAGGATCCGTGGATGCATCTCATCAGGTCCCATGGACTTGTGCATCTTCAGGTTCCTTAGATGGTCTCGAACCTGATCTTCTCCTACGGTGGGAGGTTCTTCATTCTCCCAGTCCGTGCCTTTGCCTTCTGCGCCTTGGGCGGTGTGTCTGGAGCACTTGCCAGTGAAGTCTGAGGCAAAAAAGTCATTAAGTACCTCAGCCTTCTCCATGTTGCGGGTAACCAGGTCTCCCGTTTCCTTCCGGAGAGGGCCCACATTTTCCCTAGTCTTCCTTTTATCACCAACGTACCTATAGAAGCTTTTCTTGTTGTCCTTGATGTCCCTGGCCAGATTGAATTCTATCAGGGCTCTACCTTTCCTAACCTGATCCCTGGCTGCTCGGACAATTTCTCTGTATTCCTCCCAGGCTACCTGTCCTTGCTTCTACCCTCTGTTAGGCTTCCTTTTTGTGTTTGAGTTTGTCCAGGAGCTCCTTGTTTGTCCATGCAGGCCTCCTGGCATTTTTGCCTGACTTCCTCTTTGTTGGGATGCATCACTCCTGAGCTGGGAGGAGGTGATCCTTGAATATTACCCAGCTTTCTTGGGCCCCTCTTCCCTCCAGGGCTGTATCCCATGCTACTCTACCAAGCAGATCCCTGAAGAGGCCAAAGCTTGCTCTCCTGACGTCCAGGGTAGCGAGCTTGCTGTGCGTCCTCCTCGCTGCCCTAAGGATCTTGAACTCCACCATTTCATGGTCCCTGCAGCCAAGGCTGCTCTTGAGCTTCACATTCCCCACCAGCCCCTCCTTGTTGGTGAAAACGAGGTCCAGCATAGCATCTCTCCTTGCTGGCTTCTCTATCGCTTGGAGAAGGAAGTTGTCATCAACGTATTGTAGGAACCTCCTGGATTGCTTATGCCCTGCTGCGTCGTCCCTTCAACAGATATCGGGGTGGTTGAAGTCCCCCATGAGGACCAGGGCTTGTGAACGTGAGGCTGCTCCTATCTGTCTATAGAGGGCCTCATCCACTCAGTCTTCCTGCTCGGGTGGCCTGCAGCAGATCCCCGCTATAATGTCACCTGTCCCTGCCCTCCCTTTAATCCTGACCCATAAGCTCTCGGTCGGCTCCTCATCCCTCCCCAGGCGGAGCCCCATGCACTCCAGCTGGTCATTGACACAGAGGGCGACACCCCCTCCTCATCTCCCCTGCCTGTCCTTCCTAAAGAGCCTGTATCCTTCCATTCCAACACTCCAGTCACAGGCGCCATCCCACCATGTCTCCATGACACCAATAAGATCATAGCCCTGCAGGTGTGCACATGCCTCTAACGCCTCTTGCTTATTCCCCATGCTACATGTGTTTGCATAGAGGCATTTAAGTTGGGCCTCCGATGAAGCCTATAGAGCTTGACTCCTGACTAGCCTCACTATTGCCAGCAAAGGCTACCAACTAATTTCTCCAATTAAATTTGGAGTTCCTGGTGACTTGCCATGCTTTGGAAAGATGCAGACCTCAGGCAAAGAGTAGTTATAAAATCAACAATTCTTGAGCAACAATTCTTTAACAGATTTCCTTGGTTTTATATATAAAAAAGGCCATGTCCAAGTCAGGGAATCAAACATAACCATGGTTCCTCCCCAGCTTTTTGGATGCTTAATCTGGATGTCTCTAACATGGTATACATGCCAAAAAAAGCCCCCTAAAATATTTAATTCAAATCCAGACATTTCTGTTGTGGCTGCCAGCCCAATTGTGCTAACGTTAGGTTTAGCCATGATTAGACACTGATTTACGCATTCTAATGCCTTCTTTTTACAATAGCATCATGAACCAAGTGACTTGGGAGGAGTTTTCAGAGGGGAAATTGCACTGGGAATATCAGTTATTACTGAAAATGTAATGAGGAAGTCTAGCAAGAATGCACTCTCAGCTCTGAGGCTACAATAGGCTCATTAAAAGTAAAAAATAACTTAGCATTTAATGATGTTTTGAAACTGTTACATTTAATCTTCAGTAGAAACATGGCCATGGAAATAGTAATGTATTTCTGTCAGGCAGTCTACTGAACACTGCCTGCATACTGCTGTTTCCCTAGTTTGGGTAGGAAACCTTTTACAATATTGCTCTATTTTTGATGAGTTGTGTTCATGGAAAATTTATGTCTCCAGCATTCTGTATCCCTGGCACACTCATTCTTCCACTTTTTTGTTTATCCCAATGTTATTTATTCTATCAAATTAAACGATGATTAAGGCAAAACATTTTGAAAGAAATACTTCCCTTTGTATACTATTGGTTTAGTTCCACATATAGCTCTATAGGGACCTAGTGGCATAGTAGTTCAAGCAACTTGCTCCACATCCATAGAAAGAGTAAGTAAGTAAAAGTCTGAGGTTTGGGATGAATGCTTATGGTTGCTTGCAGTCAATCCAGATGAAGAGAGGTTATCTGGGCATTTGGACTGGAAAGCTATAGGTGTCCAAACACAGTGCCATGCATACCATTCAGCGGTGTTTAAGATGAGCTGGACTTTTGGTTTTGAAAAGGCCTCATTAAATCAGTGAAGGTCATGTGAAGAAGGCTGAATCTGTTGGGCTCACACCGTCAAAGGTGCTGTGGTAGCCCTGGGGTCCTGCCAGCCACTGCAGGAGGCCGCTCCCTCTGGACCAGGCATTCCCACTTCTGTGGAGACTAGGACGTGAGACCGGTGATCCTGGTCCCAAGGGTAGAGATCTGTCTGAGATGCACATGTGCCTACAGACATAGTCTCAGAGCACCAGGAAATGAGAGAAGAAGAGCAAACAGCTTTAAAACCCCCAGCATGTCTCTGTAAAAAAACAACAGGAGAACAGGGACTAGCCATGGGTCTTGCAGTATTTCGGGGCAGGTTTCCATTTCTCAGCTAACCCTCATCTTTACCCACAGCTGAAGAGACAGAAGTGACAAAGGGATATCAAGATGGGATTCAGTTGCAAATTCAGAGACCTAAATAGGAATCCAAAACTTACAAGTGTCCACGTTATCCTAGTATCTAAGCTCTTAGAATCAATGGAGATCTGGTCAAAAGAGCCAGCTGAGGTCTGTTCGGCTGACCAGACACAAGTGTCTACTGCAGCATGCAGTGAATAGCTCCCCATAGTCCACTGGCTGTACTGACTAGATCTTCATCGCCTATAACAGCATTGGACCCTGACTCACAGTTGGATCCCTGAGTCTGGAACTGACACCCTCAAGGCTCAGACTAACAGAGGCAACTTGGAAAATCTTGACCAAAGCAGAGTCAAGTGTCGCTGCTGGGCTGGGCAGACCAGGCTATCAGCTTGCTAGAAATATTCTAAAGGATGAGTTGAGAGAAGATGGCTTTGGGTTGCAGCCTGCTGGAAGCAGTCATGCTGCAAAATTCATCACTGGAGCTGGTTTTTTTAAGAAGTTGAATACTGTTTTATCTAATAATAACACCGTCACGTGTGCTAAGATAAAACTACTCAAATCTCATGCTTCGTAAAATTAAATTTTTGCTGCTGGGATCAAGAACTATATTTTTTAAAATCATAAAATAGGTCTGTATAGTTGGTCATATGAATTAGAGATGTTTTTATCTTTCTTTATACTGTAGTCACACACATTGAGGCAGGATATAAGGTTTGACAGCCTCTAGTAGTAAAGAACCTTCTTGGATGTTGATGTTTGTATTCTGGCACATGAATAAAGTAACAAGGCAGTTAAATCAAAATCATAATTTTTCCACAAAATTCCCCAAAACTAAGTATCTTATATATGTGTTTGCTTACCAACATTAAATTATTTAATCTCTATATCAGAGTCAAAGATCGATTGCTATCAATAAGAGTAATAAGATATTTTTAGCACTGAGGGTGTGCAGTAGAGTATGTGATAAGATCACTGGAATGATGAGTGTCTCAAGACAATGCTTCACTATTAAGTGCATACTGGTATCCCCTGTTATTTAATTCCCATTAAAGTGAGATGCAAGTAAGCTAATAATGCCTAATTTTGCAACATACCTAGATTTCTTTCTTCAAGACCAACTTTTGTTAAAAAAAACTATGAATATGATATGAAATTCTAGTTTCTTTTATACCAAGAATACAAAGCCATAAGGGTGAAATGCAAAGAATTATCATGGACTGGAAATTTAAAAAAAAAGAATAAACAAAGAGCAGGAAAAAACTAACTGAGGTTATCGAAAAACTCCACCAAAACAGGATTGTATGTGAGAAAAACACAGAGAAATTTTAAAATAAATAATTCTAAACACTTTTAAATTGTATATTTATAAAATACACATTCAGCTGAAGTATCAAGTATTAGTTTAGTACCTAAACAATAATGTCAAATTTCCAACTAGGAAAATTTATTTTAACCAGAAAGATCTCTAGAAAGGTGCTGAAAGTAAAAAAACAAGTGTTGGTTTCTCTGGTGAAAACATGACACATTGTCATTTAAAATTTAAAACTTTGGTGGGGAGGAAGCTGAGAGGGTAGATCCCTTAAGAATTTAGTAGGCTTTTGTGTTGGGTTTGTGTAGCGGGGGAGGGGCTACAGGGGCAGCTCCTTTGAGAAGCTGCTAGAAGCTTCCCTGGCCCCAACCCGGACCCACCTCTGGCCAAGGCTGAGCCAATCAGCAACGGTGGTTGCAGTTCTGTGATAGCATATTTAAGAAGGGAGGAAAAAAAAACTCTGGAGGTGGTATGAGGAGGAGGAGAAGAAGAAGAAGAAGAAGAAGAAGAAGAAGAAGAAGGAGAAGAAGAAGAAGAAGAAGAAGAAGGAGAAGAAGAAGAAGAAGGAGAAGAAGAAGAAGAAGGAGAAGAAGAAGAAGAAGAAGAAGAAGGAGAAGAAGAAGAAGAAGAAGAAGAAGGAGAAGAAGAAGAAGAAGGAGAAGAAGAAGAAGAAGGAGAAGAAGAAGAAGAAGAACAGCAGCAGCAGCAGCAGCAGCAGCAGCAGCAGCAGCAGCTGTTACAGTAAAGAGAGCAGGAGAGGAAGAAGAAGATGGAAGAAGAAGAGGAGCTCCAGTGAGGAGAGGAGTGGGATGTGAGAGAAACAACCATGCAGACACCAAGGTCAGTGAAGATGGAGGAGAGGGAGGAGATGCGCCAGAGCAGAGATTCCCCTGCAGCCCGTGGTGAGATGGCAGGCTGTCCCCCTGAGCCCATGGAGGTTAACAGTGGAGCAGAGATTCCCCTGCAGCCCATGGAGGACCCCACGCCGGAGCAGGTGGCTGGGCCCGGAGAAGGCCGTGACTCTGTGGGAAAGCCCACACTGGAGCAGTTTGTGGAGTACTGCAGTGCGTGGAAAAGACTTGCTTTGGAGAAGCTCGTGGAGGGCTGACCCCCATGGGAGGGACCCCACGCTGGAGCAGGGGAAGAGCGTGAGGAGTCCTCCTCCTGAGGAGGAAGGAGCGGCAGAGACAATGTGGGATGAACCGACTGCAACCCCCATTCCCCGTCCCCCGTGCCGGTGGGGGGGGAGGAGGTAGAGGTATTGGGAGCAAAGCTGAGCCTGGGAAGAAAGGAGGGGCTGGGGGAAAAGTGTGTTTTTAAGATATGGTACTATTTCTCATCATTCTACTCAGATTTGGTTGTTAACAAATTAAATTAGTTTATTTTTCCCCACAGTTGAGTCTGTTTTGCCTGTGACCATAACTGGTGAGTGATCCCTCCCTGTCCTTGTCTTGACCCACGAGCTTTTTTTGCTGTATTTTCTCCTCCCCATCCTACTGGGGTGAGGAGTGAGTGAGCAGCTGCGTGGTGCTTTGCTGTTGGCTGGGCTTAAACCACGACAGCTTTGAATTAGGCTTAAGGGGAAGCAAAGATTTTTTTATTTTATTTTATTTTTTACCAAAGACTAGAGTAAGATACAGAAATGGGAAGGAGTAAAGTCATGAATCAATAACATGTTCTCATCTTGAACAATGCATTTGGTTCTGGTCAACCTACACCTAGAAGTGTAGAGCAGAAGCTCAGGGGCTCTGAGATGGGTGATGAGTGTGACCATAGATGCATGCTATGGGAAAAGATACCACTTTCCAGAAAAACTCCAAAGATTGGGGCCATTACTTCAGAGGAAAGGCAAGGCAAAGTCTGACTGATGCCTGAGCATCGGGCATCTGGCCCAATGCTGATCAGCATCTGGCCCGCTGACTGATGCCCAAGCAGCGATCCGCACCTCCTGGCCAACTCCCCCCTGTTTATATACTGGGCATGACGTTCTAAGGTATGGAATATCCCTTTGGCTAGTTCAGGTCAGCTGTCCTGGCTATGCTCCCTCCCAGCTTCTTGTACACCTGCTTGCTGGCAGAGCATGGGAAACTGAAAAGTCCTTGACTTTGCATAAGCACTACTTAGCAACAACTAAAACATCAGCATGTTATCAACGTTATTCTCACACTAAATCCAAAACACAGCACTGTACCAGCTACTAAGAAGACAGTTAACTCCATCCCAGCCAAAACCAGGACAATATCCACCCCTTATTCTATACCATTTACGTCATGCCCCGATCCCACACTTTCTGATACAATTCCAACTGATCATCACCACTTTTCGTGTCTTTTAATATATACACACCGATATCATTCCCGCAGCCTATGGGCCATCTCTATCAACTGTCTGTTGAGTTCATTCAGTCCATGACTTTGGGCTCCATTGCTCATACTAGTCTGTCTGGGCAGGAGGGATGGTGTGTAGTGTTGGATTGTTGCATGCTGAAGTCAGTCCTGGTTCCATCATGACTGCACTTCGCTCAGTTTTATCAAAGTTCATTCTTCATTAATCTAATTCTTACTGTAATATCATCTGGGGGTTCATCCGGGATCTGAACCCAGGACCTCTCACAGGGAAGTCAGGGAAAAGACAACCTTAGAGAAGGTGACACATGTAAGTGACACAGAGACTACACTACGGTATTCAGCAGAGCACAATAAAATACTCCTACAAGACTATACAAGGATAAAGGGAATGCCAGTAAAATCAAAAGACAACAACATTTAGTGGACTTACTTTGAGCTAAATATTGTTTTCCCAGCTGTGAGGAGCCAATTAGCACAACATGTATTTGAATCCAAAGCACAGAGTGTGCTCTTATGGATAATTAAAACATGCTGAGCTCTAAGTTCAAAATTTTAGGTATGGTATCAGTCCCTCACACATCGAGGTACATGCAGATATCGAAGTGGCAAGAGAAAGCAATTTAGCCTCCTGGCAGATAGTTAAATAGCTGCTTGTTGACTGTTGTTTGAAAATACGCTCGCAAAATCCAGCACTGGTAGGTGGGAGAGTGCCCCCTGAGCTTGCTGGGTTACTGGCCCGATCTGGTACTGCAGTTTCTACAACCCGCTGCCCCACAAGGGCACAACAACTGCTGGAGCAGCTGCACTGCAGCCAGGGGCTTGGGCAGCCTCCACCATTTAAAAACTGCTGAAAATGTGATCAAGAGCTAAACTCAAAGTACAGGGAATTAGGTCCCCTTAATCCACTTGTTTTATAGGCCATAATGAATCATTAAAAACATGAAAGAAATTTTTGGAATGAACATAATTGCCAACATATCCTCACATGAAATGTGAACAACAACTTGTTAATCCTAAGACCCTATTCAAAAGTGAAACTCTAGTGCACTTGTTCAATTAAAAATAAATATTGCAGTACCATTGGCAAATCCTTGCTTCATTCTTTGTATGTAGTGGCTTAAATGCTCTTGGTCTACATTTTACCCAGGGTAAAGTAGTCAATAAAGTATATTCTGCCTATGGAGCAACTTCTTTCCACAATATGGTCAACAAATTATTAACAAATGATGTGACTACTCATGCATATATGAACGGTTGTAAGTATTTAACATTGTCCACTGCCCTAGTGAATCATTTCAATGGACCCAATTCTCATCTACTATAAATTGGTATAGTCTCACAAAAAATCATGATGTAAGTGTATAAGGAGATGTGAATAAAACAATTTTGTATGCAGAGATAGGGAAATGCACTTTATATTGCAGAAAAATATGTGCCCAGGAAAACATAAGCATTATCAAACATGCAGAGAAACATACAGTTGTTTAATTCGTGAACTGTTGAGGCTTTAATAACAAACAGTATATTTTTGTCATAATTCAAGTTTTATTGCAACTCTTTTGAACTCCAGACAGCTGTAATTTCCTTTTGTCTATCAGCCAAAAGGAGTTTTACCTCAGTTTGGTATTTTGCAAGGAGTAAAAGAAAGAATGACTCAGATAATTGTATTTGAAGCTGCTGGGTAAGGCTATTTTCACTCCCTAGAGGTAATGTTTTTTATGCCAAGCTTGAAGTTTTGAACTACAAAATAAAAAGTGTGCTAAATACTGATTTTATTAGCCCTTTAACCATTTCACTTTGAAATAATGGAAGGAAAGATCATAATACTTTTATATGTGTAATAAATCAGTTCTAGAAAGGGAGATGCAATGCAATGCAATTATTTAATATTAGTAGTTCTCTTGGCCTTCTTGGAACTTGTTTCTATGGGAATAGTTTGTGTTGCTGCCATCCTATGTACTGTTAGATCGCAAAAGTTCATATCACCCCCATCAACACAGTTTTAGAAAAGTCAGCAGACTGCAGAGGCAGAGTCAAGGAACTGAGAGTCTCTTTCAGTGATCTTTATATCAGAAACATATTCCCACCCTATGATAAATGTTCTATATTCCATGAACAAGAACAGCCTATTCATCTGCACACCCCAACAGGAGCGGCACAAAGAAGGGGTAACGTAAAAGAAGGTGAGAGCTCCCTAAATCTTTTTTAAACCCCAAAAAATTTGCCCTGCCATCTAAAGATGAACAAGGCTCCTGGCCAGTTCTTACTTAACTGAGCTAGTTTGTCCATGCCTATTAGGTACTGAAGATTAGGAAGAGCCCTTTCAGTTCACAGAGTTATTAGAGAATAAAATAGGCTGCCAAGGGAAGTAGTTGCAGCAACAAGCACCAGAGCCTGGAACTGATGAGCATCTAGGGACTCTTACAATGCTGGATGTATCTCCTGAAAGGGAAGGGATGAACCAGATGAATGGCTCTCACCATCCAAAAATCCCATGCTCCACACCTCTCAGCCAGCATGGCATCTTTCCTAAACAACTCTCCTCCCTACTCACTTCCATAAGCTGTTTTAAAGCCTGACAGTCTCACCAATAGGGCTAATTATCCCAGTGAAGCAAGAATACCTGCACACTGTGTCAATTCAGTGTGTCTTTACAGTGAGGAAAACTAAATTTTTCAGCTGGAGATGGTTACACAGAAAATATATACACTGTGCAATAGTGTATGTAAGTTTATACCTGTGTGTTTGTTCACATACATGCATCCATGGACACCCTCACACAATTTATTTCTACCAAAGGTAAATTTTAATCCTTTTGTTGACTGTATTTGTATTGAGTGTGTCTCTGCTAATGTGATTCTTGCAAAGCACCTGTCACTGCATTTTTTTTGGGTCGTTTACGTGACAGGGTGGCTTCAAAATGAAATTCTGGCAGTGCTGCAACTACTCAGCCGCCCACAGTCTTTGCAGGTGCAGAGGTAATTGTGGCTCCTTTGGCCCACCTCAAGCAGCCTTTTTGTTCTTACTTATTAAGGAGTGGCACATCTCATTTCAAAAGGTCTGCTTAGCACTTATCTTCCCCGCAGTGTTAGCTCAAGTTATTTACATGCAGGTTAATTCCTTGAATCAAATCAGCCGAGTTGTAAAACACCACTTGAAGAACACAGAACAACACGGTGCTGCTGGAACCTGACTGCATGCTGGCATAACTTCACCTTGAACTCATAGCCCCTGACCAGCTGGCCAAGTTCAGACTAGACTGTGAACAAGATATCTGGGAGGAGAGTGGGGAAGATCTCAGGGAAATGTAGGAATTGTGCAAGGGCCACCACTGCAAGAATACGGTTGCATTTAGTATTTGATCAAACACAGCAACAAGCTTTAAGAATACATCTAATTAGATGGTTTTTTTCCCCCCCTGTTGAGATAAGATTTTTTAAGGGAGTTCAGGCGTAGAATGAAATAGTCATATTCTTTCGCACACCTCTAACCTTCCTACTCCTTGGTTGCCCCTCAGGGGAACAGCAGTTTCTTGTATTTTGCCTTTGACCCAGTGTCCCAGATCTGGAAGGTTTTAGCCCAGTTTGCCTCCTACCATTAGTTTGTTTTTCTTGTGCTTTAAAAGTAGTTGATGGGGAATTTCCTACAAACTCTTGCTGCTAAAACTGCCGTAGTAATAATACTAATAAGATGCAAGACAGCCAAATAATGCTTCAGAGACTCATGAAGCTTTCCTCTACAAAATATTGGAATACAATATGTGGAAAGCATTATACATCAAATTGATTTTTCATAGAAAAGCTTAGTGAATCAATCCCCTACTCATAAATAAGATGGGATAAAAGAGCTGGAACTGCTCCTAGAAAGTCCAGAATTTTTCCTGAGCAGGTAATTGGTGCTGCTTCCCATAATGCATCTGTTGGGCAGATTCAGCTGCAGCTGTTAAAAAATGCACCCTAAGAAGACCATGCAGGAGCCATTAATTTGTGATGGTCTGGTTATGTCTATCCTTGGGCATGCTCGATAGTTCCCAAGAGTGCTTCAGCCTCCCAGATTGACCTGAAGGTCACAACTCCAGAAAAGTTTAATGTGTCATATACTTTCTTGGTGACATCAGATAGTTGAAGGGAAACATCAAGAAGATGATGCCATGGAGAGGAAAGAGACTAATAATCAAATACCACAGCTTAGAGCCTGGGACAGAAGGGGCTTAACTAACCATGTAAGTAACTTGATTAAATGCACAGGTGATTTTAACATTCATTTTCACTTGTTACTCAGTATTGTTAATCTTAAACAATAATTTGTTTTAAGAAGGTTACATGAAGTTGTATTTACTACTGGTTACAGCTGTAGAAGAACCCACCTGGACACACTTCGCAACTATAATTTCTGCACAGTGGACTGGAAGCCCAAAGCCCAGGCTAAAGTAGAAAAATCAGCTATTTAACCCCAGTGCATTAAAGACTTTGGCCATATGAGATCCCACAACAATTGAAGAAAGACTAAAAAGGTCTAACTAATTGTGCAATAGTGACAGTGGTTTTAGGTGAATCTTCTCAGCAGCAGAAACAATTTTAAAAGCCCTCTGAATCAAGTCATTGATCTGATTCAAGCTGGTGTATCGTTCTATAAAGAAACAAAAGGGACAGATGCAAAGGTGGATAAAGGGGGTAAAGCTAAATTATATTTTTCCTTAGTTCAGGTGGGATTAAGATTTTATCTTGTAATTCACTGGCTGTTAGGACTCACCATTCTATAATTCACAGCTTTATTACATAATTTTTTCATGCATGTGTCCAATGTAGGAGATGGCATGTTTCAATCAGTTACAATCGTTCCCACTTTTTGGGAGATGCCATGAACTCATCTGAAACACTGACTTCTTTGAGCTTAAGTACTTTCCATGAGTTTCAGGCCCCTAATTAACTAACCCTTGAAGTTCATATTTGATATTTGCTCATTCTCGTAAGCTTACAAAGTCTGTACTGCGGAAAACACTTCTGAGAAAACATGTGGCAATAGCTACAGTAAGGAGGAAACAAAATCCAGACTGGTAGAACTAAAATCTTTCAGTATTTAGAAACCCTAGTGTAGAAAAGCTTCCACGCAGTCTGATACCAGTATGTCTTCTAATATTTATCAGGGAAAGTATACATGATGGTTCTGAGAGCGGGTAAACAGCCAATAAAGGGTTTTAATATTTAACCATTGTTAGCAACTGTTGGGAAAATTACAAACATTTCTGTAGTGTAAGAAACCACTGTTTATAGACTAAACATGTTAATCACTGCAGGTACAAGAGAGATCGCTTCATCCATGAAAACTTGCTCCGTGCTTAGCAGTTACGCTGCTACACTGCTTTTGCAGGAGAGTACTGCCCACCACGCTCCATCCACTCCCTCTTTCTCTCCCCTTGCATCCAGCCTACATTACAGGTGGCTCAGAGATCAATGCCCTAGGTTTGCAAAGGTTTTTTTCCAACATACAGCTAACGGAATGACTGGCAAAGCTGTCAATAACAGTACCTTCTGAAAGAGAAGATTTCATGCAATTAGAAGAACTCACAGCTCCTTAGATGTGTTTGCTCAATTCCTTTTGACTTCTTTAATTTGCTTTCCTCAACCAGTTTTACTAGTATCGATTGCACTACAGCATGATAGTATGAAAGATTATCTGCCAGTAGACTCGCAATTTAAGAGGCTATACGAAAGGTGTACTTACTTTAGCATTTTACATTCTTAGGCCTCCATTTTTGTTCATTTTTATTGGGAAGTATTACAGTAGTAGCTCTGTAAGTCCCTCTTTGAGAAATGCTCTAAAAATTTAAACTGATAACTAGAGACCAGCTAGAGCTATCAGGCAGCTAAAACTGTGACAGTAAAATTGTTCTGATAACTAGTGCAAATAAAACCAGTGTGCTGGTTTTGGCTGGGGTAGAGTTAATTTGCTTCATAGTAGCTGGGATGGGGCTATGATGTTTTGGATTTGTGCTGGAAACAGTGTTGATAATACAGGGATGTTTTAGTTACTGCTGAGCAGTGCTTACACAGAGTCAAGGTCTTTGCTGCTTCTCACACCACCCCACCAGCGAGGAGGCTGGGGGTGCACAAGAAGTTGGGAGGGGACACAGCCGGGACAGCTGACCCCAACTGACCAAAGGGATATTCCATACCATATGATGTCATGCTCAGCATATAAAGCTGGGGGAAGAAGAAGGAAGGGGGGGATGTTCAGAGTGATGGCGTTTGGCTTCCCAAGTAACGGTTACGCGTGATGGAGCCCTGCTTTCCTGGAGATGGCTGAACACCTGCCTGCCGATGGGAAGTGGTGAATGAATTCCTCTTTTTGCTTTTTTTGCGCACACAGCTTTTGCTTTACCTATTAAACTGTCTTTATCTCAATCCACAAGTTTTCTCACTTTTACTCTTCTGATTCTCTCCTCCATCCTGACACAGGGGGAATGAGCGAGCAGCTGTGTGGTGCTTAGTTGGCGGCTGCGGTTAAACCACGACAATCAGACAGGAGAACTTTTGTGCCACCCTAGCCTGGCCTGACCAAAGCTTTAAAGCTCTGAATCTTCAAACTGCTTGAAAGCATAGTGTGATACCCTCCCTTTGGCCCTTATAGAAAGTACCCCAATATCTGACTGCATGTTAGAGAAACTCCAATATCACCTGTAGTGACTAGAAGAGACTTCCATCTCCCTGTATCGTTGTCGTGCCAGATCTACACATTCCCGTAGAGTTCAGACAGCTCTGTTACCATCTGGGTATAGCAGAAGATGTAGTGGGAGGCAGAGCTCTTATTAAAGTGTCCCAAGACTTTGGTGTATAGATATGCTCCATCCAAGAGGAGGAATGCTTTGATGTTGTGTCCTTCAGTGCTTATGGCCCTAAGTCAGCTTTAAACCAGACTAAGGTAAAATGCAAATACAAGCCTTTATTCATTTCATTCAAAAGAGCACAGTTACAAATGTCTATAAAACATGCAGGTGAATAAATGAAAGAAAAACTATGCTTTATTCACTCATGCTAAGGTTATTTCTAAAAAATCTCTGTTGCTCTTCTTTATTCAGCTGACTTGCTCTCCCTCTTTTGAAATGCTAATAGTCTGGATTTTAAGCCTTGCCCATCCTTTTTGTCTTTTGAGTGAAGCAGCCTGTCGCTGCTAGGAAACAGCACTCCCCCAAAAAGCACTCTCAGATAGATTCAGATCTTAGATGACCCCTCTCTCCTGATTCTCTCTAGATGGACTGTATACCATAGCCCATATGCCAATGGCCTGTTGAAGTCTTCTAGAAGAACAGGTTTAATCTTCTCTCTGGAAACTCTTATTTCCTCCTTAACTGACTACTCTCTCAAGTCAGATAAATGTTGTTTCCCTTCTTTATGCACGAAAATGTCTCTTTGTTAGATTAAAAAGGCATCTCTGGCACTTAATTACAACTCTTTCTACAAGAGAGAAAACTCTTCCACCCTCCGCCCTTCTTGGTATTTATTTGGCACAGTTCCGTGAGGAATCTGCCTTTCACTGTACCCACAATCTATATCAATCTGTACATTAAAAATATACATAAAACAAACATGCAAAGTAGGAGCACAGAAATTTGGGGTGAAAGGGATCTCTGGAGGTCTGGTCCAATATTGCCTTCAATGCTGCATGAGGTCAGCCATAGATAACTGTGCTTTGCACACTGAGGGCTCTTGACTTTTATCAGACTTTTATCGGGCAACTTTAAAGTAAATACTTTAAGAACAGTTTCAGGGAAACTGACCCACAACACTTTCCTCTTAGGCTTACCATAGTTTGAAGTTTTGGATTCAATTTCACAAGCATTGAGCACCAAAAGCTTTGATGGAAATAAATGGGCTGTATACTATCACAGAGTATTTGAAAGTTGTTTTTTTCCAGTGAGACTTTTTTACCTATGAGTATCTGATGCTTTACAGTGCTACTGATAAAATGACATTCTACCCTTGTTGTAGGCATGGGTAGGCATAAATTGAAGAGAGATGGAGAAGACTTTTGCATTTCCTATTGTCCGACTTTCAATAGCCAGTGGGAGTGATCTCCAGGAAAACAAATAACCATGAAATCGGTCTTTGAAATGGGTGTAAATAGAAGTATTTTCTTTGAAAAACATTGAAATGTTTACTGCTCAGCAGCAGCAGATTAGGTACTAGATGCCCGAAGTCTAGTACAACTTCTTTTCTTTATACCTGGAAAGATTCAGTTTGGTTGAAGGGTATTACCAGGTTACTTTATATGCCTGAGTTTGATATGAGTCACGGAAGACTTTAGGTATATCATGACTTAGAGCCATGGAATTTAAAGCCATTGGTTTCATTAGGATTATTTCTGACTGTGTTTGTGTCTCCCTCGGAGGCTGCAAAGTATTAGAAAAAGCAATGTATATCAAAACCACTTCACTTTTTCCTGAGGGTTGGGAGGGCATGGAGAATCTGCTGTAACTACAGGATGAATCAGGATAGCTGCTAACTGCCTGCAATTGCTGGTTGATGTTACCTTCACAGCAGGAACAAATGTTGGCACCTCCAACAAGATCTTAGTCTCCATTCCTAAAGAAGAGTTGAGCTGCTGCAGTCTCCAAGGATTGCAAAGATGAGTTAGGATAAAGACACTTTCAAAAGAGGTCAGGGAATAAGTACAGAGCCTTACAAAACACTGGCAGGACACAATGATTTCTGAATTTAGCCTAGAATTTTATTTACTTTTCCTTTGTCTTTTTGAAATAAATCCTCTTCTATTAGAAGTGTGAAGTGATGAAAAATTTACCATGTTCCAAATCTGAAAGCTCCTACGTTAATCAGTGGCTTCTGGTAGGACAACCATTGGCATATGATGGGTAAGATAAGCTTTCGGAATGCATCTTCAATGCAACAATAACTTAATGTGCTCTGTAACAAATTGTTTATATATGGATGATGGAAATTGTATTCTTTGGTATCTCATCACTAGTATACCTCTTAAACTACATCCATACTTTATATTTACTGTGAATAAACTTATAAACTCATGGCAAATGAAAGTGAAGTCTATGTATTACTGTTATTTATTCATTAGTCTTCTACGGATTTAATACCCAGAGACAGTAGATACTTTACACAGTAAGACAAATGCCTGTCGGAAGACTTTAGCATCTAAATAAGTAGCAAACAGAGAGAAAGGCAGTAATAATATATTCCTGTTTTCTACTTCATACTATGCATAATAGGTTTGTATATCTTATTGCAAATCTAAAGCATAATAGGTTGGTACATGACACCAGGGTGCTAAAATGAAAATACAGCTTAATTATATATAAGGTTTCAAACAATTTGTTAAGGTGGAGTAGCACAGGCTGACACAGCAGTCACAGTAGCTCTGCAGCAGTGTTATACTGTCAACAAGGGCTAACAATTTATTCCAGCATCTCTGTGCTTTTCTGTGCATTTCTGAAGGTTCTCTCATCAGCCTCTTTGTAACTCCTATCATGTTTCTATCACATACTGTCTACAAGTAAACATGTGGGATCTTCGGAAAATATCTCTTGCAGTCCCTCATGAAAATTTAAATCCAGGTAACCTTTTTCTCACCTAATAATTCAAAGTCTTTTTAAACAAAGGCTTTAAAGTATGATATAATGTATAAAACATGTGACAAAGTCGGTTTTTTTTTTTCTGCTTAGCACAGAGGTTGGGTCTTAACATAGTTTTAAAATGTTGGTTTTGCTTTTGCTTTAACTGTTGTTTTCTTCCTGCAGTGAGGCTACAATGACAGAGGTACGAGCTTCAAAGTGTTAGTACACGCCTAAGGAGTGGCTTGAGTTACTGCCAGCAGATGAAGAAGTCACAGAAACCTGTGCCTTGTGCTCTGTCTTTTTAAGCAAGTTAATTTGTTCCTTGTACCTCCATAATGAATTTCATCTCATTTGCTTTTTCAGGAGACAGATGTTTGGCTATGAAACTTGCCTACCTATGTCAAGCAGTTATAGGTACATAGCAGAATTATTACACTTTTAAACCTTAAACCTGATAAATATATGCACTTTATAAAGAACTGTAGGGCTGGGAAATGAGCTAGTCCTTAGTTAAATTATCTGGAGAGGGAGGGGGAATGACTCTTTTTCTCTGCTTCAAGTTAATGCTGAAAGAATCCATTTCCTTCGAGAAAAGTGGCAACAGAACTTTTTCTGCATAGGAGAGATTTCTGAAGTGAATATTTAGCACTTAATGCAGAAATATTTCCAGTCCTTTAAGTGCTCTGTTAAAAGGTCTGTAGATAAACTTCCTGAAGAATTTTAGTAAGAGTTCAACAATTCACTTCCATAACAATTATTCTAAAAAGCTGCAGAGTATAAAATGTGATTTCCTTTCTGTGGGAAGAAAATTCAGTGGTATAAAATACCTTACAGAGGATGCACTAACACAATCTTACAAAATGTTACACAAAAAATACAGCAAAATTATAATTTCCCATTATATCTTACAGGCCTTCTGTTTCCAGAAGAGCTATATTTTATAATGTTAGCTTCAAACACAGTGGAAAGCCTGCAGAATGGGAAAGTGATTTGCTTAGTCTGAAGGAATGAAAACATTTCTAGATCAGTTGGTAGCATCTGCCACTAATAGAGAATTAGGGAGCTAATTTCCTCAAGGACAGATTACTTCCTAATTGTCCATTTTAAAGGTTCTTCTTTATGGTTGGCATTTATGCTGTGGTAGTTCCTACAGATCGAACTAGTACTGCATGCTGAGCAGACACACAAGAAATAACTAGTGGCAAAAATAACAAATAATCAAAATAACAGGGTACTGGATGACAAGGAAAAATGTTCAGATCTATGGTATAATTTCCATCACATTTATTTCTGCTGTAAAGTATGAATGGAGCCAGCTAAATGACTGTTAGTAAACACTGGCATTCTCTATAGCTTTTCATTAACTGCTATACTAGAGCCTCAGTCACATGAGTTTTTAAGAGCTTCCAGCTTTCCTCAGTGCCTCAAATAATGTGTGAATTATTTTGGAATAAAATATCACTTTCTCCTTTTTAAGTCAAAATTTCCAAGAAAGAGGGGAAATACCCACTCTCCATCAGATGAAGAATATTTTATGCTTAAATCTCATATCAGAATTTCTTTTCTCCTACTACACCTTCTTTGCAAAAATCCATCAGAGGGAAAATTTTGAGTCACTCTACATGGAAATAAATACTTCTTTTCTTTCAGTGTTATTTATGATCTTGTTCTGATCCAGGAGCAAATGATGGAACAAACATAATAAACTAGGTCAGCTAATTATATAATCACACAAATAACTATAAAAAGTAACAAACAAGAAGCATAAGGGTAAAGGGTTATGTACGCATTGGTGCATTAGGCCATAAAAGGTATTTTCCACTATGCCAGCCAGCAATACTGCAAGTGTCTCTTCAGACTGATCATATTAAACTGAAGCTAATACGCAAAATGAGAGAGGAATAGAAGAATTTCTCTACATAGCCTACAACTGGAGAGTGTAAAAACTATAAACACAAAGTTTAACCCCAAAAATGTTCTGACAGTGTGTTAAGAATGGACAGTCTACGTAAAAAGGAACAATCAAAAGAGAAAGTGTGTTGCTTATTTTTCTGCAGAGCAGTATTTAAGAACAAAGGGTGAATGCTATGAAACAAGAGAACAGTTCGTTGTTGCTGTTACTAAATTTCCTGGGTAATTTTTACTTTGCCTCATGAAACATCACTGTAGCTCTGGGCTTTTTCTTTGTAGTGGCCGTGCTATTTTGAATGCCTGATCTTGTTCTTTTTCTTGGGCCCTTCTCCTTTGCTTGCGGGAGTTTTATTATAAAGGGAGATGCACAGGAAAGATTCAAAGAGGGAAATGCTGACGTTCCCAGAAAGAGTGGTGAGTACATGCCACAGGAACATCATTTTCTCAGCGGATCATACATCATATCCTTGCTCATTTACAGCGATGTGCTATAATGCCCAGTGTGTTAGGCTGACTTGCAATGGGTTTGTCACTCCTGCACAGCTCTGTTCGAGTATTCAGGTTTCCATTTAGTATCTTTGTTAAACCTAACTTTAAGCCTGTGTTTTACTTTGCCTTTATTAAGAAAAAGGCTTCAGCGTGTGTCAGTATTGTGCTGAATCTATACTTCAGTGCATGCCTAAAAGTGTTTCTTTTTTTTCCTTTTTTGAATTAGGGTTGCCTCAGACTTCCTGCAGATGGCACAGGTTCTCATTTCAGTTACCTCAAGGCATAGCAAAACATGTTGTTCTATATTTTTTCTCATATATCATACTAATGTTAAATAATCACTACTATACTTTGATCCAGAGCCTGCCAAGCTTCTCATGGGGGTGCAGAAAGGAGAGCAAGCAAACTTCCTTCACATCCTTCAAAGTCTACGTAAAGACAAGGGAATGCAAGATCTGATACTGTCTCCCGTCTGTGCTTCTGTCAATATTTTAGTAAATGATGCAGTGAAAGTATTTTATAACTGTCCTGGGAATATTAATGCTATTTACTCCTGGGCACGGAGCGTGGCATAAAAGTAGCATTTTAAGACTTTTGGTTCAATACACTGTATTTTACTGAGACGACTTCAAAGTGCTGGGGCATGGTACTCACCTTCTGTTGAGCTAATAATAAAAATACTCCTTTGACTAGCTCATTTCTTCAGTTTTTACTGCCAGGGATTGAGCCTTGTTTCTAGTGTATGTTCCTCCTTCCCACTGAGTTCAGTGTTATCCACCAAATCAGAAGCGTCCCTGCCAAAATTTCTTTGCGTCTCTTCTAATGCCAACATTTTCTTTCCGATTCTCACCTTCATTAGTTCCACACAGCTTTTCAGTCTTCAGAAACGATAGGCAATGGGTGTGACTTGAAACTTTATCTGAGCTGGAAAGGATGATCAACAGATCTGTTTCCTTTCGGCTCCCATGTATTCTGACAACTGTTGTATGTTTTGTTTGATTTTTCTTTTTTCTTTCTGGCCTTCTGACTGAATTGCTCATAATATAGTATTCAGAGATCTTCACACTGCAGGTTAGGTGCTTTTCAGAAGCTCCTGCACAGCCTGCTTGATTGCTCATTCTTCATGATCTCTGTCCTCTGCTTTTGGGGTTTTTGTTTTGTTTTTAAAAAAGGCATTAACTCCTTCTGAGGATTTGCTTTCTGATATTAAGTTTTCGTTGTCCAAGCTCAGCTGTCAGGCTGGCACGTAAAAGCTGTCCAATAATTCTTTTCTTCCTTTCTTCAGATCGCTTAATTTCAATTATATAATTCTCCCTAACTGCATATAGGTGTAATATATTAGAATATTGCCATAGAATCTCACTTTTCATTCATTCCATTTTGCTTGCTGCTTACAATCAGGGCACTCAGAATTCTTTTAATGTACTTATTCTGTATGCAAAACTGCATGTGGTGAACAAATTGCAGTAATTGTATCACAAGTTTCAGGAAGGACTATGCAAAATCGCTTTTTTCCCCTGATATCTGAAAGGATTTGATTTCCACTCAGAATATTTAACCTTCCTAAGCCATGTCTGCATGTTTTACATAATGATTATAATTCTGTAATGTTATTTTTGTGTAGACATTATACACACCACATGTTCTAATAAAAAACACTGGCTGTAGCTGAATATCTGCACCACTTAATTTTTCTGCTCTTGTAGGAACAATGCTTGCACTGTTTTACTACATTTTTTGTGTGTGTTATGGTTTAACGTCTTTGACATGAAACATGTATTGCTGTTGTTTTCCATTAGAAGCTTTCTTTTTCCATTGGCTATTTCTTCAATCTTCTTATCCTTTACTATTCAGGGTTAAATACAGGCAAAACAAAAAAAGAATTCAATATGTTGAAACTGGAAGAGTGTAGACTATCCTTTTTGGGGGGGCAAATGCTTTTCCCCACACCTATCAAAGCCTATTGGTTTACACGGACTAAAAACCAGGTAGCTACAAAAGCTCTGTTGCCAGGTGAGAACTTTCCCCCTTGTGAGAGTGTAAACATCCTTTGATGACTCAGGACAACCTAGAGAGATGTTGTGCCCTCCCTGACCCAGTGAGGTGACCCAGGGAAATGGAGGGGTGTAGATTTCCTCGTCAACAGCCAACCCCTTTCCTACTGCGGGCTGATCTCACACCACCAAGCCCCTCTCCGTAGCAGCCTTTTTCTGCCGTAGTTGTGTCTGGGTGCTGATGGGATGTTCAGGCTCCTCGCACTTTCAGTAGGTCAACACTGTGAAACGAGGAGGCGATGGGACCAGTTTCTAGCCCTTAGGAGCCGTGGCACAACCAGCTCTCTCCACAACATCTAGTACAGCAGGTTTGTCTTGGGGTGAGCTGGTCTGCAGCACCACCCGGGAGTGGGCTCGCCATGAGGATCAGGGTTCAGTGCTTGAGCTCCAGCTCCTCTGTTCAGCAGTGCAAATACTTCCATCTGAAATGGAGACAAAATGGGGACTGTGTTATGCAACCTGGAGCTAGAGAGGCTGGGAGGTATCATCTCCTGTTTCTCATATGTAAAGTCAGTGTTGTAATGATATCTGTCCAACTCATCAGGAGATGACAGAGAGACTGCAGGGATAATTTTTATTTTTCAGTGAAAAATTGGAGGTTCAACATTTTCAGTCACACCCCAGAAATGTACAGATTTCACCCAGAACTTGTCATGACTTGATGGAAAGATAACATTTCCTGGCAACAGATCTGCTTGATACGAAATTTAACTATTCAAATTTTCACTGAGACTTTACTGAAATTTTTCAGATAGTGTTTGTTTTTAGATCTACAACTCTATTCAAGGTGAATTAAGAAGACATTCTTAAGAAAATACTGCATGAGTTGCTTTTTTTTAAATATTACTTGGGTTTACCTAAAAGGAGCTAACGGCTTTATAAAGTAATTCTTTGTGACTTGATGCTATTTAAACATTTGAATTTGAATTTAAATTTGGGATCTTACTGCAGTTCAGTTGCTCAGCCTTTGGCAGGTCAGTGGAGGAAAAGCTCTGTTTCATCCAGCTTAACTTCTCATTTAGAGGTGAAAAGAGACTGGATTCTCTCAGTCTGGCCTTTGTGACACCAGGCAAAAAGAGTTTGGGGCTGGGAAATGAAACTCTTTACATCAGTAAAAAAAGCCTAAGGAAAAAGTGTGTGTATTTTCTAATAGGAAGGGTGCTGTACCCCAAACAGTTTCACAGTATTTTTTAAAAAAACAAACACTGGTTTGGAGCAAACACATTCGTTAACCGTCAGCTTCTGGAATAGGTAGATTAACAGGCTGCAGCTCCTACAGAGACGTCATTAGAACTGTGTCTGCTTCAGAGGTCCAAACTCTTAAGTCAATTTTTGCAAGCTAAAATTTTACCTGATATAACCCTATGGTTCATTTTTTGTGTAACATATAAGATGAATTTTTCAGAAGAGGAATAACGTTGGGGGAGAGAAGGGAGAAAGGAAAGTGTCTTTGCTGTCACAAATTCCTTTGGACATCAGCAAACAGAGGTGAGGAAAGGAAAAAGACAGGAGCATTGATCATGCAAGTCTTCGGCTGTACAGCTGAAGAACCAACCAGAGACTGATGAGCACTAGAAACCAGCTAAGGAAGCCTTGCCATTAACTCCAATGTGTTTCTAGATCTTCATGGTACTGCTCTGCCATACATTTGTTGAAGGATACTTAACTCCAAAATATCTTGGGTAACATATACTCTATATTGTCATCTATTTCCATGAAGCTAAAAACCACCAACCTTTTGTTTGTGCAAATTATTTCTGAAATCCAGAATCACATGGCGAGACTTATAAAAATATCCTATGACTTACTTAATGGAATAACAACTGAATCCAAATAATTTCTTTGGCCTACAGTTCAGAAAATGAGTGTATCTGGTGTACACCCAGGACTCACCGTAACAACTATGTCCACCTTTGGAACTACAGAAACAAATGGCAACTTAACAATGCAGTTGCTCATTTTTAATCAGAAAATATTTGGTTGGGGGTTGTTTTCTTGGATCTGGTTTTTTTGTGGTTTTTTTTCTTTTGCTTTAGGCCTTTCTTTTTCATTTAACTCTTGCAAATCATACTGCATCCTCTTTTATTTCAAGCCTCATTTCACTTCTTTATGCACAAGGTCAAAGAGTGTAAGGCTAATAAGTATAGTAGTGGTTTGCCCTGTGGATATGGAATACGTGCACTTGTGCTCTTGTCTTCCACCCCTCAGCTTGCTTTCCAAATGGCACCCAAGAGATTAATATCCATTTGAGTTAATGCTTAAGTTAAAACTCCAGTTCTGGCTTCTGTACAATAGAACTGTGTGTGATACCATGGAAGCTGATAGTCCAAGCATTAAAGATTTTTATTAGCTTTCACACATGGATTGTTTGCTATATGGGGTTCTTAAAAGATTGGTTTTATTTTCTTACTCGATTCTGATAAAAGAGCATAAAATATTTCATAGTTCAGAACAAATCAGCAAATGGCTTTCAGTGGTTATATTCTGTACAGTAATTACATGGAAAGCACAGTACACTGAAAACCTAAAGAATATCATGATAAATAAAAAAATGCCAAAGTTAAGATGAGAAAAAATCCTTTCTTTGCTCACTTTAAATATTACATGATTATACACTACTGTGCTGATTATCTATCTGGTACTCCATGTGTATGCTTTGCAGGACTCTGGGTAATGGGTTAAATGCCTGTGGGGGCACTGTGTCTACTTAATGTCATGCAGAAGACAATAGGACAAGAAGAGGAAAGGATGTAGTGATGTTAAGCTATATTTCATCCCTTTATGATCCTGGGCTACCTATAGAACCAAACATATTTTTGCAGCCCTTGGCTGAAGTGTCCATTGCTGGGGGATCTGCGGGAAGCCTTAAGGCTACAGAGAATTTCACCAGTGGCATATGCTACACCTCCAGTCTCACGTAGCCTTCAAATGCCCACTCCTACATCCGATCAACAGAGTTATTCTTTATAAACAAACAAAAAAATTATTTACAATAACTAGGTTTGGTGGTTACAAAACAGCAATGCTTATTACCCCACTTCCAGAATAGAAATAGGAGAGCTTTGCAAAAAAAAAGACAATTTTTTTTCTGAAACAGTGTATGAAATATGATTGAAAAGGGATCCAAATTTTAATAAAATAAAGAGAAATTTGGGGTTGGATCAGCTCCTCCAATACCATAAATGGAAGGTTTTCCCTCAGGTGGAGGAGGTACCTAGAGACAGTGATCCCTCTAAGTAGGCCACAAGAAAGAACAGGCATATGAAGCTGAGCTTAGTTTAGGGAGAGGGAGAGAAGTCCTGAAGGGAAATGAAGGCTGAAGTAGACAAGTAGAAAGAGAAACTTGATTTCTAGAGACTTGGCACTAAACGTAAAGGATTTTTTGCATACATATATTTAACTGCTAGACATATGAATCCTAAAAAAAGTAACTATGCAAGGTATCTTAGAGGAGTCCTTACATTTATCCATATTAAAAGCATAGCATAGATGCAAATGATTTTTTCGCACTTTGCAGTGGGGGATTGGTTTTGTTTGCAACATTCAGTGGTGACCATTAGTGGGCTAAATGGTTGCTTCCCCAGTTTCCTCCTTTCCCATTAAACTTATGCTAATACTGCTTTATCTGCATTAGAAACTCTGGTAGGAGTTGGCTAAAAAAACAGTTTGTGGGCTAGCACTGTACAGTGGGCCAGGTATTAGCTTATGGCAAGAAAAGAACTTCTTCCTTTCCCCTCCTGAGGGCCAAATAATCTCCCTGTGCCCGTCCTGTGTGCTTTGGGGTATGGTTAGTAAGATAGTTTTCAAAGAAACATTTTTTCACCTCTAGGTGCTGATTCGCAGAAACCTCTATGTTCACAGTAAAGAACTGGCTTCAAGAAATTTCCCAGTTTATAAAAATGCTGGAAAAAAGATCAAAACTCTCAAAATGGAATGTATTAACAACTGCAAGACAAAAGGTTCTTTTCAGTTCAAGCCAAATTTTTGCTTTCAAATGTACATTAATTTAGAGGAATAAGCACATTAAAGCTCAGACTGGAACAAAAATGTCAAATTATTGAACCAAAATTTTTCAGATTACTAGATTTTTATTTGAAAATTGAAATTTTCATGACTAATTTTCACTCCAGTTCAAGACTGGATCTGCTTTTCTATCTGTCTAATAGAAGGAGAAAAAAAATCTTCTTTCTTCTCTAGCTGTATTATCCAAATCACCTTTTTTTAATAGCTCTTTGTAATTAGGCATCACAGAAATTAATTATTTTCTGGCATTGCTTCTTTTTTCAAAGTAGCTTTTAGTTTTTATATTCAGTATGAACTCTACCTCCATTGGGTCATGGGATATTTCAGCTTTTACTTAAAAGCACATACTGTACGTCTTTGCTCTTACTAACAAAGTTTCACTGTACTTTGTAAGTGAACATTATAATCACTGAAGACAATACAACTCAACAACCAACAACTAATACAACTTTACAAACAGTATACAGGCCATGCTGCACAGTATATTTGTATGGTAGCATTCAAATGAAAACCCCCACCTTTTCCTCCTACACAAGTATTACATTGTGCAGTGGAGCCATGACTCCAATTATTGTAAGAGGAAACCAAGGTATTCACCTCTCAAAAAAGATTAATTTGTTAATAACTTTCACTGTTTTACTTTTACTTTATTTTTATCTCATTTTTCAGTAAAGCCAGATATATGGATCAAAAGGCTTACAGCTGCCTGTTTTGCTTAATGCCCTGCAACAAATGCCCTGCTTGCCTTTATCAATTTACTGCACATTGTAGAAGACTTCTCTTTTTAAAAATAATTAGGCAAAAAAAAAAGAAAAATGGCCCCAACTGAACATGCTAACATGCCTCCTATTGAGTCTATCTTCAAGCAGCTTGCATAATTACTTTCATTCAAGCTCTTAGAGTATTTTAGAACAGAATGGTTCATTTGAAATATGTGTCTGTTGATGGATCTTGAACCTCCAAGTTGCACCAGGTGAGAGAAGAGAGTGCTTAGCACCTCGCTGAGTGAGGCTGCACTACTGAAGCAGTCATTCAAACTGTTCATTTTCACTCAGCCATGTATTCTTGATATTATTATTACTGTTATGTATTTATTATTTCATTATCAGTTATTAAGAGGAGAACAGAATGGACCGTATTTCTATTTCCCTGCCATTGGGCATAAGTGTGCTTCTAATCCCACAGCTACCTGAAGCAGCCGAAGTTTTCTCTGTATAGACTCCCTTGCTTCTTTTTTTGAGGGTGGGAGTTTTGGTTTTGTTTTCTCTCCCTGATGAGTTATCACTGGTTTACAGCCAGTGTATGCTGGAGTCTGACATTTAATTGACATGAGATGTAAAGAAAGTGGTGCTGTACCCCATCTCAATGTGTAGTAGAAATCTCATCTTCATCATCTAATGTTAAAACTTTCTAGGGCTAAAGTAAATGAAAGCAGATGTCTGGATTTCACTAACTTACTATTAGCAGCATTTTGGTTATTTTCATTGCAATAGTTACAGGAGGCCCCCTTGTTGAAAGCCCAGTGATACTAGCTGCTCTAAAACCTTAGAGTGAGGGACTGAGCAGTTCTAAATACATTACAATCTCCAAAGATAAGACAAACAAATGTGGTTTTAGCCCCTATAGATTGGTGATTTGGGCATCCTGTTGAGAAATCCCATTATCTGCACTGGTACTCTCCATGCAACTATTTCTCTCCTCTAGGAAACCATGTCGATGGCTAAATATTACACTAGACTTAGAGATAATGCATCATCTACATCTCTTTTTTGTGGACCATTCTGTAAGTAACTTATCAAAACTCAGAGAAGACTCCGTAAAAAAGCCAAGATTTAATCTCAGCGTCCTAAACGCCAGTTCACTGTCCTACCAAATAACAGCTTCCATGTTTACAAGAAAGAGAGCTAATACATTAGGTTTTAATTCTACCATATGTTTATTTAAACTGCAGAGATAGCTGTGCCATGTGATATAAATCTCAAGTGTAGGCACAAAAAGCATTAAAAGTATCTAGGTGCATTTTTATGTACAGAATTTGCCATGGCCCCATGAAAGGCTGACCTGGGAGCAGCTACAAGTAAGCATGTAATTAATGAGGACAAACATAAAAATTTACCTGTACTTCAAGTGAGCTAATTATAAATACACCATACATGCAGTAACAATGACTGAATCTTCCTTTTCAGCCTTTAGTTTAATTAAAGAGGTATCTGTGTTATAAACACACTCTAGTTCGGTACTTTACTTTATGAATCCATTTTTGAAGGTGAGAGTAACACAATATGGTCCAAATGTATCACATTTTCAGTGACATAACAATACCTCTTTCCTTCACCAGATAAGAAAGTGAATAAAATGTGAAGTGAAAGGTGAGATGGACTCATGGATCCACAGTGGACAGTTTTTCAGCAACACGTCCACAGAAAATGTGAAGAGTCCCCGCAGACAGACAATCAGAAAACAACCATAGGGCAGCAGTGCTTAAACTCAAGATATTTCAGTCTTGGTCTGAGCTTCCTTAACACTAATATGATGAGCAATAGTGTGAAGAGAAGATGCAATTCTGAAAATTAAAAATTGTTCTCCTTTTGTCGCTTATCAACAGACATTTCCTTAAGCAGCCTTTTTAATGGAGGTAGATGTATTGGGTTTGCATGGAAAGGTTTTGGTAGTGGGGGGTCTACAGGAGTGGCTTCTGTGAGAAGCTGCTAGAAGCTTCCCCTATGTCCGATAAAGTCAATGCCAGAGGGTTCCAAGATGGACCCGTCGCTGGCCAAGGCCGAGCCCATCAGCGATGGTGGTAGCGCCTCTGGGATAACATATGTAAGAAGGGGAAAAAAAGTTACTGCACAGCAGCAATTGCAGCTGGAGAGAGGAGTGAGAAGATGTGAGAGGAACAACTCTGCAGCCACCAAGGTCAGTGAAGAAGGAGGGGGAGGAGGTGCTCCAGGCGCCGGAGCAGAGATTCCCCTGCAGCCCGTGGGGAAGACCATGGTGAGACAGCAGGCTGTCCCCCTGCAGCCCATGGAGGTCCACGGTGGAGCAGATATCCACCTGCAGCCCATGGAGGACCCCATGCCGGAGCAGGTGGATGCCCGAAGGAGGCTGTGACCCCATGGGAAGCCTGAGCTGGAGCAGGCTCCTGGCAGGACCTGTGGACCCGTGGAGAGAGGAGCCCACGCTGGAGCAGGTTTGCTGGCAGGACTTGTGACCCCGCGGGGGACCCACGCTGGAGCAGTCTGTTCCTGAAGGACTGCACCCTGTGGGAAGGACTCACATAGAAGTTAGTGGAGGACTGTCTCCCGTGGGAGGGACCCCACGCTGGAGCAGGGAAGGAGTGTGAGGAGTCCTCCCCCTGAGGAGGAAGGAGTGGCAGAAACAACATGTGATGAACTGACCGCAACCCCCATTCCCTGTCCCCCTGCACTGCTCGGGGGCAGGAGGTAGAGAATTCAGGACTAAAGTTGAGCCTGGGAGGAAGGGAGGGGTAGGGGGAAGGTGTTTTAAGATTTAGTTTTTATTTTCTCATTACCCTACTCTGATTTTGATTGGCAATAAATTAAACTAATTTTCCCCAAGACGAGTCTGTTTTGCCCATGATGGTAATTGGTGAATGATCTCTCCCTGTCTTAATCTTGACCCACAAGCTTTTCGTTGTATTTTCTCTCCTCTGTCCAGCTGAGCAGGGGAGTCATAGAGTGGCGTCCAGCCAGGGTCAACCCACCACAGTAGAGTATGTGCCCAGTTCAAAAGACTCCTCCACACACTCTGGATGAAAACTTGTTATGAGTTTCCAGTTCACCTTCCTTCATATGCCGTTCCCAAGAATGGGACACCTCAGACACCTTGTGGTATGAGATAACTCAGAATGAGATTAATTTCATGTAACTTTGGATATCTACAACATAGAAAGCTGGATATGAACTAGTTATTTGTGATCCTGTAGCGACAACAGAGAAATAAACACTACAGCATGATTCTGCTATTGAAAATGTCTAGTTTAGGATGAAATAAATAGCATGCCCTAAAGGGCTTGTATCTCTTCAACGACTCTATGGGGGGTCACCAATGACGAGCTTAGATGCAGACATCTACTTCTGCGCAATTGAATTCCACCCCTGCATAGGTTGAAGGAGAAAATCTAACCTTACTCTCTCCAGTTAAAAATTAAAATGTGCTCTTGCAGTAATGGAAGGTATTATTAATAGATGAAACGATTACCAGAATCTTCCTTTATTTCATTAGTTAGGTTGCAAGGTTGCCTAATCTACAAGCTACCTCAGAGCTGGCATATTCTGAAAAGCTCTTGAGAAACAAGTTTCTTCATCCTGTTACTGAAAGCAGCAACTCTATGGTCTGGAGCTGAGGTTCTGAGTATTTTTTCCTTTTCTAGTTAAACTGCAAACCCCCCCTCACAGATTAAGAGTGTTCCTCCTGTTAATCATTTAAATGCCTGGCCTCTCTCCCCAGTTTAATGTTACTCATCAACTATAAAATGTGTATAGCAATATTCACCCTAGTCTTATTGTGAATATTAAGAAGAAAATCTTAATATGTAGACATGTTAATTCTTAGCACATCTACATTCTCAAAAAAGTGCTTGAATAAATGTGAATGAAACAGTCAGAGAGGAGAGTTAGTGGATCCAGTGGTAAGAGCCATCATTTATTAGACTCTTTCTGAGACAGGATTTTGTCATCTGGAGTAGGCTACCTTTAAGGCGTAGACATCTTATTTTGAACCCACCTAACTAAATGCATCCTTCCATTTTCCTTCACCTAAAACCATTACAGTTTGTCTTTCTTAATCTCTAATACGCTGTGTAACTGTCAAACTTCTTCTACCTTCACGTTATACCAACCAACCACTCTCCCTTCAATCTCTCTCCCCTTTGCTGCCAGCCTTTCCAGCTGGAATTCCTTGTTGTATGTTCACTTGTCTTTCGATCCCTTCTGCAAAGGTCAAAATCATCATCTGACTTCACAAAGTCAACACAGATTAGTATAAAAAACTCAGATATCTTTCACAGTCAGTTACTTTCCACACCATTATACATCTTTATTTGTTTAAAAAGAAAACATCCCCAGCATGTCACGATGCCCCTCCAGAAGAGTACTGTAAGAGCCTGAAGTGTGCAACCCACTCTCTCCTGGACTGATGAGGGGCAGCATGTTCTCATCATTCATCAGCCTCCTCTGCTCAGTGCACTAACTCTACCTGTGAAATGTGCTACCATGCACTCTCTGCTGCACACCAGAGAGAGCAGGACACCATGCTCAGGCACCATGCACGCAGTACTGTGAAATCTTCTCCGTCAGCTTTCATTTCTGCAGCTTTAAATGGGTTAGTATCATCAGCAAGCTTTGTCATATCGTAAGTATGTTTCGTCATTTCTGCCTTTTCTCAGTTATTTATGGATGGATATTTATGCAGACCATGAAAGAGATCTTTCCTTGTGACCTCCCACACTAAGAAACTGGAAGAACTGAAAACTGGCAATTTATTTCAACTTTCAACTTCTGATCTTTTAACCATTATTTACCTATCAGATGACCGTCATCATCCTCTATCTTCTTTAAATGCCTTTGCTGAGGGCATTTAACAAAAGCCTTTTTGGAAATCCCACTATATCTACCCAAGCTCCCATATGTTTGTAATTCCTTTAGAAAACTGATTGATAGATTTCCAATGCCTGACCACATCTTCCACCTCTGCTCTTTATGAGAGCCTCCACCAGCCTGCCCCGTACAGACACCAGATGTTGTTCTCTGCAGTTCCACAGATCTTGCCCAGACTTCTTCTCTCACATTTGCACATTCCTCTGGCAGTTTTAAACAATTAATGGTTAAATATTTCATCCTTGAATTCTTTTAGGGATCTAAGGTGAATATGGTAATGCCTTGGTTATCTGTGAACAGCAGTTCATTTGTTGTTCTGTTCAAAATTTCTTCTACAGACATTTCGACATGACAGAGATTTTTGAACTATCTGCCATAAGGATGGTTTTCTTTGTGTGAAACAAACTTTTTCAGCTCCCCCATGGCAAACACAAATGTCAAGAGTTCATTCATTTGTTCGGTCTTCTCCAGGATAAGTGGTCTACAAGCACACCGTTTACACTTTGGCCATCTATTAGCCTTGCAGCCAACAGCTTCTTGGAAGCTTCCTGTACATCATGTGTTTCCAAATGATTTATTTATTAAATTGCATTTATTTATTAATTCTCAAGCAAGTCATTACTCAAAATCTTTTTCTTTTGATCTGACTGCATTTTTATATTTAATTTGCCATATTTTATGTTCTTCTATAGTTCCTTATTTGGAGAGGACATCATTCAGTCTTTGAATGATGAATGATTCATTCTTTGCATGAGAATATATCATTCCTGGAATGATATATAGTTATTTTGAATAGTCTTTTTACCTTTTAAGTCACTCCTTACTCACAGTGGCTTGGATTTTATTGGATTTTATCTTTTCTTCATTGCTTTAACAGGATATTTTTTAAAGTATTATGTGCATTTCCTCTGAGACTCCAAGATGATATTTTTAAACAAAGCATACCTGTACATATATATCCTTTTGCTGCGTCTTTTAATTTCTTTTAAGCAAGATTCCTTTTTTTTTTTTTTTTTAATTTGCTAGTTTTGGAAATTACAACACTATGATGGTGTTTGAGGGGCTTCGTTTTATTTTCTTTTGGTTTTGTTTTTTTTACGTTTGTTGTTCCTGCAGTGATGTGCCTTATAGTCACTGGTACAAAGTAGCCCTTGGACAACACTGCTTTGAACCAGGACCTGCATGCAGATCAGGATGACCAGTTGTGCATTTCCTCACTAGCTGCCATTTGCTGCAGTCATTAACGAACATTTGGCTAAGAATTTAGTCTCAGCATCACACTCCAAAGAAAGATTTATCCAGATCATACAGCGGTAATTAGCATCTTTCATTATTACTGTCTTTCTGTCCTGAGAGACCCTCTGATCTCCTAAAACATGTCACATGTCACAATCAGGGTTGAGAGGTACAGGGATCAGCGAAACAGTTCAAATGCAAGACATTTCCCAGTTTCACCTTGGAGCTTCAATCCATGCAGATTCTGTGCTATTTACTGGAAGTCAGAAGTTAGCATAAATTATGCAGTCTTTCAGATAGTTGGCTATGAAGAGCTGCCTCTATTAATTCTTCATTCATCTTGCCATATGTACGATTTTTTGCTAATTCAATCTTCTCGTATTTACGCTAGTGAAATTAAGCCCGTTCAAAAATCATACAGCAACATGGCACAAAATCTTTAACAAATTCTTCTTTTTCAAGAGTATCTGAGAGATCTTGGATCATTAATGGATCCAGTTTCCCACATTGCATGACAATTACAGAGACCAAAGATACTCCAATTAAATCAATATAAGGCTGTCACAATTTTTGTAAAAAGAAATTTCCCACCTTCTATATGCCATCTTGAGATCAGCTACTGTGTTAACAACTAACATCAACATGACTTTGCTCATGAAAAAAATGTGGCAGACAGAGAATTTGCTTAGCACAGGGAAACAGGAGAGAGCTGTCTCTATTTTCAGGGACAGCTATTTGATTCATCCAAGGACAGGCCACACAAATCATCTGGCTTTTCCAAAATATTGCGTGCAGATATCCATGTAGATTTAATCAAAGCTTGATGCTCAGTGTCAAAGTAGTAGAGAATGAGCAATTCAATAAGAATTGTGGAAGAGTCCTCCCATTTTACATATTAATCTAAGTCTAGTAGAAAACAATTTCTAAGAGATACTTCTGCTGCAAAAAGATTAATTTTAATGGCAGGAAAAATTTCATCACTCCTAAATCTATTCTAGTTACCAGAATAACAGGCTGTTAGAAATAGCTAAATATAAATAATAATAATAATAAAAAACTAACAACAAACCAAACCAAAACTCAATCAATGTAAAACACATATAGAAGATTTTATGAAACCACTTTATGAAAAAATACGGCCACCATTTGGTGAATGATATGCAAAATATTCATATAGGACTCCTCAAAATGAATTGTTTTGAGACCATTACTGCTGCACACAGCTTTAATTGAACTATTTTATTAACTTTCTCTTCTACAATGCCTCTTATAAGCAACATACAGATAGGTCTCCTGCATCATGACGTGTTTTGCAATTACAAATATACATAGTAAATATACAAAGCCATACTGCTTTTCTTGCCTTGTCATACACACATCTTTTTGTCTTTTTATGGATCTGCTTTTGTTGCATTTATTGTAAAATCAAATTTGTTAAAGGTCATTATATTTAAAATAACAACACTTCTCAATATATTCATTTAAATCCTCCTTAAGTATAGAAATGAATGAGAGACATCTGGTTCCAACCGAGACAGGAAATGTCTTTTTGCTGATGTGGGATCATATTCATTTCAAAGAAGTCTAAGGGTGATCTTGGGAACTACAGATGAATATATTTAATAAAGTATCAGACAAACTGGTAAAAAGCTACAATAAACAACAGAATAGTAGGAAAACAGATAAATATGGTATATTGGGGAATAATTCTCTTGCTTGTTTTCTTTCCCCAAACATCTCTGGTTGTACAATGGCCTAAGTAGATGGGTAACATGCTGTTTCAACAGCAGCAGAAGCTAGCAAAGCCTGGTTTCCTACGGATTTGTGTCCTGTGTGTCCATATTCTCCTCTACCCATTTCCTAATCTCCTCCCTCACACCCCATATCCTAGCTGCTATCCGTGACATAGACCACCAGAGCTCTGCAGCTGAAGCCACAGGGTATGTCCCTGCTGGCTGGCCACTCAGCAGGTGAAACAGAGCCGTTCACTGCCGAGCTTGGGCTGAAGCACTTTCCTGGGGCTGTCCTTCAGCAGTCTTTCTGAACAGCATCAGGTGGCCCTGCCACTAGAAGAAGCAGGACCTTCTTCCTTGCTACTGCCCTCTTCACATGTGCCCGTGTAAGCTCTGATGTATTTTTTCCCATTTTTTTGTCCATTTATTTTTTTTTTAGTTGGCTTGGTTCCCCAGTCTAGTTCACTACTAGTTCAAATGGAGGGAAGGAAGGCTTTCAGTGATATTGTCAGCTAATGTCAGCTTAAAATGAAAATGCCTGTCAAAGTAGAGGCTCAGTTTAAGTGTCTACCAAAAGTCAACCACCAATAGTTGTGAAATGCATAACTTTTCTGAGATCATCACCCCTGTGTCAAATTTGGTAGTGCTCAATCAATTTAAACATTTAAAAGTTATCAAGAAGAAACTAACAGATGGATGAATTGGCAATTACAGCACATAAGCCCACTTCTTTAGGAAAGTAAGCTATAAATTATATATATTATGTGTATATACATACATATATATGCACGCAAACATGAAGACACATCTATCTGTATGTCTATACATACACTTAATGATAGGCTGGAAGGCTGTGGCTAGAAGGTGGGTATGCTTCATGGCACACCATGTAGCTGTGGTGCCCAGCCTGTCCTAAGCAGCAGTTCAGCTGGAGCTCCCTCCTGGAGCTCCTTGTCTACCTAAGTCATGTCTGGGAGAAGGGACACAGGACCAGGGCATACACTGGGCCCAGTGACTGACTGGGAACCTTCTGATTCCTTGGTATAGCTATAACCTGAAGATTTTTTCATACTTAATAAAGAAATTTTTGGAACAATTTTGGACAGCTGACTAAAAATACCAGCACAGTACCAAATAACGCTGGGGAACTATTAGGGATATACACATTCCAGGTACAGCTGTCTCCTGAACAGTACATGAAACTCTAAATCCCTTCCTCAGTGAGGATACAGCAGAATGTGAAAAGTATAGATAAAGCTAACAAGGATGACTGGGGGCAGGAGAAAGCTTACATATGGAGTAGGACTGATAAAGATTAGGATGCTTCAGCTTCAAAAAGAGCCATCTGAAGGTGACACACAGTAAAGGGCCTTATTTACAGTGCTGGAAAATGTTTTGCTGCCTGTGGTGTGTGGGGACACGTCAGACTGAATTCCCGCGTTCCCTGGTGTACTAAAACACTCTTGCGGTCACCTCCAATAGCAGGATGCTCAACGCAAATACCAACCAGCTGGTTTCTTCCAGCCTTAAGTTCTACGTAATGAGGCAACAAGCTGAAACCAAAGAAAAGGGTGCCCACATAGTTACATTGTGGAATTTGCTCCCTCAAGAAGGCTGGATGCTAAAGCTATGACAGATTCCAAAGAGCATCAGACATACTCATGCTTCCACCAGTGACAATTAGGTGCAATGGGCTTGACACATAGCCTGCCTCAGGATATTCCTAAAACACTGGTGAGACACCACACTCAAGATGGTTCACTCTCATTCATTTTTAAAAATTATTTCCCTAAACCTCTGGAAGAAGCAGTATACTGGGTGACATGTACCTAAGGTCTGACTTTGGTATGACCATTGTCATTTTCCTACAGTTGTGTTGAGGAGTGGGAAACAGAGAGGTTTGTCTCTGGTGCACACTGGTGAATGGTGTGTCATGAAGGAGACAGATATAAATGGTCTACATTATCACTCTCCAGTGCTGGCTACATAAGAGAAATGCACTGCCACTTTGCCCCTAGGAAAGAGCAAGAACCCCACTGTGGTTTTCAGAATTACTCAATTACTGGATTTGACACTCCAGTTCCTTTCTCTCTCTGCTTCCATAAGGAATAATACACACAAAGGGCTTAACGGCCCACGCTAGACATCCTTTCTGCTGTCTCAGATAGGATCACCGTTTTCAGAGAGTCTGGACAAGACCTAAGCCTTCCCCTTTCTCCCTGTAGCCCTTGTAGCATTGGGACTCAGCTGCACTGAACAAGGCGGTGGAAAGAGGAGGTTTCCCTTTTGCGTACATGGCAGGGTAGGCAGATGATTCAAAATTTAATCATGTATATAAATATGTACATATATATGTACGTATAAATATATATACACACTTTATGCAGAAGATCTATTAAAATAATGTTAAGGTTATGAAGAAAGGCTCTTAAAAGTTAGAAAATTCCATCATTAATTCTGCACAATGTTTACATTGTTCAGTCCTTCACAGGAATTAAAGATAGGTTCATGGGTTTTTTCCACAGGATCTTGCCCCATTAAAGCAGATGGTTGCTTTAAAATTAATAAGCAGTTATTTGTTCAATACTTACAGTTCAGTCTCTTGCCCTGGGCTTTATTTATGGCACACTACACAAGCACTGCCCTGAAAATTTATTAACTTCCTTCTGGGTAGAAGCAGTTGAAAATCTTCCAATAAAAAAATACCCTTTTGTCAAAAGAAAAACTTTCTATGGCAGACTTTCAGCATAAAGAAATTTCATTCTGAAAAAAGAGAGAAAGAAAGACAAAAGGAGAGAAGGAAAGAAGGGAAGAAAGGAAAAGAAGGGAGGAAGGGAGGAAGGGAGGCAGGAAGCCCTGTTTTAAAAGCATTTTGATTATGTTGTGATTTTTTTATATTTTCAAATGGAACATACTGTCTTTTGTCATTAAAGACAAAAAGTACTCTTGTATACATATACTTATAAATTAAATCCATCTCCAAAGATTTGACTTTTACGACAGAAAGAACACTTTAAGCTTAAAATTTTTTTTTCAAAACATTTGTTTCACCAGAAGATCAAAATTATTTTATTTTTTTCTAAATTGCAGTGGGGTGAAGCTAACTTCCAATTTTTATTTTTTTTCCCACGAACCAGTAATTCCCATAGACCTTTATTTCTTGGTTTTATGGTGCTTATTGCCATAGATCCTGAGTGTTTCACCCTATTAATTAATTTCCACAGTGCTTCTATAGGAGACAGGGATTTTTTGAAGCCTATTATTTTATAAAGGGTCAAGTAAATGAAGGTGACAAGGGATTGAGATACAACCTGAGTGTGTAGGATGAAAGAGAAGCTTGTAAATGTGAAGACTATTTAAAATTACCTCATAATAACCAACATGAACATTTTCCTAACTGTAATCACTTTTCACATACTGGCTTCAATGATAGCCAATGAAGCCAGCACCAGCTAGAAAGAGAATTTATTATTCCCCCCACTCCCTCCATGGACTACAGCATCATTAAGAGAAGAAATAGTGCAGAGAAATGTGAGGCAGTATTTCTGCATTAGGTCACAGCAGAACAGCAATGCTCCTCTTGCAAAATCAAAATGGTAACACTTTGGTATTTGTATTCAGTAAATCCAGTTTGAAGAACAAATGGAAATATAAACTGGAACAAGCTCTGTGATTGGCCTTATTTTGATATGAAATAAACTCTCAACTTTTCATGCAGTTTGCTGCAATGTTTGGCAGTGGATTGTGAACTGCATTTGAAGAGAAGTGACATTACTGTTAGATCTGCTGAAAAGCTTCATCAAACCTAGCGCTTTCCCCTTCTACAACTCTGCAGTGCCATACACCTTTAAGCTGCACAGCTAGTTTGTTTAAGTAGCTTTTCAACAGCACTTTTGCAACAGAAATACATAAATGTTCACATAACACTGAGTTTCATTGGAATGCTGTAGTTAAAGGGGTATGCAAAATGGGTGTTCGGTCCCATCGACTTGACATAAACAATGACAATACCACAAGGACAAACATGTTAACGTGGAAATCGTGGCTTAGTGAACCAGGAGCAAACTGCTTGCAAATGGATTTATTATGAAACAGTAGCACTGATTGCTTCATAGATTACTCTGTGTAGCTGTGTTTTACTTCGGATAAGCACTGCTGTCTGGAAAAGCGATTAAGGATTGCTGGATTTTAAACTGTTAATCTATCAACAGGAGACACATCCGCTTATAGTACCATGCATTCAGAACATCTACTGAAGTCTACGGGATCAGGCATAGAAGCTGAGGGCAAAATATTGTCCTACTTGCAACCGGTGGAGAAAGAGAAGCCTTGTTAGATGTTGTAGCAGAGGTTAGAAAACAGCTTCCTTGCCTGGGAAACATGCTTTGCAGTGGTGACCTGTTACAGTGCACACTGCGGCAAATGAAGCAGACAAAACTGCAGATATATTAAAATGTCTTTTCCAGCTACAAAAGAAAGTTCCACAGCGAATCTGGTAAAAGTTTTCACAGGATGGTGGCGGATGTTTAATTGCCAAGAGCCGCAAAGGCGCTGGGAAGCCATCTCATCGCTACGATTAGTCACTCTGAATCAATTGTGACTGACAGGCACAAAGAGGATGGAAACCAATGAAGCAAGAAGTTTACGTGGTTTGCTGAAGAAGTCGGGGGGAAAAAAATTGTTTCCTCTCATTTCACATAGATTACCTTTCAGCCACTGGGAGATCATCCAAATCTTTCCAGTCAAACAGTCTTTATGTAACCTGGATCATCACCAAACCAAAAGCAGAAAGCAATTACAGACTGAGAGATGTGAAGGCCAAATCAAAGGAAATGTAACATACAATGCTCGGCCTATATGGTGTCACTGCTTCCTTGCTCTTGCTGAAGTTGTCGATATAAAACATTCCCTCTGCGGCATCTGTGGCCGAAGAGAAATTTTACCAGATGATGTTGTCTGACTAGAGGCCTGTTATCAAGTTACATACAATTCCTGGTATAGCACAGATGACTTGTTTTGATACACTGCTATCATGGAGAAAAACGTAAGATATGCCAGGAACAATTTCCAGCTGATTCCTCACATGCCCATTGCCTTGATAATTTTTATGAGTCCCTGAAGTGTTAGAAATGTCGACCTCCATCCTCCCACCAGGAATAAAATCAGGAACGTATGAGCATGGGTTTCTCAAGGCCAGTTTATTTAGCTAAAGGACACAAAACACCCCGTTTCTGTGGTGACTGTAATCCTTTGCAGTGTTGTTCTCTCCTTGGTTCTTGGAATTTGCATTCTCAAAACAGGAGAATAGCACAATGGTAAAAAGTTGAGTATTGTACAATATCTATATTGTAATACTAAGACGACATAAGGAAGGAGACGGTCATTCAAACACGTTAGAAAGAAAGATTTCTAGGTAATACCACAGAAAGAAATAAATAGCAGGAGCAATAAAAATAATAGTTGTTTATCATTACGGATGAATGCCATTACTAGCCCAAAGCTAGTCTACATTTTTCATGAAGTTGTTGAAGGCATTAAAAAAATCCAAGATTTTCAAGCAGATACAGATGTAATTTCAGTATGACAGAAATTACTGATCCATTGGTTTTCCCTCTCTTAATGAGGGAGCTTGCTTTACAACTTCCTAAAACTCAATGAACTTTGTAAGAGCCTGAAAGACTTCTATTAATAGCTAAGATGTCTTCAGGTACAAGGTTACGATATTCATATCTGCACACAAAGCTTGTGGGGAAAATTCACCCGGGGTATATGCTTGGGTATATATCAATTGTGGGCGCACTGTTTGATCAGCCAAGTGAGTCGTGAGATACAGCAGAACTCAATTACAAGCAATTGATTCCCATCCCCACAATTCCCCGGCCTCCTGAACATACCTCGCAATCTAGTATGAAAATGGCCTGGAATTCAGCAGGGCCCGGGATCAGTGCCAGAAACCACAGGATACCCATCCATATGGAAATGTGCAGCCACCAATGCAGCACAGAGCGGTATAGATGCCTGGCATAAATCATAGGTAACATCTAACAGTGCAGGCACAACAGTGGGAGCGGGCAAAGCAGAGATACATCGGTACAGATACACTGATGTAATTATTATTCCAGAGAGGATTCTGAATGTAAGCAAGCCATTAGATGTGATGACAGCTTCTTTGTTTTTTCTTACAGAATTTCACCATAATATACAGGCTAAATTTGATTGGAAATGGCAGGATATTTTTTTCTGACGATCCCAGGCGTTAAATCATCGTCCTCTGCGTGTGTGTGTGGTTTCTTCTACATCATTTTTGTGGATACTAAAGAAAGATATGGATAAATTCTGAGTTAAAATGTAGGAATATATTTCTTTTTTCTTCTTCATCAGATTTTTTTTTATTTACAGCACAACAAACTGTAAGTTACGTTTGATTTTTGTGGAAATTTCTATGCATGTTGATCACAGTATGATTTAGTAACGGTCTTTTCTTTCTTGTTTAAAATACTAATTTTCTGTTTTGTATTAAAGTTTTAGGGTCTTTTCAACAATTCTCTACAGCTTTCATGAATATGGGTTCCAAGACTATTATCTACAGGCATCCTCAGATATTAAACAAACACTGTGAAAGTAACATAGATGACTATGTATACACTTAAAATTTAAGAAGTTCTTCCAGCTAACAAATTAACTTTTAAGTAAAATTTTCCTAATTGTTTTCACTTATTGTCTAATGTGCTAACATAGTATCAACATTTAATAGGTGAATCAAGTACCTTTTAATACTGTTTCTGAATTTCAGCAATGGAAAACTGTAGTAAGTAGAAAATGGAAAAAACTGCACTAAATGTATTATGATGAAACTGCAGTGATTCACCTGTCCATTCCCCAAATAGTCCCTAAAATCCTTCTTTAAAAATTAAAGACTCTGGTGTTTAATTTGCCCATAAAGTATTGGGGGGGGGGGGGGGGGGCAGTTTTCACTCAGAAATTCTATAAAGTTATTTAAATAGGTTCGTTCTGCCTGTGGCATGGAAGCCTTCCTCTTTTGTGTTCAGACCAAACTTCATTCTTCCAAGCCTGCCTATGTGGATAAATCATAATATGGGTTATCTGTTTCCTTATGAACTTTTCCAACTTCATAGCATTCTTCCTCTCTTCGTCTTTGTAACAGTATTTTTCCTGTATGAATTCCTCCACATTTTACATTTTAATATCTGTATTTCCTCCTGTAATCAGTTACCTTCTGATCTTTAAACTTGGCTGCAACTACATTTGATTCATCTTTATTTTCAACTTCTTAAAACCATCTTAATCTCGCCTTTCCTCTTTTTTTTTCAAAATAGAAGTGCAACTTTATTATGATTATTTATGTTGAAGTCCCAGTAAAAATGCAACCTTGCATTGCATAAATATAGAATACAAAACAGTATTTCCTTATCTCAGTGTCCTCCACTGAACATATCCAAGACTCTTATCCAAGACTACTTAAATTTGTACGTTCTTCTTTTAGTGGGAAAAAAAACTTCATCAAATGTTTAATTTCTTAAAGCAGCCTGCATTTTTAATCCCCCCCTTCTGCAACTTTAGCCTCGTTTCTCTCACTTAAAAGTCTCTTCTGTTCCCCACATGGACATTTAGCATCACTTGAGTACTCACCTAGCCTCCAGCTGCTGGACCAGAAGGGGCAGGGGGCTCCTCTAGGTCCTATCTATCTTATATATACCACTCCTACATGGGTGGCTCAGATAACCTAAACAATCTCAATTAGCTCTAGTCACCTATGTTCAGGCAACTGGGCATAAGCTCCTACAGTCAATGAAACCTGGGGAGCAGTTCAGTCTTGGGGAAGTCTTGGGGAGCCTCAACTGGCGGCTCAGTTCAGTCTCCTGGCCTGGTGTCTATTGTCATTTGAAATGTCTTATGTTACTCTGCCTGGCCTCCAACTGCCATTCAAAAGAGTGGCCATCTCTAGTAGGTCCCATGCCACACCTGCTGGCTCCATGAGAATGTCTCAGGCACCCTAGTGCATCTCAACATTCACCAGTGTTTGGGCCAGCTGAATCAAGCTCTACACATCACCTTTAGGCTTCATTCACTGCACTGAATAGACTTCACCTTCCTCAGTTAGAGCTTAGATACCTTGGGCTCAATTCAGTCTCTTAAAAAAAGGCATCTAGCGCCTTTTGAGATGTCCTGGAGTATCTGAGGCATTCTCGCAAGGCTGGCAAGTATGGCACGGGACCTATGGGAGAAGACCCACATGCTTCTGGAAAAGATACTGGAGGCCAGACAGGTCATCTCAAACGGCTGTAAATGCCTATGTTTAGGTGACTGAACCAAAGAACAGTTCACATGAAGACATACGATTCTAGGATCTGTGATCTGAATCTCACGTCTAGAATGGGATTCATTCATTTCTTAACTTCACATACAACATCATATCTGAGGTAATCACCTACAGTTCTTTCTGCTAAAAAGAAACCAGTGCTTTTTGGACAGCTATTTTCTCATCCTTAGGTGAGAAAATAAATTAGGTGAATCATGTCATAGAATTACAACTTCTGGTTCAGGAATTCCCTGCTCTGGAATATCCTGGACATTAATAAAGTATTATTTAAAGATTTCTACCATGCATTTGACATCTCTTTTACTTTCCCCAAGACATCTGGTACTCACCACTGCTGGAGACAAGATATTGGACAATTCAGGTTTCTGGTCTAACCCAGCACAACGTTTGTATGCTCTTACATTAACTTTTATCTCTGTAAATCTGCTCATTTCCACCCCTGAAACACTGTCATCTCTAATCCTTCTGGAAGCCTGCTCTAGTTCCTATGACTTCTGCCATGAGTATTGCATCCTTTTCCTGTTGCAAGCAATGGCTTTCTACAGCATAAGAAAAGAAACAGTCCCTTCCTCAAAGAGGCAACATATATGGGTTGTAAAGAGTAAGTATATTGGGTAGGCATAGCTCTTGAGAATACTTTACTCTGTAAGACAAACACACACTTTCATGGTTTGTTTTACAACACTGCAGAAAGTGGTTATGAACTGGAAAAGGCTAGCAACATCAATTCCAGCAACACTTGTATATGTATTTTTTTTCTTGGTTAAGGAGATGGTATTATGAAAATAATACATAGTACACAATGCAAGAAGCATCTGCACTTGGATTAAGAACTTCAGCAACCTGATCTCTGCACTGATGGAACCAGTTAATTTCAGCAAACCTCTAAAGTAATCCAAGGTATCTTAGTAACCATGTAATTACTTAAGCACTCAAAATACCACAATGATGAGTGCTGTGGTGAGTTAAATGGTTGAGGTGACCCTTGTTGTGGACCCTTCACACACTGACATCTAGAAAAACATTGCCCTAATTTTCAGCCATGCTGAGATACCGTACTGTGAACTGAAAACCATGAGAACTGTAAATTCTCAGCAGCTCTAAAAAACACCCCCAGGTGAAACAACTTGTGAATCTCTCTCTATATAGCATTAAGGATGCTATGTCAGAATACAAATTATTTGAATGTGGATTGTGTTTAGAATCCCTGCTATCTTTTGCCCTGCTACTGATTTAAAACCTAGAGAGCTGGACAAGAGACATTCTAGCATAAGGCTAACAATCAACAGCTGCTCAACTGTGATTATCCTATCAGCACAGAAAAAGTTCGCTATCATTCAGGCAAACACCAGTTTTTCCAGTCTGAACTCGAAGGGACTGGCAATTTACAAACAGGTGATAGACTTCAATCACCTGTAAAGAAAATGTTATGGCTGGGCATTTGACAAAGAGAATTACTGCCTATAAGAAAAGGGATAACTGGTAATTTTAATGAGTGAATGAATGAACATACTGCATGAATGGTAAAGGACCCAAATTACCAGCAGATGTATGGAGTTACTCCATGATGTAGGTAGGTAGGCATCTCATGGAAGGAAATTTACCGTACACTGGAGGATGTTGATCAAATCCTCCAAAGAATGCCCACGAGTGGTAACAAAATTAAGTCAAAATGGCATACATTAATCTTATTGTTTTATCTGAGTCCATATAACCCTTGTGCTTTCTAATTAAGGGCAAATAGGCTCTCAACTTTTTTAAAATTTGTTTTATGTACTTAACTTTTCCCTTGAGAGGTAAATTATGCCCACCAGATTAAAGTTCAGAGAAAGGATGTGATTAAATGCTTGAGGCACTATAAAGTGTCAGTACTGGTGCTAATGCCAAGGAAAGATAGATCGTAAGTATCCACTTTAATGAAGAAATAACACAGAGTTTGAATCCAGCAAATGGACCAGAAGGGACAAAGGAAAAAGTCAGTGCTGGAATCTATTCAGACTCAGGAAGTTGAAAAGCACACGCAAGTTGAGATTAAAGTAACCCTTTTAAAAAATCCAGTTATTGCATAATTAAAATAAACACTTTGGGGTCACATTAAACTTTTTGACTGACCCTGAGTTATCACTCTAATTACAGGCATTTCTAACAAAGGGAAGTGCGATATCCTCAAGAGCTTGCATTCATACGACACAGCTTTAAGTATCTGGACACATACATTAGAAACCTATTTCAGCTGCACTTCCTCTAAGGCTGGTGGAGCAGCTCAGCAAGAATCTGACCAACCAAGAAAAGCTGAATAGAATGATCCTGACTGAGACTATACACATCATTTACAAAATTTATAAAAGTAATGACACCCTTATACTGCATACCCTGTCTAAGAGCTATAGAGATAAGGACGTTAACACCTTTCATGCCTGATTCAGAGCAGCCATTTGAACCTCCTGGGAAATATCCTGACTGGTCTTCTTGATGGCTTTCCGGCTTAGACTTTCTAGTTCTCTCCGTTGAACATTTCACTGTGCACAAATTAAGCATTTACGGGCGTGTCAGCACTCAAAAAGGCTAGGAGTGCCCTCAGATCAAGCAGACCTTTGGTTTGTTTTACAAACCTTACAGCACATTTTAGCTCCATCGTTATAAAAACTTAAATAGTTCAATTTTTAATTATCTAAGCGATGAGGTGCAACTCCTTGATTTTGTGAATGGTAGGTATTTAATTTTTTTGATCTGGCTTGAAAAGACAAAATGTATAGAAAATATACTCTTTTCATATGTTTGCCATTTTTAACATGAATTCACAAATATCTAAGGACATCCCATTGTTGTCTTTCCTTTGAAGGATAAACAAGTAAGCCTTCAGCAGGGCTATAAGGGTCATAACAAGTCTTTGGTTTAAAAAGAAGCCCTTCGCACTAAAGTAGTATGGTGTGAGGGATATACAGGCTGTATACACAAATCTACGTATGATAGGAACTCTCAGAAACTTTCAATGTTTTTTAGTCCAGCTACTCCAAAACAAATATTAAGACCATGAAATACAGGATTCGAGAAAATAGCGAATGAATCCACTGTGCTATTTGCAGCATCAGGTTTGAAAGCTGCTCGCCTCTAGATCTCTAAGCTCTGTATCTGTTGTGTCAGATGGGAATACAACAGACTATGCAGTAAAAGGAGTGGTCATACAGGCACAGTATGTACTTCCCACTTACTAGGCCTGTTCACTGCACTCTTCCCATCTGAACACAATAGTATAGAAAATATTTATGGGGCGGTAAGTAATTTTTGTGGATTCTTCCCATTCCACATAGCCCAGAATACTCTGAACCAGCTCCAGGAAAACAGGAGCTTGCCAAAACATTAGTTCAAGCAGGTGGTTCCAATTCATAGGACCTTTACCTTCTCTATGCTTCAGAGGTTCCTGGAACAACAAAAAACCTCACATCCCTGTGTTGGCAAGCATAAGATTTGAAAGGCAGATGTTATTCTCACATCCACCCATCGGAATCCTTTTGCCAGATTAGCTAGTATCAGAAGTATTGCTTAGCTTTTGAACTGGCCACATGGGAGGGCTGCTATAATAGGGCAGCTACAAGCCATGTGCTGCCACTTATCTTTATGCCTCTTACTGCGAAAGAAAGAAAAAAAAACAGGAAAAAAAGAACGGAGTCTGAAGAACGGTAATTTCTTACCTGCTAATTTGTTTCTCCACATGCCCTAATATGCAAACCCAAATGCTAGCTAAAACTCCTCCTGTCAGCAGATGGACACAGGGAAAACATAAAGCCCCTGGGGTGTCGGATTTGAAATGCAGAGGGATGATCTGTCTGGCTAAGTTCAGATTCAAATTTCTATAACAATAAAGGGGAAAATGCCATTTCAGAATGTGCAGTAGAAAATTTTCAGAAAGATAAATTCTTCAGAGAGAGAAAACAACAGTTAACCAGTTGAAAAGATACTACAATTTTACAGGTTATTACTAATTCCAAAAGCAGTATCAGCTGAAGTGATTACTTAAGTAAACCGTGGACAATTGATAAATATTTTTCTTCTGTTTTCTGTGTGTCTGCAAACATTTGGATTACAAGGTTGGTCTGTGCCCCTCCAGCTGGGACTGATATAGGGCTAACAGTGGAGGATTGTTATCCCTTGATAATTTCTTATTCAGATGGATGCACATGACATGCCCAGCCCACCCAAGTAGGACTGGTAACCAAACAGCTGACCACCTTGTAACATGATTAAAGCTTATCACAAAGTCACATGGCAATGAAAGATGACTGGCCATCTATGACATGATCAAGCCTGATCAAAGCAATATCTCCTTTCATTGATTTGAAGGAGAGAAGCATGTGCTGGAAGAGGAAAAACTAGGGCAACATTTCTAACAAAAACAGTTTAAGAAGGAGTAGATACAATGTGGTTTGGCCACTTCATACTTACATGCAGCAGCATGTCCATGCTTTTGCCCTCAAAACCTACGTTAAGCTCCTACTCCCCAGGCAGGAATCCTTAGGAACCTCTCACCGATGATCTCAAACAGCCAGCACACTGAGTGAGGAGCTACTGAGAGCCAGAGAGTAAGAAATACTGACAACATGAGCCTACCTTACATCCATCCCTACATAGAATTTAGATTAGTCAGGACTATAGAAAAGTTCCTCTGTCTTTTGAAGACGCGATATCCTGATTTTTTCTTGAAGAAACATAACAGAACTCATGCTTTTTTGTTCCTGTTGTTAAAATGCAACCAGAAGTGGTGCCAACACCCACTTTTAACATAAGGTGTAGTGTCCACACCTCAATTGGAAGGTTCAGGTTCCATGTCCTCCCAGCAAATGGTTCAGCTCACATCTCCCCCCTGACAAATAAGGGTCCTAATAATCAGCCACATAACTAACTAGGATGGGCGGACTTTCTGTCCCTCTGTACAGTAAAGGAGGGGAGAACATTGATAGATCATGACATTGTAATCCAGAGGCTATGGTGATCAGCAGGAAAGCGACATTTGTAGGCTTTGGTCCTTGCTTCTAGCAGAACTCTAATATTAAATGAGTTAAAGGTAGTCAATGTCCATTGAGTTTTTCAGGCTGAGAAGAGTGTTACATTCCCCATTTCTGGGGGTGAGAGTGCCTTGAAAATTTGGTGCTGTATCTGGTGTGCATGCGGGCGCGTATGTGTATTTGGCATGGAAGCACTACTGCCTCCTCTTCAGCTGTGTTTCAGGGGAAAGCATCCATTGCATTTTTGTGAGGCCCAATCCATTAGGCATGCTCCAAAAATATCTAACAGATTGAGTCCCTCAAGCGTTTGTAGATGGAGCATAGCCTGCTTTCCCAACCTTCCCCTTACTTTAGACAAATGAAAGGTATTGAGTTCTTTAATTTGGCTGTAAGTGTCTCAAGAACTCCACAGTCCTCCAGGAAGGCATGTAATCAAGCCAGGCAGCAGAGGAACAGCTGGCTTTTGGATCATCAGTCCAGGCTCAGGCAATGCAATTCCACTTAAGTCCTCCTGTGGATGCTTTAACTCTTTTATTGGCTTCAGCCCCGTGATGGTATCTATAGCAGCTGTGACTTCAAGTTGATATTGATGTGAAAAGGTGAAAAGGTTGGAGGATGTTCAAGTGGCTGGCTTAAACATTTCACCAGGAAAAGTGCATTCTCTCTTGGCACAAGAGCATAAGGTTGAGTCGCTTCTCTCTCAGTCCTAAAACTTAAAGAATCTCTAAAGCCTGCCAAGCTTCTCCGAAAATATTGAAAAGAATAAAAAGATGACCTGACTTTCTGTCACATAAAAAAGTCCTCTGAAGGCAGAGGAAGTCTTTTCATTTTCAGAGGAAAAAAAGATGGAAGAATAAGAGAAATTCTGGAGCTAACTGTGAGAATGTTTCTCTGAGGGAACAGAAATAAAGAAGTGGTAGGGGATCTCTGCAACTGGGGATGGGTCTTCTCCCACCCTTCTATTCAAATGAATGTTAAGCTCAATAGTGAGTAATCTCTGAGAGATGTGTCCAATGTGTATCAGATTTTCTTTCTCTGCATTGCCACCTTAGAAAAGCGTGTTTGCTTGTTATTTTTCCTGGACTTCTTCCCAATGTTTGTATACTTGTTTGGTTTTGCTGTTACTCACCTATGTATTACACCAGTTTTCCTTTACCCTTCTTCACTTCCAGTCCTTTCCTGAACGAAATCACTCAAGTTGAATGCTTTCAGCCCTCTGTCTTGTAAAGGTGTTCATCAACCTTTAACTTCACAGAACAGCAAGTTTTCAGCCACTCACACTTTCCAGTTTCTTAAATGGCACCCAGGTTCCCTTCCCCACCCTTTTTTCCCATCTAACAAGGGTCTGCTTTCCATAGCAATAAAGATTCTGGAAAAGAAAGGTCTTGTTTTATTTCATTAATACTTAGGCTTAGACAGCTCTGAATTTCTAGAGAAGATTGAGGCTGTATATAAAACTTCTTTGTGGGCAGAAAAAAGGAAACTTAAAGAGAAAGGTATTTTCTCAGAAAACGTTTGAAGAATTGAGTTTTCAGAGGTGAGTTTTCGCAGAAAAAGAGCTTCAGACAAGCTGAATGCATGGACTGGCTGCCACTCCAAAAGATGCAGGTCTTCCTTAGGTCCTATGTGATAACTGACAGTGCTGTACAGCTGTCTCAAACAATGCTGGTCACAAGCATTTAGTCAAGTAAATTAAGCCCGCAGGGATAGGATTCAACACCCAAATTTAAGATCCGGAGCACAGACACCTTGGTGTGAGCTAGGTGTCCAAGTCACTATCATGGCCATTACAGGTCTTGTCAGTGCAGCCAGTGGAGTATGCAGACTTACTCAGCTGACCAAATGGAAGTACCTAGGTTAGGGTGCAAAACCCTTTGAATGTATTGGGTTAACTTCAGTCGCCCAAATAGGCATCTTGTGCCATTTAAGATGTGCTGGCTAATCCTGCCTGCCCTCCAGTTGTCTGTCCAGAAGTCACATTGTGCTGTATCCGAAGGCCCCCTTTCAGTGTACAAAAGCACAAGGTTCAAATGGCTCCCGTGGAGGAACCTGAATCCCACCCCCACTGTCTGCAATGGAAAGTTAAGATACCTCACTCACATTCTCATAGCTAAATTTCTGTGCTTGAAGCCAAAGCTGAACTTCACTCTAGGGGACTGCCTTTGAAATGCAGTGTACAGAGAAAAGAACTAACCCCCTTTTAGAGTGGAAACATTAAAGACACTCTCAAATACCTTGGGAACCAGAGAGTATAGATAATTCATTTTTTTACTTATTTCTCAGACTTAAAACCCCATTTTGAAATGTTGGGGATAAGCAGTAGGTCTCTGGTAAGGCTTCTAGATTCTTTCTCACTTCTGTTTCTCTTACAACCCCATCAGCATCCTGGCTGGACCTTCTCTGAGTTTCTCTGAAACTTCTTCTCCAGGCAGTGCTCCCCCTCCCCACCACACCCACACATATTCCTATTACTCCCCACGGTAATATCCCCTTTTTACAAAGCGTCATGGAAAAAAATTACAGGCATGGCAGGTCACGATTCGCTTGACAAAAAGACGTGCTTTTAACAAGTACCTGTTCCACAAAGGAAGACTACCCCAGCTTCATGAATACTGACTGAATACTTACTCGGTGTTTTTTTTCAAATATGCTTAGCTCTTAGGTGGATACTCCACGCTACACTTCAGATACTGTTGTTGGCCAAGAAAGTGGTGAGAACAACTGCATTTATTCAAACATCAAAGATCACTTTGTTTTATGGGTGCCTTACTAAAGCAGCATGCCTTACTAAACACTGGCTCCACCTGCACAACTTGGTTTACCTACAGCAGTTGTTTAAGCTGTTGGAGAGAATACGGTGAGAGAAATGGCAGTGCAGAACTGAAAGTCTTTTAAAATTCCCAGTGCCCTTCTTCAATCTTTGCCTTTTGCCGTCTTTCATTCATTTTGTACGATAGCAACCTTGTGAAGTACAATAGGGATACATTGCTAAGTACAACCAGAAAGCCAGCTGAGAGTAGTTTTTTTGAATACAAATGATCCCTGAAATCATTTACTTAGGAAATCAGACAGTGAGGATTAGCCGGTATCACCCTCCGTAAATGCTTAGGATCACGTATTTAAACAAACAGCAATCTCTTAAGAGAATTAGTATTTTGGGGTCCTTTATGTATTACGTAATGTAAATGACATGATACACTAAGTCACAAATACAATAAAAGCACACAGGAAAGCAACGCCACTCTTCCAAGTGTCAGGACTTCACTTTAATTTATGACTGCACGTACATAACACGATTCTTTCAAAGGGTTAATAGCCCACTCTTAGACTAAACTGTTTATTGCTTTTACAGTAGCACAATTCCTAAAGAAATTAATTTATGCTATTTAGCCTAAGTCTTATTTTTGCTGACTTTCAGCTTTTAAAAAAAGTACTGTTTAATCTCCTATAGTCTTTTATTTTTCTCTCCAATTTCATGTTAACTAGCTTACCAAATCAAAACCTATCCCACAAAGGATCTCATGGGAGTGGAGAATCCAGTTCATAAGTGGAGTTCAGCCCAGATATTTTTCTGCTCCCTCCTGCTTTATTTTTGGTCTGTCATGACAAATCTTAAAGGAGAGAAAAAAAAAAACCCCACACAAAACCCAGCAAATATTATATAACTGTATAAAGCTGGCAATTTAACTCTTTCCAGCAGAAAATTGTTTCTAAATACACTGTGTCTGGAGCTGAAAAACCTCAGTATGGCAATCCAGCTCCAGGACTTCTCAACGGAGAGTGCAGCAGCTCTCCGAGCAGATGTCCACACACAGTGAGTCACTGGCAAGGGCTCAACCTGGGATCATCGGCACCCAAGGACAGCCGCCCTCGGTTTTCAGCTGAAAGAGCAACTCTGCTGCTCGTCCCTTACTCCGCGTGCAGGGCACTCAGCTAACCTGAGTAAGCTGGGGAAGAGCATCGAGGTGGTGCAAAAACGTCTGGAGATGTGATTTTTCTGTCAGTCCTCCAGTCGCATTAGTGAAGTGGCGTTCAGCAGCATTCAGCTGGGGAAAGGGGCAGCAAGGTTCTCATCGCTTTAACCTAGAGCGGGTACAGAAATGGACACATGCAGGGAGCGGCCTGCTGCCTGGCCCCCGCTGCCTTCCCCGGGGCTGGGCCGCAGCCTCGGGGCGGAGGGGACGCCTGAGCCTTCCCCGATTTCAGAGAGCTCAAGCGAACAGCTCGCAGATGCTGGGGCTGCAGGTTTCGACAGGCGAACCGGAGAACGGCACTGAGCACATTTAGTTTCATCGGGGGGGGTGGGTGGTGGTGGTGGCGGGGGTGCTCCCAGGGCTTCCCTTCCCGACGGGGCTGGGCAGGCAGGGCAGGGCGGCAAGCCGCCCCGCAGGCCCCGCCGTTGCCAGGGCAACCCGCGGGCGGGCCGCCTCAGGCCCAACGGCTGCCTGGGGTCTCCGGGCGGGCCTGAGGGAGGAGGCGGGAAGGGAGGAGGAGGAGGAGGAGGAGGAGGGGTCGTTGATATGCGCGGCGCCTCTCCGCCGCGCCGGGGGTGCGAGGGCGGACAAAGGCGGGCTTCATCCGCCAGCGGGGCCGCGCACACAAGTCGCTCTTGTGCCGGGGTGCAGATGTTCGGCGGGGCGAGGCGAGGGGTCGCGCCGCGGGCGAGCGGCCGGGAGAGGAAGTTAGGGAAGCGGCCGCCCTCCCGTCTGCTGGAGGGAGGGAGGAAGGAAGGAACGCAGCGCGGCGGCCCTAGCGCGTTTCGCTGAAGCCCCGCGCCCCGGGCGGGAAGGCCGCTTCCCCCCGGGAGGGAGGGAAGGAAGGAGGGGAGGGAGGGAGGGAGGGAGGGAGGGAGGGAAGAAGCGAGCTCCTGCGCGGTGGCCCTGGGCTCGGCGCTGCGAAGGGGCCCGTCGTGGCACGAAAGCCGGCGGCACATGGGCTGCCCTCTCGCCAGCAGGTGTCACCGGGGATGTAGGGGAGTGCCCGCCTCCTGGGGTTGGGGGACGATTTAAAAAAAAACAAAAACAAAACTAAGAGTATTAGCTGTACTTAATTTAGAAGCAACATGAGGTGGTTTGGTGATTTTTTTTCCTTTTCTTTTTCCCAGTGGCCAGAAGCCAGAACTCTCCTAGTGAACGCCTCTCGCTGAATGGGAAAAGCTGCCTTGTTTAATTAATGTTAGTCCTTTTCCCCAAGAAGAAAGGAAAAATATTATTTTAGCTCTGGAGAAACCTCAGATCTTTAAAGAGTCACGGAAGACATACTGAGCCCAACCCTCTTTTCTTCCTCCCCTCCTCCCTCCATTACCACCGCACATAGAGGCACACAGATACACACAAAAGGAAAAGGGGGAACAGAAAAAAAACCTGAGCAGTTACCTGAGAAACTGGATACAGTGCTATAGGGCACCACGGCTACACCTATACTGCGAGGAATTAAAATTGCAGAAGTAACCTCTGCTGTAACCTCTCTCTGAACCACGCCTCGTTTAGTACACTAATCCACCCAACACTGAAATATATTTGTCCAGAGCATGCACAGAACAGTTTTGGTAGCATTTGTAACACGGTGGAATCCCGTATTCAGAAAATCACATGGTTGTGCATAAAGATGTTAAAATCTCACTGTAACGTAGATTATATATCATTCTCTCTAAATGCACAAAAATAGTGATAGCTATAAACCAGATAGTAGGTCAACCCTTTTTTCAGATGTCTGCTTTCCTGTTTCCTGTTCCTACACTGTTTTAAAAATAATAGTTTGCTGTAAGGAAAATACACAAAGCTCTGTTAGACTGATGTAAACATATCAACGTTCCCACCGATGTTTGGAAGCACAGCAAATGTGTTTGTACTAATTGTAGTCGTGAAAGCATTCTGATGAATAGTGTATAGCCATTTCGATGTTTTAGGGCATTACTTTTTCGTTCACTACTAAGATACGAGTTCTGTCTTTCCTTTAAAAATACTCAGTTTTACTGTACCCTTGCTTAGGTGCAGATTTGTGGTGTGACTGAGAGCCTGTTTTTAAAAGAATTATTTTTCATGTTTGGGAAAAAGTCTGCTGCAAGTTGTAAAAAGACGTCACACTTCTTTTTTGACCTTTGTTCCATTTACACCTTTCTATGCACAGATCCTGTGATTGTAATCTATTATTCTGATCAAATTTGTCTTAGATTTACAATGAAGCTAGACGTGCGTTTAGAAAATGTTCTAGCAATGTATTAACATGGAGATGTGGTTCCAAGTAGTAGGAACACAGTGATCACACGCAATACTTGGTGAAGGAAATCACTGTGTTAAACAGTATTGAGACCCGGACCATGTCTTAATTTCACAGTCCCTGCTTAAGTGTTAGGAATTTTCAGACTGAATTATTTAATAGACTACCAGGTCTGAAGATGAAGTCAGAATTTGTAAGGGAGGATGCACTGTTCGCAGCACAGCACTTTTATTTGACACTTAATTATGAAGCTGTGCACAGAGAAGCCTTTGAGATTGTTGCCATTAGAAACTGAGCCCTAGTCGCTCGGGTTATGGTCAGGCTGCCATCTCCACCCCCGCCTTCCTCCTCTGCCCTCCTGCTCCGCTGACTGACCTTGCCACGCTTGGCTGAGCTGAACCTTGAGGTGCTGCGGTGTTTTACATTGCTGCACGGTAAGGTTTAAGGTGCGAGCATGCAAGGGGTGGTGCCATCCTCAGGGACAGGAGTATTTTCCTTTGCTGAAAACCTACCAGCTGTCATTTAATATCACTGAGTATCATATAACAAGTATAAAAGCTACATGACAGTGCGGACGTCTCTTTTGCTACTCGTCTAGGCTGGAACACAGCAAAGTTTCCATTTACTTCTAGCTATTGTGAAAGGAAAGCTCTGTTGACCTATTCTGACACTCAGCCGGGGAAGTGACTACATCAGTCAGAAGCTGACAATTTTTGTTTCCCAACTCACCCACCAGAATTTTAATCCTATGCTTTGTTTGAACTGAAAGGCTGTCATTTCAGTGCTTTTACTCACCATTGATCTCAGCATTATGTATTTTACATGGTATTTTGGAGATATACTATTAGCCATCATTATAATATTCTCTGTATAAAATTATTGTGTGTGTAAGCCTGAAGAAAATCTCCAGTGAATTTTCATGTTACACAGTGGCACTGAGCAATCTTTTGTGCAAAGATATCACAAGTTTGCTCGTTTGTATCCTCTTCTTCCCAGGGAGACTCTGATCCTTCACTGCACAAGGCATTTGAAGTTCTGCAGTTGATTTTTGCGAGACCAGGAGCCGGCCTTGAGGTCTCCTAATTCTACCTGTCACTGAGCATCTCCCAAGTTGGGAGCCAAGAGCATGCAGGACGTGGCGGGATCAGATCCTGAATTAATTCTCCTGGGAGTAATTGATCCTCAGAATGATTTCCACAGGCACAGCTTCCAAAGGTGCCGAGTGCTGATACACGGCAGCACAATACCGGCTTTGCAGACCAGCAAAGGAGTGGTCACTCTAAGCAACAAAGCATAGGAAAATGTTTTGTAGAGAACAATGCATTAGCAGGACATTGCAGCCTTTAATCTGGATTGTCGATAGGTCAAACTGGATCATTGCTGGCACACTGAGGGACTGCCTGAGTTTTCTATGCATCATTTCTGCCAGACGGGATTCCTTCAGGTGGACCTAGCGGCATTTTTGCTATTGTTGTGAAGAGAGAAATTTGAGCCAGGTTGTCGACAATACTGACAGCAGGGGATTTTTTTCCCAAAAGGTATAAACATCAATTAGGCACTGAAGCTCCACTCGCTATCAATCATTCGAAAATCTCCCGCTGCGTGATGCTGCCTGGCCTCAGGGCTAGAGCAACAGCTGGGCACCGCCTTGTGCTTTGGTGGCACTGTGGTCCCTTCGCCCAGAAACCTCCACTGAGATTACCTCGTCAGGGAGGGAGCTCTTTAAACCTTCCATTCATTACCCTTTTTGAGAACCGTACCGCATTCAATTTGAATATGTAACTAAGTCTTGGATTAGAGGACGGGCATAAACTTTGTGCATGGAGTCTTTTTCAAACATAAGTGAATGTCTCAACTGGGATGGGCAGCAGAACCTATAGTCTCTGCCTTCAGTACCTAGAAGAACATAATTTGTGGCTGATGCAGATGTATGTTAAGCAAAGCATGAAAAATAGAATTTATTTTTAAGTTGAATCAGTTACTGAGCAGTGTGAGATAACAGTAATTATTTTTAACATTACTTAAAAACCTGTACTTTAAAGAAAATGTAGGAGTTCAAATATGTTTGACATTTGTGAAAGTCAGAAGAAATACTGCAGATTGATTGACAAAACCAGCAGTTTTACAAAATAATCTTCAAGCACAGTATCTAAAAAATGCTGTGATTATCTGAAATAAATCTAAGCAGAGGGTTATAAAGTTAAAGACTGAAAAGAACTTTCATGGAGATGTGGTGAACATATCCACTGATGTAACTTCTGGTGAGATAAAAGATGGTAAAAAGAATAAGAAAATGCTTACAATTTCAGATATCCCTTTTTCTGTAGCAAACTCACAATCTGTATATTGCCTTTTGCTTTCATGGTCAGAACTGGTATTTTTTCAAAAGAACATCTTTGCACTACAGGCACTGTGTTTACAATAAACGTCTTCCACACATTAACTGTAGCCGTTTGCAATGTGATTTTAAACAAGTAAAACTTTTGCAGTGCTTTGATGTTTCGGCAGACTGTGAAGGCCCATGGTTACATCCCTCCCTTTATCTGAAGAAACTGCAAGCAAGGCACATTAAATTTATGTCCATCTTCTTCATAAGCTTTGTCCTTGGCTATTTAACATACACTGACCAGTATGTTGGAGATATCTCAGATATATTATAGAAATCAACAGTATTATCAGAGCTGCGGTTCACAACTCTGGAAACACTTGGAACCCAATCTGTTAATTTTTTTCAAAGAGATGGCAAGCACATTCTTATCACTTCAGATTGCCCTGCAGTACTTTAAAGTGTAACCCTTTAACATGACTGACAGTTAAGCTTTCTAAGCTCGTAGGATGTCATTGCGTGTTTAATTCATACAATAATCATTAACATACCTCATTTTAAGAGCAAAAACTTGTCCGGTGGAGAGAAATTCAAATATGTGTTTTCCTGGCAGTCCTATCTTTAGGGCACTTGGACTGCCGGCAGTTGGCACCTTCTTCCCTTCGTCATGAAACCGGGCCTTCTCGTAGAATCAGACTCCCGGTTCATCAAGAGCTTTGTCTGGCTGTTCACAGAGGCAACTGAGCATCTCGCTGTCTTCAGGCTCATATTCAATCTGCATTTGAAGAACCAGAGAGCAAAAGAAAGATTTGCTTCCTCTCTCCAAAGAAGATGCAAAATTGCTTGTTCAATGCCGGCTTGTTGAAGTACCTATTTATATGTTTAATGCAGAACTTGTCTTCCCTAGCTTACATATTCTCCAAACAGGATTTCTTGCTTTAAACCCTGTTAAAAGCCTTTCCGGAGCAGTTTACCTACATATCATGACCCAAATGGAGATAAGGAAAGATAGTGACCATACTTCCTCTCCCTATGAGCAAGCAAGGCTGGACGGCTACAAAAAGAGAGAGCTCCATCATCAGCATTTTGTAGCACATATCAGCATGTGCCCACTCAATATTCATAACAGCATTCTTTTTCCAGAGCTCTTGCTAGAGTGTTTAAATGCCCATCGCAGTTTTGTGTCTCTCAAATACAACTAAACCTTCAGAAATAAGTTTTTTGATTATAACAGTAACCGGGAAGTTGACAGGAAAGTAATGGAGCTTGCAAAGGTTAATTTGGATGAAAAAAACTTGTCACGAATCCATGGTACAGAGCAATATTTTCTAATCTGTGAGACTCGCATATAGTGGGCATGTGGTAGGAGGAAGGAAACTAAGAAAGGATGTCTTTCAAGCTGACAGATTTGATCATGAGAAATCTTCGGCTGCAAGTTTAGGTTTTGTTTAAAGTAAATATCTTCCTGGCAAGGCAAGTTTCACAAATGAGGAAGTAATTTTCAGACACTACGCTAATGTAATTTTCTGACACTAATGAATCTGCATCTCTAACATACACCCTGCTCAAATTCTCCTTTACAATACTCAAGACTAGAGGAAGCCTACTGAAAGGTGTGAAATTATTAGGATTTTGCTGGAATACATGAGAACATAACTTGGCCAGCTTAATTACCTGTACCTGCATCAGTCAGTGTGTGCACTATGTATTTTCTGTCTTTGGAGTACAGAACCGCTGTAATAGCCTCATACCTTTTGTTACAGGTGTTCTGAAAGTGCTTGTGAGACACGCTGGAAATTTCTCCATACAGTCCTAAGTTTCATGTTATAGGAGCTTGTCTTTCATTCTATGAGAAGGATCTGCCAAAAGCCTGCAATAAATTATTAACCATGTCAGTGAGCCAGGTTTTACATAGCTTAATTTATATCGAGTACATCTCTATCCAGAGGTGGTATCATTGAAATAAATGGGGCTTGCTCTTCTGCAAGGAGACACAGAGCTTTGAGTAAAACTATCAGAAGCAGGTGCAGGCTGCGCGATTTTTGGAGAGAGATACTATAGAAAGCATGGGATACATTCATGACACAAGATGAGCCAATCAGGAGTCACGCTGGTTGTTTTTTTGTGTTTTTTTTTAATAGGAAGCAGTATTGAATATTAGCTTACACATTTACATAATCAGCTACATGAGTAAAACAAACCATATAAAATAATTTAAAAAAAAATCTCAGAACTGAGATTTAGCTGAAGTGAAAGCTGCAGCTTCTGTAAACTACGACAAGGTAACATGTGGGCCAGTTGTTACCTACAACTGTGAGAGTTAGCCAGGCTCTTCCTCGGCATCAGTCATATATCCTCCAGACAGGAATGCAAAGGTATCGTTGCTCCTCTTTAAAGCAGTCAAGATCTCAGAATGGTCTTTCCCAAGACCCTTTACTTTTGGGAGGGAGAGGGGTGATTTGGCTGAATTAACATGGACATGCCCCTCTGACACCCTTCTTGCCAAGACAATTTCTGAAACACCAAGATGAGAAATTAAACTGGGGTTCAGCAGATTAAGGGACATATTATTATATAAACACCCACAACAGGCAAGAAAAATGTGATTCGATTAGTTTTTGTGATTTACATTAGCTGCCAGATTGTACTTGACAATCTACACTCATTCCTAGTGTCAGCCTGATCTTAATGTTGTGTTTTTATCGCGAGTTCTTGTTGACAACATAAACCACCTGCACAGTAAAACACTGTTATTGTCCACAATCACAAACGGTGATTTTACAGTACATACAGTAGATTGAATGTCATTTGGTACTAGTATGGGTTTTTGTGAAAAAGCTTCATATTTTACAGTTGCTTGTAGTAACTGCCATATTCTGGATCATGAAATTTTGCAAAAGTGTGTTTCAGAAATAATATTATTGTGAATTGCAGTGGAGAAGGCACTTGCTAGCTTTTGTAATAATCAAGCATGAGAATAATTTCTGTTATTGTAATGGATATAGCAATGTACCTAAAAATGTACTTCCCTTTACATACAAACCTTCCTTTATTTTAAAGGGCTTGCTTACTTCCATGCACATATACATGTGCCCTGTGTTGGCTGGAAAAATTATGAATTGTAGGATCAGTATCCTGACTTCCAAAATATCTGAACAATCAGAACTTTAAATTGAAATAGTGAGGACTGTGGGCAGCCAGCACCATCAAAAAGCCGAGTCCTGAAGGATCAAGGAAAAGGATGGGAGAAGGCCTGAATTCAGCCAGGCTGCCAGAAGGTGAGAACAAGACCGGCAGGTTTATAGGAATGCCCAGGAGTAGTTGTTCTCGATAGCAACATATAGACAGAGCGGGAAGCATTTATCACCCTTGATAAGCTGAGGGTAGATTTCATGGGGTTAGTGAAATAATCTTAGGAGAAAGCAGCTGGCTTGCTTGTTGAAGCAAACAGCAAGCAGAAGTAAAGGCCAAGGAGCTGGGCAAGTAATTGGAGATTGACCAGGTGTTGTAAGAGTTAAAGAAGAGAGCCCACATAAGCAACTACAAACAATGAAGGAGTAGAGAGACTAAAACAGAGAGAGAGAGATAACAAGAAACACCAGCTTTGCCAACTTTTTTCCTGCCTTATGTAACAAGGAGGTGTCTGAGGCAGAATTAAAAACAAATACACATAGATTTGGAGCAGAAAGAAAAAAAACAATATCAAGAAATTCGTATCTGACCCATAAAATCTCGACTGACCCCTGAGAGAGAAAAAAATGTGTTGTATTTAGGCCTGTGGTGCTTACCTGAAAGAAAAATACTGTCTGAAACTTTAATATTATTGTTTAACATTCTGGAGAATGTAAATAATTTTAAAAGAAATTTTAAAACATGGGAATTTGTTTCTCCTGCAATAAAAGATAGTGCAACATAGCAATATATATATTGTCTTATAATGTTGTACCTGTAGGTATAAATACTACTGAGCTTCAGAAGAGAAACTTAGATCTGTATCCATTATTGCTAGTAAAAGCTTTTTTTGCCGTTAGATTTTAAATCTCTCTGCAATGATCTATGTATAGACTTAAATTCCTGAATCATCTTGAATGGCTCCAGTTACGTTGCTATAGCAGTGTGTGTGATATCAAGCCAGCTCTATCCTTGGGGGCCTTGGATGGCCCCCAGCTCAGTGCAAACTCTCCCCTTTGTAGAGGTATCCACCTCTCATGGGACTTTTTCCAGCAAGCCTCTCTGTAGCTGCTTCTTAGGGATTCTCAAATGCTTACTGCTCTACAGTAAGCATTTTATTACTTATCGTCTTTCAGCTGTAGGGATCTTTTCCTTTTCTCACTGATAAAAGGTAGCCCATCTCCACAGCTGTTATTCCAGCTGCCTTACGTAGAAGTGAGGAGCACCAAGCTGCAGATAAGACCCATGTTCATACCTTGAGATTAGACACTGGCCCCACGTATATAACCACACACTTAAATTTAGATGCCATAATCTGGAGCTGAGTCCCACCAGTGCTAATTTCACTGTTACTCTGTAGCCTCTGTTTTCCATCTCAGTTGGTGCCTGCCAGCATCAATCGATGGTGATGTGCTGATAATGCTGACAGCTTCTCAATGAAGTGCTCTGGCACGTGATACCATGCTAATGGCCTACCATTTCCCCCCAGTACCACAAAAGCTCAGACATCTGCTCCCAGACCTGCTGAACTCTACATCTCTGCAACAGTAAGGATCAGGGGATGGACCTGCATGGGCAATGTTGTAGTAGATATCCCTACAGATAACTTGATCAAGAAGAGAAGCTAGATGAATCCTTCTTTAGGCAGCTGAAGAAAGCCTCAAAATCACAGACCCTGGTGATTGTAGATGACTCTGACCACCCCAGTATCTGCTGGAAAGGCAATATGGCACAAACAATCCATGAGATTTCTGGACTGTATTGAAAACTGTTTCTTGATGCAGGTGATCAGTTAACCAACGAGGAGATGTTGGACCTGGTACTCAAAAACCAAGGAAGAACTGATTGAAGATCTGAAGGTCGAGGGCAGCCTTGGCTGCAGCAACTGTGAGACTGTGGAGTTTAAGATCCTGAGAGAAGTGAGCAAGACAAATAGCAGAATTACAGCCCTGGACTTCAGAAGAGCAGATTTAGGTCTGTTCAGGGAGGCTTTCATGGGAAACTGTGCTGCAGGGCAAAAGGCCCCAGGAGAGCTGGCTGATCTTCAAGGACAGCCTCCTCAGAACACAAGAACAGCGCACAATGTTCAGAAAGTTGAGCAAGCATGGCAGAAGGCCAGTATGGATGAACATGGAGCTCCTGCCTGAGCTCAAACACAAGAAGTACACAGAAGGTGGAAGCAGGGACAGACTACTTGGGAGGAATGAACAGATGCTGTTTGAGCGTGTAGGAATACAGTCAGGAAAGCCAAAGTGCAACTCGAGTTGAAAGTAGCAAGGGAGGCAAAGGGCAACAAGAAAAGTTTCTGTAAGTACATCAGTAGCAGAAAGAAGACTAATAAGAATGTGGGCTTATTGCTCAGTGGAGCAGGGAATCTTGTGACAAGGGACATGGAAAAGGCTCCGGTACTCAATGCATTTTTTCCTCAGTTTTCATTGGTAAGGTCTGCCCTCTGGCCTCCCAGGTCCCTGAGCCTCCTAGCAGTCTGCAGGTGTGAAGCAGTACCCACAGTAGGAGAAGACAGAAGAATCGGGGAGCACTTAACCCACTTAGACATTCACATGGGACCAGATGGGATGCACCCGAGGGTACTGGAGGAGCTGGCTGATGTCATTGCGATGCTGCTAACACTTTTGAAAGGTCATGGCCATTTCAAAGTGGGGAGGTTCCTGATGGCTACAAAAAGGCAAACATTGCACCCATCTTCAGGAAGGGCAAGAAGGAGCATCTAGGTAGCTACAGACTGCTTAGCCTCACCTCAGTCCCTGAGACAGTTATGGAGCAAATCCTCCTGGAAGCCATGTCTAAACATACGAAGGACAAGAAGGTGATTGCGAGCCGCCAGCATGGGTTTATCAAGGACAAACCATGCCTGACCAGCCTCATTTCTTTTCTGTGATGATGTTGTGCACAAGGGGAGGGCAGTGTGTGCTGTATGCCTTGACTTCAGCAAGCCTTTGACACAATCTCCCATAGTCTTCTTATCACCAAACTGGTGAGATACGGGCTAGATAAATGGATGATAAGGTGAGTGGAAAATTTGCTGTACTGTTGGGCTCAACAGGTTGTGATCAGTGACGCAAAGTAACTTGTATGGTGGCCAGTAACTAGTGGTGTCCCTCAGGGATCAATACTGGGACCAGCACTGTTTAATCTCTTCATTGATGACCTGGCTGATGGGACAGACTGCATTCTCAGCAAGTGTGCAGATGACACCAAACTGGGGGGAGCAGTCAACACACTGGAGGGCAGGGCTGCTATTCAGAGGGACTTTGACAGGCTGGAGAAATGGGCTGACAGGAATTTCAGGCAGTTCAACAAAGGCAAACACAAAGTCTTGCATCTGGGATGGAATAAACTCATGCAACAATGCAGGCTGAGGGTTGGCTGTCTGGGAAACAGCTTTTCTGAAAAGGACCTGGTGATCCTGGAGGACAAGAAGTTGAACATGAGCCAGCAATGTGACCTTGTGGCCGGGAAAGCCAACAGCATCCTGGGCTGTATTAGCAAGACTGCAGCAAACAGCTCTGGGGAAGTGATCCTCCTCTATTTGGCGTTTGTGAGACTGCATCTGGAATAGTGTGTCCAGTTTGGGGATCTCCAGTACATGAAAGACATGGACATACTGGATTGAGTCCTGAGGAGGCCAATAAGCTGCTCTGGAGCTGAAGCACATGGTCTATGAGGAAAGGCTGCAAGTGCTGGACCTGTTTAGCCTGGAAAAGAGACATTTAAGGGGAGGTCTGCAACAAAAAGTTGTGTCTGCAACTACCTGATTGGGGGACGTAAAGAAGACAGAGCCAGACTCTTCCTGGAGGTGCAACTGGATGAGAGGTAGTGGCTACAAGGGGGAACATGGGAGATTTCAATTAGATATAAGATTTTTTTTTTACCGTGAGGTTGGTCCAGTACTGGAAGAGACCCAGAGACACTGTGGGACACACACTCCATCCTTGGAGGTGTTCAAGACTCAACTGGACACAGGTCTGAGCAACCTGATCTGATTAGCCCTGCCCTGAGCAGGGGCGGGGTGGATGGGATGTCTCCCAGAGGTGCCTTCTGGCCTACCTGATTCTGCAAATCCATGATTCTGTGTCACCTGGTCTAATGCTCCTACTATAAAATGCATAATGTGAGGAAGGAATAGGTTTTAAAAACTTGATTTCAAAATTCTCAAGTGTAGATGAAGATATATGTACAACAGCAACATCCAGAAGTCAGCATAGATGGTTACACAGGGTCACAAACCGTAATACTCTAGAAACAGATCCCAAATAGTAGTAGAGGGAGTTCCCACCATGTCATGTAAATCTAATGTTGTCCTACAATTTTTAGTGTTGTGTCCATTGCTGGAATTGTTCCGGCAAACACCTGTGACAAATTACAGACCCTATTTTTATCTGGGTAGCCGGAGGCTCAGAATCCAGTTTCAGCCTCTGAAAATGATTGATACTGAGCCAAAGAGCAGAGATAGCCAACCTGTATATGGCAAATATGCTTATTAATAATGGAACATGAAACTGAACTAAAATAATAACCATAATGATATGCCTGGTCAGTCAAGAAATGCAGAATTTTTTGTGCCATCAGCAATGTTTCAGCCAAAGTATGTAAGAGCAAAACAAAAAAGTGAAGCGTGTCACAAAATTGGGACATTCCTCACATGAGTATAACCCATCTGAAAAGAAATATCAACAATTAAATACTGGGAAAGGCTCAAAACTTGTAACTGTACACAGTGTAGATGATGCATGCTAATTCAATCCTCTGTGAACTGGCATTTCTAGCGAGGCTCTTCCAAAATGTTATTAAGGGCACTGCAGCATATTGCAGAATGTGTTGGCAATGCCAAAAACAGAGGGAAATCAGGAACAGCAAAAACATAAGACAGCTGCCAAACATTGATTTTCTTTAAAGGTGGGAAGCAAAGATACTGGGGCTTTTTTAAGAGTGAGGAAAAAATGTTGGAGTGTTTTTTGCATGTCTGTTCACAAGAGCAGAGGAGGCTAAACGTAGTGGTTGAAATGGGTTTAATGTATTCACGTTCTGTGCATAATTACACTTCAGGGAACACATTTGACAAGAAACCAATAGTAATATATCAGTGCCTGTCTAGGAGAATCTCAGTTGTTACCATACAGCAACTCATGAGCCCTCAGATCTCCACAGTGACTGTCAACAGAACTTATACTTCTGTCCTCCAAAAGCATAAGGCCCTGCCACCTGAAATTTTAAAAAAAAAAGTCCCATGAACTGCAACATGTCAAAGGTAACTCAGAAAAGTGGTAAGTCAAATCCTAGTTTCACTTTTACTGTTGCAACATGATAGTTTTCAGAAACTTTGTCAATGAATGCAAATACTGTGAAGTGAAAAATGTGGGAACCATATTTTATAAGGTTCTTATGCATGATCCAGTTGGGTCACTGGTCACAGAAACTGTACAGAGGATTGTGGCAAGTACTGAAGAGTTAAAATTCAGATGCTGAATGAAGCAAATCTCTGTCAGAGTATTTGGTGCTGAGTAACCACTGAATCACACATGTTATCGGCAATAAAATGAACTAAAAAATTCCCGTAGGGAGAAATGGACCAGCCAGCAGAAAGTCCCACTGGAGTTAAAGCTCTATGAATGTGCAAGACAACTAGGAAAGATTTAAGTAGCTCTTCTCCATTGACAAGTAGTGCTTGGAAGAAAGAAGAGTCAGAAATTAACTTTACTTCTGACAGGAGCTAGCTCAGAATCATTTTATGTTTTTAATTCTTTTCAGTTAACGTTAGTAGAGGAGGCTGACCATGAAAGTACTGTAGAAATTTGAGGAAAATATTACTCCATATAAAAATGAAAAATATGAGTGATATGTTTTTAAACCGAGAATAAAATAAAAAAATGAATGTATAGGCACTTGTGACTGATTTAAGGGCTTTCATTTAGCTTTGCTTAGCAAACAGTTCAGGTACTTCAAGATGTTACTGCTTCCCAGCTGTTTGTTATGGTCTCTTTGTAACAGGTTATCACTCTTTAGCAGAATTGACAGGAGGAAATGTATGCCCATGCGCAACCCCTACTTCAGTACAGGAATTGTATCTTATTCAAGCCCCACTTTGTTGGTGATTTAAGGCTGGCTGTTAGCCTTTGCGTTAGCACAGCAGAGGCACAAGCACACGTTCCCTTGTGCCCGCCCCGCACCGGTGATGGTAATGGAGGTATGAGAAAACTTTTCAACCGCTGCAGCAAGATTTGCTGGATTTTATCTGTCAAAGTCTTAAGTGCACCAAGACAGTCTTGCACTTTTAGAGTTTTTTTTTTCTCTTATTTTGTGTGGGAAGAGAAGTCGAGGGGCTAAGTTACAGGGCTGAGGGGCTAAGTGAAAGGGTAAGTGTTAAATGAGCAACACATGATTAAGATCTAGGACTTAACACTCATACAGAGACTACGTTGGAAAGAAAGGGACAAAAGCATTGGAGTAGGTCTTCCAAGGACTATGGAAGATCTCAGTGGGTTTCAGAACACAGATGAGAAAACCACATTGCCTTCCTTTTGCCACTCTCCTGTGCCCTCCTGTTCAAATTCCTAGGAGAACACCCTTCATCTTCAAATAGAAACTACTTTGGAACAGGACAGAGTTACGGCTCTGCAGGAGGAAAGCAAGTGAAACAGCAGGTAGCATGGGTGCAACTTCCTGGCCAGGGCAGGAAGCACAGTGGAAAAAAGGGTGGAACCTTTCACTTCTGTATAGGTCCAAAACCTGTAAAGTGGGAATGTTTTGCACCAGATTCCTGTAGAGAAGAGTTGGAAATATTTTTCTGCACTTGATGCAAAAGGAAGATAAAGTAGCTTTTTGACCATTTCCCTCCCTATTGGGAAACATTGTTTTTGAAGATCACCACCTGAGTTGTTTTTAATAGATGTTTCACATGAAAATACACCTTTCTGACAGTCTAGAGGTTGTTAAGGTGTACATAGATGAAATTTTGATGTGAGAAAAACAGTAGGTTGACAAGTGACCCCTGGCAGCTTTGAAAAGAGTTAGAGCTTCTGAAATAAAGCAAAAGGAAACAAAAATATAAATTTCATATGGTGGAAATAGCATACCTCATTCAGAAGCTAAACCAACAATTTGTACAGGGAGATGAAGGTGCAGCTGAGGCCATCACCTACCTGCCTTAACAAGCCGAAGGTACTTTCTTTTTTATTTTCATGTTTCTCATAACTGTATTGTCAAAACTAGAGATCACTGCCTCAGAGACGCTAACAAATGCCAAATGGTGATGAGAGCAAATGGAGAGGGACTCTTTGGCTTTAGTAATTAGGTGTAGAAAGTTTTTGTCTTTATTAGCGAGAATGTTATTTATGAGGTGTAGATGGAAGCTAACCGTAAACCACTTCTTGCCATTGCCAAAAGCACTTCACAAACACCCTTTCTACACCTTGGAGAACAGATACTTCTTTTTTTCAGCTATACATATATGATTTCAGATTGAATTCACATCTGGGGAAAAATGCATTGGTTGGTACATTCGCAATAGCAGGGCTCTGCAACTGACAATTTAATCTGGCCCAAAAAGTATTTTTAACATTTCTGAAATGCATTTACGCATTACCAGATATTTAGTCCTGTGAGCTGCTACTGCATCCATAAGACACAGGAAAGTATCGTGAGAGAGCAAATTACAGAGGTTTCCAGAACAGGTATCCAGCCCTGATTCAAAAGGTCAGACATCCCTGGCCTGGAGGTTTGGCAAAAGTGCAACAGAGCAAAGTCTAAAGGCAGACTATGTGTCTGTTCACCTGATAAAGAAAAAATATCAAACTGTCTGATCTCAGATGCAATTTGGATTACTGGTGGGGGTGAGATACTAAGGAAAGTACTAATACTACTGTTGTATTACAATATCTGAAATAAAAATATAAAATAATAATGATATAATAATAGCGAATTCCCAGCTATTGCTATTGATTTATGGATGATCCTTACAATACTAGATGAGATTTTCTCTAAATACGCTAAAATAATGCTTTCAAGATGTTGCACAAAAACTATTTCAAAAGCTACAAGAAGGGAACTTAGGTATTGGCAATATAAGAAATGAAAAGGAAGTATTTTTAAGTTGTTGCATATGCCAAAAATACAGGCCAAGTCAAATGAAAGAGCTCGTATTGGCACCACAGAAATTGTTGGACCCCTGGAGCAAGGTAGGCATAGGTTTGTTTGTGCTGGCTGAAGAAGACTAATATTTGTCCTAGCTTGCTATTTTCACTTTCTTATGATAGCTTTACTAGAAAATATTGCAAGTAAGTAGGCAATTAGGCATAACAAATTATTTTCTGGTGTAGAAAGAATGAAACGCAAGCCACAAAAATTAGTAGATAACTTAAAGAATTTTGTGGGGAGTGGAGTCATGTAACTGCCAAGCCTTGTTATCTCAAATCTAAAGTGTAGTTAGAAAACAATACCAAAATAATAAAGCACTGTAAAATAACCTGCAGAACCAGACTGATCTGTATTTGGATTAAATTACAGAAGGCCAATGATTAAATTTAGGTTGTCATCCATTGACATTTTACTCGACAGGATGCTGAAAACTACTAAAACCCGATGTCTGCTGTATAAAGAAAGGAGTACAGCAGGATAAAAAGCCTGATATGATCTCATGACCCAAGAGCTGCCATCACTTCATAAACTGGTGCTATGCATCAGGGAATAATGGTCTCAGACGACAATGTCATGCTTGTATGAGAGCATCACTCTTCATATATACTGTGAAAGGATGGGTGACCCCTTTTCACAAATGGTAGTAAGAGATACGGATTAGCAATCATCTTGCCCGAAAATGCCATCATGCTGAGGACATCTTTCCTGAGAAGGTCTCTGGCATAAACCAAAACAAATGTTATTTGCTGAGCTTTATGAGGCTGCCGTCCCGGCCCCAAAGGGCCTTACTGGCCTTGACCAGCCTTGCCTGGGGCCTCCCCCCACACCCTGCCCATGGCCCAGGGGCCCCATTTCAGCTCAGCCCCAGGCACCCAGCCCTGCCCTGAGAAACGCTGGAGGTGTCCCTCTGCCCAAACTGTTGCTTAGGCATCCTGGACTGACCTCGCACCTGGCCGGTCACCTCGCAAATGCCTGATGGTCACTGGACTGTCATCTCAACCTGACACTGCTGACTAACACAAAGAAACACTTCACGTGTCAGGTTCGTTTCTCCACTGGGGACTTGGTGTACATGACAAATATATTTGAGCATTTTATGTTTCAAGGCCTCACTCTCATTTCGGTTTCTTTGAATGGTCTGACTTCAAAAGTTCCTATGAATTAATCCATTTCAACATCCAGCTGAGATGCTCTAACTGTGCTTCTGTAAGAAGTATCCGAGTTCCAATATAATAGCCTGCTCATAAGGTTTTTCCCTTTTGCAGTTGAAAGAACCATGTCCTTCTCACTACAGTCAGGTACCTCATGCATGAAAATCATCAGTCGTCATAAGGGATGGGAGCCTTTTCTTGAAGACCCCAAAACTGATGAAATTTCCATCCTATCACTTTTAATTCTGACCATATCTCTGCCACTCCAGTGGAACAGAAAACCTTGCCCTTCTGAAATCAGTGAAAACAGCCCTTTTGAGTCTTCAGAATGTCACACCTTTATTCGTAAGATCAAAGAGCCCATTATTACTGAATTCCTGTTCTTCAGGTAAGTACTTAAGTAATTTTTCACCTGTCTTCAATGTCTTAGTAGTTTATTCCATGAGTTCCATGAAGAAGAATTTCCATTTTAATCATCCTTGAGGACCTTGTCTGTAATGTCTTTGGTTTTTCAAAATCCTTATCAAATTGTAGACACCAGAGCTGGGCTTATTATTCCAGCAGGATGACACACAGCAGTATGTAACCTTCCTACACTTTCTGAGTATAAATTCCTGGGTTACATGTAAGCATTGCATTACCATGGGAGAGCCTGTTCACCTGATTTATTTCTCACAAGCTTCTTCAGATTCATTTCTTCCCCCATTATTTGTAGATGAATGAGTTTTCCTGTCACCATGTTGAAATACAAGTACTTTTATTAAACTGTTTACCAAGTTGTACAAAGTTCTCCATGATACTGACTGGTCACTCCTCTAATATTTTAGTCTTCTACAAACTTTAGGGGCAGTATTTTTGTCTTTTCTTTAGGGGTCTGTGATAACAATTTCAACAGCATAGGGGCCAAAGCCATCTAGGAATGTACCTATTCAGTGAAGAATACTCTCTTACAGTTACTGTTTTGGTCCCATGAAGTAACCATGTTTCATATTGATTTTGAGTTGGTTTTGGTTCTCAGTCAATATTATGTCTTCCAGTCAATTATGATCTTGAAATGTCTTCTACTGTATTATTATACCAAAAAATCTGCCTCAAAATGCAATAATTAAAGCTTCAGTTAGCAAAGGTGAATTTATATGACTACAAATAATCCCAGCTTTACCAGTGACAATTAAGTTTAATGGCAATGTTTTGCAGAGTCATGCAAGATTCCCGGAGTTGATCTTCAGTTCTTGTCTCTTACTCATTCAGGCAAGGGAAAAAAAAAAAAAAGAAAAGAAAAGTGCATCATACTTTGCTCCCAAGGTAGAAATATTTCCCATCATTCAGGGAATGTTTATTACAAACAGCTAAATGTAGCACTGTTGGTCATCTGCCACTGCACTGATGCAATGCAGTCCGTCTCACATGGTGGAAGAAGAGGAGGGAAGAAAGGGAAGAACTGGAAAGCACAGAAGAATGTAGAACAGTTTCCAGGCCCTATCTATCTCACTTCAGCTCCTTAAAACCTTTTCATTAAAATGCATTGTGCAGTATCAGGAAAACAAAGTCAAATTTTGGTGAAAGAAAATGAGATTTGTTTGTGCCTGTTTAGTATCAGCCATGAACATTGGCCATTCCAGAACAGCCAGCCACCGATCCAGAAGAAAAATCTTCAAATAAGAGAATGGTTAATCTCAGCATGAGACATCCCACAATGATAGTGTTTTGATTCGAGACCCTATATTGTAAGGCACAACTGAGAAATATTTAGTGACTTAACTGACCCTGAGGAAGCTGAGAAACGAGTCACTGAAACTAGAACACCTGTTATTTATGCACTCTGTTCGTAGCCCAGCTGCAGGTAGAATAAAAAGGCTCAATTCTAGTTGCAAATGCAAAGTATTTAAACATCTACTTACACATGCATTAAGTAGAGCATAAGCAGTAATCAAATCTATTTATTTATTTTTCAAAATCCTTGGATGCATTTAAAATTATAATTAATTATTCTCCTACAGTACTGTCGCACTGTACTACTTACAAACAAGTCTGAATCAAAAAGTGTTGACACTATAATGTTAATAAGCAGATCCCTGGAAAAGAGATTATAGATTTTTTTGAAAGTAATTAAAGTGCAAGAATCTATGGATACCATTTTAAAAGCCTATAGAATTTATTAAAAAACACATGTCCATAGAGTTTGAAACTAGTTCGTAGAATATAATAGAAAATTTTCTCTTTTGCTGTTTGGAGTAGAGGCCATATACCTTTCTTTGTGTTGGCATTGCATCTATCAAGCTGTGGAATGTTAAAAGAAAATAAAAAAATGGTGCAACTGCAGCCTCGAGTAGTCAAAAGGGCTGTTTTCACTGATTTAAAAAGAGTAAAGTTTTCTGTTCTGTTTTTCTAGTTCTATAGAAGTGTTATACTCAAATGCTAAATGAGTTTTCCAGAAGGCCTATTTTAATATCATAAAAACATATCCAAAATTATACTGGCACATTTATTACAGAAATAAGTATGGGTAGGAAGCAGTTAAAAAAAACGGGCAAGCCAACTCAGAAAAGCTTAAGCCACTGAGCCCCTCTTATGAATAATCTAAGTTTCAGATACCTTTTACTTGTATACCCCTTTTGCTTTAACAAAGAGGATAAATTTAAACTACAGAGCTGGGCTGTATTCCATTTCCCCTCTACTGTTTTAAATAAGATATCCAAATTCTTTCCATTTGTCATGGAGCATTAAGGGCATATTTTCATCGTGGATTATATAGTATCAATTGGTAATACGCCATGTTGTGATGGACCACAAAACATCGTATAACCTGGAGCATATTTCAGATGTATGAAAGAAATTCTAGTTGAACAACAAACCATGAAAATCTAGGGGAAGCTAGGCCTCTTTGACTACAATTAAAGCATGCAGCAAATTTGTTCCACCAACAGGTTTTCTTGTGTTCGATGATAGACAAGGTTTGTTCAACTTCTACAGCACTCTGCGTACTAAAGTTTGTGCATGAAATTATTACCACATGGATTATACAGCTGCTCTGCAGACTGAGAATACAAAAGCAATTAAGCAAATGAGGCAAAACCCAAGGATATAGTTTACATCCCTTTATGTTTATATTTATATTCCTCTCCTTAGCAGGATACAGTACTTTTTTGACCTCCAAATCAGTATTTGATTGAATGAATGTAGTATTAGTCCCTTTGATAAGTCTCAGAGAGAAGTCTTCCATCGACAGGAGATGCACCTTCTTACACTGCCCTGCCACCAGCAGCACCAGACAGTGTCCCTAGCTTTTCCCCAGCTTGATGGCAATGACCAGTTTCTTCTGGGTATTCAGTTCCTTCACCTTTTCTGAGGATCCAGAAGAGTCCTAGGGATGGTTGTGGTTTTTTAATTGTCCTGGTTTCAGCTGGGATAGAGTTAATTTTCTTCTTAGTAGCTGGTACAGTGCTGTGTTTTGGATTTAGTGTGAGAATAACGTTGATAACATGCTGATGTTTTAGTTGTTGCTAAGTAGTGCTTATGCAAAGTCAAGGACTTTTCAGTTTCCCATGCTCTGCCAGCAAGCAGGTGTGCAAGAAGCTGGGAGGGAGCATAGCCGGGGCAGCTGACCTGAACTAGCCAAAGAGATATTCCATACCGTAGAAAGTCATGCCCAGTATATAAACTGGGGGAAGTTGGCCAGGAGGGGTGGATCACTGCTCGAGTATCAGTCAGCGGGTGGTGAGCAATTGCATTGTGCATCACTGGTTTTTTTCTTGAGTTTTACTTCTCCCCCCCCCCTTTTTTTTGTTATATTCTTTTTCATTATTATTATTATTATTATTAAATTTTATTATTATTGTTAGTAGTGTGTTTTATTTTACTTTAGTTATTAAACTGTTCTTATCTCAACCCACGAGTTTTACTTTTTTCCGATTCTCCTCCCCATCCCACTGGGAGGTGGGGAGGAGTGAGCGAGCGGCTGCGTGGTGCTTCGTTGCTGGCTGGGGTTAAACCACAACAGTAATGAAGACTTTCATCCTTAGGGTTTTCACTAAAACTACTGACTTATTTCAAATCAGCAATTAAATTAGAATAATTTTCTTGGTCAGATTGGCTCAGGCCAGACTTTGAATCAGTAGTCTCCGTCTGAAAGGTGAAATGTTATTACCAGCTCACTGGTAGTAGGTTTTCAAACCATCCTAGATACTGCTAAGTCACTTACTCATGGTACTGTCTGTAATGACACAGGAGATGTAAAAAGATGTGCTTTAAGTAGTTGGTTTCTGAATATTTTGTAGCAACCATCTGTTTCTCTCTGCAAGTTTTATGTACATCTAATACCCTCACAAAGTCATGTCTGATGACTTGTATACATCAATGTTGCAGTAGCTGGGGGGGGAAAAATAACTATAGGCCAGTTTCACGGCCAGATTAGTTTTTACTGCAGCCTTGAATTTTTACTGCACTTTGATGATGGAGGACCATAATAATCTGTCACAAGTATCATCAGATGTCAGTATCACTGTATGTAGAGTGCTGGATTGAATTTGGTACAGTGGCTATTATTTTTACCATGAAACAAGCTTACTGCTTCGTTATTAAGAAGCAAGGGAAGAGCAGCATGTGCCTGACCTTTGAACAGCATAGGTGCTTTCAAAAGACACATTCATTTTCAGATTTTCTTTCAGATGGTCCCTTCATCCAGAGTTCCTTCCTATTGCTAGTAATGGCTATTTTTAGACTTTTTTTTTGCCAAAAGGATAAATACAGCTAGGGTACATGTGTAAATTGGTGATCAACTGAAGTAAAAAAATCACTTTCCTGTGTTACACTTATTATACCTTCACTGTATTTGGGCCTATAGGCTGGTATCTACTCAGAAATACAGTGATTTGAGGACAATTGATCTAGAGAAATGCTGAAGAATGGCACAAAACCAATGTGTAGCAGTGCTGCTGAAAATTTGGCCCAATATTTCTGCAGTTGACACATTCAGCATGTAATTAGCCCCAAATATTTCACCTGTTTCTTCCTGCTTTTTATTATATACATAGGCTACACCTTGATCTTACGTGTAGTACAACAGATAACAGGTTCTGAGAGGAATTATAATGATTATAACCATTGTGTCTATCAGCTTTTTTTTCCTGATTCTTGCTGTCATTTTAGTCAGTGGAAGTAGTCCCAGGTCCTATATTTCCCTAACTCAGAAAAATGACGATAACGGAAACCAACTCAGTCCATTTCTATACCTTGAAAGTTCTATTGGTAGCATGCAGCCACCAGCATTGATGCAAACAGTGTGCTCACTGCCTATGCTAATGACATGCATCTTCACAAAACGTCCAAGACATTATGGACAAGTATCACCATTCACTTCCTCGCAATGCCCTGTCTGAGGCATTTTTGTAATGAGCTGTGAAATACCAGTAGTGCACTAAGAGAATTATGAGAACTCAGAGCCAAGTTTGCACAGGCACTTTTATTTTATCTGATAGAATTCAATTTTTCTTGGGTTTTTTTTAGACATTTTAGATATTTCCCTGCACCTCCTCACTCCTCCTAGCATCTCACATGGAGCTCCTCAGCAGACCAGCAGAATTCTTTTGAGACACAGCAGCTGAATGGGACATACCAGGAGAAATTCAGTAACTGCAGCAGCTGTTTGAATAGTGATCAGAATAGGGCAACCTAAGAAAAGTAGATAATACAGATAATACCTGAAAATCACCAGATCTTGTAGGTATTTATTATCCAGAAAGACTACCATGCTAGGTGTGACTGAGCAATGAATAACTATATTTGTGGAATGAACATTGAAAAAAAGGTGTTGTTTATGATAGGGATATGCCCTGACTTCTATTTTTGAGTCTATAAATACTTTTTGAGCACTGTTATGGAGTTTTATGAGCATTAATGGATTAGTGAGATTGTGTCACTAACGTGAACACTGACTGCTCAGAGGAAGGAAGTAAAGCCCATATCTTTAGAGAGACAGGACTTAAGAAAAAAATGTTATGTTTGGGGTTTTTTTTTCTTGGTTTTTTTTTTTTTTTTGGCAGATGATTAACACACTAGCAGTTATTCCTGAGGGGCAAGACTACAGCCTCATAAATCCCTATTCCGGATATCAGGACTACTGCTAGGAAAGATCTGTTTGCTGTACAAGCAAGTACAGGATGCTTTTCTTATGATAAAAGACAAGAAGAGTGATGGGGTGCATCACGACAAAGTTGGCTCTCAGTAAAGAAAATATTACCTTTTTTTTCCTTTTGTGTGTTAAATATGGCATAATATATGTGTGAAGCAAAGAGAGAAACCTGATTACCAAGGTAAAGAGTGAGGTTAAACACTTGATTTTGAACAGCCTGTCAAGATGCTATATAGTTGAAAGCTTCTTTATGGTTTGTCACAATATAGCAATATGTCTTGTACATACTTCTCCCTCTATTTGACTTGCATAGGGATTTGAAATCACTTCTCAAATGCATGTTCTGAATTCTGTAGGAGTTTGCTGGCTTGCTGTCTGATATTTCTGATTTTTGAACATAGATGCATAAATCATTACCCTTTAAAGCCTCTTCTAAAATTTATTGGATTATAATTAACAAGGATCAATTTAATTAAAGCAGGAACACTTTTTAAAACACATTAAATCTAACCAAAATTATTATGACATTTAAGAGCAAAGTGCAAGGTGCTTACTGTTCCAACATTAATCATGTGCCAGTATGGATGGGATTCATTTCACCTCACTATAGCCATCTAAAAATAAGTCATTGTACCTCATCTACTCACCTAAATTCCTATTAAATCAATGGATAGAGACAGGAATCCCCAGGGGGCACACCAGCCCATTCTCAGATAGGTGAGATAAACAGACACCTATTTCTTATCAGTAAATATAGATGGAGCTAGATGATGTGAGATAGGAGCTGCATTTATTTGTCCACAGATAAGGATCTCGTGCCATTTGAGATCACTTATGGTACCCAAGATATCCATGTGGAGGTGGCAGATGTGACCCAGGACTGACCCACAGAAGACCCTTGCACAGTGGCAGCTGGAGGCTAGACAGGTAGACAGAACTGTGGATACTTTGCCATTCCTAAAAGTGCACTAAATATGTGACTGTTGCCTCTGAATCATGTCCAATGAATGTAAAGGGAGCTCAGGAACATCTAAGTACCAACATTTATCTGAAAATATGTATCAGTGCCACACTATCTAAAACTGTTGGGTTTACAGAAGGAAGGAAAACTCAAAACTGAGTGAAAGTTTCCCCGTAAAGATACTCAGAAAAGTAAGGAGGCCGGCATCAAGAGAGGATGGTGCAGGGCCTCTCTTCATCCCATCTGCCTGCTCTGGGACACGTAATGTTGAGCTGGAGATCTATAACCACCAGCTGAAATTATTCCTAGGGAATGAGTGCAAGGATGGTGCAGGGAAGATTGAAAAAAATGTATTATAAGCAGTGGTTACTACTCTTGGTATAGGCTGATGAAGGCAGATTAGCAAAGGAGCTTGAAATCACCCTCGCTTGCATGATCCCAGCAATGGCATCAAAAGAGAGCACCACAAAGTAGTTTTGGAAGAACAGCATCCTGCTGCCTCAGTTGGCTTCCGTTCCTAGTCCAGAAAAGGGTCAAAGACTGTCTTCCTAAACACAAAAATGGGATTGTTAGAGGACAAAAGGGACATTCATGCTTAGAGCAACAGAAAGTCTACAAGCAAAGAACTGTTGTGGCTTTCTAGCTTCCCAGGCCAAAGCAAAGTGAACACTGTGAACCACCCACACTGCCTTTACCACGTCCCTCTGCCTCGGTCCAAGTACCGCAGGAGAGTAAATTGTTCTTGACTTGAGCAATGGGACTTGAAAACCAAACCTCTGCTTTCTGCAATCTTTAATTTACATGCTTATCTGACAAGTTTATCCTTAATGTAGGCTGACTTGGCCCTGGATTGTTTGCAACAATAACTTTAAAATTTTTTGTGTTTTTATATTTATTCTCAGGTATGAGTTGCACCAAAGGTTCTCTTTATACTTATGCCCCCTGCCTCCCACCACCCTTGCCCTGCTCCCCAAGTACATTTTTTCTGGCCATGGCTGAGATTCCTTCCTCCTCGCCGCCGACAGCTCTCCATGACATTTGGGACTACTCCATTGATACAGAAAGTGGCGTTCAGTCACATGCGTGGTCCTGGACTTTCTCCTGTCTTCTCATGTATTCTGGAGGAATGGGTCATATGTCTGTCACTCAGTGTTGCTAGCAATCTCTGTGGTAACCCAGCTTTACAAGTCCTCTGATTATCCAAATGAACATCCCTGTTTACTTGCTTATTCCGAAGTTGCACAGCCCCTGTTAGGAGGCCGAGGACTGGTACCAGAGACTGGCCTCAAATTCAGCCTGAATGTTCTGTCTCCCAGCTGTGCCTGTTTGTTTGCAGAGGTGGCAACTGTGCTCACAAGGGTGGGCTAGCAGGAAGGAAAGCCCATTTCTAGATCATGCCAGCCATTTGAAAGCTGTTCCAGGAATTCCAGGGACAATGACACCCTGGGCAGTAGGACTTAAACTTCTGACAAGGGTAATCCCTGTAGTATATACCCACGGGACTGTGTATTGTTGCTGAAGAGCCATTTTGGGCAACACATGCAAGGCAACGTTTAACGAAGGGTTGACCATGCCTACATGTTGACCCATCTTACAAGTGGACTTCTTGTCTCTTTGAGAACCCAATAAGATAATCTCTCTAGCACCCCTACAACAAGAGCAGGAAGAATAGGAAGCTCCCACAACCTCTGTGATTTCGTGCTACACATCAAGAATAAATTACTCTTGAAGAATCAATTTTTCCCGATAGGCAATACTACTGAGGATTTTGCAATCTTCCCTTTGAGGTATTCCCAAAGGTTGTATTCCAGTGCAGTGCCCACCCCAGCAATGGGCACAGGTAACACTGGGAGTTCTGGTTTTCAGATAAGGGTAAAGCCAGGCTTCTAAATAAACAGTTTATAACCTCAAAGGCATTTTTTTCAGGAAAAAATAATATTCACTTAGTTGCCTTCTCATCTTCCAGCTCAAATTTCATTTTTACCCTCTGTAATATAGTCTTCATATTTAAGTTCTCCAAGTCTGTCTTCCTTTTAGTTTCAGTATCTTAATAGGCGTATACACATTAAATGTGCTTTTATTTTTTGCTTTATCCTTACCAGAGCTGTAAGTGGGAAAAATTATTCCTGTCCATGTCCAAACCTCAAATACTGTTTATTAAACATATGCTGTGTCCCAGTCTGGAGGTAGCTGCACTTCCCTGAGAGGTCAAGTGACAACTGCATGTCTGATTTAAGTACACTTGGGATGAGAAGTGCTGTATATATGTTGTAGTGTTACAAAATGTTAGTTTATACTTGCCTTTTTTTTTTTTTTATTGTAGACTCATATATCAGTATTAGAAGTTGTAAAACAGTTCAGCATACATAAGAAGAAAAATACATTGCCAGTATTACCTCCCTCTCTGGTATTTGATTGTTGAAACAAAGAGGTCCAGTGGAATGTTTGGCTTTTAACATTATGCAGCTATGTCCCGCAGAAGCTTAGCAGTTATGGCAGGGCAGTAATTGTATTTTGCCTGGGAGTTTTTTAAATTATCCGGGCACCAAAAAAATAATGAATTTTTTAAAGTGGTGGATTCAGTTGGGGCTACGCAGGTATGAGCAGTCTCTCTTCGTTAGTGTTTATATCATGTCAGTGCTGAGGGACATCAGCAGTGAGCAGGGCCTGATTGTGCTTGGCACTGTGCGAACAAGATAGTTTGCCCCAAAGAGGTTGTAACCTAAATACATGAGTACCAAGAGGCAAGGAGAGCAGCCCCACATCACGCAGGAGGTCGGGAGCTGAGGCGAGAGCCCCCTTCTCCCAAAGCTGAACCCCTCTAAACCCAATTGCTTCTCTCCTGAAGCTCTTGTCTTCATCTCACAGGTGCCTTTCTAGCCAGCCCAGGGTTTTTTTTGCTGCAAAACCTTTAATGTTCTGCCTGCGAGGTAGACAATATTGATTTAAAAAACAAAACCAGAAAAAGAGCAAGAAGGGTCTGCTTAGAGCTGTCAAGGTTAAACTTTGAAATGATTAGTCACTTGCCATTGCAGTCAGTGCAAACTACCAGCATTTCTTAAACATTTCTTTTAGCAGTCACTTACTTGAATAATTAACTCCCATGACCCTGCCTTGTCATTTACTCGTTAACATGGTCAAATGCTATCATTAACTTTCAGCATTAGATGTGCTTTCTCATACTTTCCACCCGCTGATGCAAATGCCCAGGCTTGAAGCTCACATTTCTAAATGTAGAAGTGCGCGAACTCTTCAGAGGCCTCCTCCTGCGCAGGCAGTTGGCTCTGGTGCCGCGGTCTCCATGTTTGCCTTGTCTTCTCGGGTCCCTTGTTTCTGGGCAGCCGCAGAGGAAGCGTGTCGGGGAGAGAGCAGAGGTTTACCTCGCGGTGGCCCTTCTTTATCAGCAAAGCCAGGAAGCTGCACAAATCCCTGGCACGCATCCACCTTCGGCTTTCTGAGAAGCAGATAGCGTGTCCCAGCCTGTGCTTCATTTAAAGAGGCAGACCGTTTGGGATGAATAGTTAAGAGTACGGAGCACTGGGGCATCGTATTTGCCCGGACTTTTTTTCCCCCATCCAGGGAAAAATGCAGCCAAAGCGATGGTGGGGACTTTGCAGCTGATTGTGGCTAACAAAGTGATAAGGGCTCCTCAGGATGTTACTGAGAACTCCCGAGTTCTTCCCTACAGGACCAAATTTTGCAGGTCTTAATCTGATGGGAAATTTTGTCCTGGAGACAAATACAAGATTTGATCTGAGTGTAAAGTTTTCATTTTGCACTCCTATTAGGAGTAGGGTGGGAAATTGCAACACAGCAAGCTCCCTCCGTCCTCTTGACGCACAGGCAATGGCAAAATGTCATCAATCTCAAAGAAAGATTTATGTTCTTGTCCTTTTAAATCCTTACCTTGCATTACACCATTATCACAATACATAAGGTAGTGGCAAGAGTTGAATGAGTCATGGGATACTTTCACTTAGATTTAATCCAAACTTTAAAAGCTGCCTACTCTGCATTGCCACAGCATGGCATGTTTTTAAGCTACAGGAAATATGCTGCATTCAGCAACATCACATAATGTTAATTGCTGAATAATCTATCCTGTGGTCCTCAGTGTCAGCGCTGTAGGTGATAGGCAGGGTTAAAAACCAAAACTCTGATTATTAATTTTGTCTGTCACTAGCAAAGATAATTCTTTGATTATGGAGTTTATTATGGAGCTTGATTCAGGGACAAAAAAAATGCTTTTAAACTCATCGTAGTGGAAAGTCTTTAAACTGCTCTTTGGTACATTTAAGAATTCCTGTGCTCCCTCTGGGAACAAAATCTAACCCAAAATCTAACATGAAGGGAACAGGTTTGCTCCAATGCCAGGAGTGCTCTAATTAATGTATCTGGTTTTCATGGTGATAGATGGGGTCTGTCAGAGGGTAATAATTAATTCTTAATAATGTGAACTTCTCAAGGTCATTTTGCCCTTAGGTTTTTGAAGAGTTCTCCATAACCAAAACTGATACTGTAAATACACAAATCTTGATTTGCTACACATGTGGTACAGGTATGTATTTGTATTAGTGAGCTCGGCTTCCCTCAAGAAGCAGACATTTCATTTTTGATGCTCTGGCTACTGCCCTCCCACCCTTTGTTTGCACTTACTTATCTGTCTTTGCAAATGGCCGTGTTGACTCGTACTGTCACTGCGAAGCTACCCAGCCTCTTCATAGCCAGGGCTGATCCACAGTCCGGGTTTCATGCCGGCAGCCATTGCGTGGGTGAAACGCGCCCGTTCCTCTGCTTTAATATTCTCACCTCTAAAATTAGGGTCTACTTTGTTGCTGGAAGGGCCTACAAAAAGGACATGAAATGTTAAAATGAGGGGGCGTTTTTTAAAAGCGATTGTAACACCAGGAAGAGAAAAAAAAATTTTTTTTTTTTTTTTTTTGTCCTAAAACACTAATCTCTGTTCTGCATCTGTCTATGCATTTACCCTCTGGTAACACTGTCGGCTCCCCCTTTCCCAACAGTCCTCTCTCCCTCATGGAAAAACTGGGCAGGAAGAGGTCATTGAAAACATTCTTGGGGATTGAGGCTACCAGGGCTTGCTGCTGCACAATTACGCAAGCAGATCCTTTTGAAAACAACTTTTAAGAAGGAAATAGGGAGCTTATAGTGAACAAGTGAGAACAGTACTTATTGTAACTGCGTGCCTAGTACTGACTTTCCGGCCTTATACTGTAAATTCGGCTGTGCTAAGGCGTAGCTGAAGGACATGAAACTGAAGAGAGAAAAAAAAATCAGATGGGTATTTTATGTTCATCATTTTAGCCTTTATTCTATAATTTAAACTCTTAGTAGAGAAAGCTTGGCATTCTATAAAATATGCATTTAATAGTAAAGAAAGCGTAGCTGTGTGAGCATAGGTGGCAGACCCCAAACTTCCACTTGTCATTACACAAGTCATTTTCCTGTGAACACTTTGCACTTTTTTGGTTTAGTTTTTGTTTTTAACATGGGGGTTTTTTGAGGGTTTTGGTACAGTGAACTTAAAGCTGAGCAAGGTAAACACAGCTATGGATCCTGAGTAATCTTTCATTGCCAGTAATGACTTCCTTTCGCTTGCCCTTTTTCTTTCTCTCTCTCACTTTGATTTATACCCTGGAGTTTTGCTCAGTGATTTTTCAGAAGCTTCAGAGAAGTTAAAATAAACATGTTTAGTGCTGAACAGATTCATCTTCTCTTCATATTTTCCCTCCAGTTCTTTGCCACATTCACAGAGCTGCCATGCAGAATCTCTGCCTCTGGATGACAGCCCCTGCCATCCTCTGAAACCGCGGCTGTCCCGTGCAGACACGTCCTTTTGGGGCAAGTTTCTCCTGTGGAGGGGAGGCAGTAATGTGCCCTTAAAATTGCTGCCCTCTGGGTTAGGAAACGTGTCTTATCTAGGTCGCTGGTCAAGTTATCATATCTGTATGCACAACCACCTAGGCTTGGCTGGGGATAGCAGGAGGCTGTGCAGGGACAGGGTCCAGCTGCAAGGTCAGGGGCCGAGTTTGGGAAATACCTCCGCTATTGACTCTGCACGTCACAGATGCACTTCAGGGGAAAAGGATGTGAAATTGATAGCTCTTGGCTCTAGCACGTATTTATTAAATTCTCCTCTCCTTTTTCAAACTCTATTTTTTGGTTTCATGTTTTACCTGTTCAACGCAAGTTCACCAAGCTGGCTGAAAATAATATTACATGTGTTGGATCTTTCACACTGTTCAAATATATGTATAGGAACACTGAAATTTTAAGAAGAACTATCTCATGTTTGCCACTGATGGCTACAATTGCAGCCCACCTTACTGTAATAAACACATTTAAGTCAGAGGGGCTACTTAGCATAAATGAGGGCAGAATTTTAAGATAAAAGCTTAAAATGATCACATTTCTTTTTAAATGCTGTTATCTTTGTTAAGTTTTATTACAAAAATCCAGGGCTAACATTTAATAGACAGAGGGTGCAACCTGCAAGAGTGGAACCATTATTATACTGCGTTTATTGAGGTCCCTGTAAACTGATTTTAGTTTAAGTTTATTTTTACACCACTGCCACTGTGGAAAGCAGGACTTGGAAAAAACAAAACAAAACCAAACTCCTCAGCTACTCACAGCTGTGCAGATGTCCCTAACCAATGCTGCTTTTACGCTAATGACTTTAGATATTAGTACCAGGGAAATCTCCAATAATTGGGTAGCTGCCATGCACCCACATCTGTGGATGCCTCTCTCCTCCTTTTGCTTTGTCTGGTTTATGGCTTCTTCACATTGTTGCTCTTTATCATTAACAGAGCAGTGGCATATTGCACTCCCAGCTGGTACTGTGCTTTCCTGTTTATATGCCTTCATGTAAAAAAACCCACTGAATCGATGCCTTGCCAACGTGTCTAAAGGTTGAAAAAATAACTTAAAAAATGCTGACATGTGTTTGTTTTCTCAAAACAAACCTTGTGCCTGTAATGTTAGAAGCTCTAATTGCCTAGGGAATTTCTTCCTCTGACTGTTTGAAAGTTGACAATAAAAAGAAATCTTCTTACAGGGAAGTCTTTTTCTTCCTCTTCGCCAAATTGTTTCACTATGAATCAAGGTTATAACTAGAATTACGAAGCAGCAAAAGGAGCTGGGGCTTTCATTCAGGCCCTCTTTCACGCTGAGTCCTCAGGGTCTGGCCCACCTCTCTGTTTCCTGGGACATTCCCGCTGCTGCAGAGGCGGTGACAGCTCTGCCTCTGGCTGGGAGGAATCCCCAGGGCCCAGGGCCGACAAGGGTAGGACTCTGGGACAACAAGGATAGGACCGGAGAAGCTGCTGCTGTAGGACAAGGCTGCTGGGGTTAGAAGTGCCTGGAAGGCTTGGGGGAAGATGCCTCCTTCCTTTTCCGTGGGTCCAAAGCAGATGCTGGGGCTTGATGCCAAGCAGGTGTCACTGCAGTAGGACAGAGGGGGAAAAAAGCCTTCATCTAATGCTCCTGTATCAACTAACCCTGCACTGGAATGAAATATTTTCATAAAATCATGGAATCATTTAGATTGGAAAAGACCCTTAAGATCATCAAGTTCAACTGTAAACCTAACACTGCAAAGTCCACCACTAAACCATGTCCCTAAGCGCCACATCTACACGTCTTTTAAATACCTCCAGGGATGGTGACTCAACCACTTCCCTGGGCAGCCTGTTCCAGTGCTTGAAAACCCTTTTGGTGAAGAAATTTTTCCTAATATCCAATCTAAACCTCCTCTGGTGCAACTTTGAGGCTGTTTCCTCTTGTCCTATCACTTGTTACTTGGGAGAAGAGACCCACACCCACCTTGCTACAACCTCCTTTCAGGTAGCTGTAGAGAGTGATAAGGTCTCCCCTCAGCCTCCTTTTCTCCAGACTAAACTTGTCAACTTGTCTTAATCTAAAACAAAAAAAAAAAAAGTAGGTCTTAGAAAGATTTAACTTTCTGGATTGCATCAGAGGAAAGATTGAGACTAAGTGCATATTGGTATCACATTATGCCAATAGCTATATACTGAAATATATACTGAAGCTTGAAAACTGGGCAGCAGGGTCCTCTCCCAGCAGCGTGACTGTGCAGAGGGGGCTGTGCTGCAGTACCACCCTGACCGTAGGCCAGCTCTGGGGGCTGCTGGGAGCCAAAGGGCTTGGCAGCAAGTGATACAGGCAGTGCTGCCACCCCGGGATCACCCCAGCCACTGAACCGAAGCCAGCATGGAAAATGTCCTGCAGGCTTTGGGGAGCCGCTCCTCTGGCATGTATACAGAGTCCCTCCCTTCCGCAGGGCGTTGCATCTGTACCAGTGCTGGCCGGGCAGCTCGGGGTGCCACAGAGAGCTGCCAGTTAGAGCGGGGACTCGGTCTCAGCTGCTGGGTAATAGTGTCTCAGGCCAAAAAGTTACTGGTATTTTATGGAAAGCACATGTGACTTCTTGTGATTTCATCTGAACCCTTGCCGTGCAAGGTCTGAGGTGGAAGCTTCTGTTATTGCTGGTACTGTTCCCATAGGGTCTGACATAAATCAAGAACTGAAAATGAGGTGGGGTACCCAAGGCTTCTAACTCGCTTTGCAAAAACAGGGTGTAATGTGCTGAAGAGGGAGTGTCAGGCTTTGGCTTTCTTAAATTTCCTGGCTATTGTTGATTTATATCAGATCCTTAAAGCTATTTAAACACAGTGTTTTGTTGGTATTTCCTTAGTATAAATGAGTGAAAGGGGTGACATATTTCATGGAAGCTTATGTATGTATTCTTCTAGAAAGACCCAAAGGGTTCTTTTGGCATCAGCACATCCATTAGGCAATTGTTGTTAAGATGCGTAATACGTACCAGGTAGACTTTGTGGCTCCTAGAGGTTTGTCATGCTGTCTTCCCTTAAACAGAAACCTATAGTATTTTGTGTATGGGATATATACAAAATTGTATGTATTTATACTGTATACCAAACCACGCTCCATAAAACTCTCTGGTCTCTCTTATAAAACACTTACTTAGGTTATATGCCATGTGTGGAAAAATTCTGAACCAAATTAGATGTTACGAGTTTTCATGCACGCTCATTTAGATGATTTATCAACCTCACTATCAGGATCTTTTAAGAAAAAAAGATCTTTCAAAGCTACCAAAAGGAAGCATATACCATATGTTTACTGCCAGTGCTTACTTTTAATTAAAACTGCCCTGAAATAAAACAACAATAAAAAATATATGAAAATAAGTACCTTCAGAGTCATTATGCTAATTCTTGTATTTCTTTGTTCTTACTAGAGGCCAGTGACAATTCTGGGAGCAATTCGCAAGGACATCCCTTTTTATCAGTTCACACTTGGTCTAAACTAATGGTCCTTCCACTTTTTTTTTTCAAAGTGATGATAAAAGCACAGAGATCTGCAGGTGAGAGCTGAGTTCAAAGCTCTGCCTCGGTGGCTGGAGACAGCAGAAGCTGGGCAGCAGCCTGGGGCCACGGGGAGTCCCCCCCTCGCCACTCCTGGTGACGGTGATGCTCCTCACGCCACACCGATTTGGCCAGGGGTCAGCCAGGAGCTCAGTCCAACAGCAGGGGCTCAAAAGTGGGGAGGGCAAACCACAGCAAGCGGCTCGGACGGACAGAAAATAGACCACAGGAAGGCTTCTTTTGACTTCTGTCTCGCTCACCTGCAAAACCTTCTTTTCCAGAAAATTCCCCGGGAAAGCACTGCGTTGGCATCATCCTTTGAAGTCCTCGCGAGCAGATTCTCCCTCTGAAGAGCACCAGCCTTCAGCTCAGCTCCTCACATGTGTAGCTTAAAAATGTCCCCATCAAATTACAAGCAGCATTTACAGGGACAGCAACGCGCTGATGCTGTGCAGAGCATCCTCCCCGGCTGCCTCCAAGGGCTGCAATGAAGACTATAAATTCTGGGAGTATTGCTGATTTAAAGAGTACAGCAACCAGACTTCTAAACACAGATTGTCCCTTTACCGCTCACTGGTGCCATCGTCAAATCACTAAGCCCGTGTTACGCTGTGTTTCTTAAACCCAAGCCATGTGCAATGGTAACTCAAAAAAAAAAAGTCCAGAAACAGTAACATGCCAAAAATGTGGGAAAAGGCTCTGTATTTCAGACATCTTTGTTCTTATACTGTTTTTTTTTCCTTCCTCATAATACTAAAAATGAGATTTTTCTCACCAATTAATTCTATTTTTTTCAGGACATGCAACTAAATTATTAGAAATATTATAATAGTCATTTCTCACAGTCTAAAAGAAGTAAAATCCAAGCCATTACATAATACATCCAGCAGCTAGAAAGAAGATGCTGTTTTGACTTGGAGGAGCAACAAAAATATTGTTTCCCACTGAAAAATGATGGCAAAGGCTAACCAGCTAGGAAAAAAAAAATTAAAAATTACTTGAATTATATGGAAACATTGCTCTCTTATTTTAAAATGCACATGCACACACACAGGAGTGGGGAGCTAGGGTGTACCATTTTTGTACATGAGGAAGATTTACCTTTCTCTAAATTGAACAGTATGAATCCCCAATCATATGTCATAGCCTAAATCTCAAATAAAAGTTGCATGGGTTAAATTGATAAGTTATTACAAGTTAAATAACCAGAGAATATTAGTCAAAAGGTTGCTCCCACCAAAGATTTGATATATAGTTTCTGAGAAAAAAAGAGACTGCTCGGTTCTGAAACGGGCCCTGGAGACATTTGGATATTATTTAATAGGAAGAGAGTTTATCCTGGAACAGACCACGATGCGTGAGAGTGACTGTGCAGGATGAAAGACTCCAACAGCAGAAGCACAAGGTGGTATCTATCACTCCAACCTTTTCATTTACCAGCCAGACATATGGCTGAATCTTGTAATTTAAATGCAGATTATCTGTCCCAGCAGGAGTGCCTGAACATCCTGGAACCAGTGTCACATTTCAGTAGGGGTGTCAGTGACTGTTTTGTGTTGCATCGTTTCAAAATATTTTGTTCTCTGCCGAATTTAAATATTTTTCATGCTTTTAAAGGATGGGTCTTCCTTCTACAGATGCTTTTTACTTTTTTAAGGGGAAAAGCATTCATTTTTCTGTGCTACCTGAAAGCTAGTTTGTCTCCTATTTACACAGGAGGAATGAATCTCCCCATTTACGGTACCAAGATGGCTGAACTTCAGAGTGTTTGGCACCTCGGCCTGGGACAGAGTTGCAGTGTACAATGCACAGTGGCGAGCTGTATGCCAAGGGCCTTTTGATGCAGACACGTCATTTAGTCATGCAAATAAATATACGGGTTTCATTAAAAATCAAAGTCGGTAGGTATATGGGTATAGGTGTATAGGTATATAGGTATTAGCACATGCAATTTTGGGCCAGATTTTTTTGAGGAGCAGGAATTAGGAGCAACACATGCACCTTTCAGAATTATACTGGGACTTGGACAAAATCCACGTGCCTAAATCCCAGGGATCCAGACTGCCTACTCTCCAGCACTGCCTAACCCACTAGATGTTTATTCTCCAGAAACATCCTGGTCTGCTGTCAAATCCCTCAAAGAAAAGTTTTGTGCCAGCTCAGATGCAGCCCAGTGTCAGGAAATGCCCCGTGTCTTTTACCTAAGACCTGTCGTGCTCCAGACTGACCAGACAAGATGCCCAACCTCTTCTGAAATTCCCAGAGGGGCCTTAACCTACTGGACTCAGCTTTCAGGGTCTTCCGTGTTATCCATCTCACTTTGGAAATGGGACAGTTTTTGAACTGTCAGGGGTTTAGGCTGCAGCTCCTAAATACCAAAAGAACGCTTAAATCACTGTGCTGGGGATATTTGTAGAGGGAGTAAGCTCTGCTGCTGCTCAAGTTAAGCCACTGTGTAGGTGGCACAGGAAAGGTCACATGGACAGAAGGAGAGCAGGGAAGAGAAAGCCTCTACCTCAGCAGCTGTAACAGAGGGGTGGAAGAGGGGAATGAGATGGATAATGTGGACGTGGGACAGTGGTTGCTCTCGGGGGGGGTATGGATGCTACAGGTGGCACAAAAGGCTGTGTCTGATGTGAAGCTCATGTAGAAAGACACAGGCATCCCCAAAGGCACAGTAACGGTATGGCCCAACAGGTACTTGTTCTCGAGTCACATCCATGCCAGCAACCGGGGTACAGGTCCAAACACTAGCGTGTGATTAGCCACATAGCTAAATTGTTAGTGTGGTCTTCTGGCGTTGTATTAGCAATTGTCACCTGGGGTAAGACCACATCAGGTCTAGGACTGATGTGAAAAATACAGTTGTTGACATGGCAAGGACAAGGAAGTCCCAGCTGCTAGGACTTATTTCCCAAGTGAAGGAGAAATGCCATAAAAAGGCTACTTTTTAAACTGGAAGTAGGCAGCAAATTACAATGCAGGACCCAGGAGAAGTGACTGGATAACACAGCAGAGTGACAGAACAGGATTTAACCTGAGCACTGTAGAGGAAGCCACACTACACACTTGATCTTAATAATCTTTGTATTATGAAATGGTGGACAGAGGAGATAGATAGATAGAAACACACTCTGAGCTTACCTTGATGGAATACCATTACCTGGTATGTCCAATCAATGAAACTTCTTTCTTAGCTCATGGGCAATGAAATAATTAATTTAGATAGAACTGAATCAAATGGGACATATCCCAGCATAAGAAATATTCAAGCTACAGTAAATATATGTGCAGGGTAAAAGATACATCCCTCAGGAAGGTTGTTACTACATTTATTATCTAGATTAGTATGTGTGCTCTGTGGAGGGCAATTGCATGTGTGAAGAATTTACATCCCTAAGAGGTACACAGAAATGACACACTGAGAAGCCCATCAAGACTTATTTCAAGCAGTTGTTGTGATGTCTGTGTGAAGGTGCTTTGTTTCTTCTTCCATTGCATGCTAGAAGAGCTAAATCCTTCCTAAAGACTTGCATGCAGACTGATTAGTGAGCAAAACTGGAGACAAAGGAGAGACAGGACAATGTAGGCTTTTTTTTTTTTGCATTACTGTTCTTCCCACTGAATGTCCAAATGTCTCTTTAGCAAAAAGTATTCGACAGGTTAGGAATCAAGGAGTGTTTCCACATTTTCTGATGCTCATTAGCAATTGGTAGGAGAGAGAGCGGATCAATGTTTGAAAGCCTTCTTTCAGAAGCATAATCCTAAAATATCTGTGTTTTAGAGAGAGATTTTGACGTGCTCATTCTCCAAACCCCTGGCTTTTAGGTTTGTCTTTGCATATTTCGGTTTAAAATCCCAACCAAGAAAATCATCACTTTCTACGCCTTGTAGGCTTTGATCCTTTGAAAATCTGATTTAATGAATTCTGCCTTTTGCCTCTCACCTAGATAAAGTCTTTTTTTTAAAAAAAAAACTAATGCCATCAACAACACTAACAAATGTCCTGTCTCTGAGCGCAATTAGTAAGAAAATAGCCTTAGTGGTGTTTAGCCTGCAGACACTCGGTGGAACTCCACAACCATAGATTCTAATTAAGGGATTGACTTTTCAAGAAAGATTAAAATAACGAAATGCATTTAGCTTTGCTAAATGATGACAGGGAGGGAATAGGAGAACCCTCAGCAACAATAAGAAGATTGTAAACACCAACAATGGACAAGAGCTGTTTAAAGGAACAGAAAGAACACTTTCTTAGGCACCAAGAATAATAAGGAATAATGGATGCGTAAAATAAAATAAATAAGTTCAATGTTGATTATTGGTATTCTTATTATATTACAACTTTTGAATGAACACAGGGATGTTACTTGTCAAGGACAGATTTATTCATGACCAAGGGAAATGGAAGGGCTCTGATTACCTTATTAGCACTGCCAAATGTAATATCTACTTTCCTGTGAGAGGCTGTACCACTGTATGTCTCCCTCATGATGAAAATGTTTGCATCAGGTCTGCTTTCTAGGCGGCCTTTGTAGAAACGTTCACCAGAAATAACATTTACAGAACTGCAAACCCACTTTATCCTTCAAAGGGGCAGTGGTGGAGCCACCACCTTCACACTGCAGAGAGAGGGAAGGAGCGATCAGGAACACAGCGGGGAGCATACAGCACGGTGTGCCTGTGGTTTTGACACTGCATCCAGGGGCAGGAGGTGTTCTGTTTCTAGCATGAACTTGAGCGGTTCCTTGGCTCCAGCATCGGGATTGCCTTTTCAAGTGTCTAACCAGCTTGGTGGAGAAGACTGAAATAAAGCTGAAGTCTTTATAATCTGCTAGTGCTATTCAACCCTGCTGAAGGGATTTCTCCTACTTGCTTCAGAGAGAGACACATTTTGGGGTTAGAATAGCTCCAAAGCCTCTAAGAAAACATAGCTTTTAACTCATATTTAAAAAGCCAGACTCCACATTGTTAAGCATTTCTAGGTTATCAAGATTCAGGCTCAGCCAGAAGTCTAGTTGCAGTAAATGCTAAAGCTAAAAACTCTCATTAAAAACACTGTAGTGTAACCCATCGTGTTTTCTGGGTCTTGATAGTGGAAGTGTATGCTATTATTGCTGAGAGAAGTAGGGTCTTCTAGTTAACCTGGACTGTGTCCATTAAAGCTCTTGTAGAAAAGCATAACCACCTCCACTGAAGTCTTGGGATCCAGAGATGGATACGGAGCCAATACACAGTTCTGGGTGTCCAGTCAGAGGTGAATCCAGCAAGGCTCCGAGATTGCCTTCTTCCTTGGTCACCTGGGGACAGTTTCTGATGGTGCCTCAGAGTGTTTCTTTTCAAACAGAAAAATAATCACTTTTGCCCCTCCCTACTAACATTAAATGCCCTGCTCTTCCTCCGGCACAGGGGCTCACTACGTGAGCACCTTCCCTCCATTCCACGATGTGGACAGAGCTGGGGACGTGTACTATGACATGTCATTCTGATGTGATGTTTTTATCAGCATTTCCCAGCAGTTATTCAGACAGATAGAAAGATAACTGGGGGTTATTTTTTTGTTCCACTGTAGAGGATGCACGCGAGTGTAGCATTACAGTGCCTACCATGCAATTGTGATGGCATGTGATGGCAATGTTTCAAAATAGTCTATCCCACAACAAAAGGTCAGCAAGTAACCACTCAGACAGACACAATGACAGACTTCTTTCTACCTGACATGCAATCTTCCCAGAAAATTAAGACAGAAATTACCAAGTACATTTGTAAAACATAGAATGAGAGGTGTGTGTACAAAACCAATTAAGGAAAGAATTGCTTTTTGCTGCTTTTTTCCTGGTGCACTCTTTTGGAAATTTACCTCCATATACTAATTAACCTCTGGGTGACTTTATGTAAATTAGATGGCATTCTTTGCAGTACTGCTGTGGTAGTGTAAGTGATTTAAAGTGATATAAAGTGCTTTAAAGGTAGCCAACAAAGTTTCTTTTTAATGTATTACACTATAAAGATGTTGGAATGATCAGGCTTTCTTGGAATGAGAGACAGATGAGGAGAAGGAGAAAAGGTGAAAAGTGATGTGAAAGATACTGGGAAGATACACAGAGTTCATGGGCCACATCCTCAGCTTGATAAACATGCCCAGGACCACTAACTCCATGTAGATGTTCATATTGACATCATCTCAGGACCTGGTCTCATACATTGAAAATAGATACTAAGGATGTTAACTGGAGTCCTAGAGCCCTTGGCGATCTCGGAGAAGTAATTTCAACAGATCAGAGAGTGTCACTTAGGAAGCCAGGTGACTGGCTTCCCTTATGATGGCTTGCTGTGCAATTAGTTTTCCTGTGTGTCTGAGACATCAGGGACAAAGAGTCTTGTGAGGAAATTTAACTAAGGAAACAGTGGCCAGATTTATAAAGATCTGTTGTTACACCTAAAAGATTTCAGAGCAGAATTAGCCTTGGTGACCTGGTGTTACCCACAAACACCCAAAGCACTTGGGACAGCAAAGACATGAGGAGTGACCAAATCAGTGTCAAAAGAGCTGGAGTCCACGCTGAAGCCAAGTGTGCTCCTGATGGCCACTGAAGCGTTTGGCACGACAAAGATGTCTGGCGATGCCAGTAAAATTTAGAAACCTATTTTAGGATGAGATGAGTCAGACCCTAAAGGTGAGTATCTTTCTCCATTAGAGAGGGTGCAGGGGTGGTTGGTTCTGATGTAAGTGCCTACAGTCCACATTTAGTCAGAAATATCCCAGTCCCTCAGGCAAGCACAGCTAATACAAGGAGTGGTGCTGGGAGATGAGAGAGGTAGGAGATACATCACCTAGGTGCCTGCTGTGTATTATTATTCATAACATATATATTAAAGCATTATACATTAAAATGTGCTTATTACATACAGTATTACATGTCATATATATATTATTGTCAGGGTTCTGACACATCATTTAAAAAGAAAAAGTGAGCTGATTCAGCCCCTGGAAAAGATGGCTAAGGTGCTCAGCTCGAGAGAGTACCAGGCTGTGACTCCCAGCCCCATAAAGCTACCGAGTTGCAGCCCACACTTAGGCTCCTTAGGTGCCGAGACAGGGGAAATTCTACTACATAACTGGTTTCAGTCATTCTTCTTGGTTAGTTTAAGAGGCTCCCTGCCCAGTACTCTGGTTGTGGCGAATCCCAGGCACCTGATTCTCCCCGTGACATATACAGAACGGGTATTGCACACTGCACAGTATGAATTCAGTACTGGGAGCCTACAAGCCATGTGCGGCGAAACTCGGTATTGTCATGTTGTCTGTGGATGTAAAGTCAGGTGTCTAGAAGTTAAGCACAGTAGCAGCTAGCCTGTAGGCTCACAAATTTTGCTGGATTTAGCCTGTTGTCTGTGAAACGCTCGAACACTTGGAACAATGCCAAACAGCTACCTGGTTCACTGTCTGCATCGAACAGTGGATAGTCAGGCTAGGAGATTTACTTCAAGGCAGTCTGGGGAAAAAAAAGGAAAATTTCAGAGAAATATTAAGGGAAATTATATCATCAATTATATCATAATGGCATTAGGCAACTTTGCATGCTGCTATTAGATGGGGGAGTGAGTTTTCAGTATGATGGAAAGGCAGGCACAGTGATGATGAGGGATTTCCTCCTCAGGGCATCCTGACCATCAAAGTCTCCCCAGTTACTCTGCTGGGAGAGCAACCTGCTTAACATCTCCCCTCTACCCACCCTTTTCCCAATAAGCCTGTTCCTGGGCAAAGTGGGGGCACGTAAAATTCTGAAAGACATCAAAGGAAATTTCTAAGATGCTGTTTCTCTTTGCTACCTCCTTTTTGCTGAAAAGAGGCGTTCAGTCTGCAGGACCTTCGGCACAGCAGCACCAAGGCTGCCGGCAGGGCACTCTCCACAAGAGCCCCTCACTCCACAGTGCGCTTTCAAACCTCCACCCACTGCAGCTGGCGTTTATTCATGTCTCGGTTGCAGAGGCAGGTTCCCCTCCTGGCTCCAGCGTGTAAAAAAGAGGAGTGGAGGTCCCTAATGCTGGGGCTGTGAGATGGTGACGCCTTGCCATCAGCCCCAGGTTTTCCAGATTCAGGGTAACTTTGCATTGCTACAAGAGACATACCAAAGACACAGTGGCATAGGAGGAGCGCTCCTAATAACGCTTTAAAAATGAAAAGAAAGCTTGTTCAGGGAAAAAAACGCGGCAGACTAAGGAAAAGGACGGAGCTGCCTTTTCTCGCTACCCCACGACTGGCCTCATGCTCCGGTGTGTTTCCATGGAGGCTGTTGCTGTCACTGCATGGCTCACGCTGGAGTGTCACATTGGATGGGAGCCAGCTCAACAAGAAAAATAAAGTGAGTTTTTAAGAGGTAATGTGGTAAATGTTCTTCTCAGTCTGGCTACCAATATGTGCTGTCTAGCCCGAGGCACGCAGCACATATGGGTGAAGCTACTGAAGTTTGGTACTTTTAACTTCTTGAGTTACTTTTTACAAAACCAAAGGAGACACATTAGACTAATTGAGAAATAAAAAAAAGATAGGTAAGGACAGGCAAGGCCGAGCGACCTGATCTCAGCAGACTGCCACCGCCCATTTCTCAGTTCTTATTCTGGGGCTTAGAGGCTTTTCCACATACCGGGGGATTTTCCCTGCTGCTTGGGCACCGGCAGAGCGGGCGGCTGTTCACAGCAGCAGGCGGCCGGGGTAGCAAAGAACCCCGGCCATGCTGATGGTGCCCAGGCAGGTGACAGTGTCCAGGGCAGCAGCAGATGCTGGCATTTGGGCCACCTGCTTGGGGCAGCTGTAATGGTAACCCTGCCCTCCCGCTCTCCCAGCAGCTGCTGGAGTAGGCAGCCTGGCTCCAGCTCCTCCTTCCTTCGTGGAAATTCAATTTTACCTCCACTGCTGAGGCACGAATGGGCTCTGGTGCTAGCTGCTCCGCAGAGAATTTGGTCAGCCTGTTTAGGGGGGGCTGTGCTAGAAGAGCAACTTTTAAAGCAAAATACAGGTGATGTCTGCTCTTTGGAAATCTGCTCCTCTCTCACTTAACGGTCTTTCAAGACACTTCAGCAGTCATTTTGCGGTGTGCCCCTGGGCTTCTGGGAGAGCATCACAACCTCCTCCTCTTTTTCCCATCTGTCAGCTCAGTAGCGACAATAGGGCAGACTGGAGTTTCTTTCAGCTCATTCGATTTCTATGGCTAGCATTTGCCAAGTGCTCAACCATTTGTAAAAATCATGTCATCAGTTGTCATTAGAAAGAGAATTGATAACTGGTATTTACTGAGCTTTGCAGTCACTCAAATTAATTCATTCTCTTAGTTTAAAAAACAAAAACCACACAAACAAGCCCAGACATTAAGTAAGCAATTGCTACAATACGATGCTTAGGTTTTTCAGCTGTTCGATTGATACCCAGTGGCACAACTATGGTTAATAATCTGTGAAATTCCCCATTTTAAAAAAAAACTATAACTTATTAAGAAAAAATAATGTACTCATCTGAAATGTGCTATGTACAACTGCGTCCAGATGAAGCCTCTTAATGCTTGTGAGCCATCAACTTTTGATCCAGAAAGCATACGATCCAGAAATCACCACAACCACGGATATGTCCATGATGCCCAGGTGCAAACCCAGGCATTTCAAGCCAACCTAATGAAATAACAGAAGTGTTGAAAAGAACCATTTTCAATGTGTCTCATTTCCAAACTGATTCTGAATCTTTTCCATTCTTGAGGCCAGGTAAATATCTCCCGAATCCAAGAGATTCTGGTACTGGAAAAGCCAAGTTGCGTGGCCTTGAAATCAAAACAAAAGTTATCAACATGAATGCCTTAGTAACACAGGAAAGCATCTGTAAGACAGGGTGGAAGATGGGAAAGGAGGAATGCTGTCTGAGTAAAGAAAAAGCATCTAAGTGCTTATTTGTTTGGAGATTTATTCTGTTGTAATTTATTTAACACCTCCATGGAGAACAAAGAACTTTGCTGATTTAAAAATAACTGGGAAAAAACAGAATTTCTTGAAAATATTTGTTATTTTCAAGAATAACACCTAAAACGTGTCAAGAAAAGCGTGAAAGATTGCTATGATAATATCTGCAAAGAAGACATCCCAAATGTTTTTGGCTGCCTACTAGGTATGAAATCAGGTCCATGAACACCAGAATCAGGTGTTCCTTTGCTAACCTGCCTGCAGAACACTTCTCAGTCCCGTGCACAAACCCCAAGCATTTCTGAAACATTTCTTCTGGCTTTGAAACTGCTCCTCCAGGTCTTTCATGTGCAGAACTTCTTTTGTAGCCTGTGAAACCCATGCACAGGGAACAAATTAGATATCACCAATTTTACAAAGACACAGTGGAGTGCAAAATAACCAGGAGTCACAGAGAACACAACGCAGTGGGAGTTACAGGGAAAATTTGGAAAGATTGTCCCACACCATGTCTCTATCTTACCAAGAGATGTAGTAGCTTTAATGTTCATATGAGAATACAGTATGCCTCTCTTTATAAAGCCCTGTTTAAGAGATCTCTTTTTTTTTTGTCTCCTAAACAACCAAACAACACAGTATTCAATATGAGGAGCTGAGATAATGGAATTGAACATGGAGCTTAAAATGATGTAAGAAATTTTCTCAGGGTGATGTTTAGGTCCATAAATTCAGCTACAGAGTTTTGAAATGAAAATCCAGAGCAACCTGTTCCATTCCTGGGTGTCGAATTGACACAGTGTCCAGAGCCAGGAAGTGCTTGTCTCCATTTTTTTTCTTACAAAAACATTAACCAAACATTGGAGAGATGCAAAAACCAAAACCTCCTTCTTTCCCAGAACATATTCCTTGATGATTTCCTACTCCCTATTAACTTTTGCCAATGTCGTGTTATACTAAATAAGGAACTGTCCCTCCTGTTCTTCTGCCTCTTAAATAAGATCATAACCCTTCAAGAGCTCTTGCTAAAAGAAGGCAAGTTTAAAATTAAAAAAAAATAGTGCATGATCTCAATCCAAGGTTATAGAAAGGGCACAGAGCTTTCGGATTGAGGGAGTGAAGCATTAATACTGTGTGGCCCCACTTTCCTAGAATATGTGTCTTGGCAACATTGCGAGTCTAAATCTGGCAAACTGAATATTTTGATCTCTGTCCCTGGAGAAAAACATGCACCTATTATATCAGATTATAATTTTCATCTTTTGTGCAGTGTAACTGAACTATTCTCCATTGTATGCTTTATTGTATCAGAGAGGATGCATTGTGTACATTAACACTGCCATTTATGCACTGAGCTAGGTTGGTTTTGTTGGGTTTTTTTAAGGAGAGTGGGCTGAAGGGAAGAAGATTTCCTGATTGTCTAAGAACGAACAATTGGTTTATACAAAGTACAGAAAAAATACATGTGGTGTACAAAAGCTCCGATGTTCATACCCAAGGAATATTACTGCTGATGTTTCAGTGAGTCACATAAAATACGATAGTGCTACTTGTTAGTTGTACTTCCACATTTTAGATTGACCATTTTGGTTAATGGCCACCTAGCAGTTGACTATAAACCCTAGCTTTTGATGGCAGAGTGCCGTGCACGTTGAAACACTTTATAAATACATTCAAAGAAACAGAAGCTGACGTCCTTGCCCAAAGAAGTCTGCAACCTCAGGCTTGATGGCAGCTGTCGGATAAATGGGCAAGGCCCATGTTTTCATGTTGAGCTTAACACCAGTTTGAGTGGAGGAGTGGAGGAAGCACTTGGCAGATGATCACAGGCTGGATTGCAAGACAGCAGCCATAGCCGAAAGGCTGTATCTGCTGATGTGGTCAATTCCTTGGCAAAGAAAACCCGTTTATTTGCCTGTATCCAAAAGGGAAGGCTTGTGAAAGGAATTAGTAACACAATCCCTCAACTGCAGGTATTTGAATTGATTATCTGTCAACCCAAAGGTTTCCCCAAGTTCAGCAAATGAACACAATCTGTCTTCTAAAATATATCATGCAATTTGTTAAAGCTTTTGTCTAACCATACATCCCAAATAAAAATGCATTTAGTTTTTGGTTTGGGTAGTAAGGTTGATTTTTCTTTTTCTTAGTTTATTTGAGTTAGAAAATTGAATAAAAGTTGAAATGGAATAAACAATAGATAAGAGTGATTTTTTTGTAACTGGTGTTAATTTAAAAGACAAAATCTCTCAATATTCAGCACATTACTGATTTATTTCAGATGTATCTTTATGTGTTTCAGGCTCGCATTGTTAAAATATGCTATTGATTTTCTGTTTTCTTTTGTTCTGAGGTTCCAGTGTGCTCTCTGCTGGTGATGCCATTCCCCATTTTGAAAAATGATTGATTCATTATGATTAAATAAAAAATAAAACCAAAAGCCAAGACTTAAAACATGCTTAAGTTAAAGGTAGAAGTCGCTAAATTGCTTTCAAGAGTATTATTTATTTGCACATTTGCTGGATTAGGATCTAAGACAAAGTGCAAATAGGACAATGGATATTGAGGAAGAATGTTGAAGGAAATTCTGTATCAGTGGAGGACAAATGTAGAGGAGGTGAGAGGCTGAGGAACATTACGGGGAGATTTTATAGGACCTTCTTTTTGGTAAGTTTTAGGAAACTCCATTAGGGGAAGAACAGCTATAGGAAGACTGGAAAGAGCCATCTGGGATTGTAAGTGATGGGACTCGATAAAAGTGAATTAGTAGTAATGCTTTGTAGGCAATATGGCAGAAGTGGAGAAGGATTATGGAAAAAAGTCTAAAATACACATGTAAACACACTTGTCGGGCTTATGAAAAAGTAAGTAACCAAAAATGTTCTGTGGGCTGATTTGTTCTCCTGGTTTCCAAAAGTATGTTTTTCTATTTTTAGAATTGTATATGGCAATACACTGTTAAGGTTGCTGTTTCAAAGTTTAAGACTCTTGTTTCTGAAAAAATGGCATGCTGAAAAGTCCCATTGATGAATAGGAAATGTGATTAAAGTTCCTTCTTTCAAGAAAAAGATGAAGAAAAAAGAGAACTTTCTAAATCTTTAGACATACTAAATGTTTTCAAAGTATTTCTGTGTTAAAATGTAAGCCAGAACATTTTCACACAGACGATGTATGCTCAGCTTTGTTAAGCTGGATAAGAATGGAAACAGAGGGGTCATGTATATGGAGTGAGCCAAGACGGTGATTTAGTAGGACAGGTTTTCCATAAAAGCATGTGATTGAGAACTACATTTCTCTATAAATCTGTGATATATATCAAATACTAATGTGTAATATCCCTACTTCTGTATCAATCTATTGATATATAATCATGTAATACATTTCTTCTGCGAATGTAGCTACATATTTTTTGCTTTAGATACTGCTCTGCAAATTCATGCATATGGGTAATAGTTCTTAGTAGCAGGCAATAGACCATGTAAACAGCCAACATAGCACATAATGAAGCTCACGGAGAACAAATTTTATCACCAAATGTCAGTCAGCCAACCCCTCTTCTAGATGATTTCCTTAGATATATTAGATAAATGAATAAAATATTTCTAAGTATGACAAAATAAATATTGATGTTTTTAAATATTTTATCTGAAATTCAAGGGAAATGAGCTTCATCTGCTTCTCAGGGCACAGCAATGTGTGTAACATGATGTTTCTCTGTTACGCACCTTATCACACTGCCTACATGCAATCTTCTTCCCGCTATCACTATTCATTTTTCATGTGCCAAGTATTCATTAATCCTTTAACCTCAGGAGGTAGAAACCAGTTTTTCTGTGCAGAACACTCAGCGCTGGGAAATCGTTGCTCCCTGTTCCAAGTGGTTAAGAAGGATGAATGTGAATACTCATGTTTTTTATTGATAAATCTGAATATAAGCTATGCATCTATCCAGTGAATGTTTCCAGCGGTGTTCTGGATATATAGTAGCCTGCTTCCTACGGGATTGCATATTTTATCTTTTAAAACAAGTGTTACAACGTTAACTTTTGACTTGGGTAAAATCTTCTGAAATCTAATGAATCACATATGTAACTTATGGTGAGTTGTTGGAACTGGTTCTGTATCTAAAGCAATAATATAAGGAAATACGCTGCTTGGGTCATTAGACTGTATTTTAACTCTACGCTCACTTTTCTCCAAAGGAAATGATTACACTAGAGGCAAAATTATAATAGCAAATCATGCCTAATCCCCTTTATAGCTTGCGGAGACATATATTTATACAGACTGCGAGGTAGACTTCTGTTTATATCCATTTTAACATTTCTTATTTGGTATTCTGCCTTTTTTTTTTAACCTTGTGCAAATAGAGGTAAGATGCAGGGACAAATAGTGAGGGGGTTATGTTACCTAGACCGTTTATGCCAAAACGTGGCAGAGGACCAGTTACAGGGAGAACACACGAAGCGATGCATAGATGTATTTCAGGCAGCTGGCATGAAATCCTCTAAGGAAACAAACATTGGTTCTGGTTCTTCTGGCTTCCTTGGTAAATACTGTGTAGAGCAGCAAACATTAGTTTGTATTTACTGAAAGTAATAGCGTTTTAGCAGTGATTATTTACCCGAGCTCAGCCTGGCTTTCTGTGTAAATATGCAAGCTATACAGGCTTTTACAAACACACTCACATGACGGGCCAACCTACTAGACAAGGGATCCCTCTTTTTGCATTTTATTTAACAAGTTATTGTTACGAGTGGGATCCTCTGGAGCTCTTGAGCTGAGCTTGAATTTGAGGAGGGGAAGGGGTGGGGACTCATAAAGAACTTGCCATTTTCTACCTGCTCTGACCATGGCTTTTGCCAGGGTCCAGCACGGCACCCTGACTATTCACAAGGCTATTAAGCTTCCTTAAATTGAATCCCCCCCGACCATTGCCCAGAAACCATCTTAGCAGCCAGGGCTGGTCAAAGCTCACCTGCACTCTGGCCACACTCTGTTTACTTCATGCAACAGGAACCGTAGGGGAGGAGGCAGAAAATGTCCACATCAGCTTTACATTAACAAAAGGCTCTCTGAGGCAAGGGAATCCCTAGGTAACCTGTCAGGCCAGCTTAATAGCTTTGACACTGGTCAGGCATGGGCCAGGATCTTTCCACCAAAATATTTCACTGTCTGTTTACACAGGTACGTGTAAGAATGCTTTTGAAAAGAAATAGAGATTTGCTTCTTAAAGTTTAAAATCGACTCTCAGGATTTATATTTTTGTTTCCTAAGGTTTTGAAAGCTCTTCTTTTAAAACATCCATGCAATAAAAAGAGTTTATGTTTTAAACAAACTTTAAGATTTTGGAAACTGTTTCTCTGTATATTGCTATTAAAGCCTTTACAACCCAGCATCTGCAGCCCTTACGTGTGAAATATCTTCCCTTAAAGGAAGTTCTACAGTTCGCAGAGGCGTGACTCAGACTTACGTGCTGACCTCCATGCAAAAAACCCACCTCACATACTTCTCACAAGCTGCAGTGTGCCTATGTGAAGAAGGAAGGAAAAAGAAAAAAAGGAAAAAAAAAAAAAAAAAGAGAAAGGTTTGCAGAGGTCAGCCCCTGCCAGCCCGCCAGGTAACTGCGAGGGCCCGGCCCGGCCAGCCCCACATACGCAGAGAAGCGAAGGCCGCCCCCGCCGCCCGCCCTCCCGTGCCCCGCCGGCAGCGCGGCCCCGGGACGGCGCCGCCTGCTCCGCGCCTCACACCCCCCCCGGCCCGCCCGCCGCCCCCGCCCACTCCCCGGGGGCTCCCCGCAGCCGCCCGTGCCCTGACCCCCCCCCGCGTCCCCCCTGCCCCGCGGCTCCCCTCAGCGTCCCTATCGTCCTGCGTGTCGTCCCCCCGGGACGCCCCTCAGTGTCGCGACCGCCACGTCCCGTCCCCCCCCACCCGCCCGGGGCCCCCTCAGCGCCGCCACCGCCATGTCCCGTCCCCCCTGGAGTTCCCCTCAGCGCCCCCATCGCCTTGTCCCCCCAGGGCTCCTCTCAGGGCCGCCACCGCCCCGCCCCCCTCGGGCCTCCCCTCCGCGCCCCCATTGCCCCGTGCCCCCCCCACCCCCCGGTCTCTCCCATCGCCCCGCACCCCGCCGAGCCTCCCACGGCACCCCCTCAACCTGTCCCCTCCCCCGCCCCGCCTCGCCTGCCCTCAGCATCCCCCGCCCCGGGCCTCACCCCGGCGCCCCCGCTGCCGGCCCCGCCCTGCCCCTCCCCGCGGCGCCCCCGGAGGCCCCGCCGCCCTGCCCCTCCCCACGGCGCCCCGCTGCCCTGCCCCCCGCGGCCGGGCGGGGCTGGCTGGGGCCGGGACCGGGGCCGGGGCCGGGGCCGGGGCCGGGCAGGGGGCGGCGCGGCCGGGCGTTCCCGTCCCCACCCCCCCGGGGCGGGGCGGGGCGGGCGGTGCACCGGGCGCCGGGGCGGCCGAGGGGCGGGGGCGCGGCCCCTCCCCTCCCCCGCCCGGCTGCCGCTGGGGGCGGGGACGCGCCGCATGCCAGCGACGCCACCGGCGCCCGCCGCGGCCGGACCAGGGGCCGGGAGCTGAGGAGGGGGACACCGGTCTGGACCGGACCCTTTGTCTGAGCGGCCGGTGGGCTGTCGCGGCGGCGGCCCCGCCGTGAGGTGAGGTGAGGTGAGGTGAGGCGAGGCGAGGCGGCGCCGGGAGCCTCCACCCCCGGCCCACCCTGCCCCGGGCTCATCATGTGACGCGGGTAAGTCGGCAGCGAGCGCCGCGGTTTCCCGGGCTGCCCCCATTCATTTCCCGGGGACGGCGGCGACCCGGCCGCCGGCTGCCTCCGCCTGTGCTCTGTGTGTGTGTGTGTGTGTGTGAGGGTGTGCGTGCGAGCGACGCTGCCCGCGGAGAGCGGGGCGGACAGACAGACAGACAGACAGAGCGCGGGGACCCTGTGTCAGGGGAAGGAAACAGTTTCTCCTGCTCTGCCGCTTCTGCTCAGGTCTGTGCCGATTCCCTTTCTTATCAGAATAAACGGCTAACGTGTATCTTTTTTGCTGCTGCTGTCCCAATCGGCTTTTTTTTTTTTTTTTAAATAATCCCTCCTATACTGAAGTTAAATAATTTTAAAGAAAAGCGGGGGCAGGGCGCGCCCCCCCCCCCCCTCCTCTTTCCCCAGCGCCACGGGAGCGGGCTCCGCCGCCGGGGCGAGCCGGGGGTTAACGGCGGTGCCGTCCCTCCCTCCGTCCCTCCCGGTGCCCCGGCGGCAGCGATGCCGGGGGCGTGTGTGTGTGTGTGTGTGCAGGGTGCTGGGGGCCGCCCCCGCCGCCGGCCCGAACTTTTCCCCCAACTTTCCCGCTGAGGTTTTAGGGGGGGGCGGTGAAAAAAGCGGGGGGGGGGGGGGGGGGGGGGAATAAAAAGCGATAAGCGAGGAGTGATGAGCAGCGAGCTGGGAGCGCCCAGCCCTTTGTGCTGCCGTCCCCGGGCGGGGGTTTCGGGCGGCCGCGGTGCCCCTGTGCCTTTTGGGGGGGGGGGGTCGGGGAAAAAACTACTATATAAAAATGAATATAAAAAAAAAAAAATCGGAGTGTAACGCTGTATGGGGGAAAAAATAAAAATCACGAGTGTAACGCTGCATTACCTTCTACGAAAATAATTTGTCTTCTATAAAATAAATACTTGCTCTTCCAGAAGTCGGCCGGCATTGCTTGGGGAGCAAACCGCTGGTATTCACGTTAAAAGCCTGTGCCCGGAGCGGCTGCGGGAGATGCGTGCCCCATGGCATCGGCGTCACCCCGTGAAGCCCACTGAAAGCTTTCCGCTGCTGGTGCAGCCGGGTAAATGCGCTGGGGTGGAATTTGGGCTCCTATCCGCCTCCCCCAAATTCCCGCACCACCCTAACGGGCGGTGCGGGAATTTGGGGGAGGCCGATAGGAGCAACCAGATAGGTTATTTTATACTTCTCCCCCCCCACCACCCCCTCGGTTTGCAGGGATGTGATGCTCCACTCCAGACAGCGGGTTTGTGGGGGTTTTTTTTCGGATCTTGGCGTGGCGTTCGCTCCCGCGAACGGGCTTGCGTGGAAAAATAAGAGGTTTTACGCACTTAGGGAGCAGGTACGAGCGGTTTGGTAGGAGGCACCGAAGACAAGTTCACTTGCATCGGGTTTTATATCGAGCTTGTAAAATCCTGCTAGCTTTTGGCAGTCCCCTTCCCCCCTGAATAAGTAAGTAAACCAATTTATTTTTTTTTTAATTATCCATCATGAAATAAATGGTGGTATTCTCCTTCCGTGGTTTTTTTTTTTTTTGCTTTTTCCTTTTTGTCTCGCCGCGGCAGGTAGACATTCGCAGCAACTTTGCGAGGCCGCTTTATATAGCGCTGGCATATGGGCTCCATTTTCTGCTTTCTGGTTGGTCTACAACTCTGAAATGTACAGGAACAGCAAAGTGGTCTTAGCGTGGGATTAGTAACTGTGCTGAATAGGTCACAGATGGGGCGATAGGAGCATTTTATTAATGACGTAAGGCTGCATAAACCGAGTCTTGCTTTTTTTTTTTTTTTTTGGTAATATATTATTCGTGCCGGGGGAGGGGGAGTATCTTTCTAATGGGACGTAATCAACTTGAAACCGCTGTCTGCAAGCCAGCGTCTCACCTATCGTCACAAACCAACCACGCATAGCGAAGGGAACATTGCATGCGGATTTTTTTAAAATTTTTTTTAATGTTTCCCCCCCCGCCCCCCCTTCCCCATGCTGCCTGAGGCTTTGGCAGCCGGTTGGAGCTGCCGCCGCTGCGCTGCCGGCAGGTGCCCGGGCTGGAGCCTGGTGGGATGACATCACCCCCTTGGCGGCCGGGGAGCAGCACCCATGCGCACCCCTCCCCGGGCCAGCACCCCCACCCGGTCGCCCCCGCTGCGTCCAGAGCAACACTGGTGGTATTTTCCTTCTTTTTTTTTCTTTTTTTTTTTTTTTTTCCCCTTTTATTATTTTTTTTCTGCTCTTTCTTTTCCTGTGTCTGGTACCTGGAACTGAGGCGGGGGGGGGGGGGGCAGTCTGGGGAGCACCTTTCTTTAGGCAAACCTTTTCATTAGGATACTGGCAGCTTTACAAGGTGGCTTGGGCTCCCCCCCCCCTTTTTTTTCTCTCTCCCCCCCCCACCCCCCAGCTCATGGAGTAGTGAATAGCATTTAAAGAGGGCTGCGAAAAAATCATACTTCCTCTTCTGTCCCCCAGCTGTGGGGGAAAAAGAGACTTTTTGAGGAGGAGATATGCCATGAGGCATTTGATGAGTGATTACACATGTGCTGGAGGGGCTGGGAAGGAGTTTAGGATGTGGGAGATACAGTTTGGTTTCTGCTTCTGATAGTGAGGCAATATCAGACGTGTAAAGAAGGGGGGATGGGAAATGAGATATTTTTAATTATTTTTTTTCCCCAGCAATACTTAGTGGTAATATTTCCAGGCCTTCCTGCGCTCTCTTGTAGAAAAATCTTTGCTGGAAAGGCCCCTGAGAGCCCAAGAAGACTGTGTGTAACAACTTTTAAAAATAAACTTTAAGATTCCAGGACAGGCTAATCATGGAGTCCTCTGCCAGCTGTTTCTGTCGGGATGAGCCAGACCTGAACGTGCGTGAGCAGAGTTCTACTTCAGACGAGAGGAGGCTGAAACGCGGCGGGGCTGAACCAGCTTTTCTTCCCCCAGGAGATGGTAGAGCGCGGTCAGTGAAGGGCTTGGGCTGCAAAGCCCCGTGGTAGCGACCGTCTTCCTCTTCACCCAGACCAAGGTGGTGCGTGATGGTATCCACCATAATTAAATAGAAACACAGACCATGTTTTTGAGGAAAATGGGTGATGCCTCTCCTGGGTGCTTGGGGAGCTCTCTGCCACACCGTGGGGTTGCAGAAGGCCTGTGTAATTCGGTGCAGGTTTCAGCGCCAGAAGGGTGTCCTGTTGTTTAGATTTTGGGTAGTTTATGAAATAAAGGGAAGGTGTGTGCCTTTTCTCATCACTGGGTGGATGATGCCCACTTACACTAGCCTTCCCAAAGTTGTAGTGCTGTAGCCTCCGTGCTTCAGGCTGCTGGATCACCTCTGTGAGCCTTGCATGGCTGCTGGCGCTACTTTTCAGGATGGCCAACCTCCTTGCTCGTTCCTTCAGTGTCATTTGCGTTGTGTAACAGGTCTCGTCAGTACAAGGTTGGTTTTGACCAAGTCTTTGTTCGAATCAAGTAAAATACGAGACTGTGAACGAGGTATTTATATATTAATAAAGCTGGGGAAATACTTATTTTTACTGAAGTGTTTTGCTTGTGGCTTTCGAAGTATCATATCTTGATTTATTTTGTTGGAGGATGATTGTGGTTTGCCTTTCCTTGACGTAACTACAAAATGAAACAAAAAAATGAATTTCTTGAAATGGAAATTTCATTTTTAGAAAAGCTGAAATGGATGTAGCACCGAGACTTTGACCTTCTCAGCTCCTGACTAGTGGTTGTTTACTACAGCTGCAGCTGTGCGTCTTTGAAAGAGGAGGAGCTGCAAACACAGGCATGCTCACTTTCCCCAGCTAAGAGGAAAACATAATGAGCATGTTGTTTCAAAGTGAGATGTAAAGAAAAGTATTGAGCAGTCAGGTTGTGGCTTTTCCTTTCCTTTTGTGCAAGGTGTGCTGTGCTGTATCTGTAAGATAAATTTTGAGTCTTGGAAGTGCAAATGTGAAAGCATGAAATGACTATGCTTCCTATGCAGTGAAAAAGAAATTACTTTTTTTAAAATTAAATGCATGCTTACGCTAGAAAAGAGAAATGATTTTGCACTATAGTACTAAGGACACTTTCGACATTGATTGTCAGTGGAAAAAGCTCCATGTAATCTTACCCTGCATTCAGTAACTCAGCTTAAGACAGTCCTCTTGCTTCAACTGAATGATTTTTTTTTAAGTTGGTACTAAATGCGGCGAAAAAAAAAAGAGCAACAAGAGTTATATTTGAGGATTCAGTGTCAAAATGATTGTTTTAGTTTATAGCTAGGCATAGAGCTATGTTGACAAACTTGACTGGAGTATTGACTAGACCTAATATATGTATGTGGCACTGTTGCTAAAGTGGGTAAAATTGGGCCAATGTGTGGATAGTTGTGCAGTCTCTTGTGGTTTATATATATTAAAAAAAACCCAAACTGTGCTAGTGGTGCTGTGTTTGCATTTGGAAGCTCTTTTCTGTGCAGAAGGTCTGCTTAGACTCAGTGCCCTAAAATCTGTGAACTTTCTCATAGTTCCGCAAAGTTTGGTGTGACCTGTAGGTTTGAAGTTTATTCTGAGCCTGTGCTCTCATGTTTGCTCTCAAGCAATAACTATAATACAGAAATGGTAGAGTATTCTTTAATTAGTTTTAGTTACCTTTTGGTGGCAGAAAATTCTTAAAATAATACTGAGAGACAGAAGGAAGAGGAAAAATTAACATGGCTTTGCCAAAAAGTCAGTATATCGACGCTGTATGTAACACTGAGCTTGTGTGGAGTTTCCGTTCTTGAGTTCAGTGTAGAATCTCGTGGTATTAATCAGAAAGCATGATCTAGACGTTGGTCTAAACCAAAATCAAATTATAATATACAAATATTTTTTGCATTTATGTCTACTGCAGAATGATGTGTTTTGATTTGGAGAAGACAACTTTAAATTATGGTGTGCCTTGGTCCTGTAACTATTTCTGTCATTTCCTGCATTTTTGGGAAGGGATGGTGGCATGAGCCATCCCAGTGTTTCTCAACTGAAATATACGGTAAAACTTGGGAGTAAATATATGAAGTCATGTGAAATATATTCAGGAACTGTATGCTTCATACTGACTATGTTTCTTCATGCACTCCACATCTGTGCACATCAGCTCCTGTGTCAGAGGAGCCCCTTCAGCTGCAGGTACAAGGGTAGGAGTTGTCTAAGGTGTTGGTTTGCTGATTATTCCTTTTTTTTTAATTTTTAATTTTTTTTTTTAAAGTTCAGTAAAATCACAAGAATGCAAAAGCTAAGGTATGTCAGAACTAAAATTGTGTGTGTTAGGATCAAGGGAGATTTCAAGATTAAAGACTATTAAAAGTGATACTTTTTGTATCAGTGATACTGAATAAAGTTTGTCAAGACCGTTCCACACTGGCATTTCCTACCCTCTGAATGCAATCCTAGCAATGTCTATTTTTTTCAATCTCCTGGTTTGTTTATTTGTTCATAGGGTTTTTTTGTTTGTTTGTTTTTTTCCCCCCTTGAAACAAATGCCTTCATGTGCAATGGTGTTAATCCTGTTGTGGGTTGCTGGTAGTGCTGGCGTTGACAGACTTTGGAGTTGCAGCACAGACCAGCACCACTTGAGTTAAGGAATGTCTGGTTAGCAGTAGCAAGCTTTTGTCCTCTCTGTGAACCAGCCTCCAGGACGGGAATGAAGCATGCTCTTTGCTAATGGCTGGCACAGTATTTGCTACATAGCAGAGTAATGATGGGACTCAAAAATCCGGAGCTTTGTTACTGGCTGTGGGGCGAGTGTGTTCTCGTCGTTTAAACGTAGAACAATCAAATGCATGACCTTGGACATCGGCGCCACAAAGGGGATAATTAATCAGATGATTTGTCGTGTTGGGAGACCTGAGTTCTGGTCTCGGTTTTGTCAGATGTCACCTAGAACAAGCACTGTTACCCTCTCTGTAAGGTGGTAAGCAGAGACCCTAATTCCTAATTGGTGTGGGGCGTTGTCCTGTGGTCAGAGCTGCGAAGAGCAGAAGGTTATGCATGCTAACGCTGATCCTCCCGCTGACTACCTAAATAGTTTCTTTTTCTCTGCCTTGGCCAAGAAGGGCTTTGCCAGTGGTGGTGTTGCATCTCTTTCTGGAGCCTTATGGGTCCCTGGTGGCAATGCGGGAAGCACAGTGATGCTGGCTGGCTGGGTCGGTGCAGGTGATGTGCAGAGAACTCAGACCAGCTGGAAATAAGTTCAGGTCCATTAGCGGAATCAGAGGTGGTACCAGTGAGCTCTGGAAGCCTTCTTGAGCATGGGCGAACTGTAATTCTTGGATATTTTGTTCAAGTCTCGACAGACTGGCATTGACATGGGTAAAGGCAACTATGTAACCCCAGCAGTTTCTGTCTTTTTCTGTGGATCCCGAGGGAGAATCTTTCCAAACAAAATATTCTTAATTATTTTTTAGCTTTTTTTTTTCCACTACCAAAATTGTCAGAAGTGACTGGTGTGTTCTCAAAAACTTTCAAATCAAACTTTGCAAAAGCAGTCACTGAGAATTTAAGCTGAAGTGATTGAAGTTTGTTAAATGGAATAATGCAATATTAGAAATTTGTAACATGAATTTCAAAGAATAACTGTGACTGTTGTCATTTGCCGTGGATGTTAGTCCTTTTTTTCCATGGGACCAGCATTTTCAGATGGTCTGCTAAAAATTGAGGACACCTTTTATAGCAGATGTGATAACACGTCATCATCCGAGGTAGCCACTGAGATATTTAGGATTAATGGTATCAGTTGCCAGTTCTTGCTAGGAAAAAAAAAAAGATAATGGCTGTGAGTATTATGTAGTAACATCTGATATGAATCTGAGCAGGACTTGACTTAAAATCAGAATAATATAGAACTATTTTTGTTTGTGTCTGTCTTTTTTTATTTTGAGTGTGCAATGCTGGCATAAAACAGTCTTCAAGTATTGGTTGGCAGTGCTCTAGAAGAGCATGTAAAGAGCTGTGATTGATGACACTTTAAAATCTTTTTAAGTGTTGGACAGTAGTTGGAGCTCTTCCAGTTCCTTTTTCAGAGAATCTTTCAGTTGCAAGAAAACTTGGGTTAAGTGGGAAATGAAAAGATTTCTCTTAAAAAAACAACAACAAAACCCAAAACCAAAACACAAAGGTGGGGAAAAACAGTCCTTTCCAGTTTCTATAAATCGGTAGCAGTTACAAGGTGACTTTATTTTTCACTGGTTCCATCTAACCAAGGGAATCTTTTGTATATACAGTGCCCTACAGAATTTTGAAAGGAAAAAATGAGCAAAGTGGGTTATTTTTCCCATTTTGAAAGGGAGAGCATGCAAACTCAGTCTAGTTAGCAGGCATATTTGGAGGCTTCTATTTCGGAAAGCATTGCCATTTTCACTTTTACTTTCCAGATCTACATTCAGCTAAATCAACATTTTGCTAAAATGTCTTTGACATTTGTCTAAAGAGTATGTATCAATAATTATGGACCTTCTATTTTGAGCAGGTGATACATTTGTAATTTTTGGTTGTGACTCTACTGGGATAAATTTTACAATAGTCGCATCGAACAATTAAATATAAACATAGCACAAATTAAAAAATATCATGAGATTTAGTACACTTTTTCTTCTTTGCGTCCCAGCCAGTATCCAAGATGGATTTATTTTGTGCTTGCCAGAGATGTGCTCTCCTTTAGGTTTCACATGTTGCTGGATTTAGGAAGGCAATATTTCTTTTTTATTGCGATGCTGAAGAAGCATGTGGGCTAGGCAGGAATGAGAGGCTTGAGTCTATGCATAGCAATCACAGACACTTGCCTAAGTCAGTTCTGGTGGGTAGCTTGAATAAAATATGTTCCTTTCTCAAAAAGAGAAGCCTAGCTCATCCTCACCTCAGAGGCCTGTACTAAAATCACGACACCAGAATCATTCTCATGGTCAAAAGACTATCAGAAAACCTCTCCGTTGGCTGACAGTAGAGGAAGTCTCAGATGTTTAGCTCACACGTAGATGGGTGCACTGTACTTGTTTAAAGATAGGTGAGAGGAGACCCGCTCTGCTGAAATCCTGGGAGAAGCATTCCTGGCCCTGCAGGATTTGGTGGTGGTGAGGAAGGAATAGCAGTTTCCGTGGGCCCTTCTAGTGGCTTTTGTTATTCAGTGTTTAACTTACCCGTTGTGTTGTAAGAGCAGGCACCCCTAGCCAGGCTGTGGTTTCCTACAGTAGGGACAGCACTGGGAGCTTAGTGGTTTAGTACCCAAGTCCTCTTGTGGGTGTAGCCTGAAGTCCATCAGCAGAAATAAAAAATACTTGTACCTTCAGATCCCTCTCAAATATTATGGAAGTTCCACGTATGTGTGGCTTTCATTGACACATCTTTTTCCTTGCCTTAAAAAAAAAAAAAAAAGAGAAAAAAGGGGAATTAAAGTAAAAGGAGAAAGTTTCTTCTTGTGATGAATTCTGACCGCAGTCAATGTTCCACGTTCTCATCCCTGTGCGTTTAGCTATTGCACTGCCTTCTGCCTCTTGCCAGCAGCACTGCCCTGCCGCTCTTTGGGTGAGGAGTGCTGTTCTCTGACATCCTCTTCATCTTGTTGTAAATCTTCTGCTGATGACCTGAATGGAACAGTGTCTTGTCATTAAAAAGCTTCTTTAATTGTTATTTCCAGCCACATTTTCTGGATCCTCAATTACTTTAAAGCTGCCTTCATTTTATGAAAAGTGTAGCAACTTTAACTAGTCTTCCCCCTCCTGCCCCTGCTTTTTCTTAAAAACGTTTCTACTTGTACTGTTGTGCTTTCAACCCATCCGACCGAAGAAGCCAGTGGCCCTTAATGCTATTTATAGCATATATACATATATGCTTAAAATTGCTACTTGCTCTGCATAAGGGATATTTTCTTAGTTGTTCAGTGCCTAACTGGCAAGCCCTCTGAGCAGGGCTGCCTTCCTGAGAGCGTGGCTTTCTGTGGTGGCTTCTGCCTGGCCAGAGAGCAGGGCAGGTGGGGTGAGGATGCTCCCCTGCCTTTGGCCGTGGGTGGTGGAGTGTCTTTCAGCAGACCCAGAGCGAGCCAGGGTCAGTCTCGTGTCCAGGCTGGCTCCTTGGATATTACTGTGATAGCATAAATAGAAACATGAGGGTAGCACGAGAAATCTTCTTTTCGTATTGGTTAAATATTAGAAATATGAAAATAGTCAGTGGAAATATTCTCCTTGTGTTATACAATGTTAAAACTAATTCAGCAAACCTGAAAATTTTTATCTGTATAAAATAATCTGTAAAAGTAATTTTTGTAGGAGGGAGCAGAAATGAGACGCATGCTACGGCAATCATTTGATATGATCTAAAACAGTAATTCCAGTCAGCGTTCGTCAGACATTATAGTGTTTTCAGTTTAAAAGTTGAACGACTAGACCGCAGCTTTTATGAAGCTTGAGGATTGGCAACCGTGTCAAGTACAGGAATTGTGTCCTAAAAGCATCTTGACAGCGCTGCAAGTGCCGTAGAAGAAGCGAAGCCACGAAGCCACATTTAACCAACGTACAAGTTGCAAAGACTTTTAAGGATTTCTGCCTGGATGAACAAGTTTGAATTTAGCCACAGATGCTGAATTCAATTCGTTCTCCCAGTTTGTAATATGAACCCTGTTTTTGGAGACCTGTCTAGTGCTGTATGTCTAGTAGGAGGCTTCCAGCTTGAAACTGAGCTCTTAGTTCAGTGGTTTAGGAGTACTTCTAGGCTGTTTTGCTTTAAAACTGTCATCCTTGCTCTTGGTGCCTGATGCAGGCTTTCCTAGCTCTCTGTACAGCAATCTTCTGCCTAAAGATGAAGACCCATGTTGAGAGGGGGATTTAATTCCCTGTGTTGTAGGCTAAAGAACATATTAGGTACCCCCATAGAATAGCGGGTAAAATACAGTTTAAGTCTGCAATGACTTAGTGAAAAGGCTTTGAAAAGTGTGTGTTTGAGGTCTTAATTGAAGAGTGAAGCTCCATTTTGAGTTCAGTGCCATCCTGAAGGATGGTTTCACGTGATGGCTGGGTCTGTTCAAAGTCTTTAGTTGGTGGTGGACGTGTTGGCATTTAAGTAGACAGCAGAAGGAATGTACTGTAAAGTCAAATGAAGTTATACTCACTGGGGGCAGGACTTAGTGAAGTGAGAAGTAGTACAAGATCTCAACATGGGATCGAATTGTAGATTTATTGATTTGAAGATCAGAAAAGACCATTATGGTCATATAAGTCAATTTAAATAATGCCGTCAGTAGAGTATCACCTTGGCCTGCATGAAGCACGCATGGTCTCTTGGAGCTGGAACATTTTGTGTATACACAGTTGTAATGTAAAAAACTTCATGCGATGGAGAATCAACTGTCATCTTTGGTAAGCTGTTCCAGTGGTTATAATTACTCTAATCTCTATACGTTATTTGTACCCTGAATTTATCCATATATTTGGCTTCCAGCTGCTTAACCTTGTGATACCTCTGTCTCTTTAAGTGAGTGGTCAACGAGTCTCCTGTCAATTCCTTCTCCGTCTTCATTTTCAGAGTTTACATAATTGAACAGTGTTTTAATTTGCGACTGTTGAAGAGGATGAATTGATTTAAATCACTTTGACTTTAAAGTAGCAGGCAGGAAAACTTGATTTAAACAATCAGTTTAAATCTTGTTTTGGTTCTGCAGTTCTTACTGATTTTCCGTTCCCAGTGACGTCTGTTGGGTAAGTGATGTTTAAGCGTGCTGATACGCAGCAGAAGAAATAGTCTTTATGCAGAGTATACTTGAATTTTTAGCTGAGAAATACATGCATTGTATGTATACCTATATATTTAAAAAATTTGTGGAGTTAATGTTCATTTACTGAGTTTTAATTTTTGCATGTTTAGTATTACAAAATGACTGATGATGTGTTTCTTATTTACTAGATGGTTTAATTTTACTATTTGTCAGCTATACTTAGAAAAGGGAACTCATATAAACTGTAGAAAACATCATTGAAATTATTTTTATTAATATTTTGATTTGTTTTTAATGTGCCAGGTTACTTTAAAAATCTTATTAAAAAGTATTTGTGTTTAAAACTAACTTTTATATTAAATAAAGGAAAAATAATACTTGGTTATTAAGAGAAACTCATAGTTTCTGTTTAAAATATCCTTGAGAGTTTTAGAACTAGTAGGCATCACCCTTCAGCATATTGTTTATATTGAAAAACTGGAAGAGAAAAACACATTTACCTAGTTTCTTTTGCTCCCGGTAGATTTTTCAGCTTTTGAATGAGCTATTTATTGGTCTGTGGTGGTTGAATAAGCTGTGAGAAAGAAGATATTCTGTTATGCACCTGCTTATTGATTAGTTTACTACATTTCAGTTTTGTTTAATCTGTGATTTTTATCAGGTTAGTAGTTTGTTTGAAACTTCAGCAGCAAATGACTGCTGCTTGAGCATTGATGAAAGAAGGAATGTAAATTGGTTTCATAATTTCAAATGTAATTTTGTTGAATAATTTAAATAAGAGTCAGAATTTTTCATTAGAACATACAATGTTACAGAAAAAAGCCATTTCTTTACCAGACAGGTTTTGGAGCACTGTTGGTTAGCCTACTTCTTCTACGAGTATTATTGTCAAAAGATAGGAATAGCCATCTATTCTCATTTTGTGAAGCTGCCTATGAAAATAACTTTTTCAAATATTTCACTTGTTCTCAGCTGATGACACTGACACCCCATTTCTCAGGTGCCTTTTCAGACACGTCTATTCAGTGTATTTTATCTAAAGTATGAAATAGGATGCTCGTTGGCTAGAGGTACCAGCTGAGCAGAATCGCCCCGGCTCAGTGTTTGGTGTGCTTACGTTGTGCTGCGCTTCTCAGACCTTTCGTTCTCTTACTGTTTTTTCTTCCTATGTTTTTCCAGGATCACTTCAAATTTAATAATGCTCTTATTTAGTTACTCCATTTTTTTTCCACAATAACTGCAGTTCATCAATCATACCAGTTTTAAAAGAGTGAGTAAGAATACCAGGTGATTTTGCTGAGCTCTGTTCAACTTGGGGAAGTTGTGCTCTTTCACAGTGATCTTATCATTAAGTCCTACTGGTACTCAAACTGGAGCTCTTCCCTGTAATTATTTCATCCTTTTTGGAGACTTTCTTCCATGCTTACGTATATACTGCTCTATTTCCTCAGTCTTCTCAAGGAGATATAATTATGTAAATAAAGCTTAATTTCTACATATTCTGACTTTAAAACTGTGATCATAGGTAACCTTATTTTATAAGGAAACCAAACTAAAGATGGGCCTTTCTCCTTTTTTTTTCTCTGCCTTCTCCCTAACTTCTTGAAATAGCAACTCGAGGCCAAAGCAAAATTTTTTTTTTTTGCCAGCTTTTTCGTTGTATAGTTCAGTGTGATAACTCCATTTCTACTTGTATTTCTCATGGAGCCAGGCAAAATGATGTAGGATGCAGAGTTATCAAAAAATAATGCAATTGGAAATGTAATTCCCTTCCTCCTTCTCGAAGAGGGAAAAGGAAGTTTGTTGGCTGTGTTACTTTCTTTTTGCAAGTTGACGTAACTAGTGCAGATCCTGTGAGAAGGATCGGGGTTGGGAATGAGGACCATTGTGCGGTGTAGCCCTGTGCAGCAAGTCAGAAAACTGAAAAGTGGTGGTCAGAGTAAAGGTTTTATTAATGCTTCAAGTTGCCAGAGAGGAAAGTGGACCAGGTGAAGAGCACTAGAAATACCTCCAGGCACGATGGAGACTCTCTGCCAAAAGAATATCTCCTTACGCTCTTGAGAGAAGTCCAAATGGATGTTTACTTATCTGTGTTTTAAAAAAGGAAAGTGAAATACATTGTAAAGCTAATTTTATACACACCTCATACACCACTACTACAAAACTAATTGGTCTGTGGAGAAACATCACCTTCCTAAAATCCAGTCAACCTCTGGTCACTTGTTACAGTCCCAGCATTTGGTGCAGTTCCTCCTCCTGACAGACTCTTCTCCAGTGCACACTACAGTGTCTTGGTTTAGGCTTCCAGTGGGGTGCTTGAAGTAGGCTTGTGCTTTCCTGCATTGGGCTTACTACTATTCATGATTTTTATGTTCTTTATGAACCACAAGTTTATTAAGAAATAGCCGCTTACAGTCCAGCAGTGGTGTGTGAGGCTCGTGAACAGCTCTCCATGGAGCTTTTGAACTTTGTCTTCCGAGTACAGCTCTTCACATGGCAAAGGAGAAATATGGGCCTAAAGCGTTTGTAGTCATTAGCTTAAAATCCTTTCTCTGTAAAGGCTAATAATGATTTAATTTTTTACTGAAGTGAAATTTTTAGATGTTGTTTGTTGTTCTTCACTAGTAATGTTGCTCTTGTTTTCTCCACACCATGTCTGTTAGCCTTTTTATCTTTTTTTACTTTCAAGTTGTTTTTTTTTAATGCAGAATTAGTTTCCGTTACGCACAATTCTAAATGTAAAAAACAGCCATCCCTGAATTTATATTTTCATGTTGTAGATGACATAGCATGTTATAGGTCCCTGGAGCCCTGAAGTTCTGCTGAAGATTTATTGCAGCGGTTCCTGAAAACACTGCGGTGAAGCAGTAACCCCTTGGTTTCTGGGTCGGTGCAGTAGACAGCTGGAGCTGCACGTGGCGTCTCGGTGCTGGTGTCTTGCATTACCTTTGGGAAACCTTGTGGTACCTCACAAGTTGCTATGTGGAAAGTGACTCCATTTCTTCCGTTTAGGTTAGGCTGTCAGGTGCCTTTCGTGTCCTGCTCTTCTGCAACTGGGACATCTGAGGTTCGAGGTGACCATGACTTCACTTGCAGTCCAGCAGGAGGGTCCCTTGGGCCTTTTCCTCTCCTTGCACTCTGGGTGAGGGCTGCCTTTGGTACGTGTCCTCGTGTTTGTTCTGGCTCCAGGATCTTGGGAGAGTATTTCTGCTCTTTCCCATCTGTTTCCCAGTTGTGCTGTTGGACTCACCCTTCTCTGGGATGAAGGCAGGTTGCAGGGGAGAGAAACTACTAAATTAAGGGGTGGGGGGAGGACACAAATGGTCCAAGAAAAGTAAACGTGTGTGTGTGTGTTTCATTAGTAAATGGTGGCAAAAAGAAAGCCCGTTGTTGCTCAGTGGTGACTTAAGATCTTTTGAAAACTATTTGCTGCTGAATATACTTTCCATGCAATATGGATTTCTCTTATTGCAGCACTAGTTATTATCCACTGAAGATCTTGTCCATTACTAGTATCTCAGTCATCAGCTCTGGAATGACATTTCTTATACTGCAGACAACTTTGAGACGTTTTGTAAGACAGAAATTGGTTTTCACTGCTCACCACAGAAGTTTATGTAGCTAATGTGATGCCTGGTACATTGTGTAAAGTGATTCTGTTGTAACGGGTTCATTTTTGTTGTTTGAACCATCCTCTGTTGTAATGTCAAAAGAGTCTCCTGGCTGCTCCTTCTAGGCTTGTTGAGAAGCTGCAGGTTTATTTCGTGTGTTTTTCTTGAATGTGGATCTTTGTAGGCTGCAGATTCCTGCTGTGTGCAGTAAATTTTGTTACAGCCAAAGTCCGTGAATTTGGCTCGATGCCTGTTACGTCAGAAGGAGGTTGAGGTGCTTTCTTGAAGGGCTGATGTTTCTATTGTTACCCTGAGCCGCCAAAGAGCATCCGTGTCTTAGCCAATGTTCGGTTTCTCTGAGCGAACAAAATGCAACATCCTGAGGAACTTTGTATATGTGTTCTGTGTATTAAACAGTTGTCAAGGGCGTCTTGTAGGTAGATGCAAGCAGATGTGAGAGTGCCATGTGTATTTTTGTAGTCTGGGTTCTTCTGGTGAAATTTCAGAGTCTTTGTTTTTCAGCAAGGATGTTTGGACACATAATGCTTACGTATATAATTTAAAAGCACATTACCCAGCTTTTTGGAAACAGAAGTGTTACAGAACTTCTAACAGACAGGAAAATGGATTTCTGTGTTGCTTTGATCTGTCTTCAGTGTACAAGAGCACAAAAATACTGTTGCAGGCATTTTGTTTTAAAGTTTTAAGTCTTCACATTAATCAAAGTGGAATTCATAGATTTGTTATTTCTACTTAATGTCAGGTTTTACTTTTTCCTCCTCTCTTCTTCAGATAGAGATATTATGTCATTGCTGCTTCGCTGATAATCTTGCTTTTTCCAAAGATCCCATCAACAAAATTACTTCAAGTGTATTTTGTGCTCCTCACCATTTATTTTATGTCTGCAGGATGCAGTAAGCTAGTCATGCCTTAAATTGATTTAAATATCTGTCAAATAAGAAAAATAATAGAAAAAAATCAAGTAAGCAGCATTCTATTATAACATGCTACTCTATCCCTAGATTTGGTCTCTATGTTCATTAACATTTGAACTTTACAATGAGATGCATAATAGATTTTTAGAGAGGGTGGTGAGGTACATTCAGACCTCCATAGCTGGTGTACTGGCTGATAATTTGGAATTTTGGTCATTTAAGAAGTGCCTCATTTTTGCATGTGCAAAATGAATGTAATGCTGTTTACCCTTGTATTGGGTTTGCATGGCAAGGTTTTGGTAGCGGGTGGGCTACAGGGGTGGCTTCTGTGAGAAGCTGCTAGAAGCTTCCCCTATGTCCGACAGAGCCAATGCCAGCCGTCTCCAAGACGGACCCGCCGCTGGCCAAGGCCGAGCCCATCAGCAACAGTGGTAGCGCCTCTGTGATAACGTATTTAAGAAGGGGAAAAAGTTATTGCACAGCAGCAATTGCAGCTGGAGAGAGGAGTGAGAAGATGTGAGAGGAACAACTCTGCAGACACCAAGGTCAGTGAAGAAGGAGGGGGAGGAGGTGCTCCAGGTGCCGGAGCAGAGATTCCCCTGCAGCCCGTGGTGAAGACCACGGTGAGGCAGGCTGTCCCCCTGCAGCCCATGGAGGTCCACGGTGGAGCAGATATCCACCTGCAGCCCATGGAGGACCCCATGCCGGAGCAGGTGGGTGCCCAAAGGAGGCTGTGACCCCATGGGAAGCCCATGCTGGAGCAGGCTCCTGGCAGGACCTGTGGCCCCGTGGAGAGAGGAGCTCACGCTGGAGCAGGTTTGCTGGCAGGACTTGTGACCCCGTGGGGGACCCACACTGGAGCAGTCTGTTCCTGAAGGACTGCACCCTGTGGATGGGACCCACGCTGGAGCAGTTCGTGAAGAACTGTAGCCCGTGGGAAGGACTCACATTGGAGAAGTTCATGGAGGACTGTCTCCCGTGGGAGGGACCCCACGCTGGAGCAGGGGAAGAGTGTGAGGAGTCCTCCCCCTGAGGAGGAAGGAGCGGCAGAGACAATGTGTGATGAACTGACCGCAACCCCCATTCCCCGCTCCCCTGCTGCTGGGGGGGGGAGGTAGAAAATTTGGGAGTAAAGTTAAGCCCAGGAAGAAGGGAGGGGTGGGGCAAAGGTGTTTTTAAGATTTGATTTTATTTCTCATTACTCTACTCTGATTTGACTAGTCATAAATTAAATTAATTTTTTTCCCAAGTCGAGCCTGTTTTGCCCGTGACGGTAATTGGTGAGTGATCTCCCTGTCCTTATCTCGACCCATGAACCTTTCGTTATATTTTCTCTCCCCTGTCCAGCTGAGGAGGGGAGTGATAGAGCGGCTTTGGTGGGCACCTGGCATCCAGCCAGGGTCAACCCACCACAACCCTGGACACTTTTAGATCTACCATTGGGAAAAATAGGTAGAAAAGCTGAGTAATACAAGGGTGGTTATACATGTGCTTCAGATGGCAAAGTCCACGGGGATTTCTGTAGATGCTTGCTACATACGTTGCTTCAGTTGCTTCTGCAGGCTGATGGGTTTTTTGGAAGAAGGAAGGAAAAGTGTAACTTCTTTCCTTTGTCAGACTGAAAATAACTTCTATGAGCCCTGTAGCTGTGAAAAGTATATTGAAGGAGGCTGTTTGCAAGAGGTATTACCCACTTGGTTTCCTTGGAAACGTGAAACATGATTTACAAATATTGACTTGAGAAAGCTGCAGCTTAGAGGAAATCCTAAACTGTTAGTTCAGGCTTTTAAATTCATATCTCTGAAGAGTTTAGGCCATATTGAAAGTCACTGCATGTCCATGAAATGATATTTATAATAATTCTGGATTTCTGTGTTTCATGGTGTAATAGCTAATTCTGGATGCTGGAGGACTGGAGAGAATCTGTGAGAGTTTTGCTGGATAAGGAGTGCTGAACTGGGATCCCTGGCTCCAGTTGCACCTGTGTTAAACAACCCAGCTCCTGCTGGAGTTAACAAATTAATGCTCCTAAAAATCAGGTTGTTAGTGCCTTACTCACAACTGATGGACTGCAACCTGGAATGTTTTCTTCTTGGTGGAGTTAGGCACTGTACATCATCATTCATGTCTTGTAAATGTTTCTAAACTCCATGGAGGGTGGTTTGAATGCTCTTTGTTATGTTTATGCAAGAGACTGTGTGATAAGCCTAAGTAAATTACATTTACCAGATAACTTATTTTTGTTGCACAGGAATTTTCATATACATTTATTTTTAAAGGCTGCTGAGCATAATTTGGTCTTGCTGGGCTTGTTAAGGTTTTCAAAACGAAAGCTCCTTTATCCCTGGAGCATGGTGTTGGATTATCCTGAAGTTGGTGTTAGATTCATGCTGGCGGGATGGAAAGGGGCATCCGTACGGGAGAAAAAGCATACACAGCAGAGTGTTGCGTACATGTTGCGTACATGTTACGAGTGCTGAGTTGTATACAGAGTGGATAGAGATTGCTTCTGTGTGCTCATTAGCGAGGAACAGTTCTTGGTTCAGTCAATCTCACCGAGGTGCTGCTGGCTGTGGTTTTATTTGTGCTTCTCTTAGTGTCAGTGCTGGCTGATGCAGTCCCTGTTGCCGCCCATCTCCTGTGGTGCCTGTCCCTCCATCACTCATACTGCTTCTGCTGTCAGCGGACTGGATTGGATCAAGAAACGGCCCTAATTTCTTGGGGTTTACTGATTCATTCTTAACTTGGGTTATCTTCCCAGTTCATCTCCCAAAACAGCTATGGCTGCAGGAGCGGACCAGGTGGTTGGAGGCCACCAGTGCTGCTGGCAGGAAAGCACCTCTAGCTGTTCCCAAAGTTAGGAGTGTGATGGTGTTATGGTCCCCAGTGTTTTTAATTCAGAGGAACGCCTCCAGATCAGAGATGAGATCTTGGATTTCTCTGGGGAAAAGCCCATCCCATGTGTGTTTGTCTGCTGGCTGTAGTGCTAGTTGTTTCATGGCCATGAGAAGGTGGCAAGGCACACTGTTTAAGGAGGTATGATGTATTATGGTGAACAAATGATGTACTTGGGAAGAACATGAGCATGCAAGCCTGTGCTTCTGTTTTAGACCTGGATAAGACTTGGTGTGTCTCAAACTGTTGGATTTTTCCCCCAAAATGCATTACATGTTTTATGCAAAATATTATTACTCCTTACAAACCGTGCCTTGCTTGGTGATTATAAAAGTGTTTATGGTGACTGGCATTTATGGTGAGTGGCCTAAGGTAGCCTTATGTGGCTACATTAATTAAGGCAGGATGAATCTAGGTCTACCTACATCTGAGGCTGCAGGAGGATTTTACACTGGAAGTAGGAGGTGGGATGCAGGCAGGCAGCTGCGCGGGTGCTTGTAGGGATCACGTCCTAAATGTCCAGAGGCATTGGTAGTGTAGGCGAGCAAGGACCACTGAAAACTGTAGGTCAGCATGTCACAGATAAGACAGCTATATCTATGGGCTATACGTCTTATGGGACTTAAGAGCAAATAGGAGACCACAAAAGCCCTCTGTGCATGGGCAAAGCAATGCTGCTTTTCTCATCAAGCCAGTTTAACTGGGGAGAAAGGCTTTGTTTAATGCTTCTGTAAATAATGCTTAACATCCTGAAGATTACAAGGATGTTTGTCTCTGATGTGGGTGCTAAGGAAGGATTCGTTTTTGATGTATTGTTTTTGTCAGTGGCTGGTTCTAGCAGGTGAAGGCAGCTTGCTCTTGACTTGCCACCTGCAATGGCTATGGATTTCAGTGGCAGAGGCTGTGAGATGGCAGAATGATTAATGAATGGGAGGAGGGAATCGGGGACCTATGGAAAGAGAGGAAGTGCATATATAGAAAAGACGTAGTGGAAAATGGCAGTGATGCAGAATCCCATGGAGACTCCTGCTGTTGGCAACTCGCGTACAGAAGCATTAAGCTGAAGGGGAGGTCAGTAAATCAGAAAAAAAGGTTTCTTGGTTGGTGTTTGCAGAAGGAAGGCTGAGAAAGGGAAGTGCTTGATGAGTCTTAGGGTGGGGTGGTTTTTTGTTTGTTTGCTTGTTTTAAAGTCCGCAGATAATCAAAGCAGAAGGTAGAATTTTGTATGGCTGAAGGCAGAACAGCAGGTATACAGAGTCATTCGTTGAGGATCGTGAACATGCATGAAAAAAAGTGAGTATGGCCATTTAGGATGCCAAACATAGATACTAACAGAAAAGATAATTATGTCAAATGAACTGTGGTTCTTTGTGTAACCAAATAAACTACATGGATTACTGCAAAGTCAGTTAAGACGGGAAGAAGGATTTGCAGCATAAGAATTCTGCTAAAACTATGATTGTTTTTATGTGAAGCCATTGTGCCAATACAAACTGAATTTCATACTGAAGGATTGATTGTAAGATAAATGCCTCCAGATGAAAGCTGGAGAGAAGTCACTGCTCTTTACTTACACTTAGAAGTAAGAAGGGATAACTGCAGTGAAGGTGTATAGAGAATTCTCAGAATATGAAAATAAAAGATGGAAAAGTATGAGATGGCAGAGTGATATTGCTTTTATGTGAAGAGAGAGGATTATTCTGAGTTCTTTCATTTCGTAATATGATGAGCGTCTTCTGAATATCACTTACTTTAAGTCATTAGAATAGTAGCCATATAAGTAAGGTATGCAGCCTCTAATGCAGCAGTCGGGAAAAAATATAACCTTAGACCTATTGCTCTTTTCCAATTTCTTTTGATTTTCTAGGGTGTCACCAGTAAATTGGTAGTTGCAAAAACTCAGTCCTGTAGAAACATCAGGGGACCTTTAAATGTTCAGTGTTTTTCTGGCAGAATATTGATACTATTTTCAGCTTTAGAGTCCTCGTTGTTTCTAGCAAGTATAGGTAGATTTTAGAAATAGTTATGTGATATTTATTTAGCTATTGCTTGTATAATACTGGAGGCTCAGAGCATCTCTCAGCTTTGTGGTGGCTCCAAAGCAGCTCCAACGCAACATGAATGTCAGTCCTAAGATATGTTGGCTCAGATAGGTTGTATTGACTTCTGGGAGTAAGGTGATGAAAGAAGTGAGAGATGACATTAGTCACAGATAAAGAGAAATATCAATTCAAGTAGAAAGTAAATATCTCTTTCTTACTTACCTTCAGCCTGTAATGTGTGTGAATCTCTGACTATCAGCCAGTTCTCTGACCGGGCGTGAGAGCTACGAGGTGTTAAAGCTTTCTGCACAGAGCACTTGAATTCTCTGTAGCCTGATGTGATGAAAGAAAGAGCTATTTCTGCTAAATGAAAGATGGAGACTTCTGTTTTCAGGTCCATGACAAGATGTTCTTCACGGTGATGCTGAAATCACCATTGGAAGTGTTCAAGGTCAGGTTGGACGGGGCTTTGAGCAACCTGATCTAGTGGAAGATGTCCCTCCATGGCAGGGGGGCTGGACTAGATGATCTTCAAAGGTCCCTTCCAACCCACCCTATTCTGTGATTCTAAATGAGAGAAGTTAGTTTGGAGGTAAGTTGGAGATGTCATCTCCTTCGAATCAGAAGCAGCTCTTTCATGTCTTCCACTCTGTGTTTGTCACAAAGCTGCAGGCTGCCTGGGGAGGTTAGAGCCAGTGGGCAAATGGCTTCCTCTAGGAAGAGGAAAGGGCGAGGAAGACAACTAATGGTGGAATTGGCAAGGCCCATGGAGACCTCCTCACTGACTAAAAGGAACTAATTATTCTGGACTTGTGTGTCGGATTTACTTGGCCTGGATTCAAATCTGTACGCTGTATGACTTGAAAATAAATTCACCAAACAGCAATGTAATAGACTGGGCATATATAAATGGTGAAGTTGCTGAGAGAATAGGAAATACTGGGTTTAAGAGAGAAAGATTCATGTGGCAAATGGAGTCTCGTGGAAAAAGCCTGATTTTAATGTACTCTAAAAAAAAATTAAAAATCTGAGATACTGGCAGGCATCCTCTTCAGTTAGCAAACTGCAGAAGCGTGTCTGTGCAAAATGAGAAATATGTTTGCTTGGCCAGCTTTTCTGAACTGAAACATTAAAGGTGTTGTGAAATACTGTAGAATGTACAAATGAGCATGTTGTTAAGAAAATTGCTTTGCAACACGTGAAGGTTGCATATAGAATGCAGCTGGGGTGGCCATATGAAAACCAAGAGTGAAGCTGATTAAGAGCAGTTGGCCCTGTTTCCAAGAAAGATGACTTTCCTGTATACATAAGAACTTACACCATTCTCCAGGCTTGCTGGAGGCAGTTTATACACCACGGTGCACCTCACTTAGTCATAGTGACAGTCCCAAACTTATGAATGTTGAGATTTTGCGGACAAGATTTAGGAATGGGGACAAGACGTAGGAATCTGGTCTTAATTGCATTGTTATAAGTATTTCTCTGTGTGTGGTGGGGTGAGATGGAGGTGGGAATGGAGAGGAGGGAGGGGGAGCATCTGCTTCTTACTGAGCTAAAGTTGTTCTGTTTGGTTTTTTTTTTTTTTTTCTGAACTGAATCAGTCATTGAACTAAAGCAGGGAAGAGTTAGGGAAAGAGCAAGTCCTTGGAAAGAGATGAGCAAGCAAGAAAGGGGAGCTGCAGGAATTGATGGAGGATCAAAGGAGTGGCTTTTGGTGTGGGGCTAATGGGAGGTAGAGTGGACCACGGCGTCTGGAGGCTTCCTAGTGAATGTGAGAACTGGTTGGGTTCCCACTTGCCAACAGGCTATTCAGGAGAATAACAAATAATAACAGAGAAGACCCAAGGACAGCAAGACCCAGGTGCACTCACATAATATGAGGGAATAAGGTTGCGCTTCTCAGAAGAGTTAAACTATTGCAAGTGCTGTGGTGGCAGTGCCAGGGTACCGCCTGCCTTCTCTGCACGGGGAATACCGAAAATAAACATCGGTGGGTTTCGTAATTCACAACTGAAGAGTCTGTGCCTCTGCAGGGGTATGCCTGTTTTGCTTGGGTGTAAGAGCAGCTCTTTGCCCAGAGCTTGCACCTGTGCAGCATCTGGCCCTTTTCTCCTGGCTCTGTCTCCTTTCCTGCTCAGTAGCAGAAGTAGCTCCATCCTTGTGGAGGTCTGGAGAGCACAGCTCTCTGAACCAGAGGTTCTCAGGCGCTGGAGTGGAGGTGCCGTACAAACAGATAAAAAATTGTGGCATGGGGGAAAAAAAAAAGTGTGTTAGTCTTGGATTTACTGGAAGTTTAAACAGTGAAGCTCTCACTGTTTACACAGTAGATAGAGGAGTATCTATTAAAGGAAATAAACCACTGCATGTCAAAATCTAAAACAGCCATTGAGGGATTTTTTTGAAACAGCTGTGCTTTAAAAAAGTCAGGTCCTTTAATTTGCGAGCAGCAGGGACATTGCATAGTGGAGTTTCACTCTCGATACAAGTGGATATCCACTTCTGTCACTAGCAGCTTTTTGCTTGGGGAGTGTGTTATTTCAGTCAGCGTGTCCTGAATGTCGCTGTAGCTAAACTGAAGTTATTCCTTCACAGTTTCATCATATTGTTTGGATTTATAATAGTGAAAAATCCTGTAGTTTGTAGATATTCTGGGGGCCTTCTTTACTGACTTATTTTCTTAGATACTTAAAGCTAACTTTCCTTCAGGGTTTTAAAGACTTGGTGCTTAGTTAATTGTAGTAAAGATGGCTGTACACATACAAATTGCTGATTTTCATGGTTTGTTAATGTGTCTGGGCTTCAAGTTAAAAAAAGTTGATCATCCCCCCCCCCCCTCTTTGACATACTTGAAAATTTGAGCTGAGATTGCTTCCTCATCAGTAATAAAAGCACAGCAGGTCAATAGAGGCCTCCATTCATGTGTGTAACTGCATTGTCTTAAAAAATGCAGGTGATACCAAAGGAATGAAATACAGACTCTGGTGCGTTGTCTGCTTTCATTTCGCTGTGTAAGAGAATAGGTAACTTCAATGGGAAGAAAAAAAATCCTGCAAAACAGGGAAAACATAGGAACTCAGCATTGTTCATCTTGCCCAAGTATAATATGTAGAAGAAACTATTGATTCAAGCTTACGCTTGCATTCTCTATAACACTTAGAAGTTCCTTCTGTCTTGTTGCCAGCTCTTCCCTTTTAATTAGTCTCTGTGCGTGTAATTTCTTTCTCCTTTTTTTTTGTGGCCTTGTTACACTGTCCTTTCTTGTTTGGGATTTGAAATCTAACCAGGTAATTGGGCAACAGCCTTCTCCAAATTCACTTAACAGTGACAGACTTCTCCTGTAGCCTCTCTTTCCCATCTCCGGTATAAATTAATGATGCAATAGCGTGCAGAGGAAGATAAAAGGCTGGGGAACGTGGGAGTGTAGACGGGGGCTTTCCCTTTCCCTCCCTGGTACAGGTTGTCTGTATGAATCTGGGAAATGGTCTTAGCATTCGTGCTTCTCTTACTCAAATACTGATGATAATACATGAGGGAGAAGAGCATTCTCGTAAAGGTACTAAAACTGGAGGTTATATTAGATTGACGTGCGACAGTCTAGGTGCGGTCTACAGGTGCAGAGTTGTTTCAGCTCATTTACTGAAATAGTAAAGTCAGCCTGAAAATATACCCACAGAGTATCTGAAGTTGGGTACCGAAAATGTGTGTCTGCTTTTGAAACAGTTCAGCTACTGGTATTAATTTTCATATCGAGACATTGAAAAATGGTGTGCATATATTTGTAAATAGACATAGGATAGTTATGAGAAGCATTCTTTATAGATGGCTATCCTTAAAAGTTCTTGCATAAGTAAGTAACTGGAGACAGTTACTACCCTTCCACATCTGGGAGTGAACTGAGAGGCAACCAAAGAAATTATTAGCTTTGCATCCTTTGCCTTTTTACTCACAGGCATGAAGCTTGATTTAATGTCAGTGCCAAGGAGATAGTAGTCATCCTTTTTCAAAAAGTGCTCCCTTCATTATCATCTGTACAAACTGTGAGTGGTATGAGATGTACCTCACATCATGTCACTTTGAAGAATTATGAATTTTACCTGGATAATGGTTTCAAACAGATGAAAATGCGATTCAGGTTTTAACTCTTGCAAATTGTAGCATAGCAGTGACAAGGAGCTGAAATCATGATCAACCTGTTCGCCGAGATCTTTCATAGACGTTTGTTATAATTAAATCAGTACCCAAGCACACTTCAATTTCGTTAACAGTAGGGCCTGATCAGAAGGCCATGGAGAATAACACAGAGTACATGGGTGGTCCCTTCGAAGAGAAGCTGATCTCGTCATTTGGGTCTATCCAAAGACTCAGTGACTGTAAATTGTTTAATCTGCTTGGAGAGCACAAAAGCTATTCAGTTATGTTAATCAGTGGTTCTGCATCATCACAGAGTTGAGCTGTGCTTTTCTTGTTCTGTTGAGAATGTTGCCCATAAATGCATGATAAATGTGTCATTTTCAAATAACTTGTTTGTTTATTTGTACAAGCCCTGGTCATAGGTCAGGATCCCCTTATGGTAGGTGGTCCACAAAAAAACTCCTAAGAATCTTAAGAGTAAGGCAGCTGGCAGCAGATGGACACAAGCAGACTAATAGGAGAGCAATGAGGGGGATACTTACCACAAAGAAAAAACCACCAAAAAACCCCCAAACAAGTCAAAACAAGTGGAAAAACAACTCAAGTCTCAGCACATCAGCATCATGGAAAAGGAAGTTTGAAGGTGGACAGATCCCTCTTGTAAGTGACTACAAAATGCACTATATCATGTATGTGTGTATATATATTAAAAAAACCTATATATATTATACTTTTTAAAATATATATATAAAAATACAGTCTTTTCTGTGTGTTTTACCCATCCTTCATTTGTTTGTCGCTGTGCTGTACAAGAACTGCCTTGCTCTTTCCTGGGTGTTTATGTCATTTCAGTACAACTGGTGCTTGCACAGCAAACGAGCCCAAAGCAGTGATGGTTCACCGCTCTCGCTGGCTCTTTGCTCTTCTTGACCTACTCTTGTTTCTTCTTTCTGCTCAGAAAGCAGCTCCTTGCGTCAAATCTACCTGAGATGCATCAAGATAATTTTTTCCTTACCTTTTAAAACCTTTTATGGTTGGGTGGGGTTTTTTGGTTGTGTCCTGTGTGTCGTGTCCCCCCCTGTCCCCCCCCACCTCCCCATCTTGTCCTTGTTCGTTATGGCCGTTCATTTTCCTCCTATTTCACCTTACTGGTTGGTATCCAGCCCAAAGGATACATGCATACAAATCCGTCATCTTTGCTCCAACTTCTTGTTTTTCAAGGAGATAACTTTTTCCCTTATTGTGTGATGAGTATCTTCTGGTCTCTGTGTCTCTCTGCTGTGCCTGTCTTTGTAGACTTTGAGTCCTCCTGGGTAAGAACTTAATCTGGAGTTGGGCTTAATGATGGATGCTCAAAAAAAAAAAACCCCAAACCCCAGCAACCTGCTAACTAACCCATCAGTAAAAGCTGAAAAAGATTGAAGGCTGGGCGAGGAGGGGAGAGGTGAGGGGGATACAGGAGGCACTGAGGTAAGGACTTCGCTCCCCAGGTCCACTGAAAGTAGGAGAGCACATCAGCTACGCTGATGGCAGCCGCTGTGTTTTCGGCATGCTTCTCGTGCTGGTGCTGTAGCCTGCTCTGTAGACGGGGGCAATGCTTGGAGGCAGGATTGGCCCTGCTGGGTTTGCAGCCCTGTGGGCAGGAGGGGAGGTTTTTGGGCGGCTGTGTCACGTGGAGGAGAGGGCTCCCAGCGCAGCACTGCAGTGCAGCAGCAGCGAGAGCGGGAAAGGCAAAATGCAACGCTGTCTGGTTGACAGCTGAGATAAAAAAAAAAAAAAGGGGGGTGGGGGGGGAAGACAGTGTTAACAGTTTAATGGCAGCCGTGAGGTTTTTGCAGAAGTCTGGAAAGTTTATGATGATGTTGATAATAGCATGCAAATCCTCATGCTTAACAAAGCTTTAGTAGGCTATCAAGTGACATTAGCTACTGACACGGTGCTTAACTCTTATGCCATAACAAGTATAGCTGAACAAGAAATGTAAAAAGTAGGCTTCTTCAAGTCACATTTTTGGCTGAAAATGCCATCAAAGAGGTTAAATGCTTGCCTTTTTTTTTTTTTTTTTTTTTTTGTCTGCATTACTGCATGTGTAAGGCTGTCTTGAGGCAAGACTGACTTGCCCAGGACTGATTCCACGGCCGAGGCGTTTTCTGTGATGTGCTGTAATGGTTTGGTCCCTGTGGTTCTGTGGTGCTGGAGCTCCCGGCATCCCGCGAGGCGGCCTCTGCACGGCCGAGCTTCAAAGCTTGCTCCTTCCCGTCTGATTCATGCAGCAGCTGGGGCACTGAAATTGAATCCCACTATGTTGGAATTAAAAAAGAAAGTGTCGGTTGTGGGCTGTTTTTAGAAAAAACATCATGGACAAAGAATTTCCTCAAGGAGCCCTGAACAGGATTTGGTACTTCCGTGCATCTTTGGCGGTGGGAGAGGGGAGGCAGCATCGGGCATGCGAGGGCCAGCATGTATTTCAGGAATCACTTATATTTTCACTCACGGTAACGGATAGCTTTGTTTTTCAGATGCATAATGTGAAAACGGGGCAAAAAAATTCCTAAAATTGCTCAGATAGTTTCAGAAGCAAAACTTGTTCTGGGGTCGGTGGTGGCTCTGCTGCACCTCTGATTTTCACCTCCATTTTTCTGTGCCATTCAATTGCCCTATGCATGTGTGTAACTTCAGTGGGAATTAGAAACTTGGAAAAGTTCAAAGTCGAAGTTTCCCAGAACATGACCTCCACCATCTCAGGCATGAGCAGGCTCTGGCAGATAGGTATCTTACTTGGCAATTACTTCTGCTCAGCAGTAACAAATGTAGCAAGGTACTAAAGAGCTTTTAATGCTCACTTTGAACAAGTTGATAAAATGTGATGGAAAGAAGCCAGAGGAGATGAATCGAGTGCGGTTTGTTAAAGGTACTGCAGCAAATCACGGTAGTTTGAGTGTTGCACATCAGCCTTGTTCTTCCCTCTTCTACTCAAAGGTACCCCTGCCATGCTGCAGAGGAGTGGAAATACTTTGAGAGTCAGATGGTATGTATTTCTCCTTTACCTTCCTTTATGCAGTCTCTACCAATCTTCATCATCCTGTTACCTGAGTTTTTGGCAGCATTCTCCGAAGGTTCATGTCGTCAGTGGGACATTGGACAGTTGGAGCTAAGTCCCCCAGTCGCTCCTGTGCAGACCGCGGGAAGGTGTGCTGGTGGTGGCAGATGTCCCTCACTGTGCTCTGTGCTCGTAAACGTCAGAAAAGATGTTAAGTGCCAAGCACACTTCGCCAGGAAACTATCGAACCTCTTTGGTTTTTACTTAATTTTGACTTGAAGAACGGGCCTTAGATGTAAATATTAAAGATCCTTCTGCTAGCAGTCCTTGACCTGTGTCTGCATCCCCCTCTTTGTCCCCTGAGGAATTAAAGTCCTAAGTATTCTGTGCAAATGATATTTTCTCTAGGTGGTTCTCTTCCAAGTGCCAAGTAGTTCTGTCACCTTGCAGACTGCGAGGGTGAAAGTCCTTTCCCCTGCATTCAGTCACTGCAGTTAGGCATCTGGTTTAGCCTAGTTGCCTAGATGTCCTCTGTCAGCAGTGGTAGACAGAGACACCTCCAAAGGGTACTTCCTCCCGTCAGTCACAAAAATGGATCTTAAAAGAGGATAAATTGCTGCCTGGAGGTGGTTGTCTTTTTCCTTGACTAGAGAGGGAGCCTTGGACCGTTAGCTTTAGTTAAATGTGTTTAGATAGCTAACGTTAGGTGAGCTGAAATCCACCCTTAGTTTATAGCACAAGCTGAGTAGTTGAGGTAGTGTTTTTCCTGCATTATCCTCCTCTTGGTTGAGGAGGATAATGCAGAAAATGTTGAATTAAAAAAACCCAAGAGAGTGCTATAGTTCTGGTGTTTGATGTATCCCCACAACAAGGCCTGAGTAAAGGATAAAGGTTTCTTGAAAACTCTATTTGCATAATATGCAAGGGGTGGTTATCAAATCAATCAGGTACTGAGGTAGTAGCATGTGAACATGCATGTGTAAATCTTCTCTTTAGTCACCCTTTTCTTTCCTTTTGCTCTGAATTCCTGTCCTTCTGTTCCATGGTTTAGTGGAGTTATTCAACAAAATACTTAATTATTTTTTTCCTTTCTTTTTTCTCTGAATTTCTGATCCATCTCTTTCTAAATCAGGTTTATTCCATCACGTTTTCCCTTCATCCACCCATAAGTGTATTCAGTCTTGACTGGGAAAGGGGCATGAAATGGTCATCTTCCTCTCCTCCCTCTGAAAATTTTATCTGGCAAGTTCATGAATTTCCTTTATTCCCAAGAGCAGCTCATAAAACATAGATTTCTTCTCCCATGTGCAATGAATGTGAGGTGATTGCCAGAGCATTGTTCTTCTAAATAGCTTATTTTTCTCTGTGGATGGACCCTCCCCCCCAACTATTTTTAGAGCACTGATTAAGTGATAATTTATGTTCAGGCTTCCCTGAAGTACCCAGTAAGGTAATCCAGTACCAACTGGTTGGTGGGTTTGATATTCTGGGCAGAGCACCAGCAAACTCATGCGCTGAAGCTCAGATGAAAAATGTAACCGAGTTTTTCTCGGAGACCGCAGGAAGGCCCTGTCCTTCCCTTCCTCTGTGCAATGTCACCAGTTTTCAGCTGGGCTGTTTCAGGTGGCAAGGAGAAGACAGATCACTATGCTGAAGTGATTGGATCAGTATACATGGTTCATGTGCAACTTCTGCGAGGCAACCGCATCACATGTCCAGAAGCAGGGCTGTGCTGGCTCAGGGGTTTTGGGTGATCTGAGCACACAGCTGTAGGAGGAGGCAAGCCAGCAGGCTCTGCCGAGGCTGACATTGCTGGACACCCTCGCACAGAGCGCTGTGTCCAGCGCGGGAGAAATGAGACCTCCAGAGATCCATTGTCGTCTCCCCCCAGCTCCTCCAAGGCGTGAGGTACGTGTTTTGTGCTTGTCAAAGCACGTGGAGATTTTGGTTTGTAGGCTTGGCAAGGTTGGCCAGCCTGACTTGCTGCCTCCCCAAGGAACTCCTTTCCCTCTCCTGAGCGCTCTCACTCATTGCAGCTGCGTTGCTTCCCAGCTGCTGCCTCTGTGTCTCTCTTCCCTGCTGTGAAAGGCTTGTAAACCTTGCCGCTGACCTGTCTCCTTTGCTAGGAGGTTGATGTATCTCCAGCAGAGTCTCTGTGCCCTCAGAAGAAGTGTTACTTGCTTTCCCTGGCTAGTAGCTCTGCATTCAGTGGCCCAGGTGCAATGTCAGACTGGGATTGTATCACTGGCATCACTTGTGCCACTGAGCCATTTCAGTGGGCTATGGGCGTGACTGGTGTGGAATGACTCCTTAGGGGGCAGTTCCCAGCACCTTTGCAGTATTTAATTGCTGGTATCCCCATGTGTGTGTTCCTTTAGTAATAGTTTCGAGGTGATGTACAAAGCTTGCTTCACCTTAGTCTTGCAGTGATCCGGTGCTGCTCTGGCAGCCCATGTGGCCGGAGACACCCGGGCAGTTCTGTTGCGTTCTGGGCTGCGGTGATCCTGACTCTGGGTAGCACTCATCTGCAAACAATGTACCAAATGAATTGCTGCTGAAATTTCCACCTATGCTGTTGGGCTGTCAGCTTGGGATTAGTTTCTTTTGCAGCACAAAACTCTCAGAAGTATTCACAGAAGAGGTACAGCCTGTGAAAGTGTTCACAGAAGTCAGTTAGCAGCTATGCAGAAGACTGCTTTCACAGGGTGACCCTGAAGCATTAGGGTAAGTAATGGTTGTTTTGTTAAAAGTAGAAATATCTCCTTAGGAATCCCTTCTTGCGAAGGCTTACTTGTAAGCACGTGTTGAGATGGTTGCTCTGTTCAGTTGGGTTTGTCTCTTTGCTGTGTGCAGGCCAGACACTTCAAAATACTAAAAAAGGAGTTCTTCCCACAAGTTCTTCCAGGTACGTTGGGGTTGTACTGAGTCTAAGGGCTCCATCTGCTTTTCATTCATGCATTGGGCTATCTCCAATTTGCAGTTCTGTACTTGAGGATCTTCCTGTTGCTTTTCTGGTGATCTGTCTACTGAGTTTTCCTTGTCATGTGGCAACTTGTCTGCTTTATTTGGTTTATTTTTGTCAGAGATCTGCAAATGGCTCATCTAGGGTAGCACAGACCCCTTTGTTGTGGCTCTTAGCAGTCAGCAGCAACAGGCTTGGAAGATGGCCCAGATCCCAGCTGGTCAGGCCCTGATGTGGCCAGCTTCCATGTATGCGGCACCCCACTAGTCTTCTGCAGACAGATGGCTTCCACCACAGTTTCAGCTCAGTGCTGGTAGACCCAGACCCTTATCCATGTCTTACAATGGTCACTAGCTCTGTCATGGTTATGTGTAGTCCTTCAGCGTGAGAAGGGATGTCACAAACAATTTTTGCTAGTGTGGGGGCCAGGACCTCTGAGCTGCTTATGGTCAAGTTGTTATTGGATCAATATGCCCAGTCTCCATAACAAAAGAGGAGGAAGAAAGTGCTGTCCACAGTTGTCTTAGTCCCGCTTCCTTTATAAGATGAGAATAGTTTAAGGGTTCTTTTTGTTAGGAAGGAATATGAAGGCCTATGCAGCCATGAGATAGCAGGGTGTCCTGGTCACCTATGCCACTGTGGTGATGACTTTCTGGCATGAATGTCACAGTTGCTCTTCAGACCGGTTCCATGTCCAGTTCCTTCGTACTTCCTGGCTTCTCCCAATGGATCTAGGACTCGCGTGGCTTCTTGGTCTTTCAGTGGTGCATTCCCTCAGTCCTTCACCCTGAGGAGCTCCTGCTTTCTCTTATAGCCCCCTCCCAAATGCCTTGATTCCCTCTACAAGGAGGTTTCTGAAGGCTAAAGGATGAAAAACTTGGAACACCGTGTTACCAAATAAGGGACGCAGGCAGAAAGCTCTTTCCCAAATGAGTTATACTCCCTTTCAGTGGCCACAGGAAAGCTTCAGAGAGTAAACACCTAAAGATCAGACAGGAGATGGGAATTACTGATGGAATTGGACTCCAGGTCTGTCCAAGTCCAATAAATATGTTCAGCTTCCTCTCCATAGCAAAATTGCTGTCTCCATGTGACATATGTTGGATTTTGGTCCACTACATCTATGTAACAAATAACTCTATCTTAAAAATGAACAAAGCACAAACCACAAAAAAAAGCATTTGGAGCTGATGCTTTTTCTTTCCTTCTCTGTCCATCACCATTCCTCCTTTTAGTGTAATTCCCCCCTTTTCTTCACAAGGCTCTTTGCAACTTCAGACCATCGATGGCAGAAAAGTAGGCTATGTTTCTGCATCGTGACAGCCCACAGACATGCAGTACCATCTGCTGAAGGGATGTGCTGGGAACATGCTACCCCTGAGATGCTGCTAGTAGATGTCCGTTTGGGGGAAGCAGGTTGGTCCTCTTACCTTCCAGAAGTGCCTTTCAGAAGTGGTCTCTTGTGTATGACCTCCGTGCTAAGCATTTATGTGCTGTTGTACCAACAGTTTGAGGAGGGCTGTCATAAATAAGTAGATTTGTCTGCTCAAACAACCCGTGTCTTTATTTCTGGACATAAATCGTGAGTTAAAATTTCTGAAAGCCTCTTAGTCATTTTGACTTTGAATGAGAAATAGGCTCCAAAACCTAGCAGCTTTAGCAACAGCTTTGAAGCATCTGAAGTGGAAGATGATTTGGAAAACGACCTGTGTGGTACTGAGATGGTTAATTTAGGTTTCTCACATAAATTCAGTTCAAACTTCTTTGCCTTATGAAACCTCCTCTTTTATTGGCACCGATGACCACTGCCAGAGCAGTGATGTTTTCTGTCTGCATCAAGACTACACCTGGGCCCCGGGTTGAAATCTTACACGGGTGACTCAGTCCTTGGTAATCTGATCCCGAAAAGGTGTGGAGTGGTCATGGGCCAAAAAAGTGTGTTGACCGTGCCACCTGATCCGTAAACGCAATTCCAGGTCGCTCCTTTCTGGCTTGGCGTGCACAAGTGAGGTGCTGCAGTCCCCCAAAACACAGCTCCGCAAGCTTGGGCGGTTGGGGTGGGGATGCAGCCGTGGCAGCATTGCTCGTCGCATTTTGTCCGGAGGCAGGGCTTTGAAGTTGTGATGCATCACAGGCGCTTGCACTCTGCGCTGATTTGTGCATTGAGGTGTAAAGCATCGATTGTAAAATATCCCCCAGTGATTTATGGTCTTGTTAGAGCAAAGCTTACCAACACAGATGTTCTTATTAAGTTTATTTAAGAAAGTTTATTTAACTTAAGTCATCTTTTTGAGTATTTTGTACTGTTTAGCAGGCTGAATCTCCAGCTTCTCCCAGCTACCGGGTGCGTCACAGGTGTTTTGGGTGCTTCCACTCTTGCAGGTTTTTCTTAACTTTTGGATCTGTTCGATCCAACAGCTTTTCTTTCTGTTGGATTTTGGCGTGCCCCATAGCTCTTTACATCTCTCTTGCTAGTCTGCCTCTCTAGAATCTCTCTGCGTTATGGAAAAATAGCAGCAGTGTGAAAATTAGGCTTGCTTGTTAGTTTTGGGGTTGTCCCCAGGTTTTCTGGACAGGAGCGCTTTTGCTCTGAAGCAGCGTAGTGAGGTACGACAGCAGCACTGGGAGCGTTTCTGTGGCTCATTGCCTCACTATACACTTGCTTCTGTTTGGAAGGTTATCTCTGCAGTTGTAACTTTTAGGTTTTCTTTTTTCTCATAGGGAAGATTAGGTTCTGCAAAACCAGGTGATGCTCGTGAAGGTTTTCTACTCACCAGGCGTGGGCAGATGTGTGGATTTTTCAGATTTTGTGTTCAAAAGAGATTGTTTTTTTCTTTTTTTTTCCCCTGTAGTCAAAATGAAAGTGAACATTCAGACTTGGGGGGGAAGAAATAATAAACCCACCCTTTTCTACCCGGGAGCAGGCTGCTGCTTCTGCCAACTGGCCTCTTTGAGAGAGCCAGCGAAGTCGTCAAGCCCGTCTATTTTCATCCACTGACACAGTGCACCGAGGCAGCTGGAGGTGCAGGCACACAGCAAGCAAGCGAGGGAGAGAGGGTGGGTTTTATTTTTCCATCCTTTGCTCCTCCAGCAGCAGCAGTTCTTTCTTGCTGATTGACAGCATCACCATTTCAACCCTGTTGAGGTTTGGGTAGATGGAGTGATCTGAAGGGGCTGGAAACATCTCAGCCAGAAGTGTTGAAGGGGCACCTCAGCATTTGTCATCTCAAGAAGCTGGTCTCAGCCTCACATGCGCGTGGTGTGGTGTCAGGCTGCTGTGATGCCATTGTTGAACTGACTAGGTCACTGTGGGTAGGTGAGATGGTGACCATTGGGGGCTGCAGGCAGGATCCTTGATTTAAACAACAAAATGGAAATTTTTTGACCAAGTAAAGGTCAGAAATGCCAAAGCTGCTATTAGCTGACTCGGTCCTGCAAGAGATGATCAGAAAAATGGTACTACCAAAAGTAGGACTGTCCTGGTTTCGACACAAGGACACGCATAATTTATAATTTATCAGTATATAGGAAAACACATTTAATGTCCTGCTGTGCAAGAAATGTATCCACTACAGGATCACCAAAGAGCGATAAGATGCTCTGCTTTTTTTTAATTCACCTCTTTTCACCTAGTTAAAAAAAGTCGCTTTTGTTCTTTATTGTTCACTTAATCAAGAGCTTTATCTCATGTGCTTTTATCTGCACGGTTAGAAGAGTGAATGACGCATAGGATTTTGCCTTAAGGATTACATATTTGCCACCACAGTGTATTTAAAGGTGTACCATGAACTTCATATTGTGAGCAATTAGTGAAAACTGTTATTTCTGAAACATGAAAATACTGACTACTAACTGTACGCAGCCTGAAGGAGCGTGCTGGCAGCCTCTCAGCTGGCTTAGGGAAGAGGCAGGCTGTTTTGGAGGTAGGCAGAGAAGCGCTATCTCACTGTAAAGTGTAGTTAATGGAACTAGACAGAGTTGTGGCATGACTGTGTTTGGGGGTCACGATGGTGAAGGATGCCATGATTCATCCTGATGTAGCAGGGGAGCCTTGGCAGAAAGCCGCCGTGTTTATAAGAAGCGGGGTAACCACAACTGCTGGCGGCCCTGAAAGGTTCCACCATGGCTTTCGTTATGAATAGCAGGCACGGCTGCTGAAAACTCGGGTTAAAAAAAATTTAAATACCAGCAGGAGATAGAGTGTGAAGGAGACATGACTTCTGTCTCCCAATAACAATAAAAATTTCTGGTTCTGCATGTGTCGCGGTTGTTGCAAGACAGAAAAGGGTGAAAGATCAAATAATTCCAAAACACCAATTAATTTTTTTTAATATGAAATTGATGTTGGGGAGAAGTGGGGAAAGAGGAAGGCCACTGTTGTTTTGGTTTGTTTCAGTGGAAATAGAGAGGATGGGCTCCTTGCAGTCTGCTGCTGACTTCATTGGGTTAAAAGACCTCTCCTGTCAGTTGTTTTGTTCTGTTGCAGAAATCAAGTGGTTTTGCTTTTGTTTTAAAATGCTTTCTGAAAATGATAGGCTGCATTAGCCTGACTGTTGAAATAATTTCTCGTCGTAATCATTTGAATGCCACACAAATACATCTCACTTGCAGCCTGACCTGGAATTTAGATCGAAACTGGTAAAGAAATTCCAAGTTTTGCAGTAATTTTTATTTTGTACAAGGGATGCATTTTTCTGTCTAAGTGCAGGGAAATCTCTGGAAGTTACACACCTCAGTCAAGGTTGAATTTATCCCAATGTGATGTGTGTTTTCCTGTGTAGGTAGATTATATTTATGCATAAAGCATCAGAAGTGAAGTTCCCAGTCTTTGGCTATGATAACAAATGAGGCATATGAGCCAGGATTTTTGGCTGACGTGTTATTGTGAAACAAAGTGTCAGTCAGTTTTGCCTTTTCAACATAATTTATGTGAAAATGGTTTAAATTGCCAAAGATAAATTAAGAATTTTTAGCCAAGCTTTTCCCCTGCAAATCTGTTTCTCTACCCTGATGGAGGCGTGGATTTTGCTTTTAACCTGCTGTATTATTCCACGTAAGAGGTGGTATTAAGCAACTTTGAAAAGAAGTTTTGTTTTCTTTGTTGGCTTTTCATTCTGCAGCCTATTAATCTCTTTACTCTTTCTAGTCTTGGGTATCTTTTTCTGGTGCATTACTGCGAGTGCTTAAAAGGATGCTGAGCCGTTGTGGTACCAGGCTCAGTCCTGCCTCTTGTTTCTTCCATGCAAGTACTGACTTTTATGAGATCTCTGCCATTTTGTAGCTCTGGGCTGGGCTTGCCTTGATCCTTGTAGGGCTGGGTACCTGGTTGCCAAAGCTCAGTGCCCTGCTCTGCTTCTGCTTTTTCTATGGCATCGCTCCTCCTCTGCTTGCCCCTCCCGGGGAGTCAGAAAAAGGGCAGCCTGACCCTGCTGCCCTTTGCTAACCTGCCACAAGCTCAGCTGATGAATTGCATAAGCACTGTGTGTGAAATCAGTGCAGAAAGGAAAGCATGGGGGCGGGGGGAGCGCAGGGTAAGTTGCTGCACGTTTATAGTTTGGTTCTTACTTGGTGCTTCTTGGCATCCCATGTCGGAGGGAAATTTGACGAAACTTAGCAGACAGTTAATTCTGAACTTGACTGATGTTATCTGCTTCCTCAGAGGTCAGGAAAGTGCAGACTTGAGCTTGTTTTGGTCACCACTGGGGTTGAATTACAAGCATGGCATGTGGGTTGAGCGGATGGTGAACTCTCCAGCTGGGGAGGGAGGAACAAAGAGCTTGAATCTGGCTGGTCTGCACCTCGTTTTGTAACTGAGTAACTAGATTAGCTCCTTTTTCTATCATACCTTGCTCTTGTGCAGCATTTACACATAACGTGCAGTTATGGGTGATCTAGATTCATGTTGACTTGGTTAAATGTAGCGGTTGCTTTCATGAAATGTCTTGATGGGTTACGGAGGTGATGATGGCAGTCTCCCGTCTTGTGATGTCTTTGTAGAGAACATGGAATTCCCTTACATACTTTTTTTTTTAATGTGGCTTTGTTTGGCATATCGTGTAGTAAATCTCATGGGATCAACATGTCTAAGAACCCCTTTCTCTTCCTCTTTGATGCCTCTGCTGTTGTGATGAGAGAAATTACTCGAGCTGGAGTCCTTGTTACATTAAAAGACAGTTATTAGCAACACATTTTCCATGGGGAGCTTTGGACTTTCTGAATTTGCCCAGATCTCTGTTTACTGTAGAGCACAGCACAAGCCCCTTGTCCCTAGCTGTCTTATGAACAGAGGTGTTCACTGAGCATTGTAATTTGTGTGCTAAGAAATGAATTTTGCAGCTGAACTGGTTTTTGTCTTTTAGGGAGTTCAGTGAACAGTTTCTAGCTGCCTTCTTGTGTTTGTAAATCTACCAGACAGGGGAAGTGCCTAAAACCGTGGGTTCCCCCCCTGCCCCCAATACAGATCTGAAGCTGCTGGGTTGGAAAACTTCGATATTGCAGAGCAGTGCAGATATGTAGGGGGCTGTGATACCGTTAAATCTATTACAACAAATTAGTCTTGTAATGTCTGTATGGAAGAATTAAAGTTCAGAGTGCCATTTTGCATTGACACCCACGCCTCCTGAAAGCCACAAGAGTCTTTTAGGTTTCTCGATTATGTGCTTCCCAGCCTTAAAGATGAGCTTTAAGAGAGCAGTAGCACATGTAAAATCTAACTGCTTTAAGACGTCTCGAGTTGGACGCTTAACTTCTGAGAAGCCCAGCCTCCTCTGAAAATCCTGGCTGACAGTGCAGGTTTTGTTTTATTTTTTTATGGGTTTTTTTTTGTCTGTAGACTCCAGCAGCTGACAAAGTTAAGCCCAGAGGATTCACAGCGGCCCGAGAGAGCCCTGCAAGGGAGGTAGGGGTGCATTGGGGATCGGACCCCCTTTCTCCTCCATGCCTATGTCTGTCTGACCCCCAGCACCAGGGTTTTGGTGGAGCACCTCGTCTAGGTGAAGAAGCCTGGGTTTGCTTTCTTGTTGCTGTGGCACGAGTCAAGCAACGTGCAGTTGAGTGCAAAGACCTGGTGGGCGTTCGTCTGGATCAGGGGAGATCAGAAATCAGCAGGCCCGGAGGATGGATCCGTTTGGGAGATGGGGGTGTGAGTGGGTGTGGGAAATAGGTGGTGGGGAGGGATGGGCACGCCACGTGGCGCGAGGGTCTTGCACCCTGTCACATCTCTAGAGATCCTCCAGTGGGAAGGAAGAGGTTTGCAGTCCCTGCGTGTTGCTGGTCCCACCAGAGCAGGTGACAGCTGCCTGTGAGAGCACGAGCTGGTGTTTTTTAGAAGTAGCAGACACCCATGAGAGGTTTTTTTTTCCTCCTAAGCAAAATTTGTCAGGTTCTCTCAAACTTCTCTTTCGACTGCTCCCACCTACCTGTCCAGAGCTTCCCGTTTTGGTATTTAGCTTCAAAAGGCATTTGGGGGCTGTTTGGGCTTGGGCTCAGAGATCTAGAACTTAAAAACAGGCTGATAGACCAGAACAGGACTTGATTTTTGGAAGGCCAAAGTGACGACATCTACCTGCCCTGAAGGCTGAGGGCAGAAACATGCTGCATCTTAAGAGCCTGTGTACAGACGAGAAAGGTACAATCAGTTTGCCAAATCAAAGAGCAGATGGTGGGAAGACAGACAGAAATACCAGTAAGGAAAGCTCTGGGATGTGCATATAGTGATGCAAGAAGGTTTACCAGTGCAGATTGTTATGTGAAATGTGATTTTTTTAGGAAAGAAAAAAAAAAACCAAAACATCGTTGAGGGTGTTTTGGTGGTGATGGTGACAGTCATGATGGAGAAGAGGAATTCAGTTCTGGACATGGTTACCTTTTTGCCTCTTCCTATGCTTCAAAACTGAGTGGAAAGCTGTAATCTTTGTCCTGTCCAAACCGAGCGCTGCTTTCCAGGCACAGCCCAAGCGTGGAAAATCTGATGCTGAATGGTAGGAGCTTCCTTCTGGAGGTGACCATGAGACAGTTAGCGTGGCAATGCTTGTGTGACCCTACAGTTCAGACTGTCCGATTTAACACCCTGTCATGAATCATATTTCCCACTTTCCTTTTTGAGTGTCTTCTGTTCTGAAGACAGGGAGATTGAACTTAATATTACTTGGTGACCATAAATATCTCCTCTCTGAGTGTTTGGATCTGTTGTAGGATAGCCAATTAACACTTGTGTTATTTTAAAATTACCTGCATTGCCTGAAAGACGAAATGAAGCCCAAGTGACCCCCTCAGGGGGTGCTGGTGGTTGTTAGCAAATACGTTGCGGTTGTGTCTTCCTGTTTGGGGCTGTTTCCTGTTTGAACGTGGTGGGGTTGCAGCAAGAGACTTCTCTGACTTTTTTTGTTGGTTCACAGATCCCGAAGAGTGGGAATTTTGGACTATTTCGGGGATGGCAAGAACACGGGAGGGAGACAGAGCATTCCCTGTACAGTATGTGGAAAAGAGTTTAGAAGCTCAGAGCTATGTTTCCAGATACTCAGGTTATGATTGCCTTAAAAGACTAATGAAAAAATAAGGGGAACTGGTTTTATGGTGAGAGATGGTTGAAATGAAAGGAGCGTGTTCAGGAGACCTTTAGCAAAGCCTGGAAAAGCTGGATCTCCCTGAATACATTCCTTTTTCCTAGCCTTTTAGAAAACTTGAGATGCACATAGTGTGTGTTAATTTTTACATAGCAGGACATCTTGGATAAGATGAGCTGTATCTCCTTTTCTCCTCCTTTTTGACTTTTCTCTGTTTCTTGCTACAGACCATCTATTTCCTTAATGATGCTCAGATTTTTCTAGATCTTGCTGCTCCATCCTTCTTCCCCGAGGTCATTCTCAAATCATCCATGTTCTCATGACTAAGGATAAACAAATGTGCAGATGCATGTGGGGAAAAAAAGAAGAATGAAATAACTCCAAATCCCCCAAAAACTGTGGTGCACATGTGGCTTTTCCCAGGAAAGATCCGAGAGAGACTAAGCTTAAGATGACAGATATTAGTTATGTTTCTTTACGTCCTTTTGGAAGATGCTCAGATACTACAGAGCAATGGACTTCAATTAATTCCATTTGTTTAAATATCCTCATACCTCTTACATTTTGCTTTCTTTGTTTGGCGGACTTGAGATTGTTTATAACTGCGTGATCTTTTTTCCTGCCTGGGGCAAGCAATTAAATATACTAATAATTCGCGTAACCCTTTTTGAGGCTCACATACTTTTTCTTATCTAGGAACACCCAAGCAAAAAAAAAAAAAAAAAAAAAAGGGCACCAGAATGTTTTAAGAGAGGCTTTCCTCTTAGTACATTGGTCTATGCAGTTGTGAAACTCTTTACAAAATAATCACCTAAAATTTCTGTGACAAAGATTTGGCTTCTTAATGCCAAAGCATTTCCGTATTTAGTTGTTACCTAGTCTTTGTCGAGACAGTGGCATTTGTTTTGATTTCAAAGCAACTCAGTTTTCAGCTGGAAGAAGTCTGAAGCTGTATTTTTGATTCAGGACAAGAAGCTGGAAGGCTGGTGGTGCATTCTTCCTTCTGCAGCAGGCTTTCTATAGGAAGCTACTGAACTGCTCAACTCCTCTGCACCTCACCGTGTGCTTTAGTCATTTGAAATGTTAATGCTCTGGAAATGATTGCTTTGGAAATTAATTAAATTTGGAGATTGCATGAAGGTGGTCTCATGCAGACTTTATATTTTTTATATACATATGTATATAAATATATAATATTTATATAATAAATATTACATTATATATAAACAATATATATATTTAACGCCTCATACTTTTAAAAACTATTTTGGCAATGAAGGGTACTATCCAGAAGAGAAGGATTTTTAATTTTTAAAATTAAAAAACAATCTTACAAGAGCAGCTTACAATTTGCTCTTGATATATTTTATGTCTTGGCTTTTGGAATTCAACATACATTAGTTGCGGTTCTTTTTATTCTCAGCCATTATTGAGGGATGCGATACATACTTCAGGGCAGGGAGGTGATGAATAAGAGGTGGTCAGGCAGGAGCAAGTCTGAAGTCTTGTTTTTAAAGCTTCTCGTGGATTATAAATAATCTTGGTCAGAACGTTCTAAATACTCTGTTTTGTTCTGCCTGTTGGATAAAATAAAATGAGTTAAAGCAAAGAGCATCTTCAGACCGTGAAGGTATAAGTTTCTGTAGTTAAATTCACAAAATAATAACGAGAAAGAGCTTGCATTTGGCAATAGATATTTTAAGAGGTAGGTTCTATGTATTGCTCCATATAAATTCCAGATATATAGTGGAGGAGGTAAATGGAAAATAGAAAATGCTTTAAAGGTAGATGAGAAATAAAAGGAATATAGGATGTTGTCCTTTTAAGTAAGATGATTTAATCAATAAATCTATAGGAAACCAGTGTATATTAGTGCTGTAGCCATAAAGCAAATACTATTATTTAAGTATTAATCTTGCAAGTGGGAAAAGTATCTTGCATAGTGTAATCCGGTACTCTTCGTGGTGGTACTTGATGCTTGTGCAAGGGCCACCTACCTGCAATGACCTGACCCAAATTCCTTTTGGGGCTAGTCCTTTTACCAATCACACCTGGAAGATTGCCATTGAGATTTGTGCTCAGCTCTAGAAGCCTCTCTTCTCCCTCTTTGACGGTAAGGGGAGCCTTGGGTGATGGCTTCAGATGTGCTGCTGCCCAAAGGTACCACTGATCAGATGCCTGCATTTTTGATCAGAGGTTGTCCGTGAAGTCTAGCAATGTCCTCCTTATATGTTCCCAGGACATCTACTGTTACTTCCCAGGGGCAAAGCTGCCAAATTCTTCAGCTTCGGTACTTCAGCCTTTCCCATGATTTTGTAATTATTTGTAAACATACTTAAATGTTCTGCCCACATGGAAAAATAGGGGAGGGTGGTTCAAAGAAGCAGCAGGAGTCAAGGAGAGTAAAGGGAACCATAAAATATCCAACAAATACTGATTTGGTAATATTAGCAAAACATATGTCTTATGTCATGCAGTGTGAGTTTATTTTAAACGGGATTCAAAGCAGTTGCAGAATCTAGAAACTACCAGATTTAGACTCGTCTCACCTAGCTATGTGCTGGAGGCTACATCTACACGAGCAGGTGATCTGGAGCCGCAGAAGCAGATGGAAACGATGAGAGCACTTGTTATTGCGGACCCTTATGACCCCGTTGGGGGTTGGAGTGCATTTGGTGTGCAGCTGGAGAGGGGATTCTGGTTTAGCTTCCTCCAAAAGCAACCTGGTTTGCGTGTACCACGGCTCGGCTGGGAACCAGGGTAAGCTGATAGTGGAAGCCAACATGCTGGTACAGAGGTGGCCTCCGTGTTACAAGGTCTCTCCAGAGAGGGACACATCTGCAGGGGCAGTTCAGCTCTTCTGTCTGTCTTCATTTGACTATATTTGAAACTTAGGGTCACCAAACTCCTAATTAGGGTAGTTCGGCATTTAGAGCTTATGTGGAGTAAAGCTCAACTTAACTGCTTGAAGAGTAGAAGATTGCTCGTTTTGCCGCAGAGTTTGTGGTCCTGTGTTATAACTCTCTGTTCTCAGTTATTGCTTCAACGAAAGATTTGTTGCACACTAAACTTTCTGAAGTTTAGAGCAGACCCAAATTCACAGAAAAATGCTGCTGCTTCTCAGAAAGGGAAGAGGTCTCATTTTATTTATTTACTCTGCACTTGTTTTGTGGAGTGATTGTCTCTTTATCTGGCGTCCTCATTTGGCCTGGATATTCCTCAGGGCACAACGATGAATCATTCATCTCTGCACGGGGCGAGACAGTTTCTTTTTTAATGAATAATATTGTGGCAGAACTTGCGCTTTTTTTATTTCCTTGGGAATTGCTGCTGCGTAGAAAATCAACCAAATAGGACATAGCTACGTAAAAGACAAATCGCCCCTCGTCATGTACTGGAGGATGTTACTGTGGGAGTCACACTGCAATGTGCCAAGCAGATGCTGTCCATTTAGAATGTAATGGTATAGAGGACCATCGCCCCAGGTCCCCTCACTTGGGGGCTTTGTCCCTTTGACATCTGGAGGGTCACTTAATTTCCTTCTTTAATTTTCCCATAGCCTACAAGCAGGATGTGTTGCCTTATAGTGAATCCTGAATAGATGATTAGGGTTTTTAGATGTGTTTCGTAATTTGTGTATCTGTTGATTGTGTCATGATCACTCGATCTCCTTTCTTTTGCCTTAAGATTCAGTTGTCTGTTACATGCAAATTACTATTTTTGTGTGCTACGTGCAGTTTTTTAGTGCGAAAGAGATTGATTGCCAAAGTGGATTAATGCCTTTCACATCTGCAAGTCTTAGTTCAGATCAAAAGTGAAATAAGCCATATGTGTCCAGAGTGGACATGTGCGCACATCATAAATACCGCCACACAGGCTGGCCTGGTTTGAGAATTAAGAGCTCCTTTTTTTTGTAGGAGGGATTCAGTGCTAAAATATTAGTATTTCATAAGCACCACAGATTTAGCGTCAATTTTTTTTTTTAATTATTATTTGGATTAACCCCCAAATCATTCTCATTGGAAAATTCTCAGTCAAACTTTTTTTTTACATACATACATAAATGTATGTTACAATTTTGAAGTTCTATAGCCGTGGGATTTGAAAGACTGGAGTTGTTTGGCATTCTTCCAGCTAGTCCAGCTGTCTTCAGAGGAACTGAGTAGGTCGGCAAAGTGTGGTGTGGGCTTCTTTGTTAAATCCATCACTGAGAGCGCAAGAGAAATGGGCAGTAGCTGTAGTGAGGGCTTTATTGTGTGAGTACTTCCCGCCTTTTCATCTTGACCTCCCAAAATGCTCTCTTCTTCCAGGGTTTTCCTCTTTTGTGCCAGGTTTCCTGAGGGTGTTCAGGCAAGGCAAGCCTGGGGTGGTTACTCTCCTTCTTTCCTGGGAGCTGCCGGGGGAGCGTGAGCTCCTGTTGCATCTTCCTCGGGTGTCTGTCGGTGCTGCTCTGAGATGGCCTTCTGCAAAAATGCGTGACATGGGCTTTGTCCTGAGGTTCTCTGGCTACTGCAGGGTCCTCTGAGCGTCCTCTGGGAAGGCAGGAGCAGCCTCCTCATCTCCTCCTGGTCATAGCGCAGGAGGGATAGGATTTCTGAGACTTGATAAGACCACTGGTGAGGGTGGGACAGGGGCTCCTAGGTGCTTATTTGACATGGCTTACTTGGAGGTATGGATGAACAAATACAAAGATTAAAGCAAACAGTGAGCTGCAGGTGTGGACACTTCAGCAAACACAGGCGAGAAAAATCAATTTTTCACAAATGAAAGAGGAGGAAAAAAATCAATAGGGAAAGGACTGTTATTTTCAATTTAAAGCCGGAGGAGTTGGGGTTTGATCTCTGAGTTCATGCTTTCCTGTTCTCATTCACATGTTGCACGACTCTGTTATTGGAGAACTGTAGGCTGTGTCATATAGAGATCATTAAATATAAATGGCTGAAAGAATGCAAAATGCTCCCCATCCTTATTTATTTATTTACTTGTCTGCTTGCAGATATTTCTGCCTCTGTAGTTAACTCCTGTGGATGCTAGTGCCCTGTACGGGAGTACTGGAGTGCATCGAGTTTTCACTGTGAAGTCCACCAGCCTTTTCCTCATGCATGTTTTGACAATATTTAAAGCACACGAATCAGACTGTAGTTATTGATTTGTGTTTGTTTCTTTTCAACAGACTGTGATTCCATCTGGCTACCTGATGGTGAGAGTGCCCTGCAAAAACATGACCAATTTTTTAAGTAGAAATATAGAATTTGACTTTGCAGTACTATCTGCATGAGGTCTGGTAAATATGGTATGAGGGGACCCAGGTAGGATGCAGAGGACCCTCTCATCTCCTCTCGGTGCAGCCTGCTGTAATGGCAGGGCAGAGTGCCAGTTTTTTATGTTAAAACCAAAATATTTTTGGCCGATTCCTATTGCTAGATTCCACATTGCCAAACACATGCTTACTAGTGTGAACTGTGAGAGAGCTGCGCTACCTTGCAAATCTATTCGTGTGGAGACTTAGCCTGGTAGGTAGTAGGCAAAACTGAGTACTGATGCAAAGATTCTTTCCTTATTAAAGCTCCGCAAAAGTGGAGGGCTCGCTTGCAAACAGGCACTTGCTAGGTCTTGGCTCTGTTGGCATCTCAGGAGAGCAAGCAGAAGTGATCATTAGGAAGGTACTGCCAAGTTCATGAGTGATCTGCAAAACTGCACGTCTTTATTGCTCTCTTCAATCTATAGTAACTATTTTTTCTAGTACTTGTTTTTTTTTAAACTTAATTGGATTAATTTTGCTGCTATGTATGACTCCAGCTATGCCAGTACGAAAGTGTGTCGGGACATGCACCCAAACCCACTAAAGACTTAGAGGTTCTGTAAAGGTGGATGGGAGAAATAACAGTCTGTCCTGACTTGGATCAGTTAATTTCTTTGCAAGAGCAGCTTACTGCTTGAGTGCAAGCATACCAAGTGCAGTTGTGCTGAAGAACGCTTAAGTGCATGTGTTTATATATGCATGTCTGTTATGTACATGTGTATATGTATTTGTGTGTATTTATACATGGATATGTATGTGTGTGTATAAATGGATATGAAATACAACAATAAGGGAAGGTGACCTAGGCTTATTTCATTTAACTTTGGCACCTGATGGAGGCACTGTGCTCAGGTAAAGGTGCAGTCAGCACAATGCCCCTGCTATGGTCAAGGGAGAGGTAAAAAGCCCTTCTAGATCTCAGGTGGGCTGTGGTGACCTCCAGAGATGCCTGTCCCCGTGTAAACTGTGTGTAGGGAAAGTCTAGGACACCTCGGGTCCCCATCTGGGTACTTTGATTAGATGCCTAACATTAGAGGGAGGCGGACATAGACCACGATGGCAAAAAATAATGTAAAAGGTAGGATTTTCAAATCATCTGAATGACTGAGACAACTAAATGTGACTCTGGCTCTCAATGGGATGCGTCTGAATGGCTGAGATGCTCTTGAAAATGCCTCTCAAGCTAATACGTGAGGACTTTTGAACTAAACCAATAAGAGGCGTGCAAACTGCAAACCAATTACCACGTGAGGCAGCGTGTTCCCGTGTTCCAGGAGCTCCATAATAGGATTGTGCAAGCCAGGCAAGGCAACTTTGGGTTTCACCACACGTTCTCTTTCAGCTACTACCCCAAAAACCTGCTTCCCCAACCTCACCCTGTCATAGGTTGCTACCTGCTCAAGTGTGTTGTGTATTTGAGTGCATTATTGTTCCCTAATGGGTAATACCAGGTCTGAAAGGAGGGTAACCACTGGCTGGGGCAGTTTCAGCAGCAGCGGGCAGCATCTTCTTCAGCGGTGGTGGTTGGAGGAGGAGATGTGCTCAAACCCTCAGTCATTTACACGTTGTGTTGCTGCGTGGAGAGTAGGTGGAAGTGGCAATTCAGTCTTGTGTTTCTCTCCCTTCCCTGGCAGTGTCTTGAGGCTGTGCAACTTTTCTGTCCCTGCAACTTCTGATGTGAAGCTGGTGCATCTAATGAGGGGGGGCTGTTGCAGGAAGAATCCTTGCCATGCAGTTCGAGGAAAGGTTGTGTTACAGTTCTGAAACTTTTTTTTGGCGGAGACTGCAGGTGGATGAGAAACAAACAGGGAGGGGGAAAAAATAATTCTTCATGGATAGTCAGGCTAACGTTTTTAGGGGATTCTTTTATTATATACATATGCGCCTGGGTGGGAAAACAGCCGAAGAGATTGGAAGAAACCACGATGTTAGCTAGCTGGAGAGCAGAAAAAATATGAATGTGCTGGACCCAGAGCACTGCTCCAGTTCTAGGTGAGGTAAATAGCAGAGAAAATAAAACTAGCCCTAGGCTTTAAAAGCAATCCCCCAGCATTAATTGGCTGTGGTCAGGTAGGGATTGGAGAAAGCAGGAAAATCTCTAGGATGGTGCGAATCTCTCTTGCTGTGGAGTTTGACTCCTTCCTCTGAGGTTGCTGTAATTGCCAACAACTGAAAGTGCTTTCAAGAAATTGTTCAAGTACAGCAGAAGCCTGCATGGCGGGAGGGCTCCTGTGCCTCTGCAGAGCAAGAGGTTATTTCCTCTTTCTGTCTTGCTATTGGTTTGCTAAAATTCAGAATAGCCAGAAATACTAATATAATGAAAATACTCCTACCAGTCCTGTCACCTTTTTATTACGCTCATAAATATACGACATTGCCAGATATGTATACTGTAAAAGTAAGGAAAGCACAAGCATTACAACTGAGTAGCTTGAAATTTGCATTTTTCTGAAATTTTTCCATCCTCTCATTTCTTTGAACACATTTTTTAGCTGTTTCCGTATCTGACTCATCTTCATACTAGTGTCTCAATCACGTTTGTCTAGTGTTTTCTGTTTACGGCTCACTCACCTTTTTGTGTCTCTTTCCATTCTGGTCTCTTGCTCATGAGTATGCATATGCAAGATGCTTTTTTCTCGATGACTTTGCTTTACTTCCTGACAGTGGTCAACTCATTCAGATTTCTGATCCAACAGTTTCTATAAAAACTGAGAAGAAGGAAAACAAAAACCAACTACCATACCCAACCAACAACAAAAAAGACATTATTCCCTCAGAGGAGTATTCTGAAGCTTCTTAAAGTACTTACAATTTTCATACTGAAAGAGCTCTAGAAGTTTACACTGTTTCTTTTGTATTTCCACTCTCCATCGCTTACTCTGTTCTTCCTTCTTTTGCCCACCATTTTTTACTTTGTGTGCTCTGTTCTCTTCCTCATGTTCATCTTTCTACTGCTCTTTTTCCTTCCTTTGGCCATCCTTTTCCTTTCCCAGGAGGAGGTTATACCTCTGCTGTTCCTCCTGTCCCTAAAGGTAACTGCTGCCATTTGCTGTGTCCCTCTCTTTGCCTCCCTCTGCCAGTGGAAGACTTGGAGCAGACTCCTCAGCTCTAGTGCAGCTACGTTCCTTGTTGCATGGTTGATGTGCTTGGTCTGTTCATCATCTTCCTTCAGGGAGAAAGTTTGGGAGTGCCTAAATCCTATTGAAAATCAGTGTATTCTTACATACTGCTGAAATTAGTGCCCAAGTGGCTGTTTTTGGAGCTCCAGAGAAGGATCTGGTCTAATTGCAGAGAAAGGCGAGGCCACCTGTGAATGATGGTCACATGAGGCATGCGTGGGGCTGGACCTGAATGAGGGAGTTCAGTGACTTTCTTCAGGGAGTATCCAAATGTGTAAAACAGCTCTGGGAAGGTGGGAGCCCCCTTGGTACAAGACTGGTCATGCTACCTCTTACTTCTCACTGCCTTCTGGAGAGCAAACCTCTTGTTCCTGGCTGGGAGAAGCTGAGCGTGGATTTGGGCTCTGCTGATGCAGGAGGAGCAGCTTAGCCCTCTCTGCCACTCCTGATGGGTGTGGAGACTGGTACTGACCCCCTGTTGCTGCTGCTCTGTTTTAGCCAAGAAGAGTGAAACATTGTCAGCTCTTCTCAAGTGAATAACGTTTGTTCTCCAGATGCGGGAGCTGCAGATCTGGTATGTCATGCAGAGAGTTTGGGTTTAAGATCGGCCTTTTTTGGTGCATTAGCAGTTCGCTAATCCTGGTCAGCTCTTAAAAGTGTGGGTGAAGGCTTCGATCCTGCTGTGAAGTGCCTCTCTCTTCCCATGCACAAAGTCCCCATCACGTGCTTCTGGGTGCTGGAGCTTGAGGACCAGGTGCCTGTGAGCTCAGAGCTGCAGTGGGGGACGTGTGGACGCTGCTGTGTACTGGATCTGATCTTCAGGTCTGTTTGTAGGTGCCAAATAACACTCAGCTTCCACAAACTGAGTAGCTGTCCCTTCTGAACATCGGAGTTTATGGTACCTTTTTGTTTGTGATTCTGATATTAGAAGATAGTTGGGATTGTGAATAGCTGGTGGTGAAAAATCATTGGGACAAAGTCAAAATCAAGCAGTTTGATCTGTAGTTTGAAGGGTACTTCATTGCAAGAAGTTTAAAAAAAGAAGCTTTTAAAATGAAAGCTGAGATAAGCACTATCAGTGAAGGGACCTTAAAAAGGTTGCAGCTAGCAGTCATAAAGATAGGACAAGTATGGAGGCGATTGTAGATAATGTTTTACCTTGAACTGTCCATTTCTTTTTATATTCTTACAGTAGAGGTTTTTGATAAGTAGCTGAAAACCCATATTTCTTTTACCATCTCTAGTTAAATATGTTCATACTTTCACTGGAAATCTATATCTTCAGGGGCTGATAATTCTCAGCTGTAAAAATGTGTTCTGAGCAGAAACTTAGCATAGGATATCTCAACAAAAATAAAATCAAAGTCATTTCAGGTATAAATTATCTGCTGTCTGTAAAAAAACAAGTTAACAGGGCTGGAGAAGATACCTTGTACTGTACTGCAAAGAAGTCTGCTATATAATAGAAATAGCATATTGTCCAGAAAAGAAAGCTAATGGTCTGTGTATGACTGGAGTTAAGGTGTTGCCCGGTAATAGTGGTAGCTTTGAATTACCTTGGAGGGATCAGTTTTCTTAAAGTGTCATCTGTAGAGACTATGCTGAAGTATTCCTAGATGAACATAGGAACGTGTGCTCCATTGGCTTTGCAGCTGGGTCCAGGATGCTTTTCTCTTTTGCTGGACCTAAAAGCAAATCTTGGAGGTTTCACTGTAATTTTATTTTCTTTTGCCTCTATAAACAAACACATAATTTAAATATGCCTTTTGTGCTGCCTGCTGAGACACCGTGCACCAAATCGCAAAGATTCACACGTGTTCACTGGTACGGAAGCAAAGTACAGAAAGTCACCGCAGCGTATCCTACCTCTTGTCTCTGACTGTCTGGTCTTTGTTAAAGTGCCCATTGGCATCATAGCTGACAGTTAAATAGCACTCATGGGTTAATTTAATTTTCTTTTGAAGCATGTCTGTAACGTAAAGAGAAAGAGTGTTGAGAAATAAAAATACTCCTGTGGACTCTTCATCTCGTTTTTATGGAGAGTTCTCTTTATGTTTCGCTCACTGTTTCGGGACTGCAATTACATTAAGGATTGGTCCCACTGAAGTTTAATGAGAAAATGTATAGCTCTGTCAACAGGAGATGAGTCCTGAGACGATTCCAGAATTACAGCAAAAATGAAGTGATTATGGGGCCACAGAACATGATTCTACCAGCTCTTCCTGATGAATTCCTGACATCTCTCTATCTTGATACACCAATCAAAAGTATGTGTTGTCTTACATTATTTAAAAATTCTGTGCAAAATTCATGCTGTTATTGAAGAATGTAAAAATTCTGGAAAGCGTTTCAGTTCTGCAGTAACAGTCAGCAGTTGGTGTGTTGTCCCATTTATTCACCAGATATGGTTTTGATGAGACAGACTTAGCAAACCCTGCACCTCACTATGCCAGAAGCAGTGGTCTCCATCTCCCCTTCTCCTTCCATTTGTACTCCCTTGCACGTGCTGGCTCCAGTACTGATTTGGCCTCTGGGCCAGCAGATTCAGTTCACTAATCTGGCTGAAAATTAATTATTTTTAAAAGTCAGTTGTAGTTTTGCCCGTTTGACCTTGGTTCTCCAAAGTATTCAGATGAACATCAGAGGTGGTGACCCTCTCGTGAACCAAGAGTCAATGAGGTGAATCCAGAGTGGGGAGGGAGGAGGAAAGAGGTGGTGGCACCATGCTTTTAGGTGGGTTCGTCTGTTTTGATTAACTATACCCTCCACCAAGAAACGTGACTGTCTTCTCCTGGTAGAGCTACTGTTCTGCTTTACAGCTGAGGAAGCTGTGGCTGGGGTGCACAAAGGGTTTCCAGGTGGTACAGCATGAAAAACAGGACTGCTGTTGGGGACTACTTGCACTGGGTCTGGATTATTCCTTAGAAGGACATTGCACTGCTTGATGTGCTTTGATTTTTAATTTGATAAAAAGAAATAGGGTATTAAATTAAGTATGAATTAAGGAATGCAAGAAGTAAGATAAATAATTAAATGTAAACCATAGTTATTTTTCTAAAGTACATCTTTTATTTATTAGATACACCTCAGTCTATGTCAAGATCTAGAAACTGTTACTGCCACAGTCAAAACCTATTTTTGGGTAAATTGCATGACAGCAGTTATTTTAATAAGGGACCTGATGCTCGGAGACCGTGAGTAAGCCTTTGCTGGGCTCTGAAACAACCCATGCTCCCGACTTAAGTGGGTGTCCCAGGCACCTTGCACAGTTGAGTCACATGTTTGTGTACGGAAAAAGGAAACACTGGGTCTGTAGCATTACTAATACATTATCTTCAAGGATTAGCTACAAATTTATGGTATTAAAAATTTGAGCTAGACTGATGTGGGTTTTTTCCCTGCCTCAGGCTATATTTATACCGTGTAGTCGTAATCAAAAGTGTCATAAATCTGTAGTTTTTTTCTCGTATTTTCAGTGAAAGCTAAAATGTAAAACTGTGCTTGCCATACTTCTCTTAATACTTTTATAACCTGCCAGTATAATAATTAACTTAAACCCCCTGTGTTTCCCACTTCAAAATCCATGATGGTGAAACAGGTTTTGTATTTTATGAACAACAGTATAACAGTGAATCTGGATTGTTAAACCTTCTTAAGCAATGTGCATTTATCCTCCCTCCTTCTATCCCTCCCCTGGAGAATGTGGGTTAAAAATTAAAACATCTACGTCTTGTGACTATATTTTGAGAAAGAGGATGCTTTGCTTTCATGGTTGGGTTTTTTCTTGTTCTTTTTCTTGGTGGGGTAGGTTGGTTGTTTTTTTGTTGTGGGTTTTTTTTCCTCCAGAGCTGTGTATTCTCTTTAGCATGTGACTTGATCATTTAAGAGATAATATGGTGTTTCTCTTTGAAATTACAGTTACAGTGCAAAGATGGTTATGGGACAGAGAGCTAGATATGTGGTGTGAACTGTTGGAGGGTTTTTTTTATTATTATTCATTGAGTACCACTGCCAGTTGCTCGGCTGCTGCTTGCTTTCACAAAAATGTTGAATGCTGAGTACCCCTGGTGTGATACAACACAGGGAGGAAGGTACGGTCGCTTACCCTTGGGCTTTTGCTGTGGGCACCTGATGGTGTAGTTCATGGAGAGCTGTGCTGGTGAGCATCCATTGCTGAAGGTGGTGGGGGCTCTGGAGAGATTCCCGGAGGCACTGTGCGTGTAGTGAGCCAGACCAAGGCAGAGCTCCCTCCCTCTCTTCCAGATATTTCCCAAGGATAGATATGTCCCACGACCCGAAACCAAGCGTGACCTTCATGATTTACGGTTGAAATGCAGGCAGAATTTTCCACAGTCTGCTTTGTGTTCTTTCTCTGTGCTTTTATATGAAATCAGTTACACCACTGCGAAAAAATTATTACAGATGTTGCTGAAAAACACTGTTTTAGTGCGGCGTTATTAAGTATTTTGGAACTGAGACACAACCTGGACACTGCATTATTTTTCTAGAAGGGAGAAACAATATTATCTGAGGTTGCACCAGTTTTGAAGGGAAAAGTGAACTGAACGTGTCCTCTGAGCCCTCGGTACTGAGCGCAGTCTAACTTTAGCATCAAAGTATAATAATAATTGTGGATTCCATATGTAATTCTGCTGATGCAATCTGTGGAGTCCTGGGTGATTAATATCATGTATGCGTCCTGGTGCTTCGTTCACAGATGATAGAGAGCTACAGAAATCTGTTCCTCCTTCTGTTTCATCATGTGATTCATATTCTTAGTTTGTACATAAAAATTCAAAACTTGAAATTTCCTTTTGGAAGGTATTTTATATCTCAGATGGATTATAACATGCTTACATAAACATACCATGTGTGCATAGAAGAAGAAAAAAAAACCAAAACAACTGGTGGAATTATTATTACTTTGCTTTTCACATCTTGAAAGTTTACGAAGTCTTTCTCAGAGCAGTTGATCTGAGCTACTGAAGTCCCCTAGATGTAGTCTAATAGTATGTGTTAGTAATGACACGTGATTTGGCACTCAAGTAATGCGGGTCTATCTTTTCAGCTGAAAACTTATTGTCACTTTTCTGGTGTCTGTGTAAGCTGTGGCTGTAGCTGTTGTTACGCTAGTGGGCATCACATGGGAAGAATAGGAAAACTGTGACACAGGAACTGTGTTTTAAAATACAGCTTGTGTTATGGGAAAGCTGGAATATCCCTAAACAGTGAGAATTAACTATGTGAACTGGATTTCTGTGGTATAGTACTTCAACATGAAGCTGCTGGGTTTTTTACCTCTTTGGAATGCCATGAACAAATTGGAGGTTTCAAGATGTGTTAGCAAATATATATAAATACACACTATATATCTTTACAGACACACATGCATGCATATTCACGATTAGGAGTTCTGAAGAAAAATTGCATTTATTTTTGAATAGCTTAGAAGGAAAATAGGGTTTGGAGTTTTTTTCTTTCCAGTTGTGAGAATGCTAAAACTTGTGTGAAGCTCCCTAGTTCAGATTTTTTCCCAGAATTCTGGGTCTTAAAAATTTGTGTCACTGGAATGGAATCTTCCTGTATTCTCAAAAAAACTGTATTGCCAAAGTCTTAATGGTTGGAGAAGCGTGATATACACAGGAGAAGACCCAGAATGGTAGGCTAATGTAGGTTGGAGGGGATTTCTGGAGGTCATTCATTTGGTCCAGTCCCTGCTCAAAGCAGGGCCAAATTCAAAGTTGGTTCCAACTTCAAAGTTTGGCTCCGACCCTTGTGTAATCAAGTGTTGAACATCACCAAGGATGGAGATTCTGTGACCTTTCTAGACACTCTGTTGCACTGTTTGATGACCTTTATCATAAAAACCTTTTCCTTTTCTGAGTTTCTTAAATCAGAATTTCACTTGCTGCAGTTGTGTCCTTTGCCTCCTGTCCTGTTTCTGCACAGCTCTGAGAGGAGCTGGGCTCTGTTGTCTTTGCACCGTATTAGGTAGTTGCAGGCAGCAGTAAGTTCCTGCCTCAGGCTTTCTCTTCTCCAGGCTGAACAGCCCCAGCTCTCATAGCCTGTCCACAAGCACCATGTGCTCCAGTCCTTGACTGGCTTGGTGGCCTGTCCTGGACTCCCTCTGGTGTGTTCATGTCTGTCCTGTACTGGGAAGCCCAGCACTGGACCCAGCACTGCAGATGGCTCACTAGTGCTGAGCAGAGAGGAAGGATCACCTCCCTCAACCTGCTGGTGATGCTCTTCCTAATGCAGCCCAGGATGCTGTTGGCCTTCTTTGCCCCAAGGGCCCATTTCTGGCTCATGGTCAGCTTTTTGTCCACCGAGACCCCAGCTCCTTCTCTGCCAAGCTGCTTTCCAGCTGGTCAGCCCCCAGCATGTACTGGTGCATGGAGTTATGCCTCCCCAAGTGCAGGACCTGCCGTTTGCTTTTGCTGAATTTCACATGTTCCTGCCAAACCATTTCTCCAGCTTGCTGAGATCCCTCTGAATGGCAGTGTTGCCCTTGAGCGTGCTCAGTGCTTCCCCAAATTTTGTTACCTGCAAACCTGCTGAGGGTGTGCTCTGTCTCATCATACTGGTTTTAATGAAGCTGTTTTACACTATTGGCACCTAGAAATTGGCTACTAGTAGGACTTTGAGTAGCTGGTGAATATATTTTGAGGCCAGTGGTCCATCTGGTTTTCCACCTACTTTGTAGTCCAATAATTGGAGGTGAAGGACAATTTATCTGGTGTACGTAGTAAATCATAGGGGTTTCATCGTAGTAATATTTCTCTCTTGTAAATCTTCCAGATTTTTTTTAGGTATAGTCAGAAGAATTATTTCATTCCAGCACCTTCTGATTCCCTTGGTCCTAAGGGTTTTACTTCAATCACTCTGCTTCTGTCAACCATCTGCAAGGTGCTTGTTCAGCTCATATTTTCATAACTCCCCACAGACCTTCGTCCCCTGTATTTCACATACAGAAAACCTGCATGTGGGGTAGTTATGGGAGGCAGTCCTTGCTTTTGAAGGTCGTGGTATTTTGCTTCCTTTTACTGATGCTTTGTCCTGTCCTCCTCTTGTTCCACCATGTGCTGAGACTTCTCCTTCTTTGCCATTATCTCCTCTTCGCTTTACTCTAGATAGCAATTATAACCCTTTCTCTTCTGACTTTGCATCTATTATCTTATTTTTCTGGTTTTCTTTTTAAATATAAATTAATATGAAAATTTCTGTCTTCGTCATGCTGCTTCCTTGCACCTCTCCCCGTGCATCGTTTGCAACTTTGGTGGCAGGGCTTCCTGTCGGCGTGTGAAAGAAAACGCGATGCTCGAGCTCGTTCACACAGGAAGGAATCGCTAAAAGTGGCAAAGCCGGGGCACTGGAGTGTGAGCAAGCAAGCCAAAATTCACAAATACACCTGTTTTAAAGTCAATAGGAGCGCACAGTCACAAAACAGCAGTCAGTTGCTAGACTCATCTGTTACTTCCATAAAAAGGATCTCATTTAAAAATATTAGACTTACATTGAGAAATAAATGTAAAGCATAGTTTTCCACTTGCTGTATTTTGCAGAGTTGTTTAGTCTTTTTAAAGAGATACTGTGTATAACCCTACTTTTACACTCTAGGGTTTGATGATTTCTTCCATGGTGGCAGTAAGCTAGATGGTCTGCACTATCATTAGTACTCCTCCATTTCCATTTCTGAGAAGCAGAGAAAATGCAAATGCAGTAGGGTGAGTTGCAGTAAATGTACTCATTTCCCTTCTCCACTTTTCAGTGGCGTTTGAGTCTGTCTTCTTTTTCCCTTCCTGCTATTTCCTTTCCATTCCTGTTAGTCTGCCCTTGTCTTTCACAAGTGTGTATTGATGTCTGTTACTGCTTTTAGCAGCATTGTTTTCTTCTGTGACTAACATATAAGGGAAGATAATTAAAAGTTACATAATTGCTCCATATAGGTGAACGCTTACGATAACAGATTTATTAGTATCTTTTTCAGACAGTGCATCCCTATGGCACAGTACAGGAGTGAAGCATTCTGCCTGACCATTACCCATTGGAGCATATCTAAATGTCCAGGATCCTTATAGCTAAAACTATATTAACGTTGTATGATCAAATTCTAATTAAAAAAAAAGTAGTTTGCAAGGTTTTGTGTATGCAATAGAAAAAAAAAAATCCTGGTATTATTTGTGGTGACTCTCTGGGTGTGACTAATCGGATGTAACCAAATCCTAAGAGATCAGAGGTATTTAGAAGTGTCTGTACATAGTAATAACACCTTCTGCATGTGGTTACCTTGAGCATGTCTACATTTCCATGTGTCCTTTTACTGTACTAAAAAGATTTTTATTTTAGTGGTGAGAATGGTGTTATTTTGAGGGCATTCACTACTGTTCATTACTAACATATAGCCTGTGTACAGATTTACACTTGCAGATTTACAGTTATGTCTTTATGTACCTTGAGTTGAGATGCATGGAAATAAAAAAATATATATACATGGACCAAGTACTGACTTCTGTATTTCACTAGGGATCACAACCAATTAGATCATCAGCTCCAAGGACCTTTGTAATGACCTAGATGTGCCAGTATTACAGAGTTCAGTGGTATCTGGAAACTTCATCTGACTAGGGTTAGCCATAGCCTTGCCTCTCTCAGAAAATAAATTTAGCCAGGGGAACATGGACTTCTGCATGAAGGAACTGCCTTTTGCCACTCCTGTTGTTGTTTTGGGGGGGCACAGATCATAAAGCTTGTGTACAAAATCAGTATTTGAGAAACTGGAGGACTGATTGCTATTGTGTATGGGTTGGTTTTTTCCATTTAAAAGACTACTGTACTATTTCATATCATACTGAGGAATGAAAATGTATTTTTCTTACGTTCCCTCTTGTTCTTGACAGCTAAAACTTTGTGATAATTCATATTGCTTTTCATCTTTAAAACATTTTGCAGACATCCTCTGTGATAGTTGATCTGCAAAACATCCTTAAAAGGCATAGAATTTATTGGAATTAGTCATATTTTGTGGGGGGTTTAATCCTAATTTGCTGTTGAAAAATATTTACTTTATAGATGTCTATAGGAACAATTGAAGTAAATATCAGAGCTCTTGGCAAACTCCCAGCCCACATACACTGACTATTTTTGTTCTATTTGTGGTCCTGGTGGTAAGTTAAAGCAGATGTTTTGTCTTCAGAGTGAATCAGGATGAATCTTGGTGCTACAGGCAGTTTTTCTTTGCAGGTCCAGTAATTCTGTTCTTGAAGCTTGTCTATAATGGATATAATAAAGATGTAATGATTTTTGAGGTGCAAATTGCTAGGGAGAGACTAGGTGATCTCTTGAGGTTTCCTCCATCCTAGTTTTTACAATTTGTGTGAATTTTCTGTTGATGGCTCTTTAGGTGGCAACAGAGAAAATGAAGCTGTGAAAGCAGGGGAGGGCCAGGTGATGAGGCTCCTGATCTGGCACACCCCTAGCAGGAGTGGAGGAGGAGGACAGATGCTCTCCTAGCTACGCCGCCCCCTCTTGCTAAATTCTTTCAGTTTGGGAACAGCTCAGAAAAAGCCACCGTCTTGCGGGGTCTTGCCTCCAGGGTGGTCGTAGCTTAAGCTCAAGCTCATGTTGATTGGCTGCTTGAAGCTTAGTATTAGTTTAATTTAGTGTTAATGCCCTTCACTTTTATGGAGGAGGTGTTTTGTCTTGGTCTAGCTTGGGAGATGGGAGGGGAGGTGAAGGAAGAGGATGACTCAGGCAGGAAGCTGAGCCCTGGAGATGGAGCACAGCAGTGGTCTCCTGCTGAGGTCCGTAGCAAGCCTTCTCCAGCACAGGGTCCTGTCTTGCTTTCCAAGGCCTACAGGAGACTTTTATGATCTCCTGTATGGAGGTTTGTGTTGCTCCGTCCTTCTTACCACCTACTGCTCCAAACCTGCAATAGAACTCAACACGGCTACGTGTTGTCTTTGTTGCCCTCCTCAAGAGGAGGGGAGGGCATGTTATGACTGACTGCTCAGTCTTTTATCTTGAGAATTTATTCTCCTTTTCTTCCCTGAACCCAGAAATGGTGCTTGTCTGAGAGCGCTGGGTACAAAGCATGAAAAAGCTCAGAAGACACAGCTGGTGCTGCTGTTGCCATTGTGGGCGTGCTGGTCTTCAGGAAACTTCTCAAGAGCAGCTTCTGTGAAACTTTTGCATCCCTGGTACAGCATAGAGATGTTTGTCTATTTTGAAGGCATTTACAGGATAGTAACAAGATGTTTGTGAATGTCATCCCTGGATATTAGTACAAATGTGCTTCTGTATTTAGATCATATGGTCCTCCTGAAATCATTCAACATAGTATTTCCTTGTGGGCTCTTTCAAACCCTGATAAAAACAACATGGAAAAAGATACGACATTATTTCTTTCAGTATGTGTTTAAAAGAGCGTACTTTGTATTTGCTGACATACTGCAGGTTAAGATGTTTCCAGTTAAGCCTGTGGCTTTTTAGTGAATTTGCTTGTTAGGAAGCCAGACCTTTCTGCTTTTTCATTTTGAGATGGTTGCTGGCTTGTTCTAATCCTTCTCCACATGCCAAAGCCCTTTAAACCTCTGGCCCCAGTCCATGAGATTTTTCCATACAAGAGGATGACTTACCATATTTGATACCCTAAAGATTAGGGGCCTGTCAAGATTTCCTGACTGCTTGACACTTGTATTTTAGCATGCCTGCTGTGAGCAGCGGGACGTGAAAGCGGACGGGCGGATGAATCGCCGGACTGATCTCGCGTTACTGTCACTCGGTCAGTTGATAAGGGAAAGAGAGATGAGAAAAGTGGGTTTCCTCCGTATGTTAGATTGGAAAATGCAGCTGGAAAAGCAGAATAATCTGACTGTAATGCATCAGTGGGACTAAGAATAGAAGTGATGCAGCTGGTGAAAATGGTCCTTAAATGCAAGAAACCTTCCCCTGTTTGCCCTCCCCAGCTGTAAGCCTTCAGTTGGTTACCAAGACCTAATGGGCCAGGGAGGGGTGAATATAGCTGAATATATATTCAGCTGTGCTGAATATAGCCCTGGTGGGAGCAGTTTGGGTTTTAACCCTTTGACATGCAATTTTTTTTTTTTTTTTTGAAACTAACTCTTGAAGGATATAGAAGAGCCTGATCCAATATGTAGACATTGTTTTCACTTCCCTATTTTTTCTGGTAGTAACTTCAAGGCTGTGACACTGATTTTTGTGTTTTTTTGGGGTTTTTTTTAAACTGTAAGTGTACACTTCTGGGGGTTTTATTTTCAGTGGTTTACTTTTTATTATCTATAAAACTTGGTCTATGTAACAAAAATTTATGATTTTTATTTTTATTTGATTTTTTATTGATTTTTATTTTTATTGACTTATATTACTTTCTCCTGTGTATATTAAAATTGGTTTGATTTCCTTCTTCCCCCCAAGAGACTAACATTTGTTTTGTTTTCTAATCTTTAATTCATTGTCTTATAAAAATCAGCAAGTTATAACCTGCTTCATATTATAAGGCTGAATTATAGTTAATTAAAAATAGATATTTGTAATGGGCATTTTAACAGAATCTTAATTGTGATAACTCAATGGGATGCAACTCTGTAGGGGTTTTCATTAGGATGATGACATTTGCCACTTGTGGGAGTGTTAGTTGTTTGCAGTATTCCTTATGTTTATTACAAAGACTATTGCATCTACCTCTGCTTTTAATAAAACCGTTCTCAGAACGTCTTAATATTGCAACATACAGTGATATTTGCTGTTTGCCTCTGGACTGCTGCCAGTACTTCTGATTGTGTGTGGTGGTGTTATTAACTGAAGTTTGCTCCTGTAGTGTTGCTTTTATAATTGCTTTGTCTTTGGTAACAAAATGTTTTCAGTAGGAGAGCATCATGTGAGACAGGTTCTGTTTCGGTGGCATCTTGGAGTAGGTAGCACCAGTCACCTGTGCTGCTAGCAGTGAATTCAGAATATTGAAAGCTCAAAGTATGGAGAACAGAGAATCATAGAATCATGAGAATGTTTATATCTAGTGAATAATCAGGAGCACAATTTAGGATATAGAAGAAATAATTATTTTTTGTATTAAAAAAACCCAACCTTGAAATCTTTCATAGTTAGTGGTGGATTAAACAGCAGGATGGAGCCAGAATTTGTCTTTTTAATGGAATAAAGCCAGTCTCAGTGAAACTATGAGATGGTTGTTGTTGGAATAGTGCCAGTGAATGAGTGGTCCGCAAAAGAAGGAAGCTGAGGGAAGAGGATGAAGTGAGAGCTGTGGTAAAAGGAGTGATGAGGGTAGGTGGGACAAGTCACGGAGGAGTGTTGGGTTCACAAACTCTTCATCGCCTTGTTTCAGGTTTTAATTTTAAACTGTTTTGAAGCTGCTCAATGTAAGGCAGTGGAGCATGAGACTGCTCGCTCCCTGGGGTAAGAACAGGGTGTTCTGGTTAACAGCCCCACACCCCTGAAGTTTGTGGCTGGAGGTGCCAGTTGCGGCCCCAACGCCTGGGTGTGTGCACGGGGGACAAGCGCGCTTGAGCTGGAGGGGCTACTGCCTTGCAATGCCGACTCACCTACCAGAAGTCTGCCCTGGCAGTGAGGGAGGTGGAAAGGGAGATCCAGCAGTCAAGAGGGGAGGATTTCCCTGCCTGGGTCAAGTGTCAATGGGAGCAGGGTCTGGTGGTGGCTGTGTTTCAAGAGTGGCTGTAGGGATCGTGAACCTGAGAGAGATGGGAGGACACTTGAGGCTTGAGATCTGGACAACTGCAATGTTTCTGTGTTGGGTAACGTGGAAAGAAGAACCGGTGTAACCGAAGGGAATAGTTGGGAGAAAGGGCTGGGGGAACTCTGTGACGCTGATGGTAGATGAGGGGCAACCACTTGAAATCAGTATAATTGTAACAGCAAAAGCTGTGTTCACTATCTCTTAATCAAATTACAGGAATATTTTTCAATAGTTAATGTAATTTAGGAGCTTCCTCATAATTTCAAAATACCAGGTAGGTGTATTCCTAGCGTTAAACTGAGGATGGGTATTAGCCCCAGGTGCATCCTCAGCTAATGCATTTCTCCTACTGCCAGTTAGTTCAACTGCTTTGTTAAGCAGTTTAAGTCATGTACCGTGTCAGGTGTTACCCGCAAATCAAAAAAGTAATCAAAGGGAATTGATAGAAAAACAAAAGCTTTGATTGTCGAGGGGTTGCTGAACTTGATCCTCAGGGAAGTGGTGGGTGTAATTGTTCATGTCATTCATGATGTTCTGAGTCAGGATGGCTTGTAGGGGTTACAGATCGTGGTAGTTAGCCTGGAATGTTTTTGGGCGTCTTGGGTAGAAGTCTTTGAGCCTTGCCAGAGGCATGCTTCATTCAAAACAGTGTCCATACTGTCATGTCTACGTTGTTTTTCTGTTACACCTGGAATATTGGGGGGGTGGGGGGGGAGGTTCTCCTCAGTGGTAATCTCCTCGGGTATTTGTGTCTTCTATTGTTACTAAATTATTTATTAATACTGTTTATTAATTTATTTGTTGCACCCTCTTCCCTGAAAGATAATTAAATACGATGAGTCCACTTGCTAGCTTGTAATGGGAATGGCGGGAGCGTAAATTCGGGATTGATTGGTTTCGCTGGGGTGACACTGAGTACGGGACTAGCCAGCCTGGCCGGGCTCCAGGGTGAAAATCCTTGGTCTTTAAAGTTGTGTTTTCCTCCATGCAATACAGGATTGTTTCTTTGGAGTGCTTTCCTCTCTAGTTTAATAAACCAAGCAATGCGACCTCCTTATCATCCTTATTTTCTGATTTTGGAATAATTTTTTTATGGTGGTGTCCATGTAACTGATGAGCAGTGTACTTGTATTAACTTTTATGTATCACCTCGGTATGCTGGAAGCTTAGCATGGGCGGTGTTGCCAATTCCTGCTTGACAGTAGTATTTAACCATCTCAAGTTACTTTTTTTTTTTCTTTTTTTTCTCCAAGCTCTATTAAAAATGGGATGCCTTTCCAAGTCTGCCTGGCTCCACTGAAAATGACGACTTTCAAAGTCTTAAAAACTGGAGATTTTGATCGGGAGAACAAAGGAACCCAAGACTTGTTTAAAAAAGCAAAGCTCTTAAAACTTGTAGTACCCTTCACTCTGAAGACAACTATGTGCCATTTTATTTAAAACACTTTCTGGTCAAGAGCAGTTGCTGGACTGACTGCAATGACAGTGACTCAGGCCCTTGCGCTGCCTCTTTCTCTCCTTTAACTACAGAGCCATGAAGGGCAGCTAGCGCAGGTGTAGGTGTCTGTAGGTAGGTGAGATGAAGCCGCCAACTGGCAAGAACTTTATCTGCTAAAGTTATTCTGCAGGTTATAGTTTCTGGGCTGTGAATGTGAATAATTGCCGAGCCACAGTTAAGGGGGTTGTTTGTCCATGTTGGTCTGCGAAATGAAATGGCACTGGCTTACTGCACGCAGATGGTGAGTCCTGCAGGCTGCTGCAGTGACCTCAGTAGGAGACTGGAAAGTACAAATTACCTTTGGAAATCAGGCTAATTCTGGTTTTTGCACTTAAATATGTAGTCAGAGTTGCAGATTAATTCCCCGCCCGGAATACTGAATGAAGTAGTACCTTGAATTACTCCCCAACACCCCCCTGTCCCCCAAAAAAGTCTTAGCTGATGGAGGAGCTGTCAGATAGGGGAGAAGCAAATACATTTCTGTTGAAGCAAGGACAGGAAAATAAGCAGAGCAACTATGTCTCCTGTCAAAAATACAAGGGCTATTAGAACAAGGAGAGAAATGACAAGGGCTAGTGAGCTGGGTGGAATATGACCAGGTATGTATCAGGTAGATCTCCAAACAGATGCACCTTTTCCTAAGGTTAAACATGGCTTGCGCTGAGCTTTGCAGTGTGTTGGGAAGTTTGAAATGCTGGAATGGAGAGTTTCCAGTGGAAATTCTCCAGGAGCAGTACTGGAGACAATTTTACTCTCCTTGCTCCTCCCAAATACATCAAGAGCACAAGTATGCTTCAGTGACTTTCTCTAGATTTCAAATTATTATTAAAAATTTGTAGCTACTGAATCTGGTAGTGGAGCTGTTTCAGGCTGGTCAATGCCTGATGGGAACGTTGTATACTTAGATGTGGGATTTCTCCCTTTTCTGAGCTTTTTACCTACAATATGCTGAGGGATAATTGTTAGTAACTATGCTATTCTGCACTTTCAAGAAAGGGCAGGCTAGGAGAAAAGACATTAAAAATTATTAATGGAAACACTCGTGGTCAATTGATCAATTTTAGAGAGTGTACCTTGCTATTAAAATACACTCATCAGCCACATTTGTAGAATTCCGGCCAAATAGGCTCCTTAAACTGATGAATAGCATCACTGCTGTCACATAGTGCCCCCGGTTTAGAGCCTGAGTATGTACCCACACCTTCATGTACATAGATATCATGCTGTTTTCTTGAAAAAGCATTTTATTGGTACATTTCTAACAGAAAGCAAAAGAAGGGGCCCAAATTGTAATGAATGCAGTGATGAAATTTATTGTGGGTTGAGCAAAGGCAGGAGTAGGAGCTGAACATAACTACCCGCTATGTAGAGCAGAGTGCATTCAGCTGTTGACTTTCTTTTTTCTTGGAAGCATAACTCTGAGCCTGGAAATTGGACGGTTGGGTTTCTTTGGTGTATATCACAACTTGGAACAGCATTTGCTTGGTTTTCTTTGCTCGTTTTTCCCAACTTTGGGGTAAATTGTGGAAGCCTGTCCTCTCTTAGCTGCTGTGGATGTGCTAGTGAGAGAGGTCAACGCCGCCTCGTGCTTATTGCCACCTGTGTTTTGGAGGAGCAAAATAGGTTTGTTTGAGCAGTTTGGGTTTTTGCTAACTTATCTTGTGCTGATTGATGTGGTGAGGTGGGACTTGCACATGTAGCTCAGTGGGCAGTTCTGAGGAGGTGACCATCTCCAGGCTGGGGCTTGGTGAAACAAGGTCTCGGCTCTTGCTGCCTGTGCCAGCCGCGGGGGCATCAACACCCATTTTACAGACACCTTCTGGTGATGTATACAGTTACAGCTTGTTTGGCTTTCTCTGCTGCTTCTGGGAACGATTTTGTTCCCTCTTAAAAGAAGTTTAATGGGCACAGCTTATTCTGTTCTTGCTTATTCTTTAAGTGGTTTTGCTGTGAAAGTTGGCACAGCACGCTCGACACTGTGGTAAGGGGAAAGCCGCACGGTATTTCATCCGCAGTGGGATGATGGTTAGTGCCGTTCTCTAACTTCTTTAAAACATCTTGCACAGCGTAAAAGGAGAAGACATGCTAGGGTTTATATAAGCTACTACATATAAACAGTGTTATGTTTTTTTCTTCCTACTCTGATTTTTCCATTGTCCTGGTATTCACTCTGAAGGCAGCTATGAGGAGATTCTCTACAAAGTTTTGAGCCGTGTAAGGGTAGTATTTGCCACCTGAGGCAGAATTAATCTGTTTCAGACATTCACGTGTTTCAGACTTTCTTCCAGGCTAAATCTCCGGTACCTGTGCTTGTTACCAAATCATGGGATGCTCACTAGAGCTGGGTCGACCGAGAACAGATTTTGGCACAAGTGTGCAGCGAAGTTGTGCTCTTTCCTTTGGACTCGTAGCACAGGGCCTTAGGTGTTCAGCCACCCTCCCTTAGATCAGGTAGTTGGAGGGTTGCCATCACCACGAGAAACATCAGATGCATGGTCCACACAAACCGATGCTCTACTGGGTGTCCTAAGGAAACTGGTGACCTCGTCCTTAAGCTCTCAGTATTTCATTTATAACTGCATACAAGTGCGAGGATTGTTTGTTCTTCTGATGGTCTCTGGGATTCAGCAGCCTCTTAACAGGAAATAAAGAAAATCCTTGTTTTATTTTTGAATGGGTTAGAATATAAAGAAGATTATCTTGCAACTTTGAGAAGAGAGTGTAAGTACTGCTGCCTGTACTGCAAGTAGAGCTGGCTTGATTCTGGGCTGAGGGTAAACCTCGTTTGAGTACAAGTATTAAACCAGAAGAGGGGGAGTGGATGATAGCATTTGGTAATGCTAATCCTTATTAGCAGGGCAAAATAAGAATATGAAACCTGTATGGCTGAGTCTTTTTCTGTGCAACCTCTATAGTCAGTCTAGCCTCTTGATGACAGATCTGCAGGAGAGGTTGGTCTTTATCCCTTTCCCCACTGTGATGATACGGAAGAATCACTGACAAGTCTCTTCCCTCTTATCCTACTTGAAGCACGAGCAATTTTCCTGTGGGATACCTTCCTTCTGGATTTCACACTTTGACTTCATTTTTAGTACACTTAATCACATTTGTTTTATCTGAAGTGCAAACAAAGTGTAGAAACACAACATACATGATTCCAACCTGAAATTAGGAATAACCAGTTTTTAAATATTACTGTTTTATAATTTCTTTCAGATGCTTATAAGCTCTTATGAGTAGAAATCTTGGATAGTCATTATCTGAAGAGTAATACATACTGTTTTGCTGAAGAAAGTCTGAAAATAAGGGGGAAAAGAAAGTCTGAAGATAAGGGGAAAAGATCACTTTTCTTAAATTCCAGTCCTTTATGGGTTCAGAAACATAGTTACATTTTACAGCCATGCTGAAAATCCTGTGTTGTTTTGATGACATATTAGAAAGTATGCTTTCGGCAGATTCTTTAAGACAATTATTTACAAAAAATATTTAATCAATTCACCAAAAGTTTGTGGCTCTGTGTGTGCATGTTTTTATATTCATATACATATATGCGTGTGTGTATGTATAAATATATGTATGTATAAAGCTGTAATTCTTGTAACAAGAAAAGGCCCACTAAGTCCTTTGACTTTGTGCACAGGCTGGTTAATAAAATTTTGACTCTAATGTGGAGTTTGAACTGTGTGCGAGGATAAGGTGGTGAACTAAGAGACCTTGCGCTGAGTGTGGTAACATGAACATTTCCTTATGTCAGAGAAGCTGTCCAAAGTGATGTGTGACTGTGTTTATCAAAATTTTATTTTATTTAGATCTAACAAAAACCAATGTCATTCTATTTAAACTAGAGTTGTGAAGGGAGTATCAAGGTTTCAGAGCTATCCATTCAAACAACTGAGAGTGTCAAAGATAACTACTTTTAGAATAAAAACTCAAGGGGGATGTAGTATTTTGCTGCGTTTTCCTCTGCTCTCTGCAATTTATTGCACTCTTCTAGACTGACCACTGATTATTGCCTAAATCCAGGCATTTGAGGACCCCATTACTTCTCCAGATTTTAACTAAGTTTTTTTTTTTCCTTTACAATATAACAGTGTGCAGACACACTTTCTAATTTCATTTGTGTACATTGATACAGTTGCAGAGTTTTTTAAGTATTACTGAAACACATCCTCTTTCCCAGAGTAATAATTCTCTGAAATTATGAAATGTAGCATATTTATATATAATTATTTTTGTCAAACCAGGCCCTTAAGTTCTAGGGAGAACAAAGAGTTCTTGAAATTCATCTTTAAGTCCCAGAAGGTCTGGGAGTTATCCTTGAAGCTGTTCAATTAAAAATAATTCATTAATGTCTAATAAAAGACCCTGTAAAGAATAATGTTTGTTCCTCTAAGCCTCTACTGAAAGACTGCGTAAGCAATCCTTGAAAGTTTAATCATTGAATAAACCTTTTAAAGGGAGGAGGGGGAAGAGCATGGTGTGAAGATTGTATGCTTGGTTAATGAATCGTTCATCCACATCTGGCCAGCTGCATGCTTTTTTCTATGGAAGCCTGTTATCAGAGTATGATGATTTGGGGGGGAAAAAAATCCCAACAACAGAAAACCAACACAGCTATACAGTCAGGTGAGCGAAGGATACATTTTCTTGCGCTGCCAAGAGCCCAATGGCATTGAGATCATTCTGGTTTGGTGTAAAAGTGTTGGAGGCATCACCCCATAAGGCTCAGGTGAAATCAGGGTAGACATTCAGGAGGAGCTGCATCACTCCCCCCCATCCCAGACTGCAGCCTCCTTGGCTTAGGTACCCCAGGGACCGAGCTGATGGCAGAGCTGCTGCTTCTTACCTTGAATCATGATGTACTTCAGTAAGCGTGTGCATCTCTTCTTTCTCTATGCTAGATGTCATTCTTCGTGGGAGTCTGGATAAATATTTCAATCTGTAGGAGTTCAGGAGAGCTAGGTATCGCCTAGCAACAAGCATCCCACTCTCTGCCTCCTGCTTCTCTTTACTTTTATTAAAATACCAGTGAAAGCCAGAAGTTGAAGCATTAAGTTAATTTTCAGAAATATTTTGAGCAGCTTAAGATATTTTTGTTATGACACTACGTCAGAGCAACAGAGATGTTGGCGGGGGGGGCTGGCATCTTAAAGCAAGTAACTCTGCTTGCCTTGTTTGAACAGAAATCACAATCAAAGACTAGCAAAAACTTCAGCTGAGGACAGAATAAATGTTATGTTTACAGTTGTTTAGTGAGTAACAAGGCGTAGCAAGTGCTCCTTTGGTCCTGTGAGGTCTATAAAATATATAGCAGTTACACTTCACCTAAACTGAATGCATTTTAAGCTGTATTACCTGGTTCATCTTGCAGCTTGTGATGGCTGCTGGTGGGACAGTGGCTTATGTTGGAATTTAAAGTTTTTGTAACTTTTTCACAGATGACTGTGGCAAAGTGTTTTGGCTAGTTTCAGTTAGTGGTACAGAACTCAGTTTACAAAGATCCTAGGGGCTAGGCCCAAGGCAAGAAGGGCAGGCACTTGAAGTGCAATTTAGGTAGATTTTTGGGTATGCTGATTCAGTGCAATATTGCACTGAATTTCAGGTTCTCCTGTCCCTTATCAATTTTAAATGTTGAGGACTGTTGCAAATCTGCAGCTCGTGGTTAATGTATATTTTATCTGTAGTTTCTGCAGAATGTCTGTTTTATGGAGTTTACGAATTTCCCTGCAAGTATCAGAAACATAGGAAAAGAGAGCAAGTATGTGGCTACTATTAATATAAAGGTAGCCATCCTCAACATTGGGTTGAGGATAATCTGTGTTCCTTCGTCTCTGAACGCTGCTGAAACCGTGCTTTCTGTGATCCTGCCTTACCTGATGTTCAGGGTGGCCTTCATGAGTTTGGGAGAAGTCACACTCCGTCTTCGGGGAAGTTTGGTGTGACTCAGGGCCTTTGAAAGGGATTGCGGAAGTGTAAGTGCACATATAAGGGCTTTCAAGAGGAAAGGTGCATACTTTTAAAGTAAAATAAATGATGCAAGCAGGTGATTAAGAAACACGATTATGCCCAAATATGAGGTTTGCTTTGTAGAGGGAAAAGTTAATAAATCCTGAATCAGCACATGACTTCACTTTGAGAATGAGTTGGTCTTTTCCAAATGTATGTTCCTGTCATGGTTTAACCCCAGCCGGCAACTAAGCACCACACAGCCGCTCGCTCACTCCTCCCTGGTGGGATGGGGGAGAGAATCAGAAGAGTAAAAGTGAGAAAACTCGTGGCTTGAGATAAAGACAGGTTAACAGGTAAAGCAGAAGCCGCATGCACAAGCAAAGCAAACAAGGAATTCATTCACTGCTTCCCATTGGCAGGCAGGTGTTCAGCCATCTCCAGGAAAGCAGGGCTCCATCATGCCTAACAGTGACTTGGGAAGACAAATGCCATCACTCTGAATGTCCCCCCCTTCCTCCTCCTTCCCCCAGCTTTATATGCTGAGCATGACATCATATGGTATGGAATATCCCTTTGGTCAGTTGGGGTCAGCTGTCCCGGCTGTGTCCCCTCCCAGCTTCTTGTGCACCCCCAGCCTCCTCGCTGGTGGGGTGGGGTGAGAAGCAGAAAAGGCCTTGACGCTGTGTAAGCACTGCTCAGCAATAACTAAAACATCCCTGGGTTATCAACACTGTTTTCAGCACAAATCCAAAACATAGCCCCATACTAGCTACTATGAAGAAAATTAACTCTATCCCAGCCAAAACCAGCACAGTTCCCATATCTATCTGAATTAGAAAGGGTGGAAAATATCACGAGGAATAATTTGTAACTGTATCAGTGGGAATTTACTTAAAAGTTAGCATTATGTAAAAGAGATGTGAAAGTGATACCAGTATGAACTTGTTTTTTGATGAATTAATGTGGGTTTATATGTTCAAAAATGTTCTGTTTGTAGAGACAAGGGCACCTCTACACACAGTGGTCTCTGTCTAGAAATATGCTCAGCATGATTGTCCTGAAACCCTTCTCATGTTCCTTACTCTGGTCTATGATTCCTGCTCAGCTCTGCCGGTGGGTGGGGATGCTGGCCAGGGTGGGACTATCAGGGCGTTTATTCTGATCAAGACAGGTTTTCAAAATGGACTAGGTGTTGTAATTTCTGTTTGTTTTTTTCTTGCTGTAGGAGAAGGACTCTACTGTTTGGTGGCATTCATGAGCTTTATAAACTCCTGGGGTCTGAAAACATGGTTTTAAGATGATGGTTAGCCTTTGGCTGGAAGTGGACATAATTCTGTGTTTGCTACTTAAATTTCTTTCTTTTGGTTGAAACTGGTGGTTTGTTAGGTGCTTTGCTCTATGATTGCTTAAAGAGCCCTTCTGATATAAAGGTTTCGAATCAGGAATATTGTGTAGTTGTCAGGTAGATTTTCTTCTGGTATAAAAACCACTTGATACAAATGGAAGATGCTTCTATTTGGACTTTCATGTCTGTTTTCATATTTCTGGTAGTAGAAACTGAGATTTCACAGTAAGCTGCTGAAAACCGAAGTCCAGAGCAGGTTTCACAGCGGTGACACACATGGCAAAATGGCTGCACTAGATCTCTAAGGATGGATAGTCCTATTTTTCATATGCATTTCAAAGTCATTTCATCTGAAGCCAAAGCTTTTCAGCTCTTCTGAAAACCAGGCAACAGATTTCTGGAGTTACTAGTTAAACGCTGTTTTCAGATGAATGATTTGCTCTTTGTCTTCTCCCCAAATGCAGCCTAAAGTAGTTGCAATGAAGAGGCCTGTGGCCTGTATGGGTAGCACGTGTGGCAAGTGTGCATTGGCCACCAAAATCAATACTCTTGGTCAGCCTGGTGGTGAGTGCTAGGGGATAACCCCTGTCCTACCCCCACACTGCGTGTATCACGGTGGAGCAGCGTTGTGGGACAGTGGCACTGCTGGAGCTTGTGGTGTGCCCTGCTTGTGCTTGGCGAAGAGGACAAGCAAAAGCCCTTCCATGGAGGAGAGGACCGCAGTGGTACATGGACGTGGGCAATTCAGCGCTTGATAAATTGTGCAGACCTGAAGAGAATTAATAAGCAAACCCCATTATTTGTTGTTGCTAATGAAGTAGCTTTTTCATGGGGAGGGCTGTTGTACATGATTTAATAACGCAAAACCAGCTGCGGCTATGGCTAGTTGGACAGCGGTGTGTTAGCAGTTTTGAAACACATACCCGTGTTTGCTCTATCACCATACCCATGGTAACCTAATAGGCCTTCAGTGTTCGTGTGTAACTTGAAGCTAAGTTGCGTTGTGGAGCGTGTGTGTCTGTGTGCGTGTAGGGAGGACTAATGATGAGAAAACTTGGAGAACTGGAAACAATTACGGGTCAAACTCTGTCTTCCTCTGACAGAGACCCCATGAAGCTTTTGAATACATTACATTTAACTTTAAAGAACTTGATGACTAAGTCATTTCCTGCTCAGGTTAGGTAACCGCATCATGTAAGTCCAGGATATGGAAAACTTGGTCCGCTTGTCCCATTTTTGGACATTAGCACAGAGAAAGAGCAGCTAGAAACTCAAAGGTGGTTCTTGAAGTGTGCAATTTAAAAAAAACAAAACAAAACAACCCAGAAAATCTGCTTCATGAAATGGAAATTTTGAAGCAATCCAAATAATGCCAAGCGAGATTAAACAAGAAAAAGGAAGGGGAGTCTACAAGATGCATGGGAGATGAGGCAAATGGTCTACAATAGTTAGCATGCTCTAAGCCTACAGTATTTAGTTACATTTAGTTAGGTCAGTGTTTGTGGTGATTTTGCAACCTTTTACAATTCATATGAATATTTGGAACTTACTTTTTTCTATTAACCTTAGTATTTTCTTAGAAATAAAATTAAATGCATGGTGTTCAGTCAGTATAATAGTAGCACAGTATATGGATATTTACTAATTTTACGTGCTTAAGGGAGCTTCTTATCTTGTCTTCAGTGCAAAAGTTTGCTTAGTGTTTGGAAACCTGTTAGCCATGTTGTCGTATATACAGCTGTAATGAAATACTGGGTTGTGGTTTTAAAGTGGGCAGGTGATGCTCCACTGCTGTTTGAAGGATGACCTTATTTTGAATGATATAAAAATAACAGCAGATTGTTTATAATAACTCTGACAGCAGATTTAGATTCTTGACTTCACACCATTTCCATTATTAAAAGAGACATATGTAAGTAGCATTTGCTTCCAGATATATGCACGTATTCTGGCAAGAGGTTTAAGACATACTGTCTATTATTTAAATTTTGGACATCTGAAGCTTTCCCCCCCCCCAAGGCTTTAAAAAAGTTAGACTACTGGATTAGTATATCTTCTTAAACGTGAAGGAGCCTCCCAAAAGTATAATATAGTATTTAAATCTCTCTATGTATTTTTCTTTTATAGATTGACATGGAAACATAACTAAAATAATCATGTATCCATAGGAAACCTTTCAAGAAATAAGTATTCAAATTTTATAATGGTCTTGCACAGTTATTTCCTGTGGCTGGACTATTGACTGAGCTCACTAATAAATGTATTTTGGCTTTTAATGTGTTATTGTCCAGATCTCACATAGTGTTTCTAGAAAAAACATTTTGAAATACCAGTGAAGAATATTTGCACTTGGTAACTGCTGGAAAGTTTACCTGCACAAACCCAGGGTACTGATATATAATGGGCCCTGAAGACTAATTAAAGCAGTTGGGATTTAGTGTGCTCAAGTAGCACCTCAGAAATTAAAGACACTGAAAGCGTTGACTAAAGTCATTAGTTAAGAGGAAACATAAGGCTTTCTCCAATATGCTTTTTGTCATATTTATCCACTTTCATTTAAAGTGCTTATAAACTTACTGTTCTTCTGACCTCTGTTTTACTGTGGAACAGACGTCTGTGGTTAAGGTTTTTTTATTTACATATACAATAATATTTGAGAAATTAATGAGCCTCTAAGAAAATACATCAATTAAATTATTTCATCTTTTCTTTTTCAGGATTGAAGTGGATCTAGGGACGAATAGATGACTGAATATTCATATGAAGAGGAAAGCCATAAAAGTTGGTTGACATTTTTACAGCCGTATGCATTATACATATTACTGCTATTATCAAAAATTTATATTGTGTTACAAAACATAATAGATGAAATAACCGCTCTAAGCTTCATAGGCCGTATTGTCTTTCAGGCAGGGGAATACTGTAGCTTAACACAGCTGTAGCTTAACGCAACAGTTTTTGACCAAACCTGAATGTTCAAAGGAAAACCTAGTAGTACGTTAAGGAAATAGGTAATTCCTTTGAAGCCAGGTGTTTGAATGGGCTGATGCATAGTGGTGTTCATTATTTTTATGTGCAAGGATGAAGGGAGAATGAGAGAGGCGTTGTCTTCCATTACAGCTACTGGCTATGAAGCTTAATACGTTGTGGAGCGGCACTCAGACGCCACGTTGACAAATGCTGTTTAAGAAGTCAAATAGGATATGATATCTTTGAAAGTATCTTGGTGCTTTGTTCTCTTATCATAGAGAGATGGCTGTCTTACAGCATGCATTTTCTGCGCTAGTTAAAAAGGAAGAAGCTGTTAGTGGACCTGCGTGCTTTACTGACTTTATTGTTATGCTTTGTAAGATGATAAAATTCAGTAGGCCTTGACATCTGTCAATCTGACTTGTTGGTGACTGTGAACTATAGGCTTTTGCTGCATTAACTGATTCCTGCCAAGGCTGTTTAAAGAAAGCTGACTGTGCCTGTGGGTTTGCACCAGAGCAAATGAATTGTAATGACAAATGCAGAGTGTGGTCCAGCGGGATACAGGGTGTGGTCCAGCGGGATGCTGCGCAGCAGCTCAGTTAAATAAGGCATTCTGGAAACTCTACTAGTCAAGGAGGGATATGTTATGGTGGAAAACCTCTTTCCTAGAGAGCTTTCTTCAACCCCTGAATCCGAGTCAGGAGTGGGAACAATCAAAAAAACAGCAAAACCTCCAGATTTTTTCAAAAGCACAGTTTCAGTTCAGTACCAGAAATGTAAGTCTATAGTTCTATTAACATGAGCAAAGTAGTTCAGGAGGACAATGATTCTTGTTTATCTCAGTGATAATTTGGTTTTATCAATCTTTTAGTGGTTCAGAAAATTTACAGTTTTATCAACAACTGACTTGGATTCAGAAGAGTTTACTTTAATTCCTTCTTGGGTATGCTTTTTTAGTGTTTACAACAGGTAGTGGACATGCTGATCCTAGTTATCTCCGGATTCACAAGCAGCATAAAACTTGAGGGAATCATCTGTATCCTTGAATCCAGTCTCCCGAAATAACAGCCAGCTAAACAATCTTTAGATCAGAAGCATCCATAGAACATCTGCTTTATATACCACAGGTCCCCGAAAACACCTCCAGCCTCCAGGAGCCAAATTTAAACCCTAATAGAGACAGCGAGTGATATTAGTAGCTCTGTAGTAATGTACATAATTTCTCTGTGGGATCAGGGACCCGTATGCCCAGATATGAACCAGCAGTTGTTGCCTGCTAAAACCAGTGCACAAAGTCCTAAGGAATTTCTCTTTGGTTTGATTGCTGACGTGTCGGTGGCTGCTGTCCATACCGATGTCTGATAGTTCGGGACGGGCTCGCATCGTGGGGGAGCAAACACTTCCCTGCTCAGATCTGGCTATGGATAGCAGAGTGAAAAACTGATACCGTCCAAACCTTGCTTGCATCTCCCAGAACTGCAGTGATAAAATCCTGTATGTACAAAGTCGGGGAGGCTCTTTACTGGCAGAAAGTGTGAGAGGATGCAAGGACCAAACTAATTCTCTGTAAGCTATCTCTGGATATCATTGTTACAGTGGACTCCTCATGCTATCCAGAAGACAGAACAGAGCAGTACTACCATAGCGTGGTAACGTTTTGCATTGACTTGAGGAGAAACTGGGCCAGACTAGAGGACTCTTAGGTATTTGGCTTGGGAAGTGACACCAGGGCAGTAGTAGTTAAGGATTTGTCAGATCCTTGAGAGGGGCTGTTGTAACCAGAGTCTGCGCAGAGGAGGGAGGGCTTCCAGATCAGGCAAATGCAAAAGACTCTTGAACTCAGGTGGCCTTTTCCCGAGTTTCTTGGGAAAGACTGTAGTTGCATGAGAGATGCAGTACTGCTAGCTCTATATATTTCTGTTCCTCTCTCTGCTTTTGCCTTTCTGGTTCAACACAGAGTGGTGGCAGAAGACAGGAGAACAGGGTGACCTCTTTCTTGTCAAGCCAGAGTTCCACTCTCTCATGCCCTTCTGATGACATCCTGCAGTAATCGTGGGGAAGCTGTGCAAAATATGTGCAGATAAGGAAGGGGATACTGAGTTATTTCTTTACATGCTTTCTGTTTGGCAGCCTTTGCAAATGTAGGGCTCTGAATGCAGCTGTTCATCTTTTATATTAGGAAAGTACCATGATTAAATCATATCACTGAACGAGAAAAAAAATGTGGTTTTGTGGAGGAATTCAAAGTCTGAGGCTAAAAATTCCTTTTCTGGGAAGACTGATTCCAGAAAACTTAAGCAATAGAGGTGGAGAGGGCTCCTCTGTGGTCACTGTTAAGATCAGTTGATAAAGTTCTGGCTCCAACAGGAAAGAGATTGGATTTCACCCAGCACCCTGCCTCAGCCTTTCATTTTATTGCTGCTTTGCTAACCAAGTTTTGAAAGCTTTCTATTGCTAACATGAGTATGTTGGTATATCATTGGGGGTGTAAACAACTTGGGTTGCATCATCTGTATGTTATATTGGTATATTTTAGGTCTTCGTTGGTCTGCTTCAGACCATATCATAATATATGTAAATGTGGTTTTATATAAATAACTGACATCTAAGCATATATGCAACTAATGAAGGAAATATGAGCATAAATTTTCCTGTCTCATAAAACGAGGTCAGATGAATCTTTCCCAGAAAAATGAGAAATATGCAAAATAAACCTGATAGCATACATGTATATTGAATGCACGCAGTTTACAATGCTTCTACGTTTTCCATAGTAACGGCGACTGAATCCAGAGGTTCAGTTCCCTGTTGAATCTGACATTTAAAGTTTACGTTTTTCAGTCTACAGTGATTGAATGCGGATGTATGGAGATGAGAGACCAGGGTAGGAGCTGGTAAGGAAGTGGGTAACAGACAGGGAAGAACTAAAGCTGAAAAAGTCCCGAGCAAAATAAAGATCAAGACTTTAAACCAAAAACAAGTGGGCAGGACTGAAAGGAGGTCAGAGCGCAAAATTAAAGGGGAGAAGAGGTTGCTCAGATTGGAAAGGCAGGTCTGAGGTGTACTTAACAAAGCGGTCTTGGGTGTGGTCTCCCACTCACACTGTGGTTTCGTGAACAGCTTGCAGAAATACTACTGGGCAGTTTGTTTGATCAGGCTTAATGATGTTCTAGGTTATTTAATGCTCAAAAAATGATAACACAGAGCTGTATTGAATTCAGTGGTGTTAGGAGATGACTGCTTATTTTCTAAGGAGGCCTTTAGAAAGAGAGAAGTATTGCTGTCTCACGAATGTAACCTGTGTGTCATCTCTTAAAAGAAAACCAACAAAACGAGCAAACTTTGGCTCAGCTGTTTAGAGGGAGGAACTCAATACAAGGGGGTGTTTCTTGAACTCTCCAGAGCTCACCCCATCTCAGCAATCTCCCAACCTCTGATGTGCCCTTGCCTCACCACCTCTGACTCCTGTGCGGAGCAGGGCGTAGGAGGGTGCAGGTCCTCTGAGCTGCTGGCTACGTGCGTGGTGCTGCGCAATGATACCCAGCTGATGCAATGAGGGCCGGGCTGCCGTTCAGGGTGACCTCAGGAGGCTGGAGAAATGGGCTGGCAGGGACCTCAGCAAGCTCAGCAAAGGGAAAAGTCCTGCACCTGGGGAGGAACAACCCCATGCTCCACTGCAGGCTGGGCAAGCCCCTGAGTTGCCTCATCTGGCTCTGGAGCTACCCTGGTTTTGGATGGAATTTGGACTCATTGGACTTTCAGTCTTTACTTTTTTTGTGATTTTTAAAGTCTGGTCATGATAAAAATGATTGATTTTTCTTTTTTTTTTTTTTAAATGTATTTGAGGGTGTTTTGAGGAAGTTTTATGTTTTTATTTGCATAGTCAGAATATTAGTAGCAGTGTGGTGATATGTTTGGGGTTTTTTGTCAGCTGTCCCCTTCATACCTATTACAAACAAATGCAGTTTTCCTAGGAAGTAAGTGACTGCTCTTAAGTGGTCTTTCACATCTAATGTCATTCAGTGGATTCTTGGAGTATAATTATGACTGGAAGCATGAACAGGATAAAATATATTAATCTCAAGGGAGTTATTTTGTACTCACCATCAATCTATCCTTTCTGTCATGTGCTTTTCAGTTTAGGTGACTCTCAGGCAAAGAGGCTGTAGTTTGATGGTTTGTCTCAATTCATTATGATTATAAATATCTTGGATAAAACAATGTAACAAATGGCCACTTAAAAATGACTGATGGCCCCATTCAGCAAGGCAGGGAGACTGTGAAGTTCTTTTGGTTTCATCTGTTATCTAGCATTTATCAAGATGGGTCCCTTAACAGTCGATTGGTGGTTGATATTTAATGAGTATTTCACGGTGTAAATAGATAGCAGGCAGTTTGTTGTCTGGAGCCCAGTCATATTCATAGGACAGATCTGCTTTTAGTTACTGTCACTGAAAAATGTAAAACTTATGCCCAAACCTTATATTCAGGGAAGTGAGGAGCAGCAGAGATTTTCTTTTTCTGTTCCTTACATCGACTGCCGCATATTGTGCTGTGTCTCTTGCTCCCATCCTTTCCCGCCGGGTGCCGGCACGGCTGATGGGCTGCTGGACTGTAAGCGGTGTAGCCCCCAGGTTTGTTCACTGCCTTGCTCAGCCCTGCTGGGAGTGGGGTGAGGTAGACTTGGAACTGATCCCCATGGCTGAAAAATTGCTGGGGGCATTTCCAACACTGATCTTTTCCAAGGAGAAAAAGGCATTTAAGATGCCTGCAACGAACCCCTTCAACTTGATGCGTTTGTATTGCATATGAGCTCGTTCCTCTTCCCTTTGCCTTTGGAAAGTTAATGAATGATTTCTGGGAAGACCTTGGTGTTCCTATTAGGCTTTCCTTACGGACACCAGTACAAAATTTGTTCTACACTGCTTCTTTCTTAATTTCTGCTGGGCAGTTGCTTTCATAGCCTAAATGGTTTCTTGTTTATGGATCCTGCGTCTTGGCTCCATTCCATTTATTTCCCAACTATTTTGGTGTGTTTACACAGTGCTCTTCAGCAGCTGGCTTGGGGCGGGTATCCAGAGCGCACACACATATACACACGCACACAAAATCAGTTCACTGCAGTTAGGGCCAAATCGTGTTTAGTGCTTGGCTTGTAATCTGACCTTGCTTAAATCAAGTTGGATTATGATTTTGAGGGTTTTGTCCTTGTATTTCGTACCTGCCAGTGTGGATCAGGGGGCAGACATCTACAGAGGATCATAACCGTTGCGTTTAAGTTTCATATATCAAAAATACAATATATTTTAGAAGTGTTATTTTAGTGGTTTAAGATAGCGATGGTCTTTCTGCGCCCTCGCACTTCGGAAAGGCAATGGAAGTAGGCATGGGGTGGGTTAGACTTTCCCTGTCAAAGCCTGGCCTACTGCAAAAGCCTCAAGCTTTGCTTTAAAATCAATAAATACAGAGATCTTTTATATATATAAATATGGTTGTATTTTCATGTAGTCAGCACAGAGCTGCCCAAGAGGCTTTTGGTCAGAACTGGGAGAAAAGTCTCTGACCCAGCAGCCGCTCAGCAGCGGTGTGCAGGGTTTGCATCCTGGTGGCTGCACAGATTTCTGCTCTGCTTGGAGCTGCTGTGGGATGTTTCAGGTGCATGGATTTTGCAGTAGTTCTTGAATTAAAATGCTATTTATTAAACAATTTTTTGAAACAGGAAGAATGGAGAATTGCATAAAAAAGGATGGCAGCAACCTTCATGTGAGGTGGTGTGTGTGGGGGGGTAAGGCAGCCCACATTGTAGTGCAGCTCACAGGAGAGTAATTAGTCTAGAATTGACAAAATGTGACAAAAACATGGAATATTTAAAATACCGGAGTTCTTTTCACAGTTCACATCATTAAAATTACTAAATGTCATTGTAAAGCAAAGGTAGATCTTGCTGGTGTTGCCTAGATCACTCCTCCATGAAGAGATAGGTGGTGATGATGAGTCTGTGGTTAGTAAATTGTGGACAAAAGTGAAAGCTGTGTTTAAGGGCCTGCTTCAGCATCTGTTGACATAACTCAGTGCAGTAGAGTGCTTGTTAAACTACTTCTGAAGGTTAATAGATATTCCCTTACAATTTTAGTTAGTAAATGTGTTGGCATCTAACATTTGTATTACTTACGGCTGTTGATTGTAAGGCTTGGTGTGTGATTACTTTACTTTTTTTGATTAAGTCATACAGAGCTTAAACTCTTCCTGTAATGAGTGTCCTCCTGTAACTGTTGCTTTGGTTTTTAAAGTTTGGGGATTGTTTTGGGGGTTTTTTGTGTGTTTTTTTTAATTTGTTTTGGGAGTGAAAACCAAAAAACTTCACCTTGAAAAGTTTACCCAGAGCTGAGAACAGAGATAGCAAAAACTAGCCTGTGAGCATAAAATGACAAATTGCTTTTTAATGCAGGCACAGACACCTTTGGTTCCCATTTCTGGTATTTGAAATGCGTGGTGTGTTGGTGTTCCCATGCTGGGAGGGAGAGGAGATGCACTACAAACAGAGTTCCTGCTTCTCGGGAGGAGCAGAAACGGATGCCGCTACCTCTTGTAGTCTCCAAAATGCATGTTGTAGACTATATGAAATAAAATGATGGAAGCAGCCCGAAGATCTAGGTGAGAAATTTTGACCTGAGCATTTCCTCGGTTCTGGTTGCAGCTGCCTTTAGTAGCTCAGGACTGGCAAGCCTAAATGTAGGACCTGCTATATCTGCCTTGCTGAGTGCATCCACTTCAGGGAGCAAACTGGCCGTGGTGCGAGCGATGTCAGGCCCCTGCATGCCCACCAGCCAGGGTTAGCTTCCTCAGTACTGCGCTTGCTGCAGATGTGCTACTGCCTTTTGGAATTTGGGCGTCCTCCCATACCTTTGCGGTGCTCCTGTTGCTCATTATTGTTGTTGTTGGAAATAATTGGAGGCCTATCAGTGTTGTGTTTCCATGGCATGAAAGTATCCGTTGCATGTTGTGGGCTCTGGTGTGAGGCCGTGCACAAAGGTCTGAGGGGGCAGGCTTGGAGGGCTTGGTAGGACCAGTCAAACTTGTAGAGGTTTGTCCATACTGTTACTAGAAAAGCCTGGAAGGATCAGTCCCCCAAACCACAGCCTGGTTTCGATTTTGGAGGAGGCTGGCTGGAGCAGTCCTGACTAGAGCTGCGAAGTGAGCCAAATGTATTGCTGGTTTAGCTTAGATCAGGAAATGCTTCCATGAATGTCGTGGCATGGTGTGCTTCGGTTCGCCTCTTAGCATGGCCTTGGGCTGTGCAAGCTAGGTGGCTTTTTGAAGAAACCAAAATGGGAGGTGTGCTCCAAAAAGCTTACCTAACATGCTCTGATTTCTCATGGGCTGTTGAAAGACATAGGCTGTGGATATCTTCAGCTAAACTGAGAAGATCCCTTCCTGTTGCAACAACACTGCTTGCTGGGGGAGATGCAGACTCGTGGTTCTGCTAGGTGAACGCTCAGGGACCTCTGAGTTGAGATTGTGCAATGTCCCTCTTTTAGTGGTGTTTTCAAACCAGTTTCTGTTTCAAACCAGCTTCTTCGGTTCCTCTTTCGGCCTCGATACCCCTGCTGAGGACTAGTCGTAAGTGATGGGACATAGTCCATAGGGAGCTAGATCTCAAAGGCCTGGATCCGTTCCTTTCAACTTCAGCCATTTTGCTGAAGGCTCCCGTCTTCCACTAGTCAGCAGGCAGCAGTTGGCATCTCCCGAGGGCAGTTCTTCCCATGGAATTTCTGTGTTCTCCCTGGAAGAACAGACATCTCCTCTGTCTGTAAGCTATGCTGGCACAGACATGGTGAGTACATCAGGCTCCACTTTGCTGGACTCATTCTCCAGTCCTTGGGTTTTCAAAGCAACTCTGAGCTTCCCTGCTCTTGCAGCCTGACTTCTCTGCTGCGGCACGTTCTCGTGGGAATGAAAGAGCAGTCACCGAGCTGATTTCACCTTTTCTTCCTAGAGCACTTAGAGAACAATTATACTAATTCTAATAATGACTAAATTTATACTACTCCAGAGAGGGAAGCACAAGGCATTTAATTTCAAAGCTGTTTGACAAGACCATTTTGATGTGTGTATTTTCAGAAGTATGACACAAGTTTCCAAAGTGCCTAATGGGGAGAAAAATGTTTAAATTCATACTCTCAGGTTTTTGGTTTCCAAGAAGCTGAATACTGTTCAGTTCTGTTGGGCATGATCCATCAAATAAAACAAGTTTAAACCAGAGATTTACAGGACTTACTACTTCTGCTTGTTTCTTAATGACCTGTTTCTGGTCATTACTTATCATGATGTAAGTGTCTACATGGGAAAAAAGGATACTTCTGTTGTGAGAGGTATTAATTCTCAGTATCATGAAGCAGCACAGCTAACTGCATTTTAGAGTTAATCTTTACTTCTCAATGAGAAGGGAAAAACCCATGGTTCTTGGTCTGCACAGTGGTGCTGATTAAGATACATTGAACCAGAAATTGAAATACTACATACACTTTCTTGTTTTCCTTTTTGTACATATCTGACAATAAACATTTAGTGCTAGAAATAAATGCATTTGGATTTTAGTATTTTTGACATGCTGTGGAGAGAATAATGTCAAACAATGGCAATTTGTCACTTCTCATATGAAGGCGTAGAAGAAAGTGTTAGAATGCAGTAGCTAGCACATAAGGAGAAAGCAGTTACTTTAATACTGATATCCACTGCTAACAGACCTGAATAATGATTCCACTGGATACGGTATTTCATATACCCAAGGACATGTGTCTAAAAGAGAAAATAAGCTCCTGGTATTAATCTAAATCTTGACCTGCTCTTACGCTTCCCACATGGTGCTTCATGTGTATTCCTGGTGATTCATTCAGACTTTCTTGTGCAGAGGTTCGGTGATGAGTCAGGAAAGGGCAAGTTTTCTGCTTTGAGGCTGTCACCTTCTTTTGAACTTTGCTATTTACTTAGGGGTTTTTGTTGTTGTTTCAGTTCAGTTTTATAGCAGTCCACTACAGCTGTGATTGCTGCAGTCAGCTGTGATGGACATGTGGGCATAGCTCAAGTGAAAACAAAAGCCTTGGCTTTCAAACATTATAGGTAAACATCCACTGAGTTTCCACCTTAATTTCTAAGTAATAACGGAATTGTTTCAGTATTTGTATTAGCAAAAAAAAAAAAACCAAAACCAACCCCAACAAAAAAGATGTCCTAGAAATACTGAGATTCAAAACATTATTTTTCCTTGGCTTTATTTTCCTGTTTTTAGAGGAGATGGTGCAACCCCCAAACCCCAAACATTTGGAGTTAAGTCTGAGTTTCATTTAAAACTGTATGAGCTTGGGCTTTGGTGGTTATGAAGAGAGATGACAGTGAGAATCTCTCTTGCAAATTAAGAACTAAGGAGTTTCTGTTGGTCTTAGGAAGATGAAAATTAACTTAGATGTGTAGGTCGTCTTAAGTGCAGTGGAACTGAGATGATGTTTGCTGAATTAGTCTTTGGAGATTTACATAATGGATGAGATACAGGAGCTCCAGGCAGCATGACAGTGGGGTTTATTTTATCACAGAATGTAAAACAAGTGAATTGCCTTAATAATCTCTGCAGAAAGCAAGGACAATCTTTTTTTATATGCAGAAAGAGAGCCAGAGAGTTCATAATATCCTGGCTATTCATGTACAAGGAGCCAAACCTTTCTTTTAAATAATCTGGATCCCTTTAACTATCATACTGTCTTATTCAGGACTTTTAAAGCTCTTCAGGAACGGCAAGCAATGTGCATGTCTCTGAAAATACCGCTTTTTACACAGTAAAAATATACTATCTGCTGATAATTCATGGCTTGATAAAAGAGGATCATAAGAGGCTGGATAATTATCCTAACTGCTATGTATTTAAGTGTATGGAAAGCATTTATAAACCAAGGTCACCTGCTATTTATTTCTATAGTGGTAATAATAGTAATTTCAAAAGTTTTAGAACCTTCATAATTTCAAAGTGGGTGTATGTTGGAAAGAAGGTTTAGTATTAATATTAAGAGGTTTCAGGCTTTAATTTACTCAAACCAGTTCACCCACTTTGGTTGTTGTGGGTGGTTTTTTCTGCCTCAGAAGATGATATCTTTTCATGCATGGAAAATGGACAAAGAAACACTGGAAAAGTAGAATAGTTAAATGTAGACCATAATAACAACACCCAACTCCTGTTGTGTGCTTCTCAACTGTGTATTCGGCTTCAAGCAAGAGTTTGGCTATTACTTTACTCTGAGTATAAATGTGCCATTACTCTTTGATCTGTAGCAACAGTTTGTTATGATCAAGGCTACTTACCACTTTTGCCTGAAGGAAAAGATTTACTGTTGGGCATAGCAGGTTTCCAAAAGAGTGAATGATGGTCTTAGTTTCTGGCTTCTGTGAGCTATATGCAGCTTAAAAATTTGCATTAACCTGATGTCAGTTGCTACTTCTTTTAGAAAAGTCTGGGCAAGTAATTCATCATACAGTGTTGCACAGAAACATAGGCATTTATTTGCCTAATATGAAACACAGGTTACTGGAAAAAAGGGATAGTTTCATGAACGTAGTATTCCATGAGCAGGGTTAGTTTCTGCTTTTGTTCATGAAAAAACTTAAAATATTTCCAGTGATTTCAGTAGTGATGGACAATACCTAGTCAGTCTACTAAATATGCTGTGCTCCACTCTTAATTCCAGGATGCAGGCTGGGATTAGTTCTGCCAAATTTACTCTGGATACTGGATAGCAATTATTATTTATCAGTTGATGTACAAAGTATAGATTTTTCTTTTTACCAGTTTCTTTTTCTGGCTGGGTTTCTAGTAAACTAGTTATTTTTGTCTAGTCGTAAGTCTGTATCAGTAACAGTTACTGCAGTATGCAAGGGAGGGCACCAAAGTAATAACCCATTTGCTTATATTTGCTGGGGTCTGTCCACATCACGGCCTGGTGGGATCAGAGGCCGAGGAATGTTTTATAAGGACAGAGTTGTTTTCATCAGAAAGTGTTTTAAAACATTGAAATTCTTCCACTGTGGTGACTCGGAACTCTCCCACGTGGGGATCTTTAGAGTAAATAAATAAAAGATCACACCAGGCAAATGTGATTTAAAGTGTCTGTAACTGTTCCCCAAATGGCGCTAAAATCCTGAATAAGATATGAGCAAGGCAAGCGAGGGGAAGAGTTCACTTCAACCTCCAGACTTTCCAACGCACTATGTAGCTACGTAACACCAGACCCTAAGGACACAGAAGAGGATCCTGAAGAGTCATGGTATCCGAAGGAGCCCCCTGGTTAGGACAGCTTCCTCACGCCCTGCTTCTCCACAGCTTACCCTACTTTGGGATGTATGCACATTCATCTCAGAGAGAAGTGTCTCATTTCTAATCCAAACATAAGTGACCTACAAGTATTTGCCTACGTGCATATCTAGTAAGTCAGAAAAAAAAGGTGTTTCTCCATGTGTGGCTGAAATAACGTTGCATTTGCAAAGGAACCTAAGTGCTGGCTCACATGGCTGTGGTTGTTTTGTTAAACTGTTTAGTTAAAAATCCTGAAGCTTTCCATTGGAAAATTTTACAAGTTATAAAAATTTTAAAGGGAGAAAAGAGTAAGGATCTACTGCTTGTTGTGTTGTCGTAGCATGGAAGTGTCTGCCTCCTTCACTTCTTTCTGAGATGGCAGCTCAGGAATGCTTATTACACTTAAAGTGATGATCCCGTATTCCTTGCTAGTGAGGAGTGAAGCTGTGCATTTCCATCCTGCATCAGCCTGGACTGCTTTGAACCCTGGCGTTCGTTCCAGCTAGCCAGCCAAGATTTCGCTCTGCACGGTTGCTTGTTACTAACCTCTTTGTAGGCCATTCAACATGATAAGCATGTGAAGTACTTAACTAGTATCTGCCTTGCAAAATTTCAACAAAACTTATCCGATCCAGGCATAAACCTTGACGTCTGACCCTAGACCAGGTGTATGGCAGCTGATGATGGTAAAAACATGAAGGATTATTTGGTAACCTATTTTAAAAGGCTTGCTTTGCCTGAGTAGGGTTCTACAGGGCTTGATAATCAGGTGTAGTCATAACAGTATTAACAGTGATCTCTTGAATTAGTCTAGTAGTTCCTCAGAGCTGACCAGCAGTATGACTTCTTTTTTTTCTTCCCAGTTTTAGTGTATTCAGGTTCATACTTAATTTTGTGTTTTAGAATAATAAACATAATCCGTTGATCTTGCGAGTATTCTTTCAGGTTGAAAAAAAATTCAGAGCTCTGCTGTTTTTCAGGCAAATGGCCACTCACAGAGAGCTGTCATTACTTTAAAACAAACGACAAAAACAAACCAAAAAAACCCACCTGAATGTTTTGGAGACTATTTTAAACTTAAGAATAAATCATGATAGACTTTCACAATTTTTGCTTAAGAGTGGATAATTTATTATTCCTGGCACCAAACAGGCGATAGAGTTACCGTGTTTTTTTTTCCCTGTAATTCTTGAAATGCAGAATTTATTAATGTCTTCAGACAATACAAAGTATACCTCCACATACATGGTGCATAGACACGCACACAAAAGTTGAATGGAGGCTCTGTGTTGATTGCACTGAGCCAGGGGATGGACATCTGAAGAAACAGCACCAACAATAACATAGTTTTGGTGCTTTTCGTCGCAAAACATGAGTTGGGTAGCTAACATAAGCTTTAAGCTGAAGTCCAGTGAGGAGTGATTTTTAAGAAAAGGTATATTTTCCTGAAAGAATTCTTAGAATTCTTTTTTACTTTACATGTGAACTGGTGACTTGGCATGAGCTTTCAATGTGAAAAGCATTCTTGTGAATCATCTACATTGATTGAGGGAATTACTCTCCAGATTTGTGTCCAGCATCATTCAGTGTCTGATAAACACTGCTCTTGAAACCACTGTGGCTGTGATTTTAGTGGTTAGAATATTTTAGTAATGTTTATTGAATTTCAGCATCCAGAATGATGATGGAGGCAGTTTGTCACGTTATTAATGTTAGCGGTCCAGATCTCTTCAGAAAGATGCAGTACACACAACACTCTATGTCTGTGCAGAAATCGTTGCTTAAAAATATGAGCAGCTTAACCCATCCAGTTCTTGTGGTGCAAAGTAAATCTAATAAAAGCGTTTTATTCTATGTGAGACATAGCTAGTGTGGACAGGAAATCGTTTTCATCATTTTACACAGTGTAACTAAGCCACATGTTGGGAATAAATATGTGATTTATAAAGGCACAATTTCTTATTATGTCCTAATGAGAAACGTTAAATATATTACTATGACTCAGGGCTTGACACACACTGTAAAGGCTATGTATGATGCCAAACAACCAATTATCTCAGTGCATTATTTCTTGAAAGCCTTGACATGGGTAAGGTCACTATACATTTTTTAATGGGAGCATGATGCTAGGTTATAAAAAGATAATACAAATAACAATACTTTGTTAGATCTTCCTGCTGTGCAATGTATAATCAGGTGCACTGACTTAAAGAACACTAATGAGGATTTAAAGACCCAGCAGGGGCACATTTAGCAGTCACACACAATTCTGTCAAATGCTTTTGCATAGGGCACCTCTGATGCAAGGTAGAGTTCAACAGCAGGTAGGAATGTATAGTTTTATTGTATAGCTTGGTGTAATACTTCTGTATATTCCAGTGAGAATAACAATAACTTGCAGTGTTCTGGTGCTTTGCCAGGCACTATCGTTTGGCTGTGATTTTTACCATTCATGAAATCAGCCAGGAATGGTGGTACGCATGCACGGACTGTATTGCTGCATTTTCAGCGATCAAGTGATGACTGAGGGAAGCAAAGGAAGAGGGCTCTGAAGGTATCATTTGAAGTCCATGCTAAGCTGTAGATGCTATGTGTTGACCATCTCATTTATCTCTGGAATAAATCATAGGGAGTGAAAGGCTGCAGAAGAATAGACAGTGGCCCACCTAGCTAAAGCTCCCTTTTTGGCAGTGATCTGTACCAGGTACTTGGCAGAAGAATGTCAATTTATTCTTGAGTGCAAGTCTTGAGACTGGAATCCTGTGGTTTAGAGCTGGTTTAACTTTCATGTTTTTGGCATGTATTGTACTTAAAGAAAAGACATAGGAATATAAACGTGGCCGTTTTCTGTTAGAGCAAAGGACCATCTACCTTGTGTGCTTCCTCTAACAACAGTCAATAACGGATGCTTAGGGAAACGATGTAGCAAGGTTGCATGTGAGTGATGGTATTGCCCTGGTACATCTTCCAAGTTTGCAAAAAATCTAGGCCACACATACTTTCATAACTGTATTTTTGTGCTTGATAGCTCTTGATAAACAAATCTGTAGAAAAGTCCAGTTGTTTTTGAACCAATTTCCAGCTCATCAGACAAGTGGATTTGTCAGGACACCAGCTTCTCTAAGCGGGGAGGTCACGGCTTCCAGTGCAAAACCCATGGATTCCAGTGCAAAAAGGCAGTATATAGCAGGAGGTGGAAGCAGGGACAGGCTACAAAGGATGAACACAGAAATACCATGCAGGCACGCAGGGATGGTGTCAGGAAGACCAAAGCTCAGCTGGGGTTCAGACTTGCAGAGAATATCAAAGACAACAAGAGCTTTTGTCACTCATCAGCAGTAAAAGGCTGGACAAGGAAAATGTTGGTCCATGGTTGAATGGGGTGGGTGAATACCCATAAGGCTGAGGTACTCCATTGCCACCTTCTGCCTCAGCCTTCACCTGCGTCGCCTTCTCACAGGCCTCTCTGCTTACAGACAAGGTTCAAGGCGCAGAACCACCAGTCATGAATGAGGACCAAGTCCCGAGGATTATCTGAGAGGACTCAACCCCCACAAGCCCATGGGACCCACCTGGCTGCATCCATGGGTGCTGAGAGAGCTGGCCTGTGTCCTTGTGGCACCCTTCTCTACAATGCTTGAAAGGTCCTGGAGGCCATGGGAGATCCCTGATGACTAGAAGAAGGCAAATGGTGCACTCCTCTTCAGACAAGTGCAGAAGGGTGATCTGGGGCATTACAGACCAGTCAGCCTCCCTTCAGTCCATGGAAAAAAAAAAAAATCATACAGTGAGCCCTCTGGGAACAGACCTCTGGGCACCATGAAGGAGGGGAAGGTGACTGGGAACAGTCAGCATGGATTCAACCAGGATAAAGCATGCCTGACCCACCCGATTGCCATCTGCAGTATAAAGTGACTGGAATAGTGGGTGAGGAGAGAGGAGTGAACACCGTTCACCTCAGCTTCTGCAAGGCTTTCAACAGTGTCTCCAACAATGTTCTTGTATCTGAATTATGGTTATTTACAGCCTGGATGGGTGCACAGTCAGATGGGCAAAGACTGGTAGGATGTGTGGGCTCAGGGAATCTTGGTCAGTTCATAGTCATGCATGACGGGAGAATGAGAGACAATGCATTGAAAACAAGAGACGTTCAGGCTGGGTGTGAGGATGTCCTGGTTTCGGCTGAGATAGTTAATTTTCTTCTTAGTAGCTGGTACAGTGCTGTGTTTTGGATTTAGTGTGAGAATGATGTTGATAACACACTGATGTTTTAGTTGTTGCTAAGTAGTGCTTATCTTAAGGATTTTTTTTTTTCAGTTTCCCATGCTCTGCCAGCAAGCAGGTGTGCAAGAAGCTGGGAGGGAGCATAGCTGGGACAGCTGACCCAAACTAGCCAAAGGGATATTCCATACCGTAGAACGTCATGCCCAGTATATGAACAGGGGGGAGTTGGCCGGGAGGAGCAGATCACTGCTTGGGCATCGGTCAGCGAGTGGTGAGCAGTTGCATTGTGCATCACTGGTTTTTGTTTTTTTTTTTTTCCTTCCCTCCCCCTCCTTCTTTTTTTGTTATATTCCTTGTCATTACTATTATTATTATTTTTATATTTCATTATTATTATTGTTAGTATTTAGTTACTATACAGTTAGGTATTAAACCGTTCTTATCTCAACTCACGAGTTTCACCTTCTCTCCCGATTCTCCTCCCCATCCCATGGGAGCGGGCGGGGAGTGAGGGAGCAGCTGCGTGGTGCTTAGCTGCTGGCTGGGGTTAAACCATGACAGAGGAAAACCTTCCCCCCCCCCCCCCCCCCCCAATGGGGGCTGTCTTCCAGTTGAGCAGGTTGTCCAGAGACATTGTGCCATTTCCATCCTTCCAGGCTGTTAAGACTTGACTGGACATAACCCTGAGCAACCTGGTCTGACCTCTAAGCTGCACATGCTTTGAGCAGGAGGTTGGACTGGAGATCTCCTGAGGCACCTTCCCACCTGAATTATCCTGGGATCCTAAGAAAAAAAAAAAAAAAAGAAAACATTGGCTGTAGTATTCATTGCTCCCTGAATTTTTCCAGGATTACACAATGTTTCGTGCTGTAAACTGCTATGTTATAAATGAATTACTTGTTTATCTTGTCTTTCCCCTAGGCACACACTCATGGAATTTCTTTATACTCTTAAATTTATTATATATGCCCAGTTTGATTGGCTCTATATAGCAAATTTGGTATCTGAATTTTAGGGATGGTATAAGGAAAGTTCAAACCATCTGTTATTGTAGTGCTATATGTGCTACTTGTATATATCTCTGATTTTTTTTCTGTCGTTTTTATGGCTATACCCATAGTTACTTAAAATACTCTTTAATCTTGAAGTTATGTAGTTATTTCAGTTATTGGCAGTAATTTTATTCATGTGCAGTACACTTTTTTCCAAACATGTTTGGGCAATCACAACTTCTCTGAGAATCTGTGTCGTGCTGGCGACGTCAAACTTGTTAATTAGAAATTCTCAACACTTAATTAGAATTGCCTTTAAAGTGGACCCTTGTTCCACAATAATTTATTGCTTGTGGAATCTAATTTGACAGTTTTGTACATAAGCATTTAGGTCATCCTGTCTTGAGTAAGAAAACACCTCATGAGTGATCAGGTATCAGCTTCTGTCTAGAAGTTGATGTGAGTAGTCTGAGAGCGATACGTTATTTTAGACAATTTTTTTTCACATATTTGGTGGATACTTCTCAACTCATGAATGAGAATTTGTGTGCTTTATAACTCATTCACTAAGTGAATAAAAGTCAGAGTTTGCCATGTTTTTGAAATGTACTGAGTACTACTCGCCAGCTTTATTATTAATATTTTCCTGGGAGTTTGCACTGAAGCCTGTGGGGAGTGGGAAAACCTCAAACTGATGTTAAATAGAACAGAGATTGGGTTGCGACAGGATGTTAAACATTTGCAGTTTGGGAGTTTCATCAGAGCATACGGCCTTTCTTTTAAAATGTCAGAATAAGCAGTTTGTTTGCTCCATGGCAAGAAGTGTATAAAGCAGTTACCATTCCTCCACGCGCATGTAAGGTGCTGTGCAAAAGGTGCAGGGAAAGGTGACGGAGTAATGCTTAGCTTCTGGCAAATAGTCTGACTTTTTCATCTGAGCATGCAATCATTCAGCTTTATTTAATTATTCCTGTGTTATTTTGACACGTGCATGAATCAAACTATCTTTACGCGCAGTTTTGCAAACACTGCACCGGTGGAGCTGCTGGGGTGAAGGTTGCAGTTACAGCTCTTCCTAGCAGCTGGAATTGGGCTGTTGAAAGAACACTTTTGGTTTCATCGCTTATTGCCTATCGTATCTATGATTTTGTACGTGAACCATGGCAGGCGGCTTTTGAGGTCCTGTGAGAACCAGCTATGCTCCTTGCAGGTGTGTCCTACGATATCTGGCGTTGGAGGGTGCAGCTGCACACAGGCATGTTCTCCTTCTCCTCCTCCTCTCAAGGCTGCAGTGAATTTGTTCTGTCCCTGTAGCTGGCAGTGCAACAAGCCGAGCTGGAAATGAGCAACTGACTTCTGGGAACAAGGCGTTCTCTTATGAGAGTCATATAGTGCTCTGTCTTTAATAGTAAAAAAAAAAAAAAAACACCAAAGTTTTTAAAAATTGCTTGTGAACAAAGTAAATCTGAAATAAAAATAAGGCTTAACTAAATTTCCTAAATTTTAGCGGTTACATTTTTAACGTAAAGTGGGAAAGCTGGCTTATCCTGGTTTCCTTTTAGTTCTACCTATACATTTGAGCCCTCAGATAAGTGAGAAACACTTCTGCTGGCTAAGAGCAATATCAGCTGCTTAACATCTCTGTGGCCCAGCTGCTAGAAGGGAGCTAGGCATATTTAATGACAGCATTACCCTATATTGCTCTTACTCAGAGGATGCAGTTTGCAGTGTCAATGATTTATAAGAAGTCGGCTTCTGACCTTGACAATCAATTTATCACTATATTTTATGCTAGGGGAGGGAACACGGCACCTGGAGGAGCAACAGTTTTCTCCCTGATCTAAAGGGTGGGGATGATCCGCCGGCCAGTCGTGCTCCAGCAGGGCATACAGTATTGTTGGTAGCGTGTTTGCTTTCTTTGAAACCCAGGATGGAAAGGGCCAGCATAATTTACGGAGGAGGCAATGATGTCCAGGGCTGTGAAACCTCCTATGCGGTTGTTTCACTGCTCCCTCTGGGGCTTTGCGATCGCAGAGCTGAAGGCACTGTCGCTTTGAGGTGATGGTCCCTTTGGGCTGCAGGGAGTGATGAAGCCAGGCAGATCCTGTAGATGGCATCTTGTCGTCTTGGCAAAGAGCAGCCATGTTTGGCCATTTGGCCTGCCACACGACATCTCGGACAAAAATTTTGGACTGAACCGTGGCTACTGCTACATGCTAAACGCTCCCTTTATTCTCCAGCGTGCAGGGCCCATGTTGTATCTGTCTTCATGGAAGCAGGCTTTGCACGTTGACAGGTGGGAGGAAAGTGTGCCAACCAGCTCCCCATGCTTTCAGCAGCTCATTTTTCTACCAGAGCAGGTAAGGGCAGAATTCAGAGTAGAATTTTGGTCACTGTGTATTTGTTGGTAGGCTCCTGGGCAATGCCATTCAGCACTCATTTGCTCAGCAAATACAAAATAGTCACAATTTAGACAATTAACAGATACAGGAAAATTTTGTCAGATGGCAGAATTATTCCCCTGACACTCTATTGATGTCACGTACTCTTTCTAGCACCAGAAGTTAATTAAAAACATGTTGTGACCTGAGACTCACTTTTTGGTTATCTAAACTTTGATACTAGTTTTTGGTAAAGGCAAAAGACGGGAGACCTCTTGAATGAAAACCTGACCTGAAACTGTTCTCACCAGCTGTTTGTGTAATTTTTTTCCTCAAGTTTAGTAATTAAGGCAACAACGCACCTAATAGTAAAGGTAACCTTTAAGTAGTGTATGTTTTAGTAAATTTGATCAATATAATATTTGTAGGACTATGAAAATTCTTTTATATTTCCCATTGCAATTTTTTTGGGGGTGGTGGTGATGTTTATTTTTAATTTTAAGCCTCATATTTCTCAAACTCTTCTCCAAACTCAAGGACAGTTGACATAAGATAGCAGAAAACTACTTTGGAAATTAAGTAGTAGGTTTTTTAAACCACTTCACTTGTAACTGTGGTCAAGGAAAAGTGGCAATCTAGGTCAATTACTAGTTGTTTAGGGTTTTTTTTTTGTGAAAAAGTCATGAATTCCCACTTGACAGCAGTCTTCACTACTTGTCTGTGCTTTAAAAACCCAAAGGAAACAATCAAGAGTTTATTTTACTATTATGCATCATGAAGTGTTATGAAAAAGGTTTGGTTTTTTTTTTAATTAATTCTCGTGTAAATATAAATGCAGTGCATGCTTTTTTGAAACTTACCATTTCTTAAGTTATATGTCTTTCCTAAATGATGGCTCGTTTCCGGCTCTTCTTCTGTTGGTTTTTTTTTTTGGGGGGGGTGTTAAGCAGGACTTTTAAGTGTAAGATAAAGAAAATCCACAAATACTTAATGAATCCATTGTTATTCACAAAAATCTTATCAAATATTCTGTGAATGTTGTATCAGAAGGAAAACAATGAAGCCATTAATGTTGATAAAAGTTAAATGTATGGCTCTGGTGTAATTACTGTTACTTGTAACATATTGTGTCTGAATTACATACTATAGGAATGATCAGTAATTCTTTGTAGAGACAGCTAAAAGTGGCAGGAGAGCAGAGCTGATGTAAAGGGATTTTAAGCAGTCTAAGCTGACAGGGTTGCCTGCTGAGTCTGAGAAATAGCAGATTGGCCTCTAGTTGCCAATGCACTTGATGCTCCTCTGTCACCTGGAAGCTGACCACATCTCTTCAGTTCTATTTATATTTGCTAAAACTAATTTAAACCCAAACAAACCAAAAAGACTTTAGAAGCAAAACATGAGATCTTTGTTCTCTTCACTGAATATTGTCTGGACTTGAACTTTTTCCCTGGAGACAGATTTGTAGAAAATATATAGCAAATTAAAACATAGCTACATCCTTAGGGATTTGGCTACTTAACAACTTTTGGAAACCCACTGTCTGCAAAATTAGTATTTTTTTCTTTTTCCTAAGGGATCTAGGTACCGGAATAGGAATTCAAGAAGCTTGTGTTGCGTGTGTACGTCTTTGTACTGGTAGCAGTGGGATACAGCTGGACATGGTCTGGTACATCAGATGAGGATCTCGGCAGGACAACATGAGCTGAAGGCCAGCCATTGCACGTGCTTCTCAGGCATTGACAGTATCGAGTCACAGCTGCTGATGAGGTCTTGGCTCTACCCGACATGCGTGGTTGTAATAAGAGACCACACTCAGAGGCCTTCATGGAAAGCTTAGAGCTATGATGCCTCTGTGATCACTGGATGCCATGCAGATGCATGCCCATGATATATATACCTATACCTAGATTGCCCTCCTTCCACAGCCTCCTATGGCATGAGATGATGTATGGGTTTTCATGCACTGCATTTGGGTCCACCCTGAACTCTGTTCAGGGCTAACGAGCAGACCAGAGAGAGGTATGTAGATCAGTGAGAAATAACCTTGTTGTTAGCTTTAGTTAATAATTCTTCATACTCATGTGCTGAGCTGCTGTCCTAGCATACTTCCAGGAAGTCCATTGCTGTGGTGTTTTAAGCTTTTGGTTTTTGGATAAGACATAAACCGCAGCTTGTATGTCTATATTGTTCACCCAGACTTCTGCAAACTGTGTGTTCTCTTCTCACTAAAGAAATTTCATTTTGAATTGGAACAAACTCCAGTCAACCCCACCCAGTTTCACATGAAAACAATATGAAGTTTAAGGCTTCACTCTACTTTTTTCTGAAGAAATTGTTTTGGTTTTCCTTGAAGGATCAATAAATGCAAATGATCCTTTTCTTTTCTAGTGAATTTGACTGGAAATTCAAGTTCAGAGTAAAATGCACAAGTACCAGAATCTCTGCTTTCATTATGAACATTTCACACAGCTATAGCTATAATTACATATGATGAAGGTCTTATGGCAAGACATGGGCTGTTAACCCCGATTCCCTGGCAGAACTCCCAGTTGAGTGATTATCTTCTAGCCACGTGAATTTATTTCCTATGGGATAGTTGTTTCCTTCACTTTTTGGAACGAACTGCTCTTACACGTACTGTGGCAATGTTAACTGGTATGCTTCACCCTAGAGATAACTACATTTAAGTGACTAACAAATCTCATTGTATGGTATATAAAGGACTTATTTGGAAATGAAAGTCTTCAGGAGATTGAGGTAGTAGACAATTGAGTGATTCTTCCCTGTGAGAATTTGGAAAGAAGGCATTCTCCTTGGCTTCCTCTCCCTATGGAGATAGTTATATTTGAGAAGAGATGGTAATCTTCCATTCTTCTATTATCCCTTCCAACAAAGAGAAAAAACTATTTCAAACTTTGGAAATCTTATCTAGTCATATCCTTAAAAGGATCTGTCATATCTTCAAAAGCTTTTCCTTGAGTGGATCACTTCAGATTTTTTGCCCTGAGGTGTTACGCTGCCTGTTGCTTTGACTGATGGATAACTTCAGTATAGTAATGTAAGTAACGAGAATAATATGAATTTAGGTATTCATGTTCAGAAAATCAACAAGGTAATCTTATTGCTAGGGCATATAAGTGACACGGGCTACTCCATGGTTAGTTCAGTGATGTTTCTAAGATAGCCGTATAGAAAGGGCAAACTTAAAAATTCATGTTTCTGAGCTATGAAGAACACTGTTTTCACAAAAATTACTCAAAATTTTGGAACCATAAAATGAGAATATAATGATGAATTAAGAAATTACTGCATGTGCAGAAAACTTGTGTAAAAATAACTAGAAGATGAGGCAGGGAAAGTTGTAAGTCGTAGCTTTGAGACGGAAAGACTGCTTAAGGGCTGCTCTCGGCTCTCAGCTATTCAAACATACTCCTCTTAAACTTGAAACTTTTTACTGTAGCTTGAACGTTGAATTTGAGACTGCTCTTCCCCCAACTCATACTTCATTTCTCAAAAATGAGTGTGTCATGTTAGAAGTTAAGTTTCTACAGAAAAGTAAAGGAAGAGTTGGAATGAAGGAATGAAGTTGGGCCTGGGAAGAAGGGAGGGGTGGGGGGAGGTGTTTTAGTTTTTGTCTTTGTTTCTCGCCATCCAACTCTATTTTAATTGGCAATAAATGAAATTAATTTACCCCAAATCAAGTCTGTTTTGCCCATGACGGTACCTCATAAATGCTCTCCCAGTCTTTATTTCAACCCATGAGCTCTTCGATCTTATTTTCTTCCCGTCCTGTTGAGGAGGAGTGCGAGAGCGGCTGGGTGGGCAGCTGGCAGCTGGCCAAGGTGAACCCACCAGAGTTATGAAGTATTGAATTGTCAGCTGAATATTTTCAGTGTCTCATGGAAAAGTTCAGAACCATCAGTGGCTTTGTCTTGCCAGTGTGCAGCTTTGCTTCAGCGTGACTAAGCAAGCCTGTTACCTTCATTAGTGACAGCAGTAACTAGCATCATCCACCTTGCTTCTGTATATCTCTTGTTTCATCTCATGAACTCAAGAGGAGGAGACTGTCTTGCCCAGGAATGTAAATGTTTGTCAGTCCATGCAGGAAATGTAAGATCTGGGTTCTGGGTGCTCTGAAGCCTGAGCTCACTGCTTTCTTCCTGGGGTTGTGTGGGGTTGTGCCCATCACAGTCTGGCCAGGTCTGGGAGAGCATCGTTTCATTTCTAATGCTTTAGTACTGAGCAGCTAGACATGCAAATCTTGGAGACTGGGAGAGACAACAACTGTGGCGTAGGATGGGGATGTGCAGTTTCTGTCATCTTGTGCTTAGAAGAAATTATGGAGGGGGTTTAGGGGTGTCTTTGGTGGTGTCTCAGGACAGGAGGTTGGTTGTGGCACCAGCTCCCCTGTTGTTAAAAGCTTGCAACGTGATTCTCAAACGTATGGCTTGGCCGAATTAAAAACTTGGCTACAAAACCACAGGCCTTCTCATGGATGGAGCCAAATTTCTTAATAGTGTAATTCATAATTACGTAAGTACTACAGGATGCTGGGGGTTTTTGTACCAGGATGAGATACGAGTTTTTGTTTTGTTTTCTCTTCCTCTAAAGTAGCCAAAGATAATTTGATTAAAACTTGCAACAGAAAGTCATCTGCATGAAGAAGATGCCAGCTGTAGTTGCAGCGGTGCTGTACTGAAAACATAGGCCTTTTAGGAGGAAGGAGAGTCTTGTTATTAGGCTGATTGCCATAACTTCTCAGAAGAGCTTGTAAGCCCGAAAGCTTGTCTGTCTTCTCTAACAACTGGTCTAATAGCAGTTGCCCATACGGACTTGGGCATGATTTGTGGTTTTAATTAATCTTTCAGGGGAATAAATGTCCAAAAGTGATTAGTGAAAGGCTTCAACGGATGGCACCGAGAAAGAGAGGTTGATCCCTCTTAGGATGAGTTAGTTTATTGATCCAAGAGAACAGATGTTTTGGTAAGGTCATGCAGTGTTTGGCTTGATTATATGCCCAGTTTAGGAACATCTACTATGTGTTTTACCTGGGTGGGTGACTGGAGTCCACCAGGTGGGTTGGGGTGGGAGGTAGGAGAATAGAGAAGGAAGGGCTGTCACACCAATTCAGGTCACCTTCACCTGGGCAATTTTGGGAGTCGGAAGTTAGCTGCCACAGTCAATGAAGAGAGTTGAGTGAGCCAGGAGGGGCCTGTGGCCTGAAAAATGCGTTGACTCAATACATCATGTTGGCAGTCGCTGCTCGTGGGTCTCCTGAGTGTCATCAATTAACGTAGGGTGCTGGAGCAGCCTGGCCTCACGCAGGTGTGGATGCTCCATCTGCCTGGCCTACCGGAGAGGCTCTGGGGGGAACTCACTTCACACCCCCAGCCCCTGCAGGGATGAGTCAAGCCCCTTTGCCTTAGATGACTGCCCCCGTATGCAAACCTCGGCAATTACGTCCGATTTGCTGAATGGCTTTGAACATACTGTAGCGCAAACGCTGGTTATGGCAGGAGAGCGCAGTTTGGAAAGATCAGCTCTCTGGGCGACCATTGGGCTAAACATGTCATCCATATGTATAGCACACAGACTGGATGTACTCGGCTATTACCAGGCAGTGGCCCCCCCAGGATGTGTCACGCAATGTCCTTCCAGTTATAAATGCAGAAGGGATCAAATAGTTTGGAAAGAATCTACTTCTGTGATTATTGCTACTCTGAATTATAAATGACCCAAAAGCCAGAGCTATTCACTGCATTCACTCTTCAGACCAGCGCTCAAAAGGCAGAGCACTGCTTTTAAGAAATACGATTTTAGAGAACGAAAGGGGAAGCAAGCACTATGAAAATTTAGTTAAATGTAAATCTGTTAAATGGTACATGAACTAGTCAGGTTTTCATGATTTATCAGTTTTAAACTTCAAAGGCTCTGGTTAGCTTGCATTTTTAAAACTAATGAGTTTATCACAGCCAGTGGGGAAAAATGGTTCAAGTATATCAGCTGTAAATTGGTACAAAGCACTAAAAGGGACATTAGCCTCTAATCAGATTCTAACAGTTCATTAAACCTGCCTTTCCTCGGTGGCGCTTTGTCTTCCCCCCCTCCCCTGCCTGCGCCTACTGCGCAAGCCAGCCTTGTCCCTTCGTTCAGGCGGGTAAGACCCCCTCAGGGACACGAAGCAGTATCAGCTCATCCTTCTTTGTCTATGAGCTAAACAGCCTAAGGGATGCTTGATGATGGTATATTCCTGATCTTGCTGTAAAACTCAGCTGTGCTGCGTATAAATCAAGAGGGAGAGGGACCTCTCTGCTTGCAGAATAGGCGCTGGGGGAGCCAGGAATGCCAGGCTGGCTCCTGCTCTTGCTCCACCCCAAACCACATTCAAACCACTGGAGCTCAGTGACACCCGAGACCCGCTTCTGATAAGTAAACAGTTCACTGCTCTTGCTGGGAAGAGGGATATAAAGCCTGGAATAATTGCAGCCAGCTGTTTTGTGGCATTGGAGTCCCTCCTGCTCTTTCCCCACCTGTCCTGGTTTTGGCTGGGACAGAGTTAACTCTCTTCTTAGTAGCTGGTACAGTGCTGTGTTTTGGATTTAACACTCTGATGTTTTAGTTGTTGCTAAGTAGCCTTATCCTAAGTTAGAGTATTTTTCAGTTTCCCATGCTCTGCCAGCAAGCAGGTGTGCAAGAAGCTGGGATGAAGCATGGCCAGGACAGCTGACCCGAACTAGCCAAAGGGATATTCCATACCATAGGACATCATGCCCAGTATATAAACAGGTGGGAGTTGGCCGGGAGGGGTAGATCGCTGCTTGGGCATCGGTCAGCAAGTGGTGAGCAATTGCATTGTGCATCACTTGTCTTTTCCTGGGTTTTCACTTTTTTTTGTTATATTCCTTTTCATTACAATTATTGTTATATTTTTTAATTATTATTGTTAGCATTATATTTTATTTTACTTATTAAACTGTTCTTATCTCAACCCATGAGTTTTACTTTTTTTTTCCTGATCTTCCTCCCCACCCCACTGGGAGGGGGGAGGGAGGAGCAGCTGTGTGATGCTTAGTTGCTGACTGGGGTTAAACCACGACACCACCTCATGCCTCAAATGCTGAATAAAGATCAAGGTGCACAAAATAAATAGCTGAGAAGACATAGGAAGAGCTTTTATTTTTTTTTCTTCTTCCTGTTGTGTCAAGCTTAAAATACAGTAGATGCACAGCGGTAGCATAGCATGGACCAGGATGCCTCAAGAGCTTGACTTGTCTTCATTCACACAGGTTTGAATGTGGAGGTGTTCTGCTGAAAATTACTTGTTTGATCTGAAATTTTGTAACTTAAGCATTTAGAGGTTTTTATGAACTATCTAAATCTGCTTTTTAAGGAAGAAAATAGAGATTGCATTTGCTGTTGCATTTGCTTATCTGCTTTACCATCAAGTTCCTGTCTGTCCTGTAGTATCAAACTGCAGCTCTGTGTGCTGTAACACATGGGGTTCAAAGTGAGTGCGATGGGGATTTTAAGCAGGTCATTTGCTCTGCCTGTGGCACCGTGTTAGAGCATGGGCCTATCGGTTTCCCTGCTTTTCAGCATGTTATTTAAATTACAGTAAAGTAAAAGAGTATAGAAAAATAAATAGTTGCTGCAATATTTATATCCCTGAAAATGAAGATCCTGGGATGAGGTGTATTAATTGGAAAAAAGAAAATGTTTAAAATAATTTAAGTTTTTAAAATGTATTTTGGAAGTTCCATTAGGGCAGACCATTTTTCTTAAAATTCCCCTGAAGTGGCCATGATAAGAAACAGGGCTATGAATATTCCTTATGAATAACGGCACCACACAGTACTGAACAGATCTGCTGCCCATGAAACACAGGGAAAGCGTTTTTTCCATTGCAGTGCGGTTATTGAGGACTACAAGGTAACAGTTAGAGCAAAGGTGAGTTTCCAGTCTCGAGTGCTGCCTTCCAGATGGGGCTGCAGATAAGTAAGTGGCTGCGAATGAGTCACTTATAAGCGATACATGCTGTAGTTTTGCTATTTGAAAAATAGCTGTGATGCCTTCATATTTCTGCACCACTGACCAAGGTGTCTGGATTTGTAAGGTCAGATTCTAGCTTGAGGGATAAAATGTCTTTTATTCTCTCGATGTTGTCCAAACTAAATGGCAGCTGAAGGGGCTAGCTTTCAAACACCAGCCTTGAGCCTTGGCTGGAATAGAAGATTGACTCAAGTTGAGGTAGTGTTTGAACTGAAGGCACAAGAGGTTGTTTTGCATGTCTCCATAAACTGCTCCAGCAACAGCGGGATGAGACATTCGGAGCAGGGATGTTGATTCAGGGAAGCACAGTTCTGCAAATCTCACTTCAGATTGAAGCTCTCGGCATATATTGCCCATTACTACAAGGACAGTGCATGTTTTTAACAGGCATTTTTACTTCTTTTGTGTCAGAAGTGAGTGCATGGAGATTTTCATTGACACATGCTGATAACTTTCCAAGATAATGAATGATATGAAATCTGAGGAGTTGTTGATGTGTGTTAATTTGGGGGGTGGGGTGGGGGGTGTACAGGCCCTCACTATAACTTCTCTGAATTCAAGCATATGCTTTCTCTAGGTAATACAGAAATACAAATGTTTTGATTGAAATCAAATATACCTAAGTATACTGCCAAAAACCTGAAGCTATTTGACATCACTGCTCTCCTTTCCAGTTCTAAAGCAAGGAATTTATATATGTGCACCTGTGTGATTAATTTCAAATTAAAAAACAGTAGTTGGAGATGATTTTCCCTTGTTGCTTACGAAGACTTAGTTCTCTTTTAAGGATAACTGATATAATTTACTATTTTAACGGAAGTCGTAACTTGGTAGCTACTCCTTGAAATTAATATTACCTCTTTGTTAACTTCATTTCTGCTAAAAGAAACTTACTTCTACAATATTGTAGAACTAAAGCAGTGAATTAAACCAAGTGTTTTTCATCACTTTTTTGATTAACCTTGTCCTTTTTTGCCTTAGGACATCAGCGCCTTTGATAACAGAATGTTAATGCTTGATGGGATGCCGGCAGTCAGAGTCAAAACAGAGCTGCTGGAATCCGAGCAAGGGGTAAGCAGAGGTTTCTGTGCGGCCTCACTCCGCAGCGCGCTGGTGATCCTTCCCGAGCTTCTCTGTGGTTAGCTGTCCCTCCTGTTGTATTGTCATTTTCTTTTCTAAGTTTTTCTTCATTTCTGCCGTTTTGGAGCTCATTTTCTTGGGAGACGTACCGGTGAGCATCTAGTCTCATCTGCTGGGAGCACAAAACAAAACTCTGCAGAAGACTTACTGAAATTGTCTGGGATAGCCGAGATGCTGTTGGTGTAACTTGACGATTATAAAAAAAGGTGCAGTTTAGAAAAAAAACAAGAAAGAATAATGGATTTTACGGTAAAGAAGCCAAATTCATATGTCTGAAAAGCCCATACATATGTCTTCTATTCTGCCTTCTTGGGATGTTTGCCTTACTGTGGTGGTTTCGTCCTTTATATGCTTGTCCTACTCTGTTCTGTTTGTGCAAACTTGCGCTCTCTTTCTGGTGGAATACACTTGTTTATCATTATGATAAGAGGGCTAGAAGCTCTGGATGGTTAAAGCTGGTATCACGTCAACTGCTGAACACAGGACAGAGATCATGAGTAGGATTTTGAATTTTTTGCAGAACAAGTGTTTGGCATTGGAGTGGTAGATTTTACAAAAATGAAAGACTACATTTTTGGACATATTAAGGGTATTTGCTTACATATGTGGTAATAATTACATCAGGGATTGTAGATTACTATGAGGGCATCTGTATTTAATGAATTTTGTGTTATCATGAATCTTTATTTCCTTGTGTGCATCTTACATTATCCCAAAGAATCCAAGCCACCTTGCTGCTCTGAAGACAGATGCCCACAACAAGCAGAGAGCATAATAGAAGCAGCAATGCTATTGCCACGTAGGGATGGGCTTTTGCCTCCTTCTGTTAGTTGGCTTTTTCCCTTCCTGCTATTTTCTCAATTATTTAATTGAGAATTTAAATGATATGGAAGAGAGGGAATTAACTTGCAGGATGACTTGATTTGAAAGACTTGCAAGGAGATATCAGTTATTCAGGATGTTTTTGAGGCTTTAAGTTTGAGAGAAAAAAAACTTGACATTTAGTGGAGTTCTTGCTCATCTTTGCTTTCTTGAGAGCAAGTACCTTCAGAAAATACTCCAATACAGTGTAGTTTGAGGGAACATAAAAGTTGGACTATTGTATGAGCCACGATGATGAAAAGACACATCCATTAGAGGTAATTTTTAATACCTTCTGGATGCTTTGCATTATGTCTTTGTATGTAACATAAACCTTTCTCTATATTGTTCAGAAGACAAATGTTTTATTGATATTTGCCTTTGTCTAGTTTAAAATAAATTCTATGCATGATGCATATTGCTGGGTCCTTTATGAAGCATACTTCCTTTAGTAAAGTGTGATTTGATTCTGGAAGTTCTATTTGGTGTCTTAGGAACTGGAAGGAAATGAACAATTTATATAGTTTTTTAATTTCCTTAGGGTTTTTTTAATAAAATTTTACAGACTTCTGTGTAAGCAGAAAATGATGTCATCTTTTTCTTTTCCAGTGACTGAGCCGTTGGACAAAGAGCTCAGTTTGATTTGGGATTTTATGTGCTTTGGTGCTAATTAACTAGTGTCTGGTCAAGAGTCTCTGGCACCTTTATGACTCTTCATTAGGGAACAATCAATAAATACAAAATGAATTCTCCAGTTCACTAACAGAGGAGCTAGCCATTAGGATGGCAATTTTCCAGCAAACAGCTTAAACTCTAAAGAGAAAGGTGGTTGAAACAGATGTTCAGCATGTGCTTCAGAGACTGTTTTGAATATGTAGATGTTGGTAGACATAACAGGGACAAGTGTTTGAAGGATGTGATTACCGAAAGCAGCACGTGGAGCTGTTTGGGAAGATGAATATCATAGCTGGGAAGCATGGAGTGGGAACTAAAGTGTGATCCAAGTAGTATGAATTTGAAATTGCATTGTCTGTTTGTGTTGTTACAGTGCCCAAAGTCCCTAGAGTTGCGCCTCCATCTCAGTGTATGCGTGTACAGGGAGATGTGATTTGTACTTTGAAAATTTGCAACCTAAGACGGCATTTTGGGTCTTCTGAAGGTAGTGGCCAAAGCTTCGTCACTTAGGATGCTGAACACCAGACAAGACTAGGCAAACTTTTCCAAAACCTGTATGAAGACAGCTGGGTGTTTTGCTGTTCCTGCTTGGTATCTGCTGTTGGCTCTAGGTTTGCTGCAAGGGTAAAAGTGAGACATGGTTAAAGGTTATGAAAAGAAAGCTTCATCGGTGGTTAGAGGATCCTGAAGGCTATGTCAGTTGTGGAGGAGTGAAACCAACAGAGTCTGGAGCACCAGTGGCCCTTGACCAGAGTGGTGAGCGCTGAGCAATCAGACCAGAGAGCACTGACTTGCCATGACTCGCTGATGAGGCTTTGGAGGAGCTGGGATAATATCATCTGATGTTTGGTCTGAGAAGGACTACGGGAGCACTTTGAATTGTCTCCTGTTTAAGTCTGAGCCCATATTTCAAATAAACATCTTGATTTTAAAAGCAGTTGTGGTGAAGAACCTCCCACAGCTATGCTAGTAGTTACCCCTTCTTGTTGTGAAAGCATGCACCTAATTTTTAATCTGAATTTATCTAGCATCAGCTTCCAACCCTTTCCAGCGGCAACAGAAAAATTCCCTCGTGGTTTTGTGTGATGATCTTGCTTAGCCCTTTCGAGGCCAGGCCATACAATGCGTGGTGAAGCGAGGGGGGTTGCTCCTCAGGTTGCTGTTGCAGTGGGGGAGGCTGCCACATGTGATAGCTAAGCAGCCCGGTCTTGGCGGGTCCTCCGTGTTAATAGTGATGGGTGTTTACCAGGCAAATAATGCAAAACTTTATTGAAATTAAGATTAAATTAATTGTGGGTTCCAAGGATATGTGCCTACTTCTTGTAGGGATATTGAACGCTTTCCTGCAGGGCACATGAATATGTCAGCCAGAAAAGGTGTTTTCTTGGTAGTTGTGCCTTGATTAGCTTGTCCCTTGTGGTTCATGACCTCCAAGGTGGGATTCACAAAGGACCTTGCTGGGGAAATGTGGATATCATTTGGCCATGCATGCATGCAGTGCTGTGTGGGACACCCAGCCAGTCCTCCCCACTGTCCTGGTTCTTGCAGTGTTGGCCTGATGAGAGAGTAGCCAGTAGAGGAGAGTCTAATCACACCCTGGGCAGTTGTTGCGTGGAGACAAGTCTGTGTGCTTGGAGGGATGGCAGGCTGGTGCTGGGTCGAATCCCACTCGGGTGCCGGTGTGCCTCGTTGCCTTCGTGTTCCCAGGGTGTCCTGTGCGTTACTGCTGTAGGTGAGGCAAAGGTGCGGAGATTTTCTCATGAGTCGCTTGGTGCCGGTGCTGAATTACTGGCAAAGAGCAGGGGCCGGAAGGAACCCCTGTGATTCTGAGTTTGGCTCCAAGACCACAAGGAGATGAGCGAAATGCCTACATCCCTGCTTCAAATGGGAATTGTCGTAATGATGTTGTGTGTACAATGCTGGCTTGTTGGATGTCGTGGTTTAACCCCAGCTGGCAACTAAGCACCACACAGCCACTCACTCCCCTCCGGTGGGTTGAGGGAGAGAATCAGAAGAGTAAAAGTGAGAAAACTCGTGGGTTGAGATAAAGGCAGGTTAACAGGTAAAGCAGAAGCCGCATGCACAAGCAAAGCAAACAAGGAATTCATTCACTGCTTCCCATTGGCAGGCAGGTGTTCAGCCATCTCCAGGAAAGCAGGGCTCCATCACGCGTAACAGATACTGGGGAAGACAAATGCCATCACTCTGAATGTCCCCCCCTTCCTCCTTCTTCCCCCAGCTTTATATGCTGAGCATGACACCATATGGTATGGAATATCCCTTTGGTCAGTTGGGGTCAGCTGTCCCGGCTGTGTCCCCTCCCAGCTTCTTGTGCACCCCCAGCCTACTTGCTGGTGGGTTGGAGTGAGAAGCAGCAAAGGCCTTGACTCTGTGTAAGCACTGCTCAGCAATAACTAAAACATCCCTGTGTTATCAACACTGTTTTCAGCACAAATCCAAAACATAGCCCCTGTCCTGGTTTCGGCTGGGACAGAGTTAACTCTCTTCTTAGTAGCTGGTACAGTGCTGTGTTTTGGATTTAGTGTGAGAATGATGTTGATAACACTCTGATGTTTTAGTTGTTGCTAAGTAGTGCTTATCTTAAGCCAAGGACTTTTCAGTTTCCCATGCTCTGCCAGCAAGCAGGTGTGCAAGAAGCTGGGATGAAGCATGGCCAGGACAGCTGACCTGAACTAGCCAAAGGAGTATTCCATACCATGGAACGTCATGCCCAGTATATAAACGGGGGAGTTGGCAGGGAGGCGCGGATCGCGGCTCGGGAACTAACTGGGCATCGGTCAGCGAGTGGTGAGCAATTGCATTGTGAATCACTGTTTTGGTTTTTTTTTTTCTCCACCCCTTCTTTTTTTTTGTTATATTCCTTTTCATTACTATTATTATTATTATATTTCATTATTACCATTGTTAGTATTATATTTTACTTTAGTTATTAAACTGTTCTTATCTCAACCCACGAGTTTTACTTTTTTTTTTCCCTTTCCTCCTCCTCATCCCACTGGAAGGGGGGACGGGGAAGCGGCTGCGTGGTGCTTGGTTGCTGGCTGGGGTTAAACCACAACAGCCCCATACCAGCCGCTATGAAGAAAATTGACTCTATCCCAGCCAAAACCAGCACAGTGGATTACTTCAGCAGATGACATGATCACAGTGTTTGAGTCCATTTTTACTCCAAGGTTTCAATTTATTTCACAATTTGATGAGTTTAATGATTAAACAATACATGTTTATCCTAGGACTTTATTAAAAGCCTTTTTTTGAAATTCATGTGTCTCCTTATAGTTTGTGAACCAGTAACCCACCAACCTATTGACTTGAGCAGTAGAAAATACCACCACTGAGCAACCTTGGTAAAGTGAACAATGATCGCTGCAGTAACTTGACAACATAGAAATAAAAGGCTCAGAAAGAAGTAACATTCCCCTTCCTTTTACACCTACTCCACCGAAATGGAAGCACAATAGGACAAAAAAAAAAAAAAATCATACAAACAGCAGCAGCTTTTAACCTTAAGTTGGTTCTTCACTTACCTTTTGTGGCAGACAGCTTCGGTGAAATCGGCACCATCTGGCTACGTGCATTTAATTCATCAGAAACTCATCTTCCCCGTGCTGCTCTGGGTAAACTGGTCTTCACCAAGTGTTGTCTCTTGACTACATGTGGTGGTGGTGGTAGTAGAATTCACCCATGATCTAGATGAGAACCAAGACGGAGCAAATCATTGAGCCAAGACTAGCGTTTTCTGCTGTATTTGGATACCAAGCCAGGCAATCAATCCATTATATTCCTGTGTTGCTTTTGGTTTTCCTATTGGAGTCCTTGGTCTTTTTGCAGGAGAGATTAAGTATAATGTAAGGTGGTTCTTTACCATCTGTGCATGACCTCCAGGATCTTTAACTTTCTTGTTAGGAAATGTTTTGTTTTGTTTCATGATTCGTCTGTTTCTTGCACTGTGTTTGCATATTCTGTGTCCAAACCTGGGCTGATATCTCTGAAAAGTTTTTGAGAAGTATTCTTAAATAGCATCTCAGTCCTTACACTGCAGAAGTGTTACATATCTAGAGGAAGCGAAGGTGGATTTAAAATGCAATACAGCAGAAGGAGTAAGTGAACGAAGAAAGTGTAGTCCAGCTGAAGTTTTAGGGTAGCCCTGGGAGAATGAAGCTGTGCGAGCTACTCCCACTGCAAACCAGCCCAGTCACTAGCTGAGGCTGAAAGGAAATTGGAGCTGACGCCTGTGTTTCAGCTATGCTCCATGCACCAGTTCCTTTGAGCCTGTGACTGGAGGACAGGTGGGCAGGACTCAGGAGCTACAGCCTGCGTCGATGCAGTGAAGAAAAACCTTTACCAACCTGGGTTTAAAAGACACCAAATTCAAGCTAGATGATTGTGGGAGGATGGGATTTAGGCAGCCTGTAAGGGAGACATGCCTTATGAGATATAGATTACTAGGCAAATTTAGAACAAAGAAGTATTTACAAGGGAAATGGATTTTCTCTTTGCTTTGGAAAAAGTTAAAACAGTTCTGCTTTGTTTTATCGTCGCCAATTTAGAATAGTTTAATGATTTTTAGAAGGCCATCAGCATTAGCAAGAACAGATGCTTATTCTTCCAGTGAACTACTGTCCTTAATTTTGCACAGGAGATTTAATACAGACTATTGTTTGAGACTTCAAGAAGACACAGTGCTGCTTTAATGACTTTATCACAAATGAAAAAAAAGACATTACATAAAAGATATCGCATTGCCCTTTAACAAGGCTTCGTTATTATCTCTCCTACTGTGGAACAGGAGCTAACATTGCTAATAAATTGGTAGAATTACTTTAGAAATGTGAATTTGCTTATCATTTAATATCCTCTAGTGACCTACAGCTTTAGATCTTTTGGTCTTCAGTAAAACCTTTGTGTGTCAGTAACCAGCTTCAGAGAAGGACGTGAAGAAGGTGGTCCCTCCCCATGTAGGTGAAGATGTGGGGTACTTCAGCAGGAAAAAAATATTCATTCTTTGGCTGTGCCAAAAGCTGTTTTGAAAAGTAATAGTCCTCATTGTAAAAATGTACGGAGGCTGGATTAATTTAAATGGTAATACAGACTGGGCAGTGAATTTTTTAGTTGGTGGCTGCTATCGAGAAGTTAGGATGGATAGTGTTGACTGGCTTCAGTGTGAAGTCTGAAAGTCCTGCTGGTCATTGCAGAGTGTGGCCCAGTTTCTAAAAACTGGTATGTGTGTCTGACTTAGACACATGAAGTTACAATTTCTCAAGTATTTGCAGAGTCGGGCCATAAGCTTTTGTTAAAAAGAGATATGAATGTGGGACTTAGGTCCCACAATTAATCTTCAAATACAGAGAATAACGAACCTCTAATTTTCATCAGCCTTTTTGTTTCCAGATCTGCAATCTCATCCATTCTTGTGCCTGCATTTTGTCCCTTCAAATCATTATTGAAGATTATATATCTTATTCTGAATTCACTTCCTAATTCTGCTTGATCCGTTGCCATTCCCATGCCTTATCATGGCTGAATTATGAAAAGAATGACTAAAATGACAAAACCCTTTAACAAGCCAATATTCTTCTCTGTGTCTTTCATCTCCAGCCAAATTACCTTGTTGTCTCATGTCTGAAGAATGTCATCCATGCCTATGTTGTTATATACATAAACATGTTCTACCTCAGCCTGGATAATAGTAACAGTAATCTGTTTTATTTTCAAAGATTTCCAAAAAATACCTGTTGAAATTCAGTTGAGAATAGTCTCAATAGCAAAGCTTGCTTCTTGGCTATATGGGGAACTATTTTATGTTGATTCATTCAGCTTATGTGTGTTCTTTGTATTGTTAGAAGAAAGAGCACTTTTAGTATTTGCTGTTGTAATTTATGAATCTTTGCTTCATTGAAATAATTACTTTTTTTCTGAATTACTTAATGTTTTGCATGACTGATTTGGGGAAAAAAGCGGCATATGGACAGTGCACATGTATCAATCTCTTCTGCAAAGAAACTAGCCCTTCTTACTTTCTGTTGGTTTTCTCCATCTTGCAATAGATAATACTCGGAGTGTTATTGAGGTGTTAGAAACACAGCTGATACGATTCATTAGTGGCTTTACAGTGCCATAAATATATGACATTGTTCAGAAAGAGATCAAGATCTGATGCCAAAGACCAGTAAGGACATAGCCTACAGGGCATGGTGCAAAGCCATGTGAGATGTACCTAAGGAGATACAGCTATATTCCCCGAGCACTGCTGAAGGATATACTTGCAACCCAGAAGGGTACAAGACACATCCCAGAAGGGTGCACCATAGCTACATCAGTTGGATTATTTAAGCCAAGCGAAGCACTGCAAGCTGATAAATACTGTGGGTGCTGTTTCGTGTTAAATGGAAGCTCGCATGAAGAATAAAAGGTAGCCAGCTCCTACAACTTTGCTCTCAACCTGGCATTCCAACTGTATCCATTGCCAGTGACTGAATGACATCAGGGAGAGCTGGGTCAACTGATCACTGATCCAAGAAAACCCAACCCAACAAGAGAAAGGGAATGGCTGTATACATCCTGCAGTCACGCTGTTAGGAAATCATGGATATCTTGTATCCTATGGAGAGGGGAAGGATGGGAAGAAGATTGCGAGTACTGCTTTTGACAAAGGCCTGTAGTTAGAGCTGGTTAGCTGTATCTGAAACTACATCCTGAGGCACCTTTACTGTTTCTGGGACCCAAACTACCTACTTTGGGCATGTCTCTGCACTGCTGCCTTGCCAAATACTGAGTATTTACAGTGTTGCACATGTTCCTTACTCCGTTTGAAGTCAGCCCTCGTACAGAATGGAGAGCTAAGTGATTTTTGCACCATGGTTGTAGGTGTGGTTTATTTATTTGGGATTTTTTTTCCCCAGGGATCAGACACAAAAGTGCAATAGAAAGGTAATAGTTTTAAGACTAACAGGAAATGATAGCTTAACCAGCTCAGTCAGCACACTCACTGTCATGCTTGCCAGGCAGTCTTTTTGCCAAGTTAACCAAGTTTACAGATAGAAAATGCAGGTGAGGTTGTAAGATGTATGATGCTGTCTGAAATTCTCACTAAGAGAAGGATCCCAGATCCTCTGAGACTTAATTTACTGACCGCTGTCTGCCATTGCTTTCCTTTCCTAGGCAGTTAAGTTGGCTGTTATAGAGCACTGCAGGGAATGTACTCCTTATTCTGTCTGGTATTGTTTGTTGTATGTATGGTAGGAACAGGGAGATTTTTCAGTTGTGGGTGAGGACTTATTGCGGTAGGCACTATACAAATAAAGGACGGTCCCTGGATATCTTGGTTTAATTAATCAGAAGTTGTGTTTAGATGCTTTTAATGGGCATCTTCAGATAATAATGATCGTGTGTATTAGGAATGTAGTAGCCAAGTCTAAAAGGAGTGAAGTAGAGAAAGATCTCTGCTCCAAACAGCTCGTGTTTAGCTAACAGTGCCATGCCAGAAAGAGGTTTCCTGTATCTGTAGTGATAGAAGGGCAGCAAGAAGATGATTTCACTTACTAAAAAATTAGATTTTTTTGAGGATGTATTTGGTAGAGAAGACGGATAATATTTTATCTGCAAGACTGGAAAGAGTTTCAAAGAGAATGTGTGATATTACCCAGAAATTAACATAACTTAGTATTGTTACAGTTCCGTAGAAAAATCATAGTTACGCAATATATCGTATGTTAAATACATGAATTGGTAACAGTTTTGTGTGCTTATATGGGCTGAAAAAATAATGTTGGATTTGGGAGAAGGAAAGTCAACCCTTTGATTTGAGCACAGTGCTGAAGTGTGTTGTGAGATTATAGTTTAGTTGCCTTCTATCCCCAGTCAATTATTTCGTGAGCTCACCTTGAAGCCAGTCTGCTTTTTTGATGATGTATGACCTCTCAGCTCGCTCTGCTACCACAGCTTATGATGGGAATCTCATGGAAGATTTATTCAGCTGAGAAACTCTAGCCATAAAGAAAAACAAGCATGGTACATACAAGCTGTATATCTGTCGGTTACTGTGAATTTCTAAATCCATATTTTGGGTTGAAAATCGTTTGTTTTATAGAGATGTGAAAGGTCAACATTTCCTTTACTGCATTAAAAAATAGTTGAAAATGTAAAAAAATGTGTAAGAAAAATTTTCAACTATCCTAATATCTACACTTACGTCATTCCCCCTGATAACCCCAGTTCCAATGACTCTTGTTTGTGCTCCATGTTCTGTTTCTTTTGGGAATCCAATAGTCACAGCTTAACTGTAATTTTGATCTAGTTTGCAATTCTAATTGAGGAACCAGTGAGGTATGGATTTTTGCTCTTTGCATCCTGCCAGAAAGGTATTAATGCTATAGTCACGGGAGCGCAGAGCATGCCATATATCAGCTGGTATACAGCACTGTAGCCTAAAATCCTGTTGCACTTCTGCATTGAAACTCAACACAGATCTCTCTTGTTTCGTGTCACAGTGCAATGCAATTCTAAGATACAGTGATGTGAGTTTTAGACTTCATGCAAAACAATTATTGGCACCTAAAAAGCAGTTACTTTTCTGATCTGGTGACTTACCTGGTAGGGCATCTGAAGTTTAATTCAGGTTGCAACTGCAGTGAAATTCAATAGGTTCCAAGCGAACGTAGTGCCTCTGTTCCTATGGAGAAACTGATGAAGGTGAGCTAGGTAATCCTGCTTTTATTAACAAGAAAGCTACCTTGAATTACCTCACATTTACCTCCACGTGTGATTATGTATATGGATGGGTAGTGCAGACCTGCTGATGCACGGTAACTTCTTCATGGTACGGAGTTCCTTATTTAAAATGTTTTCCATTGAAATGTCTCAGTGAAATAGTTGTGAATCACAAAATCTTTAAATTATTGCGCTAGGAGAAAAGTTAATCATTACGTTTCATCTTGTTCTACTCACTGGTGAGTTTAATGGATTTATTTTTTTTTAAAATGCTCATTAGAGTAGTCAGTTCATTATGGTGGTCTGTATTTTGTTCAACAGGGCATGTTGGTATGTTCAGAATGAAAGAGAAATGGAAGTGACTGGGCTCTCGTCCTTTCCCTTTGTTTTGGCTCAGGGTGAAGTGAAATCTTTCTATATTCCTTGTTCTCACTTGGATAATTGCTATACTTTATTTCTTTAAGGATACTGAGATACTTGAAGTGAGAAGTATTGTGTAAGTGTGTGTTGTTATTATATTTTTATTATATACTGGCTAGCTTAAGGAAAATAAGCGTAAGCTGATATAACTCAATAATTTACAGTATCACAGAACACTTCAGCAGCATGAGACAAATGCCACTATGTTATGATAGTACCAAAATTATTTTAATCTTTGTTGTTTGTTATGAGAAGGGATTACTTCTAGTTTTCACTTGTTTGTTGATGTTCTCTTAACTCTTCTTTTCTATTTGAGGTTGCCTTATAAATAGTCTTTTTAATGTATATTTTACTATTCTTCTGTATCCTGCTGGGAAGTACTGAGAGCTGTATATTTTTTAGCATTATTGGCTTTTTTCCTTATTTCTCCCTGCGGAGATGAGCCCTTACATAAATTACTTTAAGGATCCTGTTTTCCTGATTTTTTTAATTTTTTTCTTTTAATTCCCTTTCTTCACCCCCTTCTCCCCTCTTTGTTTCACACTGAGAGGGTGAGTATTTAATAAACTGTTATTTAAGGGGCATCTGCTTTCACAGACATCCTTTTATAAATGTTGTTATTGCTTGGTTGCATCGCTTAAACACACCAGAAAATCATAGGAACCACAGGCAAAAAAGACAACAGCAACGAAACATGGTGTTCATCCTCCCCTGTCTGCACAGGTTGCTGCCCGTGCCTGCCATTGCCTGAGGATGGAGCCCAGGCAGACGAGGACAGTGAGGCTCGTGACAGCTCCATGCAGGCCACCCTTGCGATGGAGCCCCAGCTCATTGGGGTGGGCAGGGAGTGAGGGACTGGCGGAGGAGGAGAGGCGCTGGGGATGCAACGGAGGGAGGACAGCATGTCTTCCCAAGCGAGGCTTGTTTGCAGAAGGGCTCATGTCAGATCAGCCTCCCCAGCCTCCAAATGCCTCCACTCCCCTTGTTCCTTGGGGGGACACCAGCCGTGCGGGTATCACCTGCATCCTGCCTCCTTAGGCTGCTCCAGTGGCATTTGTAGCCTGTTTCCCACTTTCATAATTTATACTAGAGATCAATATTGATACCGAGGCATTGACTTTGGCTTTGATATTCATCTGTGATGCTGTGTGTGGAGCTTATGTCATTGTGGTAAGTGAGTTACTGGAAATTCCCTAGCAGTCATGTCAGTTTGTCCTTGGAAGACAGCAGCATCACTCTCTCCTGTCTGGGTTACAAATACGCTCAGTTATGTTTTTAATACTGTAGGTGCCCTTCCATGACATTTGCCACTTTCTTTGATAGCTTTTTGCCAGATAGATGGTTTGAATACAGCCTGGTCATATTCTGGCTTGGTAGTTCTCAAGTACTGGGAGCCTGGTGGCTGCGAATGTTTTCCTGTCCCCTTTGCTGGATTTCTCTGATGGTTTTGCTCTTTTAATACTGAACAGCTGTTTGTGAACAGGAAGGTGTAAACTGATAAAAGATCAATTACGGGCTTCTGTTTTGCGCTGTGGAACAGGGAATTCTTGGTGAGGACGGATGACTGTTGACTGAGGAAGGAAAGGTAGGATCAGATACCATTAGCAATATCAAATGCTTCGCCCTGGGTGAATCCATGCTGACCGTTCCCAGTCACATTCTCTTTCATGGTGCCCAGAGGTCTGTTCCCGGAGGACTCACTGTATGATTTTTCCGTGGACCAAAAGGAGGCTGACTGGTCTGTGGTGCCCCAGATCACCCTTCTGGACTTGTCTGAAGAGGAGTGCACCATTTGCTTTCTTCTAGTCATCAGGGATCTCCCATGGCCTCCAGGACCTTTCAAGCATTGTAGAGGAGGGTGCTGCAAGGACATTGGCTAGCTGTCCCAGCGCCTGTGCATGCAGGCAGGTGGGTACCATGGGCTTGTGGGGGTTGAGTCTTCTCAGGTAATCCCCGGGACTTGGTCCTCATTCATGACTGGTGGTTCTGCTCCTTGAACCCTGTCTCTAAGCCTGAAGGCTGTGCTGGTGAAGGCTGAGGCAGAGAAGGCAATGGAGTACCTTGGGCTCATTGGTGTTCACTGTCAATAGCTCACCCACCTCATTCTGCCACCAACCCACGTTTTCCTTGTCTAGCCTTTTACTGCTGATGTAGTGGTAGAAGTTCTTGTTGTTGCCTTTGATATTCCCTGCAAGTCTGAACCCCAGCTGAGCTTTGGCTTTCCTGACACCACCCCTGCGTGCCTGTGAGATATTTCTGTGTTCATACTTCGTTGCTCCTGCTTGCTTCTCCTGCTATACTGCCTTTCTGTACTGGAGCTCTGTCATGTGTTCTACGTCTGCCAAACTGGTCTCCTGATACTTCTTGCTTTTCTGAGTATTGGGATGCACTAGTCTTGCACTTCATTGTCCGTCAAGATCTTCCAGTTTTCCTGTGCTCTTTGGCCCTTTTAGAGCTACCGCCTGTGGGATCCCACTTAGTTCGCTGAAAACTGCTGCTCTCCTATAGTCGAGGGTCTAGATCGATCTGGACTAGGTCTCTGTTACTGTCTTGCTTTCCTCACTCTCCTCAGAGTCTCAAACTCCATTACTTAAAGGTCGTTACACCAAAGCCACTACTGATTACCACAGCTCCAGCCTGTTCTTCCTTCCACACAAACAGTGGTCATTTTGGTTTTGTCCATGTGGGACTTTATGAGAACACCAGAGCGACCACAGTGGATCAGATGAAAGGTTCTTCTTACCCGTAACAATGGCAGCTCATAGCATGTGCCTACAGAAGGCACAAGCAAAAAGCAAGCATACAGCAATACTACCCTGGTACACTCTCCAGTATCTGTCAGTGTGCAGACTGGGGACCACGTGAGCAGATATTGACCTTTAGTATTGCAAGTTGTCATTGCTGTTTGAGCTCCACGGAGATTTTCCTGATAACCAGAGGTTGTAGTGTTGGTTTTGACCTGTAAAACCTTAAACTGTCTTGCACCTGCCTGCTGCCATCCTGAGACTACAGTAAGAGCTTAAGATTTAATGATATAGAAGGCAGTGGCAAAGAGAGCATTTCCTGTGATAGACTCTTGATTTGTTTTCCCATTAGTCGTAGCAGAACAGAGTTGTGGATTTTTAGGGAGTCCATGCGATGAGGTTTCTGGGGAGGGCAGAAGCTATGGTGTTGCGAACATTGTGACATGCAAAACATTTTTTGTTCCTTTGGCTACTGGATATTGTGGAACAATGCTGTGTAATAACTTCATGGGACTATAAACCTTATGTTTAATAGGGTACTTGGGGCTTGTATACTAATACGTTGTTGTATTGTTGAATAAAAAGCAGATAAAGTACTAATTTCAGTAACAGCTTTCAACAAAAAAAGCCCCCTGTGGAAGTAGTAGTGGTCTGGACTGTGGTTTTTATGGCAGAACATTGTTTTGGGAAGCTCCTGTCCACTGTTAACTCTTCTGCGGTTATGCCGGTTCAGACATGTGCAGGGATGTGCTCTAAACCAGAAAAAGAAGGAAAAAAGCTAAAATGCCTTAAAGAGTTTTTCTCTCTAAATTCAGGTTATTTCACAGATCCAGGTTAGGGTGTAGGTATAAACTGATTAAAATGTTAAATCCACAACATCCACAGTTCTGTGTGGTCCGCAAGTTAAAACATGCTGTGCAAATGTGGCACAGAAAACATTTTTGATTTTCATGATAGAAAACTTGGAAAATAGTGGATAGAAATAGAGTAGAAGCCAAAGCTATTCCGGTTGGCTTCTGAATAGTATTCATTTTTACAGAATAAACTAAAAAAATCCAGAGTGGAAAGGTAAGTATTACTTACCTCTGCTCTTGGAAAACAGTTCATAGTTTGGCTTATTTAAGCTTGAGTTTGTTTCCTTTATTGCTATACATGTTAGTTTTCATGAATGGATTTAGGCTGAATGACTTGTCTGGAACATGAAATACACTTAATTTTTTTTCCTGAATAACCATTCAGAGTATTGATGGGATAAAGTGGCAATTTAAGACAGCTGTTAGCATAAAATAAATACGCATGTTGTTAGTATTGAATACACAAGCATTAATTTCTTCCTGGTTTAAAATTCCATAAATGCTTCTAGCCTACCCAAGAGTACTACTTGAGTATCATCCGACTTTCACTGCCTAGATTGGAACCTTACTGTTGTCAGAAAAGGATCAAATATTTATCACAGGCTGAACAATAAAATAGCTGGCTTACCTAGAAATTCGGTAGCTTTAAATGGATTATGGAGAACCACTTGCAGCTTCCCGTAAATTGATATTTGCAAATTCCTGTCTGCAAACCCCAAGTTAAAAAGAAATAAACGGTGCTCAAAATAAAGTAAATCCAAGTCACATATGCAGAGTATGAAATATCTGGTCCACAGTGGAAAGCATGCTGTGGGCTTGTTCTTGAAAGGTACTGAATATTCAGCATCCAGCAGAGAATGTAAATATCTGCTTAGTTTTTAAGAACAGAAGGAGTTCTGTTACTTACTCATGGCACGAACATGGGGCCAGGGTACCATGCAGGAACCTTAAATCTATAAAAACTGCTACAATAATCTCTAGAACCATTGAGGTGTATAAAAGTCTTTAAAATAATTGGAAGAAATCAACTAGATTAAATTTCCTTGCTTCTTAAGGCAGAGTAATGTATTACGTGTCAGGTATGATGCTTGTTCTTAATTTTGTTTTAACTCTACTATTAAACTAATCCATTTCCAATACATCCTACAACAAGAGACGTTTTTGTGAAGAAGTGACTTTTAAATATTCTTTATGGACTAATTTTGTTCATATCAAATGGAGGGATGTCATGAAGCGTGTATGAGACAGGATTTATTGTTGATTGTGTACTCTGATTATTTTTAATATGTTCCTTGATTCCATTCAAATGATTTCTAGAACCGTATAATCTCTAAAAAGACACGTTTTTTGTTGCTATCCAGCAGTTAACGGTGAGTGCAAATGACATCAGCAAATGTCGCTGGAGTGCACGCTATGCTAAAATAACTTGCTGTTAAAAATTTTGCATGTAGATGGATTTGCCTTACTCATTTTAAAATAAGGGAAAAAATCTTTTTCTCCTAAACAGTAATTTTTTTCAGCTAAAAGATGTGTGACATAGGCCAGTAACTGAGCCCTGACCTCTTCTCCTGTATGTTTAGGAGTTGCTCTTTCCATTGAGCATGTGTTCCTGAACTGCAGCTCAGTCCCCAGCTCCACTGCAGAAGGTGTTTGCCAGAGAACAAGATGACTGTGCGTGCCTATGGATGCCAGATGCAATTTAATTAAAAGCCTGTGTGAATGAGTAGGGTATGGACAGTAATGGCATGAAAGGGTGAAGAGGGACTGGTGATGCTTGCAGTCCTCGGGAGCTGAAAGGAGGCACGGGGATAGAAATTCAGGGTGGGAATATGTTGTCATGCCAACCAAGTAATTTCTCTAACAGGAGGAAACTGGTAATGAATAACTGCTGAGTGGGAATTTTAAGAGAAAAATACGCCCTGTGAAAAACCAAAACGTTACATTTTTGATAACTGACCTTCGCCATCCCCCCTGTGAAGTCCTGCGCTGGCAATCCCTGTCGGAGCTTCCTGCAGTCCTGTACCAGACCCTGCTGTGCCCATCTGCTGACCTGGGAAGTGCTCGCCCGCGGTGTGGGGATGGGTGCCAGTGCCGAGCCCGCAGCCGCAGGCTGTCCCGAGCCCTGTGTAGATCGTTCCTCGAGCAGCTGCAAAAGCCAGATGAGGGTTTCACAAGTCTGTCTTCCCTAGTAACTGTTTTGAGTCTTCCCTTTAAATCGCTGACTAGCATATTTACTTTTTGTTTTCCTTGTCTCTTCTAACACAGTGTGAAAAAGCTTAGGAGAAGAACTTTTAACACTGGCATTTCTTACAAATACTTATTTCTAAACCCTGATTAGCCAGGTGTCCTGGAAGTTGGACATGTGCTGTTTGCGTTTGGTCTGTAGCTCTGTAAAACCTTCTGACTTTAAAAAAGGAGAGGAAAAAAAGAATTCAGTGAAGCTTTATCTGAAATGCGGAATTTTTGTCTTGCTCATGCATTGCAGAAAGAATTAGCAGTGCAAGGCAGTTGCATTGCTTTACCTCCAGTGCCCTTAAGGCAGTGTTCAACTTGGACTGTGAGCTATGTTCAGAGCAGTACTCCCACCCTTAGGGTTTGTGCACTTAGGGTATGAGCCACCTCCTGGGATCGGAAGCAGCCAAATGGTGTTAGTAGGGAGTATCTCTGGATAAATCAGCCCCTGCTGAGTTCTGTGCTGCTGCAGCTGGGCTGCTGCCGGGCCCTGGCGTGGCCAGGTAGCTCTGCCATGCATCGCCGGGCCCCTGCCCTTGTGCGGCTTGTGCTCCTCTGCTGCCTTCTCTCGATTCCTCACTCCTTCTGTTGCTTCTCTTGCAGACATGCAAACCTCAGGGCAGCAACTAACAAGGTTCTTCCACCCGTGTGTGCTGATGTTTTAAATGATGACCTCTGCTTTTTCTGGCAGGGTAGGGCATTGTTTTAGCAAACTGGCTGAACACAAGAGTGTGGTGGCTTCTCTAGACTTGTGCTACCAGAAGGGCAAGATGAATGCTCACCAGTCTTAACAAGATCTAATACTCCTTGTAGTAATAATCTTACCATTAGTTGTATTGGAGGCTGGGTCAGGCATTGGAAGAGGTTGTCCCATTCCTTTGCTCTTCCCACCCCCTCCCTTCCCCGACTCCTCAACCACCATCCCTGAGCTGACGCTGGTACCCATGGGATCACTCGGTGAGCCGGTTCAGCTTGCTAGTCTGGCATAAAAGTAGCCTGGGGAAAAAAAATGGCAATAGTTTTGGCTTTCTGAGGAGTCAAGCAAATGCCAAAGCAGACTTGAAGCAGAAGGGGCGTGCAGGGAAGGGGAAGAGTGGCAATAAATGCTTGGATATGTGCTACCCTAACTCATGGGTCATGCTTTTAGTCATGCCACGTGGATGAAACATGCGATTTAGGCTTCGCCATGCAGTTTGCAGGTGCTAAACGACTGAACAAGGCAGGCGTCTTGACTCTAGCAAAGGACAGCTAAGTGACATTACATGAAATAACAGAGCCGCACGACAGCGCAGCCTGCCCTGGTTAAGATGATACAGAGATTTCCCTGCAACCCTATTTTTCTGACAGAATCTGCTGCTGTTTTGTTTAGTTTTGTTTTTAAAGCTGTTTTTCTGAGCATGAGGGATCGCGCATGCAAAAGAATGGCAGTTTTCAAACACCGTGGAGAGCTATGTCTGAGGCTCATCCTTTATAGCGCCTCTGTGTAGCCTGCGCTGTTTCTGGTAATGGAGTACATCAACCTTTTGAGCCACACAAGGACTCACAGGATCAAGGCCTTTCTTTATGAGGGCGATGTATCTGCATGCTAGAAATCTTGGGAGCATGTCATTAAAAAAAAAAAAAAAAAAAAAAGAATGCAGTGGCACAGATCTGTTAAGATTTATTGCGTCATTATCTCACATGAAACAGTAAGATTGTCCTGGCATGACTGAGCAAAAACAATGGTATTAGAGTATCATTATTTATTTTGACGCCCTGCTGATTGCCCCTAGACATTTCCGGGAGCCAAGGCATCCTCAGCAGTGAGGTCTTTTGTTTCACATAGTTTCAAAGATAGTAATTTCAAGGAAGGAAGCTTGATCTACATCATGTTTCCTTCTTCAGAATATTCCATAGATGGGATGTGTTCATCTGTGAGTTAGTGAGACTCTGTAAGTGGGAATGGTTTCTCCTCCTGGCTTCTCTTTGCTCCTGTAAAACCTGACAGGAAAGCCCCTGAGCAGATGACTTGCAAGTTTACACTGAAGAAACATAAAGACCGATCCCTTTCCTTACAGACCTGGAGGAAAAACAAACTCCATGCAATATATTCCCTCTCTTCTGAGTGTAACGAATCAGCAGTTACTGCTGTCTGCAGGAACAACAGGAGACTGCACAGCTCAAGCTCAAGGTACAACGCATGACATAATTCTATTTGGTCTACAGTCATAGGATTATTTTTGGGGAGCATTATTAATGAGTAGTAATACAGTGTTAATGTAATCTTAATATGTATCCCGAGAAAAGAACTTGAAATAAATAAGCTCCCCATTTTTGTATGAGGACTTTCATAACCTGGAAGTGATGCACCAAACATGAAATTGTGATGTTTTAACTTGGGTAGAGCCTGATGCTAGTGGAGTGGCTTAAAAATGAAGGTCGTTGGCTAATAGCGGGAGGTACTTGATCAGATCAGCTTTTAAAAATCAGTGATCAATATGGATAATACTATTATTGGTTAGACATTGTTACTGTTTCACACAGCATAAAAGTTTTGAAGCATTTGCAGCATCCAGGGTTTTCAGTATGAGCTTCAGTGTCCATAAGACAGTTCCCATTATGCATTATGTTTCTTGTTCTCAGTATTTCGTTCATCTGTAGCACGTTGGTATATTTCTATAGATATTTCTTAAAATTCACTTATCAATTTGCTCTAGGCAAAAAGTGCCTAAACTGAAGCTTTCAAAAAAACCCCTCTTCATATGAGATACAGATCAATGTGTTCATTACGGTCCAGCTTCAGTTAAAGGCTCAGTCTAATTTTGAATTCAGAGTGTGTCTCCTCCCAAGTAAATTATTTAGTTCACTGCTACCCACCACTTCAAGCCTGACCTTGAGGAAGTAAAAGAACTTCTCATCATTCTCATATGCTCAGGAGGGGAAAAGAAAAAAGAAGGTTGGGCTCTGCTGGGCCAAGGAAAGCACTCTTGTCACGAATGCCCTGAACTACTTAATCTGGTCAGATTTTAGCTGGAGAACCTTATCTGAGTTCAGTTGTCAGGGAAGAATGTATGGAGGAGAGTTTATCTGGGCTAACCAGCCTCTAAGTCAGTAAAGAATTCATAGATGGAAAACAACTGCTTCCATTGTGCCCTGATAAGAACAAGAAGTCTGTGCCTTTTGCAAAACACGGGTATTTGTTTTGTTGCTTGTTTTGGGGGGTGAGATGAATGCTGCACTAGATGGTGTTCAAATGAACTTTGTCACTAATAGGAAAAATTAGCTTTACATCTAGTATGTGTGGTCTCATCTTTACCGTGTTGTACTGACCCCCGTGTCATGTTTCCTCAGTCTAAAAATAAAAACATGCTCAAAATCTAACCATCAATCCCGTGTATTTCACTACGCTTCTTAAATCCAAGTGCAGCTCTTATCTTTTAATACCTCAGCCCCAGAATAAAAGTTCTATAGATCTGTTACCGTGGTTGATGCCTTGGGTAACTTCAACGGCAAAGTATTGGATAGCCTCATTGGGAGGCAGTGGGGCAAATGGTGAGAGGGAGTGACCTTGGTCTCCAAAGTTAGTGTTGCTGTGTGGTAACTGCTGAACTCTCAGCCACTGGGAAAGCCTCACCTTCAGCCTGTGGAGGCTGAGCGGTGTGAGCCCTGCCCTCACGCTGCTGGAAGCTCAGGGTAACTGGGGAAAAATACAAGCCTGTATTAAAGGAAGAAACTATTCCTTCATCTCATACTTCATTTATCAAACCATCTCTTTTGTGGTTTTGTTATGGAGAACATGACAACGTAGATGTTTCACACGTATTCATTAGATTTGTATCCAAATGGCATCTGACTGAGGACGCGGCATGACATTTTGAGTGGTAATATCCACAAAGGAGCTACGTTGACACTTAACAAAAAAACAACCCAAAACCTTCGTTATGTGGGCATGTGGTGAAACATACTGTGCATTAAAGCAGTTTATGGTTTAAGTCTGGTTGTGTGGAGTGAGGTGGTAGTGGGCTGATTTATTCAGAACCACTGTAACCACCACGGCAAGTCAAGCTAGAGGTCCATTTGGCCACACACTCCAGCAGGGTCTCCAACAGGTGTGGAAAACAGGGAAGATGAAAAAGGTCCGTGTTGTGTGTTCCTTCCTTGGACATAACTTCGATCAGTCAGCAGTTTTTAGATGATTTTAAGCCCGTTGCTATACTTGGACCATTGTGTTTAATAGCCACTGATGAACTCTTCCCAGTGAAACTGTTTAATCCATCTTTTAACTAATTTATGCTTCTGGTCTCCAGAATACCTGTGGCAATGTGGTGGTAAATGTAGGTAAATGAAAGGCTACTTATTTTCAGTTATTTTACAGCTGTTGTCTGCCAATTGCACTTGTTCTTATGTTGTGAGGAACAGTTTCCATGTCTATCAGGATTTTGATGTTTACCATAGGACTTCAGTCATCATTTTCCAAAACCAAAGCATATTATCTGCTTTATATAACCTTGAATGTTCATTTCTCAGATCGTCCTTGTAGCCTGTTTTGTATTTTTTTTCAGTGCTGACATACCGTTTTAAGTAACAGATGCAGGATTCTTCTTCAGTAAGTTAGGTATTTAAATGTTAAGTAGCAGTGTCTGAGCTAATCATCCTTCGTCTCTAGGACAGGCAAGACAAATTATCCTCTGGCCCCCGATTTTTCTCCACTGGGTAGAATGGGTGCATGGATCACCAGCACAGATTAAGGTGTCAAATATGCATCTGAAGCTAGAGGAGGCGAGTCCGTGGGAGGAACCAGAGCTACATGGTGCATGTTGGATTTGTTCAGTTGTGCGGTGGCGTTTTCTGTTTTTCTCCCTCCCTGCTTATTCCTTGCGTGTGATAACATGCCCAAACACAGTTGAGCTGATGTTCTCAGACAAGTGTTCACAGTAGCGTCAAGGTCTCTTGAGGCATTTGTGTTGTTGTTCATTATATATGTAGGATACAGATTTACAATGAGTTTTCACGCTTTAGGTTGTGGTTGGCTTAAAATAAAAATGTTACCTAACCCCGCCCCCCGCCCCTGCCCAAAACAGGAAGGCAATTTAATCAAAGTCCTCAATGTAAGTGAAGTTCATTCTTGAAAGATAGGAGGTCTTTACCACTTTGCCCATGTCTATTTTCCATGCAGCATTTAAAGGGATGTGTTACACATCTTACTCCATAACGTGGCATCTTCTTTAAGGAAATGTCTTGTTTCCCAAGAGAACTACTGTAATACAACCCATTACCACCAGAACGGCTACATTTACGTGTGCAACCAGTTTACAGGTCATCATTGTATATGCACAGTAAGGGTTAGTTTTCCCACATGCATTACTTGTTATTATTGCCTTGTCACTCAGTATTGCAAGTTCATTCTGCAAGTCTTTGTAGACAGAGATCTGATGTAACAAATATGAGAAAAGTCTCTGAAATGTGACTTAAAAAAAGGGAAGTGCCATATGTTAAGTGTTCTTTAAAGGCCCAAGAATACCGCATATTAAATAACATGACCTTTCGTGGCAATCTCTTGATTTAATTAGCATTGGCCTTCTCACTTACGCAACTGCTGTATGTCAAGTGGCAAGTTCTTTCTTGGCACTGCGCCACTGAGTGCAAAGCCCTCTTGCCTAGGAAATGACACTCTCTCCATGCACATCGTGCTTTGGCTGCTACCTGCTTCTACTTTTTCGTTGACTCGGGGTTTGAGTAGATGGAAAGTATATTTTAAAAAATCTTCCTTTCTATGTCTACTTTGAAATGTAAAAAAAAAAATCTCAGAAATCACAGGATTATATGTTTTATATATGGAAAGTGCTAGTGGGATTATTGGTTAGTTCTTTAAATAAGTGCGTTGTTCTTGGCAAATACATTGTTTGTGAAGCCAGTAATGCTACCAGAGATCACTTGCTGTACAGCTAAATGCTGCTAGATTGTTTGTTGTTATCTCATTGTTCTTAATTGGAACTGTATTGAACTTAGGATCTGCAGAGGTCTTCGTTTTTCTCTTTTAATTAAAAAATAATACTACTTTTTCTGACCTGCTTATTGTGCCTGCTGTTCATCAGGTATCGTTTGTATGTAATGCAGCTTAAATTAAGCCTTGTGATTGACTTCCCACTGTTACTCAGCTGTTTGACTTCAACTTCTTCAGCTTCTGAGGTGTAGAGGGGAGGATGCTCAGTGCCTATCTCCATCGTCCTCCTTTTCTTCCACCCGCAGTTTATCATTGGCATTATTGCCCCATCTGCTTTGGGTCCGTTTAGTTTGGTGGACGTGTTTTTCACATCCATGGAGCCTCACCCCTGTGGCATTTTCATGTGGGGGAGGATTTCTGGAGAGAAAGGCTGGCAGGACAAATAGCACAGATCTCCTGCGCCCTGCTGGGAACAGAAGTGGAGCTCATAGAGGCACAGAGTCCTCTACGCTGCAGGGTCTCAGCTTCTCACAGTGTTGAGGCCTGGCTCGTGGGTCTGTACAGCATTGGGGAATTCAGTAAACCTTGAACTCGGATTGTGTCTTCTACGACATGAATGAGAAGGCTTTAATATTACTTAAAGTGGCTGAGTGGCATCTTCCAAATGAAACAGAGCGTCGAGCAGTCATTGGTGACAGCGGAACAACAAGTACGACCTGTTGTCTCATTCACCGATGGCCATTTACCATGAGCGCTAAACGAATGGAGAGCTTTGCACAAATGGTAGTGTGCGATCACATAAATTAAACATTTCAGGGACAATGGCACAACAGAGTTGTCCATGTGTGGTCCCGCTGATCCCAGTGGAATTACTGACTGAAGAAGGCACCACTGGATGTGAGTTTATTATACAGGACTCTGACCGCTCGGGCAGATGTCAATGTCCCTTTTGCATTGCCCTCAGACCCCCACTTGATTTCATCGTCACCATCCCATGGCGTAAGCCAGTACTGCTGCCAGCACACAGCATCCTCCCACCTTGTCTTCTTGGCCGCACGTGTTTGACCCCAAGCTCTTTCCGCATCACCAACAGAAATGTTTCTAGCGCATCGGACTGAGGAATGGATATACAATAAAAATGAATAATTTGGGGGGAGGAAGAGGTTATTTTCAACCCGCCAGTTCCCTGGTGCTGCTGTGCAAGTCCCTATGGCAGCATGAGGGAGGAGGCAAGTTGAGGGCAGGAGGGAGGTGGGATTGCTGCTTCTCATAACATCAAGGTTTAATGTCAGTTTACACTGACCTTGGGATGGTGGTGTAGTGCAAATGCTGCTCTGGGTTAGAAAGACCAAAGTGACGAGTTAATTCCTTAGCTGTGGTGCTGCCTGTTTGGTACTGGTGATAGCTAGGCCACTTGCTGTTCTTATATGAAGGTTTTCAGCCTGAAGGCCTGTTACGTATTTATAATTTTACAGTTTGCATAAAACCACATCCCTTTTGCTTACTAAAAGAGTAATTTTTTTCGTTGGAGGGAGTAAGATCAAGCAGAAACAAAATGAAGATTGAAAGAAAGATGTAAGGAAGAAGAGGGAAAACTCGGCTTTTATTATGAAAATAAATGGTTTTAATTGTTAACTGAATTTAATGTCACTTCTGAGCAACAATCACAGATTTTCTGGGGTCCATGGATGGATTTCTGTGAACTTTGAGTCAGCAGTTCAAAAATAGATCCTAAATTGCTGTTCACACTCTGGACAGCCTGATAAAAATCTTTTTTTTCATTTTGCGGTTATAAAGTATTAGAAAAATGTAGAAAAAACCCTATTAGAAAATAATTTTGTTATGAATTTCTTTATCTGGGAAACTCCATTTACAGCCTTTTCACTAGCAGATGCAATTCATGCTAGGTAAGCACCGGCAGCCTTAGCTTTGTATTTCCTGGCATTCTCTTTAAGTCTGTTTTTCATGGGTTTCAAATTATGTATTTGGTTCCTGCTTAAGAGGTTGCCTGTGCTTCTTTGGACAGCAATCTTAATGATAGTCTTCAAAAGTCTACTATCAAATACTTGTTGAAAAAATTTAGTGTCGCAACTGAAGCCAGTAGGGAAAACTTCTGATTGATTGATTTTCTGTTTAAAAGTTATTGACAGTATGAAATACCATCAGAGTAAGGAACATTTTCAATTATGTCCTATTTAATTTTAGAGAAGCAGTCAAAATGTCATAGTTAATTATGAAAAATCTAATTTTCAAGCTTGGATCCCTCAGTCTTCTTGAGACCAATGGTTCATATCTTGGCAGAGGTTAATTTCTTTCTTCATTTATATGAAATAAGTAAATTGAATACCATGCACTTGGCTGTGTGGGTGTGTTTTGGATGAGATCTTAAAAATTGAGATCCTGTTTATTCTGTGTGGGTGTTAAAGATCTCACTGTTATGCTATATGCTGTTTGCAAGTTGCTTAATACCTTGTACCCTTTGAGATGACTACATTTCAGCAGTGTTATGTGTACATAGTTGCAAAATGTTTTGGGGTCCTTCAAAGTGAAAGGTCCTCCATGTGAGAGCGTCTGTTGTACACATTTATTGTGCCTATCGCTATAGCGTTCTGCACCATTTGTTATTGTTGTTTATTGCATTCATGATTATTACTGCATTAATCAGTCTCAAAAAGTAATCATCTATTTAATATTTTGAGCTGGCACGACTTAAGTTTCATCCAAACTTTTACGATGGTACAAAAAAAATGTAGTTGTGAATTGCTCACTAGCCTTCAGCAAGTGCAGCGGTGGTTGTGGGGCTCAGTTCCTTGCTGGGAGCCCTGACTTACCCCAATTACTGGTGGAAGCTGAAAATATTCAGGACCTCATGGAATAAAATCTGTGCAACATCAGGCAAGTATTCAGTTTGTCTGGAAGTCCAGGAATTTACCCTTTTCTGTAGCATTTGTGACTCCTTGTTCTTTGGAATCCCTCAGTCAGACATAATGTCATTTATAATAATCCAATTGGGGTGAGTTAGTCCATAATTTGTACTAATACCCAAAGAAAAGCATAATAATAGGTTAATATGGAGGTAATGTGTGGAGCTAAAGACAGCTTGGCCTGAAGATATTTCCATGGCAACAGAAAGGTCCCTACAGATGTCTTCCTTCTAAACTTGATGCAGTTTATTAAAGGCTGTCTGTAGTACAATCTGTAATTATCATTAGGTAAAGAAAGGTTGTGAACGTGAGTGGACTGCTTGGTTGATGCTCTCTGACTGATTTGTTTAGCACAGCTTCAAAATACAGTTACAAAAGAATATTAAAAACCTGAGATCATTTAGCAGTTTCTCTCTGCAGGTAAGCTGAGACTTAATTTGAGACTGTTGGGTAATAAGAGTGCAATATCCGAACAACAGTATGGGGGGGATAGCGAGAAATGTTTTCAAACTCTTTCGGCACAATGACTATTAAAGGTAAAAGAACATCAAAAGCATGCTGGACAAACTAAAAAACGTAGAGCTACAGACAGGTAGGTACTGCACAATAAAATAAGGTTTTGTAAATAGCAAAAAACTTCTATAAGTAGAGGGAGACAAAGGAAACTCTAAGACTGTTATCTAAAGGAGAAGATGAGAAAATAATGGATGACAGAAGAAGTTGGAATATGGATCGACCTTTCTTGCTTCTGTCTTTACAAAGAAGGTTAATTGGGATCAGCTGCTCAGCACGGTTGAAGCTAACAGCAAGGTGGTAGGATCACAGAGCAGAAAAAGGAAAGAACAGGTTAAAGAACACTTTCATGAGTTAGATGTGTTCAGGTTTGTAAGCTTAGGGTGGACTTTATTCTGGTCTATGCAAGCAACTAATTGAAGCAGTTTCAAATCCATGAGCAATTACCATGTAAAAAACGTAAAGGACAGGTGAGATCCCATAAGAGGGCACACAGAGAGTATGTTCTTAAAACAGAGAAAGAAGGAAGATCTTGGAATTGCAGACTGGTCAACCAAATTTGGTACCATGAAAGATGCTCAAATGCGTAACTCTTCAAAAGCAAGTGGCCATGAGTAAGTGTAAGCTGGAAGTTTTAAGACAGTTTTGCAATAGAGCACATAGATTTTAAGTCTCCTAGTTACAGTACTGAGGACAAAAACAAATGTAATGGTGGAATATAATGAGCTTGTGAAATGGATTTTATGAAATGACTGCTTGAGATAAAGTGATTTGATGACACTGAAGCTCAGCTGGGATGGAAGAACAGTCCAAGTGTTTCTTCTAGACTTCAGTAAGGCTTTGATTAGGGTGATATATGACATCTCAGAAACAATCTGGAGATTTATAGTGTATGTAAGTTGATTACTATGAGGATGACTGCAAACATACACAAGCATGCTATGTGGATGACCGCAAACACACAGAGTAAATGGTGATGGTAGGCTGTCTGGCAGAAGGATATATCTAGTGGGGTTATCAACTGGTGGATGGTAGGATGCAGTTGAACAGAGCCACAGGATCACAGGGTGGCTGGGGGAGGCAGGTGCTTCTGGAGGTCGTCTGGTCCAACCCCCTGGTCAAGCAGGACCACCCAGAGCAGGTTGCTCAAGGCTGTATCCAGTCCACGTTTGCATATCTCCAAGCATGGAGGCTACACAACCTGTCTGGGCAACTTGTTCCAGTGTTTGACCATCCTTGCAGTACAGAAGTTTTATGTTTAAATAGAATTTTCTGTATTTCAGTTTGTGCCATTGCTTCTTTGTCTGTTCACTGGGCACCACTGAGAAGGGTCTGGCTCCATCTTCTCTACTCCCTCCCATCAGATATTTATTATAAACATTGATAAGATCCCCCGAGCCCTATCTTTTTGTGGCTAAACGAAGCCTGTAAACTTCAAGCTGGACTGCAAGCACTATAGAAGACCGGATTAAAATCAGTAAACTGGAGGTGAGATCCAGAATCATTAAGAGGAGGATCGATACAGAAAAGTGACAAATAATTTTAGAATGGAAAATCAAGTTAAATGTATAGCATGAAATAAATGGATAGAAGAAGCATTGATGGATAAACATTTGTTTAGTCTAGAAAGGAGAAAAAAGGATAGCGTTCAAATTTTTGAAAAGGTTGTTTATAGGCAGCACAATAAACATTTGTTCTTCATATTCTCTGAGGCTATGATGAGAAGGTTTAGTTTTCCAAGGAAAAAACATGTAACTTTAATGATAGCACTCTAACAGGCCGCCTCCCGAGGTTGTAAGCCCCTCGTTTTTAAAGTTTTAACAATAAATTGAACAAACCTTTCTAAATCTATCTGGTTCAATTTTTAGGACAACAAAATTAATTAGTTTCTACCTTAATATCACGTGCAGCCTTACATTTCTGTGCCACTGTGATCTACAAAGGGATTTTTCTTTGTTGCAGGGGACAGGCATCCTTTGAATACGTTTTAGGATGTAGTCTGTCATCATTACCATAGAATATGTTTCTTTCATGTTTTGCCTGGTTTTTGGTTAAGAACTGAAGCAAATGTGAAAACCTGAATCAGCTGGCAGAATTAGGGTGATCCTCTAACTCCCTGTAGTGTGTGCACGTCTGATTAGGGGCCAACTCTGTTATTACTAGAGGAAAAAATTTAGCAGCAGTCCATTTTACAGTGTTAATAAATTATGCCCTCATGAGTTTTGCTCTCTTGTTTGCCTGGAACTGACATTTTAAATTGTAGCTCAGTCAGAAGATGTTAGTTGATATTCATGGTAAGGTTCACGTCTGCATTTGAAATGTAGTGATTTCGGCAGCTAAATAAACAGTGAGTAAGAGGGGAGGAGAAATGTAGCAAATAGATTTGTGAAATAATTTTTTGATAATATCTTGCATGAATAATATGGTACAGTGCTCTTCTGTTAATATTGGTAGTGAGGCATTTTGCATATTACTGTGTGATACGTTATCTCAGCTGAGACGGGAACAAGAATACACCAGCCCAATAATAGAAAATCTGGTAAAAAAGAGGGACGTCTCTGTGTACCTCAAGACAAGAGCAAATCAACCTTTGATTTATTGCTAGCCTGCCTCTGCAGAACTTTGCCAATCCCTAATCAATGTCTGAAACTTGACCAAAATTAAAAAGCGGTGTTGACTACTTCTACAGCATTTTATGTAAATCAGAAAGACATAGAAGACAGGTAGTAGCTACATACAGTTGACCAAATACTTTTGCTTTCCTTTTTTTTTTGGTCATCATTTTAGCTCTCCTGCAGAAGACCTTTTTATTGTTCATAAAGTTAATCCCTAATTGTATCTGGGTTAGTGTCTGTGGGGAGAAGAGAAAGGCAGTGGCCTTGCAAACAGTTGGGGCATTTCCCTGAGCCTTGTGAACCTGAGCATTTTCTTTCACTTACTTTGTTGGAGCCTTACAACTGTTTTGTGCTTACCGGCAGCTTGCCCCAGGAGGATTTGGGGGGGGCGGGGGGGGTGTGTGTGTGTCTATTTTATTTGAATTAGACAGTGATGGTTGCTCAGTTCTACAAGTGAGAAGAGAGAGATCCTGAGGTACTTGTTCAAGGCTAGTCAGTCTCCAAGTTGGATGATAAGCTGAGTTACTTACTTTTTAGCCATGTCTCATGCTGAATACACTTTTTTAATGTTGTAAGGGCTGAGTCATCTACTAGTTTTTCATAGAAATGAAAAAAAAAAAGAACCCAAAACTTTTCTTTATAAACTAGGTGGAGAAGGAAGGAGGCACCTGCCTCACTCTCTGTGCTTTATGCAAGCATGGAGTAAATAACTGATGCTGCTATAACCTCTGGCATCTCTGGTGAGGTGAGTAACGTCATGCAGCCATACAGTCCTTCCTCCCTTAGCTGTGTTCACGATGGAGGTTTAGGTTTGTATTGCATTGGGATGTAGAAAGTTCTGTCACACGACAGGAGCCCCTTCTTGTAGGAGCTGATCCTGTTTCCAACCCCCCTACCCCCTCAAAAAAGCCAACTGAGTTATTTCTCCTGTAGACTAATCAGTGCAAAAACATGTTTGTATTTGAGAACATGGGGTTTTTTGTTTATTTTCCAAGTATTCTTCAGCAGAAGAATGGCTGAATCCATATTTATTTAAACTCTCCATACCTCCCTACCATTGGGCGGAGAAGGATGCAGGAGAGCTTTTCTGAAGGATTTTGATGTCTAGAAGTTGTGCATAACCAAAGCCAAGGCATCTGAACGTAACGCTACATGGTGCATTGCTTACTCGCTTGTACTTCATGGGTGTTAGAGAAATACACTTGTTTTTCATGCCCTGTTGGTATGTCCAGGTCATAATTATAATCAAAAAAAGGGGCAGTGATTTGGTGTGCTTATTAATGTCAACGTGGAGTTTGCATTTTCAGCTCTCTAGGAGTTATGAACATGTAGCAGTGTTACTGTTGGAGTAGTGCTGGAGTAAATGGGGGAGCCTGGGACATGTCTGTGGACCCTTAAGTCTTTTCTTAAATAGTCTTTGAAAACAAACGTGCTGTGAGAGGTATCCTGTTTCACCAAACTCTGATCTGCTGTGGTGTTTTAGATGCTTAAAGCAATGTGGTCACTGCTTGCAACTCAAAAAAAAAAAAAAAAGTTTTTCTTTCAAGTGCCATGTCCTGCCCTTGCTGTTTTGCACTCTCTCTGTGCTGGCTGTGCATGCCCAGTTCAGAGCGATGCTGCTTGGCATTTTCCTCTTCACTGGGTCAGTTAAGGTAACTGCTCGGCTTCAAGTGTTACAAAGAAAATGAGCTTCATACACTCACATTTAAAAGCTTAGATAGTTTCAAAGTCCATTGGAGACTAGCCTGATTTTAAGCTATTTTCCTGTAGCAGTCATTGTAATAGGTTTTTGAACACAGTGTCAAGCTGAAAGACAGCTGTTACCTGAAAGAACTGTGTTTATTACTGCTGGAAATTAGTAGTGAAAAGGACTTTGAAAGGAAAATGCAGGCTTAGTCTGCAAAGGATCAGAGTTGAAAGTGCCTGAACAGTGACCGATGCTCTGGAAAAAATGCAATTTTTAAAAGAGATACAGGGAGATAACACATCAGCGGGCTTTGCTGTACCATGTGAGTCTGAGTTCACAATATAGTTTTTGCAAGGATGCCAACTTTGCAAAGAATGGCATCCAAGTGTCAAAAATCAGCTATATCTGTTTGCAGGATTGTAGCTATACTATGAGAAAAATTTAGTTTAACAGTAGTTAAAAAAAAAAACAACAACAAAAAAACCCCAACGTTGCCTAATGGGAGGTATTAGAAAAATACTGAACCAGTATGTTTCACTTACAAAGACCCTGTGTAAGCTTCTTATGCCATGTCAGGGAGGGAAAAAAAGTGGGGGAGCCCTAAAAGAAGAAATCTGAGGAGTACGTGTCACGACACTGCTTGCTTTTTGAAAGAAACTCTGCTTGCTGCTGTATACAGAAAAGATGTCTGTGTTTTTTTGTTTGCTTGATTGATTGTATTTTTTCAAACTTTTCTACATTCGTGAACATACTGTTACAGGAACACTTTCTCCCCTTTTTCTATACAGCACCTTTGACATAGAAAAGGTGTGAGAAACTAAACAACAAGCATGGTCCATGGAAGTTTTTTGGGTTTGGATTGCCTTTACAGAAAAGCTTTTGGATTCTTGGTGCATAGACTTGCTTGGATCCACTCACCAGGACTCAGAGCATATCTGAAGATGTTTGCTGTTGAATCTTCAGTGTTTACATTGTATACTTTCTGACTTAAATATGGAAATTTATAATCTTCATCCCCTGACCATGACTGCGGATAGAACATTTGATTATGCATGAAAAAAATCCACCAAGAATGTCCTCCAATTTTTGTAAAGTTTTCAGTTTCAGACTAATAGCTCTTTTTCCTAGCTGTGACTGCAGCCGAGATCAGAATAGAACCCTGTTGCCCACAGAGTGTTGGTAGTGATTAAAAACAGCTCCTAATTTAAAAAATTGGCTTCTCCTTGGTGGAGACGTTCTGGTATCAAATTTAATCTCCCTCCTGCTGTTCCAGTGGTCGGACTAGCATGTCTGGGAAGAAAGTCAAAGTAAGTTTTGGAAGACATTGCATAACAGCATAAATCAGAAATTCTGGAAGAGAAGGTAGTTTCAGGGGCAGGGGGTGGGGAACTGCCGAGAAGAAGATGCTTTTATTATGGGTTGCTTAAGTATGGAGTGCAAAGTAGAGCGTGGAAAGGCTGCGCCCCATGATCTCTGTGGGTGGCAGGAGATAATGTTTAGTGTGTGGGAATGGCCTTTCGGGACATTGTCTTTATAATGCTATCTGATTTAAAACTAAAAATAAGACTAGATGCAGCCCTCTAAGATATCTTGTAATACTGTGCCCTCAAGTCTACTGTAAGAGGCACATGATGATGTTTGATAGAATAGGATTTAGATGCTGTTGTAACTGGTAATGCCGTATCTGTTACTTGTCTCACGTTCTCTTTCTTCTTTGATCTTTGTGTCCCCAAATGTCTTTCTGTGGCATCTCCTATGAGTGCAGCTCCTGTTCCTCTGTAACTGCAAACCAGAAGGAAATGGCTGTAATTCCCACTACTTCTGTTGTGGTTTAACCCCAGCCGGCAACTAAGCCCCACACAGCCGCTCGCTCACTCTCCCCAGTGGGATGGGGGAGAGAATCAGAAGAGCAAAAGTGAGAAAACTTGTGGATTGAGATAAAGACAGGTTAACAGGTAAAGCAAAAGCTGCACACACAAGCAAAGCAAAACAAGGAACTCATTCACTACTTCCCATCAGCAGGCAGGTGTTCAGCCATCTCCAGGAAAGCAGGGCTCCATCACGTGTAACGGTTACTTGAGAAGACAAACGCCATCACTCTGAATGTCCCCCCCTTCCTTCTTCTTCCCCCAGCTTTATATGCTGAGCATGATGTCCTATGGTATGGAAATATCCCTCTGGTCAGTTGGGGTCAGCTGTCCCAGCTGTGTCCCCTCCCAGCTTCTTGCGCACCCCCAGCCTCCTCGCTGGTGGGGTGGTGTGAGAAGCAGCAAAGGCCTTGACTCTGTGTAAGCACTGCTCAGCAATAACTAAAACATCCCTGTATTATCAACACTGTTTCCAGCACAAATCCAAAACATAGCCCCATACCAGCTACTATGAAGAAAATTAACTCTGCCCCAGCCAAAACCAGTACACTAGTGATGATGTTCTCTCCAGAAACTTTGTTACATTTCCTCAAAGCAAATTAAATATTTCAGTTACTTTTGGAACTTTTTTACTGGGCTTTTAATACCAAGTTGGGTATCGAAGAAATATAAAGCCAGTAAAAATAGGCTATGTCAGGAAAGGAGATAATTAGATCAGATCAAGTTCTGTATGAACAATGAAAAATAAAGACCATGCTTCTTTCAGAAGGACCTCCAGATGATTACATTGAAGTGACTGACGGTTCACTAGAGAACTAACGGTGGTCCCAGTACTCCTCAGGCCTTTGCTGAGGGACGTATCCTGTTGGACAAAAACACATACGTGGGCTGACTCCTAGGAAGAAATGTATGAACCTGCATTAATTACTGACACATTCTCTTTGAAGAATATGGGAATACCCAAAGGAGCAAACTGATGTAAAATTCATGCTGGAGTTTTCTTTAAATGGATCCTTTCCTAATAAGACTGTAAATTCAGTGAATTATGAATGTCCTGCATGGAGGAGGCACATGGATGTGGCACAGAGGGGATACAGCCAAGGTGAGGGCATGTCCGTATCTCTTACAAGCCTCTTTGGCCAGTGACATCAAGGAAGCAGCACAGGAGTAGTTAACTCATGGTTGAGATTGCCCTAGGACCTCTGTTTTTGTTAGTTTGATAATTTTTAGGAATGGTTTGGATTTATTGTCTCGAACTTGCACATTGTAAAAAGAACGATTAATGAAATTTGCAAGTATAAAAAGCTTTTGCAAACCAAGATGGCTTATTTCTGAGAGCTCTTTACTTCTTCAGCTGCAGTGATTTCAATATCTGTCTGAAGATTAAACTTCTTTACTTTCTCTGGGGAATAAATCAATGACAGGATCAAAACACTGAAAAGCAGGATCAGGAACTGTTTGACCTGTCTTGAAGACTGAGACCGAACAAAGCTGCTTAGATTTCTTCTGTTTGCATACATTTTCCCTGTTATTTTTTGTGTACCTTTTAATTTCCCTGTTACCAGAAATTCCTGTGCCTTGAGTACCGACTAGCTCTAGAAGTTGGGAACTCAGATGTGTCCTATAAACCTAAGAATTTGCCCTGGAAATGCAAGCAATTGGTAACCTTGGAAGATTTGTCTAAGGTGGACCTCATTTCAACACAGAAGCTTTGCAAAAATACGTTGTGTTTTGTTTTCAAGTCTTTCAAGCCTTTCAAGAATCTTGGCAGTGCTGTGCCTCTGAGGTTAGCTGGGTCTGAGATGAGATCATATTTGGGGAAATCTGAAGAATGAGAAATGGGTTTGGTTTGGGGGACAGACTGTTTCAGCTGGCTACAATTTTCCTGAATTTGAAATGAGCACTGAATTCACTCTGGGTCATACCCATAGGTTCTGGCAAAGGCCATTTTGCCCAAGTCAGTTCATTCACCCCCAGTGCAAAACACATGCAAAAGGTTTCCTGGGAAGTATGTGCCTCCGATTCTTTCCCCCTCTGGTAATTTATGCTGCAGCAGTTGGGAGACTGGAGCAGAATAACCTTCCCTGGTTAACTGACGGAGAAGAAAGAAATGGAAGGAACCATTATTTTCCTGTCAAGATTTCCCTGAAACAAAGAGGTGCAGAATTATGCATGCTGAGGGGTGTCTTTGGTCCTTTGATTAACAGCGGAGGCCCAATTTCGCCATCAAAAGCGTTCTTAATTATAAGCCCCGTTGAAAAGGCTCCCTTGAATGCTGTAGAAATGATATCACAGGAGCACGTCTGTCTTTGCTTAGGTGATCTGCAGGCATTTTGTGGGATCGTTTTATTAAAATCATCGGAAATACACTGAGAATACAAGAGCAAACTGGAAATATCTGTTATTTGTTTCAGTTTAATCGCAGCAGAAGGCGTTGCATCAGTGAGGAACTCAAATAGCTGGTCGTGGCTTGAGTGTGAGAAAGCTTCCCGCTTTGCTACCTTAGCAAAGCCTCATATTCTGCCCGTGCAGCTGGTGACCTAATGTGTATCACGAGGTCTTCCTCAAATAAAAGACATCCGTCTTGGTTATTTTATGAGTCTGCTGATTAAAGAGATTTTATTGTAATTACTATGACTAAAAGGCTACAGCAGAAGATGGAAATGTTAATTTACAATCTGCTTGCTGACCAAGTGTCATGTGATAATGGATTGGGACAGACTGTGGTTTGCAAATGGACCTGAATTTTCGGAGCCACTAATTTGAAGTGGCAGATAAAGTACCAGCATGTACGTTTCAAGAGGGACGCGTTTGATTAACCAGCTACGGCGCAGCGGTGGTTGTTTTGACAGGTTGGTTGAGAAATGATCACCTTTGGTTTTACACTGGTGGCGGTGATGTACGTGGTAGAGGAGGAGAGGGAAGTAGCAGAAAGACAGATGGACAGAGCTTGAAGGTGTAAATCTCTGCTTTGTAGTAAGCAGACTGTGCTCCAGACCCACCACAGCACTTACGTTCCCAATTTCCAATTAAACAAAGGGGATTTAGGTACCTAACTAGATATGTGGATCAGGTCTTTAATTCTGTCAGTCTCTTAAAGATGTGTATATAGTCACAGATGCAGCTAATTCATCTAAAAAAAAAAAAAAAAGCTATTTTTCCAGCCATAGCATTGGCTCTGCTCTTTTTTTTCAGAGGCTTTGTAGCTCAGAACGCAAAGTGTCCGGCACCCTCACTCTGATATGATGCCAAAGGATTTGAAGGAGTTCCATAGATCGGGGCTCAGGTGTTTGAAACAACACTAGTGATGGTAGCCTGATAGCATTTCAAAAGGGTTTTAATGTTTCTATGCAAATTTTGAAATAGAAGATTCCATAGCAGAAGGATAATCCTTTCTGAAATCCCACATCTTGGTCTACATGTCCTATTTAAAAGATTATCCTAATGTGTAAAATTACAAAATAATTTCTGCAAATTCTGGTTCCTCATGTATGTTACTGCAATCTCCTGTATGGGTAAATTTATATACAACACTGCTGAGTCTTATTATGAGCTCTTAATAGATCACTGTGCTGAAACGTTAATTGTAACTGTCTTGAACTAACAATAAACTAAGAGAATATTGATTGTTTAAGTTCTTATTATGGAAAGTGATATGTTACTGTAAAAATAGTTTGCGGTGCGGAACACCTGACTGTATCTGTATTGTGGCTTCGAAGAAAAGGGTTTGTATTAGTCACTCTAAAAACATTGATGTATCCTATAGCATCATGCAGAACTTTGTTTTTTGAAAAATTTGTTACAGTTGTGTATGATAATTGAAAAATAAGAATAGAGCTTAAATGCAGATTCATTACAATTGACAAACAGGTTTTTAGGTAGACATCATTGCTTTACAGAGTGGTGTATGACACATTGCTGTGATATCCTTTAAATTATACATGAATTGCAAACAATAGATTACAATTGTGCTCCAGAGGTGACAGTGGAAATGAGGAGTAGAAATAGCCTTGTGGCTTTAGATCTGTTTTGCACAGTGAAGGATTGCAAGTTGGAAGCAACACGTGTGTGTGCAGTGTATATTAGGGATCTGTTTCTGGGCAGTAGTCACCGCAATATATTGTATATACATTACAAAAATATTCATTGCTGAATGTCATGAGTGGCTACTGAATTTCTGAAGAAGATATAAAAAATAAGAAGCCAGAGCTGAAAGAGGCATTTTGGTGATTGGTCCCCAAGGAGCAGATTCATAAGCACAGCTTGAAGTCTAATGGAATTAGAGCTGATTTTATTAGAATTCACTCTCTTCTTTGATCTTTGATAGGATGATACTAGGGTTGTGCTGGTGTAAAACCAACTGTCATAAGCAGAAATGAGTTGGAAATTCTCAAACTGAAATGTTCATTAGGATATTCAGGGGAATCATAATAAAAACTAACTGGCTAAAAAGGAAGAACTGATGTTCGTTGTTTTTTTCTAAAGAGTTTGCAAAGGGGAAAAAAAAGAGAAAAAGAGATACTCAAGTGAAGTCAATGTCTTATGCTGATTTTTCAGCTATTCTGCAGGTCAGTGAGTAGAAGCTCAGTGGTGCAAAGAATAGCCCTGATCTCAAAAAGTTGTATGTCTTTATAATATATGTGTTTATAGTTATGTCTTTATACGTATAGATAAATAAATTATTATATAATATGAATATATACACAAACATATACTATATAACTTTATAGCTATAGAATTCTATATTTAAATATTTTTATATATTTTACTTTTTGTGTGTGTATCTATTTATAAATAATTATTATTATTCCACTGTTCTTGATGGATCCCAAAATTAATGGATTTGGGGTGGATATTAATATAGACAGATGCATTCTCAGGCTTGAGGTTGTATAAAAGCCTTGGTGCTTGTTGATGCCAATTTAAAGGCAGAATGAAAAAGATGGAATAACTTGGTGCTGTAGGCAATGCTAAAAGGCAGGTGTTTGAACTATGAGATGCCTGTTTTGGGGTGGCAAAAGGAAATCTTCTGCTGAGTTTGCTGGGGATTCTGGATTCCACCAAAGTTAATACTAAAGCAAAAGCACTGGTCTGACCTGTTTACTACCCTGAAGCATGTGTGATGCATTCATTGACTTTGTCATATCTCTTAACGTTGAGACAAAATGTCAGTGGATCTGTTGTCATTTTATTGGGATGTCATTTGCGATAGAGCTGATATGCCGTAGAAAGTAGTTGCGGACCTATGTGTAATTATACTGTGACCATGAGTGCTGCTGTGATGGAAATCTGTGTTCAAGAGACCATGGAGGAAGTACCAAAAGCTGGGTCAGACCTTGAACTAGTCCCAAATTCTGAATGAGAGGCAAGGGGAGGAGGGCGAATAAATCTTGACAACCTACAGCACCACTAAAGAGCACTTGCACTGTAGTACTAAATAAAGCTGCTTCACCTCGCTGTCACCTTGGTGGGCTTTGAAGGTAGCTCGGGTGAAATTTATAGCCCATGATGACATTGGGTAGGTCTCCTGGCCCTGGTCCCGGGCAGCCTGTGGTGAGGCTGCCAGGGGCTTTGCGGAGAGGGGGATTTCGGAGACGTGCTTCAGCTGAGTGTATCAAAATGTTGATTAGTCAGTTTTTTTCCAATTTTCCAATTTTTGTGAATTCATTCAAGATTCTGACAGAGCTTGAAGTATTACTGTTGTGGTGTGACATCAGTTTAATGCAAGTGGGCTACAAGGGAGTAGATCCAGCTTTTGCCCTGGGTGCCGCCGTTGACAAGTTGCATGACTTCATTGCATCCTCAATCTTGTTTTCACTGTCTATGAAAGAAAAGGTGATCCTTATTGACTATAAACAAACTTTTGGAGATCTCCAGACAAGTAGTCCCGTATTCCCAGAGCACAGTGTGTGGCTGGCGAATAACAGAGAGCAGTATTGCACACAGCCACCTTTGACTGTAAGATCTTCTGGTTTGTCCAAAGCAGTCTCTTGACGTGGCTGTACCAAGAGCGATGTTCGTTGCCCTTCCACCAGCCCCATCCATAGAAGAGGTTTTCTGTGCACTGAATGTACCAGCACCGTGTGGCTGGGATAAAAGTGGTGATTCATCACCCAAAAATAAGTGCTGTGCTGATTGTAGCTGCCAAATACTCAGTCATCAGTTTCCTCCCCGTTAAGCATTTACCGCCTCTCTGACTGTGGTGTAAGCAGATGGCGGGCGGAGAGAGTTAACCATTGATGAAGTTAGTCATTGTTGGAGCGCAGTGGTGGTCTTGTAGCTGCCCAAGGCTTTAGAGACACGTGAGGCCAGGTCTGCAGTCCTCACATTAATGCCTGTTCTTACATTGATGGTAATCTTGGTAGTTTAAGCAAGCAAAAAGCTATAGCTTATAGTTCTTGGAGATCAGTTGAATTTAGTCGCTATTAATGGAAAATAAAATTTGGTTTTCATGTTTGCAGTCTACTTCATCAGAAATTGTTATTCCATGAGGTGAAATGATTTAGTACATCAAACTCAGCTGCAAACTGAACTTGGTCACAGGCATCTGTGCCATTTAGTAACCACACAAGTGTTGTGTTTATTATCTTTCCATTTGTTTTATATGTATACTAATAGCATGTAAATCAAAAATTGTATCAGGTTACATTGTGACTTCAGTAATACAAGCTCAGATTAAATATCTTAATTTTCAATAGTTTTATGATGCACTGTAAAACAGAAAAGACAGCAATTCACATATGCCCTACTAATTCTTCCTAATCTCCTATGTATTGTTAATTTTCCCATTCAAAAATGTCTCTGTCATGAATGCGAACAATGAATCTTACTCCATTTTATCGAAGTCATTCATTACTATATAGATATTTTCATTGTGTTGGTCACTTCAGAGTTTTCTGTTGGGAATAAATTGAACTGCTTCACTGGTTTCTGGTAATAAATATTCTTAATACCTGTGATTCTCTTCATTGCCCTAAAGGTATTAATACCCTTCCTGGGAAAACCAGGCTGAAGTTAAAATTCAGTATTCTGGACGTCCTTTAAGTCTAGTGCCTTCTAAAAACCTATAAATGGTGCCTTGTTTAAAGAAGAAGAAAAAAAGTCTTTCTGGAGCATCCTGTAGCCAGCTCTGGTTTAGTTTGGATGAGTAACATTGTGCTATTTCTGCTTCTACTGTGGTCTTTATATTTTTACTTCAGCTTCGTTCTGACCATGCGTATCTTTGGCCGAAGGTTAATCTGGACAAACCAAAGAGGATATTGGCAGATGGAGGAAATCAGAATTTCTGAACAAGACTATCCCTTTTATTGAGGCACTTTACATCCCTTTTCATTACTTACCCATGTTGCAGCTTGGGGTCTACAGTTAGGAATTACAAAGGGCTGAGTGTACAGCTCCCAACCTGAAATCTTGCTTATCCTTTTGTATGTTGTAATTAGGGCAAGAGTTGCCTTCTTCCATTATACAGGTGAAATATTAGAAAAATCACCAAGTGATGTGTTTTCTTACCTTAGCCTTAGCCCATTTCAGTGCCTATACGTAGGTTAATAAGGGGAATACCTGGTTAATAAGGGGAAGCTTTTTTGCTGGAAACCTAGAGGGCTGATCTTGACCTCGGGGAGACAGCAGCTCTGCTTAGCCCAGGAGCTCTCTGGCCTCTCTTGGCTCTACTGACTATAGGCAAAGATTAAATTCCTATAGCTCATGTGCAAACATTTACATTGTAGACATCCAAATGCAGGAGCAGGGAATATTATCCCTACCTGAAACCTGTTTGTGGTACACCATTATCATGGCAAGTGTCAGTGCTTTTTTTACAATATTCAAAGTACACTCTCTTCAAATATTCATAAAGGCTACTTAAGTCTAACACGCATTTTGTTGTTTTATTGTCATAATAAAAGCAGTTTGACATGCTACTTTCACCATCAGTAAATTTTCTGGATTTTATTCTGTGTAATGTATGTTGGTTCATTGGCTTCAGCTGTAGTGTTTTATCGAGTTTATTTGGTGGTTAAGTTAACTTAAAGTGAACTAAAAACCAGCTCTCAAAACTCACAGCAAGATTTCAAGAGGCACGTTGACCCATGAGTACCATAAGCAGAATAATATTTGATAACTAAGTGCCTCTCAAATTTCATAAGCTACTTATCTGTTAAGGAAGGGGTTTTGTCTAGATTAATTTATCAATAGCAGTAACATATCAGAAATACCATGTTATGATATTTTAAACAGATGATATATTCTGGGTTTTAAGCCGTTGTATTCTAGTTTGGGAGAACTTTTATTTGCATATATCCTTTTGTTTGAGGAAATAAAGTTTAGTGCTAGTTGTGGTTTCGAGATCATCTTGCCCAGCGATGTTCTCTTTCCCTGTTTATACGTGTGCACACACCTGTACAGGGGAGATGCAAGACTCTGGGAATTTAAAACAGAGGGCTTGCTTTTCCTAATTTTTTTTTCCTAGATCCTCTAGTTATAACTTAGATGAAGTAAATGGGTTAATCTATTCAAATTTCTCTCTGTTTCCTGTCATATTTTGGATTTTTTTCTTGTTCCTTAATTTTTACAGTGTTCTGTGTCATTACCAAAAATGTATGTGGAGGGAAAATGAGTGGCATACTTCTTACTATCTATATACCGAAGATTTGGCCTTTCTGCCAGATCTGAAAGATTGAAGGCAAGACCCAAAGACGTCTGTTCCCCAGGAGGATTTGACTGCTTGTTTGAGAATAGCCGGACTAATTCTTTTACTGGACGAAGCTGATCTGTAAGGGTAATACTGGAAAAAGTGTCTTGCATCATTCACAACCTTTCAAGCAGGAGAGGCTTATTGAACTCAACATGAACTTAACGATACCTTTCCAAGAACCACCAGTTACCGTATGTATCGTCTTTGTTGTACACAATTGCTACTGCAAGTGCTGCATTATCTTCTTAAGACGTATTTCTGTATCTTGAAAGAGTTACAGAGTAAACTAATTTTCCAGAGATAACTGGCTTAGCCTCACAATGATAAACATATCCCTCTATGATAGTATTCTATTATTTCAGGATGTAAGGAAGATGTGATTTGAAATGTCATGATTTTGGTGTGTAATCAATATTTCTAAGATCAATTGTACCATGTGCGTTAATATTGTTCTGTATACAGAAGTCTTTGGAGACAGGTAGGATGAAGGCAAAGCATGAATTAGGTTTTACTTGCCAAATTTCTTCTTCTTCCTAGATCTATATCGTATGTAATACTATAAAAAGTTTGGTTGTTTTGTCTTATTAAGGTTCCTTAATCTTTCACATTTAGGTACATCAAGGCCAGCATTTTGAAACAGCATCGATGCCTGAAGCAGGACACAGTCTGCAAATTCAGGCTGAAACAGATGTTCTTTCTCTTTTGAGATGCTGAGTATGAATAAATAACCTGAGATTTCCCTCAATAGATTCCCACATTTTGTAATTTTTTTTGGCAGCCAGCCAGCCCTACTGTTGTAACTATCAGCCCTGTTGGGACATATTTTTAATAGTCAGAGTGGATCAATTGGTAAGTGGCTTTCTTGGCCGTTTGGAAAGCTGTTCCCTCAGAACAGGAGTCATTAGTTGGTTCAGCAACAGCCCTGGTCACTCTAAGCAATGCATGCATCCCACGGGACTGGTGTCTGGGCTGATCCACTGTCTAATGTTATGCTGAACACATAATACATCATCAAATGAAATAAGCAAATTTTAGAGGATGATCTGTTCACATACAAAACAAAATTAAAATTTGGGAAGCAAAATCTGCTTCCTTTAATCTACGAGTGTATTGGATTTGTTGTATTCCTCCACATAGCACAGCCACTTAGTTAGTCTTTGAACTAACACAGCTGGCTTTGTAAAGTCCAAGTGATGACCTTTCAGTATGATTGTTAACTTACTTTAAATTTAATAAAATTGCAATATCTGTGACAGACAGTAAAATATAACTGTTATTTTCCTTCCATATAAGAAGAACTCGCTTTTTAAAAGGGAGGGAAGGGAAGAAAACGGTGATAAAGCTTGTCATTACATTTCAGGGTAATAAAGCAATAAAGCTATCAATTATATCCTATGCAGGCCCTAGATTAGTTAATAGTTGAATATGAATTGCTGTCTAAGCTGTAGAGTCATTGGATTTGAAGTTAAACAGAATCCTCAGAAATGCTCAGTGCACTTGAGGAATAGGCCCTTGTATATCTAAGTTCTTGTTACCATGTAATATGATGAAGTACCTCATCTGTCTGTGAAGACCACCTGGTTTTATATTAACTGTGAGTCATTCTATTAAAGTCTTGTAATGGGATTATAAACAGTCTTTTCACAGCACTGTTGTCGTGTTAAATGATGTCCATGTCAGCTAGTCGCTTGGACACCTAGTCATACGCAAGTGTGAATCTGACTCTCCTTTTCTCCTGATTCTCTACACAGCAAAATAAATGGTTATTTAGCCTGATCTGTTCCTGAAGTGGAACGTCAATAGGGATTTCGGTGCCAGAATTCAAAACTGAAATCCTTAAATCTTCTGTTTGAACACAAAAATTTGGAGGAATGTAATATATATATATTTTTAATAATATGTTACATTTCTTGGGGCCTAAAATCTTGTTTATGTGTATGTGGTCCTTTTAAAAGGCAGAGCAGCTCAGTGATGTGTGCATCTAATCAGGACTAGGAAGAGAGGTGATCTGTATATCTCCTGTTGAGGATATCTGACCTGGCAGTTGAGATGTTAAAACTTTTACTGCTCTGGCTCAGACTCTGCTTTAGATGCCCTGAAACCTTGTATTTTAAAACACAGAAATAACAGGTAATATTCCTGCCCTCTTCTTTACCTAGAAGCATGGATCACTTAACCACTAATGATGTGGAAGACCTGGGTTCAGTTTGCACCGGTGCCTGAAGAGATTCAAATCTGTCTCCCACACTTGCATGGAGAGCTCTATTTATGAGCCTTTTTATGGTTTACGAGATGCAGTTATGAAGCTGTTCTGAGATGGGATCCTTCTGATGCATCCTTTTCAAACTGGTCTGCTTTACAGGTTTTAAGATTTACAGGACAGGGAAGAGAGAGAGAGAATATTTTGATCGCTGTTTACTTGCTAGGCAAATTTTCAAGACTGTTGTTCTCAATGGGATTTTTCTCTTAACTGGACATGTATTACCAGACAGGTAATTCACGACATCTTGATTCTGAGAGAGACAGACAATTTTAGCATCTAATTCCTGCTGTGTGCTATTCGCAATCTACCCACATGCCACATTTGGCACGCAGGCCAGAGGTTGCTGACAGCTGTGCTAGAGGAAGGCGGGCCCACACCATCTCACGCGTTGCTTACAAAATACCCTTCATTGATTTCTAGTGATTAGCTAAAATAACATGGGACCAGAACTCAAGACTCCCTCTTCAATGTCTCCTCATTGAGGAGTAGTCATTATTTTCCTATAAAATGCAAAACAAAGGTCGATGTGGGACTCAGGTCTCCCAAATGCACCTTCCTTGTTTTCAGGAAGGACTTCAGGGCTGTAGAAGAGGACTCCGGTGCTGGAGTCTGGTGGCAGGTGGTGAGGATGCTGGGTGGCTTAGCCCAGCACCAGCAGGACAGGCAGTGGGATGTTCTGCTGCTTTGAGAGACCACTTCCCTGCTAGCTAAGTTAGGTGGGTTTCTGTTCAGTGTGATGGGTTTTATTTGTTGGTTTGGGGTTTTTTTTTCCTTACAAAGTTAATCTGAAGTGCTTAACTCTCTCTAGTCTATAATTAATGAGGGCATAGGAAACCTTCCTTGTCATCAGAATTTTCCGTATTTGCTCATTTTCATAGCTGCTTCAACCTTTCTTTGGAAAACTGGCCTGTTCAGAGTTGGAGATGCAAGCGGTAGACCCGTTGTTCTTTGCTGGTGCGGCGGTTGCTGTGAAGTTTGTTGCTTGGGAAGTACGCACAAGATGAGCTCCTTGCCATGGCCAGCGTATCTGTAAAGATGAGCACTATCTGGCAAATTTGCTCCTGTGTAATGAATTGCAAATCATGGACTAGACAAGCTGTTGAAGCAGCAAGGAGAGTACTGCAAAAGTGTGTTATATATGCCGTCAGAGCATGATTTTCATTTATACCATCACTGTGCCTCTAAAATATTTTTTGGCGGGTGAGGGAGTGGTTGGCTCCGTACCAACCAAGAAGGGTAACCTCTATTGTGGAATGACAATACCATAGGGAGGACATTTAGAGCTGGTCCAGAGGAGGGCCACAAAAGTGATCAGAGGACTGGAACAACTCTCCTGTGCAGAAAGACTGAGAGAGTTGGGGTGGTTCAGCCTGGAGAAGAGAAGGCTCCAGGGAGACCTTACTGCAGCCTTTCAGTACTTAAACAGGGCTTATAAGAAAGACAGAGAAAGACTTTTTTACCAAGGCCTGTAGTGGCAGCACAAGGGGCAATGGATTTAAACTGAAAGAGGGTAGATACAGATTGGACATAAGGAAGAAATTTTTTACGATGAGAGTGGTGAGACTCTGGAACAGGTTGCCCAGAGAAGCTGTGGATGCCCCATCATTGCAAGTGCTCAAGGTCATGTTGGATGGGGCTTTGAGCAACCTGATCTAGTGAAAGATGTCCCTGCCCATGGCAGGGGGGGTGGACTAAATGATCTTTAAAGGTGCCTTCCAACTCAAACCATTCTACAATTCTATGATACATTTGTGCATAGATGTGAAGGATAGTAGAGGTGAAATGGAGCAAAAATGGTGAGTGTACTGACATTTGGAAGGGGGTACCTGAGCTAATCAGCACAATTACACTGTGGCTTTGCCCCAGGTAGCACCACAGAGGAACCACGACCCTATCTGCTCAAGTGTTGCTCTGTGTCAGAAGCTGTCTTCTGTATTGCTTGAATGCAGAAGTCTTGAATTATTGAAGCAAACTTGTGAGACGCTAAGCCATTTATGAAACAGCTGCACTTTACAGCTTTTAGTTTTCTCATGTTAGATTTTCATGGCTGTAACATGCATTTATGTATATATTAAAGCTAGAGATACTCTTTTTAATTCAGTGGGGAAAAAAACCCCTAAACCTAAGTGTGAATTCTCCTATTTAATTTGTAATATATTAAGAGTTGTCAGTACTAATTAGTGCTGTAAAATAGCTTAAACATAAGACCCACGTGTCAACAAGAGTAATAGTGTCTGTGTCTCAGGAGAAACAGAAACTTGAGCATGTCTACTCAGAGATGTATTTGGTGTGCTCATCTTCATTTGGTTGTGCACGGTTACGATGATTAGTGGAAAAACAGAACGATTCAATTTATACTTCTTTTAAAGTTACCTCATGCACCACTCCCAAAGTAAATTAACACGTCAGTTTTGCATGTAACTCAAGTCTTCCTTCTGAGTCAGAGCAGCAAAGCAGCACATGTGCAGGGATCAACTCCTGCACCTTAAACCATGGTGCTCCCTGGAAAAGTAAGGAAGAATATTTGGAAATGCTCAGTAGCTTTGGATCCTTCACGTAAGCTTTGGCTGTTGAGTAGGGCGAATCCATGTGTCTGTGTATGCATCTAAAAATGCGACAATAAATTTTCAGAGTCAATGGACACACACAGTTAAGGACCTTCTTTCTTTGACCGTAACGATAATTTTCACTCAAATACGGGGAGTGATTTCAATGATGTGGCAAAACATCAGCTCCATAGCCAGTACCAGGTGTCATGTCCTGTTGCATCTAATGTGGGTATGTGTGACAGTGGTTACCCTGACATCACTGTTACGATGTTACACAGCATCACGCAGCAGGCAGCCTGTTTATTTCTGTATTAAAAATGAAATAAAGCGTTACAGAAGCTTTTTACCAGCACGAAGCAAAGCACGAACTTTTTTGTTCTGGCCCCTCTGTGCTTGCAAGAGGTGCTTGTATGTGTCTTTTGCTGGCGTTTGCGTAGGCGGCAAATAGCCAGCATCATCACCTTGTGCCCTCGGAGGTGTGCTGGCATACCCCAGCCGCTGCCAGCGCCTCCCCGTGAGGGTGCCAGAGCCTGTCCCCCAGCTCCATGCCATCTTCCGTGCTCCGGGAGGTCTCAAATGGCACCACGTGCCTATGCCTGGGCATCCAAATTGAGCCCAAATCCTTTGGCTTAGTGAAAGAGCCAAGGGTAAACTTTCTACAAAATGTTGTGTTGTTAACAAAGGAAAGGGGTGGGGAGGAGGCAGGGAAAAGGGATTTAGGTCAACCAAAAACTTTTGGGAATTGATTTCAAATTCACTAGCTTGTTATAATCAGTAAAAAAATAACAAAAAGATCAGAAAATAACTGGTGTGTGTTCTTTGACTGCCTAAATATTAAATAGGTCAACGTGCATCATTAATGATGGTTCATTTTAGCATTTATCTCCCACCCCACCCCCTTTCTTTTTTTTTAAACAGAAACTTCTAAAGAGCTTGAAAATAAAATAAAACTTTTCATTCCGTTGAAAAATAATTTGTGGACCAAAATAAAAGGGTTCTTTTCTCCTTTTCCATTTCTTCCACTTTTTCTTTGGACAAGCAAGAGAAATAGTTTGTGCCTTGTTGCCCCCATCACCATGGGGAGCATATAGGAAGTTTCCATTAAATTAAAATATGTATCTCTTAAGGGGACTCAAGAGAATTGTTTTACCTACAGTTTAGCTTCAGATGTCTAATCTGGTATTTTATATGTATTGCTTGTTGTCAAAAACCAACAATTTTGTCTCTGACAGAATTTAATTTTAAGGACTGTCATATATTCCGAAGTTGATGTAAGCTTAGGAAACAAAAAGTTATTAAGCTGCTGTTACGAACACTTTCTTTGAAAATTGATGTTTCTTCTGTTTAAAAACAATTAGTCCTCTGGAACAAACTTAGAGTGATGTCATCCATAACTAATAGCACAGTGATCATATTAGTTTTGTATTACTCTGTTCTGAGAAAAACAAGTAAATACCCAGTTTCTTCTGCTGTGCAATAAAAATCACTGTGGTGTTGTTAGCTATTAAAAAAATAATAATTTTAGTTTAGTTGCTGAGATATATATTAAGATTAAAAGTATAAAGAAATAAGAATATGAGTGTGTACAGTTGTCTCAGATTTCAGATGTGATAGTTTCAGATAATGAGAGTTGTTATAGATACACACTGCAGGCTTTACTTTAGAGCAGGAAAATTATTGTGAATAATGATAGATTTTGTTCTATGCTATTTATATTCAGTACCCTTAAAAATCAGAAAGAATAAAATGATATAAATATGTTGTTATTATTATATTTAAAAAATCCCCCTGCATTTTGCCTTCTGTAAAGTGGAAGTAGGCTGTATTATCCCCATCTAAAGGAGATTTCTGAAGACTAATCAGCTTGCAATAATCAGTAAGTGGTTAGTATTGCCATAGGATAGGAACTGAAACAAGGAAGTCTTCACAGTCAGCTCCAGAGTATTGCATTAAATGGCCTGTACCTGAGTGTTTGTCTGCTGATCCACGTATGGTGTCAATAGGTTGTCCATCTCATGATTCATAGCCTATCATCTTATTTATCCTTTAACTGTTATTTTTATAATATATATAAAGACTCAGAGAAGGTGGGTTAGGTTTTTATTCTTGGTCTTTTCTTCTGTAGCAGTAAGTACTGTGATGTACCAGGTCAGTGAGTTGAATCAAAATCCATTCCAGAGGCATTAAAAACTAATTTTCCAAATATACATATTCATAGTTTATATAAGAGCACATTCACTTTTGGGAGAAAAAGTCAGAAATAGCCATCCCAATTCTCCCTGCCCAAAAGCTACGTTAAAAGAACATTAGTAAGCCTGAACGATGAAGCAATCTGCCTTTGGGCAGTGTTAGGAGGAGGGCTGTCTGTGCTAACTTTGATCAGACCCTGTAGCGGGCAATTACTGCAATACGCACTTCTTGTCTTCATTTTTTGTGGACGGGTGTTGCGGAGGGACTGGATGTTTCACCAGCGGGTTTCAGGGATATCTGCTGACAGCAGAGGAATGGTGAACCTCAGTGGCTTCGGGTCCCGTGCCAGGCGCAGGCAGGGCGTTTTGCTTTACTTGGCACAAACCCTTTTGTCTGGTCACTCCAGGCTTGACCCGTCTCCTCTCCTCTGGGCTGGGACACTCTTCCTCACATCCAGCGAGCCCCGCGGCCTTCCCAGCCAACCCCACCACCCAGGGAGATGAGCACCATTTCCTTCCCGCCCTCATCTTCATCTCGTAGTCCTCCTAGTTGCATCTGAGGTGACATTAGGTCACCTAATGGCTTGCTTAGGATTTAAAATGACTAATTTCCTTAATTCGCAGACTTGCCTTGCATGACCCCTTGGAGCCCCAGTCTCTTTGCTAACGGTATCCCAGTCTTCCCAGCCAGGACTCGCTATCAGTTTCCTCTCTGAGACAGCGCCAGACCCAATATCTGCGTTTTGTCTGCCTCTGTAGGGCTTTTTTCCAGCCAGTGTTATTCTTCTCCTCCCAAATTTGGCTCTTTTTCCTTCTTTGAGGTCAGCTGATGTCCTCCTCAGTGCTGCCCGGTCCCAGAGGAAGGGTGGCAGTGGGAAGCAGGAGGAGGAGTTCAAGGGGATTAGAGGCGAGATTGTTGCACCCAGTTTAACGAGCCTGGGGTAGAGCCACCCGCACTCGGAGGATGAGAGGTTTTGGCTATACAAATTCAGGCCATGGACCCTCAGTACCAGCGAACAGTACTGGGCGTATTTGTTTTACTAGGACCAATAGCTAGTTCTGGGGGAGGTGGTCCTGGAAGTCTGTTTGAGGAACAGACACTGGAAAGTGCTAGTTTTAGTAAAAATTCTTTGAATTTTTTCTCTCTGAAGTGAACCTTTTTTTTTTCCTACCCCCAAACCACTGAAAGGCTTAATTTCGGTCAAATACAACTATAGTTAGTTCTACTCAATGTATTTATTTTAGTAAAGAAAAGTGTGTCGAAATTGAGTTGCAATCTCAATTGAGATGTCAGAAGAACAAAATGAACTTAAACTTCGGCTTGAAGGACAGTAAACAGAAGAAGGAGGTTCATTTGGGAAAATGAATCCTTCTGGTGGAAATTAAGATGAACAAAGACAAGCAGAGAGAGACAGAGAGAAACCTAGTTGCAGTGTATGGATAACATATTAGATGTGAGTTTCAAGCATGGCACCTCCACCACCAGTCCTGATGTATTTGTCAGATAGGTGTAGAATTGTTGAAGTAGTTCATGGGTATCTGCATACCTCAGAGGACATGTGAGGAAGACTGAGTAATGAGGAATAATTGAAAAGAATTAACTGCCCAGTCTTTTATGCCTTTTTCACATCAGCTGTATTTAGTGGGCGCACGCAGTCCTCTTGCGGTATCTGGCAGTGCTTGCCCAAGGAAGAATGACTTGGAAGTGCAAGACCAGTTTGTGAGTGCTGAGCTCCAAGGCTGGTGGGGACATGGCTGTGTTTTGTCTGGAGCTGGGCAACAGCTTGCAGGTGGTTGAAGAGTATAAATAATAGTTTCATGCATTATTTGTCATAGTCCTTTTTTGCTAATACATTTATGAATATTTTGTGATGATGTGCAGAGTAGGAAAATATTTACCAAATCTTTGTATCAAAATTTTAACTTGTGGATCTTTAGCAAGTTGTTGGCTGCAAATTTTTCTTCAGGCTTTCATTGTTTTTCAGTGCAAGTTGGTTTGTATGGAAACATTGAATGCTTCCATGTTAGATAAAAATAAATCTTAGAATAAAATTTGAATGTTTTCACCTAGAAATGTAAATGCTGCTGAGTACTTTTTTCAAAAATGACTTTCACTAAGCCTTGCTAATTTGGTGGAGCTCTCTATCAGCTAACCTGCTTGTAGGTACTTGTGGAAAGTTCCTGATGTATTCCATGTCAGGCTAAGTAACTAGTCTAGATTGACAAAACAAAATTCATTTAAAAATCCCAATGTATGTCTAGTACAATTTTTCTTATTATTTTCTAATCTAAACATCAGGGACTCAAATTTATTAACTCAAGTTTTTGGATAAACTAAATGGAAAGATTCTGATTTAAAATTGGACTAGAGAACAAACTAAGTGAAATCAAAAAGGGGAAGAATTACCCCAAAAACATGGGGGGAAACTTAGGAGGAGAGTTGCTAAGTGGATGTATGAAATTCTTGTTGTCTGGGATTTTATCAACTAACATTTTCCTAAATCCCAAAAGTAATTCTGAATTGGGGGCAATATGATATTTTTTCATGGTATTTTACCTCCCCTTTAACAATTATTTGGGCATCTGCCATTTGTTCAGAAATTATTCTCAAATCTAAAATGGATTAGTACAAGGAATGCTAATATACTATCAATATTCTTTATATGCTTAAGCAAGTAATATTGCAAGCAACGTCTTACACTGCTGTTGTTCCACACCTTTGTTAGACTCGTTTCTCTTGAAGAGTTGTGTCATAGCAATGGGCATAAATTAGTTTCTTTCAACAGATTCTTCCTTTGATAGAGCATTCTAGTAACACTGCTCAAATATAAATAATACATCTAAACTGAACATCTAGTTTTCTGAATGCATAAATGATTTAGCGATTGAGGGGGTAGGTTTTGTTGCTTTTCAAAAAAATGGCGACAGGCCCATGTAGAGTTTGAGATACTGAGAATTTGGCCTCATGTTTAAGAAATGTATAATTTTTACATTTAATGTACCAGATAATACAGAGGCTGATTACTTTATTGGGCTGTAGAAGTCTGTAATCACTTGTTCTCCTTCTGTGCCATTGGAGAAACCCTTTGGTAAACCTGTCAGTTTTGGGACAGAAGAGTTAAATGCCAAGTAACCTTAATACTTACTCTGTCTTTGCAAATGTATTATTTAAAAATAAGTCATTTCACACTAGATGTATTTGCGTTCATTGTTAAACATGTTTAAAAATTAATGCTGTTTGCATAGGGATCTCCCTTCATTTTGAAGCACATTTCCCCAGTCCTAGATTGAGCTGTTACTAAAGGTTGCAGCACACGGTATTTTTTTGTTGTTGAAGTATTGTGGAATAACACCGTAGTGTGACTGTTCAGGAAAAGTTAAAAGATAATTTTTACAGTCTTGGAGCTTGAATTTTGCTTGTCTTTTTATGAATAGTTGATTTGAATTTGGTCTCCCCAGCTCTTAGTTAATTCTCTTTTATTTTGGGCCATCTTCTGTAGGTTCTACACATTTAGCAACACTCTGCTAACAAAGGCCACCTGTGCCTCATAGTGTGTGCTGAGTTTCTTTTGCCTCTTCAGACTCACAAAGAGAATAGAAATTTTATTTTTAGGCCTTGAGGGTTGGAAACATCCACTTCGAAATCAAACATCCAAGTGTTATGCAGAGATAATACTTTAAGTGAATCACGAGTACTTTAAAGTGGGTATCTCTCAGTCTGTCGTGTTGAATTGATTCCAATTTGTTTAAATGCATTTCCATTGAATACCTTTTTATTTTAATAATTCCTGGACTCTACCCTCTGTGTTTCTCGGTGCCAACTGGTGCTTTTTACAAAAGCTTCAATGGGAGTTGCTGTAACAGAGTCTGACTGAACCTTACTTGGGAGTGCCATCTCTTGGGGATCTCTTTTCTTCCTTGGAACACAAATTTAACCTTGACCCTGAGCAACCATTTCTTGAAAAATAATAGTAAGCCAGTTTTTAATTTATGCTTCCAGAAAAAAAGCAGAAAGATCCAGCTGTCTTGCATTTTGCTCTCTTCTTCAGCATGACCTCCTGCATTTGTCCAACGCATCCGAGCTGAGCAGTTCTGTCAGCCTGGGAAAGCCTGCAGCAGCAGCCTCGAGCAAAAAGGCATAAATGCCTGTTTGCTTGGTGCTTTTGCATTTGGAAACAAATTTTTAAGTATTTTGCTCAGTTTTAGTTTTCGGCTGTCTATGTGTTCGCCCTTCTGATTTTATACAGCTGTCTGTCACCACTGTACTGGTGTACCCCTCATGTACAGATTAATAATGATAGCTGCATCTCAAAGTGAGCATAGTTGAGTCTTGGATGTGTCTTCTTTTCAGGGGGATAGCAGAGTGTTTCAAGTAGAGGTTGTAGAGGTTGTTTAGTTCACTTGTTTGCAGGTTGTATTACTTCTTCCTTTTCTTAGAGTATTTCGTTGCTTTGGTTGAAGTGGAGATTTTCAGGCAGAAACGTGAGTGTTGTGAATGTAATTTCTCATGATGGGAAGGTGTTTTCAAAAACATTTTTTCCTAGTATTTTAAAGAGAGTTCACTCCTAGATTAGCAAGATAAACCAAAAAAGACTCTGAGTAAAGCACTGGGTACTTGAGCCATAACTTACAGGGCTCTTTGAAGTGCCCAAGCTGCTGCTTACCTCAGCTAGCCATGTGCCAACCTTTCAGACTCTGCAAGTGCCTAGTTGGGGCCTGACAGGACAAAACCCGATACAGGCAGGTACACTTCATGGCAAGCACCTACAGAACTGCAGTTTTGGGGGGATGAGCTTTCTACCCTTGTCTACAGAAAAGATTAGGAAAATATTCCATTTTAATTTGAAAAAAACAAATTGTATACCAAAGGTGAACATACCATATCCTAAACCCAATCCACCTGCACATCTCATGGCGTTAGAGTTGTAAGCACATCTGTGTGCTATGCAGAAGCAAAATTACTTCTGCTAGAGCAAGTGCTTTTTGTCATTTCAAACCTAGCATGAGTTTCTTTTACTGTCAAGTGTTAGAAAATCGGTAACCTGCAGAATATTCCTCATTATTTAGATTTCACCCTCCAAGTGTGATGATCAGAGCTGAAAGCTGCTCTAGCTGGGCGCGGTTCTGCACTGCCTGCCCAGAAGACTGCATGCCTGCACTGCCCGAGCCTTGGCGTTTTGGTATGGCAGTGGCAACGACATGGTTAAAATTGTGGGTAGCTTTTCAGAAGGATTTTCTCATCTCACTCTCCTTTAACTCTGACAAAACAAAATCATCCTGCCTGAAATTTCTCCTGCCAGAGCAGAATGAGGTGGGGCAGCACGATAACAACCAAGGAGGGGTTTTGTGTGATTTGACTGAAGAGTTAAACACTTAGCAATTTATTTTTTAACTTCCTGTCCTCAAAGCCAGCTTATTTTATAAATGCTAAATTTAGTCTGTTCGGTTTCCGTCATCAAGGACAGCTTTTTTGGTATGCTTTCTTACAAATTGTTTGACCTTGGGAGATTGCTGCCAAAAAGGAAGAACACTTTAAAAGCTGACAACTGATTGTTGGAGGTTTGTAAACTCTCTTGTGTGGGAGCAATAAAACTGCACAAAGGCATGAAGGCTCACTGAAGCTTAGTACCTTGTGAAGTTGATGAACTGCAAGGCATCAGGATGAGTTGCTGAAAACAAAATGATCTTTGCTTTTTCAATGTTTTTAACCTCCGCTGTGTGGAAACTGAGCTCTTCTTGGCTTGGTCATGGGTGATAGACAATGCTGGTACACAGAGAAGATTGCCATGAGTAGAATAAGAGAGTGGAAAGGGGCTGTTGCAAAATTTCCTCCCAAGTAAGTTAAGAGGAGGTGGAGTTCAGGAGGCTGGAAAGAAGATGAAGTAGAACTGTGCAGGAAAGGATGGCCATCCAGCACATAAGACATTATCAGCCATAACTTCACCATGCTTCGCTGAGGGTCTTGTGGTTGGTTGTGTGGCTGACTGGTTGTTTTTCCATAATGGTCGGGGAAAAGGGCAGTAAGGAATGCTTTTTTACACAGCCAAAAAAAGCTTTGTGAATAGGGAAATCACGTGTTATGTTCCTGGCGGCGTTTATTAACGGCAAGCTAATGAAACAGAGCACTGCAGAGAATACTGGTGTACAGCTTTAAAGGGCAGGCGCAAAAAGTATGAGCCAAGAGGACTGACTAATAGAGGCTGCAGCTTTATTAAAAAGCCTTTTCTAGCAGGGTGCCATCCTAACGTGCCTTCCAGTTCTGTTTCAGCCTGGATTTGAGTGGATGGTGAACAGCGTAAGGATGTGACGGCAGTGTTGCAGAGACAGGCATTGCTGAGATTTGTCTCTGAGTCCCAGCTGGAGGTAGGGCTGAAGTTGTCCCTCTCCTTTGTACCAGCAGGCAGGAGCAGTGAGATGAGGGAAGCCGCGTGGAGCTGTACCCCTTCATGTTGAATTTCCACAGTCTGGGCTGGCATCGAGGGCAGCCCACTGGGTTACAGGGACCGCAGGCTGAACCCTTTCTAACCCACCAAATGCTCTGGAAGCTGCCAAACTCTCAACAACAGAGTTAGACCCCTGAAACCAAAACGAATTTTGCAAAACCAACACAGACACTTTTGGGAGCCAGACGGGGAAAACCTGTTTCAGATGCCCAAACTAGCAATCAGCTGAGCCCACACCATCACAAGAAGCCCAGTTCACTAGATGAGGATGGAAAAGGAGGAACAGAGAGGCAGAAGTAAAAAACACGCAACCATTTGTTTTTCATCCAGTTGACTTTATGAGCTGACAGAATGGCTGAAGGTATACCTCTGAATATCGCAGCCATAGTGTTATGACCTTCTCAATTAGAAAAGATGCGGCTCCATTAAATAAAACCAACAGCAACACTCATCGTCTAGGGAAATGAACAGTTAATTCTCAGTTAATAACATTCTGGGGAGATGCTAAGAAATAGTGTGCTGAGAATTCAGCCATCCCTTTTGGTTCATTGCTACTCTTCGTCCCGTAGTTCCTAACTGTGGAATAGTCATCGTCATTGGGAAAGATTTGCTTATACCATCCATTTTCAGAAAATAATGATAATTTAATGTTCAAAGTTTTGATTCAAATACAATTTAAATAGAGCTTTGGCAGCTTAGATAAAATCTGAGATCGTGGAGAAACATCTATACTGCTCGTAGGTCACTATAAAGGAGCGTGAGTTGTTGGGGTAGATCTCTTTGTTCACCACCACCAGAACAAAATATAACACTTGTTTACAATTTTTATCTTAAGTACAGGATGTACAAACCTGTTTTGATAAGGATCCTGCTGTCTTTTGTAATGTTGACTGACATCAGTTACAGCCTGAATTTACCAAAGAAAAGGCATTCTTAGTCTTAGAGTTTTGGCAGTGAAAGGAGGTCATTGAAGGGCATACCAGTTTTCATCCTGTTTGGAGAAATTCATGAAGGGATTGTAAAAGTTTTGAGTTTATTTTCACCACTGAAGACTGAAATAATAATATCAACTGTATTACCATAGTACATAGAGACTGCATGGCCCCTCCAGCAGCTCTGGACAAGAAGAGGGTACCTACCAAAAGGTAGATGCAATATAAGGAATGTACAGTACAAAAGTAAATGCAGAAGAGCTATTAAAACAGAAAGTGATTTGTATGATAGACTGCAGTTACCTGTTACTTTTTTCCTTTTTTTTTAATTCCCAAAAGACTAGGTGTAATTACTATAGTAAAACAAAGGCCTGTTCTTAGCACAATCTAGACAAATCTGTAAGTCATGACCTGTGCTTTGTCTGAAAGACAATTGACTCTATCCATGGAACAAGTACTTTGTGTGGCATCAGCTACATAAGGGTTTGGTGTTCTTCCTTACTCTTCCTGTAAGGGACCTGATGCTGCTTGCTGCAAAGGCAGGTGGGACTTTGGGGAAGACTGCACCCGGTTTGGTGATGGACTGCTTTCGAGGTCCGTGTGGATCCCTTGTGTCCAGTCTCAGAAGTATCCCAGAAGTCAGAAGACTCCTGGGAGCAGTTTGACATGCATATGCTGGGTATATCAAGTCCCCAGTGCCCTCAGAGCACTTCAGGGCACTCTGAAGAGCAATGGAAGACAGCAGCAGTGGGGTAATCCATCCTTCAGCTCACAGAGTAACAAGTTGTGCTGCTGAGGCAGGCGGCATTGGGTCAACCTGAAAGCTACCTCTGGCACCCAGGGGAAGCCTGGAAGTACGTCAACATGTAGGATTTTCTCCGTGGCACATTTATCTGCCCTGTGGATGGAGCTGGCGATTCGTACTGCTTCTAGGTGACCCTTGCCCAGCCATGTGCACAAGGGGATCCCTCATCTCCCTTGTACACGAGTTGATCCCATTTATCCCCCTTCTCTCAAACATTTAAGATAGAAGATGTTGCCTTTGGCCTTACGAAGATTTGGGTATAGCCTGTGCAGGGTGTCCCTCTCTGCCTTGCCTTCACTCTCCCACCAATCTGTTTAGTTCAGCAGAACCAGTCTGTTTGCCCATTACATGTATAAGACTTGTCAAGATTTGGCAAATGAACTACTTGTGCCGTGTATGTTTATGGTTTTGTCTTTATCATGGCACATATGGTATGCCTAATGCGGAATCTCATTACTGACAACAGCCAGGATAAGGTGTTTCAGAGGAAGTTACCAGGAATCATCCCTGGGCAATTCCCATTGTCTCTATAAAGGGATTTTTTGCTTTTGTTATTTGTATTACAGCAGAACAGCAGGGTCCAGGGGCCGGATGAATTGGGGTCCCTTTGTTTTAAGTTGATTTGTGTATGAATAGAGGAAGAGACTCACTGTTCCAGAGATGTTCTTGCTTTCAAATGGAGGAAAATGTCAGATCCAAGAACCAGTCTAAATCATCTGAATAGATGGGATCTACTAGAACCTGTCATCTTTCAGCATGCCAGGGATAATATCCACTTAGGCTGTTATTATTACAATTTTTAATATTAGTGTTTCTATTTGCCTTTTGCAATAGAACTCCATTCTGTGATGAAATTTGGCTCTGACTCAAAACCAGGAGGGTTCTCCATGAAAATATTTAACATAGCTGACTATAAAAATCCCAAAGTGAATTCATAGCTTGCTTGATTGTTAGCTTATTTGGAGTAGACGAACTAAAATATTTGTGGCTTAAATTTTTCTGACTTAATGTTTTTAGATACTTAGCAAGTACTATAATCTAGAGATAGAGAGAATGCATTTAGAGCTGCTTAGGTACCATAAAAAGATTGCTTGTTAGATCTGTATGTGGAATAATTGCTTTGGGTCAAGTGAGATTTGAAGTTGCTTGGCAAATGTTTTTTATTGAGGTTGGTTTTCTGTCCTACAGCACATAACAGCGTGTGTGTGCCTGTAGAGAAGCTCTACTGCAGCGCAGTGCCATGGAGGTACTTAGCTGAGGAGCTGAGAGCTGTGCTTTGTCTTACTACCAGGTTATCGATGGGCATTTCCTTCCTTGCTCTGCCTATTGAAAATTACTTGAAAAAACATTTTTAAAGAGTAGTTATTAATGATGCACTGTCAAAAAGGAAAGATATATCAAATGAGTTTCTCCAGGGATCTATCTTTGGCCTAGCATTATTCAAAAATTCTATTAACCTCTTTGATGATGGAAATAAGGAATAAAACTATAAAAATAGCAGATGGCACTAGTCTAGAATAAATTTAGACCAACCGGCTTTGAAAGAGTTGGTCTAGAGCATAAAATTATTTTGCGAAGTCAGGAAAATGGTTCTTAATTAGTATGGAAAAATAAAAAAAATTAAAATTATAACAATGGGGAAGGCTATCTAATGTGCTAATTCAGAATAATGAATTGCTGTAGCCATTGCTGCCTGTAACAGGGCAACCATTCAAGTATGGGTCTTTGTACTGACCTGTAAGTTCATTATCAGTAACCATGCAGAATGCAAAAAGTCAAACATTGAACTGAAGGACTGTGTTTAGTGTAAGGCACCACCTTCTGAAAAGCGGTGTGGTCAAAACTGCAAAGATCGCTGCAAAGAGCAACCAAGAGTGTTAAGGCTTGTTCTTTTAAAGCTGAGTTATGACAGAAAGAAGAAGCAAGGTCTGCCTACTCTAGAAGAAGGTAGACAAGTACGGGGAAATTACAGTCTTCAAGTATGCAGAAAGTTGTTTGAAAAATGACGGTGACCGGTTTCTCTTCGTGTCCGTTGGAGATGACAAAAGAGAGTAACGCTGTAGCTTAAAGTTAGATGTTGGGAAGAAATGTCCTGTCAATATAATAGCGGTTACCTGTGGAGATATTAAAATTTCTGTCACTGATGACTTTGCGTAGTGCAAAGAAACAGGGTGATTTTGTACAGTTAATCCTGCCACCTTCTAAGAAATGGGAGTAGAACTTTTTTTTAATATTCTGTTTAAACTGAACATGTCTGTGCTTTCTAGCATGATTTCTCCTTTTAAATTATGAGCTGACACAAGAAAAGGAAACAAATCCTGTGGCTTTCATGACCAAGTTGTGTGATGTGCCTTAGCAATTGAGTGTGCAAGTCATCTTTAGCCACATATGTAACCATGTCCCTTTGTCCTTCCTCAACAGTCTCCAAACGTCCACAACTACCCAGATATGGAAGCTGTACCCTTGTTACTAAACAACATGAAGGCAGACCCCGCGGAGGATTCATTATCTACAGACCATTTCCAAACACAGACTGAACCAGTGGACTTGTCAATAAACAAAGCCAGGTCATCCCCTACAGCAGCTTCATCTTCACCAGTTTCCATGACAGCATCAGCCTCCTCCCCTTCTTCTACTTCTACTTCTTCTTCTTCTAGTCGGCCAGCTTCATCACCCACAGTAATAACATCGGTATCCTCAGCGGCATCTGTACCGTCAGTATTAACTCCAGGTCCTCTTGTGGCCTCTGCATCTGGTGTTGGAGGCCAGCAGTTTTTGCACATTATCCATCCAGTACCACCTTCAAGCCCCATGAACTTGCAGTCCAACAAAATGAGTCATGTGCACCGTATCCCTGTGGTGGTACAGTCGGTACCTGTTGTCTATACAGCTGTGAGATCACCTGGGAATATGAACAACACTATAGTAGTACCACTGTTGGAGGATGGGAGAAGCCACGTCAAAGGTAAGGTGGAACCAGTTTTGTGCATCTGTGGCATCTCTAAAACTGCTCTTGTATGAGGAAAATGTAACAACGTTATAAAGCTATTAGTTTCCAAACTTATTGTGTCATTTGCTGAAAAGACCTATAACTTACACTATCAGGAGGAACCTTTAAAAGTCTTATCCCAGATGCTCTTTAAAATAAATAAATGTTTTTATAAAGATTGAGGTCAGCAGTGGTGTTAATGCTCGGACAACTCGTGGCAAGTTTTGTCCTGAGAGGAATAAATTCTCCCCAGAAGCTGAAGAAGTAGGACAACAGAAAAGTGACAATATATAAAAAACCATAGATGAACATGGAAAACTCACGAGGTGATACAGATTTGGCAAGAGAAGGAATGTCAGAGAGATTGTTTCCATGCAAAGAGAAAGCAATCGTTGGGCTGTAGGAACGTGCAAGGGAAAGGCTTTTGGACCAACGAGTGGTAGCAGATGCAGAGAAGTAGGTTTTATTAAGCTCAAGGAGTGGCAGTGCAATACTTTGAATTTGGTTTCTTCTTCCAGATTAAACAGCAGAAGGGAAGGAAGCCACACGGAGTGTATATGTTGGGAATGAGTTTTGCAGACACAGGACCTGAGAGACACATGGAGGTGTGAAGGGAGGAAGAAAGCATATGCCAGAAGGACAGATACACTCGTGGAGAGGTGTCCAAAGAACACAGAAAGGGGAGCTGGAGAGCAAGAAAAAATGAGAACATAACAGTTACTAAGGGAGCAAAAACTTGTTAGAGATGGTGACATGATGGGTGGAGGAAGAAAAGAGAAAACAGATGTGCCCAGATACTTTGAAAAGCGTAGCTTTATAAAGAAGGCATTAGTGACAGAGAAGGGAACATGAGGAAAGGAATGGGAGAGACTCATTTCAAGGTTCATCGCGTGTTAGTGAATAAAATATGGCTAATTCTTCCCTGAAAGGAGGTATTGCTTGAGGCGGAAAGGGAGGGTACTGACAGATAACCTTACTTTAAGGCTTACGAGACTACAGGGCATTTAGTAATACATCTTATAGCATCTCTTGTGTACCTAATTGCATACTGAACTGGTCTCTATGACTGAAAGACCTTTTTTCTTCAACTCTCATGTCTGTTTTTGATATACTGGCAACTGTGTATTATTGTACAGGACTACAGTGATGGGTCATTCTGATGTTTAGTAGTATCCTATTGTCTTTGGTTCTCCTCCCATTGCCTCAGTATGCGAGTGTGGACTATGCCCTCTCAACAGGCTTGGATATAGGAAACGAGCTCACAGCTGATCTGGGTTTTGTTTTAAGCCTCAAAATGGTGGTTTAAGAAGTTCTATTGCACTTCATACAGTGACGTAATTTTAGGACTTTGTGCCGTTATGTCAAGAAATGATGAATGAAAGCAGAACTTTTCACCATGTTGTCTGGGAAAAAAAGAAAAAGGAAAGTTTTAGTCTGTATTTTGATTTTGGAGCTTTGAGCCGCACCTGACCTTGAGCTCATGCAGAATTTTTCCCGTTTGTTTTCTTTTCGAAGGTGCTAGTTGGCTCTGGTAGTAGTCTCCTCTATAGGAAGCACCTCCTGATCTTGTAAAACTGGAACTTCGCTACCCCAGTTTCGTCAACAAAATTCCAGAATTTAATGTGCCATAGGGATTTCAGCCCATGAGCTCCAGGCCTCCTGAGCTGCCCTGACAATACTGCCTTTGTGCTATTATTGGCAGAGATCATTAACCAGCCCTGCAGCACCTGTTAATGTACAGCTAAAGAAAAAGAAGGGATTAAGCGTTCTTTATTTTTTTTTTTCTCATCAGTTGTACCCATTTTGCTATCACTAATTCTTTTGATGTAAATATTCAGGTGAAGTTGAATAAATACAATAGAAGAATAATGGGAAACGGCCCACTCTAGGTAGTCATCTTCTGTCAGGTTTTGCTGGAGTGTGTTTTTCTTTCTTTAATGTAAAACAATATGAATAATAAAATGCAATGATATTACACAAATTAACCAATTAAATAAATTTCATATGTGCGCAAACTAACTTCCCTTCAGTGGTCAACTCTCGTGCTGAAAACAAGAAATAAATGTACACAGGTGCTAAGAGGACATTGTTGTCAAATTGAATTGGTTGCTAATCCTCTACCAGCTGAAGGAGAAATGCAGGTTCGGAATCATCTAGAATCACAACTTTCAACTTTTACATGAACTTTGATCATTTTCAGAAACAAAAAAATACGCATGCTGAAACAAAGTCGATCCACAGATAGCATCAGCAGCATTTGTCACATAATCTCTGTGTTGTTGCTGCTTTGGTGCTAAATTGGAGACCATGTTGATGATCCAGGGGTGTGGTTGGGAAGCACTTAAAAGTTACATTTTACATTAGCCTGTATCGTAAGTCCTTTTCACTCGAATGAGACTTAGGTGCTTTCCTGAACACAAATACTTTCAATGCTAAAATTAATGAAAATTACATCAGACTTAAGTTCAGACCTTTCCTGTTCTTCTAGATACAGGTACTTAGGGGGCAAATGCAAGTAACAGGATATAGAAAAAGGGTTTTTTCCTTGTTATTCCCAGTTTTATTTTCCTCTTGCTGAATTTTCCTTTTCCTTCCAGGTTTGACTAGAACTGTTTCATTTTTAATTTTATTGCAAAACCTTCTCAGGCCACCACCTAATCCTGCCTCCAGGTGTTTTGTTTGGGTGGCTTTCTGCTTCCCCTGATGCTTCCCAGTCCACCTTCCTCTCTCTCGGACAAAACTGTTCTGCCAGTGGCTGCTTTTCTAGGCAGTTCAAGCAAACACTTCTTTCTTCATGTTTTGTTTGAATTCTCTCTTCCCTCCAGCACAAGAAATCACTACCTCCTCTTCTGTTTCCCCATCTTTTTCTATTTTTCCATTTTTTCTGGTACTTCCCATCTTGCTGACTGTTCTTTGAGTGCCAGTTTCAGCAGCTCTGCTTCATCTCTCCCTCCTTATCTGTTAATATTTCTAAACCGTACTGTCATCTCCTCCTCTGCTGCTGTGCATCCTTCTTCGTGGCGTCATTCATCCTGGCGTTCTCCGTCGCACCTTTCTTCAGGAGAGTCTCAGATCTCCTTTTCTGCCTGCCAGTGTGCTGCTCGTTTCTGCTCTCTGTCCTGCCTCCTCTCTCCTGTTTTTTTACTTGCAAGTTAAATCAATTTACTTCCCGTTAAATCAAACCCTTTCTGCAGCATTGAAAACCAGATGGGTTTGCAGAGAATTAGCTCTTGTATATATGAGCTGCCGGCAGCATCCTGTCAGGTCCTGTGCCACATGCTACACCCCAAGGGGGGGCAATGGGAGCCAGGGGTATCATGCTACAAAAGCACCCTTCTGTCAGATTGATGCTTTTTGCAGGGTAAAAACCTCTCAGTTCACCTAGTATAAATCATAATCAGGATTGAAGCATTTTTAGGAATTTATTAACAACACATAATTAGAAGGTAATCAGTGGATGATATGTTCAGTATCAGTAATACAACACTAGCCATTTACAAAATCTTACTAAATTCCTACAAATTTCTAACACTGTTCGGCAGTCCCACAGCACTCACATACGTGCACATACACACACAGTTACATTCAGACTCCCCTGCCGACCGTGGACCTTCCCCTCCTGAGATCCCCTTGATGCACCTGCTGGGGAGGAGGCACCCCAGGGAGACCCCCAAAATGGGGGTCTCTGTGTGCTGCCCCTGCGCTGCCAGCCCAGCTGTGCAAGTTGCCCCCTACAACCTAATTCTCATGTTATTTCATATGCACAAAGTGTAGTAATGTGTTAGGGCTGTCGGGGCACGGAGGGATGGAAGCCAGGCACAAATCCCTGTAGGCACCACGGGTCCAGGCTGCACCCTCTGCCACCCCCTGCACCGTGGCAGAGACGAAGCTCACTTCCTTCAGCAGTCACCACTATTGTCTTGTCATCCAAAGCCTTAAAAAGCGCTTGGAGATTTTTTTCTGCATGGAGTAGTTGGTGACCACTAGACATTATTATACATTAATGTATTCCAGAGCGTTAAAATCCCGTGAAAAACTCTTTCCTCCCCCTTTTTTCTCCCTGTTCAGCAATGGTGAGGATTGCTAAAAGGTGTAATTAGAGGCACAGCAGGTAGCAGCACCTATAGGTAAGGTTGCCTGATGGTTTCCTTAAAACCCTGTCTTCAGTTGCTCCAAGTCTGTCTATACGTTAACCATTTAGGCTAACATTTTCCATGCCGCATGTCTGCCTCAGGCTGTTTCTTTTTTCTTTTTTTCTTTTTGAGGAAAGTTTCAAGAAGAAACTATTCCATGCTTTCTGAGACTGAGTGTAGAGAAAAAAAAATGTGGCATTTTCCATGTCGAAAAATTTATTCCAGCTTTTTTTGGTGAAAAACTCTAGAACCTCTGTGGTTTGGACCTCAAGTTTGGTTTGGACCATTGTCCTTTTTTTTGTCTTTATAAGCATTTGCGGAAACCAAGCCAGGCTGGGAGATCTGAAAAAAATATGAGTCCTCTTAAAGGGTAAAGCAAAAAAAATTGTGGCTGGGAAAAGGCAAGGAGGAGGATGGAAGGGGCTGGGCAGTGGGGAGAGGGGCAGGATGGAAGGGAGGCGGGGAGAAAAGGAGAGGTGGTGAGATGGCTATGGATGTGTGAACATGTTCAGGAGGAAAAGTGGGAAAGCACTGGCGATAGAAGAAGGGTGAAGAAGCAAAAGGAGGGTAGAAAAGAGATCTGGGCAGAGTGAAGGGGAACAACGAGAGGCTTGGACAGACAGGAGTGAAAGGGCCCGCCATGGCAGCAACATGTTCCCCTACAAACTCTGGTCCCATTAGCCTGAGTCTTTCCACTGCTTTGCTTTCAGAAGATATCCGTGAATACTACTGGCAAATCGTGTCCCTCTAGCAGCAGGTTTTGCCAAAGATGAAAAATTGTGTTCTGTAGTTCAGAAGAGTTACTCCATTCATTGAAAGGCCTTTTAGAAGCTCCCTCCTGATGATGGTGCACCCAGGATGTGTGTGACTTTGATATTGCTGGGTTTTTGGGTTCTCACTCTTACAGATTTTAAAGTTTTCAGAAGACACAACCACTTGCAAAATCCAGCAGTCAGAACATTATAAATTTAAATTTGCCAACTGAACTTCATCCGCTTCCCGTGTACGTAAACATCTGTAACAATATTGGTGCGTACTATTTTTATGTTACTATGTCTGTGTATAGGCCTAGAAGAAATACACAGATTGTGTTTTTTCACAGTTTACACATGCCATATTCCTCACTGTGGATACATTAATAAGTAGTAAATGCAGTACCTTTTGCTACAGATTTTTCTGTGACTTAAAACAGGTAATACCACTAGATTACATGATCCACTGCCCTTGTTTTTTTTTTTTTTTAAGTACAGCCTGTTATTTCTGCCTATTGTAAAGTTTATTCCACAAAAGTAAACGCAATTTTTAGTACAAAGTTAGAAATTTAGAGAACCATTCCATATGTTTAAAGGTCAGATTATATGGTCTGTTTGTATAAATTATGCTATGGAAGAGACTTTTAATTAAAACCAGTAGTGTTGCCTTTTTTATTTCATGTGAAGCAATTATCCTTTCTACATTTTAGTAGATGGTTATCTTGGATTTGAGTTGCATTGAGGCAGAGAGTTTCTACTTTAGCTGTAATTTTTTTGCTGTTACACACAAAAATCTTTTGCAGCTGTAAGTATTTCGACCTGTCCACCTCCACCCTTCTGTCCCCTAATATGTTGAATCTGTCTCCCCCTGTTTGCTTGGTTCGTTTGGAAGAAATATTAGTGGTTCTTGGAAAGGAGAAGCAGGTTGGCAATGGCTAGCCAGGAAGAGAAGCAGGCAGAGGAGAGGCTTGCGTTCAGGGTGGGACCTGTGTTACTGGAGATGGTGCATATATTTAAGAACTAGAGTAAATAGTAATTCTTGCCAGGAGGGAGAGTTAAAACACAGGTTACAAGATAGGCTGTGGTATTTGAAATTGAGAAGGAGGTTGCTTGAAGACAAAGTAGCTTGGGTTAACTATGGGGAGTCCCATAAACAGTCTTCTACTTAAATCTCCAGAAAAATCATATTTCTGGTGACTCACTAGTGACATGCTTAGGTTTTTCCACTGTAAATGCACATGCTCTTCTAAGATTTATCAACAGTGGATTTAACAACATGTATGTTTTTAACTAGGAGCAGGTTTGGAAAAGGGAATGAGGTAGATGTGTATTCCAACTTTATTTGTGAAGCCCAGCATGAGGAGGATGAGGAAGTCCATTTTGACATATCCTGAGTCCCTGTACCTTTTGGAAGCTGTTAATTCCTTGTCTTCCACGCCAAGAATGCCTGTGGTCCTTCAGCTCTGTACTCTCACCAGGGCTGAGCTTTGATCTAGTTGCTTTTATCCCACAAATTTGGATCCAGCGGAAACACATGCATAAAACTTCTCATTTATTTTATCCCTGCCTTGGGTTTTATTGTGCCTTGGACCAACCTGCTGGAAACTTTCTGGTGTCTAAAATATCTCTAGAGTGTTGCAGTGTATAGGTTGCAGTCTGCTACCATTTTGTAGTGGCTTTGCAATATTTTATTTAAAATTAAATATATTCTGTCCTTATTGTTTTCCCGGTTTACTTTTGATGATAGAGTTTTTGTATATTGGATGCTCAGTGAGATATAAATCTCAGTAGTCTCAGTAGTTTGTTTTTTGTGTAGATGAGGTCTCGTGGCATTCAAATAGCTTAGAAAGAGAGAAGTCTTTTGCTTAAAAAACTGGTGTTGTATGTTTATGTATACAACCCAATGACAGAGATGCTTAAATATGTGCATATATTACATCCATGCAATCACTCTCGCCTCTGTATTTCTCCACACAGCTATTCTTTTACAGGTTTATGGCAAATTATTTGACTGGTGAAATGATTTTAAATATTGCCTTAGATTGAATCATAGCAATTAATATTCTCTGGTAGATTAGTTACGCTGTGCCTTCAGTGCCAATTCCCATTCTCTGTGAACCATAGCTATGCTGGGTGCAGTTAACTGCTGTAGCCATATAGTCCCATAAAATCTCAATAAAATCTGAAAACTGTGGAGTATGGGTAATCTTGCTATAAATTGTAATAAAAATTACCCCTGTAGACTCTATATTCTGACCATTACGTTCATGGATACTGCTGCTTTGTACATAAAGTTTTATGAAATAAATCGACCAGTTCTGCTGCCCCTACCAGACACCAAGCTGTTTTGATTGAAAATCTGATAGGTGCGCTTAGAGCATTTTCCAATGCATAAAGCGCTTACAGTGAACTTTAAATAGGAAGAAAAATGCTGTATATGTGCTTCATATAGTATGGACCAGCTTAGGAGGAGAAAATCATGAATACCATAATTCCCGTGCATTTGTTAGGTCCATAAAGCCAGGATTCGGTTTCCTAAAACACGTTAAGTAAACCTGAGTATAACACTTAATCTCTGAGGGCATAATTTCAAATAGCTCATGTACATCTGCATCTGGAAGTGTTGCTTCCACTGTTAAAAACACACAGCGGTGTCTGTGATGTTCTCCTTTGATGTTCTCCTGCTGGGGAAATCCATGCTGGGCTCCTGTTCTCTAAAAAAACTGCCAGGAAGGGGGATGTTCAGTTGCTTCAGACATCAAGCTATGATGTGAGGCTGGGCTTGCACAGTTGTAGAACCTATTTTCCAAGAGTAACCGAGAAGGATGGAGATGAGTCGGTCCCTCTACTTGGCATTTGATCCACTCAGACACATTTTTTTATCAGAGGTATTTGAAACAGTGGCAGTTTAAGAAAGAGCAAAAGAAGTCACTGTTGGCCAGCAGTTTCCTTCTTGCAATATTTCAGGTACTGAACTATGCCGTATGCCAAATGAAGAGACCAAAGTTATGGTTTAGACACTACAGTATTCATAACTGTTGGCAGATTATTGGTTTTAACAATGATTACTGTGTCCCCCTGTGCATTACTTCTCTTCCAAATTTGCCCACTAGGGCCCTGAGGCCAAAGATCATTTTCTTCAGCGTTGCTGCTGGAGACCAAGGCACCTCTTTGGCGTTAAGTGAACGGTGGCAGGCAGGGAGAGAGTGGGAGCAATTGAGGCCACGCAGTGCTGTTGCCATTGTCCCATCTTCAGACGCTTACTGAGATCCCCCAGACACTTTTGCTCCTACAAACCAAGGCATGACAGAGTCACGTGGCAAAGGCTACTCCTTTTCCCAGCAAGGAACGGGTCCGCAGCGGCTCAAGAGGGCACCGAGCCACTTTCCTCTGCCAGGGCTGGTGCCCCAGCACCCAGCAAGAGGAGGGCTCACACCGCTGAATTGCCCGTGCAGTCCACGGAGGCAGGTGAGCTCAGCACCCCTGGAGGCACCCGTCTCCCTCCGCTGGCTGTATGGGAGGATTGGGGTGGTTGTATTTGCAATGCAGGTGCCTGAAGACAGGAGGTAAGAGGCTCTTCCCTCCCCTTCCAGTGTCACCCAGCTCCTGAGGTCCAGGGCTCTGAGAGAGTATGGGGGCTGATGGAAACGTACTGTTAGGTGCTGTTGAGTCATGGGGTCATTGCGAGTGGCAGACTATTATTATTATTAGGTTCAAACTACTTCTTTCGCAGTGTTTCTGACTCTGGCAGATTAATAGTGTATTGTGCTTAAGCATGAGTGCCATATAATTTTCTTAACTGTATTTTCCGATACCATCCTTCTAGGAGTTTGGCAGCAAATGTTGCTTTGTTACTTCAGTCCTTCATGCTCTGCAGACACATGGACACACATGTGTGTAAAACAGCAGTACTAATGAGATTCTTGTAGATGTTAATTTTGGGGTGTGGGGTACTATTTTATTTTCCATTCCTAATGGAGGTAAGTGCAAAGCAACCATTGCTTACAGCTAGAGATAATCTTCTTTTACCTGCTGTATGCCAGCACGCACTGGACGCAACTGGAGAGGAGTTTCTAAGAAAGATATTTGGCAACAGCAAACATGACTCGTTCTGGTTTGTTTGAGGTACCTCATGTTTCTGCATAATTTAAACTTACATTGCAATAAAAAGCTGTGGCTATGTTTGCGAGAGCAAACTTGTCACCTGGGCATGGATCAGAACTAGCAAGGCCAGAGGGCCCTCCCCACCATCCAGGCTGATGTCTCACCTAGCACAGGTCTTGGCGTTACTCTCCCCGCTGCAGACCTGTGTAACCCTGCTCGTGGCTAGCAAGTCTAGTGGGTGGATGTCAGGGCCACTTGGAAATCCCATCATGAGCAATCATTTTGATTAGTGGGTTGAATATTAAGCATCCTTCAGAGAAAGCAGGGTGGGGAGTTTAATATGTGAAACAAAAGCAAACGGACTCTGAATTTGGAAATCCTTTCAAAAAGCAGAGATAGATTTTTAATTATTTTAGGAGAGCAACTAAGCGTCATTCAGTTTTTATTATGTTGTGGTGTATCAGCAGGCCTACATGTATGTATGTTTACAAAGTTATTAGCAGAGAAGTTAATTTAATGTAGAAAACTGAGGTATTAAGATAAAATGAGCCGGAGGCTTCAGTATTTCACGATTCTGAAATTTTCTCTCTCTGTGTTCACACCAGCAAGGATCATCTCATAATGAGTCATTTCAGCATTAGTTAATACTATGTGGCTTAGCTATAAAGAAAGGCAAAACTCCTGATGGTTACTTAGTTTTCTCCTGCTCTTAAATATTTAATTAATCTTCAAGGTTCAGATTTGCCTTTAAATCAAAGATAGGGTGTAGATGTGAAATTACTTCTAGTGAGTCTTCGTGAGCCTACTGATGGGATGAGTTTTCATCCCTTTCACTCACAGGAAATTTGGATAAAAAAAATCAGGTTGTGGTAAGTGGTGATAACAGTATGTTAGTGTATGGCCCTTTTCACCCCTGAGAGGGCCCAGATTCAGACCACCTACTACAGGCATCCAGCTGCAGGATTTTTGATGGCACTTGGCCTTGCCCGGCCAGGTCAGAGCACTTGAGTAAATAATTGCTGGAAAGAAGCAAAGCGATTAGGACATATTTGGGTGGAGCCCGAATATGACAGACAGGATTGCATTTACCCAACAGCCTAGTAACACCAGCACTTGTGTAAGAAGTGAGGGGCGACATGCTGGGCTCTTCTCAGCCTGGAGACATGTAAATCTGCAGTCCCCCCTCCCCAAGAGATACCCCAATGCAGACAGGAGCACGAGTTTAGAGAGCGGAGAAGGAGAAAAATACCCTGATGGCGTGGCCCTGTGCTCAGGTTATTCCTCTGGGAAGGTGGAGGCTGTGTCCTGTCCTGAGGGGTTCATCTGCCTTTAGCAGGTAGCAGGCTGGATTCTTCCTGGAGATTTTGCTTCCATGACATGGCTAATCCTGTACGATGTCAAAAATGACGTAGCCATGTGCCAGAAAGCACAAATTCAATCAGTGCTCATTAGAAAGTTGCTGTGCAAGTTTAAATCTGTTCCAGCATTATAGAAGGGGCAATTTTGTCCTGAGAAACGGGATCAGGTATTGTCTGGTCCCCACAGCCAGCATAAATTTGAAAGCCAAGAAACTGTTTAGTTCAATAGAAATAGAAGCAAGCTTATATCTGATCCAGATCAGATTTTTTCTTTCTGGCAACCAACAGTCGGCAGATACAATATTAATAATAGTAGACCAAATTCTGGAGTATTTACAGGCTGGTATGCATCTTACATGAGACCCATTTGCACATCTTGCCTTAAAACAAGTACAGAGAGCAAATTTGCTCGTACCGCCCAAAGGGAAACTCCTTTTTGGTAGTTTGGCAAAGTGGGCATTGAGAAGTGATTGCATATATGTACATGCACCAAGAGCAATTCTCTGTACTTCCTTTAGCAAAAAGGATCATTGTTTCTTGAGGCTAACAAGGATGGAAAGCGATGTGGCTGCTTGCAGCCGTCAACACTTGCAGACGTTCTTAAATTACTCCCCTGGCTCGCCAGTCTTTTCAGCATGGAGTGCTAACAGCTTGCTTCTGTGGCTCCTGTGCACTCTTTCAATGACACCTTTGTCCCACGAAAGCAGTCTCTGACTTGTTTCTTTTTGCTTCTCTCGCCTTAGCCTCATTCACACTTCACAAAACCACTGGATAGCTCTGTTGGACCAGTCTTGCCTTTCAAGAGGAGTAGCAAGGGCAAGAAAACCAGCTCATTTTTAAGGCCTGAGCTTTATTGATTAAATGTGTCTGCCTGTGATAGGGAGGACTTGATTCAGTGACCCAGCTGGGTCCCTTCTGGACCCATGGTCTTAAGTTCAAGGAAAAGCTTGGTCGTCAGAGCAAGGTACAGCACAAAGTGAGGTTAAAATGCACTGGCAGGTTTTGTGGGATCTCCTCCGCCTTGCTTGCCAATTGCATTCCATTACTCACTTGTCCTCCACCTTTTTCATTTCATTTGCTGAATTATCTCTTGCCTGCATCTCTTCATTCTTTCCAGTTTGATGTTCGTTAGGCCAATAATTGCTCTTAATTCAGTGTTTATGAACTGCCGCTGGTATTTATAAAGCTTGGTGCCAGCAGTTGGACAGTTGTTCTTAAATGTCCAAGAGAAAGTCAAAGCTGTTGACGTAAGTAGGAGTCATGAACTCTGAATGTATAAAAATCCTGTACTGCAGTTTGCACACTGTAGTGAGTGGTGAGGAGGAGATATCTGTTAGGCTTTCGGCCAGTTGGTTATTCACATGGCTCATTTTGGGGGAGGAGAATAGCTTTAAAGGCTGTTTTTCCCCGCAGCAGCTGCAGCCATGCTGATGAGAAAACAGGGCAGTTTACACCAGCTGGCAGCAGCAAAGTTCAGCCTCCTGGTTAGTCACCTTGGCTCCCCAACGCCTCAGCCACCCAAGTCTGCAAGCTGAGAAGAGGTCACAAATGGAGAGGGAGACAAAAAAGGATGTATATGTGGGCCGACGTTAAAAAATAAGGGAATAATCCCTAAATCATTCTCTAATTTAATTATCATCTTTAGTTAGGTTCGCTGCAAAAATATAAGAAAAAATGTCCTTGAATTGCCCGCCTTTGAATTTGCCCACTGATACGTTTCCGTTCCTCGCCTTTTGTTCTCACCATGCTCACGTGTTGCAGCACCTCGTGATGTGCGGAAACATTGGCGTCTGGTTGGGCAAACTGTGCCCAGTGGGCCAAATGATCTGTAGGTGCAAAAGCACAACCCCATTGGCAACTTCGTGACTGTGTTAGGAGTATACAGAGTAGGATTTACCTCACCGAGCAGAAACAAAAAGAAGGTAATTGAGAGTTTTCACCCTAACACATTCCTCTGGTAATCTAAAAATGCCACCAAATATCATAGGAGTCTCAATAATATCTTAAGAGCTGGCAATCTGCAACAATAATGAAACAACGTGGCTTATAAGGAACAAAAGTACGTAAGATTTTTTATATACATTTATACTGTCTCTTTTTATGTAGGTGTATTCACGCTTAAGTGATCAAAATTGGTGTATAATAACTGTATTACAGACTAAATTATGTAACAACTTTCGTGATTTCAGGTTAGGCTTAGGTTTAAACATTAAGAAAGTCTCTGAGCTAGCTACTTCAAACTTTTGCTGTAGTGCAAGTCAGATTAAGCCACAGTTAATACGAAGTCTCGCATACATAGTTTTTTGTTACAATTTTAATTTTATCTACAAACACTAGCTTTCATAAAAGCATCACATATAGCAGCATTTAAATATTGGGCAGATACAAACATATAACTTCTTGTAACGAGATACACTTTAAGAAGAACTGAAGGAGTAATGAAATAAGTAATAATGATCTCATACTCAAAGTTGCTTTTAAGAAGGAACATTAGGGAACAAGGCAGAAGTAGCACTTCTTTCCAAATAGTTTTCTGGGGCTAAATCAGCTGACTAGATGGTTCAGTTGCTCTTAAATCAAATACTGGATTATCCCTCATGCTCAAGTATGCATTGAATACGATCATGTGTAAGTCGTGATTTTAAGAAGCACAGTCAGAATGGTGCTCATTCTAGAACAATTAAATGTTTTGAACAATTTCTAAGTTGCTGTATGTTTGTCTCATGCAGGTCATTGTTCATTGTCAACAGTCTTTGCTTTGATAAGCAAAAGGTGTTTTCTTTACCATACATGAAGAAATAATAAGCAGTCCAAATGTAGCCAGTATTACTGAGGCATCTAAACTGTGCTAGTAGAAAGCTACTAGAAGTCGTATTGTGCATCTGTAAATGCACTGTGCTTGCAGAAGGGGTTGTTGCATCATCTTACTGAACATATTTTAACAGTATTTTCTCTCTGAAGTTCTTTAACCTTAAAAAAATGCAGCTGAAGGGTAGTTATGATCTCTCACTGTTCTTTTACTCAGAGGTGGTTCACAGCTAAGACATAAATGAAAATTTAAGACCAACTTTCCCTTGAGTCATCACTCCTATGGGGAGTGGTTTCTTTTCAAGAGCCCAGCTATCCATCAGTGCTACTGTTACGGCTGCACAGCTGCTGGAGTATGTACAGCCCTCCCATTTTTCAGCGTAACTCAGTCCCTTTTCTAGAGTCAGTGAACATGGTAACATAAGAAACATGGCAAAATGGGAAATTTAACTGTGGTTTTTGGAGCTGCTCTCTAGCTGTAGGCCCGCTGAACTGTTCGTGATCTCTAAAGGGAGCCTGTGATACCTGTTGTCCAGGGCTGTGGTTAGCCAGAGTTGAGTAGGAATGACAGCTACCTTTCTTGAAAAGCATGTCGCAAGACCCAGAAAGTGTCCTCTCTCTGACCCTGCAATACAGGAGAGCACAAGCTAACAAACTCCAACAGTTAGCTCTTTAAATAAATAATCTTGGATTCCACTATTTCACCTGACCAAACAAAATAAACACATTTTTAAACAAATCTCTTTGCCTGTCTTTCCCCTTCCCGCGCCTCCCTTGCAGGGTCAGGCATCGCTCCAGTTTTGCTTTTTACTCCAGCTGCTTTCGGTGTCTCTCAGCACTTACTAATCCTACGTGGTATTTCATGAGTGGGGAGGAATGTCTCTTGCTCTACATCACCTCTGAAGTCTGTCTCTGGGTCTGTCCCCTGACACAAGCAACCCCCAGTTCCTCTCGGGACTATCCCAGGTCACACTTGTGCCCCATAGTCCCCCCCACACCCGTCTCTTTGTTTCCTCCCCCTGCCCATATGCGGGTTGTGCTTTCTTCCCAGTGGAGGGCAGCAGCCAAGATAAGAGGGAAGGCAGGTAGCCTACCTTTCTCCTCTCCTCTCCTCTCCTCTCCTCTCCTCTCCTCTCCTCTCCTCTCCTCTCCTCTCCTCTCCTCTCCTCTCCTCTCCCTCTCCCTCTCCCTCTCCCTCTCCCTCTCCTCCCCTCCCCTCCCTCTTTTTGGCACAAAACATAAGTCTGGTGGGTTGATCATGGCCGGCTGCCAGATGCCCACCCAGCCGCTCTTGCACTCCCCCTCCTCAACAGGACAGGGGGAGAAAAGAAGGTGGAAGAGCTCATGGGTCGAGATAAAGACAAGGAGAGCACTTACCAGTTACCTTCACAGGCAAACCAGACTCAACATGGAGAAAATTAATATAATTTATTGCTAATTAAAAGTAGATTAGGATGGTGAGAACCACCACCCCCCAACCCCCTTTTCCTGGGCTCAACTTCACTCCTTCATTCGCAGCTCCTCTGCCTCCCCCTCCTAGAGCAGCGCAGGGGGATGGGGAATGGGGGTTGGGGTCAGTCCATAACAGCTCCTCTCTGCCTCTCCTTCCTCCTCACACTTTTCCCCTGCTCCAGTGTGGGTCCCCCACAGGCTGCAGTTCCTGTCAGGAGAGCCTGCTCCACTGTGGTCCCTCCAGGGGCTGCAGGGGAATCTCTGCTCCACCATGGAGAACCTCCTCCCCTCCGTCTCCTCTCACCTTGGTGTCTGCAGGGCTGTTTCTCACGCTTTCTTCCTCGCTCTGCCTATGTGGCATTTTTTTTGCCCTTTCTTAAATATGTTTTCCCTGAGGCACCACCATCTTGGCTGCTGGGCTCAGCCATGTCCTGTGGTGGGTCCGTTGGAGCTGGCTGGAACCGGCTGTGTCCGGCACGGGACAGCCCCGGCCTCTCCTCACAGAGGCTGCCCCTGCAGTGCCCCACTGCCAGCACCTCGACACCTACACTGTTGCCATACAGTATGGATACTGTAAGCTGTGGATGGACAAAACAATCCTGCACTTCCTGATCTTCAGATATTCGTAAGACCTGAGACTACGTGACTTTTCAAAAAAATCTGACTAGGCCTACCCGACATCAGTCACCTGAAAGTTAGTTGCCTGTGTGAAGTTACGTGCAGCAGCTTTGCCACGTGTAATGTGGAGGCAAGGCTCCTTCAGAGGTTGACAATGGTGTTGAATTGAGTCAGAAATCAGGACAACTGGTTTTTTTCAGATGCCTAAATTTTAGTTGACTGGAGTGACATGGGTCCCAGCCTGGTATCTCATGATGAACACTCAGAATCAAAGATTGCTCCTGAAATTTTGCTGTAAAATTTACTCTCGAGAGTGCTGCGTTGTACAAAGCAGATGTAGCCCTTTCTCTTCACTTTCTGAAGACAGGCAGAGTAAGTAACTTGAGGGTAAACTGAGTTTTTGACAGATACTATATGTGCAGTTTTATTTCAGGTCCACCAAATGCGTTGGCGTAGCCTGTGTGTGTTTGCACGCCTGCATGCCGCTGGAAATGCTTGCGCCTAGCCGTAGCACCGCCAGGTGACTTTGCCAATCCATCACCTGGTTTGGGAAGCTCAGTGCAAGCGGTGCCATCCAGCCCGAGCAAGCGGATGTGTTGTGCACCCTGATGTTGTTCTGGGACGAGATTAATTTCAGCACGCTCATATTAATCCATTATATGTCTCTTTCCAGCACAAATGGACCCCCGAGGCCTATCTCCCAGACAAATTAAAAGTGACAGTGATGATGACGACCTGCCAAATGTGACCTTAGATAGCGTTAATGAAACTGGATCTACAGCGCTCTCCATAGCCAGAGCAGTACAAGAGTAAGTATCACATTCCCAGAGCGAGATGAGTGTTGCCGAGGTGTTCCCGGGCCGATGGAGGCACTGGCCCTCTGCGGCGCCTCAGGGGTGTCCCCCCAGCTGCGGGCTGGCATACCTGGCAGCATCTCTTCTGTGTAGCTTTGTTCCCTTTAGGAAGAGATGGCTGTATCTCTCGTCTCTCTCTGATTCTCCTTTCCTTTCTTTCTCTCTGCCCTCATTATTAGGTAAAGTTTCAAACTGAAATTGTTTCTTCCCCTTTATTTACTTGCAAATCTTGCAGTGTTTTTATATCCTCTCCAAAGGGAGACCAGGTTAGACTTTCACTCAAAAAACATGCAATTTTTTCTTGACTGAAAGCAGCATCAGGAAGTTCATTCTAGTTGCTGTCAAATAGGAGCTACCTACATTTCTCCTGAAGGACAGTGTCATTGAAAGGAAATTAGTGAGGGGCTTTGAACAGTTTTTCCATTGCTGTTATTTTTCTGTGTACTTTTCCTCACTGGACGGACAAATAAGTTCTTAATTTAATGTCTGTATTGCTTGTTTGAAAAAAAAGAAACAGTTTATCATGAACATTACCAATTCTGTAGATGCATGAGCTTGCTCAGTCACTGTAGCAGCTGGAAGGGAACCAACTGTGAGGTAAATAAGTATTAATATCCCCATTTTATAGGTGAGGAAAATGAGGTTATGCGTAAAGGTCACCCTGTAGGTCTGAAGCAGAGCTGGAAATAGAACTAGAGCCTCCAGGCACTGAAGCCTGTGCTAGACCCACAAAACACGTTAATTTATCTGAGAGGTTCAAAATATGGGCATTCTGGACATTATTAAATAGGAAGGGATATAATAAAGGCCATTAGACATTATTATTATATAATTTATTATAGATGCATTTTAAATGTTTTAGCGTGGTATCTAAAAGTACTTAATGTTTTGCTTTGTTTTCCTGGCCATCAATAGCCAAAAGAGCTGACGTTTCTAAGCCATGTTTGAGGAGAAACTACTTTTTTTGCATTTTCACCAGACATCTGCTAATTCATCTTCTAGTCAAGCACAGTAACTGTGATCCTCAAACCTATATTCCCCTTAAGCAGAGAGGGAGGTCTCTGTGGGCAAGGCAAGGCGTTGGCTCTCACTGTAATTAGCATGCTCCCCTTCTGACGGTGATAAAGGAAGGGAAGGTTTCTTCACCAGTGACACTATTGCTTGATAGACAGGCCTCGCATGTGTTTTGAATTCGTTAGTTACAACACCAGGCCCTGAAGTGCTAAGTATTTTTTTCTCAGTTTATAGCACACATAATAAGCCAGAAAAATAAAACAACCCGTCATGATTTTGCACTAAATAGTTCAGTCTAATTACTGAAAAGAGGAAGCGTGGGGCGCTAGCAAATACTTCTAATATATAACTGGCAGGCAGATACTGTTCTCTGTGATTGATATTGCTTGAACACTTAGAGAACTGGTCAAACCATGAAAAGCTTTTTTAGCTTTTCCACAATGCATTCCACAGTTTGTGAAGGTGAATGTGTTGAATATTACTTGGCCGGCTCTGGAGCTTAAGAATTAAATTAAGAAATTTAATAATATAACATCAACTCATCCTTGTTACAGGTTTTATTTAAACAGTAATCTGTTAGTTTATTTCAAAAGCCCCATTAGGAAAATCTAATTTGACTGTGATCTGCAATTTGTCATCTTCTTCACTTCATTCTCAGTCACAGACACCACACATACAGCTGCTGAGCTGAAAAGAGATGTTAGCACATTCTACCGACTTCGCTTAATCCATTCCTTTCTTGGTCTGTAATACAGTGCCTTACAGGCAGGCTCTATTCTGAATTTAGGCATCTAACATACCTTAATATTAGACGTTTAGCAAAGCAGTCCACTGAAAATAAAAGCCCGCATTCTACGTACCCTTGTTGCAGAGAGGAAAGTGCCTTTGAAGCCTTCCAAAGGGAGATCCTGTGTGCTCAATTTCAGCATCTAAACTTAGCAGACAGGAATTTCCTCTGAGGACGTGGAAAGGCACCTACTGTTCTGCTGAATAACCGGGCAGCGTAGGGGTATGCATAGAAAGACTGCTTCAGTAGGCAGCAAAGCGTAGGTCTAAGCTCAGTGCCTAAGCGAGGCAAGCTGGACCTCAGAGTCTAGGATACTGTCCCACAGAGTGTGTTCTTTCTTAAGTGAGCTTGTAAGCTCGCTCTCGTGAATAGTTATACAGTTAACAACAAAAAATAACTTCCTGCATATACTGGCTGGGAAGTACAGCATGGCACCTCCAAAGGGATGGCAGCACCCTCTCCTTCAGTACCAGATTGCTGTTGTGCAATCTTGTCTTTGTTAAACAAAATACCAAGCCTAGTTTGTAGATGCTGGTGGCACGTGCAAGACAACAGTTGACCTTTTCCTGGTTGGTTTTCAGACATGTTTTAAATTATTCTGCATAAGGATTATAAGTATATATATATGTATGTATATATATTTGCCTATTGCCACCTATTCTCCAGGAGCAAGGGGATTTAAAATACCCTGTGGTGGGTATTTGCTTTGGGTCGGTCCTGTGCAGCCCCTCACGCAATGTGTGGGGCTGTGGGGTATTGCCTTGGTGAGGCTCCTGACTTTCCCTGTGTGCTGTCTGTGGGCTTCAGGATTTGTCTTGCCTAGTTAGACATCTGCAACGTAGGTATCTGCATCCAAGCTAGTTATCTCAACTCCCTGCATACAGGCTGGATAGCAGTTGGTGTGCCCAGGCGGTAATTCTTTTGACCTATTCTAGCTGTCTAATTTAGGGAGAGACAGGCACTCAAGCCCACAAGCACCCGTTCCTCTCCATTGACTGCAGGCGATGCAGACAGTTGCCTGGGACACACGTGTCAGCACTGCAGATCTGTGGTGTGAGGTGAGGGTACGGCAATCCACGCCGCCTGGCTGGGGAGTCAGCGTGCCAGAAGCTGGGAGTGACAGGACGATACTGAATGCTCCAGCATCTTCCCTTGGATCTAAATCTGCCAGGTGGGGTTAGCAGTGCCAAGGTTTTAACCACGAGCTGAAGGAAATCAACTAGTCAGTGTTTGGGGAGGAACTGTTGTTTCAATACAGCCATTTTTAAGCTGCTTGTCTTGGAAATTACCCTTATGTGGCTGGGTCACAGGACAGTTTGGAATGCTATATGAAAGCTTTGCTTTTCATGTCCTGTGAAACTGGAAGGCATCTGCCTGTGTTGCTGCTTTGTTTCATGTCCACGATAGTCTTAGAAGAAAAAAATTCTTACCAGTAAAAATTGTGACAATCAGACACTAAAAGCCACATGTTTGGCATTAGTTCTTATTTACTTAAACAGAATGTAATTTGCTTGAATTTTTGTAAAATAACCAAGTATGATTACTTTTTCTCAGGGAAATTGCCTTCTTGCTGCTGGCTTTATATTGGCTGAGCTTCCAGACTTCTCAGTAGTTCTTTTGGAATGACTTCATAGTCCTTCTTCAGTTCAGCAAACCCAATCAATATTGTAAAGTTATAGATAAACAAAGTCATTATTTCAAGCAGGGCACTTTGGTGAAATTTCTTTATGTGACAGTGCTGCTTTATGGCAGTTGCTATGCCTTACCATAATACAGACTAAGAATAATTTATTAATCTCAGATAATGTGCTCTGGCTGATAATAAATATTGCAGCAATATGTAGATTTCAGTGGGCTTTGCGTTGTAAGCAGCATTTCATCCTTTTTGTAGCGTGTTTTACAAACTCATTTTGACATGTAGCTCTCTAACAAAGAGCAGATTTGCCTCTATACGCCTGACACCACTGATGCTTATTACGCAGCAAGAATAGCATCATATATTCACGGTCAAATCTCAGATATGCTCTAGAAATCTTTATGAAGCCCTAGAAGACCAGTAAAACTTTTTAAGGGCCCCCCTCAGAGGCAACATGCTGTTCCCTCAGCCTGGCAGCCCTTCCATCTGTAGGCAGCCCCAATGCAGTGGGGCTCAGGAGCCATCTCCATGGTACATAGTAATGCAAACCCTGAGCAGGGCATTCAACTCCTTCTTTCCCTGCACACTCGCGCAGTAAAATACATTGTTTTACAGCATGCAGCTCTCTCCCTGAACACGCACAACATAAGATCTCCTACTTGAAGAGGCTGAGGGTAGAAGCAGGAGAGGCAGAGGGTGATTTTTAGCATGAACTTTTGATCAGTGTATTGGTAACACTCCAAAGATCCAGAAATTCCTCCTTCTCTCTCTAGACTTTTTCTCCTTAGGGGTTGTAGGCAGAGGGAACCCATTTGACAAAACCATTTTTTCTTTAAAATAATGTCAAGGAAAAGATGGATTGTGCATATAAACTGATGATGCTTAAGATAGCTTCTTGTTTTTCTAGGGTAATGGAGAGACAGAAAATTCAGAGAGGAAATCCTGAATACTTGTAGTTACAGCTGCAGTTAATTCATAGAAATGTGATTTGTCATTTGGATGTGACCATGGTGACCTTCAGTGTGAACTCTTCTTTGCGCTGAGCTGGGTGCCACTGAGTGCTTGTATGAAAATGAGATTAGGAGCTTTGACCCTACCCCTGTTCTCTTTGGCTACATTATGTGATTGATACATTGATGCTAATGTGATCATCTTACTTTATTTTTAAATTCTGCTGGCTTTTATTATTGCAATGCAGTAGAAGATAGTTTTGGGTACTGCACTAGCAAAAAAGAAATTCCACAGCAGACAGCCAGCATAGCCACAGTGCCAATGTACTCCCTTAAATTGGTTTGTATTTTTCAAGTCTGAATTTTTCTCCTTAGATCTCTTTTTTTCCTCCCTCCTCTTCTTCAATGTAAATCAACTTCTGTGGTTGATTTTTATCTCTTTTGAGGTTTATAACTGTGTTCCCATCAGCCATTCATTTTCTACACTGATATTGTCTGTTTTCCTGCTTCAGCTGCAATCATTACTACCATTGTGCTATTCATTATAGGGAACTTTCACCTCAGTTTTTTCTTCTACTTGCAGACAAAATACTTGGTCCTGAGTCTCCAAGAAACATAAGCGAGGGTGTTTTGGCAGTACTTGTGTGAACTTTGCTTCTCTCTCCTCTGGTACATCCGCCCTCCGTGAACAAATGCTCATTTTAAAACTGGCACACAATTGGATGGTGATTTTACAGATGGAGAACTGACTAGTGCTGGTCCAGAATTTCTCAATAAAGCATTTTTTTTCACTGGAGAATGCTAATTGGTCTAAAGCAAAATCATGGGAATACGTCAGTTTCAATTTTACTTTTCTCATTAAGATTTCCCAAGTCTGGGATGCGTTTTTCCATTGCAGTAAGGCTTTAGAGCAGAAGATCACACTGTTGCTGCAACGGTCCTGGGGGCAAATTGGACCCCACACTCAGAAAGCAGAACTGCCCGTGGGCCTCCCACCTCCCCACAAGCTGTTATGCAGTGGGGCTTCTCCTCAGCCTCCTCCAGAGTCACTCTACAAACTGAACTGACTTATTAAACATGAATAGACGTGTGTATGCAGATACGTAAGTGAAACACATTGGTGATGTAGAGCCCTGTAAGGCAGGCAGTCATCTGCATTATGGTTGATTCCCCCACAGTGTCATAATTTCAGGGATGTTTCTGCTCTAGTTTTGTTTTATTTTTTGTCAGCAGTCTCAGGTATGTATCCTGTGGCAGAAAAGAAAAGATTTCTGCAGTGAACAGTGTTACTGGGTTGGAAGCTGGCTAATGACCCAAGGGCACCATTGAGCTGGCAGAGGTGTGCTGTGTCTCAGCTAGCTTAGGGAACTTCTGGGCAGTACTGGACTGTCCAGTTTGGACATATCCTTGCAGCAAGGTTCATCTCTCACAATGTAATTATTTAAAAGTTAGGCTCAAGTATTTTGGATTTCCTCAGTGGAGAGATGTGCATACTTCTAGGTCCAATCATCTCATCAGTTGTGATCATCTACCTTTTGGAGGTGCCTGCCTTCCCCAATGGTTATAAAGGAGCCTGGACGAACGGCTTAGGGAGAGTCATAAAACTTAACATTGCTGAAGGAATGTTCAAACATATGAGGAATCCCCCTCTACGTGATTTTCTAAGGCCATGCTGGAAGTCTGTGACTCAAGAAGAAACTGAACCAGTACATCTAAACTTTGGGCCTATGCAACTACTATAGGTGTGATTTCTCCTACCTACATGCAGTTCAGATAACTCACTAAAGAAGTACTGACTTCTTCTGCACTGTATTTATATGGCACTTTACAAACTTTCTTCTAGTAGAATTTGAATTCTCAGAATCCTCTGTTTGTATATAAAAACTGTGCCTAAAGCTGTACTAAGGACTTCTACTGCAAGAGCTTGAAAGCGCTATATACCTTTGGGAATTGCTCTTTAAGCACTAACTATGAGCCTTTGGTTTCAGTAATCCAAATGGACCTATACTATTCTAAAAAGGTTCTTTTTCTTTTTTTTTTTTTTTTTTTTTTTTGCATATGTGATGTTTTACCAAAAAAAAAGTTTAATAATTTGACAGTTGGGCAGTAAAATCAAAGGATGTCATTCTGTGCATGCACAGAGATTCTAGGATTTTTGGTGTGGAAATTTGCCGGTATATGTCCCAGAGCCTTTTGCCAGGATAACAGATTTCCCATCAGCCAGCGATCATTAGGAACAAGTGCCAGGTGGACAGCAATTGTAAATCAAAAGCAAGCTTCTACAAAGAAATTGACATTGCTGCCTGCTTTGAAAGGACAGTATTGCTTAAGTGACAGTGTATTAGGAGATAGGGATATTGTCAAATTGTTCCCTGAAGAAAGCTAATTTGAAAATAAAAGTGCTTTTAGCTTGGTCTACACAAAATTATGTTTTCCTATCTCCCCTATAACAGTAAGTTGCCATGACTGTTGAGTAGATGAATCTAGAGCAAGGACACGTTGCCATTAGGGTGTCTGTTCTCTTCTTTTGAATCACTTTGAAGTGCTAGACATTGCTCTTCAATACGTATTTTATCACACCATTGCTAGGAGTAATATTTTCCTTTTAAGAGAAATATTTAAATTAAGTGCATAATAAGCTGGAGGAATCAAGGAATCCTGGCTCTGCTAAAGTCCAGAGGAGTTTTACCATTAACTTCATTAGGTCTAATGATTAATCTTAAAACTGTAACAGAACTCGATGCTAAAAAGAAAAAAAGTAACTCAACACTTAGGCTATTTTGGGGACCAGCATGGTGCAGCAAGAGAGGTATTTGTAACATGTATGGATTCACAGATACTTTCTGTATGTCTCTTTCATTACCTTTATCCATCACAAGCAAACTTTCAAAGATCTTGTTTCCCAGCTTCAGTTCAGTGTCTGTATTGAATTGTCTCATATAATTGTCTTCTCAAAAATAGATTAAATTTAATTAATTCAAATTTTAGTCTAAGAAGTGCCAATCACTTCAAGGTAGTTACTAAACTTTGCCGTTATTGGGATTTTACATTACTAAACATGTTTACACAAATGTGCTTTGGAATAAAATGCCCCAAAACAATAGTGTATGATTATAATTCATGTAGCACTTTTTATCTTTGGAGAGCTTTACAAACATTAACTAATTAAATTGTACAGGTCCCCTGTGTGTTCAAATATTATAATTATCCGCAGGTTAGTGACTTGCTCAAGGCCATGCAGCAAAGCAGAGGATGGTCTGGGATCAGGAATGTCTGCCTTCTAGTCCCATGCTTAATCCACTACAATGTGTTGCTCCAGAGTGAAGCCTGAGTCATTAGTGGTTAGATATGTGAAATGCATTTTATTGATAGGGAGGCAGGCATTGTGTAATTGCTTGAAGAGCATGACACCGAAGAATGAATTATAAATATCATTATGCATTACAGCTACCCAGTTAGCAGTTTGTACACCTATTTGGCAGCTGTTTCCCCAGTGATTCGTTATTCAGCTTTTTCTGTTTCTTCTTTCTAAATCAGCACAGAAAGCAGAGGCAGAGCTGAGTGCAGTAAGAAATTGAGAGCTGTAGCAAATACTCATCAGTGCGGATTAGATAGCAGAACACTGCCAGAAAAAGCCACAATAAAACTACCTCAGTGAACCGCTACCTTGACTTACTGATAAGAAAAAGAAAGAGCATTGTCCTCTGCTGTCACTTGAGCCAAAATTACTTCTTTTTTCATTATCTAGATCAGATAAGTTTTTATCTTTCCTCTTCCATAAGGCAGTTCCTGTGATTTTGTGACAGACAAACATGCAGCACAATTAAATCTTAATAGCAGTGCTTGTTCTGATTTATGGAAAAATGTTTCCTGAGTGTTTAGATCAATGCATGCAAAAACACAAAAAAAGTTGTATAGGTCACAGGTATGTAAACTGCATGCAAAGGAGGGCACTATTAAGAGGGGAACAATGTTTAGCAAGGCATAATTGAGTGAGCATGTGAATACAGGGATCTGGAAAAAAAAAACAAACACTTTTTTTCTGCCATTTTCCTTTTTCCTGCACAGTGGGAAAAGATTGTGCTAGGTTTTCCCCTTTATTAGTTCAATCCTCTTTCACTAGTAGTGACTCCACTGCAACCTCATTTCTCACAGCAAGTTCTTTTTAGGCTGGAGATAAAGAGGAGTGAAAGGAAGTTCCTGGATGATGGATATGGAAGAGTTTTTTGTGCTGAGCCCATGTGCCAAGAAGGTGTCTTTCTCCATGTGTATGTGACTGAGGACATGAGTGTTACTATTTTGGACACATCAAGAAAAGGATAATTGGAGCTTAAAGCCACCACACGTATGAAGTTACTGTAGCCAAAATGAAAGGAATTGAAGGCTGAAACAAGGAGTAAAGCAACGCAATGGCTGAGATAATAGCATCTAACCTGAGGTGTGTCAGAAGTAACGATAGTCACAGGTTTCAGAGTCAAGCTGAGCACGGTCATTGTTATAGCTGTGACAAACAAAAGATGTGTCAAGAATGAAGTTTTGGGTCACGTTTTTATTTATTTCCCCTTCTGGGATATACTGAGTTGCCACAGGGTACAACGGTGCAAGGAAATATGAAAACTGAGGCAGGCAGAAAATAAGGAAGAGACCAGGGTGGATCAGAGGAGGCAGCAATGGCCAAACTACTCTTGCCTCGCATGTATTGCTAAGCTCAGGCAGTGTAGAGCAGGCTGGCAGGTACTTGGGTCAGAGGCTGCCCTAAGAAGTGCTCATCCTGAGGCCTGCCTACAGTATCTGCTGCTGGCAGAAATCTCCAGCGTTGCAAACAGAGCCTGAAAAATGAAATAACCTGGAAATGAACAGAACCTGCCAGCAGGCACAAAAAGAAATACTTGCATTTATGTACTCATTAAAAGTCAGCAGGAGTCTCAATCTTGTCAAAATATCTCCCTCAATTATTTGCATTGAAAATACGATATTTAGCATAGGGCTGGGATACTGCATGATAGATCAGGGACACACAATGCTGTCAGACAGACAGATGACTTCACATAGAAGTCACCATGGTGTTTCTCTTAAGAACTGATGACCACTGCTGTTTCTGTGATCAGTTGCTTATCAGGGCCAAACAGTCAAACCATTTGTAAATAAGTTCACAGGAGGAACTGGAATAATGACCAAAATCTCAGTCATAAAAGTTTCAAAAGTAGAGTAACAGGATAATGTTGTATAATAAATTACTTGCTGAAAATTATTTACTCAGCTGAACAGGTTGATTCCCTTTGCACTCAGTATTTCCACTTCCGAACTATTTGCTCTCTGTATCACCACATCGTTTCTGAGATTCTTAGCCACTACTAAGGCATAGTCAAAATAAAATGTGTTTTTCCTCTTGCTTGAGAGGAACTACCAAGTACATGCAGTTCTGTAACAGGTACATCCTTGTCAATATACTGCATGGCATAGAGGTACCGCTATCCCCATATGCTCGCAACACGTGGGAAATAGTGCAAGTACCCAGAACCAAGGTGAACCATAACAGCACAGGCACTTGAGACGAAATGCAGATTGCCTGCTTTGAGGCATTGTGAGGTTATAAAATAGGTGATTGGCTCCAGCAGTGTTCCAGAGCACCTACACAAGGCATCAAGACACCTACACATACCACAGTATAGTCAACACAGAGTTAAATGCTCTGAAGTTCAACAGGCAGAGCAACCAGCTTTCTAGAGCCGGGCTGCTGTTACCTGCTAGGTACTTGGCTATGAGTCATGTCTGCTCTCTTTGGAGCTTGGGCTTCTGACCTTTAGTTATTCATTAAAATATAGTTTGGGGAAAAAAAAAAAAAACCAGCATATGTTCCCATCTTCACATTGTGGAAAGTAAGAGATCGAGTACTTTGTTCTGAGCTTACCTGTTTCTACCTGTTTTAAAACCCAGAGCATGGTGTCCTCTTCCTACCAGCCTTCACTCTGTTTAAAAATGTGACGGCCAGCAGCAGCAGTGGTGCAGCCAGCCACATGTGGCATAAAACCTAGTGGTTAGAACACTGACTCAGGAAGCCAGATATCTACGTTTGCCAATTCTGGAACGCAAGGCTAGGATGCAAAAGATATTCAGCAATGGTCCTACAGCGACATCCTTTTCCTCTTATTTTTCCTCCTACACTTGTATTTTGGATTGGGAATTGACTATTACAGATCCCTTTTATGCTGAATCCGTGTTGTCAGGTGTGTTTTAGCCATTTTCATAGCACAGATAAGGTTCAAGCCCCAGAGGCAAGGGTTGGGCATTTCTCCCTACAGTTTCTGGATCAGAGCAGAGGCTGGGTGGGAGGCCACAGCCATTTGGCTTTCAGGCCAAACAGAGAGGAACATAGTAAGTTTTAGGTGTCTGTGAGGCTGGTTTGAGGATGTCTGGGTGTCTTTCGCTTCAGTGCCTGGATACTGTAGGTTCTAACCAGAGTTTTAGTTATCTGCTAAATTTCCCACTGACAAAAATTCAGCATGCAAATACTTACCATCCTCACCAACTGTATTTTTGCCTGTCCTATTGCTTAGTTGTTAAAAAGGGACCTTTATGAAAAGAAGTGTACAAAATTTAGTCATGACTTCTGGGTAATGTATTGCTGTTTGTATCAGCTATAGGAATAAATATTTTTCCAATAAGACACAGAGATGATTATAAATTAATTGACATGGGAGACAACAGTCAATGTTATGGTTTCCAGTTGCCATTTTTCCAGTGCATATTGATTTCAGTTGAGGGCTAATGGGGTAGGGGAGATTTTGTCCCAGTGCCCTTTGATTAGGTACTGACGCAACTGTGAAATAAAATCGGTACCTAGTGATACCATGGGACAGGTACCTGAGATGTGTTTCTGAAAAAGGAAGAGACTCTACATGGAGAGTGGAAAAAGAGGGTGGAAAAAAACAGTGTCAGGCTGTGATAGAGCTAATAACTTAGACTTTGAAAATGCTTTACATCATTTTGTCGTCTTGATAGCAGGTTTCTGTCACTATCAGAAATTTAACATTTAACAAATGGCAAAATCAAGCAAACAGTAAAGAAGACCAATATTTACTGTATGCTTGAAGCAAGGAAATGTGAGCGGTTCGAAAGATGCAGTGCAAAACCTTGGGATAAAATAGATTATTTGTAGGTTTCCAAGGGCCAATGGAAAGTGCAATTATATAAATCAAGAGAAGTTGCTTTGAAAATTTCCTTTTCACTTTCAACAATTACTATGCCAACCTGGACATCTTAATTGAGCAGTATAAAAGATCCAAAATGTTTCCAGTTTCCAATGCAAATGCATTCAACTGCTAGTGTGCTAGAACATTTTTATGATTCATGTTGTTATTCTAATATTTTTGCTAGTTTCTTGGGCGTTGGCCTCAGACTAATTTCATAGTACATTTGAGGTCTAAACCACAGAGAGGACTGAAGGGGGTTATTCATGGACTTGGCTTTCTACAGGTTTTTCTTTTTTTTTTTTCCCCTGACATGGTAGAACTGTTTCCAAAAGCCAGCTGTATGATGCTTCTTGTTTGAGCACATGCAGTGTGCAGTGGATCAGAATTTGTCAGTGAAAAGGAGCATTCCACGTAGTCCATATCCCAACATAGGAGTTTATACAGCTATGACATCATGTATTTGTGTTGTTCAATATTCCAAATAATATTCTAGAAGATTATCTATTTTCCCTGGAGTCTCAGTTTTAAATAAAAAGCGTTAAAGGCTAGGTTTTTCAGTGATGTGTTGGGAATAATATTACTTAAGCAGCAGAATTCTGGGAGCAGACGTTTGCTTCAGCCTCTATTTCCTCTTCGTGCAATGTCTGCCTGCTCTAGATTCTTGTTAATGTTTTCCTTTTGGTCACTGATTATTTTTTAATAAGAAAATATGATCCCCCATGATCCAGAATTACCACTAAGTGACACCTGGGCCCTTAAGCTTTGACTCTGCTCCCATGCAAACTAATGGCAGAGCTCCTAATGACTTGCTTAGCATTAGCTGGGACCTCTACAGAGCAATTTCAGTTTAAGAAGGAGTTTTAAGCGAATGGGAAAATCCTAAAGTCCCTTCCACACTGAGGCTATGTGCTTACTTTGCAGTAAGTGTTCCTCAAGCTTGTCTAAGTCCCCTACAATTGTTTGGGGTAACTTAAAATTCCTAATTGTCTGTGTTCAATTTCCAGAGAGAGCATGTGGGGCTGTGCCAGGTCAGCTGTTAACCCTTTTCGTTTTTTCAACTCCAGGTATGAAGCATTTTATTGTGTATTATATAATGTTCTGTTTTATTGACAAAGTCTAGTAGCAGTGCTTTTCAGCTTTCTTTCCCTCTTTATGTCATGGCTGGGGGATATGTGGGGCTGGCGAAGGTCCAAAGTTGTTTTTTGCTATTGCTTTTTGTATTTTGGGGCTGGGAGGGTGGTGGTGTGCATCACGGGAAAGCTGCAATTTTTTTTCCAAATCCCAATGACTAAAATAAGAGAATAGAAAAAAAATATCCTGTCTGATGTTTGATAATGCAGTTTAAAATGTTCAAAATAGTCTACTGAAATTGAGTAACAAAGTTAATGTGAATCAACATAGCTCATGTTATAATGGGTCATTGCCAGTTACCATGAAACAGTCGACAAGCGAAGCTGTAAAATGTAGGAAGAGGTCTTTGCAAACCTTGCTTTTTTTTCAAGGAGGCCAAAATTTTAAAACCTTACTGTGTGATGCGCCTAGTAGATGCCCTGCTTTAGAGTGCAGAGTTTATGTACAAATCCAGTGGGGGGTGACTAGGAGGTTTCAGCGACCGTTGTGATGCAATAAGGTGCCTTGGGTTCACCTCACTTGCCCAAGTAGAAATGATGTCATATGACAGAAGGGATGTACCAATGCTGATAGGGTTCCTGTTTTTGTTGGATTCGTTGCTGTTGTTTTATTGGGTTTTAAAATAGAGTGCAATGAAATGTCCACTCTTAGTGTGCTTGCTTGCTTGTTTGTCCTCCCCCCTCGGGGAGGTTGGTTTTAGGGGCCCCTAAAAAGATTCCTTTGGAGTCGTGTTCATCGTGTGACAAGTGTGTAAACCCATCAACTCACTACTTTATCAGCTCTTAGTAATCTATGGGCCCTCTGTCTGTGGAGTACAGAAGGAAAAACAATGTCATACGTTCAGTATAAGCAAATAAGTTGCAGAATAAATCTAATTCTTCACATTTATAAGTAGATCTAAGCTTCATAATAAAATTAAGAAGACAGTATGTTTAAGAGCAATTACACTTTCAAATTGCTAATGAGTACTCAAATACAGAAATTGTTCCTCAAATCTAGTCCTATCTCCAATTTGCAGTTAATTGCATTACAACTGTTGTATTTATATTAAAAATTTGCAGGATCTTATTACTCAAACATTTTCAAAGTAGCAGCAGCAGCAGCAACTTCTCTGTTAAAGCCCATACAAAGCTTTTAAAGTTTCCTTGGGTACAAAAATGTAACAATATTAGCAGAATTTGAGAATTTGATGCATTGAGAAGATATGTTTGTTTTAAAAAAATCCTTAGAATTTTCTTTGATCTGATTGAAATTATCAGTGCAACTTCAGAAATTATTCTGAAGAGCCTACTAGTCTCCCAAAATGTTGTGTTTCTAAAATAAATGTGTATTTTAGATACAATTTTGGCTCCTTGAGCCAAAATCAGCAATAATATTCTATATAATCACCAATTGTATTTGCTTCTATTCTACAGGAAGCATTTTCACGGAAGAGGCTTATGTTGTCAATTTTTTTGCTCTTTTTTTTATGTTGTTAATATTTTGCTCAAAAAATGGCTTGTGGATTTATACGTAGAGTTTACCCATACCATAACAATGAATATGAGATCCTACTAATGAGGCCCCCTGAACAACATACATGGTTAGATGTAGATGAAGATGGCATAAGTCATTTCATGTACCACTTCTAAACCACTGAAAGTTTATTGGCTCTGACTGGAGTGAGATGAGACTGAAATGTAATATTTTAGTGAGCCAAATGACTGCTAATAAAACCAGAAACTTGGAAGAGAGATATAGGGTCTTCTATGTCTTTTTAAAATAAAGGACCAAATTGTTCAAGAAAGTCACATCTGTCAAACCTCGTTTAGGCCATGTGGACCTGTCTGTAGAGTGAAAGGTGGAAATGGGACCAATGAGTTGAGTATTTAAGTCAGTGTATCATTTGAAAGTATGAATTCTTATGGTGCACTTAAAACTGCTCACACTGCTAGGAGTATTCATCACAGCTGGTCTTGCTTCTTGGAGTACGGAGCTATTGCCGTTTAGGAACAGTAACTGCTTGTCAGAAGTGAATTCTGCTACAATTAAATACAGCTATGTGAGTGTATATATTTTACATCTGAATGAAATTTCATGCATGCCCCGTTTTGGGGTTTTTTTTCAATTTTGCATTACTAAAGTTATGTTTTTCCACTAAATTTCAAGAAAGTTATTCTTCCATAAAATTACACTCAAAATTGTGGTATTCTAGTTATGAAAGTACGGAAACATTCTTAGATATTTGATTTTCTTTGTGGTGGCAGGGGAACAGAATGGATCACGAAGTCTTGAAGAAACATTTTTTGTAGGCTCTTTTCCCCTTTTTTTATTGGGCTCATGAAATCTACTAAAAGCTGTTAAGTTTTACTCAAAACCGATCCCACACAAATGTTCTGCATCTGCTGACCTCTGTGGATGGCCACAGGCTGCGACTGTTGCTCCAGTTCATACATGTCTAACTGTTCTTTTCCTGTAAAATGTTGAGCATTTTGTCCATACTGCCTCCCCTGATCCAGAAGTGCCCTGATCCACCATTTCACTGGTGACAAAGTGATAGTATGTGTGAGCTTCAGATGTTGGCGGGCACAACGTGCCTCTTCATCCTTGGTGTCTCGCAAACGGTACTGCTTTTGCTCTTGTATAATTTACCCCTGTTCTTCTTTTTAACACCTCGTTCCACAGGCTCAGCCAGATGGGAGATGTTTGGCAGCTGGAGGACCCAGATGCCAAATTCTGGAATATAGCTTTCCTGCATTGGCATGTGGGTTCATGGCTGGCTTCTTGGCTTGCACCTCTGCTAGCTTCTTGGCTAGCTGTCTAGCTGGCAGCTGTAGCACTGCCTCTGGGGCTATGTTAGGGTCAAGCTGCTATGGAGTTGGATGACTTTCCTGATCTGAATTACCGTGCCGGACACCATTTTCACCTTAGTTTGCTTTGACTCTCCACTATTCAAAGATGAACGTTTGCACTGTTCTGTTTTATTCCTGCCATTTGTAAGACTAACTCGAAGCAGTAGTTCTCATTTGTCACCAGTTCAAAAAGAAAATAAGCATTGCAGAATACACTGTTTCACTTGTTAGGATTCCCATTCAGTCAGTAGGAATGTAAGGCCCAAGTCTGTACTTGCAATTCATCTCCAGGACCAAATTGTAACTACAGAGCACAGGCTTTAAAAAAAAGTATTTCTTATGTCTAAACTTTGATTGCTTTCAGCCATGACTGAATCTAGCCTCTGTCAAACAGAAAAGAAATACACATTTGGGGAGATGATCTGGATCATTTTTAAAGAAAAAGGATAAAGAATAATGATGATGATAACAAATAGGACATTACCGGTAATAATTAAGAGCGCTGCCAGAGGAAGATGCTTGATCTTCTCTTTGCCTGATTTGGAATGTCCTCATTACATACTTTAGTTTTACCTCAGGTTTTGGGGTTTTTTTTTTCATAAATGAGATAATGAAAAATTAATGCATCTAGGATAGCTGAAGCATTTGAAGTTATTCCCTAATCTACGCCTTTTCCTCCATGCAGCTCAGTGCATAAACATTACTTTCACTGGGAAAAACTACAAAATCAGGAGGTCACTAAGACTTCAGATACTTACAGTAAAGTACAGATTAGTCATACCTGCTATGAAATTTTCATTCCCTCACTCAGCTGTAGTGAGAGCACGTTGTGCTACACTGGAGGCAGTGGTATCTTTATTACATACTCACAAAACTTTTTTAACACTTGACCAAAAATCACTTGTGCCTAACTTGACAATGAACTTCCACCTGTATGTCAAGATTAAGCATTTCAGGGTGATCTGACTTCTGAGGAAAAGCACTTGAATTCCCCATTATAATCACTGGAGAGAGTTGCATGTCTCAGGAGCGACCAAAAAGGAGACCCTACCCATCTGGTTTAGGTGTATACTCCTCTTCACTGACTGCCTAGGGAACGTTAAGTGCTTCCATAGGAATACAGCCTAGTTACATTAGATAAGTCCTTACGAACTGTATAGGGAATCAGTAGGAACTAAAAGCATCTGTTTCACACAGAGGTAGTCCACATAGCCCTTTCTGGATGATAACAGAGCAGGGATGATTCTTTTGAAAAACAAGCTGGCAACAGCAATATTCCTACCTTTTGCACGAAAACTTCGTTAACTAGCTTGTCAACAAAGTAGGAGACCTGAGGTTTAGGTTCTCACCACAAACATCGCAGGGGTGTTTTAATCATTAGAATCCTTGGCACAGGCCTAATCAGATGAGATACTTGGGGAGCAGTGGAGTATCTCATCTCACTTCTTACTGAATATGGGCCGTGATATAGACAGGAGCACAGAACTCATGGGATGAGGAGAGTGGGGGTAAGAAGAACCTGAATCCTACCTGAGCGTGCACAGGACTGAGGCCGTAGGCTGCACTCCCTGAAGCAACATTAGGACAGAAACAGTTGTGGATACTGAAATAGAGCTTTCACCGTTCCCTTCTTGGAGCTGAGTGTCCAGATTTCTAGTATGGAGCCAGGATCCCCCTTTTCTACCCAACCTTTTAGCCTCGTGGTTCTTGCATTCCTGGTTGCAGAGTAGCCTTGCTTCCATGGACGCTCATGCAGAAGACCCTGAGTCCTTACAGCCAGGTTATTCCTGGGATGGTGGAGATGCTGAATCCACCCTTCTGTCTGAAGAGGACCTGCTACCAAAGTCCTTCCTTCCCTGGGCGAATTACCTGACCACAAGGCTACAATACAGCACCTTGCCAGTGCCACCGCCGTCAAAACTCTGCCTGCCTTTTGGGGCTGTTTCACAAGACATAGGCAAAGGTCAGGATGTTGCCCTGCCTGTAGGTGGAAAATGGGCACCTGCCAAAAAGAGCATGTGTGAACACACGCCTTGTGGTAGGTACCCAAAGAAGCTCCAGTTTAACAGTGAAGGACCTCATGAGTTTAGGGACATGCTGGGTAGGACTGTTCATGGGACAGTGGGTAGGAATGCAGTCATGGACCTAGGAAGGTTTTTGGGTGCCTGCTTCCCAAATCAGAGTTTCAGCACACCGGTTTCCACACTTCTCCATGTATTTCACTTTCCAAACTATATTTTCTCCTTTCAAATGAGCAAGCTTTCAGTGCTTTTTAATGTAGTAGAATTAAAGATATTATTCCATTATCTAGAGTATTCCTTTTCCGTGTTTACCTGTTTCTGCCCTTTTGCCTATCAAAGGATGGAGCTGGCTGTCCTTAGTTTTTACATCTCAGCCATGATTTCTACCCCATTAAATTCTTGTCACTTTCTGTATCACAGTGGCTTTGGAAATCATATATAAGTTGAAGCAAATTATCTTCTTTTTTTTTTTAAAAAGCGACTATGATTGTTGTCCCTTATGCATTCTTTTCAAGCAGAGAAACAATGTGTGCTGTTAAAAAAGGAAAATAAACAACTGCAAAGATGTTTTTCCCTTCCCTTGCACCTCCAGTACATTCTGTAACCCAGTTACTGTAATTGTTTTTAAACTTTTTTAAACATGCGTACTGTCAAGAGGTTGCGGTAAAACAAGTGTATTTCTCATAAGGCCAATGTGACCGCAAGGGATGAAAAAAGATGACAGAGCAAACAGAAAATCCCGTGTTTTGTTTATCAACATCTTTTTTTACCTAATGGCAGATACTTGGAGAGAGAATCTGTTTACTTCAATGAAAGACTAGCTTAGAGTTTGCTGATTCCCATGGCAAAAAGAAGGCGTAGTTTCCAACTTGCAAGCTATTCAGTGTGTGTGATGAGCTAAAGTCATTTGTGGATTTGTATGTTGCATTTTGACGTGATTAAATGTTTTAAGTCTATTGATTTCATGCTGGGGATTAATGATGCTGAATGAAAGAGCATCAAAGAATAAGACATGTTTACATGCCTGATTAAAATACCTTAAAAAAGAGCCAGAGTACCTATTATTGGATAGGAATGAGCGTAGGACCAATCATGCATTCTGCATCGAACGGAAAATGAATTAACTTCTTTAGGCATAGAAAGAAGAAGAGCGAAGATTTGATAAGGATTGACTGTACCTTTCTGAATGCTTAACACTTGTGTTTGACTCGTTATTTTGGAAGAAGGGATTAAAGAGGTTTCATTATCAGTTGCCACAGATCTGTTTTACTGAATCAATCAAAGCATGATGCTTAGCTGCTTGGGATTAATGAGACGATCTTTTAACTGGAGAACTTGTTGATGACGGCATGTTAATAAAGGACAAGACCCAAAGATATTCAGTGCAACTGTGGACATGAGATACAGTAAAGATGGTGTTTGCTGCTTTCAATTTGCATAATACTTTTAGATCTGTCTGCCTTAGCATATTAACTCAAAAAAATACCGTTATCTTAAAGTGTTCATAGTGCTAATTGGTTTGTATCTGCTCTCTGCAAATGTTCCTAATGGCTGTCTACATTCATGGGTCATATCTGCATTTGCAGTTAGGTGTCACATTCTGTTTACCAAGATAATAGTAGATGAAGATGGAAAAGACCTATTTCCTCGTTAAATCCATCCTGTTGAAAGCACGATACAGGCTCTTCCAATAGTATTAAACTGTTAGTACCCCTGATGTTAGCCAGAATGCCAGGGAGAGAATTTATTTGTTCTGTATCTGTGGAGAAGGATGCCTTAATGATCAAGTTAGCATGTGAAATACTTGATGCACATGAAATACTCCCTGCTGAGCTAGGGAGAAGTTTAAACGTGCAATCTAATACAGCTGAGTAAATATCTGATGAGACCAGCTCGTGCACACATTCGTTTTTTCTCTGCTGATGCTCTGATCCGGATTAGCATATGTGAGATGAATTCAGTAGTCTGATACACACTACAATTTGTCTCAGAAGGGGTTGAATTATTATCCTGGGTTAGGGGCAGCGGAGGGTGGGGTGGACAATGTGACGTTATTTTTTTTCCCCCACTTCTACTGCTTAATACAAGACCTGAAGCCCTTGGTTACAGAACAAAGTGTCTGAGCAGTAACTGAGCTTGTGCAAACCCAAGAGAAGAGTAATGACTGTTCCTCGCAAGCTTCCTGCCTCGGTGCAGGTGCAGGAATCAGGAGGGCCTGAATAATTCATAAGGTGCAAATTAGCCCCAGCTTGCTCCCACTGCTCGAATTTTGCTTCTGCTTACCTACCTAGTTGCTAGAAAGAACAGAAATAAAGGAAGCTTGGGAAACTGGGGAGGGCAAGGCAAAAAGTGTTACAGTTTAAAGGCCAGAGTCACAGAGATTGCTGAATACTGGGTGTGTTTCAAGGCTTGGTGCTTATTGAGAAATTGGCCTGTGCATTGATTATTCATGAAGTGTTTTCTCAGGAAAAAGTAAGCTCTGGGGACCCATTCCATTGCTCTCGGAGAGGGAAAAACTTCCTTTTAAGAATTAGGTTTTTCCCACTTTTATTGTTACTGTTTCTAAAAATTATTGGTTAAAAAGATACCTTAAAAGCTCATTTAAAGCCTACTAAGCTATTTGAGAGAGTATGCATTTATTGTGTCACTAAACTCAAGGGTCCAGAGAAATTTCACGAGAAATTTTGGATGTTAGGATGCTTACTGCTTCAAGTAAACGTGAATTCCAAGAACTTGTATTAAACTAGTTGTATATGGAAATGCAATACATAATTAGCTTGTATTTTTATCATTAAAAGGCAGCATTCCTCTCTTTTAAATACTGTTAGTGATGGTTACCTTTTCTGTTGGGTTACTTATCTGCTTTTCTGCCCAGAAGAATGAAATGAGAGGCAAGTGGTGCTTAATCCTTCTGCTGCACAACATTGCAGCTCACCCAAATATCAAGTAAGAGGTTTTGCTGAGCCCTGTTGTTATGGGAGAAGGGAATTCCTGACACAGATCTTTGAACAGTTCGTGTGTCGCTGTGCAATACAGAGAGGAGCCAATCTGAAAAAGGCAGATTGTTTCTGCCGCGTACCTGAATATCCCTTTGACGTCTCTCGTATGGGAGATGGAAACATCCGACATCCCCAGCAGGAGGAGGAACAAGGTAGTTAGTTTTCCCTGTTGGCAGATGTTTGTATGGAGAAAAATTCTCCTAATGGTTTTGCTGTGCTGAATATGAAAAGAGACGAACAGCAGGAAAAAAGCTTCTTTTTAGTGGTTTGGGTTTTTTTTGGTTTTTTTGTTTGTTTTTTTCAACGTATACCCTTTCTCTCTCCATTCCCTTCTACCCCACCCCCTCTTGGCTCCCGCGTGCAGCAGCTAGATCACATCGCCATCATCTGTTTTTGTATTTCCCTCATTTGGGTGGCTGGAATAGGAGCTGGCTCTCATTTCTAGCTGATTCTGTCATTTCCGCTAGGCCCCAGCTTGGGCGAGCGCCAAGACCAACAGGTGATCCTTGTAGCTGCAAAACAGCAGGAAGGAGGCTGTACATGTAGGAGACAGTGCACCAGAGGGGCTACCTGGCCCCGCTCCATCTTTCTGTATAATTAACGCCCCCCTCCCCAACCCCCCATACCGAGCAGAAAATCTGTGCCGAACAGCTCAGCTGCGGCAGCCGTCATAGGGAAAATGTTAATAAAGAATCCTGGAAGAATATCGGCGGTGCGAGCGCAGAGGTGCGGTCCGTCTTAGAGAGAAACCATGGTTGGTCCTTTATAGGAACAGGGGCAAAATTCTATTAGCTGCTGAAAAGTAATACACGCTCTGTCAAGCATTTCAGGAAAATAAGCATTTCAATAAATTTCCGTGCTATGTTTACAGGCTTTCTTATTTGTATAGGAACTAGTTTGGAATGAGGTGATAATTCAGTTAAGCTTTTCTCTACAAGAAGTAGCTTGCAAAGTCACGTGGAAATTATTTGGGCAGAGCGTTAGCTCTGGTCAGGAAGGGCCATCTCAAGCTGTAGAGCTGGGGGCAGCCAGTGCAGGAGCAGTGCAGGCTCTGCATTCTCTGGGCATCTGCGCCAGGGAGGCATGACTGTGTGGGGCTTTACAGGGGTAATTCTTAGAACACACGAAAAACTTCCAGGAATGCTCAAGACAGCCTCAAAGAACTATTTTTTTTCAGAGGAAACTCCTAAAGGATTTTTTTTTTTTTTTAAATGAAAACCAAGTTATATTCAGGATATGACAGTGGCTTAACAAAACCAGTTTCAAAACATATCTCCAAGGCTTAGGTTAACCCCTTGGCATATACCATAATGTGAGATAATGTGTCCCTGGAAACCCTAACTGCATGTTTGTATTTGTGAGACAGGCTGATGTTTTAAGATAGACACTTGGTAGCCTTAATCCTCTGCAAAATAGATGATATCTCAAATTCTTTCTGCTCCGTACACATGGAAGCCAAATTACTTCTCCTACCTGTGGAGTCAGTGCTAGTGGTTTGAAAGCTGAAGGTTGTATATAGACAAGGTATAACTTTTCTGTATGCATTTCTGTAGGGAGCTGGGCTCTCTCTCAATGCAACACAGCACATCTCCGCAGCAAGGGTAGGCTGCCGGAAGAAATGAACTGGGAAGCCTTGATCAGCTCCGCCGGTGAAAATGAGGTATTGCAGCAGATCTGCACAACAGCAAGCATTCGCCCTGCCTGACTGTTCCTGCTATACGCAAACCAGAAACACAAGCAGCAATGAGAGTAAACTCGGTTATGAAACATCAACATATTTAGTAATGCTTCTAGCAGCTAGCCGTCTGCAATCCTTTTAGCTAAGCCAGCAATCGTTTCTCTGTGCATTGTTCTAGTTTGTCAGCCATGTGAAGGGGGAGGAAGCGCCCTAGCAGGGACACACTGCATCTCAGGGGTACGTCATGTGTGTGGAAACCTAAAGGTGATCCAAGACCTGAACTGGCATCAGGTTGTTAATGAATACACACTTTACTTCTGTTGGACATGTCTCCCCATGCTAAATGGTGCACTGATGGACACTAGCATCTCAGGGTTTTTTTTCCTTTGTGCCCCTTCCTTTCTCGGTGCTGGTTTACTGCCTTTGCTCCCTTCCAAAACCTCTGGTATATGAGGCTGTTAGCAGGGAGTGAGGTGTTTCCATCAAAACATTCTAAATTTTTCTCTTCTCTCCTCTGTATCTTGTGAGACCGTCCTAATCCCTACATTTGCAGTGGGTTCTGGACAAACCTGAATAGTCCCTCTGGCAGGCTCTGCTGTCCCTCTTGCTTCCCCTTGGGTTAAGGGGCTAGTGGGAATGAGTTCTTTCTCAGATGCTCACCACTGCCTCCAGTGACCTCTGTAAACCCCCACGGGCATGGCAGGATGAAGCAGCAGCTTTTATCTGTAGGGTGGTCGGGGAGCCCAGTGACTCCATTTCATCAGGAGGCAGCAGTACCAGTTGGGGAGGTTGGAGAGCAAGCAGGAATACTTCCCGCCTGCATTTGGCTCAGTGCAACCTGGTCTGGGCAAAAGCCCTCTGAAGAGTACTACAGGCGGGAGAAAAGCATCCTTCAGTGGCCCCTGGAAAGTCAAGTTTTCCAGTGCATTTGGCAGGCAGCCTGGAGCAGATCCATTCCTTATGCCAGCCCTGTGGAGCACCACCCCTCGCGGTTCTCCCTCCCGCTGCAGCACATACCTTACTATTATTAATAGTCCGGAGGCGCCAACAGCATGCTTTGTTCTGGATGGTATGCGGTTGCCCAAAGAGCAGGGAGCTGTGTGGCAATTGTTTTTGTACTGGTAGATGGATTTGGTAATGAGTGCTGTAGTTTTTCCTGGTCTGTTTTTTTAATGCACCTTCCTCTCTTCTGCCTCGCCCCCCCGGGCTGTCCCCAATGCTCTCAGCAGGTGAAGGATGCTGTAATCCCTCTGGCAGAAGAGAGGGAAGTGCTGTCGGGACACGGAGGTGCATGGGAGCGGCAGGCTTACACGGCATCATAGCACTTCAGCAGGAGTAGATCAGCTACACCAAGTGGGCTGCGCAGTTCCCTAATCAGCGAGCCCTAAAACTCAAATGAAGAGTGAGCAAGAGAAACAAGTCAGTTTCAAGTTCTTCTAACTTGCGCTGCGAGCATACAGAGTCCCATGGTGTGGCTTGTTGGTGCATTATGTAGTGTGTAGGGAAGCAAGCAGCTCCTGTGCATTTGGCCTGGTGCGTCTTGGCCCAAAGTCACAGACTTTGTCGTGCCGTCACTGTGGCTTCAAAATCTGTGGCTGCTGTTTGTTGAACCATAAATCCTTAATAGTCATATTTACTTTGGAACTGACAAAACTTTCAAATATATCTGCTTTCAGGCTGCAAAACCTAAGTGAAAAAAGGTGTGGATTAGCATGCGAGCAAACGGCACTTTTGGAAAAAAGAGTGCATTTGGAAAGCGTGCTAACAAAATGTCCAGTCACGGGGATTCCTCTGAACTCAGTGTGGAATAAGAATAGGCAGCATGCACTGAACCTCATGTCCCCCAGATTAGTAACTGTTTAATGTTACTCCTGTAACCTGTATACTTCCTCTTGTTACACCACCTCCTCCTTTTTTCCACCCTGTGTAGTTCTACTGTTTCACCGAGTATTAGCTCACTGCGGCACATAGTTTGTCTTTTTAACTACTTTGTGAAATACCTAGTGCTCTTTTGGGTGCCATAGAAGTAATAATAATAATAATAATTTGCCAGATGTACTGTGTCAAGTTGTTCTTGTATTGTTTGTTGCGCAGACACAAAGTAAGGGTGACTGCTGAATGCTGATAACTCAGCTGTAAGGTAAACCCCTAACACAGGAAGGGGAATGGTCTGGTTTATTTATGAATACACTCAGAAGCAATGTCTGCCTTCCACTATACCTGCGCTTTTTTAGGATAGCGCATTTTACTTGGATGCGGTATCGCCAAAGGTCAATAATAATCAGGGCTAAATTGCTTACAATGCAAAGGTAATGAAATGCTCTCATTACGCCGGTCATCATTTTCATTGTTAATTCAATGTTGTTTAACTTTTCACTGGTTTCTCCATTACGAATGTGGCAGTGAGACAGCCAGGCTGAGCCATCCGCTGCTGGTGCTTGAAAGGTACAAAGAGGCACTGCAAAGAAAATTGATTGACTGCAGTTGACCGTATTAGGGAGAGACCTTACTTGAACCAGCAGTAACTGGAGGGAAGTGTAAAGTGGCTTTAATTCTCTAGCAGACCTCTGAATATTAAGGATGGACACAGCAGCTGGGAGGACACATTCAGAGTCCAGTCATGTTCGGGATCACATCCCCTCGGCTTTCTTGTGGTCGCTGTGGTTATTTGCAGCCAAAGGGAATTCTCTAGATTTTGGACTTAATGTTAGATATGTAATTGGGTGGAGAATTAATGTAACCTTAAAATAATTCAGTTTCACAGTCATTATACTCCGTAGCTTTAAATTATTTAGCTTTGTGTCTCCGGTATCTCCCAAAAGCCCTGCCATTACCGATCGTCTGACTCTCTTTATTAGCTTATATTTTTCCCTAAAAGCAAGGCCTCATGTACAGTGTAATTATCCAGCAGCGTCGATTAACTGCATAATTCTCTTTTCTGTAAAACTGCTGTGTAAATTACTTTTCATTTCACAAAAATGACTCGTCAGGCAATTTTGTGGAGGGTTTTTTGTTGAGGTTTTTTTTTTTTAGGTTTCCCCTTTCCCAGCCACCCTCTCCATCACTGTGTCATGGTAATATCATTAAATACTGTTGTGTATGATCTTGGTGCAAGCGCTAAGCCCTACAGTGATTTCAATGGGGAAAATTAAAGTGGTTTCCATGGTATTGTTACTTCTACCACCAGACCTGATGAGCAAAAGTTGCTAAGATATCCTGCTCTTAGAGTAGGGAGGTTTTTAGAGAAAATTGTCTTAACAAGAAGATCACGGAGACTTGTTTGGTTGAGCTAGCTGTTGAAATCTCTAGCACTTCGCAGCCTTTCAGACTGCCCGTTGCTGATTCCAGTATGCTTCAGTCACCTCGGCAGCCTGCATGTCCTGTTCTTTTTTGCTGTTGTCCCATCCCCGTTTGCCTTGGCAATGGCTCCTCACCCTTCCTCCAGCCTCTAGCACCGAGACCGAGAAGCCCACCCACCACCTTCCTATGCCCTTAGGTATTTCTTCATGCTCCCTACACCTGCTTCCTGGGCTAGATGATACTGAGAAGATGGCATGTCCTTATGGGACTATAAAATACTCTTGAATAGGAAATGGTACTATGCTCATCAGCTTGTCATCTGGATTTGAACTGAACAAAACAATGGACAATGTACAGCAAAGAGCCCTGCGTTGTTGGACTGAAGAATAGCCTAGATATTGCAAATTGAACATTTTCCTTTCTGATGAGCATGATTCCTTGGGTCTGCCATTTTTAAAGCTGTCATTTGTTGCACGCGCCATGTATTTGTAAACGCCCCAAGCAATGTGGAGTTTGGAGGTCATCCTAGTCCGGCTGGCATAAGAACTAGCCTACCTACTCCTCTGATATGGAAGTCCTTCACTAAAGCTGGCATTTGGTTTCAAAAGGGCATGTTTCACTAGTGTGTGTGTAGAAACACCTGACCAAAGTCTAAAATCCTTCCTACTGAGTCAGTCCAAGCGGACCCAGTAACCTCGCTAGTGTTTAGCAAAAGAGCAGAAAAACAAGGTTGGTGTAGAGTGATTCTTCCTCTGGAATACCTACATCCCCTCCCTCTATCCATCTTCTACTTTATAGCTTAAAAAAATCAGTAGTTTATGCACTTTCAGCCTCTGAGGCTGTTTCTTGACCTTAATGTTTAATATCCTTATATGTCCCTGCCCTTTGTGAACTTGTCTAATCCTCCTTTGAGCCCATTTATTCTCTTGCCCTCTGCAGTATGCAGTGGCAATGAGTTCCAAGTATGTGTTACATGAAAAAAAAAAGTTCTTCCCTCTGTTCAGTTTAAGCCTCCAGTTCTTAGAAAAAATAGTGAATAATCACTTCCTATCATTACATTCTTGGCTGTGCAGAGCTCTACTATCTCCCCTCGGTTATCTCACAAATTTGGCATTCCCAGGGTAACATGGTTGTGGGCCAGCTGTCAAAGCTGTAGCTGAAATAATTTTCACAGGGAGAGTTTTCACTCTGTGCTCTCTTCTTGAGACCAAATTAATCCTAGATCTGCCATCATTTGAATCTGTTACTGAGAATAGGATAAATTAAAGAAACATGCTTCCTGTGAACTATTCTATCACTCTTTACATTCAGAACATCACTACAAATCATTTCTCGTTGCACAAATAGTTGCAAAGAGTAAAACTGCTGAAATGCCAGTCATTTAGCTGCTCTCACCATTTGCTTCTAATGAGTCAGTAGCTTGTTCAACCCTCTTTTTTTTAAGTATGACAAAATAATGCTTGTTGCTGTTCTGCTGCTTGAGCTATTGGCGTATCCCTGTAGAGCTCCTCATTTCTGCAGTGCCAGGAAGAACTAGGATTACTGTACCAATTGTTGTAATTATTTCCAAATTTCTCTCTCTAGCTTGTATTTCTGGAGCTAATTTGTTGTCTTTTTACATTGTTTTATGTCTTTTTTTTGTTTAATCCCATGCACCTGCGCTTTTAGACTATATGTCCCTTCACAAATGTTCTGTGTGCTGCTGTGAGTTACAGCAATGAGCAGATGGAGTCAGACAAATAATTATCTTTTACGATTAAAAAAAAAGTTGATTTAATATGTATTTTTTGCATTACATATTTTCCTGAGTTTTAGACTTTAACCACTTGTGTTAAAAATAATCCTGATATAGTTATTTCCCTGGTTCTTCTAGTCTCAGTGACCTTAACAACCAGTATTTTTGTTGACACATGGCTTGGCAAATAAAGGCTGAAATAGTAAATGGACTATCCTCTTTGATGTGTTTCATAACTGTTTTCCATCAGGCATTTGCAATACTGTTTTTAAATGTTTAATTATACTCAAAGTCATTAGAAATCTATTACATATGTCTGACTTTGAAGGGAGAGAAGTAACCACTTCAATACACTCCTCCCCCCACCCCTAATTCCACTGCAACATTGTGACTGATATTTTTTCCTATTAATTAGTTTTATTATCACAACATAGAGATCACTGTCTTCAAATCTCCATAGGCCTTCAACTAGAGTGGCTGTCGATACCGAGGACAGATTTTTGTGGGACGTTAGGGGACATTATTGTTCAGAGCACCATAAACCCTGTGTTTTCCCCTACTGTGTTTCAGTACACCTCTGTACTGCAGAAGGGATTTACGTCAGTATGTGTACTAAAGAGTTGCTCTATGTTAGCAGTCCCTTTCTTATAATTGGGAGAAAAAGACACAGAAGTGTGCTTTGCAGCAAGGATCTGCTTAATTGTAACAGAGGTAGGTCTGTAAACCATGCTAAGTCATAAAGGTCACAGCTTCTGTGAAAAGTTTCTCTATTAATAGTCTATAAGTATTTTGTTTCTGCCAAGCTAGTGCTTAGAACCAAATTAGTCCCTCATTACAAGTCTGATACATTAAAGTCAAAGAGTGTATCAGCATGCCTCCAGACACCCTCCATGGTCCCTCGCTCAGACTGCATTTTCGTAAGTGTACGCGTGTGGCAAATATGACCTGACAAATGACTAAGCAATTTGTTGGGCAATCAAATAACTTGTAAAACAAATGAGTCTTTTTTTCTTTCCTTTTTCTCTGCTCTTAAATACATTTCGCAAACCACCACCTTTTTTTATCAGCTGTATGGAAATAGTTGCCTTGATTTCTCAGTGTCACCTGTTGCCTTCAGTGTAACAGCTAAAGATATTGCCGTGGATAAATAAATATTCAGTGTTTCTCTTGGTATGACTCCTTTCACCAGTTAAGTAGATGGGTAGAGTTCATTCTGCATTTAATGGAGAGAGGTGGACATCTCCATCCCATTTTGAAACATATATGTGTAAGATACATGAGGTGAATTATCCCAAGAATTGCCAGTTTCTCCCTATGCCTGTCTTTCCTTTGGCCATCAAAGGAGTCCAAGCAAACCACTTCACTAAGAACAGAGAAAGAGAAGGAGTTTTGAAAAGGACATAACAAATGTAGAGGAGATGTAAGGTGAAAATACCATCCTGGAGAAAAAAATCCTTCTTTGAATATTAGTATGTGAGTTCTAATCCTAAATGCCATAAAATGAGCACCCAGTGAAAGCCAGGAAAGTGGAGTTTGAAGGATGAGTTATCTGGAATCACATACACCTTTGCATTCAGTAGGTATATGGGACCATGACTCAGGAATTCTTATCTGCCATATGCCATCCCTGTTATCTTAGATTTCTTATGCCCTGATTTTTAAGGATGCCCCAATCACCCATATTTTCTATTCCAGATCATACCTATTGTAAAAAAAGAGAAAAGAAAAAAAAACTGGACAGTTAATTACTCTGTGTGTCATTCCTTTGTCTGAAAAATGGTAGTAACATTGTCCATCAGCCTCACTTGGGTGTTGAGAGAATAAATTCATAAATCTGAACTCTGTACAGATTTTATGTTGATTCTCATAGTAAAACCTATGAATTATAGATAAACCTGATAATAATTGAGAAGAAAGGAAGAGGAAGGTTTACTGCTTTGTTTGCTCTCTTTTTGCTCCTTCTAGCAGCACAAAAATGAATTGTTCATTACTGTAGTCCTAAGGGTGAGACCACTGGTGATTTCTGATGCTCTCATAAATTGTGTTGGGCCCTTGAGATACAGTTTTTAAAGTGGCTGTGGTTCACGTGTCATTTCTGAGTCGTAATTGTGTTAGACCCAAAAGTAAAGATTTTGATCCCAGTCGTGCAAGTGCACTCATGCAAGCAAGCCTTTGCACCTTCAGGGAATGTCTTTAACTTCCATGGGGCCTCACGTGGACACAGGTTCAGCCATCTGGATCCAATTGGAGGATTTAACATTTCGCTTCCACCAGTTTCAGTTTTTTACCCACACACACAACACAGAACTATGTATGTCACTGTTGGGTAGTCGAGGCTTTCTCCTTAAAAAGCATCGGGATAGTGTTAGTGTGGTCTTCTAGAAGACACTTTATGTCTGGGATGCTTCAGTTGTGATGTGACAAGGAAGTTAAGTTTTGGAGTGTATGTGGGTGGAAGTCTTCATTTGTGGACTTAGTGTTTGAGTCCTTTAGCAATGACGTGACTTGGTGATATTACTTACGTTTCCAAAAGTAGCAGGGATAACTTGATTGCACAGATGAATGGGCGAATCTAATGGGCAGAGTCCAGTCCCCCTTCCTAGCCATGGGTTTTGGCCACTTCTCTTGTGTGGGTACCAAAGTTCAGCTGAGTGCTGGTGAATCAAGCCAAGGAGGGCAGTGGCACGTGTTAGCTCCCTAACCTGCTACTCCATAGGGTTAGAGGTGCCTATAGCTTGGGATGGAGGGGGAAGAAAGCAAAACTCCTGCCTTTATTAGATGCCTGTGGTTACATCATTTCAGGTGTATGGTAAAACCACACTGTGAGAAATGTCATGTAATGATCATGCAATTAGTACTGGTGGTCAAGTAGAGTCTAGTAGCAGGCCTGGTCTGTATTCAGACATCTTAAAGTTGTCTGATCTTGCAGGAGAGTGAGTCAGAGATTAATTCAGAAGTTGAACTTGATATTTTTTGTTTCTTATGTGTTCAAATGTTTCTTACGGTACTTTGTGTCAGTCTGCTAGTCTTAAATCCTTGGTTCTCAGAATCCTTGTTTCTCTTGTTTCTGTGCTTCTCATAGAAAAATGTGTTTCCTGATTGCAACTGGAGAAAGGTGAGGATGAAGATATCCATTGGAGTTTTCTGTATTTTTATAGCCTTTATCATTCCACAAGACCATGCATATGCCTCACAGCCAGGTAGCTAGGTCCACACTTCTTAACTTCAGCTTCACCAGCCTTTGGATTTTTGGGGCCTCAAAGTGGCATGTAGGGGTCTGAACTGTGTGGGTTTTATACAGAAAAAAGAAGTCCATGAGTTGTGAAGATAGCACAAACATAATCCTAGGATATAGCGCTAACATGTTGATGTGTTAGAGCACTGCAATAAGTACCCCTCAGCAGTAACTATTCCAAAAGGCAGTTTCCTGAGTGGTCTCCAATGTCCCTATGTGTCCTTACCAGTAGAAATAAGAACATGACAACATGTGTATGTGGGAATCCTCGAAATACTGACAGTAAATGTGAACTTAAAAGTCTAATAGCTTGGTTTTGAAAACACATTTATGGGAAACTGCACAGAGGGGACTGATCCAGCTGAACTGGAATTGTTTGCCCAAATAAAATAACTTGCGTGCTTGAGGGCTCACAGAATCGGCCTCTAACTGCAAGTTTACAGATGTTAAGGAATTATGCATGCATGGACTTTTAGAAGTCTCTGTTAAAGATATTTCTGTATTTCCATTTGATTGACATGAATGCCAGAGATGTGATCATGTCAAAGAGCGTGTGAGAAACGCTGGAGTTGGAGGAGATACGGTACCCTACCTAATACCCATTACGGAGGAAGACACTAGCAACAGGGTGGGGGAAGGACATACGTAGAAAAATACAGAGACTTGCCAAGACTGGTGGCTGAGTGGCAAAACTAAATGCAAACATTAGGAGAAGGGAAAAAGAAAAGGAGTTCAGACAAGGTGTTTTAGCTTGAGCAATAGCTTTCCTTGTGTTAAGTTTTACGATACGTAAAGTAGCCTCAGCTCATCTAATAAACTCCACCAGCATAGTGTCAGTATACTGTGCCGAAAGAGAGAGATTTGTAAAATTGTTCAGTGCTTTAAAGCCGTATTCTTTAGGTAGACTTTTTTCCCGGTTCAAAGTCATAATGAAATGGCACCTTTTTGTTCCATTTCTTCTGTGTCTCTTTCTTTTCTCTGTCCTTTGCCCCCTCCCTTTCTATCCGAGAGGCTGTTGTTAGATGAAAAGAAGCACTATTTTTCTAACGTTTCTCCAGGTGACTGATAGGGGAAGGGGGAGGGGAAAAATCTTCCTTTCTTTTTTCCCCACTTCAGGCCTCAATTATTCTGTACGCTTTGAAGAACCATGTAGCTTAACGGCAGGAATGGCCTGATTTCTTCTAGTGAAAATGCCTTCCAGTCATCTTCCCCAAACTGTGCGGCTTGGAGCACTGAAGTCTTTATTTTGGGGGAAGAGAAGGAAGTATAGAATTGTTTGGAGGGTTAAGGAACAAAGACCAGGAAGCTAAGGAAGGAGAAAACTAAAAACTAAAGGAGGCTGCTGCCATCTAGAGTCGAGATTTCACGTTGATTACGTTTTCAAGAGTGGCATTCAATTAATGTATATGTGAAAACAATAGTAGAGGAAAACCCCTCAGAGCAATAGAATTACTTTCTTTTCATTTCAGTGGGAATAATGGTAACTTCTAAAAGTATTTTGGATTTTTAGTAAGTACTTTTTTGTGCATGGGTAATCTAGGCATATTAATTCTGATTAAAATTTTCTAATCACATATAAAAATTGAGAAATAACATAGACAGTGCTAAAAGGAGGACCACAATTTACATGTAAGTACACGTTTAGAGGAGGCAACAAAAAGTGGCAACAAAGCTGGGTACAGATAACAGACTGAAAACATTCACTTCAATGTTGTACTCAATACGATGCAATTTTCATTCATTTCTATCATATTGCTAGGATATGCTGTAATATTAAGCAGCAAGACGTAAGTTCTACTTTTTTCATCTTTTAAAAATCTTTACTTTTATAATATAATGTTATTAAATCCCGATCTTCACCTGATGGTCAAGTTGTAGAGGGGCTTTGAGCTTTCTTTAAAATATTAATTTGGAGCACAAACTATGTAACTTGAAGATTAGCCTGAAAAAGTATGTGTGTAGAAGCTAACCAAGCTGGTTAGAAGCTAAGCTTTCTCTCCAGAGAGAAAGAAAACAGATTAGTCGGTTTTCATGAGTTCAAACCCTTGAGAAACTTAGAAGGACAGTAAACTACTAATTGAATAAAAATAAGTTTCATTTTTAAAATTCTCCATTTTTGTAGCGTAAGCAGGTACCTTTTTAAGATAGCTTCCAAATGTGAACAAGTCACTCTGGCATGCTACTTTGGTTTTAGACTTTAAAAATTAATTACATTTTTGGAGTGACATGGCGTCTCCGTAACTTTCCAACCAACTTAACATTTAACCTGAATTTTAAACCCTTCTGTGCCACTTCGTGGCTGTATTCCTGCAAGTAGTTGCACTGAAAGCAAATTGGATTTAGAAGAGTACATGTAAAGATGCTGTCAGAATTGTGGTCTGTATTAGGACTTGTTAACTGATAAGCATCTTTTTGTTTGTTTTTGCTTGATTTAAAAAGTCTGCTCAATATTTTCCAAGTTGATTGCATTCTTCTTTGCAAGAGCTTGCAGAGTATCCTGGGAGTACGGACAGAAAAGCAGCCTGTGTGTAGAAGGGCACATACAGAGGGGCTATTCCCACTGCAGTGTCACAGGGCTTTTCTCATCTCCCTTGTCTCCTTTCCCTCAGGTGTTTCTGCAGCTCCAGCTGCTCAGTCCTTTGTGTAACACCGTACTGGGAAGTTAGCACTCAGACCAAGTGGTAGCATACTGGGGAGGACTGGGAGCAGGGCAGGTGCACGAAGAAGATCCAGTGCAGAGTTGATTGGAGTAAGGCTGTGACTTTTGACTTAGAAATCACAAATAAGAACTGCTTGTTTGTTTGTTTGTTTGTTTGTTTTATACTTTCTCCCCTTCTGATTACAATTAGAAATCAGAATTAGTGACCTTAGTCTGGACGACTTGAAGACTTGTAGCACCTTGAACTGGGACAGTGGCAGACACCTTTTGTCCTGTGTCACATTTGGTGCCCTCACTTGTCTGGTCCTCCTTTGCTGCTGCTTCTGCTCCTGGTTGTCCAGTTTCACAGTCCCAAGGGAAGACCCAGCAATGGGTCCTTCTGGGATGAGAACCTCTCTTATGCAAGGCCACTCTCATCTCTCCCAGCAAGGGAACACCCTTCCAAAGTCTGAGTTTGCAGGAACAAGCAAACACTGTTGATGAGACCAGGTACCTCTGATCTCCTGCTCTGGGGCAAGCAGAAGCTCCCGCTCTCGTATTTTCCTTAGAACTGTGAAGCAGGCTGCCTCACAGCATAGCCTCTGCATAGAGCAGCACGTCCCCTCCAGTTCCTGAAGGTGTTAGAAATCCCGTTGCATGCTTGAAGGAGCAGAGGTATGGCATTTGATGCAGACAGGGTAACAGACTGTCCCGACTTCAATCTATGAGAGTGTCCCATCCCTCATGTACAGCTTGCAGGGTGGTGGAACGGCCTCATTTCCCTTGCTGGGTTGCAGATAGGGGCAGGGGAAGGGGGATAACCATCAGATGGAGCAGAACAGGGCTGGGCTCAGCATGGCATACACAAGCTCAAAATATTGTGCCCTAATACTTGGTACTGGGTGTGCTTTCAGAATAGATACCTATTGCCATTACAGCATCCTTATGTCTTTTCATCACTGGTGCATCCTACTTCCAGAGCCTTGATGTAACTGTTAATTAGCAAAAACATTTGAAGTAAGTTTACGTATTTCCATTCTCTGTCTAAAAGACTATGTTTCAGTGAGCCTCCTTTTCACTTGTGTCATTTGATACTATTTTAATTTTCAGCTATTCAGATTTTGATCTCTTGGTTTTAGTCAATTAAGTGTGTAATCACACTTTGTGTTTGGGAACTGCCTTTTAGCTACATATATAGAGACATTTGTGTCTATATATGCAGCACTCCCTAATTTAAAATCGGAAAGTGCTCTTTGTCCTTTTCTTTGGCTCTGGCAGCGTTTCTCTGACCTCTGAACAGAAAGGAATATGATTCTGTTTTCATGGAAGTTCAGCTTAGGATCAAACATTTCACACACTTTAATAAATCTGCTCAGCCACTTTTTAAAAAGAAGGCTGTCAAAAAGCGCTTTATAGTTTTACTCTTCCTTTTTGTTCTCAGTTCTTTGAATTATCCTATTCCGAGTCTTGAAAATAACTTCACATTTGTTAGTAGTTTTGTCTTTTTCCATTTTGCCCCAGTATGCTCTTGTCTTGTTATTGCAGCCTAGACGCAACTATTAAGAAGTTAAATTCACAAAGTATGTGAACTCTTTTTTCCTTCATCTCCTTTGAACTACTTGATCTCTGTATATTTTTCTGAGGTCTAAAATGAAACCCTGGCACTGTATCTTTCTCTCTACCTTGCTCAATTCTCCACAGCTCTGAAAGGAGAATGAGACTTATGACAGATTACTCCTACTGTTTTTCTTTGTAGTTGCTGCAATTAAGAAGATTCACCAAAAACATTTTGAGGGTTTTGGGGCAGATTAAAATTCTCTGCTTGCTGGTCTAACATGATTACCTCCTCCAATCTTCTTTTCCCTCTTCTGGTTTAATAGAGTTTTAAACGAACACAATATTTGTGTTTACTTTCTTATTTGGGCATAAGCATCTCAGAATTTATAAGCAGGATCTGGGTTTAAAAAAAAAAGGTAGACTAGTTTGCTTGTATTCTCTGAAAGATTGGGCATTTAGTCATTAATAAATTCATTGCATTCTTCAAAGTAGAGTTTTACATGGAAGAAAATGTGGAAGGGAAGAATATTCTGCACAGGAGGTATTTACCCGGTTTTTAGATTTCTGCATGCTTGCTTCGTTCTTTATGCTGGCAGTTCCACCCACCATCATTTACAATGGCTTTTCATTTATGGCATCCACACAGCATAACATCATTGGATTACACATACAGCATATGGGTCTCATACTGCAAATGCTATTGTCATGCTTCTTCACTGAGAACATAGCATTATTTCAGGGAACTGTGCTGCATTCAGTACATTTACAAATCTGAACAAGACCTGAGAGGAGCAGCAAACTGCTTAGATTGCTGGAGGGGGTAGCTAAGAGGACAGAGTAAAAGAGTAAAATATGTATGGCTTGGCTAAACAGCAGTTCAGGGCAGTGTAGCATCATGTCTTGGAAATGTAGAGGAGAGAAGATGGAACAGGAAAGAATCAATTAAGACTGTACATGAAAGTATTAGGTAAAAGCAGCAGCTGCAGATTAATTTAATCTATTTAACCCTCAGTTTAAAAACTTTCTGCCAGCACCTTTCCTTTGCATCACAACATATGGTAGAAAAAACCCTTTAGAATATTTAAATGAAGCAAAAAAGCCCAAGGATCCTTTATGAGTGGGAACCAGAAGAAAGTATGACAGTGGGCTCTCAGTTTGTTGGGTGTTAAATTTTGGAGGAATCTCCTAGTCCTGCTGTAAGGAGTAGTTTGCATGGCTGCTGCTTCTTTGGATGGTTTTTATTACCTCCCCCTTTCTCCTGTCAACACATCCTGTAGGACCTTTGTTATTAGTGGTGATGTCCCCATGCAGTTGCCTCCAGGAGAGAGGATGAGGTGTCAGGTGAAGCATATGTAATTCAAAATTCTGCTACGCTGCAATTTGTCTTGTCTGTGTAGGGAAAAAGAGCGTGACCCATGCTCTGTGTGTGTGCCTCCCTGTACTCCCTTCATGTTAATCCATATTCCTATATCAGCTGTCATGCTGATAGTCTGGGCAGTGTTAGTAGTAGGCCTAAACCCAGGCAGAGCTGCAAATGGAGTAGGGAGGGATGGGTGAAATTATGGCTCCAGGGAAATCAGTAGGAGGTTGCTAGCCAGTGTGACCAGAATTTCCCCCCGAGATAGTGATGTGTTAGTAGAGTTATCTTCTTGTAAGTTGGCTCTTCTGCATGTCATAATTTGAGCCATTAGAGATTTTACTCTTTTAAAAGAATTCTTTTTTTTTTTCCCCAGATATTTACTGGACAGCTCTTCACCAAGGTGCCCTGTTATATTTTGGTTAGCTCAAGTAAAAAAATATTTATATTACCATGTCTCCATTTAAATAGGCACTACTGTCCTTGAAATGTCAAATATAATATGACATGTCAATTATGGTATGTCAAGCACATGATGTATTTTCAACCCCTGTTGATTTAGATGGGTTTTGACGTGTGCTTGACGTATTCTAATGGTGCTTCTTCAGTTCAGTGAATGTCTTGAAAACAACATTGAATGGCACATAAATCACAGCACCACCTTTTGCAGCGATGTTTGCCAGAACATGAAGTAGCGACTTTGCGTTCCTGCAAGCGTTTGGTCAATAATGGCTCTCTTGTCCCAGAGCTGGGAGCCTGCAGTTTCTGGCAGGTTTGCCAGCAGGGCAGAAGCGGTCTCATCACAAACCTGTTTTATGCAATGATTTTTTTAATCATTACTTTAGAAAAAGAAAATCTAGCATTTTCTTAAGAGATCTTTTAAAAATCCTGTACCACTATTTGGCTCACATTTTGTCTGGCGATGCGTACATGATACAAAAGCATGAGGTAGGACCATAGGCCTGATCACCATATAATGTTAGTAAGGATTTCTTCCTAACCATATTCACCTAAAATATGCACCTACAGTAAGGATGAAACACTATCTAACCATCGTTGCAAACAGTAAGTAGCATTCACTGACTGTTAGCAGGGTCAGAAATGAGGAGAGATTACATTTTGATCTTTTATACTATATACTTTCAGAATTTGTTAGTTGTGTTTAGTGCTAGCATTGACTCTTCTGCCTGGAAAACATGTGTGTTCATACAAGCGTGTGATTCAGCCACTTCCCAAAAAGATGATACCCCTAAGCTGGTGGGAGGAAGAGAGAGAGAAGGAGGAAGGGTAGTATCCCCACACTTTTCAAATCAGGAACTAAACCACAAAAAGAACAAGGGACAGTACTGAGGATACCCAGGAAATCAGTTGCAGCACTCTGGAGCCCCAAGCCATGTTATCCTCCTTTCCTGATTTTCACTACTGTTTGAATGTAACACATAGCTTTAATGAGAAGCTGTGCATTTAATTCGGGTATACTTCCAAATGGTGTTGTTGAGTAAGACGGGCTCTGAAATAACGTGAGACTTCATAACAGAGTTGTCCTTCAAAACAGCTTTTAAATCCAGTGCTTTCAAATGGGTAGAGTTAGGCTTCAGCCCTTCAGAAAAACACTTTCACCCATGGCACATCTATGTAAACCACATCTCTGCTCTTTGAACTCCAGAGACTGAAATGAAAGCAGCCTGTCACAAAAACAGGTGAATACTGCGCCATTTTTTGTTGTTGCTCAATTTTTTGTCACAGGAATGAGATGGTAGGATTTACCATCCCAGTGTTAAATAGAGAGTAGTGCAGTATGCGCTACTGGTTTGGCTAATATTCTGTAATTTTACATACCATCTCCCTGGCTGCCTTGCCTTCTGCAGAAGGGGTTTGTCAGACTTTTAGTATGAAAAAGCGCAAGAGATGCGCCTGCCAGGCCACTGGCCACTGAAAAGGTTAAAGATGTTTTGAAAACGACTATAATTTACTGAACACAAAACACATTGAAATTCCGACATCTCATTTTTGTAGGAAAGACCATAACAAGAGCTACCTCGAACGAGTATGTGGGCAGAAGCGCTACAGCTTGATTCTGTGGCTGCTGCGGGGCAAGCGGTGGGGTGGGTATCCCCCTCCACATCCTCCACCTACCTCCTGTATGGCAGGAGAGGGACTTTGTTGTGCCACAAGATGCTTCTACATCACATTTAATTAACATTTTTACTATTATAAAATCTATTATGTCAGTATTCAAGACTTCTCTACCTCCATTTGTGTAACAAGCTGGGTTGTGTTTGAGTAGCCAAATGTGAGACTTAAATGAGAAATGGATTTTGTGGCTGCTGTTACAGCTAATGCGAAACTCAGAAGGGACCTCCACTTATCCAGGCAGAGGAGGGAAGAGGTGGACTTGGAAATGGGAGTTTCCAAAGAGGATTCAGGGGTGTAATTGAAGTGAATGGCTTCCCTACAGCTATATTTCTGAAAAAAATGGATACGGGCACATCAAGTTGGGTTTTGTGTGTCCAAGTTGTGATCTTGTGTCAAACTTGATTTCAGTCTGCGATGACAGTCCTCATCCCTCCATCCCTCCTGTATGGGATAAAAGTATATAACAGGGGCAAAGAAATGAGAACTGCGGGAGGGAAGAGCCCTGCTCTCTCCTCCCCTCTGAAAAGTGTTTCTTCACCTCTGGGTGGGTGTCATGAGGTGCCTTGAGCAACGTCCCTCACGTCCCAGGCGTGTTGACAGGGACGCCTGCCCAAAGCGGCGGGTGGCTCCGCAGTGTGCATGGGGCACGGCACCCCATTTCCAGGGTGAGATGTCTAGCTTGTCTTATTCAGGCAGTCGCTTGCGATGATCATGGTTGTCTCATCTGACCTTGTGCCAAATGCCGCTCTGATGTCTCCCTCCACCTGCCTAACCCTTTTTCTTATTTACTGTACTTACAGCAATATCATTGTGTTGGGCTGGGCGATTTGGATTTGGGTTTTTTTCTGTGCCTCTTCCAAATGAACAATTGTGACAGCAAAATGCTTTGATAATTATCCCTTTTTACTGCATGTGAAGGCTCCAAATGTTTTAGGAAATTATGGGGGTTTTTTGATCTTCAGAGTTCTGGTATGTTCCATTCCAGTTAACAAAACAAAACAAAACAACATACGTGCATAGCAACATAGTTTTGGTAGATTTTAACAGACTCATGTCTCCAGTAAAAGCTTGAGTGTAAGCGTGCCAGTTGTTCTTAATTACTATATTGGCAGTACTAGTTGGTGCTTTATTTGGTGACTGATACTGTTTGTAAGATCTCAGGTAGTAAACAAGCAGAGATTTTAATAGATTAGGAAGGGAAAAATATCCAGAAGTGTGTGGGGGGATTTTTCTTCCCCCCCCCCCCCCCCCGAAAAGGAAATTTTAAAAATACAACTAAAGAAGTCCTGATGTGGATTTAAGTTATTAAGCCAAACATCCTGTTGGTGAAGATTAGGGAGACTGGTGTTTTCAGGGAAGCAGTAGAAATTCCAGAGACGAATGAGCGAGATCCTGGGTCAGCACAACTGGCTTTGGGCTAATATACGCAGGAAACCTGTGGCAAACCAAGGGACCGCTGGGTCCTAGACCAGTAATTCTGACCGCATGCTTTTAAGATGCTTGAAATTCAGAGCACTCTCTTGTAGCCACTCAGATCTGTTGACCTACCTTCGGGACTTAAAAACTACGCTTGGCAGAGCGCTAATGAGCAACATGCATAAATTAGCAAGGTGAACAGAGTGGCCCGTTGTTATCATTCCTTGATTCTCAGCGTTGTAGGAGATGCAGTCGGGAGGGATGCACCAGCTTCAGAGAGAGCAGCTAGATAGATCCGCTTTGCTTCTTTGCAAGGTTTCCTTTGTAATGTGAGTGTGCTTCCAAGTGTAAAAATAAATTATAGTGATGGTAGTGTAAAAAATAAATAGAAGTAATAACAAGGCCGTAGAAATATTCTTTAGCACTAAGTAGGACAAGGAGTATCGTGCAGATTAAGGAGGTCTGATGCATTTCTAAGGCATCTGCAAGAAATCCTGCTGGTGATTGGGTGATGTTTCTTTGTGGATGGAAACTGAGTTCCTTCCCTCCTCCCTGAGACATTTTCGAATCAAAGGAAAAAGTGTGCTAATCTGAAAATGATGGCTATTTAACCCCCTGTGAAAAAGTGTTCATTTAACTACAATACTATATGACTATGAATTCTCTTTCTTTTGTTGGGCAGGATTGTTTCTAAATATTTATCTAAATAATTCTTGTGGGATGAAGCTAAATAAAATTTATTTCATAAAGCCTACAAACATGCAGTTTTGCCTGTTGCTAGTGTTTAGGGAAGGGCTGGGTCAAAAATCTGACAGTTGCAAAGCTTGTTCAACTTCGTATGCTTTTATCCTTTTCTGAACAAAATATTCAATGTCTGTTGGAAGTAGCGGAATAATTTTCCTCAAATAATTGAAGGGACGTCCCAAAGGGAGACATACGCCCTTTAGCCAGTGGGAAAACATTTCTTATCAGGAGAACGCATTGTGTTACATTTCAAAAAACCTGAAGAGGCAACTTCATTTAAAGCTTACCCAATTTAAATCCTTGCATGAGAACTTTCCTATAAATTCACATACAAAGTGGTAGTTAATATAACCAGCCAAGTCCTCAGTCCAATTTTGCCTTAGCGGGGCTGGGGCATGCATAGGGTGAAATCTTGACCCTTTATTTTGATGGCAAAAAGTCGTCAGGATTTTGTTCTTACCTTTCTAAAGAAGAATATTGTTATCCTGAAGGCATCTGTAGTTTTTCCTGACTGGGGAGTAGCCACAGTGAGGACTGCCTAGTTGTTCAAGTGGAGGAGCGTGAGAGCAAGCCCATGCAGCCACCTCGACCAAGTGAAGCCCATAGGAGTGGAGCTGCTTGGCCACCAGCCTAATCAATGCTCTTGAAAAAGTGTTATGGGGTATTTATTGTGAAGAATAGAGACTTTGTACTCTGAGTGCAAATGGAGCAATTTCTGATGTGACAAAACCAGATCTGTTAAAGATGTATTTCCTTAGATTTCTCAGCACAAAATGTACCTTATGGCCATATGCAGTCTGCCTATAGAAGAAATTTTGCTCTTAATCAAACCTTGCCCTGCTCATGGGCATCTGAGATCATAAACGCAGTGCTGCCTTGGTGAGAAAGTGTTAAGAGGACCAATTCATGAAAACCACAATACTCTGGTTTCCTCTTTCTGTTGGGAGAGCGTATGTCTGACTCCACTGAAGACAATGGCAGCTTTGCCGGACTTCTCCAAGGCCCGCATCGAAGCTGGATATCTTTCTGACTGCTGAACTGCTGTAATGATTAACAAGGAATTGTTGAAATTTGCCTTTTTGATATGTGTGAGAAGTAAGTAAGTGCTCTCTTGCCTAATTAATTACAAGTGGAAAGACTCTACCTATCTGCAGTTACTCAGAGTGCAGACTGAGTATTCGATGGATGGAAATCAGGTTGATTTCAGTGATGGAGAGAAGAAAAGGAATGGTTGTCCACATGGTCCAACCAATCTGTGCAAGGCCAGTAAAAAGATATGATAACTCTTCCAGCTCGTAGATGGTAGTTATGGGTTCCTCTTTCTCAGAAATTATATGTCCGAGTGATTTCTACAACTTTCAGGGACGCTTTCTATCCCAGTGTGCAGATGAAGCCACTAGAAATCTTTCAGATACTAGCAAATATGGTGAAACTGCAGCTATATAGATTTCTGCCTATGTAAATATCTTACTCAGTGACAAAAGCTGGCCCTGTGATTCTCTAGAGAGGCAGTTCCCAGCTGGGGAGTTGGCAGCAAGTCTGGGGGAAGAGGGAGGGAAAATAAAGGGCAGGAAGAGAAAAGAAATGGCAGTCCCTGGGAAAGGAGGCTGAGGAGCTGGACGCGGTGAAGCCCAGAACATTGCTTAGGTTTTGGGTGAGACTATATTATAAATAGGTGTGGAAAACCACAGATGCAAGGAGAGGTAGTGGGGTTTCTTCATATTGCAGTAGTGTATTAGTACTCTTTTCATGGATTTGGACCTCACTGTACTTATTTTGCTTTACAAATGCAAAACAGCAAAAAAGGTTTAGCAAGGATCTCGTAACCTAAATGAAGAGACACTTCATTGGCATGCATGACTGTAAAGCCAGGTACAAGGTAGCATATTGAATAGAAAAGCTAGCTTCTTGTATAACATAAATACATCAGGATTTCTCATTGTTAACAAAAATGCTTGGGAACACAGTCTGTATGGCCTCTGGGGTGTAGTAACAATTTTGATTTCTAGAATATTTTCTCATGTTCTTTTATAAAAAATTCCTTTCAATAGGAGAGGGTGCTCTGGAAGGAGAAAAAAACCTGTAAATCTCAAACTTAATCAATTAGAAAGTAGTTTTAGAAAAAGAAACCCAGATTGCTGAAGTATGATCTTGTGCTCAGTAACTTTTTTGTCCCCAAATGAATTAAATTATTTAGTCCCTTTTTTCCTAGCCAGATCAAATAGGTATGATACTTATTTTATCTCTGCAATGGATGAATTCTTTGCAATATATATTCTCAGACAGGAGCTTGTAGAGGGCTGTGGGGCATGACATTCTATTGGGGGTGGCAGGTTATCTTTACATATATACAAGCACCGAAGTATATACTTCAATGGAGTCAACTATTTAGTAGTTACCAAAATCTGCTTGATGACACAGAGTATGACAGATGACCACCCATAATTGCATTATACATAGGTATCCAGGGTAATCAAATATTTAACTTACCAATAATAAGCCTTCTGAACAGGAAGGAAGAAAAGATCATTCACATGAGCTTCAATCCCAGTGGACGCAATGTCCTCATTTATTGTCACTGACCTGGCAAAACATTACATGACAATTTTGTCAGGTAAGGATACAGAAGAGAGAATTTTTAATCACCACTGCGGTGATCAGTTCCACATTTGTTAGTCTGACCAACAAGAGGAGGTGGATGCCCAGGCAAGAGTCATCATTGTACAGAAGTCGGGACTGACTACTGTGCTGCATAGGTGTGAGAATTCAGAATTAGAGATATGAGAAGAAAGTGAAATCTGGAGAGCAAGGTACAACGTGCAGGGAGTCCTGCACTAAAAAGTGGAGCGTCTGCACTATTTCGACAAGTAACCAGAACAAAGGTGAAAGACGTGAATATGTACATACTCATCTGATTTCCATGCTGGATATTTCAGCTCAGCCCATGTCTCCAACAGAGTAGTCTTTATTTCCCTTTTTTAATTTCCTCTGCTGAGAATACCAGTATTGCCGTAGCTTGTTTGCATATGTGTTGCCAGAAAAACATGAAGGAAAAGTATGAATCAGAAAGGAACAGGAAAGGTAAAAAGCAGGGCCCTGTGCTCTCAGAGCTGAGTTGGAGGTGCTCAGTTACCCAATTTTCTGCTCTTTTTAGAAGGGGACAAAAAAGAACAGACTCGGCATTGATGCAGCCTCCGTCTGGAAGGAGTGTTAGGATGGCTGGTGCGTTAGAGATCCTGTGAATGATCACTGCTGTTCTGCCGGCTCTGAAAGGAGGGGATGAAATAAGATGCTCTTTCTCTGCTAGACCAGGTTCAGCTCCCAGGCCTGAACTAGCGTACATCAAACATGTTTGGCATACAGGATTTCCTGCTTTCAGGAAGACGTACAATGCTTTGTCTTCGGATCCAAAGAACAGACCTTTGCTCATGCACTTTATTCCACCTGCAAGTTCATTGTGAAGATACATTTTCCCCACTGCTTGAGGTTTCCTTATTTTCATGGATTTCCACTTCAGCTCAGAAGAACATTGGGCTAAAGCAAAGTAAGCTAATTTTTTTTAAAAAAGAAAGAAATTCAGGCTTGCGTTAGCTCATAGTCACTCAGTTATCTTTCATTATAATGTGTAGATATATATATTTATAAATATAAACATTTATGTAGGGTCTATTTAGAAAAAGCGAGCATTCATTATAAACTCCCTTTAGAACATGAGTGTGGCTGAGCACTGGAACACGATGCCCACGGAGATGCGTTTTTTTCTATCTTCAAACATTTTCAGACTTCAACAGGACAAGGCCATGAGCAATGTGATCTAGCTCTGAAGTTAACCCTCCTGAGCAGAAAATTGATAGGTCCCTCCCCAGCTGAGTTTTTCTATTACTCTTTATTCCATGGTAATGCAGCATGTTACAAAAAGAGGTGTTAACCTGGGCTTCAGCATCCAGAGCAGTCTTTGCACTGTGTTCAGCCACCCTGACGAGCTGGAATTGTCGATGATACAGCCATGCATCTTCTGTATGTTGCACGTGTTAGAAAAAAAGATCTCCTAAACAGATTTAAACAACTGCCATCATTTGTCACCTCCAAATCTATGGCAAAGTCTAAGGACAGGTGTCTCACCTAATGTGAGTCCATCTATCCAAACCAAGGGAAAGACAGAGAGCAATGAAGTGGAATTATGTTTACAATTACTGAAGTATTTTGTCTGTATGTAAAACATCATAGCCTTACTGTCAAATGTTTCTAAAACTTCTACAGATAGAAACAAGCTCTGTATGTCCTGCCATGTTAGGAGAAATGTGAAATTTGTCTTTGTTAAGTAGCAGCCCAGTAATTCGTTAGGGTTGTCACTGGTCCCGGAGCTGCTGTTGCCCATGCTTGGCTACAGCTGGATGTAGTTGTGCAGGAATAAGTTTGTCTCTGCTTAGAGGCTGGCCTAGGTTCTCGTTCTTACAGCAGGATCTGCAGGTGGTGCAAGTTGTCATACAGCCGTGAACTTTCCCAAAACCAGGAATAAACATTTTAATTATGTAGGCAATGCTTACGTGCAAGATAGTTAACATGTAATTCTTTTGCCTTTTTACACAGTAACTCTGTAGGGTAAAATTTTCTTGGTTAATGATCAGGGTAAAATAGATGGAAAGTTTTGGTGTGTTTTATTTTTTAGTGACATTTCAGAGTTCATCATAGGCTTGATTTATAGGTTTTCTCTATCGGAAGTGTGCTTTGCAGTCCCAGTCCTCCAGTCATCAGATCTGGGAGACATGCTGGAGCATGTTGTAGATACTTTCTGGCCCAGCTTCCTTTCCTTAGAAACCCAGCACAGAGGAACAGCATGAAAGAGGAGAATATGGTGTGTACTCGGTCTCAGCCCAGTGTGGAGCTGGGATACACCCCAGGACAGCACTGTCCTAGGAGCTGGGAAGTGCTCCTGGATCCCACAGCACGAACACAGATCAGGAGGATCAGGCAATTGTCTCATTCTCATGTCTCAGCTTAACACAGCTGATAATGGAGGTGATGGATAATTTTGGTAAGGCGTGCCATGGTTGACATTAGTGCTTTTCCTAGTTGACCCCAAAGCTCTTTCCCTCTGCCAGAAGTTTGTTTCATGTATAGTCGTGCTTTCAGTTCCACCACAGCCAGAGAGACGTTGTAACACACTTAGGTATTGCAAGGCAGCTCAACAGTTCAAGTAACTTCAGCTAGTCTCAGTGGGAGTAAATGCTGCAGATAAAGTCGTGGTCAGAGATGTGCAGGGTATTTTGTTTGCTGACTGCCCAGGACAGGGATGTAAGAGCACGGGAATGGCTGTATGGAGCCGGAGCAGAGGATCCTCTTGCCCAGGGCTCTGCCTCTGGCAGCAGCCAGCAGTGGACACCTAGGACAGAGCATAACAGGGCAAACTTACCGTGCTCCTACTCCCATCTGCTCCCAGAGCGATTTCCCACCATCTCCAGCTCAGGCACCTTCTGAACCAAATGTATTCACATCATCTCTTATCTGTGTCTTGTTTACCCATGTGATTTTCACATTTAATATGTGTACTGTTTGTGCATGCTGCCAAATTCCTCCTTTCTTTCTTGACAAAAAGTATAATTTCCAGTATAACATCACCTTAAAGTACACTGATTGAAGTAACTACTGCTAATAAAAGAGTAGTACATATTTTCCTTTTATGATCGCCTTAAGTGCTGCTTGGTATGTTTTAATGTCTAACATTCCTAAGGCAGATGTTTGCCTTTCATGAAACATTAATTAGAATCTAAGAATCAAAGAGGAGAAAAAATACATATGTATATATGCATGTGCATCTGTTTGTCTCTGAACAGGAGACAGTAGAAACTTTGTATTGAAAAAAAGCAGTAAGTAAATATTTGAGGGGGAGACTTTATCAGGAAATTACACTGCTATTTAAGCATATTAAAGCAAAAAAACTACTGTGTTTTTATATAGTGTGATTCTGGCATCTCACTACTGGGTGAAGTTTTATAAACTGTAATGAAAAACAATCCATATCATATTTCTTCACAGTTTAATATGTAGTGTTTATAAGGATACTTTAACCAATATCCTGAGTGGGAAGGTAACATTATACGAGCTATCAGAAAATGAAATTACATTATGTGAAAAGCTACTACAAAAGAAAGTAATTGAGAGCTGGAAACTGGGAAATGCAGTTCAATTCCCCTTTTCAAAAACACATGGAGTACCCATATCATGCCTGTTAGCACCTGAAACTTGAAGGTCTTAACAGAAAGAGGATACCTTATCTTAAGTGAGATTAGCTCCCTGAATGAGTGGTGTGCTGCTGTGCACGTGTTCACTCGATTCAGAAATGTGCCAGAGGAGCCAAGCAAAGGCATTGGGACCGTGGTCGTCTCTGCTTCCAACTGTCCTTGGCAGGGAGCTGCTCTGTGAGCCGTGTGCGGTCGCTCCTGCCCCGCTTCACCCGAAGGAGGACCGACAGCTGCCATGGGTTTGCATGAGCACGCTGCTCGCTGTGCTCAGGGGGTGCTGTCCCACCACTGGATCCAAAGGCCAAGATTTTCAAAAATAATGCAGAAAGCTTGACTTCTGCCCATAGTTATTCACTTAAGAGCTCTAGTTTCTGTAAATGCTAAGCGGCCAAAACCCATGATGTTTCTTTCTGCAGCCCAGGTTCCCTTTGAATGCCGAGCAAATGCTACAGATCCGAGGATTTACTTCAACTGCTCATTACCATCTGAATGTAGACATGTTCTATTCTAGTTTTCTGCTTTTATTTCATTTGCCTGCACTTTCAGTTACTACGGCTGACAGGTTGGCCCAGAAGCTTTGCATGTCTCATAAAGTAAAGATTCACATTGCTAAGTTTATACACTATTTGTATGTTTGAATGTTGTATATTTATATCTTTTTTTCCCTTTAAAAACAAAGAGAACCTGTAGATATCTGGATGTCCAAAATTGGCCTGAGGGTGAGCTATGAATGTTTGCCTGTTGATTCTATCCTGTATGGCCAAGGCACATTGTCACCTCCTAAGTATTTAGCATGGTAATATCTCCCAATTTTTGTTTTCAGCCTATCTGTTTATGTGTTTATTTTTGTGTGTGTGTTATATACACAAAGATCACAAGAAGAAGCTTCATTGTGGAGCAAGAGGTGGATTTTCCAGTTGTTCCTTGTGTTGATTGCTTATGTCCGTGTTCTTGATTTCTTTATACAAATTCTAAATTTCCATGGAATTTGTGACATTGGTGGTAATTACAGCTAGTTGCCACTGAAAGGGGTGATGACACTCCCCTAACCCTTGGCCACAGGTTCCCATCCTCTCCCATGCGTCAGTGCAGGTACTTGGCAGACTCCACTATTTGGGGAGTTAAACCAGCAAAAGCAAGAAAGCTGCTCAGGTTTTTTTTGCAGAATTGACTTTTTGTCATTGTGAGTCCCTGAACTGGCTCGCTGCAGGATCAGACAAGTGCCAGTGCTGACACAAGGGAAAGCAACTGGAGCAGGACTGTCCTGGTATGCCATCTTAGCCAAATCACATCCTTCAACAGCCCAGAGCCTGAGAAACACAATAGGACCATGGCTCACATTGTGCCCACCTTGTGGGGCTTGCTCTGGCCTGCCAAGCCCCTCATCTGGGCTTAGCAGATGCCTCATGGGGCTGAGCCCATGAAGGTTCTGGATCTCCTTCTCACGGTAGCTAGAGTGGAGGGGACACAGCTGATATGTGCCTGGGTCTCACCCCAAAGTGAAGTTAGCGTCTGTTTTTAGCAGCTATGGACTATTGTTAAGGTGCAGCCAGAAGTCTCTCATTTAACTATTGCGTTTGTGTGGCAAGGTTTTGGTAGCAGGGGGGCTACAGGGGTTGCTTCTGTGAGAAGCTGCTAGAAGCTTCCCCTATGTCCGACAGAGCCAGGGCCAGCCAGCTCCAGGTCGGACCCGCCGCTGGCCAAGGCCGAGCCCATCAGCGACGGTGGTAGCACCTCTGGGATAACATATTTAAGAAGGGGGAAAAAAGTTACTGTGCAGCAGCAATTGCAGCTGGAGAGAGGAGTGAGAAGATGTGAGAGAAACAACTCTGCAGACACCAAGGTCAGTGAAGAAGGAGGGGGAGGAGGTGCTCCAGGCACCGGAGCAGAGATTCCCCTGCAGCCCATGGTGAAGACCACGATGAGGCAGGCTGTCCCCCTGCAGCCCATGGAGGTTAATGGTGGAGCAGATATCCACCTGCAGCCCGTGGAGGACCCCACGCCGGAGCAGGTGGATGCCCAAAGGATGCTGTGACCCCGTGGGAAGCCGTGCTGGAGCAGGCTCCTGGCAGGACCTGTGGACCTGTGGAGAGAGGAGCCCATGCTGGAGCAGGTTTGCTGGCAGGACTTGTGACCCCATGGGGGACCCACGCTGGAGCAGTCTGTTCCAAAGGACTGCACCATGTGGAAGGGACCCACGCTGGAGCAGTTCGTGAAGAACTGTAGCCCGTGGGAAGGACTCACATTGGAGAAGTTCATGGAGGACTGTCTCCTGTGGGAGGGACCCCAAGCTGGAGCAGGGGAAGAGTGTGGGGAGTCCTCCCCGTGAGGAGGAAGGAGCGGCAGAAACAACATGTGATGAACTGACTGCAAGCCCCATTCCCTGTCCCCCTGTGCCACTCGGGGGGAGGAGGTAGAGAAAATCAGGAGTAAAGTTAAACCCAGGAAGAAGGGAGGGGTGGGGGGGGAGGTGTTTTTAAGATTTAGTTTTTATTTTCTCATTATCCTACTCTGATTTGACTGGTAATAAATCAACTTAATTTTTTTTTCCCCAAGTCGAGTCTGTTTTGCCCGTGATGGTAATTGGTGAATGATCTCCCTGTCCTTATCTCGACCCATGAGCCTTTCATTGTATTTACTCTCCCTTGTCCAGCTGAGGAGAGGAGTGATAGAGCAGCTTTGGTGGACACCTGGCATCCAGCCAGGGCCAACCCACCACACAGGGCCAGCTAGGGAGGAAGGTAATACAGTCTGAATACTGTAAAGGAGAGACGTATGGTAAGGTGGGAGGGACTTCGGACACAAGCTGGCCTATACCTGTTGGCCCTGGGTCAGTGTGTTTTCCATGAGGTTTTTTGCGAGGGAGGCAGGAGACATAGCCAAAAAGCCTGAGCTCATAGCGGAGGGGCCAAGGAAGAGTAAAGGTGGCAATCACAAGGATGAAAACGCAACACTTGGACACTGTTTGGGTTTGTACGGCAAAGAGCAAAGCATTGCTTGCTGCACGTCACCGGCTCCATGCTGGCTGTGTCAGCAGCTCTTACCCTGCTTGCTGGGAGGCCGGCAGCACCAGGAAGCTCGGATTTTGGTGGCCGAAGGTAGCACTGCACGTTTGCCGCAGGGTGAGAGCACGTGAGGAGGCTGTTTGTGGGGAGCAGCCAGTGTGCAGCGACTTGTCACCGCATGGCATGTTGTTGCTGTGTTGCAGCACTGAACACTGTTCAAGGCTTTAATAAACATACCATGCTCCCCGGGCAGCTCTGCTCTGCATATTGCTCAGAAAACACAGGATTGGTATAAAAGACCCACTATGTGTGTTTTTAACAGTGTTACTGCATATGCCAAGGGCCTTTCATAGTCTGTATGTAGAATGGAGGCAAAAACCTAGGAGGTCATGGGCAGCATTTGTAGAAAGGAAAAATAATCCTGCGTTACCAGGGTTGTTCCAATCTCTGTCGCATGTAGCGCAGAGCACGTTCAGCAGAACTTGATGGCCATCTACTGGCGAAGCCACAGTCTTTATTTTATTTTGCAGATTTTTTTGCATCAGAGAGACAAGCACTTGGCATGTGTGAGTTGCAGAGATGCATGTTTTCACTTCTAGCTGGAAGTAACGCAGCTGAAGTTTTGTAAATTGCCCTAAATGCTCACATTGGTTTCATTCATTTTCCCCCTATGGGTGGTACTGACTACAGGTGTTGCAGATGCTTATGGAGGCAACCAGCAGTCTCCCAGGATTTCTGCTAGTATAACAGTTTCTACACTAATATAGAATTTACACAGTTTTTAGAAATAACAAACTACAAATAAATAAACGTCAAGCTGACAGGTCAGAACCTGGTTTTCTTCTGTGTTAATTTATCTTTGAAACTTGATGCATCAGCAGTAATTTGATACATCCTGCACTTTTGCTGGGATGTTACGTACGGTGTCAGTCCTGTTGCTAAACCCCGCCTTAAGCCTTAAAGGCTGCCTGAGACCTTGGCCATTAACAGGAGAACTGGCAACTCCTCGTCTGGGCACCCTGGCAGCTCTCGGCTGCTGATGTGTTTCCAGGTCTTTACTCTGGGCAGTCTGTGAGGGACACTTACGGTCAAGAAAGGCTGCTATCATATGGGAGGGAGTTCATTTTTTTTTATTTATTTGTTTGTTTTACATGATTTTAAAACATTGTAAACAAAAAGAAAAAAACTCAATTAAAAAAAAAATACCTGTCAGTTCCCTGTCATGTCCATTCTCAAAGTCTTTGTCCACCGTGGTGCCATCAAACAGAAGTTTCTGGAGCCCTGTGCTGACCACAGCCACCTGGCAGAACCCCCATGGCCTTTAAAAGGCACAAAACATGGTTTTGAGGACTTTTTTTATGTCTGTGTGGTCGTTGAGGGTATTTTGTAGAAATTGGTTGAGAAAGACGAGGGTGTCCCTTTACTGCTGCATGGCCAAGGGAAAGAACATCAGCAGATCAACTGAAAGTTACTGTGAGAGGGACTAACCTCAGGAAGCTCAAAAAAGCACCTTGTGCTCTTTTTAGGGGTTCCTGTGGTATCTCCATTTTAAAAAAATCACACAGCTTTTGTAAGGCTAAAACAAAGCTGGTGGTATCAAGTAGGATTTGGCTCCTTTTCCACCAGTGAGCATGTCTGCATTGTGGGGTCCCCGTGTGCCACAGCAGTTAGAGTGGCAGAGGAAGATCACCTTGGAGGTGTGCTCTCACTTGCCACGTGAGTCTCTTCTGCTGGTTAGTTTGTCATTTAGCCTGCACTGCTGCAAAGGCAAGGCATGAGGTTACATTTGCTGGTTCCAGCTGACAGTAACCTTTCTGCTCGGCGCGCTGAGCAAGCGATGGCTGTGAAGCTCTCAGGGGACTGTGTCAATGCACGTCACCTTCTGTGGCTTATTTGGTTATTTTCCCTGGTGTAGAATGCTTCGCCTTTTAGAAAGAGGGAGCAATCCAGTTGAGAAGCAGCAGTGTTGATCATGTGCCACCTTCATGGTACTGCTTTATGCCACCCTCTCCTGTATAAATACCTGGGAAAGCAGAGAGCAGTTCCCAGCAGTGAGGTCACTTTCTTGTACGTGACAGATAGCTTTCTGCAAGGTGCTGACTCTGCTCAAGGTTCGTTTTGTCTCGGGGCTGGAAATTGCAGCGGCATTGTAAGCTTGATCCTCCTCCCATTTAAATGAGCTGTACTCTCCAGGATCTGAACGCCCTGTTACAAAATAGGCTTTTAAGATGGCTCGTAAATCACATGCATACAAAAATGATGCACAAATATTTATTTTTAAAGATAAAGATTTTCTGCTCTTGAGCACTGGATTTTGTACGTTCAGTATTGAGCTTTAACAGTTGATTTACATGTTTGCTTTTTATTTTAGCCAGTGGGATGTTTTAAAAAAAAAAAACTGGAGTAGCAAGACTGTTCTCAGTGAATCATCTAACCCAAGACTTTTTTTTGCTCTGAGATGCAGATGTTTAAATGCAATTCCTAAGCCATTTCTGTGACAGCTAAACATATCTGTATTCTTGTCACATAGTTAAAGTGCTGATGTATCTTACTCTCTTGGGGACTTCTTTTTGCTAGTTAAACTTGATATTACAGCCCTCTGTCCATTTCTTTCTCCATTTCAGAAATTCCCCGCACATCCGTTTACACACATCGTATTATAGGCAAAAATAATTAATCTGGAAAATCTCTTTGCCCGAAGGTGAAATACGAATATGTATCAAGTGTTAAGAGAAAAAGAAGTCTGTCAGAAAGAGAGTACTCCATTTTTTTTAAATAGTGCTTTAAATTAGGATTGTACTGTAAAAATATTTAAACAAAAAGAAAAATGCGTAATTTGGATTACCATTAATTCAAAGCTTAAAGATTTGTAATGCATAGAATTGGAACATCGGTGAAATCACATGCTAACAGTGCGAGATGCTTTATGCAAAGTTTTAACCCAATATAAATAGTCCTCTGCAAATTCTGGAAATCTCTAAAAGTGACATTTATGCCAGAACAGCTATAGCTGTAACAGCAGTGGCTATTGTAACAGAAGGTTGCAGATTGGTGTTGACACAGGAGCTTCTCAACAGATGCATCAACATCAGTGCTTCTTTCAAATGCCTTTCTTAGTATCTTAGCTTCCCCAAAGGTTCGTGATTACTTCTTTTCGTGATCAGATTCAGTTTCTTTTCCTCCGATTCATTTTCATTTGACAGTCACAAATTCTTTCAGGAGAACCGGGATCTTTCATCTTAAGAGTTTAAAAGAGCTGGCTGACGAATCTCTAGATCATTTACCTTCAATGTCAGCAAACCCAGGAATGTGGGGGAAGCCCCAGAAACTTGATGAAGGCCAATGTTGTTCCAGTACTTAAAGTAGCTAAACAGGCTAGTATAACTGTAGGTGAACGTGACTGCTGTGCAGTATAACCATAAATGGGTTGATAAGGTGATCAATTAATAATGATTTATAGCTGGGTAATATAATTAATGGAAATCAATGAGAGTTTCGATCTTGGCATACCAGCTTGATAATAGTTTATGACGCAAGTTTATCTAACCAAGGCAAGTGCATTGTTGTAGCAGGCTTTCTTCAAGAATTAGACTCGGTATGCACTGTATTTAGAAACTCAAGCAACATGACTTCAACACTATATTTTTAATTGCTTAAAATTGGGATAACTGATAGGCCTTAGGATATTGCTGTAAATGGAGTGTCTTCGATAAGCATTCGTGTTTCTGTGGGGATTGTTTGCTGGCCCTGTGCTAATAAACTTTTTATTTATCAGTGGTCTGAAAGGAAATAAAATTCATTGACTTGCAGGTGATAGATTGAGAATTGTTAAATAAGGAAATGGAAAAATCGCTGCTGCAGGGTGATATGGATCTATTAGCAATCTGTATGCAAGCAAACAACAGGTGTTTGGCCAAATGTGAGGATCCATAGTCCAGATCTCGGTACTGGAAATACTTTTTCATAAAAGGTTTCAGGATTTTTACCTATGTAAACTTGTCAAAGAGAAATTATGGAGGCTATATAAAGTTGTTTAGAATGCAGTGTTCGGTGAGCTTGAATCTGGGCACGTGTAAAATAAATAGAAATAAAGCTCGGATAAAGTCCAGCTACTTCATTATTGGAGCAGTATTTCAAGGATCGTGGTGTTTTCTGTGGCAATAAGCACTTCTAAATCAAGACTTGAATTATTTCATACTGCAAAATACGCTCTAGTTCAAGCACAAATTGTTTCAAATATGTGCTGTGGACTACGTTGTAGAAAAGGAAATATTTAATTAATTGTTAAGGTCACTTCTGGCACAGTGATATGTTAAGCTGATCTTTTGGGGCCCAGGATATACACCATGCTCTTGCTTCATTTTTTTGCTTCTGTTCTGTTTTTTAGTTCAATTTCACCATTCAGTATTGAGAGCACAAGGCGTCAGAGAAGGTCTGAGTCTCCAGACTCCAGGAAGCGGCGCATCCATCGGTGTGACTTTGAGGGATGCAACAAAGTATACACAAAAAGTTCCCACCTGAAGGCTCACCGGAGGACGCACACAGGTAAGACTTTGCTGGCACTGTGTACCACAGTTAAGACAAGCAGGTTCCTTTCTGTCTAATTCAGGACATATTGAACTCATCATCCTACACTAAGAGCCAAAGGCCTGTACCTAAATAACAGAGATATCTGCGAGTGCATCAGCATTGGCATTCTGGTGCCGATCAAGAGCGTGCTTTTGAATTGAACTTCCCTGTCATCCCCACTTCGCAGCACACGAGTGGTGTCAGCACAAACCAGACTCCTTTCAGATGAAACTAAACAGAAAAGTGGCCTCCAGGGACACACCTACTGTGCTTCAATGAACAATGAGTGGTCATTGCTTGGGACCAACCAGAGCTAGTCCAAAGAAAACCCTCAAGAAGGGCATATAGTGTGGACATGGATCTTCAGCACCATTTTTTTCACTCTACAGACCTGCTCCTGTTGAGCTATTACTTGCTTTTACAGATAGAGCCTTTGAATGCTAGGTGCCACTAAATGCCTTCAGTTCAATTCAAGCGTAAACTCAAGACCTCCGTATGTCTTTCTGGAGGCTTTCAGAGGCACCCACCTACCACATACTGCAGAGGGAAGTCAGTCACTTTATGAGAATAGGCTGCACTAGGTCCCTACAACAAAGACGGAAGAGAGGTGCCTAGATGAGCTGGGTCCCATTCAGTGATGATAATACTTAACACTTAATCAATACCTGGTGTCCTTATTAACTTTATGGGCTGTTACTAGTCTACGTGACAAGCATGTAAGGGTAGCTGAAGCAATGATGTGTAATTGTTGTAATTTTATTGTGCATAAACTCGGGAGCAGCAATTTGAATTCATCAAGAACAATTTAAAAGGGGATCGCTTGGATGGCTAGAAAGGCAGTGGACAGAATGCTCTGAGTTTCAGTGCTGTTCCTTACTCTGCTGCTGATTTGCTTAAATTTATTGATCTCTCTGCTCTTAATGTACTTCAGCATTCTTGTAACTCCTTGGAGAAAAGATGGTGTTTATCCAGCGTGTAGCACAATGTTGTTCTTTGCTGAGAATCTGCTGGCGCTTTCTGTGGTGTGATGTACTCTAAAGAGTATGAGATATTATTTTAAAAAATTAAGTGATGGCTTCTCCATTTCAAATGAGGCCACGTCTCCATCACTCTTTCCAATATGTCTTTTGGTTGGTAGGACTTTTGTTGAGAGGAATACTGAACAAGGCTCCATCCTAATACCCCCTACTAAACCAATTTCTGTAAGGTAAGAGTCCCTTCCTTAAACAGCAGAAATGTTCTGGTAATCTGGGAATTTCATTACATTTCCCTTCAGGCCAATTATTCTAGTTTCTTCATATCTTCCCATTAATGCTTGTGCCTTCTCCTCTCTCTTGACTTAGTATGTCTTGTCTTAATTCTTTTTTCCTCTTCTCTATTCTTTCCCGTCCTTAGTGTGGTCTTTCATCCCTACCCTTCCAATATATTTTATATACCTTTACCCTTTCACCTTGTTCTCTGTCATTCTTGTTTTACTTCTTTTATCCCAAGCTAACCCTACTCTGTCCCTTTCCTTCTCCCTGCCCTCATTTCTAAGTTGTTTCCCTATTCTTGCCTGTATCACCCTTTGAACATTATATGGCTGTAGCAGATTAGAAGGCAGAGAGCCCAGCAGAGGCATGAAAACAGTTGACTGTTTGGTTTGAACCAAAAATACCACTTACGTGCTTATACCACAGGGAGGTCACTCTTTTCTAGCCTGCAAGACTGGCGTCCAGCCCAGGAGTACAAGCAAGCATCGTGTAAGGAACTGAGTTACAAAACCAGATGTGAACAACCTCAGAAATATCACACCCAAGTTAGCCCAGAAATACAGAAGGCTCTTCTCTGCCCTGACATTTTAAAATGCTGAGAATCACATTTGTCATGAGTCTGTAATTCATTAGCGAGCTCATGGCAGACCAGCGCTTGCAGGTAATGCACCCAAATCAGTGTTAGATAGTCTGCACCACCGAATCTCAGGCTGTGCACTTAGGGTGCTCAAAACTAGGCACTGAAGGCTTGAAATGGTGTTGGTAATTAACAGCTTTTGCAGCTGTAACTCCAGCAGAGTGAAGGGAGTTTCTGTACCTGCCGTAATCATAGGATACATCTCCCCAGCCTTGGTTCCCTGGCAGCTGGGTGTCTAGGCTATGCTATCTGTCTGGGATCTCTGGGTAGTCAGAGAAGAGGGATTGGCACCTCTGGGGCACATTATTCCCTCTTCAGGTAGACCCAGGAACTGGCTTGCAAAGGTGCTTCTCTTTCACTGCTGAATACAGAGAAAGCCCAGATACCTTACCAGGCTGTTAGCTTGCTGAAATGAATCCCCACCCCAAAAGGCAGCTGCCTGAAATATTTTGCAGTCATGTTGGATGTTGGTTTATTCCTTCAGGGAGAAAAGAAAAATAACATCAAATCGAAAACCTTCATTAAATGGTCAGCTGTTAACTGCTTTATATTGTCATGTCTTCATGCCTGCTGCAATGTAAGAAGTAAAGTGTAGTCTAGAGAGAAGGTGAGAGCTGAATTTAGCCAATGGATCCAGTGAAAAAATCTGTATTGTGCTGTTAAAATGAAATGTGTTTTACAGAACATTTCTCAGGTCTTGGTAAGAAGTTGATATATTCAGACTTACGTGTAGCATTGGCCATGAGCGTACTCTGTGTATTAATCTCATCTTACATTTTTTATCTTGGCCTTTACTTTTGCTTCAGGCAAAAGAAGTTAATTATTCACGTATGACCCACAGTAATTAGTGCAGTCTTGGATAAGTATAAATGAAGTATGACAGCTATGCACGCAAGGGTGAGCAAGTTTCAGTAGGAAACTTTCTGAGAAAAGATCACAGAAACTCAGCATTGCATAATCTGGATTTTTTTTCTTTTTTTTTTTTTTAGGCAGGCTGATCTTGCTGACAATTGTTTACCTAAGCAGGATGTGTTTGAGAACTATTTTTTTTTTTTCATTTACTATATATGCATAGCCACTAAAACATTCACAGTCATTTGGATACAAGAGGAAAAACAATGCGGTATTTTGACAGGATGAACAACTTTGTTGGTTGGAAGGTATACTGCTTTTAATCTTAATTAAAAACGGAAACAACATATTATAGACGGTAACAGTTGCATTTAATTCTCTTTGAGTAACTCCTAGTTTTAAGTATGCTATCGTCTAGCTCCCCAATACTTCTCACCAGTGTCCTCAAAACTTAGCGTACTAGTGTGGGCATGGAGTCCACTGGGGGGCGAGCTTGAATTACGTATCATCTCTCCAACTAGAAAAACTGCAAGTGAAACCTGTAATAGTTAGAGCATTTCATAAATCACAAGCACTGGTATTAAATTTCTCTTTCTAGTATCAGCTTCTTGTTGTTGTTTTGCCAAATCATCAAATAAAGCTATCAGGAGGTATCGGGTGTGATGGAGAGCCTTCGGGGCTCGCGGGCAATCTTGCAGCTCAGGTTTATCAACTCTTTCCGCAAGGAGAAACTGAGAAATTGGCTCACTGGAGTTGTGTTGAGTTAGTTTCTGCTTCAGTGAACTTAAAGAAAATTACTAATGTGTGACTCTACAAATGAGTAATCTTTAAAAATGGGAAAACCAGCAGCCCTGAGTTTCATTCCCGGTCTGCGTATGTCTGTGTTGCGCTCAGCATAGGTGCTGGTGTCAGCCCCAGGAATGGGGAGAGCCGTTAAATGCTGTTCCCCCTGAGGTCTGCGCCCATGCAGGCCTGGTGGGACTCACCTTCTTCAGTTTGCTGCTTTTACTTTGAAGATGGAGAGGGAAACAACCATAGCATTATTTTATGATATGTAATGGCTATTTCAGGCCTTTCAGGTGGTACTAAAGTTGCCATTGATGCTTCCAGTAGGACTGCTGAGCATTGCAGCCTAAGTAATACTGGTTCCTTCCACTGTGTTTTTTTTCCCCCATCAAAATTTCATTCTAAAAATATTTAAATTTATCTTAATGAACTGCTGTTTCCTTTTCTACCAGCCCTGGTTTGTGAAAGATCTTACAGACTCTGTTCCCTCTGAAGAGAGATGATTAAAATCTGATATGTTTTATGTAGATCAAAGAGTCAAATCATGCCTTCTGTTGAGAGGCTGATATGGGTTATAAAAATCAGACTTTAATAACTGATCTGTGAAGTTGGTGAAACTGGAAAGCATGGGTCCGTGAAAACTGTAAAATGCATTAAATAATTCCATTATTTTGGCAAAAAACAGGCAGATATTTTCATGCCATAAAATTGAGGACATACGTCTTGACTTCCTCTCTAGTTGGCTGGACGTTTCTGAATGTCAGTGGAAAGCTGCGAAGTAGTAAAAAATGTTTGCAATTTCCCTGCAAAATTTCACTCATTGTTTTTCAGTCATCTGTAACTATAATGAAAATAGGTTTGTAAGCTAGATACGGTGAAGGCAGCAGGACGAAGCCTTATGATCACGCCATTTATCAGGTCAAATGCAAGGCAGTAAAGTCTCTGGTGAAATAATACGTTTCATTATAGCCTCAATCAACATAATAGTCGTGGATAAAGTGTGTGTATGGAAAGATGAGAGGGCAGGGGAGTCTGTTTTAGGGAGAGAGAAGAGGGAAAACAAGAACAAACATTCAGGACCCTTTGGGCTAGTTGCCGTAACAGTGCAAAGGAGACATTAGAAAGTGAAAACACCTTTTGGATAGATGACAGTGATCACACAAAAAACACACAAACCCTTTTTTATTCATACTGATTTCAGTTGCCTTGTTAATGCATTAAGTAATGAAATCATGAAAGCATGATTATCAAAAGATGGCAGGTTCAGGCTGCCAACGGAGACACTGCAGGGCAGTGGCTGCTGGCTGTGGGCGATGTCCCAGGGCACTCATGTGGTGGTGCACCTGGTCATGGACAAACTGTCCCACTGGCTGACGAGGTGGCTAAAAGCTACTTTCACTTTTCATCCACAGGCTACTTAGTCTGCAAATCCTAGTGTGCAATATTCTGTTTTAACCTGAATCGCGGGCCTATTGGTACCAAAGCTAACCTTTGCATATCATGACCTAGTTTTCATAGGCATCATCTGTCTCCTCTTAAATAGGGAGAGCATGTAAATTTGAGGCATATTATGTAAATTGAAGAGGCAAATTACTCTGTCTGTTAGGGGGCCTGGTAAAGAACAGAGAGACTTGAAACATGTATAATGGATAGTACGTGTGGAGGAGATTTAAAGCTTTTCCCTTTTTTTCTAAGCATGCAGAGTACACTGGGTGGTGTGAATGTGTCCCAAAGCAGTGCCTAGCATGGGGACTGTGACCTGAGAAATCTAACCAACTACATAGTCATTTAAAGGGAAATTTGATTTGTCTTGGATTTCACATCTAAAGTTGCTTACAGCTAAATCCAGTTCTAGCTCATTGTGGCTACCCCCTTACCATACAGAGAAGCCCAAGGAGTTTAAAACATTGTGTGAATCATCCTGAAGAAGTCAATAAAGAAAGAAGATGCCTGCTTTAAGGTTATGTGGGACATAATTTTACAACATCTGATACAGAAGAGATTGCTCCCTGTCTATCGCTTCCGTAGGATTTTCTTTTATTGTAGGAGTAATAAGCATTCTGTATTTCTGTGCAATCTTATTTCAGTCATTAGTTAGAAATTTCTGGAGGAACATGGCAGAGTGGCTTTCTGGGGTCAATGGCAGCAAAAGCCTGGGACTTTCCGGTTGGCGTGAAGTGGGAATGGATTTAGTCCATGAGTGTAGGGCATCATATAGCCACAGCCGTGGCTTTGCTCCTGCCTCGGAGGGGTGGAGGAGGGCAAGGGCTGTAACCACCTTCTGTGGGGCTCAGATACTGGGCTGCCACTGCTGCTTTTCATCCGTGAGCCCCAACCAGCACCAAGTCTGAATCACTCTTCTCAGTGCCACTGCTGCAGAAGATGAGGCTGCTTCATTAGGCACTTACAGAGGCAGGCTGAATATAGCCCCCAGGCCAAATGAATTTTTTAGTGTTTGGCGCTTTGTCCTTGATCAACGCCTATATCATTCCTGAGAGATGAGAGCAAATACCTTTGCCACAGACGTAAGGAAGCCTATTTGTCAGTGTCAGGGGGTCTTCAGCGGCATTACACGGAGACAGTAAACATCTCAGAAATACGGTTTTGTACCTGAGAAAATGACAGCATTTCCTCCCCGAGATATTCCTTTATAGCTGGGTTGAGACACCACCCTAGAAGAGAGAGGGCTAGTGAGGACATGGGTGTTTTATTTAGTCTGTGCTTTTTCAAACGTTGCATTCCTCTCACTCACTGTTGCTCCATATATTATTTTAATATGAAAGGGCCCCTGTCATGAGTCTTTGTTCACATTTTCCTTTGAGCAATTTCAGAGTGGACTTAAGAAGTCAGAGGCACCAAAAAAGTTATTTTTGCTCTGTAGGTTTTAAAACTCCATTCATTGCCTGTTGTTTTCTTAAGGTCTGTTTAATGCCTTTTGCTAGCTATAAGTTCCAGAGAGATATTTACAGGTTTGTAATCACTTCTTTAGGGAAATATTGGGGGGAAGCAACATTCTTTAAATAATCCTTCTGGATTTGACTTGAACTGCGTAGATTTTTGGCCTACTTTAGAATTAACACCTCTTTGTCACGTACCCTCCAGACTTGCTCTTCAAAAGCCCAGCTTTTCTTTCTTATGTCCTACGTGCTCCCTAGGCCCTTATCCCAGAGCTCTCCCTCCTCCACGTAAATCTGTCGGGTGAAAAAAGCTGCAACAGCAGGTTCACATGCTGTTCCAGAAACTGGGAATTTAGATAAACAAAGCCAATTTAAAAATTAATTTTCTTTAAATAAAATAGGAGGTTCTATTTGTATTGGGTGATGCTTTTATTTTTTACGAAATACTTTCTTTTAGTGTTTAAAATTTACTGCCAGTTTCAATAAACAGTAGAGCTTTCCAATGTGGAAACCAGTATATTTCATGGAAGTTTTCACTTCTAGCTTTTCTGCTCTTTCTTCATGCAGTTTCTATTTAGAAGATAAACAGATTATTTAATAAATGGGACTGCTGAAGCCTCAGCTGAAGCCTCAGCCTATTCCTATTGATGTGACGGGGTTCACATTTCAGGACAGAAATATTTTTAAAAGCAGATGTCAGCTGGTGCAATATGTACCAGGGTATAAAGGCAGGCTCACCAATGCCACCACAGCCTAGTAAGGTGATGTTCAGAAATGGGAACCTCTGGATGTAGTGAGATAATTGTCTGAGTCCAGCTACTTACGGGCAGGTGTCCATACCACAAGGAGCTTGTACATCCAGTTCTCTTCCAATAGCCGCTCTGTGGAAAGTTAAATGATTTCATTTCTGGCACATTTTGTGAGCTCTGAATTCACCTTACACACGGGGAGTCATTCCTCTGCATTGTAGGTCTGATGCTGTGCCGATATGGAAGAGTGCCCACGTGGTTATTCCAAGGCACTTTGATGGGAAAGCAAGTCTAATTGCGTCTGTGATTGCTTTCAGTCTCTAGGTTATGAAAAATATTTGCAACAGTGACCCTTGACTTTGTAAATATGGGGTGCATATGTGTTTTGTCTGTGTGTGGCACGAGGGAATAATGATAATTTCATTATGCAGAATAAAATTTTCTCTAAGCAAACCATTTAGTACTTAATACTCTACCTCCAAAGAACTGCAGTTCATCTAAGGTCTCAGGCATGATTGTGGTCTACCATGTGTAGCCCTGCAGTGGCATGAAGGCAAGAAAGACCTCTCTACTCCCATTCCCTCCAAAATGCTTTCCCAGATGTTGCACCCAGACCTAGAGGAGTAAATACACAGTACAGGGTTTCCAAGGATGTTAACTCTTGCAGCCCACTCAGTCCCCGACAGAGGGAACAGGATAGCAACTTGCTACTGAAATGCCCATTACTGGTGATACCCTGTGTCTTTTGGGAAGTGTGTCTGGAGTTGCTCGTGCCCTCCCTGTCCGTTTCAGGGCAGCCTTCAATCGGAAACACGGTCTTTGAGAGTGGAGCATGCTCAAAACTGCAAGTAAGCTTCACAAAAGCCTTTGTTTTAATGTTTTATTCAGGTTTTCTTTTTTTCTGCTTTCTTTTTTGCATGGCTAAAAGGAAACAAGAGGTAGAGCCTGAAAGCTAGTGTTCTCAATCTTCACTTTTTGCAGATAAGTAGGTAGAAAGCTAGGGAAATTTTACAAAACTCCTTGTTTCTTGGGAAAGGAAAAAGATCAGATTACACCTGTGTAGGACGAGGGGTTATTTTCTGCACTTCAATGTTTTGTCCACATAGGATATGAAATGTAGTGGTGTCTTGGTCACATTAACTTTTAATGATCTTTTCCCTTGTCATGTGTATTTTTGTCAGTTAATATTTTTGTTTAGTATCGTATATATTTATTCTGCTTTTTATGGTGATAAAAATTGGTATCTCTTCATTTGGGAAGTTTAATTCCATTCACAATTCATTTACTTAAATTGGAGGTGGATTTTTTAATACTGTTTCTGCAGACAGCCCAGCACACCAGGGTCCCAGCCCCTGCTTGAGCCTGCCTTCTAGCACAGTGCAAACAACAAATAATTGGTTGTGCAAAACTGAGTGAGACAAAGCTCATCCCTTGGAGCCTTTTTGTTGTTTTTTGCTTGTTTGTTTATTTCTTTGGGGGGTTGTTTGTTGTTTTGTTTTTTACAGGTAGTGGAGGGTTTAACTTTTATACCGAGAAACATCAGTATTGCTCTTGATGAACATGGTGGAGCAAACCCTGGAGCATCCAGGAGGAGTGACGGTAGCAGAATCATAGGCAGATGGAAAGGGAAGTGTCACTTGTTTGGCATCTCCCTTGCAGCTATAGACCACAATGAAGGAAAGGTGTTTTATTTGGGGAGGCCAGACTAAAACTCAGGCCTGCAGCACCCCGGTTAAAGAGAGTTAGTGTGCAGGTCTGCTGGCACCCTCCATGCAGTTGGCTGCTGATGGAAGTACGGATCTGTTGCATCACCTTTCCCAAGTACTTTTGTGAGTGAAGGCTGCCGTAAAAGGAAAAATCTCAGCCATCCCCACAGCACTGGAAGTTTGATAGTCCCATATATTTGCTGTGGCTGGAGGGAAGGAGATAACTTCATGCCATCTTCCACTACATGTATATATATAAAATATATGTTAAGTGTATATATATGCACTTAACATATACTTAAATATTTATATATCTACCACATCATGCAGGAAAAAATTATCAGGAAGGGTAATAAAATGCTATTTGTCATCTACTGTTAAGATTTGGTGTGGCTCCTGGATTCAGGTGCACAGGTGCACTTTTACATTTCCAAAAATTTTATTTTTTCTGTTTTTACAGGAATTAAAATTTATCATTTTACATCAGCAATGCCCTTGGCAATGTATGTAACTAATCCTTGTCCCAGAGCTTTAATTCATTTGTATCTCACATAGTACTAGTGTCGTGGTTTAACCCCAGCCAGCAACTAAACACTGTGCAGCCGCTCCCCCCTCCCAGTGGAATGAGGAGGAGGATCGGAAAAAAAAAGGTAAAACTCGTGGGTTGAGATAAGCACAGTTAATAACTAAGGTAAAATAAAATATAATACTAACTAAGAATAATAATATAATAATAATAATAATAATTGTAATGAAAAGGAATATAACAAAAAAAAAAAGATAAAACCCAGGAAAAGACAAGTGATGCACAATGCAATTGCTCACCACCCGCTGACCGATGCCCAAGCAGCAATCCGCCCCTCCTGGCCAACTCCCCCCTGTTTATATACTGAGCATGACGTTCCATGGTATGGAATATCCCTTTGGCTAGTTCAGGTCAGCTGTCCTGGCTATGCTCCCTCCCAGCTTCTTGTACACCTGCTTGCTGGCAGAGCATGGGAAACTGAAAAATCCTTAACTTAAGTGCTACTTAGCAGCAACTGAAACATCAGCATGTTACCAACATTATTTTCACACCAAATCCAAAACACAGCACTGTGCCAGCTACTAAGAAGAGAGTTAACTCTGTCCCAGCCAAAACAAAGACAGCTAGGTATGTCCCATGTGAGGCAAAGTCTGCAGAAGCCCAAAAAGAGAAAATGTGGAAGAGAAGTTTCTTGGATTCCCCCTCTTCATTTCTCTCCTGTGCAAGCAGTGACAGAACAGGGCTGAGACCAATGTAATGGATTTGCCTTCTTAAATTACAGAGCATTGAATTTTGTGCTTTTTTGCTGGGTTTTGTATTAAAATAGTGGCAAACTGAGGCAGCTGTATACCTAGAGGGGCATCTGGGACAATAGCAGGAGAAGGAAGGAGATAAGGTTGCTGAACTAGTACTGGTCTTGCAGAGGGAGTGAGAAGAAGGGCCAGGATGGCAAACAGGACCCAAGCTCAGCAGTGCAGTGAAATGAAAAGACAGTTGTGTGTTGCGATGTGGGAAAAGGACTCGCGCTTGCATTATCAGAAGTGGAGCTTGTAAATAATCAGTTCAAGAGCTGCCAAAAGCATCTCTTGTTTTAGAGTGGAGGTTGTCACTGTATTTTTTAATTGAAGAAATTGTTTTGTTCCCAGTTTTCACATGAAGAAACCATGTCCCTGTGCTTTGCCTAAGTCAGACTGAGAACAAGGAATAAAAAACCTGAATTTCAAGACATGTCACAGGCAGCACAGTATGTTCCTGTTCTGCTCGTAGAAATTGTTTTCCCAGACTTGCTCAACTGATACAAAACTTTAATCTCTTCCCGGAAAGATATTTACATATTTTGACAATACTGAAACACAAAAGTCAAATTCACTGTGTTCACCAAAGAGACATAGTGAATCACTAACTTGGAAACAGAGATCCGAAATGACCTTTTGAAAGACATCTAAATAATTGAATTGGATTTTTGCATCAAAATGATTGAAAATATTTCAAACTTTTAAAGGGATGAAACTGAGATCTAACAGTTTCATTACAGAAAGTAAGGTGTTCCTAATATGTGAGTCATAGCATTGCTGTTCACTTTCTCTGCAGTTTTGGGAAGGTTGCTGATGCTCGCCGTGTTGGTTTTCCTACCTGCATAATGGACACAATATTTGTTACACAGTACTATTACGAAGACAGACTTTTATGAAGGATTACATTTTAAAAAAAGCTTTATAAGGCACTTTGAAGTCAGAAAGTGCTTTATAAGTGCTCTGATGTTTTTTCATTAAAAAATTATACTAATAAAAATATCACACAAAACGTAAGGGTTGTCATTTTTCCCTTTCCCTTGTGTCTAAAAGCTAAGCTGCCCTCTTCCTCTGGGAGTGCCTGAGGATGCTCATTATCAGATAGTGGTTTTGCTGTAAAAAGATTCTTTTCTGCCTGAAATTGCGTATTTTTAGTAGAAATGCAAAATCTAATTAGCCGTCATTTGTGGTTTTCAATTTATGATTTCCCCTTCCAGAGTCCTATCAGTATGGGTGCAGTGTGACTGTCTCATACGTTTCAGAACAGTTCTGGTGTTTACGTGGGAGCTGAAACCAGCTGACATAAATACTATGCCTTATATATAAGGCATAATATCCTGTAGCAGAAACCAAACCAGGAATCACCAGGAGATGTCCTCAACCCTGCAAAGCTGCAGATCTGTTGACTTTGACTAGAAAATTTAACATCATCAAATATAGGCAGAGGCACGCTTGCTGGATTATTTATTTTCTTTCGACTTGTTATGGGCTAAATCCTTAGGACCTCACTCTGTTTTTATGTGGGGAATACTCCTCCAAGAGTAATGGCAGTAGAAACTGAGTGTATAAAGATGTAGCTGTAGATATCAGGGCTGGGCAGGTGCCACCTATTAAACCATGCAAGTTTGACTCGAACCCATTGTATTTTGTGAATGGAGTGAGGGACAGCATCTCGGCTATGCTCCCACCCTCCCAGTCTGGAAACACTACACAAACCTATAAACCAAGTTTCATTTCCAAGTGCTTTTCTAACTTTGTCCTTCTCAAAAGTGGAATTTCAGCATGTGGCTCTTTCACAGGGTGATGAAAGCTTAAATACAGAAAAATCTGACTAGGTGGCTAAGCCTGTACCCCTGAACAGTCCCTTATGTTTATTTTCTAGTTGACTCTTATTTGGAATAAAAATGTTACCAGTGTTTCAAAATGCTGAGTACCATTGCAGGAAAGGGCTACATAGAAGTGATGTAGTAACTCGGAGTCATGGTGACAATTCCATGTGCAGAAAAACTGGATAGATGGGAATGTCTGAAGAGGACACAAATAAGAAGGGACATGGCACTCACCTGTAATACCAGAGAGAGGTGAGTTTATGCCAGAGAAAGAAATCAGTTTAGAACTTGATCACTGGGATGTTTTCTGTCCTGGTAGTAGATGGTGTTACCTCATTGTTACTTAATGACATGGTTGCCAAGAGCCTGCTAAACTGATGAATAAATGAAGCTTAAATAATACACAAATGAAAGGAACTGCAAGTGCGCAGGGAGTGCAGAGGGCATCTGCAATTGCGGTAAATAAAGTTCCTTGCCTAGGGAACATAAGCCTGGCTGTGTTTCCTGGAGCTCCAGAGCAGTTTCCCTGCTGGCAGAATAACCCATAACTATTTACATGGTGGTTTTGTGGTGCCTGTCTTTGAAGCATCTGGCATCAAATACCATGATACCAGCTAGCTGATGGGCAAAGGATAACTGCCAAGGAACGTACCACGTGGGAAATTCTGCCCAGGGTAGAACAGACCCTGGACCCTTCATCTGTTACATGGCATGGTCTCCTGCTGGTACTTTTTTTTAAGGAATATGTGAATGTCATCGGGTTGTAAAGTAAAAGTTTGAGAGGGATTTATTTCCTTGGGTGAATGATCTTCCGGATGTTAGAGTACATGAATAAGGATATGGGAAGACAGATGTTGGGCTGCGGGGAGGACGGAAAATTTTGGAAGGATTGGCTGAACAGTGGTCATTATTCAGCATTATTAATTCATTATTTGCTTGAGTTTAGGGAGATTTAATAAGTAACCGTTGTAACTATGTTCTTAAGTGCTTAAGTGAGAGGAGTCATGGTAGGGTAGGAAAAATAATATGGTGAAAGTAATTAAACTAATTTGGATTGTGGCATCTGGACTACAAAAGGCAAGGTTTTGGAGGGCTCTTAGAAATAGATGTTTTGTTAATAGAAGATTAAAAAAATTACTAGTTCCATTTGGGGCATTGAGTCATACCTTTAAAGTTTCATAATCAACTTCCCCAAACAATAGAAAATACTCATTTTCTACAGGGAACTGTCTAGAAGAACTTTTTCATGCTCCAGGATCCCACTTGATCCATGTAAATGCCTGTTGTGGCATACTGTTCACTATCCATATATTGCAAGACAAAGCTGCAGAATAGCATCAGAATACAATTTCTCTGTGTTTTGGGATCTTTTTGTCAGGTTTCGGGGCAAAACAATAGAGCTCTCAAGACAGGTTCGAAAAGTAGAGGGTCAGCTCATGTGAAAATGTTCACAGCTTCAGGCATTTATGTTTAAATGGGTAGCTTCTTTAAGTCCAAAACTTTACGAATTCAGAAGATTGAACTAACTAACAGGGTTTTATCTTTTTCCAGTTTTCTTTTTCTCCTCGTGTTAATTGCTGCAGGTTCTTAGTCTCTTTCTGCAGCTCTCTTTACTACCGTTTTCCAAAAACTGTCCACTGTTTTGTCTTCTCCTTCATTCCCGTGTTTCCACTACCCTGGGCAAGACTCACACCGCCTGCTTTTGCTCCTTAGAGCTGAATGAGAATTTGAGTGTCTGGGTGTGTGACAGTAACTCTGCACCCTTGCCTCCAGTGGCTGCCAAGCCATCGAAGGAGCCGAAACGTGCCCACACTTTGAACCCGAGAGTTTCTCAGACACTTAAGCTCAAGTGCTTGCACAGAGGCAAAATGGTTGAGTATTTGACTTCACTGCAATCCAGTCTTGAAATGGAGATAGATATATAGATATATATAAGCACTGGGGCTAGTTTCTTCCCATTAACACGCTAGTTTTGTCCACCTCCTCACTCACAGCTTTCTGGGTTGCCCTGCTGAGGTCCAGCTTCTCTCTGTTGATTGTACTGAGAATTTCAGCTATGAGCGCTCCAGCTCATCGGCCAAAGCTGGTGTGTGATACCTGACACCAGCTTCCCATACTCTTGCAATTCTGCTCCTTCTGGTCCTTTCTCCATCCTTTGAACTCCTGGGTCTTCTGTTTTTGACAAACTCAGTGGTCAGTCTTCATGTCTGGGATGTTACCAAACAAAAGGTTAAGAGTTAGTATAGTATTGCCTATGAAGAACATTTTTTTCCTAGCACCTGTCCATCCACAGATAATGTAGGTGTTTAACAGAAAAGTAATATTATTATTCTTCCCCTAAAAATTAGGTTTGCGTAAAATGTTGTTGATTAATCTTAATGAAAAATTGTATCTTTCACAGTTTTCTTTACAGTGGCTTTTTTAAGATGCATATGAGTGAATGTCTTCAGAGTAATGCTACTTTGCGTGTTTTTTTCCTTCTTATACGCATATATTTAATTGAAAATAATGAAAGGTCTTCTTAGGTTGAGGTTGTAAGAGTGATTTTCCTTCAGTGGTGTAAATAGCTTGAGAGGAATGTGGTTAGTCCTGTCTCTTTCACGTAGCTCTATAGGGGCTGGGTAAGCAGGACTCATTGAGGAGGGAGGGTGGAAGCAACACCTGGGAACTCCAGCCAAGTGACCTGCACTCACGCCCTTCCATCAGCTGACTTTTGTTTCTTACCCAAAGTGATACTGTTTTAATGGACGAACAAACTATTTCTGGTATTTGTTTTTCACCAACCATCCCTTCCTGCATCGGGTTCTCCATTTGTCTTCTACCAAGAGAAAGAAGATCTAGGATTTTGTGTACCGAAGAGGCTATTGCAGGGGAAGTATCTTGTGGTAGGAGAGACTTAGAATTTCAGATGCTTTTAAATAAGAATCTAAAGCTTAAGAAATAACCCCACACTTTGCTCTGGAAGTCTCTGTGATCAAAGAAACCAACGGGGGCAGTATCCAGAGTCTAAACAAAAAGAGAGTTTAAAAGTATGTTGAGGATGGATGGGGCAAGCAATCCACTTGGAAACTGTTGATGTGGTGTGATGAGACCGTTAGGATAGACCTGCCAAGTTGGATGGGAGTGCTGCTATATTTGTACAGTGCTCTGCACCAACTGTTTGTGGCAAGGATATCTATTTAAGACAGTTTGGTGGCGAATCTGAGCACATTTTGTAGCACTGTGTCATTGTCAAGAGCGTGCAACCCACCATCTGCCGTGTAGCTTGTGCCCGTCCAGCTCGCAGCAGCTGCCGGATTCCAGGCACCCAACGCTGCAGCCACCCAGGGGCAATGAACACTATTTAGTGCTTTGTGCTTGGCTGAGGACTATGAAATTATCTAGGCTAAGTTGCTGCTGGTGTGGCTATGGGCTGTGGTCACCTCAGAGCCTGGATTGCTGGGTTCTCCTCACAGCAACTGTTTCCCACCCCCGTCTGACATCAAAACTGCAGCACAGCCCAGATGGTGCACAGAAGGTACCAACCCAAGGAGCTCAAATGTTGCTGACAACCCTACTGACATGCCTGTACAGCATCTGATTTCCTTACAGAGGCACTCATGGCCATTTCAGCTGGACTTTCAAGGGCTGTTTGAACTTTGTGATGATATTCTTACTCGGGAATTTTCTTTTGAAACCGAGGGCTCTCAGCAAAGCATTTATTGACTTTTGAAGAGATGCATGGAGGGATATGCTGCCTGCGACAAAGCAAGTGTTGCGTCACTGGTTCATGTAATTGGAATAGTTTCATGATTCATAAGCGATAATAAATAACTGAGGAATGATTGTGCCTGATGAAGGAAACAGTTGCAGAGGTGCTTTTTTGTTGTTCTAGTTGTGATTAGCTGGTTTCAGAAGGAGAGGTAAAAAGTCATTTTTGACACACCAAAGAAGGATACATACAGACCTCACACAGTTTCTCTTCCTCAGTTTTGGTGCATGCTCGACTGTGGGATCAAGGTAACTGCCAGGAGCATTTAACATGTAGACATTGAGGACTGGTGATAGAAATCACAAATAAGTATAGCCTACAAACATGGCAAAAATGGAGTTTTATAAGTTTGCTTTATGAAAGCACAAAATCCAGTTTTGTTGTATTAATCTTCTCCTCTGACATGATATGACACAGAACATGGGGCATGCATCATGCTTACCTTTAAATAAAATGCAGAGGGTGGGATTTTCCAAAAATCAACACTTAGCCCAAGTCTGATCTCATTGAAGTAAATAGGTATTTATCAACAGTGTTGTGCAAGTCACATGGCTGAGTACATTTAAAAATTGTACATCGTTCCTGGTAACATCTTACATGCAAAATTAATTTTACTGAAAGTAAGTGCAGTAAATAAAGAGGACGTTTTGCAGATTGAATTTTTATGTTTATTTGGGAAATCGTCTTTCATTTTTACCAGCTTGCTAAGAAATGTCCTGCAGTGTTGTTTACACAAATAATTAGAAACCTCCATAAACTTCATAAAAATAATTGGAAATCTGTGGCAGCCTGTGATAAATTGCTGAAATATCGGGTAATCTGGCCATTTTGGGAGAAAGTGTAGCCTGACAAGATGGGGGTAGCAAACTCGTACGGTAATCATGAGAATAATTACACAGCCCTTTGTCCTGATGTTAATCCCTGCATCACCCCTGCAAGGTAGGATCTATATTGTTGCCTTAATCCTGTTGATTTTCTTAGTCATGTGAACGCCACAGGAATGATAAATCTCAAGGCCCTTTCCTTATATTCAGCAGATTCAGTACCTCGTAATTGTGTAATTTGGCCTAAAGCAACCCCTAGGCAGTGGGTGTTCATGGGAAGCGTGCAGAGGGGGTTGCGGGGATTAAGAGAAACAAGGGGAAAGTCACCACCTGTTTTTCCCCCCTTCCCCTCTTTCTTTTGTCTCTCCCAGGAGAAAAACCTTACAAATGTACCTGGGAAGGCTGCACCTGGAAGTTTGCTCGCTCCGACGAACTGACGAGGCATTACCGCAAGCACACGGGAGTGAAGCCATTCAAGTGTGCAGACTGTGACCGCAGCTTTTCCCGCTCAGATCACTTGGCGCTCCACCGCCGCAGGCACATGCTGGTTTGAGAAACGCTACCTGTTCCAGATGAGTTTAAGAGCTGGGTCTCTTAACTACCCGGAGTGAATTCAGCAGGGCTGAATCCCCCTCTACAGTGTTAACAGGCAGGGCTTTCCCTGATGTCCGTAACAAAAAATAAGAACAGAAATTTAAAAAAGCAGGAAAAGAAGTGCCACTCTTCTCCTCGCCCTCTGAAGTTAACCCCGTCTGCCCCTCAGCATGGCTACCCCCTGAAAGTGTCATCACAATCACCTGGGAAATAGCAGCCAAAATGCTACAGGAATGGGCATTATTTTACATGCTGCATCCTTTGACAAAAAATGTTTATAGCTTGTATGTTTTCTCAGCTGTTGGACATTTTGTTCCTGAAAAATCACTGCTGATTGGAGGATTAGATACCACAAACCGATGATGATGATGATGATGATGACGATGATGATGATGATGAGAGCAAGACCGCTAGACCTTTATTATCCCATCTTTTCCCCTTGTTTTGAATACCATCTGGCCGGTGTCAGCATTACGCCCAAGCTGTGCTACAGACAAGCTGCATGTGAGTAGGCAAGAAGATTCTGCTGGAGAAGTCCCGCTGTTGGAGCTGAAGGGTCGCTTGAGCAGACTTTTGCAATAACAATGGTGGCATTTTAATATTGTACCACAATTTGTCATTATGCCCTAGAGCACACCAGCCATTTAACCTTTTTCTTTTATCTTTTTTTTTTCCTTTCTTTTCCTTTGTTGTTGTTGTTGTTGAAGTCTGTAAAATAAACAAGGGGCAGCAGCATCTCTGCTGAAAGTACAATATTAATTATCTGTATTTTACCAGGGACTTATTTAGAACCGTTTTCTGATTTGTATAGAAAGAGCCCATCTAAAAACTACTACCCCATTCTCAACGTGCAGTTTTCTTTCACGCAGGTATCGTCTTCCCCACGACCATTATTTGAACACAAGGAAATAGTCAGATCTTATACTCGCTGGTACCAAGGTTAGTGGTGTAGCCATTCATGAAATGGAATTGAATGTACCAACAAAACAAAACAGAGAAGAAACGGCTGCATCTCTTGCAGAGAAAAAGCAATAATGAATAAAATGGCTCTTGAGACAATAATTTACTCCACACCAACAGAAGGGGGGGTATGCAGAAATAGCATGTAAGATCATTTAAGTTAATCTTTCTGATGGTTTCACTGACCTGCTAGGTACCACAATTAAGTACTTTCATTTCCTTCAACATAGTACTTGTGTCTGGAAAGCAAGAAAGATAAAGGAAGGAGCTGATTGTTGAGGAGTCAGTGGATGAACTGTAAGTAGGAAGGAGAAATGTTTCTGCAGTGGTGCTCTGCAAGACATTAGGTTTCTCCCTGGGAGTTAGAGAATAACAAGATTTTGCCAGCTGTCTAGTGTGATATAAATGGCCCTTTATATGGGTACCAGTGGCTGCCTCTGCTGGGATTTTCAATCCAAGCCTTTTCAGATTAAATAAAAGGAAATTCTTGATCATTCCCATACAGCCCTATAATTGTGAACCAATTTGTATTAATTGAATTATGTAGGAAAGGGAGAAACTCTTAGTCATCAGTTGTTCATGCAAATGGAATAGTGTTTTTTTGTTTTCTTTCCTCACAAGGATCTGCCTATTCAGCTAAATTTGACAAAGAGGAGGCTTGGCAAGATTTTTTAAGTGTTGAGATTTTTATAGCTTAGAGATGAAAGATGTATACATAAAGGTCTTTTGCAATGCATTTAATTATGAATATTTGGTTCCAGGAATTGCACAGATTAAACTTGTGATGCCACTTGTTCATTTTTAAATGTTTGACCAGTCTGAATTAATTTCTGATTCCTGAAGTAACCGTAGTAATGCTGAGGGGATTCTGAAATTGAGGTAATCTTTAAGAAAAACGAGCACAGAGTACCCATACAGATACTAAAAGCAATTACAGTTAATTGAGGATTAATGTGACTGGGATAATATTTTATAACAGCATTCACAGGCCCCAGAGTTTGATTGTCTTTGAGTATGTTCTTAATATTCCCCAGTACCGGATAGTTTATCAGCTCTCTGACAGAAGAACTTCAATACTGTTAAAGCTCAGGCTCCCCTCTGCTGAGTGGTCAGCAGAGAAACCCAAGACAAATTATTCGCAGACATTGTGGGAAAAATGCCTCTGTCAGTTCCCATTAACTGCGTTGGTAATCAACTTCCACCAAAATCAGCAACTTTTTAGTATCCAGCTCCAAATCAGGACTGAAGCAGAGGTGCTAAGTGTCCGTGCAAAGCGTGAAAACGCTGTGACAGATCAGGGCTTCTGGATAGGCCATGAGGCATTGCGGGGCAGCAGAACTGGATCTTTACCAGCAGCTTTACTGCTGTTGGTTTAAAAAACTGGTTGTCAGTGTTGTGCGTGAGATGGTTCATGGATTACGTCTGAGGTCTGTCTTTTATGTACTTCAATATCATCCCCTTAAATGGGTCTGTCATTCTCAGCGTTTAGGGAAAGAAGTCAGGTCAGGTAGAAGTCAATTGATAAAATTATTTTCCTGCCCAAGAACATTTTACCAACTAATTACTTGAGTAGCAGTAATTCAATTGAAGAACCAATGGCATACAGAATTCCTTTCAGAATCTGTGGGTTTTTTCTCCCATAGAAAATTAAGTTTATTTGACCAGAAACTCTTAAGGCCATTCTGTTAGCGTACAAGAGGAGCAGTGAGAGAGATCGTTTCTGATGTTATTCACAAAGGCAGGGTATAACTGGGAGAGACCAGTGTCCTCTTTAGGCTTCCCCCGTAGTCAATGAAGAGAGAAAAACTCCTCCGAGAGAAATTGAGAGGCCTTAAATTTCAGCATTCGGCTCTGAACTGCCCCAAGGAGGAGCATATGTATCACAGACCCTGGGGAGGCTCATCTCCCGAGGCGGAGGTTGGTCTGTGTGAATCCCTTGTCTTTCAGCTGCTTGCCCATTACTTTACGCATAGGAAACACTGCAACAGAAAGAGGGTCTGGTTTTATTTAAGGAACCCCAAAGTGATACAGGGTTAAAGCAGCACTCACGCCAAGGGACACAGGCACAGAGCGTGTCAGTGGTAACAGAATGAAGCCAAAAGGTAAAGCAGTGTACACTAAATTTTCTTACTTCACAGGCAGGAAGTATATCCTCAGCCTTTCCAGCACACATGTAAGGGCTTTTTGGGCTGCTGTTACCTCTAGACAACTTGCACAACCAGCAGCAGTCCACCACTGGGTTTCAAGTACCCAGTATGGTTCTTGGCAAGTTTCTTACTCGCACCAGCACCCGCAGGCTTTGACCCCAAATACTCTGTGAGGTGGTTTTCTGGTTTGTTTTCCCCTTCAGAAGTATTTTAAGAGAAGTTACTCTGTGGGAGGGGGGTGTTCGGATGTGGAGCTGATGTCCCCCAGATTCTCAGGTTGTCCTTCCCTCAGTGGCTGCAGTTCAGGCCCGCCAAACTTCTGGGCTTGTGCAAAGACCAAGGGCAATTGCTCCAGGGTGGTTTCCTCAAAAATCCTGGTATCCCACCACAGGTCCATGACATTTCATAACCATGGCGAAGGCTTACATCATATGTAGCACGCAGAAAGACCAGATCTCGTCTTGACAAAACACGTTAGGTCCACCTTAATTGAGCAGTTGGGAGAGACAAATACACAGTGTCCCATTCTTTCAGAAAGACAGAGATTTATGCTTTTAAGTGTGAGTAAAGGACGGGTAATATCCACCGTGCCCATTACAGCTTACAAGGGAAACTATACCACAGTGTGTCAGATTTCGTATGTTTTCAAAAGGATTCAATGGATTTGTCAGGAAATCTCAGTAGCCAGCATTATAGGAAAACGTAACGAGCAAGCAGCTTTGATACAGAACTTTTTAAATTTTAAATGGTCATTATTTTTTGAGCACCTGTTTTATTCAGCACTGTAAAATTGGCTCATTGCAACAGCAGTTTATACTTGGGTATGAAGATGCAGTATTCCTTATTCTCTATCATGCTTACACAATTAATTAAATAGATTTAGACTGACTTGTATATATGATTATTTGCTGGAGTAATGTATAACAAAATTAACAGTGTTGAAAATTACATCAGTGATGTTGATGTTTGGGGTAAACTCACAGTGCAGAGCATGGACAAATAGCTGGACAACATTTCTCCCCTTTAATAATGGGAATAACATTGATCATAAGTCTCGTTTTCCATTAGCCACATTGAAAATGTATTCTAGTTGCCATTTATAAATTTATCTTCTGATAATAAATGCTGTTTAATGGAAAAAATCTCTTTCTTCTTTATTGAAGGTGGGTACCTCAAAATCGGAGTAAGTTTCACTATTACTATCCTGCTTATTTTTTAGTTTGAACTTTGGTTTGGAAAGGTCAGTGTGTGAAACTGCATCTTCCACAGCAGACAAGTCTTAAGATCATTCAGTAAATCCGCCCTACTCCCACATGCTTATCCATACACTCGTGCATATAAACCCCAGCACTTCCATGTGCCTCCACCCATGTGCAGGTAATAAACAAGTTTATTTAAAAAAAAAAAAAATCAGAAAAGGAAGAATTGGAAATAAACACTGTAAAAGAAAATACTACCTTCTTAAGAAACCAGCTCATGTTATTGTATTATGCCTTTGCCTGTGATTTATAACTGGAGAAGTGCACAAAGAAATTTAAAGATTGTTGTATTTTCACAGTTCCGCTATAGCGTAACAGTTGCTGTGTAATGTATGCTTATGAAGTCATGCCCAGTGGTACCTTGAAAAGGCTTAAATTCTGATCAATTTCCGCAGTAAATGAGGTTTTAGTACAAAAATGTAACTATAAGGATACTGCATCTTTAGAAATCAAAATACCTTGAAAGTATTTTACTATACTTGTAACAGTTTAAATATTCTGTAATATATGTGATAGTGGAAAAGTATTTTCAAACTCACAATTTTACATGGGGTGTAAATAGGTTAAATGAAGTACATTTTTAAAAATCCTTTAGTTTTCATCAGGAAAACTGGTAAGATAATGCCTTGCAAAGCTTAAACACAAAACGTAAGAAGTAAATTGTTCTGTTTTGTCAGAGCATGTTTTCTCTGCAAAATGGAGTGGCCACTTCTTTGCTGTTTCACAGATGGCGTGCAATATAGCGAAGTCATACTGAGTCCTTCAGTGTCGAATAAGTCAACGCTCAGAATGTCTTTGACTGAATAAAGGAAAAAAACACTTAATCAAAATGAAAACCATATGAAAGGTTTTGGGGTTTTTGTGGGTGGGTTTTTTTTTTTTCCTCCTGGCATTTTACAGTGAACTGCAGATACAGCAACGGCAGACTCTCATTTGATTTTATTTCTTCTTGTATTTCCCTGACTACAATGCATCTTGAATAAAGGTTGCAGAGCTGAAATAGGCAGCTGCTCTTTGCTAATTCCAGGGGAGTTTAGTCTTCTAGGTGCAGTAGCATGTCAACAAAATCAATTGTAGCAGGACAGTTGTGACATTTAAAATGCACATACACTTCAGCAAGATAGCCTAAAATCTATTTTAAGAGATGAAACAGAAACTGAAAGTGCCTGTAATTAGAACTGATGGGATGTTCCTATACTTTTACACAGCAATAACTTACGGGATTCTGTTAACAATAAGGTGAAAATGAAATCTTACTCTGAGAACAATAATGCAGCACAGAAACAAACACAAAGTGCCATTTGTATTTTCACATGTTGAGATATTGTGTTAGAGGTTTTAGTTATTTTCTCAGACAACATCTGTCATGTACTTGTAAGAAGAAAATGAATCTTAGTTTACAAATGACTCATATCCATATCAATTCTCAGCAAGTGTGAATGGAGGTCATTGTCAAGCAGTGTGTTAGGGGATTTCTTCCTAATTTGTGTCTGATGTGCCCGTGTATCCAGGGTATTCTCTAGTGAAATAATCCAAAAACCAGCACTAAGCCCAATGGAGCTTTTTTAGGGTATAGGGTAGAATGGGGATTCTCTTGAAAAATCCTCTGCATCGAACTCTGGAAACAGAGAGTTCACCTTATGTCTCCTTTCTGTTTGTCATGTGATGCTCATAGTATTTACTATCATCTTAGAATTGGTTGACTTCAGGAGTGGACAAAATATATCACTTTTCTTTCTTTTGGGGACAAATGAGTGAAAAATTGGGGACTGTCAGTCTAGAGACTATTTGAATAGCAAATAAGAAGTCAATATTCCTAAAATGGAGTAAGGAGATTTTTATATTGAGTGGCCTAAACATTTGCATCGATAGGCTAATTGATCTTACAAGAAAATGGCCAGCTGTGACTCTTCCACCCTTTTTTTTCTCAATTATTATTTTTTTTAATCTCGTAGGTTTCTGTAAAAAAAAAAAAAATTAACTGCTGCTAATGGATTCTTAAAATAGCAGTGTAATGCCATCACTCATGCTTTTTCTGTTTCTAAAAATGAATTTATTGGAGATCAAAATGTAACTTGTTGTCCTAATACCTTTGCCAAGGAAGACTGCTTTCCATCCTCTAAATTTGTAGCTGTCATTTATCCAGGCAGAATTTTGTATTTGAAAAATTCTGCATTTTGCCTAGACTTTTGCTGCCGTCGGTGGGTTGCTGCTGGAGTGGGAGGATGAGTGCTTGGGGTTTATTCACTGAGGCAGGATTGGGTGTGCACGAAGATGCTCATATACAGAAGAAAGTGCAGGTGCAAAAAAAAAAGCACATGGACTTGCATGTAAAAATGAGACGTTTATGCACGTCAGATGATGTGAAAAGACTGCTAATTTAGTAACAACTTATTTTTAAGTATTAGCCACCCATGGAAATAATCCCATCAGAACATGCATACACTTATTCTGTCATCCTGAGCTTAATCTCCAGATATTAAGCACATAAAAGAACACAATTCATGCTGGGGATTTTAGGAGGGCACCAGGGAATGTGTCATCAGAAGGACAAAGGAAACATTAGTTTCTTACCTCGTACCTGAGCCGGTGTTGGAGAGAAGCGTTTGGTTCTTTGTTCTGGAGCAGCAACACTACAGGGAGGCACCCTTAGAAACTTGCGGTGTGGGGAGGTTTGGCTGGCTCCAGCCCTACGTGTGGTAGTTCCCGTGTAGGAAAGGGCACCTTGTCTTCACCATCCCAAAATGAGCCAGGCTTTTTTTCCTTCATTCTGGAAAATTGGAGTTGTTTTTTTTTCTCAATTTTATTGATTTGCCAGCATACTTCTGTAGCAGCTTGTGCTTACCGACTTTGAATTATGAAGTAAAAACTGAGTTGCCCTTGTAGTAATTTTTAGATTATTCAGTACACAGTTCTTCAGTCCTCCAGACAAGCAAAACTGGACATGTAAATTTTAGCTATTACGAAAAAAAGAATAGAAAACGTTATTTGAGGTCCTGTTGTCCATATGTGTGACCTGCAACATCTTCCCCAGTTCAGTCTCAAAAGTTTCAGTGAGCCAAGATGCTGTCAGTTATAACAGAAGAGGTGAATGGTGGTTCCCACATTGACTTGCTAAACCTTGCTCCATGCTGTGACCTCTGCATTTAAAAAACAATAGTTCAGTGTCTGGTAGGGGACCAAGGTGATGGCTTTGATGGATTGTCGTAAACATGAAACATGAAATACAGAAATAGGTTCAGATACTGCTTTTCTCCCTGTCCCTGCCTTTCTAGATGTAAAGAGCTTCTTTGGAAAGACAGTTTGAGCCATAATTTTTGCGGCTGAACTAATCTTTTTCACAATTCAGAGTTCATGTTGTCATTTCTGGTTTCAAACTATTTTTCACTGCTACATTTGCATCTTATTTTTCATTAAAAAAACCCCACAGCTTATTTCTTTCCTTATCGCCTTATACATTGCTTCCTTGGTAATGCAAGTAAGTTCTCCACTGAACACCTACACAGTATGCTCTCTTGACCTGCTGTCTGTCCCTAAAAAGTTCTGTCTCCCATTTGCACTTGCAATAGAATATACACAGAGGTAGTAATGAATTACTTAAGTTTCATGCACCATCAGCCTTAAGACCTTCAACCCACGCACACAGACACACGCATTCATATGCTTCAAGTGAGAGAGAGATTTGGACACTGCTATCAACATGTGGGGTCAAAAATACCGTTAAATTGGAAAGTTCTTTCAGCTGTGTTTAGGAAGAAACAACAATAATGAAAAATACCATTCTTGGCCAAGTCACTTATGGAAGAAGCAAATTCCCCTATGGCATTAGTTGAATGAAATCCTAAGGATGGGGTTGCATTTGGCCCCAAATTGTTCCTTCTAATCAGGTCGTTATCGTTGTATGTACCAATGAGTGTTCATTTGATCCTCCTGTGTAAAAATACAAAAACATCCCTTAGTTTACAAAGTGATTAATTCGGGACTGAAGCTTCACAGCAATGGAATTAGTATGTACGGCACCTCAATCTTTTTCCTAGATAAGATGCAAAAGGGAGGGTCATTATCGGTAACCCCATAGAGATAGTAGTGTCAATAGAGGTCCTACACTTAAAAGGAATAAAAATACCAGTGCTAGCAAGCAAACATATTAGTTCCTTAAGTCTTTCTTTTGCCTTCTTTTCAAAAGCTTTTAAATGCAAAAATTACTTTTCTTCAAAAATAAAAGTAAACACCTGAAGATCTAATTTCCCAATAGTTTCCTCTGCATTTATATACTATGTAGTGTTTAGGCAACACCTATGTTATAAGTTTATTAATATTACGTAAGTGTTGTTCTTGTATTTATGTATAGTGTATGTATTGTAAATATACGCAGAGCTTTTTTTCCTCTTACTGTAAAATGGTGATTTTTGCCCTATGATAATGTAAAGGGAGTCCCCTAATGAAATTGTCAGAGGATGATTATTCCACTCTATTCTCAAAGATTTAAATGAACAAGTGTTATCGTTTTTAATGGTGTCTCAGACATATTTTGTTGGTGCATTGCTTTTCTGTATTCAACTTTCCTATGAATTGAGCTGTGAATTGAAATAGAGTTTAAACCTTTAAATGTATGCATTTGTATAATTATCTGAATGGAGGCATGAAGGTTAAATAAAGCATTTTGTATGGAACAAAACCCCTAATTATTACTGTGGATGACTCAAACCTTCTGGAATACCCAGTGATTAACTTTTTAAAATTAAACCTTTGTTACAAAATCTTTTCTATAAACATATAGTGATTTTTTTAATGGAATGTTTTCTTAAGAAGTGGATTTTACTTGCTTTTCTGATTTTTTAAAAGCCATCATATAGAGTAGACGTTCTTTCTCCTTTCACAGTGTTTGTGCATCTGTGGCAAAGCTGGAACAAATAAAATAGCACTCAGCAGTATAAACAAAAATGTCCTGGGATGATATAAAAATATTTTGCATTACTATATAATCTGAGTTCCTTAAGTACTTTAAAATGGAGTTGTGCGTCTGCCTCTCTCTGCTTCTTTCCCTCTCCTTTCCCCGTGTGTGGGGAAGCTGGCCCAGTTAATGTGCAGCACGCTTAAGGTCCCTGTGCAGCCAAGAGGGGATTCGTTCGCTCTGTGCCCGTGAAGTAAAGGAACAGCCACGGAAGGAGGGCAATGGCGCACTGGAAACATGGGCTTCATACTTAATTGAAGAGGGCTGGTATTTGTGGTTGCCCTAGGGACATTTCGAGGCCCGTGGGCTTCTCCCTCGTGTCTGACCATTCCACAAAGAAGCTTCCTTTATGTTTGAGCCAGTCTAGGACAACTGTGGATATCAAGTCAGAGGATTGGAGCTGCACTTTGCCCTTACCGGTGGAATTTCTCCTTAAATGTGAATTTTCCCTTTCCCTTGCATTTCCATCCACTTGCTTTTAACCAATATGATCATTTATCTAATAAAAACCATAGTGTTACATGGTTACAGGCAGAGAAACAAGTAAACAAAGTGATTTGATTTGGAGACCTCTGAGCCTTACCAAGAGATGTGTCTAAACCAAAGCCGTGCTAGAACAAATCTTGAATCTCTCAAACCGCTGATGAATTTAAAAATCAGATAGTCCTACAGGCCCTTCCAAAGCACTTTTGCTTTCCACACAATAAGTTGTTTGTTCTTCCTCAGTGTCCTGCGTGTGTTTAATATCATTTTTTCTCCCAACAGTGCCATCAGTATAAAACGCATCACTGCCTGTTTAGTCTGACTTCTCCAGCAAACGCCCACACCGTCCACTGCCCTGACCCATGGTCTGTTCCTGAAAAGTTATTTCTTCCACTTGCACAAACAACAGCTCAATTGTCATCCAATCCCTCCCCCCCCTTTTTTTCCTTTGTTATTGAACGGTCCGTTTGGAGTGAAAAGTTGATGCGTGGTGCTTCGTACACTGTACCAGGCACGTCTGGCTCTCTGCGAACGTGATGAGGAGCAGCCGCTGGTAACCACCTTCAACTTTACACATTGAGTTGCTGGATCAGATAAGCACGGTCCCCTCTCTGCGTGCAGAAAACAATCACATCGGCATCGTCCTTGAACCTGGGGAGACCGCCCGCCTCCCGGACGGAGCTCTGGCGACGCAGACTTTCACCCGTGGGTTTACAATGCTGTTCCTCCTCGCCAGCCTGCAATAGGGAAGCACACCCGTATGGGAGGTTTGGCTGAAAGACCTGCTGGCTGTAGTCCGGCCTGCTGCACTGTGACCCGGTGGCACGAGGTTTTGGTTGGGAGTTGAAAGGGCGAGGGTAGGGGAGCCAAATTTTGGTGGCCACTGAGTATTTGTCCTTTCCGAAGAGGAGCCAGCTCTGTGGGGCAGACTGCTCCTGGACATAACCGGTCTCTTCAGCAATGCCTGTGGTGCACACTGTGGAAACGTGTCCCTTACCAAACCCTCCCAGCCTTGCAAATTAGGCAAAGTTATACCCTTTTAATAGACAAAGAGCCAAAGGCAATCAACTGAAGCTGGAGTGACTCAGTAGTTGAGCAAGAAATGACAGAATCGCAGAATGGTTGAAGTTGGAAGGGAGCTGTGGAGGTCATCTGGTCCAACCCCCTTGCTCAAGCAGGGACACCTAGGGCCAGTTGCCAGGACTGTGTCCAGATGGCTTGTGAATATCTCCAAGGATGGAGACTCCACAGCCTCTCTGGGCAACCTGTGCCAGGGCTCAGTCACCCTCACAGTAAAAAGTGTTTCCTGACGTTCAGAATAGTACCTAATCGTTTCAGGTCCCTACTCTCTCGCTTTAGCCATTACGCAGAACGGTCTCCCTGGTTAAGGTTTTGACCCAGTCCGTAACTGGCCATGTTTTTTTTACCCATGGGTATTTTCCCTGAGAGGCCCCAAATAGCAGCGGTAGCCACTACCCTTCCTGTTGAAGCATACTAACAAAGGCATTTACTGCCTCACATATTTGTCTTACCAAAAATATATAGCCCATAATAACTAGGACTGCCACTTACGGAGGAATGAATAACCAGATTTAGCCAGTGAGCTCAAACATGTCAATATATTTTATCCTTCATGTTTTTGTTTATATCTTTGCACAACCTCACTCACAGGTGTACTGTGCCCTTTCCTGGTTATCTTTCTCATTTGCTGGAGATGATATTGATCTATAAAATCTCCTTGTAAAGTATTTCAAATAATTCCTTTTTTTTTTCCTGGAGTGACTTCTTTACGCCTGTATTTTTGGGCCTGTACAGAATATTAACAGACAGAAACTAACAATAAAGTCCAGAAATGACTACAAAAGCAAACAGTGAAACCAAGACACTTGCAAAGCTCTATAAATCTCTGCTGAGCTCAAGTTGCTGTTTAATCTTTATATACAGGTACGTCTCAAGGTTATCTGCTCCTGAGGGGTTCACTGGAGGCTTATGTGATTTGTCATCTGCTCAGCTCCTTATCAGTTGAAGGTATTTCCCCTTGTAACATTTATTATGGGCTCCCCTCTGTGTTCTTACTAATGCGATGCCGTGAAGAGGCTCTGGTATGCAGTCTGTAAGGAGTTATTAAATTTTCCTCTCTTGTGATCAATGGGATCATAAATGTGACACATGTGGCGTAGCGTACGCGGCACTGCTGATGGCTGAATGCCGTCACTGGGTACTGAATGAAAACAAGGAAGCCTGCAGCTCTGGAAAGGAGTTTTCTGTCTCCGTCCAGCAGTCTCTGACTGGAAAAGAAGTGTAGTTAAATACACTCACACTGAAACTTAATGTATATATAAAGAAACTACTGCAAATAGCATAAATAAAATAGCCATTGTAGCACCTTTGCTAACACACAGGGTCTCATTTTCAGGTGGAAAAATCTCAACTGTTTCCACCAGCACGAGCGTGGCCATCCTGCTGTGCCATTTCATTTCAGCAGAGGTGAATCTGGCCCTGGCTGATGCAACCACGTGTCGCCATGTCCGAGGAACTGGCAGACGTGGGAGAGGAGCACGCCAAAATTGCTTCATTGCCAGGATGGCACAAAGCCCATCTGCGTGTGGCTGAGGCCGGGACGGCAGGGGATTTCCTGGGAAACGGCTTCCTCTCCTGCCTCCGCAGCCTGGTGGAAACGTGTCGGAGCCGCCGAGAGGGCTGGCTGCTGCGGGAAGCGGGATGCAACTGTTCCCCAGCTATCGCTTTATCCAGCAGATAAAGCTGCTTTAATTCCTCATTTGTTCTTAAATACTGGCTATGTCTACATTGACGTCAGAGGTCTGACTGGTAGCACGTATAGGCATGCAAGTACATATATATATCTGCTTAGTACATACATATATATATATTTATATACACACACACACCTACTTGTGCATGCACTGTATATATATATATGCATGTATGTACTGACTAGCTCTTTCTAAAGGTAGTTGGAGTACCTCTACGAATTCATGCAGGAGCATTACTGGGAATATCTTAGGAGCCAGGTGTCCACGTACCTATGCAAAAGCTGCATAGCCGTTTTGAAACCCTTTATTTTAAGATGTTAGAACCAAAAGGCCAAGGGGAGGAAACGAATGCTCAGACTCCTTCTATACCTGTCCCCGACACCTGAGCTGGTGCTTCAAGGGGTGCCCAAAGCCCCAGGTGCCCCCCAGACCTGACCTGTTCTCATCTCCCCCACAGGCAGCACGGGTTCAGCCCGAGCCCGGACTGCAAAGTGCGTCTGGTAGGGGTCGGTACGGCCCCCCCATAGAGGGGCCCAAGGTCACCCGGACAGCCCGGGGTCCTGCATGCAGCACCGCCACCACGGCACCCAGGCATGGACAGAGGCAGACGAGGAAGACACAGAGCCCCCGGGGACAGCAGGGATACGAAGCGGAGGTTTTAGCCTCGGCTGTACTAGGGGGCTCGTCTCGCATTCAGGCTGGCGGATGGGTTCGCAGGTAAGTGATGTGAGCGGGAAACTGGGGGCTGCTCCTCGGGTGCCTCCTCTCTCCTCTGGCAAGCGGAGGTCTGGTACATCCCTGCTTCCAGGGGGAGTCACAGCGCGGGGAAGGAGCTTCATGGAAATCGAAAACCTGGGATTAGCTGTAATGAAATTGATCTCTGTACGCGCAAATTGGTAACATCACTGTTTCAGTCGGCTGGTGAAGTACGCAATCTGTTTCTGAGGCGTTTTATAAAAAATTAGAAAAGGCTGGTAGAGGGTTTCTGCGGAGCTTTTTGGTTCTGATTACTCATTTATTTACAAATGATCATTTATACCATCTGGGGCTTTTCAGTGTAACTGAGAGTAAACTGAGCTTCCCAGGACTCTACGAATGTGCCAAGAAGGGAAGACTGCAAATGCTTTTAGAGCAAATAAAACAAAGGCAGAAAAGTGGCTCGTTGTGACGAGGCGGGAGGAGGAGAATGCAGGGACGGGGCCCTTTTCCTTCCTCAGCCTTGCTTTGTTTCCCATTTTGTTTAACATTTGTAATCAAAGCCTCAGCACCTTTGCTTTAGTTATAGTAACTTTGCTGTAGTTATTACATGAGCCTCCGCAGATGTACACACAACCCAAGTTTCTAGCCTCCGGCACTGACCACTCCCCAGACAAGATGCTTGTTCCTGTACCACGGTACGTGTGATTCTGCAAGTTTCATTTATCACAAAGCAGCAGTACAGACACAAGAAAAGTACAGCGGGAGCCAGGGGCTCAAGATGAGGTTTGGCACACAGTACATCAACAGCAGAAAAGGCTTATTCCTTGAGCTTTCATCACTAACAACATCTGGGAAGATGAATGTAACTCAGTCACGGTTACTGCAAATTAAAATAAATGAATAACCTGCCAAGTGTGGGACAGAAGTGCTACATTCATGTTTTTTTGTGGGAAGACTAATGTGGCCCTTTGGGACTGTCAGCTTTAGTTTGATTCACATTGATGGCCATGTACCCATAAACCTTAAGGAGGTTTCAGGGCTCAAAATATTTTCCTTGACTATCCTAGCAGGAAGGTTATTGGTAGGAAGTAGGGACAGCATTGCCAGCAATTTCAAGCTTGAATTCAGCTCAGAGCAGTAGTGACCAAACGTTAGTTCACTGGCCATAACTTGCAGGAGTGGTGGTGATATACCCAGTAGAGGATAGTCACTTATCAAAGACACAGTGGAAGGTGACACTTTGCTTTAGGAGGCAGGAAGGGCTTAAATGTATGAAACCAAGTGGTATTTTCTCTTTGTTATTCCTTTTTTATTTCTGATTGGGGCTGCTGCTGGTAGATTGAAAGACCGTGTCTCTGCAGCTCAGCGCAGCAGGGCTGGGGTGCAGCCCCTGGTCCTGAAGGCACGGGGTGAAGGCTGGCCCACGTCCACACCGCTTGGTGCCAGCCCCTATTAAAGACTGGCCGTGTTCCATGCTGCGTAACACATGGAGCTCTTTTGGGCGTACTCCTGTGCCACAGATTATTTGCTATGTGTTTTCCCGCATTCAGAGGGTCTGGGGCAGAGGCTGGGCTCTGCTGCGGTCCACTGCAGTCCCAGATTTATAGCTGCAAGAGGAGGAAGGCTGTGCATGCTCCAAGGTATGACAGCAGGGTACGGAGCCTGCGGGGATGGTGTGGGAGGGCGGCGGAGGCAGTCAGGCTCCATGCTCTGCAGTGTCTGCTCCTCCGTGTGAGTGGTGCCGGACAGGAGGTCTCCCGAGAGCCCGGGATGACCCTTTTCCCAGGGGAGCAGAGGCTTTGGAGTCCCCCATGCACTCCCACCAGAGAGGGCAGCAGAGTTACCACCTGATTCAGTGCTGAAGGATTGATCATTTAACCTGTTTAGCAGAAATAATGAGCATGAGTGACAGAAACCATAACATTGTAGTGTGCTCTCAAGGTGAATCTCCTCTAAAACGTGACTCGCTGATTCCTGTTCCTAGGTGTCTCCAGGGAGTCCTCTGTCACTCATGATGGAAGTCCTTGTCCCAAATCCTTGTCCCAAATCTGCCTCAGAATCTAATATGTTTTTCTACCAGAATCAATTTATATAAAGTAGCAGATTTGGAGCCATTTGGCTCACTTCTTGCCAAAGCCAAAGGCCATCAAACACATCTTGTTCCCCAGCATAATGTCTAACACATCTCTTATCTCAGGAGTACACGTACTATGCTGACTGCAGTGGCATCTGCATCGGACAATGTAAGCTTAATTAAAATTGACAAAGGACTCATATGGGAAGTATTTAATAACTCTCATGTAATATATTTAGTTATGATGATAATAATATAGTAGCTAGAGTCTGAGCTGGTGCTTTTATATGTCAGAGGAGCACAGGATGCAGAACTCAGGGTTTCTCAGCATCCTTTTGCAAACAGCTGCCTTAGTCACAACCACAAAAAGCACCACCGGGTAATACAAGTCACCGGTTCCCGCCGGGGGAGGCAAGTCTCACACCATGCTTTTTAGCCCAAGTCGACAGGTTTTCTGGCCTTTGTGCAGGCCTGGTGTTACAGAGATTCAGCTGGGTCTATTTGAGGTTGTTGTCTTTAATTCCTACCTAGCAGAGGGTGGTGGGCCTGGGGGGAGAAGAAAGAGGTAACGGCAGTATGAAGAGGTGGTAAGGCACCTGTAGCGTGAACCAAGGACTAAGACAGAAGTGGGATATGAAGTCAGGAAAAGGGATGAAAGGACACAGGGCAGTATCAATAACCCTGGGGCTGAGATGAGGGTGAAGGATGATTATACAGTGATCCTAGGGGTCAGGGTTAGGAGGAAAGAGGATGGTGGCAGCACTAAGATTTGGAAATAATTAGGCTGTGAAACACTGAATCAGGTGGTGCCAAACATAACCATTTATACCTTCATGACACCTTTATCTGTACATCCCACGTAAAGGTTTTTAGAAATGTCTTTGCGAGCTTTGTAAGAATTATTGATGCTGGTGTATTTCTCCTCTTTTAAAATATGATTCCCTACCCCCAAGATTCAAACTAAACAAATACAGAAAGACATATTTCAAAAACTATTACAATCTTATCTGAAGTGTTAGTTGTATCAGATTTATCTCCAGCTTTATTAGAGAAAGACCAAGCATTTTGTATCCCATGTGAAAATCTAGGTCTTCCCATTCTTTTGTAGTATAAAAACAATATTTCTAATCCTTGTGGGCAAGACCATGAGCCACAGGCTTAAAGGTTCAAATCAACATCAAGTGAAGCAAATACTGTGAAAGAGACATTTATTTCTTTATGACAGGTGTTTTAAGTTTATTAAGAGATTGAAAGTTGGGCTAATTCTTGAAAAGCCTGTATGAAATTACTTTAGGTACACAAGGAATGTTTTCTTATTTGAAATTATATTCTAGTCCAGTTTTAACTCAAACCATAAATTTTAGACATTTCTAATGAACTTTAAGGAAGCTTCCTCTGCATCTGCCTGGAGATACTGAGCTTTTCTTGTTTTCACTGCTGACAGAAAATGGTGAAAGATGACAAGAGTGTGTATTCGCTAAGAAGCTGCCAGAGATTCATAGGGTCCAAATAATTGATACCTGTTAGGGATCTGAAAACCTACATGGGCTCATTAAGTAGGTATTGAAATGTCTTGGCTGGATCAGTGGAGCTCAGTGAACCAACACATTTTCAAAAGAAACTCTCTTGTGGTGAAAAACTGTTGACCAATGCTCATCTTAATGTGAACGAGTAGATTATACAGTCCAAGACTGGCAAAAAAACAGGGATTAGATTCAGCCTAATTGTACGACTTTCTGTTCCTCTCCTGGGCATCCTGTCTGCATGAGGGGCAAAGATGCCACAGATTGAACCCACAAGACTGAGAAGTGTATGTATCATGTTTTTATTCTGTGTTTCCACGTAGAGGTACCGTATCATATTTTAAACTGTGCAACAACAATAAAGCTTGCAACAGAAAGAAAAGTGGTGGCCCCAGTGCTTGACTGTAGCATGAGCTTGAACTCTGGTGGACTTACCGTGTATGCTTAACCACAACACCAGTGACATGTCAGCAGTTTATGGACTGGAAAACAAAGCCATTAAGTTCTTTTGGCATTGTGTTTCTCACAACGAAAGAAGGTCTGAAGAAAGGGAGTTACAAAAATGTGTTTTACACTGGAGGCCCATTAGCTCTATTGGTCAGAGAAACTGCTCTGCAGCCTCCACCTGCAGTATTGTGTGTGAGGGATTTATTTCATGCTCTGTTCATCACAACAAACAGACCTCCCGAGTAGCAATGTGTGTTCTTATATAAAAGATAATTTGGGGGCTCTGAAGACTTGGAACTCAAATTTGGTCATAATTATTAGAAGGTCACCTAGGAATTCTGGAGCAGTTTGTTTATCCTGATTCCAGCCTGCTAGGTCCAAGAAAATACACTTAATTCAATCCAGGTGACTCTCCATTAAATATAATCTTGTCTTAATTGGTGCCACCTTGACCTCTACTTGTGAAGTCTGTTTTGTAGTCTACAAGTCTAGCTTTAAGTGCTCAAACACATATTTTTCCATCTGATTCCCCATGATTTCATTATGACAACAACACACTTCATACCAGGCGCTCCATGTGTGTGTGAAATGCAGGGAAGGTTTAGCAATGAGACCGCGTCCGAGCGGGATGGTGGTTGATTCCTCAGGCTGCCGGCCGTGATGGGCTCTGTTATTCGCTCCCAGCTTAGTTATCACAGCCTTTAAGAAGTCCAAGATCAAGAGATCAGTAAGTGATTCAAAGGCACTGCTCTCTGGGGCTGCCAGATCCTGGCTGCTTCTACAGCCCGTGCCACTCACTCCCCCCAGCAGAGAGGTCTCAATGTCTAATTTATGTGACCACTGAGTAGTCTGCATGCGCCCCGTGAGTTTCAGTTTACGTCTCCACCGGTGTGCCTTCCTCCTTGAGGTAACCCTCTTAGCCTGGCGGCCCTATAGCAGGCTTGAATTTGCCCTAGTGGGGCTACTTCCAGAAGACCTCAGCCTCTGTTAATGATTTGACACTTTAGCACTGCTCTAATGAGGGGAGTAACAGGAAGGTTGAGGTGCTCCTGCAAAGTGGTGGACCAAAGAGCATTAAGAACTACAGTTCAAAGCAGTGCATCAGATGCCCTCCTCTTGGCATCAGGGCTTTTAATCTGATCTGGCATTTCAAGCTGATGAAAAGATTGCTCTGAATTTCCATTTCTGACAGTGGCAGAGAAACAGAAGCTCCTTTATTTCACCAAAAGCCGCAGTTTCCATTCTGGGAAGGAATACAGGAGTTAAGTAGCCCGCATCACGGGCAATAGCCAAGAGGGAGCTTGTCATGTTTGATCAATTGCTGGTGGTAGGAGATTTTCTGTGAAATGCGGTAAAAAAAAAAAAAAAAAATTGGACTCAACCACTGACATAAATTAATACACTAATGATATTAATCCTTGGCTCCAATGCTGGCTGCTGCTTCAGAGGGCTTGAAAAACTGAACTTCTGAATTATGTACCAAACCCAGGCCACCAATTCATCTGGCAACGTTTACAAATGTCATATCAATGCTTTGCCAGCGAAGAACAAAGTAGAAACACTGACAGGTCCCAGCAAGCTTGGAATAGATAGAAATTGGATAGAAATTCATGTGGAGTGCTTAAAACAGGTACGATCTGGATTGAGCTGTATGTTGGTGTCTCAGGTACTTTACAGAAGCAGGAGGTTTGAAAGCTTTCAGGTAAATTAGATGAAAATCAGTACTATTAATAAAACTCCACCATATGGCATAAGGAAGCCAAGCACTGCTTGATACAATGCACAAACATATTCATTGTCAAGATAATATAAAGTGTATTTTATATGCAGCGTTTGAATAACATCCACATTTTGCACAGCAGAAAGCAGGTATTTTGGCTTTCTTTCAAAGCCACAGCTTCTGGAGTCACGTGGCACTGTGAGACGCAGCTCCCATTTGAGCTGGGGGCAGGAAATGGTCATTCTTGGGGCGGCAGAGAAAATCGAAAAATTGAAATTGTTCAAGAACAGAGAAGGCAAATAGAAGGAACAGATTTCTACAGTGTTATTGTTTTTAAGCCAAGTTCAAAGTTTGAACCCTAACATGAATATTTTTATAATTGTATTGATAATGCTATGTGACGCTTTGGACTAACCTGAGTAATTAATATCCTAATGTACTTTATTACAGAAAAGGTTTTCATATTGCTGCCCAAGAGCCACATGCAGTTCCTGAAGCAAAATCTAGGATCTTCAGCTTCCCGGTGGTGTTGTGGGATTCAGCATGTGCCACCTTAAGGCACCCAGGTGGGATCTTATTAGAGGAAAGGAAGACCTGAGTGTCAGAGATGGGTGGGGAGAAATGTGAGACCAGTTAAATCTACCTAAAAAGAGATTAAGAGAGGTTGCAAGGTCCTGGAACAAAGGTCTCCTGAGCAATGGTGGTGCAGGACGGCAGCACAGGGGACCCTGTTTTTTAGGGTATGTTTAAAGGAATCAGTTTAGAGGCCAACCAGTGTTTTATGAATGTGTGCTGTGACTTAAATTTCTTTTTGGAAAGCTTAGGCAGGATGAAGGGGTGATGGGTAGAGTGAAGGGGTGGATCAGTACTGCCATACATCATGTTGACAAGACATGGCCAGGGCTCCTCTGTGGCCTGCAGATTGTGCCAGTCTGGTATTTTGGTGTTTTACACAGATACCCAGAAACTCATCTGTGCCAATGGATCTCACTACAAGCCAGGCTTCAGTCCCGCCATGACTGTCTCTGTTGGTTTAGGAGGAATAGGTCACCATTTCACCTGGGAGTGCCCCCAAAGTTTGCCCCCAAAACCCATGTGGACATGCTGACCTCACGGGGTTGCAGCTATGGAGTGTGGCAGCAGTACTAAATCAGGATCTGGGGCCAGAGGAGGCCAGGCATGACTCCCCACTGGAGAAAAGGTAGGAAAGAAGCTCATACAGGCAACTAGTTCAACAGGGTCCTATTTTGTGCTGGGTCCAATCCAGCCACATGCTCATGCCATGGTGACCCCCAAGTTACTCCAGAACTGCTTTAGCTAAGCTGAAATAGTTAACAAACTATTGCCAGATCCCTCAAATACATGGTTTTTTTTTTCTTTTTATATTCAACTGACCGTGGTTTTCAAAGCACGTTATGAACACAGAAAAGCATCATTCATTAGGTAGGTGTATTGTTCCCTGTTTAACAGAGGTATTTCCAAAGGAGTTGAAATTCACCTGGCTGGTGTTTTCTTTCACAGTAGCTTTGGCTTCCATGGTACTATGCCAAGAAAGACATCTTTATTTGTGCCCTTAACTGTCAGTGGTGTCAGCAAATTACTGGCAACAGCACATATTAGTGTCTTCATCAGAGTGAGGATTTATGATGTCACCACTAAATCCATCAGGGACATCCTTATAATTCATAGCTGACTCTTGAACACATGAAAGGAATGGCGATGTGCCAGCTAACAAAGAATAATTGTGTTACTTACCTCAGCCATGATAATTTGCTTAAATAATAAAAATATGCTGGTGTAACATGGAAAAATTAATGCACTGATAAACACAAAGGAGAAAAACAGGGAAGTACTGAGCAGTATATTAAACACTCATCTTTTGGGCAGCACTATTTTCAATATCTGATATTTTAAGCTGATGGAAGCTTTGATCAATATTTAAACTTCATTCAGTCAAGAGGAACATGGCAGCATTATTTAAATTTAATTTTATAACCAAAAGGATGGCAATACTGTATGGCAGGAAAAAATTGTACAGGCAGCAAGTTGCAGTCATTCCATATTTTTAATGCAAAATTGATCGACTGTGCCTGAGAAAGGATATTAAGTGGGTATTCCAGAAGCCTAATTTCATCTGGGAAGGAAGCTGAGCTCACTGATGAAAGGAATTGCTAAAAACAGGCCCCCAGTGTAGATTTCTGGATTCTTCACTGCTCATGTCAGGCTCACCTTTTCTTTGAACTTTTTCTCAATGAGAAAAGATGCACAAAGATGGGAATAGTAGAGCTAACCAGAAAATGGGATTTCTTTTCCTATCAACATATTATTATTATCACCATTATTATTATGATGATCATAATTGCTGTTAAAAGGTCCATTGCAAAAGCAGAGTTTTGTTTCAAAACTGCAAAATGTTGACTGGAAAGTACCATCTTCTATATGGAAAAGGTGTCAAGGTGCCTTATGGGAAGTGTAACCAGAGGGCTTCTATAAGCTGAACACTGTGGAGAACGTCACTCATGCAGCGCTGTTTCTTTCTTGCTGAACTGCCTCATGGGCCTCCTGGTTATTGCGAATGATGGGAAATGTAGTCCAAGCAACACACTTGGCTCACAGAGGAGAATTAGGGCATAAAAAGATTTCTGTGGGATATAGAAGCAGTCATCTTGGGATCTACACATTGAAGATTTTTAATTTGGAAAGTATCCATTATTGAATCAAAATACCTTTGCTTTTTAGCACCAAAAAAAAGCCTTTTCCCCTCTTTCTCTACTCTCTACCCTGAAAACTCTCTTTAAAAAAACCTTTTCATTAAAAGTCAGCCTCAGTGGAACACTTTCAGTCAATTCAAATGAATGTGTTTTTGGTAAAGCAAACTGAAAAGAAGGAGCATATACCAAAGACATTTGCCATATTAACCCATGCCTAATTTATTAAATGCTAGAAAGGACTCTGTAGTCAAATAGCTTTGCTTTTCAAAACATCACACTTAAACTCAGAGGGACGGGGGAGAGAGGGAGAAAGGAAGGGGAAGCTTGGTGTAAGAAATCATCTATACAAGCTACAAAGGCTGCCAGACAAAATATTAGTCTTCTGTTAAATTATACAGTGTGATATGGAAACACTTGCATTCCTCTCTTCATTTCTGAAAGGCAGCAAGAGAGAAAAATACTGACAAAGAAACTGAACCTCAAAAGCCAAAGTCAGGGATGGTATTCTCCACTCCATGGTAATCCCCAGCTTACACCAGCTCTCAGTTTGGTCCCCAGTGCCAAGGGATGGTAAGCTCCAGTGATTTCACCACCACTATCCTGCGGCCTATGAATCAGAGACATTATATTACCGCCAGGAAAAAGGAACCTGTTGAAAGAGATGTGCTCTGTAACCATGGCAGTCATCAAGAGGGTTACAAATTTTAACCACATGAGTGAGTAAAGTAAAGCAAAGCAAACTGTCAGCATAAGCATGTAAAGGGGAAAAATCCAGAGGGAAGCAAACTACTGCGGTGATGATATTTCCGTGATTATGTGAGACTGGAGAACAGTGCATACCTTGTTATACGACTTATGAAAGCAGTTATAATTCATGCTCCTTACATTTTGGAAGATGTTTACTAGCATAGATCATGTCATTAATGGTAAGAAAAGTTGTCTATGCTTACTGCAGTAAGATTAACGTGCAGCCAGCCCAGACGTTTCTAGTTTCTTATCCAAAACTTGTGAAGTGCAGTTTCTCCTGCAACTCCTATTAGCCAGCCAGAAATATTAGTATAATTGCTCTACAATATGTCATTGGTTACCTGGAATACCTGAGTCACTTTGTATTCTACATACCTCTAGTTCTTTTAGTGTTCAGTCTGAATGTTATCATGTTGAGATGGGATTTATTGCTATAAATATTTTTCTTATGACTCTTTCCCAGTGCTTGTTTGACAGTGATAAAAACCAAACTGACATATGTCCATTGTGTGGTAATGCACTTAATCCATGCCTTGTCTCTTGAGTCTTATAACCTGTAGGCTGCATTGCATAAAGGAACGGCTTTTACAGTACTTCAGTCTTTATAAAGCAAACATTTGTGGATTAAGGGTGCATTTCCCTACTGATACATGTTGGCACACCTACTTCTAATTTCCATTGTATAAGCCAAGAGAGAATTCTGCTTGGTAAGAACATGTAGGTGTATTGATGCAGGTGCACTGCATCTCAAGGGTTACCTGAGGCCATCCGAAAGCCAAATCTGCTCTTGACCATCTGGGAGGCCACAAGGTTGGTGCAATGGGAGACTTTCCTCTGGAGTATTTTAGTGCTTTATGTGTTCAGACATGTCCAGCACGTTCGTAAGCTGTCATCATGCCATGAGAAGGTCAGGGTGCACACAAGGAGGTCAGGCCAAGTAGAGCTGGACAGACTTTTTGCAGGTTGCATATGAGGACCTCAGGTGGACAGGAGGTGGGATTGTGTATTCACAGCTACAGATGCAGCTGTAGCATGCCTTGGCCAAAGAATGCTGAGCACATGTACGTACGGCTAACTCGGGGGGAAGCAAAATCTATGGCACCTTTATTTAAATAAAAATGACCCATGGAATTGGAACTAAATAACATCTTGCTCCACAAGCATGAACCTACAGACACAGAACACATTCACTGAAGCAGCTGAAGAAAATACCATACCAAGGAACCATCTCCATCGCAGGCCAGTGCTTTGGAGTGCTGAGGTATGACATATTACTCACTGGACCTGCTGTGTCAAAACGTACATGTTTATGAATAACCTTCCCCCAAAATGTGGCTTGTGTCAATCAATCTGTCCTTAAGATGGTACCGGATTCAAAACTGTCATGATCCTGGTTTTTGGATTTGATTCAGATGTGGTCAGAAATACAAGAAGTGAATTATTTCTATATTTGGAAGTAAAATTTCTAAAGGCCCATGCATCAACACTGCATCCAACTGAGTTCCCCGTATTTGTGTGCACATTTTGAATCCTGAAACAAACACAGCCTACGCCCTCTCCCATGTCTCAAAGGTAACACATTCATACCTAAAGCACTCTTTTGTTGTGAGACTTGCAAGAAGCCCCACAATTTATGTATGACATAAAAAACATTTATGGTCTTTAACAGGTCAGCTTAAGCAACAAATGAAAAAGGCAGCAACTTCCTCATAACCCACTGTGAGTAAAGAGGGTGGAGTCCGTTTAAAAGGTGGAGGTGCTTTTGAGAGCCTTTCAGCAACCTATTCAGGAATCATCCAAAGGCAAGATCAAACCTGTTGATTTGCAGGCCAAATGGTTCATACCTGTGACACATGCTGCAAGTGGGAGATTATTGCAGCAGAACAGCTATGATCTCATGATCGCTGACTACGTGTAGATCTCATTGCTATCATCCTAGTCCTATATGGACTAGATGATAGACTGCACACTCTGTATGGGGCTGTGAGTCAAGGGGACTGCGAGACTTTTGAGTAAAATAGGATGATGAGAGAATATCCCACTTCATCACTAGAGGAAGTATCATGAGGTGATCACCACATGAGCAAGAGACCAGGCGATGAGGACTGTCTTCTCTGTGCCACCAATGCTCTTTCAGTGAGCTGCAGCAACAGGGGTAGAAGGAAGTCTGGGTGTGGTGTTACAGAGGACAGATAATTGCTACCTTAGCAGTTCTTCCTTCTGGTAGAAACACATCTAAACCTGAGCTTCTCCGTGTTCAGCAGGGGACTGAAGACCCATGTCTTTGTTCAGGCTTTTAGCCAACTTCCCTCTCTGATAAAAATAACCAATAGCGAATGCGGAGTTCTTGGCAGTTTCGCAGCAAACTGGCAAAAGTTTCTACTTGTTTTTCGTTCAAAACTGAAGTGCTTCAGGAGTTCACGAGATGTTTGTTTCTCAAATCAGGGAATGGCACTTCTTTTTAATTGAAGGTTTGTGAGTACCTCAAATACTTGGAATAAATAAAAAACCAAATAAAAGAAGTAAGAATAATGCCACTCTTTGCGTTGAGGAATGCCATTGATGCCCTAGACTGCTTTCACCACAGTGATGTCTGTCTGCCTGTTGCTGTACCCCTCTCAGCATAGTTGTACCCCAATCCTGAAGCAAGTCTATGCCGCTCTGAGAGCTTCCCAGAGAACCTGAAGAGCCTCCCTATGAACCTGGTAGAGGTCTTTGTTCTTAAACACAGATAAATTAGTTGTGCTATTTTCTTACAAGAACTTGATTATCAGTCAAAATGGTGACATCCATGTCTGTCCAGGACTAACACTTTGCTCAGCAAGAATTGTTATGTGAAGGGAAGGGAGAGGAAGGAACACATTTTTGAGTTTTCTTCATTTTAATGAAAAAACAAACTCTGGAGAAAGGTTTATATGCATGTTCCCACACCTCCACACATGTTTGGTTTATGTAGACAGCATGTTGTAATCAGCATCTCTTCTATTCCTTCTCCCCCCCCATTCTTTCTCTGCAAAGCAACCAGAGGAGTATCTGCATTTCTAATTCTTCAGTATGCAGTTTCATTCACAAAAGCATCGCTTCTGTCATGCAGGAAGGCTGGTTTGAAGATACTTATGCAGCCTGTTTGCACTGGGCCGGATGTTCAGCACACTGTTAGTTTCAAGTTTGGCAATAAAATCCTACTTTGGATAAGGAGTTGCAGCTCACAAAGACCAGAACTGCAGTTGCACCTCGGTATTAAAAGGCCCTTCTTTCTTGGTGACCTTCCACATAATTGAAAATGAGGTATATCTTTCTTTATGAGGGGGACTCTGTATTGTATGAAAGTAATCTCCTTGAGATCTTTTCCAATATCTGCTTGATTATAATGTTCTCTTTAAACAAACTAGCAAGCCTGTCAGAAATGGTACTTATTGCAGGGCAAGAGGCTTTTGACCTTCTGTGTAATTATTCCCAGCTCACCCTTGGAAGTCTGCATTACTCTGAACTAAATTTGTGGCATTGTGTGGTGCAAAAAGGAACTGAATTGTATCCATTAGTAAATTTGAACTGGAATGCACAGTAAATGTCAAGACTCTTAATTGCGCTTTCTATAATGGCTTCCAAGCTTACTAAGGGACAATCAAAAGCTATTAGTTATGACTAGGTAAACATTTTAAGGATATTTTTTTGCCAGAAGACTCTTTACTTCTATTTGATGAGTCTTTGTACATGACTTAATGTAAAGTTACGAAAGAGTAGATGTGTTTGTGATAAAATTAGTGTGGGGACTTTTATGAGAACATTCAGGCCTAAATACTCATGGTTTCAAAGTTTTAACTGTAAATCTTTCTGCATTAGTCTATATTATAGCAAAGTCTTTTTTTATGCTGAAGTATCTGAGATGCCTTCTTACCTATCAGTCTACCTTCTGTCTGCCAGACTTTATCCTGTTAGATGTTATCTCTTCCCTGCTCAGCAGTATGAAGCTGACCACGGAAGTGATCTTCCTTTTTATGTGAAATCAGTGATAGAGAATCTGCTGTTTTCTTTTCTAGAGTAACATTTTTTCCCAAAGCTATACAGCAGTCTTGCGACAAATCTGGTCAAGAACAACATAAAGAAAATTTCTTCCTTTGGAAATCTCTTACCCAACATTTGACTGAAAGCTAGGCAGAGGGCAAAGACTGTAGCTGCTTGCAACAGCTCCTCAAAAGCCAGTGTTATCTGACCGACAGTAACACATCGTTATCCAAGACTAAGAATCTGTTCAAAGACGAAGATAAAGCAGTTGGCTGCTGCAGCAAGATTGGTTAAGATACAATGCTTCTGTAGCCAGCAGCACAAAAGGGAACAATATGTGTTTAGCATCAGATCTAGGTCAGATCTCAGCTCACATAACCACATATGCATTTAAGTTGCACAGAGTAGAAGCAGCTTTCAGCAGGAGAAAGAGTTGAAGTCCAGAGCAAGACTTGAAATCTTATCAGCGAAGCCCTAGTTCTGCCACCATTACCCACAATCTTACTTAGATACCCAGAAAAAGTGCATATGCGGCTAAGTCCCATGGCACTTCAGGTGATTTCTGAACTCTGATATATAGCAATAAGCAGCAGCAAAAAAAAAACCCTGAAGTATCACATGAGGCACCAGTAAGCAAATTTGTAAAAGTCACTTGCTGACAAGTAGCTGAATAACTTGAGAGGCATTTGTCACTGTTACATCTGGACACCAAAGTACAGCGTCAGACAGTGAAAACTTGATTTATAGTCCCTGTGCTTAGTGTGCCCTGTGTCCCTGAAGACGTAGGGACAACCAAAAGGAGACACAAGGTATAGGGAAGGAGATGGAATTTAGACTGTCTTAATCTAGGCTGAAGTGCTTTAAAGTCCACTATCCTAAAAATTTCTTCATTCACTGTTCTTAACAAAAGCTGCCTCTGATTAACCATGAAATGAATTCATGCTGATTAACCTTTAGAAAATTATGCAGATTTTAGTAGAAGATAAGTGTAAAATCATTAAGAGAGAGTTGCTTGGAACTGGCTCCTTTTTTCCCCAAATGGAAGCATCTGTTAAAGCTATACAGTTCATCTACACAGGGACTGCAAAATTAGAGACATTGGTGTCTACAGTGACTATGTGTGAGAACAAGGATGCTTTTAACAATGCAGTGAAAGAGGAATTATAAACTTTCTCAGAAGAAATCCAGAAAGCAAGTTCTTCACAAGCAGTTTTCAAAAAGATTACCCAGGATAAAATGTCAAAAGCAGCTGACAGTCAACAAGAAACTTATTTTTTACATCTTGATTTTTATATAGTCTCAAATAATAGTGTCATAGGAAACTGGAATGTGTACTCAAGAGGAAGTCATTATAAGAAATATTAGTAAAAAAGACGCTACCACTGCTCATTGTCATATAGTTTCTTCACAGAATTAATTCAGGTTGTGGGTTTATTGATATGAAGAGGTAGACTTCAAGTAGAGAAGAGGAAGGATGAAAGATAATGACAGTAAAGGAGAAGGGATAACTAACTCTATGCCACTAGAAAAGTGAGAAGGCAGAGATAAACAGAAGCAGTGTAAGATGATGCCAGTGATGATCTATTTCTTTTTCCAAAGAGCAACACTGACCCATTAATTCTTCTGCCAGTGCCCTATCTACATGCAATCAAACTGTCCCAGTGCTATGCAACACAGCTTGCTTATCTCTTATGAGGAGGTGCTGCATTAGAGTGGGATTCGCCTGCCCTATCTCAGGTAGCTGGGCTGCTTCAGGCACCCCAATGTTTGTCATTGGGTCATCTCATCCCCATGCTACCACCACTCTCCTGGTTTTATGTCCAGTAAGTGACTAAATTCAGGTGCTTGAAAATCCTCACACATCCGTGGCAGCATTTACAGTACACGCATCCATGACAACATATATCCCTAAGTCATGGTAAAACCTATTCCTTACTGGAAGCCATTGTACTGTTGATGGGCAAATGAGGTCAAAAGGGCAGCCTGAAAACAAAGCAGCAAGACAGTGTGAAAAGCATCAAGGCCACACAGGGTCTCCCTGACATTTAGGCAGCTGCAGAGGAGTGAGACAGCAGATCTACTGAGAGCAGGGTCCTTTTTGTGGGTCCTTGAGTCTTCATGAGCACAGACTAGCCAGGAGGGACTAGTGGGAGATGAGGGTGGTTTTAGCTTTAGGTCAGTGTCTGATCTAACACAGGTTTCAAAGCCATAGTCAGAATGAATGAGATGAGGGACAGGGGGCTTTTTGGTAAGTGCGTAACACTGGGACCCTACTGCTCTTTGGGTATCTGTCTCACCTGGTGCTTGGCTTGATCTCAGCTACTATGGTGTGTGTTGAACAATACCTCAAAACCATCCATTGTTTTGGGGTTTTGTACTTTCTCCAGAGAAGCCAATGCCTGTCTTCCTTGTCTCTGACACCAGACCTGCTTGAAGCACACCTAAACCCATTCTGAGGAGCAATGTGATTGTTCTCATGGTAATAGACCTGGTCTTCAGTAAACGCCTGACAGTGAGGTGACACCACCACCTCTGGACTGGGAGTGCGCTTCATTACACCCTGGAGAGAGGTGAAATGATGCACAGCTTGCTCCTCTACCTCTAGGAGCCATGGCAAAGAGAAGCTGGGGTGGGGGTGGTGGATAAGGAAAGGCTTTGTGGAGGCCTGAGGGACATGAGAAAGAAGTGAACTCCAGCAGCCTGAAAAGGAAAGTAGTAAGACTGCAGTGCTGAGTGCCTGGAGAGTCCCTGGATACTCTGACTGTGGCAAACAGCCACATCTTTAACCAATCATGGTTGATTCTAAAAGGGAGGACATGTGCCCACACTATGTTGTATTTATGAAAAACCCACAGGATTTGAGATAGAAAATGCAGAAAATGCAACAGAAGGATGGAGTGAATATATATTAAAAACCCCTGGACTTATGTTGCCTAATGTGTGCCCACTGACACACTGAGCAGCATGAAGCTTTGAATATAGCTCCCCCACCTGCTCAGGACCCTCATTTGGTTTGGGATAGTTTCCCCTGAGCAGCAACCAAGGGACTAATCACCTCTCCATGGAAGACTGCAGATACCTACCTTCCTAGTGAACCCTTGGTGTTTCAGAGGACTGCTGAAAGCTGTTGAGTATCACATCCATGCCTCCTTTTAGGTCAAAAGAGCTGACCACCTCACAGTCAGAAACCTGACTGTCAGTGTTATGGCCAGGCATTGCAGAAGTTCATCTGTCTTACCTGGGTGGATACTGATTTCCATGGGGCCTGCAGAGCAGGTAGCTATCACCCATCACACCCACAGCCTTGCCTGAGGCTGCTGAGTAGGTTGGACACACACTGCTTATAGATGAGTGCCAGCTGCTGAGTGGCCTCCCTCATCTGTGTGTGGTCTGTCAGGAGCTCACTCCGTTAGGTGACCTGAGATTTACAAGAACCCAGGGAATCACATGCCCTACACTGTTCATGAGACATGAGTATGACTTGCAAAAACAAAAAAAAAGGAGGTTGAGAATGAAGCCTGAGAGGAATTTGTGTTTTATTTACTGAATTTGTCCTCCCTGCAAAGGAAAGCATCAGTCCCGTGAACCCAAGCACTGAGCACGGCTGGCTACTCTGACTACAATTATACCTGTAAATTAAGCAGTGGTGGGAAACATTCACGAGCACTGCAACGCAATTGCCAGTACTGTTGTATCATTGGAGTGGCCTCTGGCCTGAGCTAGCATTCTTCCAAACAGCACCCAAGCATCCTTAAGGAGTTAGTATGGCCCAGAGACCCTTCCCAACAGGCAGCTGGATGCTGCTAACCTATTTTGGAGACCAAGAGAGTTGAACAGTGGTGTCCCATGCCAGCTGGCATCAGTGCCAGAAAATGGTTTCAGGGTGGTTTTTTTAATGTATTGATGTGCCATTAGGCAGTAGGGTAACTCCTCTGTTCTTGCAGCTTAGTGGCCCAGGCCTTCAGCACCAGGTTCATCCACATGTCTTTTAAGAACTTGAAGCAGTTTCTGTTTTATCCCACTTTATTGAAAGCTAGGGGCCTGCTAAGGGCTTGGAGTCAGTGATTTAGGATATATTAAGACATACATGAAAGGTCTTACACAGCTATGAAGGGAGACCACAGAGCTGAGAGGTTTTGTTTTTGTTTCCTGTGCAATTCAAAATTAAACCCATTAGCTACTTTTGTGGTGGGCAGAGAGCTGTTCACAGCTATCCACAGGCTGGGTGAGGTACAACTTGTCAGCAAGTGGTTGTGGGCAGGAGAAGTGATAAGACATTTAAGTCTCAATTCATTTATCTAAATGCGTGTATCTAGTATAATCAGAGATGTCCTAGAGTATTGTACCTGGCCTCAGCTGCCTCTCCATGACGACAAGGGTCACCAACAGGGCCAGGCTTCATAGCTCCCAATTCCACATGGGCCATCTACTTGCCTACGTTTAAAGTACTGACTTGAGTCTTGCAGGAGTCTTTATCTGGGGTAGCTGGAAAGTCTGCCATCCTGACTGAGGAAGCCACTGAGGATGAAGACCTTGACATCTAGGTGGTTGGTAGTGGGTCTATGGAAGAATTAACTGCTGCCTGCGGGCAACTATTGCAGCTAAGTGCAAATACCTAACTGGGAGAGACGTCTACATGTACTTTGGATGCATAGCTTAGGGCAGACAAATTGCAGTGAAGGAGTCTAATAAATTGCTTTGTCACAAGCATAACCAAAGCAGTAATGTGCTCTCATTCAGTGGAGGCAATAAAGTTCTATGGAAACCAGCCAGTATCATTTAGCACTGGCTTTAGAAGTTCCCTAATGTTATTTGCTAATGGTGCAATTGTACTTTTGGAAGGCCTTTACAGGGAAGAGCAATCACACTGTCTTGCAAAGAGGCTGAAAAACAAACAGATTTATAAATGACTCAGTGAAGAACTCAAAAATGGCCAGACTAAACAGCCCTCGTGGCCATCTGCTCTCCTTCCCAGTGGAAGTGTGGGAGGGTAGATCAGGCAGACAGTGATACTTCCTTCAGAGTTTAAAAGCCTGGCCTAAGGCTTCTCACTGTTTTCCCTATACTAGTATCTAAAATTAATTTAGAGGACTCTCAGAAAGTCCATATTTAACTTCAAGCACACAGACTCTTCAGCACAGCGGCGGGTTGGTGGCAAGGAACCACAGTGGTGCTCGAGGCAAGGATTTCCTGGGGCAGAGTGTTTGAGCATCCAGAGCCACTGAAATGTCATGGGGAAATTGCTGCGGTCCCTGTGACAGACTTCTACTAGCTGGTGTGGAGGCGGTGAATGTTTCAAGAGAGGAAACCTTTCCTCTCATTAAAACTGCCGCTCTGGCAATTGAAGGTGGCATTTCCAGAAGTCCTCACCAGAGCTCAAACTGCTTCCATTAGAGCCAGCTGGAGTTTCACCACTGACATCTGTAAGATCAGTGTCAGTCCAGCTCTCTCTAAACCAAATTAAAGTAACTGTGTAGTATTATACAGCAAACACAGAAGATCTTCAAATATGTCATGTTTTTTTTCCTGTAAACAGTTGGAATAGAAAGTGACTGATAATTAGTTGAGCACTGTGTCATTGATTTTGAATTCACTCTACTACCTGGGTGAGCTTATAAATACGAGAAGAAGCTATAAAAACAAATAGGTCCTATTCACGTACACAAGGCAATCCCAGAGGATACTGCTAAAATGAAACAGAGAGCTAAATAATTTAAAAAGCTGGATTTTATTTATTTGGGTATAGCAGGCTAAACAAGGTGGAGAATGTATTGTTCTGAATCTCAAAATTGCATCACAGGAGCAATAATCAGCCTTTTAATTACTTTCCTCTGTAGTCAGCTTAGATCAATATCAGCTTCTCTGTTTGCTTTATTCAAATCCTATTATTTTTCTGGGTTTTTTGAGGGAGGACATTGCGTGACTGTGCAGGTACTGGAACAGAGAAAAGATCTTAAGGGTTTGGCAGGTGAAAGCTGAATGCCTGTTGGAAGTGACACATATGCACCTCCCCCCCAGTGTTTCTGAAATAAAGAGGAGATTTGCGGTGTATATATTTTTGACAGGACAACAAAAAATAAGACCTGAATAAACGAATCTGTGACTTGTTTCCACCTGCAAAGGGGGCCTCCCCAGACTGAGCAAACTGGAAGTGACTCATATTCACAATCAAGGAATAATAAGGTTCTTTTATAAGAGTTGCCTATCATCTAATCATCAGGGATCTGGACTTGACAACCCAGGCCTGCATTCCTAAAATAGGTTTTATATGCCAATGATGTCAAGAGTATAAAAAAAGGAAAAAGAGAACCATCTAAAAGATACTTTAGCATAGGCCTCTTCTTTGTCCCCATTAGCTAATTCCACCTTCTAATTTGGTGGCAGCATGCAATAGACCAGAAATTTCTGCTGTATGCCTCATTTTCCTAAGTACTGATGGCATTTAACTGGATGACCGGGTTCTCCTCCCAGGGACATGCTTAGCATCCCATTCATGTAAGTGACTTTGATTAACCTCCACAAATTAAAAACAAAAGGACAGAGAAGTCTAAGGAGAGGAATGAACTTTAGGTGCATCTGATCCAAAAGCCAAACAAACAAAAACCTCATGCTTGGTCAGCCTAACCTTACTGAGCTCACTAGACTTGCTGAACTGATTTGCTGTTTGACCTGAGAGTTGCCTTGGTGCCCGCATGCCCGAGCATGCCCCAAAACACTGGTCTGAGTAGTTTTGGGGCTTAGCTCCAGTCTACAACATGCTGAGATTCAGAGTTTGACAGAGCAGTATGGCCTGATCCAGAGGTTTCAAAGGGTGCTGCCACATACAAATCTAAGACATGGGTTGCAGACAGGAAGCACTCGTTTTCACACCGCCTAGACGAGCATTTACAAGGCTGGCAGAATGAATCCTAGACCCTGGTGCCTACAACTGAAGCATTCAAGAGCTACACTTGGAAGCGTCATCTAAGACCTCAGCTGGATCTGTCCCATTGTGCCACTATAAATTAATTATTTTATTTACAATAGGAATATGCATATAGAAAATGTAAATTTTAAGCAGCTGGGTCATATTGGCAATTTATTCAGACAGCTGCAAGCAAATGAAAAAAAAGTCAAGACTTACTTTCTGCTCTATTAAAATAAGTTAGCTGTACTGTATGGAGATGTCCTGTTTTGCAACACTGTATGCAAAACGCTCTTTCTTATATAGGACTTCTGGCTGGAGAACAAGTGCAACAGGAAAAACAGCAATGTAAACAATTCCATTTAACTACATTTATCTGGGCAAACACACAGAAAAGTCTGGACAAGCTTTGGCTCTCGGAGAGATTCTCAAGCTGAGGGCCAGAGCGCCAAGATTTCATTACTCTTATGTTGAAAGAGTTGTTGCTATGCCGAAAAAAAGTTGGAAACCTGCATCCAAATATTGAAGATGAATTTGTACTTACTATTACAGTCCTCCATTGGCAAAGAGAGAATGAACTGGGTGATGTAATAACTATTTTCCATCTCAAAGTTCTACCAGGCTGTATATTTTCTTTGATAATTATTGTGATTTCTTTTAACGCCTTGAAGAGTGCCTCAAGCTTTGGCAGAGAAGTGCCTTTTGTTAATAGCGGTATTATTAATTATAATAATTGCATATTTCAATGAATGTTTTTTGCAATGGTATATTTTGCTGTTTCTTCATGAAATCTCCAGCAGTTCCTATTTTAAACTTGGTGAGAAATTGCTCAAGACTATATCTTTTCCCAACATTCTGTGAAGACCTGAATGGGCAGTAGCACACAAAATGGAAGTCAAATTTTGTCTCAAAACTTGACATCTGCTCAAAATGCAGGCTATCTGCTACTTGGGAAGTTCATTTTTTGTTTGGTTTCAAAATAGAGTTCTGAATCAGATCTAACTTCAGTTTCAGATTTTCGAAAATTTTTTGCAAACTGGAAATTCCAGGAGAATAATTAAATAAATACATAATAACTAATTAACTAAATAAAAAAGCTGGCAAGAAAGCTGAGGTTTTGCTCACTGTACTTCTTCTTCCTCATAGGATCAAGTATGGACAAAAGCAGAAGTGTTCTAGCCTCCTCAAATAGGTCAGACACAGCTTTAGTGACTGAGTCTTGTTATACTGAGCTAAAGGATGAAAGAATACCAGTCTGAAAACAGCCAAACGATCTTAAGTATCTGCAATGACAACTAGGTGAGAAAGCAGGAAGGACTGTTGTAAATACTGTAGTAGATAGGGGATGCCCCATGCAAGCATCCAAAATCTAGTGGCAGTGAGACTTGCTTTGTACAGCTCTGGTAGTGTCATTTAGAGCTTTTGATTGCGGATAGATATTTGCCATACTATTAAACATGAAATGCAAATGTGATAACTCCCTTCTTCTGTTTTATCCTGTGAAATACAAGGAAGCAGAAACTGTGCCATGATTCTGCATTCTTCTTATGGGTAATCATAAGAAACACAAATTAACAGAGCAATAATTATTCTGTTTCACTGCTGAACTGTAATACAGGATTTAATGGAACTTATGCCTTATATGCCTGTTATGGAGAGATTTGTAACACAACTCAGAAAACCCATAGAAAAGATACCATTCTAAGAGTAAAGTATTCTGATTCTGAGATAATAGGTTCAAAGACAAGAAAATAAATGTTTGTGAAAAGAAGAATCCCTATGTCAGATATGATAGCTATATGCAGATAACGAAGCTGCGACTCATGGATGAAAGAGGTTAGATGTGCTCAACAGCTGTTTTTCTTCTGTATTTGAAAAGAGTCTGGAAGTTGTGTCCAGCACATACCATGTCGTGGATGGAATAGAGAGGTTACCATCTGTAACTGCAGAAGAGGGAAGGCAACATCTGCTGGCAAACTTACATCTAAAAGTCATAAGGAAATTAGCCAAGATCTTTGAAGGCCCATGGCAAATTTTTAGCAAAGCTTGGAAAACTGAAGGAATTCCTGAGGATTTAAAAACTCTTGGTACTGGTCTGGTGTTTGAAAATGATGAAAGGAATGACACAGGTAGCTATCAGATAATTATCCTGACAGCATTGGTTAGAAAATACAGGGTCATGGGTTTTGGACTGCAGAACAAAGAATTAGAAGCTGTAAGTATTTTGGTTGGAAGGTAGGGTTTGTTTGTTGTCTTTTGTTCTGAAGCTGGCAGACAATGGTAACTATACTGATGTCATATGCTTGGATTTCTCCAAGGCATTTGACTTTCTATCAATTACATTTAGACTAAGAAACATGAATTGTATAAAATTAATGCAGCACAACACATAACAAGTATGTCGCAAAGTGGCTCCTGGAGAGATCTCAAGCAGTTGTTACAAAGGAAGAGCACATCTGTTTCCAGCACTGACTCTTAAGCTGGCACTGTTCAGTATTTTCATTAACAACATCGATGACCATACAAAGTGTTTTCAGGTAGGGTTCTTAGGCAACACAAAGTTTGTTGGGTTAAAAAATATAGAAGGGAACACAATACAGGCAGCATCAACATAATTGCCTGCTTAAACAGTCACAATCCCATAAAATGTGTTTTAGTACAAACATGCACGAGACCTCTAGAAACAAAGACGCAAAGAAACAATTCCTTCCACAGCATGGTGGGCTTCACCCTGGATACATTCTGCCTTGTGTTCGACCCTTAACAGAGCCTTACTGTCCTGGATACTTTCCACAGTCAGTGGGGACAGACAGGCATCTCCTGAGGCTCTTTCCAAATACAATCAAGTTCTGACCAGTGTTTATTAACTTTTCGATTATAAGCCTTTTATACACCTTTGACTATTTAGCCTTTTAGTCTTATACTACTAACTTAGATACAATCAGGGGCTGTAGTTGGGGGGTATAAAGGTAGATGCGATGTGTGTAGTTCTGGGCCCCACAATTTAAGAAGGATGTTAAGGTACTCAAATGTGTCCAGAGGAGGGCAACAAAGCTGGTGAAAGGGCTGGAAGGCATGTCCTATGAGAAGCAGCTAAGGACTTTGGGTTTGTCTAGTTTGGAGAAAAGGAGGCTGAGGGGCGACCTCATTGCTCTCTACAGCTTCCTGAGGAGGGGAGGTGCAGAGGGAGGTGCTGAGCTCTTCTCCCTGGGATCCAGTGACAGGACATGTGGGAATGGCTCAAAGCTGCATCAGGGGAGGTTCAGACTTGACATTAGGAACCATTTCTTTACTGAGAGGGTGGTCAAACACTGGAACAGGCTTCCTGGAGAGGTGGTCGACGCCCCATGCCTGTCAGTGTTTAAGAGGCATTTGGACCATGCCCTTAATAACATGCTTTAACTTTTGGTCAGCCCTGAAGTGGTCAGGCAGTTGGACTAGATGATCACTGTAGGTCCCTTCCAACTGAAGTATTTTATTCTCTCTTCTCTTCTCTTCTCTTCTCTTCTCTTCTCTTGACCATTCTCCATGGAAAAAGCAGCTATAAGAAATATTCAATAATTTTGAAAAATTGAATCTCAGAATAGTGCAGTGACAAAATAGCACCTGTGATCTTGGGAAATAAAAAAGAGAATATCCCATAAGGACTGGGAAATGCCATGGCTGTCCACAGAGCTTTGACAAGGCTGTTACTGTGATACAGATATCAAGCCTGGTCTGAAGTCCACATTTCAAGAAGAATGTGGAAATGTCAGTGTGGCTATAAATGGGACCTAAGTGTCAGGAAACAAACCTTTCCTAATGGTTAAGGTGTACAGCTTTCTAAATTCATTGAAGAGAAGAGCAGAGGTCATTCATCCCATATGCTAGTGTGTATGATGAGACCTGATAGTGGGATGCTTTCCAATCTTGTTGCCAAAGGCTTAACGAGAGGTAATGGCTTGGAGTTCAATTTAGGCAAACTTGGCCTTGACTTTAGATGCATTTTCCTAGCGTAAGGATAGTTAAGCACTAGAAAAGCTTAACTAGGATGACAGTGGATTTAAAGTCTCTTAAATATGGTCAGAAATACTGCTAAGGATGTGCTTTAATACAGAAACTGGATTCAAGTGTGAGGGTTAGGCTAGTGACTTCCTGAGGCTAGAACCAGCAGATCTATGGACTGTGGTTTTTCTTTCTCTCCTTTAAGAGCCATGGTGAAAACAGGAAACTAGGCATTTAACTCAACATAAAATAGCATAGAATAGAATAGAATAGAATAGAATAGAATAGAATAGAATAGAATAGAATATTTTCAGTTGGAATGGGCCTACAATGATCATCTAGTCCAACTGCCTGACCACTTCAGGGCTGACCAAAAGTTAAAGCATGTTATTAAGGGCATGGTCCAAATGCCTCTCAAACACTGACAGGCATGGGGCATCGACCACCTCTCCAGGAAGCCTGTTCCAGTGTTTGACCACCCTCTCGGTAAAGAAATGGTTCCTAATGTCAAGTCTGAACCTCCCCTGATGCAGCTTTGAACCGTTCCCACATGTCCTGTCACTGGATCCCAGGGAGAAGAGCTCAGCACCTCCCTCTGCACCTCCCCTCCTCAGGAAGCTGTAGAGAGCAATGAGGTCGCCCCTCAGCCTCCTTTTCTCCAAACTAGACAAACCCAAAGTCCTTAGCTGCTTCTCATAGGACATGCCTTCCAGCCCCTTCACCAGCTTTGTTGCCCTCCTCTGGATGCACTCAAGGACCTTAACACTGTGGGGCCCAGAACTGCACACAGTACTCAAGGTGGGGCTGCACCAACGCTGAATACAGCAGGATAATCTCCTCTTTTGACCAGCTGGTTATGCTGTGTTTGATGCACCCCAGGATGCAGTTTGCCCTCTTGGTTGCCTGGGCACACTGCTGACTCCTATTGAACTTACCACCAACCAGCACCCCCAAACATGCTTGTTAACTTCCACATTTTGACAGAGACTTGTAGTGTATCTCATATGTCACATCTTCAGTAGGTTGCTGGGGAGGATTTCCCACTCCTTCTTTGTGTTCAATGTCCAGATATATTTGTATACTTATGTACTTTTTCCTCCCTCTGAATCATTGTAGGTTTGTCCCAGCTGGAGGAAGGGCTGCACATCAATGTTCTCAGGAGGAGCAGATGCAAGCTTGGTCTCTCCTGCTTGCATGCTCATGAGTCAACTGATCACTAATTTGAGTCAGTGCAGGCATCAGTAGGGCTTTCCTGTTCTGTACCAGTGGCATTTATAACTCTGCTTGATTCAACCCTAGCACATTTAAAATAATATTTTTTTATTATTTTTGTCCCTCATTTGGTACAGGACATGAGGAGTAGGGTCTTTAATAAAAACAACTTGAACAAAATTGCCAACAAATTAATACCATCATTCTGTAATCATCTGCCATGTTGTCTGCCAGCTACTTCCAATTAAGAATATTTCATAGTCAACAAATTATGATGAACTACAGTGCACAGCTGCACTCTGACTCTAATATAGGCCTGTTCTGCTATGCTGCTTCAACCATGCAAAACTGAATAAAGAACAGAGACCCACAGGTGGTGGTGGAAATAAGTGAATTAATTCATGTTGTAATTTAGAGGGCATAATCTTCAATGCACTGGTGCTGGAGTCCTCTGAATGTCACTTTAGTAAACATATACTGTCATTATGAGTGATTTTTGGCTCACGAGTGTTTTGTGAGGTAATGGTCTGCGTAATGGTTACACATGAGCAATCATGATAAAGGAAAACACTTAATACGTCACCTTACATTACCCACAATCTATGGCTGAACATTAGCTCATCTCATCCAATCTGATGCACCTGGGATTCTGAATTACTATTGGAAAGAGCTTGAGTGAGTATTTTGGAAGCCCCAAAAGATCTGCTCTCTGAACTCATACCGTACTCTGAATTCTCTCCTACTGGACATCCATTGCATTGTCCAAACTTAGTACACTTTAACTGTTATTAACAAGTGGAGCAGATCTTAAATTGAGAAGAGCGTTTGCACAAAGTGAAGATCGAGAGGTTTACTACAGGTCTCTCCTGGCTGTCACAAAATATTTACTTCAATTTAGGCAATATTGGGCAAGAAGCTGGCAGCAGTGAAAAGGCCAGCAAGGCCAGCTCCACTTGACTGAATTTCTGAAATAATGGATTTCTTTATTTGTTTGTTTGTTTGTTTGTTTATTTTAAATCTGGGCTTGGGATGTGAAAAAACACAGCTCTACTGAAGCCAGCTGAGCTCCTGCAGGCTGCGTCAGCAGAGGACCTGGTCAAAGGACAATAGAGATGGTCCTTCTGAGAGCCACCAGCTGCTGCTCAGGTAACAAGTCCCTCTGCTGCAAGGTGACAGTAAAGCAGGGACAGGCTTTGTGTTAAAGCTGGCATGTTCCATACACATGTGGAACATCTCTCTGTAATGGTAGCTTGTTAAATTTTATTTTTCATAAACTATAGCAACTCACTTCAATTGCATAGTTTTTCTTTAATTTTTTATTAATTGAGTCATGTCCACCTGCTGGACTATTTTGCCTGGTATTGACATCAGGATGACATATTGTGCTGGTTTTGGCTGGGATAGAGTTAATTTTCTTCATAGTAGCTGGTATGGGGCTGTGTTTTGGATTTGTGCTGAAAACAGTGTTGATAACACAGGTATGTTTTAGTTATTGCTGAGCAGTGTTTACCCAGAGTCAAGGCCTTTTCTGCTTCTCACTCCACCCCACCAGCAAGTAGGCTGGGGGTGCACAAGAAGTTGGGAGGGGACACAGCCAGGACAGCTGACCCCAACTGGCCAAAGGGATATTCCATACCATATGATGTCATGCTCAGCATACAAAGCTGGGGACAGAAGGAAGGGGGGGATGTTCAGAGTGATAGTGTTTGTCTTCCCAAGTAACCGTTATGCGTGATGGAGCCCTGCTTTCCTGGAGATGGCTGAACACCTGCCTGCCGATGGGAAGCAGTGAATGAATTCCTTGTTTGCTTTGCTTGTGCATGCGGCTTTTGCTTTACCTATTAACCCGTCTTTATTTCAACCCACGAGTTTTCTCACTTTTACTCTTCTGATTCTCTCCCTCAACCCAGTGGGGGGGAGTGAGTGAGTGGCTGTGTGGTGCTTAGTTGCTGGCTGGGGTTAAACCATGACACACATCTATAATTATCGAAGTCACTCCAATTACCCTTTTGAAGTGTTGGCAGAATGCTTGGGTGGATGGGGGAGAGTGTATTAATTCTGTTGCTGTTAAAATGTGGCAGATATTTCAGATTACTCCTCAACTTTTCATTTTACTACTCTATTGTTCAAGAGATCTATGTCTGTAAATTAAGAAATGCTGTTTGTTAGGTTTCTTAATTACTGATATGGTAGAAAGCATTTCATCCTCAGAGAGTGCTATGATAATATAATGGAAGAAGAGGATTTAATGACTTTTACTCTGTTTTTTCGTGCATTATGAATAAGTTCAAGTAAGATGTTCAGACACTTCTATAAGGTATAGTTGTTCCAAATCTACTGGAAAGCCAGAGATCTTAAAAATTTACTTCCCCTCTATTTTTATTCTGTATTCTCAGTGATTATCCAAGGTGTGGGGATTTCAGCAGTCCAAAAGATAACATGACAGCGTTAGATGTTGAGTGAGGATGTACAAGGAATACTCTTGAGTGATGGTAGATCATCTCAGGGCATTTTTAGAAAGTGTTAAAATTAATTTGTATTTCAACTTCAGTCTTCCAAAATGGCTGGGTTATAGCTACAATACTTAACATCTCTTATGTATCATTACCAGTCATTAGCAAATGTCACCTGTCATGTTTTCCAGTTCCCGCATTACAATGTGCGTTTCTGCTTCTCGATGACTGTGAATTGCCCCTGTTCGATCCTGAACTGTTGAGACAGCTGGCGGGAACATCCAAGATGTCAATTATCTCATATTTTTGGCAGATGGACAAGACTTTTTCCAGAAGACCTTTCTGACAGACTCTTACTGAAGCTGTCATATCCCCCGCCTGACCCTCATCCTTACTACATTTGCTTCTGTCAGAGGACTTTGCTACGTATTTTCGTAATTACTTTCCACAACTTATCATATAACTCATATTCTTAGTGATGAACTGTGAAATGTAACAGATGGGATTGCAAACCCCTAAAATACCAGGAAGTAGACATTTTCCATGGTTGCTATATAATCATGCAGGGATGTTAGTGACATGTGAAATTGCTTGAGACTTGCAAATCTTTCAAGAACACCTGCAAAAGGGGTGCTGATTTTTTGTTTAAAAAGTAACGTGAATCTCTACAACTGTTACCCATATTGGGCTGTAAATTCAACCCTTTGATTTTAAAAAACGACCTTAGGGAGAACTGACCACCCGAAAACTTCTGAGCCATGTAAAGGACAAACTTGAAACAAAAAAATTCTAAAATAAAAGTCACTGATGGTTCTGCATCAGCTTTCACACCCAGTGAGAAGAAACAATCAAGTCCTACCACTCTTGATTATTATACTTGTGCTTGCAGAGGTGCTAGTTTTGTGCCTTTCCTTTGGGCATGTCCCAGTAATGATCAGCATGACTAACGGCACAGAAATTTCACCTTTTTGAAAAGCCTTGAGGTCACGCCAAGCTCTCCTTTGCACCAAATATCATTGGTGTGCACAGCATCTATCCTGCACTTAACTCTATGCGAAATATTCTAGGCGCCTAGAGAGACTATATACATTTGAGACAAGTTTTAAAAGCTCATTAGAATAATATCCAATTCCTGTTTTTAAAAGGTATGTTTACCTGAGGCTCCTGGCCAAATTCCAATCCCACTAATTATGTTTTACTGAAATGAATTATCACCTGCAGTTTTACTTGGACAGAGTATAGTTTTTTGGTTCTTGCTCCATTTGGGTAAGTAGTGTTGCTTTGAGGTGTTAGCCCTTGCTATATTTCGCTGATAGGTATAAATCAGGGATGATTTTGCAGGGAAACACAGACCAGGATACTTCAGACCTTGATCACATCTGGATGGGATATTCAGGCTGTTTTGCAGTTGAGCAGGCAGAACAGGTCCCCCGCGGACTGACTCTGGCCACAGTGATTGGTGTATTCAGCAGGGTAAGGCCCCAGTCCCAAATCATGTTCTGCTCTGCAGATTCTTAGGCATATATCATTTCTGCTTAGGACCTGCTCCTGATGAGAGTTACGTGTGGAATCACTTATATCTACATGCTTTCTCCTGTTAACTAAATGGAATTAATCACGAGTGAAGTTACGCCTGGGTTTGAAGTATGGGCTTCTATGTTTCTAAAGTGACTTGGGATGCATTCTTCGTGCTTTCATTTTTTAGCGTAAGTAGTGTAAAAATCATGCTTCTTCAGCAATACTTTAATGCCTCTTAGAAGGAGTCTGTTCTGATGTTTTCCATTGCAGAAAACAGTTTTTATTATGATTTCTGAAGACCAGACCTAAACATATATTTAATTTCACTTACAAGTTCCCAAACACTATAAAACTGTAGAAAATTCACTAAGAAAATATTTATATTCACATATTGGCTGTATAACACAAATATTTTGTCACCATTAACATTCCATGGCAGCTTAAAAATGAAAATGCATACAATATATTTATTTCCAAAGTGCTGAATGTATTTCTTTTCAAAATATTTTCAAAGACATTATAATTATTAGGATGAATCACAGAATTTCTTTGTCTTTTGGGTTAGCCAGAACCACTATATTTATTCTCTCTTGCTTATACTGGTAATCAAATTGTTGGCTGTTCTCCAGAAATGTTCACTAGTCTGAAGAGAGAGCAGTGAACAGGACAGCAGAAAACCGGCGTCTCGGAGTATTTCTACTTGAGTGGTTGTTAAACACCATCATTCAGCTTATGGCCAGATATGACTGTGAGCCAGTCCTGAAGCTCTGCAGGCCTCTCAGCATAGCTCTGGGCATCATCTAATACAACTTATACTAACTATGACCCAGTGTTGTGCTAATATGGCTCCTATAATGTGTGAACTCAGAGGCTGTTTCTCACCACCTTAGAGCAGAGTACAGCCATTCTTTCTGCACCCACCTGGAGAGAAACCCCACCAGACCTCCCGTAGCCAAAAGGGAGCTTGTACTCATTTCTCCCAAAATGTCTCCTTTGCCATAACTTTCAAACAATGATAATATGAGAACACCTGCACCGAAGCAGTCGTAGGCTAGAATTTGGCACATGGACTAGGTGTCAGGACATGTGGGTTTTGCCTCTGCCGTCCTGATGGTCCCGGGCAAGCCGTGCCTCATTTGTGCCTTGGTTTCTTTGGCTTTGCATTGAGGCTAATTACACTTCACGTTTGTTCTCATCTCTGAGATCTACAGTCTTCTGCCAGCAAGTCATATAGTGCAGTGATGAGTGCGAGGAAGTCCTTGGACAGCCAACCATGGGACACTTTCCTTTCCCACCCTTCTGCCTGTGAAGGAGCTCTTTTCTATGCCACGGCCATATCTTTGCCCTCTCCAATGAGCTGCATGTGATTGACTGTTGCCCGTAACAAATCCAAACCACCTGCTGAGGACTGGTTATTTTCCACAATCTGCAGCCCAGTAGTCAGAATCTAGTTACAGCTAGGGGTAGGATAAAAGCATCCTAAATGCTGTTTAGCTTAGGTCATTATTGCCTAAACCCTAGTTTGATTCGAGATGAAAGTTCAGCTTGCCTGCTTTCCAAAACTGCTAAATACTGTATGTGCTTAGGTGTGCTAGATTCCTCCCTAATTAACCTGAAAGGTCTCCAAGCATTTAGGTTTAGCCACCCACATGTGGTCAGGAGCATCTGTTCCTGGTGAATTACTTCTACCTGTCAGTAAACAGACACCTGAATGCTGTTGGTATTCCCTGGAAAAGTGTCCAGGCTCACTTATTCTAAAAATTGCAGTCAGTGTCGTTAGTAAGGGTCATTCTTGCTGTTTTGTATAAATGTCAGGTAGTTTCACCTCTTTGCAAGAATTCTTCCTCCTCTTTACAAGGAGGGGGAGATTTCAGTTTTAAGCATAAAAGAGGATTTAGGCTTATCGAGTAAGTTCCCGAGGCTTGCAGACAGTGAGATATTCTTGCTGAGCCCAGTATCTGGTTTTCCGCTTCTGCACAGAAGCCAGGTCACTGCAAAATCAGGCATCCAAGAGTCTTGGAGCTGCGAAAGCGGTTATGTCAGAGCCTACTTCTAGTCTAGAGACTAAGTTGCTCAGCTGAAGCTGCTAGAAATTTGTTCTTGAATTTTTAGGAGTTATTGTTCCTTTCCAAGCAAGACTTTGTTCTTCATCCAATATCTTTTGTGACAAGCACATGCATCCAAGGGACTTGGAGTGAAGCTCCAGCTCTGCAGCACATATGTTGCTTGTAGACATACAGAGAGCCATTCTTACCAAAAGTGTCTGCACAAGCACTCCGAGCAGGGCTATCGGGGTTCACCACAGGTGATGCCATCACTATGCTGCTGCTGCTGCTGCTGCTGCTGCTATCATCCTCTTTCTTCCTGGAGTTTTAGGAAAAAAATCAGAGCAGCAAGAAACTGTCATAATCAATAAGGATGGCAGAGAAGCTCTGAAGGATACAAGTACAAGAGTAATAAATTTCAGGCAACTCTCAGTTATCTGCACATGTTGTATCCAGATTGAGGATTACATGGGTCAGGACCACAGGGTCGTATAAGCTGATTCAAGGTTGAGTCTGCTTTAGTAGCTCAGTATCGGCAATCCCTGAACACAAATATGCTGCTTCTTAGGACAGCTCATATTCAGAAGCATCATAGCCGCTTCAGTGTGTCCTACAGTCCAAACTAACAAAACTTGCTGAACGTGTACTAATTCGGGGTAGAACCGGCTCAGCTGCCCCTGCTTTGTATCCTTGGGATCCAAACAGGTACAAAATATGACGCATGCTACCCAACCAGCTCAGATCTAGCAGGGTTTATTAGCCTTCCCTGACCCGAGTTACCTTTGTGTACTCATGTGATTCTGTAGCCAGTTTAAGAACCTCTCCTGGTCCTCAGGGTGCTGGAAAACATGGATACAGAGGCACCAGAGAAGTTCTCCAGCAGGTCTCTTGGGACATCAGTACCATGTATTCAATAACTCAGGCATTAGGTTATCCAAGTTCTTCTTCCATCCTCAGTAGCCCAGATAATGAGGAGCTGCTGGTGCAATTCTTACAAAATCACGTTTGAGATAATCTTCAGATTGATGTTCCTATGGCTGTTATACATCATGTCAAAAATACAAACTGTAACTTAGAGAGCAACTGCTCCCAGGACAGGCTGAGACTTGCAGCTTCACACCAGAGGGAGCCATTTGTGGAGGGTCTTTGTTTGGAGCGTGCCCCAACTCTGGATTTCTGACAGCAAGAAAGATTACCGGGTCCTCAGAGCCATTTAAAAGCAGACTGAAAAAAAAAATCTTAATTTGCACAGTCTCACAGTTGGAAAGCCTCAGCTGACTTCTTCAGGGTAATTTTCTTTCTTTCTTTTTTTTTTTCATGTACATTTCTTTGAAGTGTTTTGCATGAAAGTGTTATTGCATATTTTGGGAAGTGTTATTGTCCCTGTGTGTTTTCTTCCAATGTAACTATAAATTTCTATCCAAATATGCTCAGAAGCTGTTCGCTGTCAGAACATGAAATCGACTAGTAGATAAGCATACATGAAGGTGGTTATTTCCATAGAGAAATCAAAGGCACGAAACAAATTAACAACATTCTTTGAGTTTTAAACACAAGCAGCTATATGGGTGGCAGGATAGGTGGTTTTGCTTTTTAAAGTGTATTTCCTTAAGTATGAGCTTGAGTTTAAATGTCACCAACATGAATTTGCATCTGACTATTGATGTTCTTATCTTTTTTTATTACAGTTCGCTCATGAAACTCCACTTCACATCTCAAACTGTGATAGATCATTAAGTTTAACTGCCTAGAAGTTAGACAGGTAGTATGAGGTAGGTCATTTACCTGCATTGATAGCCATGGAGGAAGAGATGCAGCTCCCAAAGATCATCATCCCATACCTTAAATATGCAATATCCCATATCCTGTATCAGTCTTCAAATTGAAAGAATTGAAAGCCCTGACCTGGTTTCAGCAGTTTCCAGGTCTGACTGGAAAGTCAGACTTTCCAGACAGACTACAGTGAGAGTGGAGACCAGCTAGCTTGGATGAAGTGCATGACTTTTAGATGGCTAAAATTAATTATGTTAAAACCTGTCCAAAAAGCATAGGTGATGTCTAACTGAGACTAGGTTTACACTAACAACACAAGTAATTCACCACAACAAGAGCAGATCAGTGCTTCACAGCAAAGGCCTTACAACCTTGCTTGCCTCAGACTAGGTTAAGCCTGGTGCTCTGGACCGAACATCCCCACAAATCCTGTGGTTCAAAGCTGTGTGAAGGGCCAGTCGTTGGTTTTAACCTTTATGTCCCGCCTTGGAGTCAGAGAGCATTGGTGTGCAGCTGGAGCAGAGCTTCTGGTTTAGTTTCCTTTGGAAGGAATCTAGTTTATCTTCCCCCAAAACTGCCTTGCAATTGAACCAACACATGGGACACTTGGGGAACTGGGCTACCACTCCAATCCAAGATGCTCGAGTACGGCCTCAGTTCTTTATTAATGTCTGCTAACAGAGGCTGCTGTTGAGAATTAAATCTCAGTGAAATCAATGAAACTCAGCAGGGACTGAAAAGTTACCATGGGCAGATCCGTGTCTCAGTTACAAACCTCCATGAACATATCGATAGGAGTTTTATACCAAACTGGGTCCTTATGTAAGATTGTGATCTAAAAGAGAACTTACAAGCAAATCACAGGACAAGAAATAAACCAAACAAGCAGACAAGGTAAGGACAGGCCAAAATCTTCTGCTATCTCTTTTAATTTATTTTTCACTACTCATTTCCTATGCACTCATTTATATTTAAAAAGCAATTTCCCCAATCATTTATTAAACCCAGCTATTGATAAGCTGCCGCTATGATAGTTTTTCTATGCAGCAATTCAAAATATGTTTTCTCTTCTTATGCCTTATACTGTCATACCTTTAATCCCTCCACCCCATGATTTTTGAGGGACTTTTTTTTACAACTGTAGCAAGAAAGAAGACCAGAAGAAATAGTTCACCTCATTTAAAATAAAAAGATGAGAATTTTTTGGGCTGATTCATCTGCCTGAGCTCTGGATTTCCTTTTGGACATGAGACAGTTCAATTCAATATCAGGATTTTAATGAGTGGTAATTGTAGTTACCACCTGTTACCAGGCTTTCTTATGCACACCTGGTCCATGTGATAAGTGAGTTGCTTTTTAGTCAATGTCCATATTACATGAATAAGGCCCTGCAATTACTTTGACTTGGTGTACCAGTAGTTAACAGACTGAATAAAAAGGGTAAGTGCTACATGAATCAAATACTGCAAAGGCAGCAGAGAAATATTTGCCTCCTGCCAGCAGCAAAAGAATCCAACTGGGAGGAGGTCAGAGTGGTACAGCAGAGGCAAGACCAATATATAAAGGAAAGTCGATAGAAAATTTTATTATGGCAAATTTGCTAGTGGTTTGGAACCAACTATGCTGGTAGAATAATTGGGGAATGCACATATTGAATAATATTCAATGAGCTTTTGGCTCATGCTCTGTTTTTCAAATTATCCCTGAGCTATTAGAAAATTTAAAGATACATGATTTAATCAAAAGTATTTCATGTATGGTTGAGAAGATAATGGGGAGATGTGGGGAAACACTGACCACTTTGCTATCTCCAGGCAAAGCGGGTGACATCTCTGAAAGTTTTCTAAACAAGTTGTATGTACCACATCACATAGTATATGTGTAAAAAAACGTTGCCTAGTTTCCCTTAGTGATACAGGCAGAATAGATTTCTGGCTATTATGTAGCTATAAAAGAATTCCACAATTAATTTTGGATTTCAAAATGCATTTTTGATTAACATTCTAAAAACATACAGTTTCAGTGACTATCCTGCACTGAAATAATTTACTGCTCTTTTGTCACAGGCAAGTGGAACGCTTACAAAATTTACATTTTGTTTTGCATGCTGGGAGGCTGTTTTTGCAAAATATCCTCAGGGCTAATTACCTAATTATTAAATTATTAAAAGAACATTATATAAAATCAGACAGAACATACCAGTACGTAATTGAACTGTGGTCAATATTTTGGATCACGTTCTCAGCTGCTCTAAGGCACATAGGGTATGCAAGCATATCTCTGTTTACATCGCTGAGCCTGGACCTTTGTATTCTTTAGCAGTTCTGAGTCACCAGGCGCAAAACCCTCTTCTCCTCTCTGCAGAACTGTGCTCCAGACTATCAGATACGTCCCGGACACTGAAATATGTGAAATAAGTGAAAGTTCTGCTGAGCGATTGGTCCGATAACAGCGAGGAATGTTTTAAGAAGAAAAAGCTCATAGCTGGAATTGCAATCATTGCAGTTACTGTGAGCTGGTCTTAAAGCAGATAGATTGAACTTTAATCAATCAGTATGTTTTTCCAGATGGCCGTAAGTATGTGTTTTATAATCTGCGTTTTAAGGAGTGTTTGTTTCTTAACTCCTGAGGTAAGAGTAAATTAAGACATAATCCTGAAATCAGTTTAAAGAGTACCACAAACACTAAAGACTATTTTTCTTCCCAATATATACATAAGATATCGCTGAGAGACAGCGATAGCCTGCTTTTCTCTGCTTCTCTCACAGGGTCATGTACAGGTGCCTGTGAACACCATGCTGCCAGCACCTTCATTACTTATTCATAAGCAGAAAAGCCACTAGGCTCTCAGGTCTAAAGTTAATCAGCATTGCTCCAAACTTTTGCCTCTGTGTGCTGGATGTTAGACAAGGAAACTAACTATTATCAGAGCACTAGTAGAGACCTCGGACTCCAGGGATCTCTGCTGGCCCTCGCTCTACCATTAACCCAACTTTCAGTAAACCCTGTCTGTGCCACGGGTGGATTTCTCTGATCTGTATTTCCCACTTGATCAACCTAGACAGACCCTTGAGATCCCACGAAACCTCTCCCCTCGGGAACAAGCTTGTCCAGAAGCCAGCTGGGCACTTAGCTTCACTTTCCACCAGGGCAGAGCGCTTCCACGTAGCCCTTCGGTCTCTAAATCTTTCGTGATGCTGGGTTGGCCACAGAGCATCTCTGGTAGCCCAGTCTGCCTTCCCAGTCCCCGCGCAGCAGATTGCTCCAGAGGGTGGATCTCGGCTGTGAACTTCAGGATCAGGCCCCGGCAGCTGGAGCAGGCAGGCGGCAGCTCAGACCCTGCGAAATGCACGTCTGTCCGAGCAACTTCTATTATCCGCCCTTAGAAAGAAGCAGATCTGGAGGAAGCTTCAATTGTGTAACGCCGGTATTAGCAGTGGGATCAGAAATGCCCCAATTCCTAGAGTAATTTGGAGTTGTGTAACGCGGCGAATGAGCTTTGCTTTAGCACGTGCTCCGGAGCGGGAAGGAGGCACTTGGAGGAATGGGATGAAATACGCTGCGACTCGGATGGAGGCGGTGGATTAAGTGGGATTTTAAAACAACACAAGCATTAGTCGCAGTAGCAGCAGAGCGTACCAGAAGGTACTGCCTCTCCATCTCTGCGGGAAAAATAAACAGAGCAAAAATCCACCACAAGAGTGCAGGACAGAGGGAAGCTTCCGAGCACCGAGAACATGGCGTTTGAGGATTACAAAGCCTGCAAACTCCCTTTTTACGAGGTTGAGCCTTTCACTATTGCTACCACTAAGTGCCTTATCCCCAATGGCTCCCCCACAAAATTAGTGTACTGCTTAACATTTTATTATTCAGTATCTCACTAAGTGGAGCTGTTTCCTTTATGCCCCACTTGCTGTGGGAAGCAATAGACTTAAAAGGAGGGGAGCAAGGAAAATAATACAAAGGAAAGCTTAAAAGAAGCATTTTTTCCAGTATGAATTTAGAACATCTAGCAGGGTGCCCTTCAAAAATCTTATAAGTAAAACAAACTGACAGTAGAAAGAAAAAAATGAAACTAGCTTATCCTCAGTGTGCCAGGAGCTCTTCTAGGGACATTTTAGGTAAGAGACCCCTGCTGAACAAGATTCAGACCTTGGTTTGAGTCATCTTCTGGAAATTCCTCCCTCTCCACCGGCTGTACAGAGAGGATAAGGTAGGTCTGCTCCTAACACAGGCTTTTGTTTAGGGACCTAAAGTAAGGTGGGATGAATCTGCAGCTGGATGATTATGTGTTCGCCCGGGTGAATCCTATGTAATTTGCCTCTGAGGACTATAAAACAAAAAGCAGCGTAGCAGGTCAAGACGTAGCTGCAACTGTAGCTACAACTCTCCAGAGAGCTCTTTATGTTTCTCTTATTTGGCAATAAATGTGTGGGAACAACTTGCTTCCCTTCTGCTACAGTTCCACCTTTTGATTTTGTTTTCTTCAAAGCATAGTCAAAAGATGTTCCTTCAGGACAGATCTGCGCCACAAGCACTGCCAGGCGTGGAAAAATAAGACCTACAGGAAATTTAAAATCTGATTTGAGAACAGCCTACCAGATATATATTTCAAACGCAACTCACCGGACTCTTGCAAAATACATCCTGGGAGTTTCAATGTATAAACTGAAAGGCTCAGTGTTGTTTTGGGTTTTTTAAGATCTCTAAGAAACGTATAAAACATTAACTTATGTACTGGGCTGCCAATACACAAAACCTGCATATATAGTACTTAGGATGGAAACATCCATGTAACGTTCATGCAGTATGACTGGTATTGTTCCCTTTCTCTAAGTTGCTATGGAAAATCTTTGGGAGTGAGCAAATTCTTCCTCAGACCACCACATTCTGAAACTCAATATTAGAGAAATTCAAAGGCCGTGAATGGAAACAAGACTTGTTTGCTGTACTTAATGTCCTGCATCATGTGGCCACTCGCATGCATTTGTGGAAGAATATTTGTATGCACAGAAATAGCACCACAAGGAATCTTGGCAGTGCTCTTGAAGGTTTTTTAAACATATATATACACATACATGTATTTGTTTCTTGCTTCTTTAAATTGCTACTGAGTTGAACTAGGAATGACTTTTGTCCACTTTCCTTCTTCTCAACTCTTCCTGGGTATATTATTACCTCATTTGGCTTATTATTGTACCTTGTGTTCTTTTCCTTCTTCATTACAGTTCTGTAAAAAGCTTTTGGGCTTATTGTTAATTTTCTCTCTCTTTTTTTTTCCCCCCAGTCTTAATTGTATATCTCTGAAAATGTGTTTCTGAGGTTTTTGCTTTGGCTGGGAGCACAGTAGTTATATTTATGGGTCTACCATCAGTTTGCTACAGTTCAAGTGATTTTCTGCTTTTTGCTTGTTATGTTTTTGCCTGGACTTGATATACTTTATGAGGTTTTCTGCGATATTGGCTTGTATATCTGGCATAGATAATATTTTGCCTTTCTGCTAATATCCTATCAGAGACCCAAAGAGTAATAATTTTTTCTTCCTGTGTAATGTTGGGAGATTATTTTTTTTAAATGAGCTGGAAAGCTTTATTAGTTTACCAGAAATGAAAGCTTGTAATGAATCCACATGGAATTCTTTAATCATATCTTTGCTATTTTATAACTGTACCTTCAAATGGAATGTGTTTATATTTGCTGAGGAAAAAAAAAGTTCTCTTCTTTAGCATTTCGGTATTATGCAGGAATTTTCAGTGCATGGGGTTGCTCATCATTTTTTCAAGAGTACAAGGAGTACTCAGAAGGGAGAGAGGAGAAAGGTGAGAGGTGCTTTTCCAGCCTGAGAAAGGTGAAACAGCGGCTCCTCTTTGCCATCAGAGATTAAACCTCTGGCAAGCTGACTTGTGCGCTGTCATGTAGAGCTGGGTTGTGGTACTACGAATGACACAAACAGCTTAATATTGTACTGACGGTTTTGGTGAATAGTTCTGTTTTATTAAACTTTCTGTGATAGTATTCCAAGAGAACTTTTAGCCTAAGAAGGTTTTTACCTCCAAAAATTAGTAGATATCCACACTTTTAGAGGGTGTTTTGACATGCACAGTATTTCAAACGAATGTAATAGAAAAACACACTTATCCATGCTTGTTTGTACCTGAGATATCTCTCATGGAGATTTTTTTAAGTCAAATGTGAACTAAGCCCAGCCACGTTTGGAACGGCGGCCCCAAGCTGCAACCTCAGACCCATCTAACTGTAGCCCAGGATGCTCTGAGTGGTATGTACAAGGCCATAGGGTCTACTGGGTAAATCTGCTCTCTGTGGGCTTCCCCTATGAGCCCCAGATGGGCTGTAGGCGCTCTCAGGGCAGGATGCTCGTCACCTACTGCCGTGCTGCTTCTTCTACGTGCCTTCCACTGAAGCTTACTGACTGCATAGTCTTCACTAGAGGCAGGTGTTTTTGAAGACCATGCAGATACCTAATGCACTATGAAGGAAGAAATGTCTTTTAGCATTTGTAGCAAAAGCAGCTTAAAATGGCACAATAAAACAGTGAGGAGAAAGGTCCTCTGGAGGGGTCCAGGGAATTTCAGTTCTAAATGTTAGACATCATTTCTTAAGTACTGGATCCTAACTGATGGCAGATCCTGATTACAGGAAGGTGAGCAATGGGCCTGGAGTTTTTCAGCTGATAGTTGCCTTTCATAACAAAGCATTAAAGACTTAGCAAAAGATCTAGGGGCTGTCTGGTTAAAAAATCTAGGATAAACAACCTACATTCTGCCACTTTCTGATGTGCAGAAGAGGTTCCCCTTCTCCCACATTGCTTTCAGCTCTCCTTGCAATTGCTTAACACAGGGAGTAACATTAGAGCATCATATTGTTATGAATGTCTTGCTTACTGTCACAAATAAGATACATTTATTTTTGAAAGCCTCATAAGACCTTCTTTTAAGAGTCCTACTGATTTCCAGATTGCCTGGATTGCTTTCTTAGATTATGGAGAAATGAATCTCTCTGGGATCTTTTAAAAATTGCTGTGTCTCTTTTTATTATGTCAACTGTTTTTTCCCCAATTGTTATATAGCACTCTCATCATTGCCTTTCAATTACTCTGAATTATTTTCTTCCTTCCTAATGCAGTCATACCTACATTGCTTCTTTTTACAATTTAAATGGGATGCTTTTGCTGTCATTCTCTTTGTTTCTGAAAAGCATTTATAAAAATTCATAAATCAAGTTAAAAAAAAAAAAAGAAAAGACAGTTAAGACCAAAGCAGGATCAAATCAGAAAGGGAAAAGAAGCAGCAGCTCCCTGAAAACGCTTATGTATTCCTCTGTTTACTCACACTTCAGACGTCTTGCCAGGAAGGCTCAGTGTAGAGGGCGTGCAAGTGGTAGTAAAGGGAAAGGAGAGAGGGTGGTGTTACACTGAAGCAACGGATACGTTGTGGAGAGCAAGCCAAGTGCCAAGGGCAGCCCTGCACCTGAACGGTGGCCAGAAGATGATGCCTGCAGTTCGCAGAGGTTTTGACGTTCTGTGGTTTGCTTCTGGTGGAGAACAAAAATGAGAGCTCTGGTGGTTTTTTTTGTGTGGGAGGAAACAAACAATAAACAAAACCATCAGAGAGCGCCCGCAGCATGAGTGAGGGCATCTTATGATGAAGTTAAGTTGTGAGGCTCTGCTCCACTCTGAGCAGAGCGAAGACTTCAAGTCTGCGTGCCTACAGCCCAGCCAAGTGCCGCAAGCTTTTGCAGAGTCTGTCTTGCTCCTTAAGGTCCTGAATATTCACCTCTTCCTACAAGCTATACAGATATAGCAGGAGGCAATGGCCATAAGATCTTACTTTAGATAAGGCTTCTAATAGGGGTGTGGTTCATCCAGATTTAAGCTTTCCTCTCCCCCAGAAAGGTACAGAAAGCCTTTAATTTGGGTTCTGTCACATTTCCACATCACCAGGTCAGGGAGGGTTCCTCCTGTGTCTACCTGGAGCCTGAGTAATGGTGCTGAAAACAGGGTTTGACAGAGGGAAAATGTTTCAACCAGCTCAACTGGGCTCCTAATTTGGTCTAATACATACCCTGGGGTCTGTTCTGCATGTATTAAATACATATGTAAATGTCTTTGCATTTTTCTGACTTATATGTCACATTGCACAAGCTGTCTTGAGAAAAAAACAAGAGGTGCAAGTATTTAGTAGGAGCTGCTGACACGCTTCAGAATTCCAAATAAAGTGTTTCTTCAGAGAAGTGTGACAAGTGCGACTTCTGCCCTCCACGGTGTCTTGGTACTTGGTCAGAGACAGTTTTAAAGGACCTTGATTTTCAGGAAGGGTTTTTAGCACCAGGATCTTTTATGATAGTGACTTAAGCAACTTGAAACAGTTAAAAATCCCTATATCTGTTTGAAAATTTAAATCAGAAATTTATTTTTTGATGTCTCTTGATAGTCAAAATGAGTTCTTCATTTCATCTCCTTACAGGAGATTGATGGTGCATTAACATAACATCTAAATCTTGCACAGATTTTTAGACCAACCTCCCTGTGGACATGTTTTTTTATTCATATTGAAAGATTTCATTTATCACGGCATTTGAGATACCAAGCTCTTTGCACCACTCTAGTCAGGGAGAATTGGGTGTCTTAGTACAAAAGGCACACTATGAGGATTTTTCATCTGAAAAAAAAAAAAAAAAGATGATAGTGGAATAAAATGAAGCTTCACTTTTCAGAAGAAATTTAAAAAATACTATAACTTAAAATGTATAACTTCTAGTGCTGTTATCACATATTGAAAAGAGAAGAGATACAGGTCAAGTCATAACACTGCGTGAGAAAGAGAAGGAATTTTCTGATCACTTTTGGAAGTTCATTCAGACCACACTAAGAACTTGTTGTTCCCCAAGGTCTAAGCCATTTCCTTATATATTTTAATACTTGATTAAAAATGAAGAAATGAACATGTGCTGGAGGGATGCAGACATTAGGCTATGAAAATGAGGCAAAGCCAAGATGAGACTAACAGATGGCCAGGCATGAGGTCCCGTTTTAAGACACATACCATCACGTTAAGCTACTGTCCTTCTGGAAATTTAAATGCACTCAGAGAAAGAATAATGCTCCCCTGTTAATTTTTCTTCACTCTTTACATGCAAAGCCTTTTTATTTCCATTTTCATTTCATTTTTATTTCCTTTGCAAAATACGTATTGAAGATAGTCGGATGAACTGTCCTCTGGAGATGCCAATGTATTTCTGTTGTTTCTGTCCACCCATATAGCCTAGAAAAATCCTGAAAACTCACTTCTCTGTGTGTCAACAGAAAGAGAAAAGAGAGAGAAGGGTTGTGGCATCAGTTTGCTACCAAAGCTAGGTGACACATGACTTTCACACCTAACTTTTCCTTCGTCCTCTGCATTCCTGGCTGTACGGGTTCCCTCTCAGTTGTCCTGTCCATGTGGTCCTAAACTTTTCCCCAGACTTTCTCTCTACTTTTAACTTTCTCTTTTCTCTTTCCACAACCCCACCCCACTTCTGTGTTGTGCTCACTGAACTCCAACTTCCCAACCTTCCTTTTCTCCAGAACCAGCACTTTTCCTACTTTTCTTCAAGAATCCCCTATGAGAGAAGAGGAACTACTCTTTGATCTGAACCAAAATGTAGGACCCCACCTTGCCCCCTCCAGCTAGGCAGGCCTTGTGCTCTGCCCAAAGATAAGGGAAGGCAGGAAGGAGCATGAAGCAACCCTAGGAAGAACCTCCTGACTGCCCGTATATAATCACTCCTTCAGCTGTCGCCTTCTCATCCACTGAACTAGTTTTTTCTACCTGCTTCAATTCCCCACCTTCCCCCAGGATAGGAGGGAGTAATGCCACACCTTGTGAGCTACTGTCTCAAACTGATCTCCTCTGTCTGCTACTCACTGTCCCTTTCCCTTGCTATCAGAGGAATAGGTGGAGGTTTTTAGCCTTTAAAAACCCATCAGAAAGCCAGAAATGGATGTGCTTCCTTTGCCTGCAGCCTTATCTTAGATGGCACCCACAACAGAGAAGCAGTGTCCAAAGGTTTTACTTGGTCCTTTAAACAGGAAAAGGCAAGTGGGGTGGAAAGAGCTCCCAAATCTGTCCATGAATTTCCATCTCCCTAACAGTACAGGGTATTTGGAGGGCTGCTACCGGCTTAGCAGTTCATGGTTCAAAAAAAACCAGCAAAAATCTGACTCGAAAGACGTCTGTGCCATGAGATGAAGTCTGATTTCTGTACATGAATTTGCTATTATAAGTAGTTATGACAGTAATATACATTGTAAGTGTGCAGTTTCCCAGTGCTGCTACAATCCCACCGTACTTTTCCTATACAGTCACTAAACTGCAGGTATATATGCCTGCAAAGCGCTGTCTCCTCGCTGCTCCTTCAGTGAGGCTTAGCACAACTTGGGAATGGGGTACAAAGATGCATATCGGTGGGGCCATGTCTATACTACTAAAGGCTCCAGACTGAACCCTGGCCATGTGCCACAGCTTGGTTCCTCTGTGCGCTGCTTAGTGCTGGCTCCCAAGAGCAAATTGTCTTGAGAGGACCTAACTGAACCAAAACCAGGGAATAAGCTACTCTTGTGAGGGGGCTGGATCATCAGGAGACCCGTGCTAGAGCTCAGTCCCTGGCCTCCTTGTTTTTAGCAGTGTCTACATGCCATAAAAACTCAGTCCTGCGCAGAGTCATTTGTGTAAGAGCCATTTAGCCCAGAAGGGATCACAGGCAGTGTGTTCCAGACAGCCTAATACACCACGGTCCCAAAACCATCTCCCCAGTGATGGGGACTCTGCAGAATCAAATCCCCAACTGCTTTACAATTCTGCAATCGTTTTCAGTCTGGTAATCAACATTTTTTCACGGATTTCTCTTCAAATGCACCTCTAATGGTTCTGCACATATTTGTTTCTTCGTAATTGTGGGTTTCTATAAAGCTTAATGTCCTCTCTCTAATTTTTCAGCTGAAATATGTGGAGAAGATCTGACATGGGTAGGGCTGGTAATTTTATAAACTCAGCCTCTAATTTTCACACAGGAATCTGTGAGGTAAGCAGTGTCTATTTAAAAAAAAAAAAAAGAAAACCATGAGCCTCTACTGTTCTTTTAAAAATTGTTCTGTATCTTTGTAGCTATGCTGCAATCGCAAAATCCTCCTTTCACAGTAATTTTAGATAGATTTTGATGTGTTTCAAATGGCCAAAGAAGCTGGCCATTAATAAGTATAAAAGCAAAAAAGTTCATAGATATTCAAAGGGAATTTAATCTTGGAGTTAACTGCAGAGTTGGTTGAAAGTTTATCTTAGGTTGGATGATTCATGAATTTGTTTGTTTTTTTCCTCTATCTATGAACAACTGGTGAAATGTTTACTGCTGATAATAACTAGGTACAGTCAGCCAAAAAGAAGTGTTTCTTGGACAGAAGGTCTTTATGCAATGAAAGAAGGTAAATTTCCGAAATATAAACCAATTCTTTTCCTTACTTAAGATTTTTCTTATTTTTATCAAAATTTCCTCTTATTAGATGCCCTAAGATATACATTTCCTATTCATAATTATAAAAGCTGATTTTCTGTTGTAGTTCTTCTTAAAAGCGCATTTCAATATAATATCCCTCTGATGTGTACAAATATCAACAAACACTAAAATGGTACTGACTGATTATACATTTGACAGGAAATGTAAAAATTGTAAAAATGGAGACTGTACCTAAGAATCTGAATGTATTAGAGAAGCTGTGTAGTACAGACACCTCATGCATTTAGGAAGACCAGAAAAATCAAGTCCCTAGGTAGAGTATTTAAAACATCCTCCCATGCAACAGAGATTACAGAAAAATAACTGCAAATTCTAGAGAAAACTGTAGGCTTTACAAGGCAGGTGTCAGAAATTCTGAAATATTTAGAGTACAGTAAGCTGAAGGAAGAAGTAATGGAGAGGCTATAACACATACAAGACTGTCTGCGGTAATACAAAAAATGCAATACTGATGAAGATTTGATCACCTCTGATATACCCCTAAGCAGACCAAATAGATGCTATCTAAAGAGGCATTTCTTCAGTGCCAGCAATGACAAGAGACGGAGCAAGCTAAAAGTATACTCTGTACTAAAAAAAACCAGCTGAAGTGGCACAATTTCTACAGAAAATAAGAGACCTGGAAAAATGAGACTGTGGTGGGAATGACTGCTGTCGTCTGCCTTCTGCTTAATGGATATGGTGAGAAAGGAGGGAGGAGGTTAAGGTTTAACAGTGCTTTTATCCGAATCCACAGGGCATGCCTAACACAGAGGATAATGAAACTTTAATATCACAGGACACCTATCCAGTTGGTGAAATCTGGGAACTATAAGTACTGTTTCCCATCCCATCAAAACTGCTCAGGTGTTTTTCTAGGTATAATATAGTGTCAAAATTTGAGGTAACCTGGTAAATTGTAAAATTTAGTACAGATTCATATGGATTTCTCACGCTTACAGCTCATGCAGAAAATGGTAGCGCAGTACCTTTAATACCATTTCAGGTGCAGATTCAGAACCGTGTAAAAGAATATTAATAGTCCCTGCTTATAGGATCTGGTTCTGAATAACGAGTTCTCCACTCCTCTACTGTCTCACTGCTGACAAGGGACATCTCATACTGCAAACCCATTATAATTTTAAGCCCCCCACCACATATTTTAGTAAACATTATATGAAGTTAGGAAAAATAAGTCTTTCTAACTGAATTTTATTTTCTGCACAGGAATTAGCAAAAATTCCCCTGAAATCAAGGTGTGATTATTCGCCCTGTTTTGCAAACTATAAGTAAATATTAAGCAATCAGCATCTCCTTTTTGTTTCTATAAGCCTTGCATTGAGTAATGCTTAGTACTCTACTGGATCACATCAGCAGACATGACATGATGTACTGTACGTGTCAGATGTATTTAATTTTGCCATGCATTCTGTGGGTGGCTGAGGAACAAGCACATTCCAGGACCTTGAAAATCCTTCTTGTTCTGCAGAAAGGGAGGGCATTTTTTTTTTTTTTTACAAAAACTTTTTCCAGTTATCTTATAGTATTCACCCTGAAGGACAAGAAGAATTTTAAAGGGACCAGACAGTAAATCAGCCAAATGGTCAGAACAGAAGAAAATATACCAGCTCCACCCATTGCTTGAATGATAAGCTCACCTCATGAGATATATAGAACAGGTTAAAATTTTTTCGGAAAGTAGTTGCGTTGGCACAGTAAAGAAAGACGCACAGGCACGTTCTAGTCATTACACTTTTGCTAGCAAAATACCATATAATTCTATAGCTGAAGCTTCACATTCAGCTTAATCTGCAATACCTTTTTTTAGCTACAGAATCAGCTGCCTTGGTCACACAAGGTCAGGACTATAAGTAGCTCCAATGAACTCTGGAATGTATTTTCCAGTAACAACATCTGGCTATTGAAAACTCCACTGACAGCTGCATTGGTGGCTGCGAGAGGCTATCTTCAGGTCAAACTGCTGTAGGGCTGGCTGAGCCCTCCTTTTCACCAACGAGATTTACTTTTTCCATCCCTTTCCCTTTGAATCTGGATGATATCAAGTTTTCAACCTTTCCTTGGACTCATGAAAAACACACTCATCATGTTAAGCTATGAACTGATGTAAGAATATAGTTGAGCAATAATATAGTTGAGCTTGAACAGTTGAATTTAGTGGAGCTCCCAAAAAATAATTTTTGCCAGCTTTCTCTTGCAAAAATAAGTCCAATAGCCAGATCTATACTATCTTATGAATCAGATAAAGTGGCTTGCCCTGCTATCCCACCAGCAGATCCTGTAATAATGCTGCCTCCTCTGAGAATTACAACTCTTTCCTCATTTCTCCCTCTTCCAGGAGGAAATAAGTTATCTCAGTGCCTCACGATGTGAGGTTTGACCTCAGTATATATGTCCCCAGAACACAAGGAGGGCCTAAGCCACATCTTCTCTGAGTTTGCCACCTTCTTCCTCTAAGCCACTACCATTTACTTGTGATAAGATGCCTTGTGTATATTGCCCTGCTCTTCTCCCCATAGCAGTCACAGCAGAAGAGGACCCAAGTGGAGGAGTCAGGCCAGCCTCCCTCCAAGGCATAGCTGAAGACAGGATATGACAATGAAGCCTCTGAAGTGTCCTCAAAGAAACTGACTGCTTAATGGTTGGTTTGGTTGGTTGGTTGTTTTTTCTGTCCACAAACCCAGTTGAATTTTACTGATTTCAGCTGTCCATTACTTCAGAGCTTCAGTCCATTTCTCTAACCTGGCAGAAACCACTGAATTTTACTAAGCCCAAGCCACAAGCAATAAAGCATAAAGTAAAAGGGGAGAAGCTACAAGTAAGGGTGTGCAGGTAGATAGAGCCTGTACACTCCAGGTAGTTTTTCAAAAGTGGAGATGCTACTGGGACACCAGCTGACATGTATAGAGAGTCCAATTAAATCTGAAATAGTTATTTCTCTGATGTGTTTAAAATGAGAATCCTGGTCATTGCCTGGAAAGATGTCAGTCCTTTTCTAAGAAATTGATTTGCTTTGACTTTGGCAAAAAGTCAACCAGGAAAGAGATTTCACATCTTTCTGTTTATTTGGTTCTGTTTATTTCTAAATTTCTGTTTAATTGCTCTGACGTAATCATCTCATTGGAGATGATGATTTCCAGAGAATGCAAACCGAACTGGTGGGTACCACAATAAAAGCTCTTTCCAACAGGAATTAGGAAAGATCATTGGAAATGTTAGCAGTTGCGTTTCTAGGAGAGACTGAAACTTAGACAACTTTTTTCCAGTTTGCTTTAAGGTATGATTAAATTGTTTTGCATAGCTGAGAACTGCAGGAAGACTGCTGCTTGTGAATACTTTACTAGGAAATTGGTTTAGCTAGAACATTATTTTTGAAAATATTCATTTGCCATTAATTCTGGAAATGCTCACGCCCAGCCCTCAGTGGGTTTTAGTATTTGCAAAGGGCTCAATCAAACTCCTACTGAAATTAATGGAAAAATCTGAGTAGTGGAAAAGTCTCTAAATATAATCAAGTGTACCCTTCTCTGCTTGCTCAGAGGACTTAACTGCAATGATTCTTAAATGAACCACAGACAAGAAGTGCAACAGATAAAATCCTGTCCTATCTGAAATCAATGACAGCTTTGCCTTTGACTATACCAAAATCAGACTATCAATCAGCTAAAAGGCAGAAATGACACCGATAATGTAGCCTTTACTTGCTTCCCTTTATTCTTCTCTACTTCTGTCATCCTTCCCAAAACTAATGTGCATTGCAAATTAGATTTTAACTCTGAATAATAACTCAGCATTAGCAAGGCCTAATTATAATCTCACTTTATATTTACTATTGATTTTGTGTAATCTTGATATACAGAGAGATAAGAATTGGATCATTTCAACCCAGTTAGATATTGTACTGTTGAAATCAGTGGGAGCAGGAGTTGGCCCTAATCCAAAGCCTATTGAAGGAAACTGGGATCTTTTAGTTTGTTTGGATGGGTTTCATTTCAGATTCTCATTGAGGACCAAAAGGAAACTGTTGCTGAAATACAGAAACTTTTTTCCACCTTTCTGAATTAACATTAAAACCCTATCTGGCTAAAGGTTTACTTTTTCTTTCCTTTAAACTCAACAAAGTCTTTTAAAAATAGAGTTGCAGTTTAATATTTCCAATGATAATCTCTTTCATACAAATAAAAATAGTTGTGTTGTATAAATGACCTTGGGTTATTAAGGAAAGATGCCTGCAAATGGAAAAAAAAATTTCCATTTGCAATACTGAACGTAGGCAGCCTTTGTATCTGGCAAAAACATTTTGTATGCTACTATATTGGCTTTGAACTTATTTCCCATGGGAGTAGATGTTGCTCAAGAAAACAGGTGTTTCAGTATAATACCTGGAGGGCATTATTTAAGTAAGTTTAATATTATTTGTTTAAGGAATCCACTCAAGGTATCTTGCACTTTGTTTTGACACAGTTCAGCAGAAGATATTTATTAGGATTTAAATAGACCGTGGTTCCTAATTGTAAATGCCCATGACTGCTACATAAATCTGTTTAGACCTGCTAACAATTTAAAACCGTACCAGGACATCACATTTTCCAAGCTCTAGTTTTTGTATACTCCATGTCTCAAAGCTCTGAAAACAACGGCATTAACCCTTTGGTTGATCCTGTCTGGAACATCAGACCGAGGTAGCTGCAGTCACGTTGACCGGTGTCCCACTGCTGATTCCTGAGAGCTGTGCCCACTCTGTGGAAGGTGCTTGCAATCTTGCCCCTGGGGGATCAGATTCCTCTTACCTAACTCCAACATCTCAAAGATAGACAGAAGTCTAAGGTAATCGCTGCAGTTCCCTTAGAGAATAAAAAAGGGGGACGTTTTCAAAGGGAGGTTCATCACACTATCTTCTGGTGCGATGAACTGCCACTTGAGCTGCCCAGCTCTCCATTGCTGACAGAGAGAGCCTCTGCACCCAGCAGGCTTTCTGCAGCCAGCTTTTACATGGATAGTGTTAGGGGAGTTAATCTCACGGCTGTGACTAATGCTTTATGGAGCGTGCCTGCACAGGTGGGTACATACAGCCCTGAGTTCATCCCGTCCACACTCCTGCTCAGTCAGCTAGCTCTGAGGAAAGGCAAAATGAGCTCAGGTCTGCCTGCACCTGCCTGGGTAAATCACGCCCTTGCAAGAAGAGATGTAAGTGGCCATTTGCTGCTTTCAGCTGCGCCCATGCAGATCTGCTAAGGTCGTCCCTGGGGGGAAAGAAAAAAAATCAATAGGAAAAGATAACTGAATGATGTCAAAAAATGCCCTCTTTCTGACCCTGAGTGTGAAAAGAAGAAATGGAGAAGAGAGGAGCTGTGTCCCAGGAGATATATTTAATAAATATGTGAGACTAGGATTTCTTTTTAAAGGCCATTAGGCTCTAATTGCTCTGAAAGAAGCCAAGTTCCATAAAATCAGCTTCTGCACAGTAGCAAGTGCTCTTCTTCCCATGCACAGACCGCTCTGCTCTGAGTGTAGAGCAGATTCAGAGGTGTCTAGGACATGAGTTAAAATACTTATTTTTGAAACTCTCTTCATCTTCTCTGAGTGTTGGGAGTTCTATTTTTATGGTGAAAGTAAGCACAGTAACATATGAGTGCTAGTTTTTAAATGGCATACTTGATGCACTTTAACAAATTAAGCATATTGAAAGTGTCTGGTAGTGAAATTTGCAAAGAAAAATACAGAAAATATTTTTTGTTTGTGCTTAAACATATGGTTTTAAAGCTGGCATGTGTGCATTTTAAAAATGTTATGTTTTGCTTCTGAGTATAAATCTTTTCCTTTTTTCCATTGGAGATTAGATGAAGATGAATCAATTCTGGAGGCAGATGTCTTATCATTAGGTTGTCTACCATTAGACTTTTGGGTGTCCTAACAGAGAAAATCATTCACTAGGTTAAATAAATCTTGATAACACTACACCTCCTTACAAATTTCCCACCTCCTTTCAATGTTGTCACTTAATTGGATAGATAACACTAATGAGGTCTCAGATGCACGAGGTATCTGTTCAGTCATCTGTTGTAAAACTATTTAGGAATATAAAAGTTGATTCTAAAGTATGTGTCGATAAATATGACTTTATATTTTTATTCCAAATATGCACTCTGAAAGCAATGCATTGTTGACATAAAGATGTCAGTCAAGAACTACAGTGCTGTGCGAAGGAGTGAATTTCCTCCAGGAGAAATGGCCTGGTGTGTAGCTGTTACATACTGCTTGGTTTACAACAACACTCAGCTGAGGCAGAAACCCCATTTTAAGCATACAGGTAATAAGGCATAATCACCACAATCTGTGTGACTTGAGAAAGAAGAAGGTAGATAAGGAAACATTGGCGCGGAAGCATGGAGGAAGCAGTCCAAATGCAGAACCTCTCTGCCATAGCTCCAATACTCCGGATTAACACCTGGGTCCCACTGCATCGCTTTGCAGACTGCTATCAAACTTAGGACCATTGGTATCTATGCTGTTATGAGGCACCAGCTGGCTTTGAATTGTTGTTTTATTCAGCTAGAGAAGCCATTCTGAGATCTTATTTTCTTTCTGGACCCAGAAGACTATTGTTGGTATTTTACTCATGTATGTTTAGACAGGTAATACAGCAAGACAGTCTCAATGAACAAAAACTCCCACAATGAAAAATTACTTTGATAAAAAATGGTTTTATTTTGAACTTTTCACCTTGTTCTTTACGTACACATTTTTTGAGTGTTTGGAGCTTGGTATCACATCTATCTTTCTCTCTCTTTTCTTTGCATATCTACAGATTTATGTACCCGTGTCTAGGACAGACCTCACTGTAGCATGTAGACAGAAATCAATATATGATTAATCTTGTCCAAGAAGAGTTCTCTTCAGTTGCTCTTTTCTTCTACTATGTCGATCTTCTTGTGTCATCATCAGACAGAGATGTCAGTGCAAAAGGTAGTCCTGCTTGTCTAGCTTACACATCTAACTTGCTTCTAATTTTAGGTTCTTAGTGAACTTTTTCTATAAAAGTAGGTCCTTATAAAGTCAAAGGAAAAATGTAGGTGTTTTCAAAGTCATCCGAAAAGAATTACTGCCCATTAAGTTTTAGGTATCTAAGTTAGGCACCTACTTTTCTTCTTTTACTATACAGAGAACTTTGGTGCTTACTGTAATGCTTCCCTAGATCCCTAAAAATTAGGTGCTTAATCTAGGCAGAGGCAATCCCTATTAGTGGAGTTTACATGACCTGTGCTTAAATATCTGCAATGTAAATATTTGCATTTGAACTAGTTATATTCTTAAACATCTGATCTTTTTCAGAAATCTTCCTCAAGAAACTGAGAATTGCATGACAGGAGCGTCTATTTCTTTTCACTGATTATAACAAAGGCTGATTATCTCAGAAGCAGGTACAAACAGAGTGTGGGCATTGAAATTTGGAAAGATTAATTCCACTGTTTGTAACTGTCTCTACGGGAAAGACTTCAGAAAAAGATGGACTGTCCATTAAATTAGGAATCATCCCTGATTCATGCTGAATGCAACTTCTTGTGAGAGACATTATGTGACCAAAAAAATACAGTTTAAGAGGTACTAAAATATTTGAAATATACATTCCAAATTCAGCAAATAGTTTGAGCCAAAAACTGCTGTGGGATCCATCATAATTTCCACCGCATTCATATCCTTGCTAGTTACAGCTGTCTTGTTAGATTTCTTTATTTTTATTATTCACTGCATCTTTATCTTACTGTTACCTGAAAGGATCTGGTTTTGTAAAGTAAGAAAAACATCCGAAGAACTGTTATATATCCTCAGCTTCTTCAGTTTTACTGGAAGATAAAGGTACTCCAAGCGGATTCAGGATCTTACCAGATAAAGTCCACACAAAGAACGAGAGGTACTTTGTGTCTTTATCATAAATGTCAACAAACACTTTAAAATAAGATAGGAGATCCTCAGCCTCATGTGACTTAAAATTCTGTATTACTAATTAACATTACTGAGTATGAAGACCATGTGAGGAGCAGATCACAACATCACATACAGTTTCTTGTTATCATGGGCAAATGGCCTACAGAATGCCTTTCATAAACTGATCAAAGCCATTTTAAAATGGCTAGGTTTCTTCCTCCTGATAATTTTCTTGTAAGACTCACAACTTTATTTCATAGAAACATAGCGTTATATAACAGTTTGAGTTGGAAGTGACCTTAAAGATTATCTAGTTCCAACCCTCCTGCATGGACAGGGATATCTTCCACTAGACCAGGTTGCTCAAAGCCCTATCCAAACTTGCCTTGAACACTTCCAGGGAGAAGGCGTTTATTTGTTAGAATCTTTCTTTTATTTTCTACTCTGAACTGTGTTTGTTACTAATTTTTAACTATCTATCTGGTCTATTCCAACATGGTATTTTAGCTTAAATTAGTTCTTTTGCTTTCTTATGTTTATCCCCTGAGTTTAAAGAGAGACCAGCCATTTCTCCTCTCAGCCTTCAGTTTGCCTAGTTAAGGAACCAAAGACCAGTTCCACAGTGAGGCCACACAAATTTTGGTCTTTGGACACAAGAGTGGAAATCACAATGCCAAGTAATACATTTAAATTCTTTGTCCGAGGATTTGGTACAGCCCGGTGCTTATGAATGGAATTCACTCACAAGAGCCAACATGCCGACACCTAAACTAAGCCCATAGGAAATGCCAGAGAGACGAATGTGTCTGAGATACTTGCCATGGCCTCTACCATCATATTCATATTTCTGTTTTTTTTCTACTTGAAATACCTTGTCTGATACATCCTAAGAATAACAAGCTAACCTGCTGTCTCTGGAGATCTGAGTTCCTAGTTTAATACAGAATCTAGCCAGGGTATACTGGAGCATTTATGCATTTAGTGGAAGTTCAGACTTGAAATAGCAAATATGAATTGATGTGACTGGTAGAGCTATCCCTGAAACTGTTCACAATGGCTGTGGATTATTTTGAGATACGCTGGTGTATTGGTGTGGTCCAAAATCTACAATTTCAAAACCAACAAAACAAAAAATGCAAAAATTAACTGAGTTAACACCATCAATGTGCCATTATTTTAGTGGTATCATGTTATTACATTTAGTTTGTTAGGAAAAAGTATTTACAATGTCTTTATTTAAAAGTAAAAGTAGGGAGAATTATCACCCACATAAATTTTATGTTGCAAAAGCATCAGAGTGCATTAAGAAAGAAAGCGCACAAAAATAAAACAGACCAAAAGTGACATAAAATAAGTAATAAATAGACATTCTGTTATTAGAAAAGTTTAGTTTCATACAGACAAGGTGTTCTCAAAAGTTCATTTGTTAATCTATTACAACAGTAAATCTTTCAGTTTCTCTTAGATCTTTCAGTCTTTCTCAGTCACATTTCCATAGGCTACTAAGAGAATATACTTAGCTTTTTGCACAAAATGTGAAGGCTGTTGTCATCCGGATTTTGAAACTCCATGAAATCATAGTTGCAATCATAGAGCAAATATAACCTTGTTATTAAGCAAATAACTAGTTCAAGCCTCCCTGAAATCTTCTCCACCCGTCAGTGTAGGATAGATCAAGTTTTTCACATTTTTTGTCAGATTTATTTGGTTGTCAGCTCAGTTACTGATGCAATTAAAAGGCTCTATGTAAGTATTACATTTATGACAGAAAAAAACCTATTTGTGGACTTCACTCATTCATCACTGTTTTAAAGACACTTTTTGGAGTTCGCTTACATAGCAACATTCCATTCGAACATCCCCATCGGCAAATTTGCTATACTTGCCAGAAATGTATCATTCAGCAGGTGATGGTGGCAGTTAGATTGGGTGTTCTGGTAAAATAATTTTGTTTCAGTGAGCTAAACATTCATGCACACGCAAATAAAAAATTTAAGACCTTAAATTACTGGCAAATTAATATAACATGCCTTTATCAGTTTGCTTATTAAAAAATTGTTTCTTTAAAAAGAAAATCTTTTTTCTCATCATAAAGATCCATTTTGTATCTATGAACGTCCAAGTAATGTTGGTATGGATCTGTAGAGATTGCATTCAATTGGGTTAAAATAATTGCATAGGAATGCTGAAAATAGAATGAATCCCTCAATAATTAGTCAAGACATCTTTATTTTTTCTTTTGAAATCCATGTACAAGCAGGATCAATTTATCTTACCTGTCTTCAGGGCGTCAGCTCAGTAGATGAGTCTAGTGACATCTTAGATTCCTTAGGTTAGTCCACCATGCCTTCAGCTACCTCCCCAGAAGAGGGCAAGATGTTTGGATCCTGTCTAATGTCAGATCAATACAGATTTTTTAAACCATCTAGGATATTATGAGTGATGCTGGATGCCTATGTTTAGGCAACTGACTTGAGCCCCCAGATGCTTAAATTGTCTTTTGGGGTGACATTCATGCATCAGCATGAAGGTGTCTACACATGAGCAAAGTCTCTAACCTGTGAAAGCAATTCAAGCTCTAGTCAGTACAGTGAATGGAGTATGGAGTATTCAGCTGACCAAATGTAGGCATCTACTGTAGAGAGAGTTCAATAACTCTCTAGATTTTATTGGCTCTGTTAAGAGTCAGCTCAGCTGTGTAAATGTAGAAATTCAGTTCCATATAAGCTGATATTCTAGGATATTCAGACTGGCTTCCAGCTGCCAGTCCAGAAGGGTTTGGGTTTCTCATACACGTGTCCCATCTGCCAGCCCCAAGTAATGTCCCGGGTACCTAGAATAATCTCCTCAGCACCCCTGTGAAGATATGCGAATCAACGCCTGAATCGCTGTTTGCTATGAGAACGTACATATCTATCATCTCACATGTAGACACTTACACTTGTACATATTAAATGTCTACAACTTGGATTGATTCCTGACATAATTAGCCAAGCCTAACCTTGTTGTCTAGTATGCCTCTAGAACCAGCAACAGCAACAGGCACCTCCAATGGGAAATTCAGACCTTTCTAAGATCAGAGACAGCAAGGATGAGATGCCTATTTCTCTCACTGGACAGTCCTTCACAGTTAATGAAGATGACTGAAGATCCATGTTATTCTATGTATGTTATGGGCACTGTAGATGAACAAAGGTGATACTGAGGTAAGGACCTGTGTGATGCCTGTGGACAGCAGAACTTGCCCATAATTGTCTTTAAGAATCTGGGAAGAAACAAGCAATAATACATGCCACTAGGGGTAAGCAACAAGAACTTAAAAATCAGGATTCACATGGAAGTCACAAAAAAGTCATTATTTTGGGGTCAAACTCATGAGGTTTTTGTACCTCAGATATTATCAGTATCGAGGCGAGGTGCATTGGTATTTGATTTTATGCCCGTGTCGTAAGTTCAAAGACGTATGAAGCTTTTGTCAGATATTTTATTTCTTTTGCTTTCAGCTAGTCAATGATTGAATAAGGCACACTTACAAAAGAACCCATAATCCTAGCATAGAACTATCTTTTGGTGTATGTTTTGCAAAGAAAAAAGAAAGACTCTGGGAATTCACATTTTGAGAGCTTCCTTCTGTGTGGGCCGAACAATACAAAACAGATAGTTTCCTTTCATTACTGTGCGGGACTGTCATTTAAGGCACTATCTGAATGGGTATGGAGCAGCTGTTCTTTAGTTCTCCGGAGTTTAGAGTCTGACAGCTTAAATTCAGTAAATCAAGAGCTCCAATGAAGTTAGGAAAAGGCTTCTGTGCCTGCTGCTTTTACTAGGTTTAGCAGTTCATAATAGGGTATCATGCCACTGCCCAATGTATAAGGAGATGCAGAGACAAAGCCTTGATTTAAGATGATGATTTCATGGGCTTTGGCCTGTATCTCTTAAAAAGATTAGAAGTTCTTAACCCATTATCTGCAATCCTGTCAGAATCAATCTAAGGTTAACAACATGGTACAATTTAAGTAGGTTCTTATCTTCTTTTATCAAAAATAGAGAGACAATGGTAATACACAACTCTTCTGCTGGACATCAGCTGTCACTTTGGATTTTAGAGATAGTGGGAGCCGGGACAGGTCAGGAAATAAATGCTGTAGAATTAGTGAATATCTAGGATCCACATCTATGGATCCTTTGGCTCCCTTAGTACACAGTCTTTTTAAGTTACCCCTTTGTTTCCTCCTACAGATCTGAAGCCTTTCCTACCCATTCTTTAGGTCTCATCTGAAAGTGAAAGTGGAATTAGTAAAAGGACTTCTCTAGACTTTGCTGTGCCTTAGACTAGCACCAAACAGTCACTCATCTTCATCCAGATACGTTTGACCTCTAAAGCCTGTCACTGTTGCTCTAGCAGTAATAAATGGGAGCTATGACTATTATATGTACACGCATACATACGCACAGGTCTTTGCCCTTTGAAGATGTGCTGGCTGTTTTGCATTCCAATTTGTTTTTGCAACTACACTGAGCAGCGTATCCAACTTTCTTTCCAATGTAGAGTCCTTCCTTCACACATAACTATAATATTTAGTAGATGTAAAAGCTCTCTGGAATCCTTGCACTGGAACCCTTGTAGTGCAGCCTTCCTCCTACAGCACCTCAAAGGTATGTATACACAAATTATGCAGACACATCCATTGCCATGAAATCCATGCTTGGTGAAGAGTGGTTACCTGGCCAATGCAGTAATGGAAGGAAAGTGTCTGTCCTTATGACAGAACTATATGTTGACTTAATAAAATCCTATGAAAAATATTGTAAGGATTTTAGGTTATCTAATCCTGAAGGTTATCTAATCCTGAAGGTTAGATTCTTCCTGAAGAAAAAAGGATCTGAAGAGATTCAGATGCTAATTACAGCAAGCATGACTTTTTAGACCACTGAAAAAGTTTCAAAGTTTCGTCCTTGAATACATTTTTAAGTACATGTAGTATTTGTATTTACAAAACAGGAGAGGAACTTCTAGCCAAATTCTCCTTCCTGTGCCATCTTCTCCAATGCCTCTAAACTGTACTTCCTGCAGCTGTGGAGGAACATGGGTGACACTCTTTTTCCGCAATGCAGTGGACTATCTCAGCTTTTTTTGTAGTAACACCCTACAGCATTGACAGGAATCACCCAAACACAAAACATCAGAGCCAGGATGCACCATCCAGCATGCACCATCCACACTCTTCTTTCCTCTAGCAGCAGATGAAGTGTTTTGGTTTAAGGGGAAATCATAGGTTGGACTGCAAAAGCCACTGATTCTAGGCACTACTTTAATGAAGCTTTGTACATCAGTGGATGAGCAGAAAGGGAACTTTGGGACCCAAAATGTCACCCTTTGGATTAAGTGAGAGCCAACTGGTTTAAAATTCTATGCATAATCTGCTGAAAACATAGAAATGGGCTTAGTTCTTTCTATATAGCTCTATTCAATAAGGTAGGTAGATGCCTATATTCACATGGGCACATAAGCATATCTGGACAAGCTTTTTAATTAATAGCTATTTAATTTGCAAAGAATGTTACCATTATTAGAGACATGTTAATACCAATGGATAAGCTAGTTAATCTCCTTTTATAAACTGCCAACATGTAGTGACATTTTCTGGTGTTTTTTTTATGAGTTTCATCACAGTGAAGTGCTGGTTCTGCTATATAATTCAATTCATTTTACTGACTCAGAAAGGGTGGAGTAAAATGACAAAGTCTTTTGGTCCTTCAGTTAGAACTTTTCATAATACTGAGCGATTATACATTTATCTGCTTATTAACATCACGTACAGCACTATGTGAACTCTTGATCCGTAATTACCATTGTAAAACTAACTTTAAAGTACAACAGAACCACCCTGACATGTAAAGAGATAGAGAAGTATGCTGAATCTGAGGATATACAAATAAAACCCTAGCATGTCATGAAGAAGTTGGCGGGGGAACCCCAACCATCAAGTCATGAAGACTGGAATCTTGGTCAGAGGTCAAGGGCTCTGTGTAGCAGGTAGTACAAAGAAGTCAAAGAGATATTAAATAATGCTTGTGTGCCGTAATACAAGAGTACCTGTATTAAGTGTTTTGGGGCAGAGAGGAAAGGGATCATGTGTGTGTGCAAGTCTGCTTTCTCCCATGTTCATTCACGGAAGTGAGGAACTTCAGTTAAAACATTAAAATTGGGTTAGTTGGATTAATAATACACATTGCTTTATTTGTTGGCAAAAAAACAAAAAAAAATACACTGTATTTCATGTGTTTTTGACATTCATGTCATGTAAAGAAAGTGTTCTTATTTTGTGTAGGAATGAAACAGAAGACTTTCGTAGTTAATAAATGAAAAATGAGAAAGCCCTGCTTCCAAAGAAGTTGGTTGTTATATCACTCAGCTTTGGAGTACTTTCCTGTCCTGCCATTTCACACATCTCTGGCATGGACCCTTACCACCAAGCTACTACTCAGTATTTTATGACGAATCTTCTCTATCACTCCTTATGCAATTGTTAGTAGTAAACTTATGTTAGCATGTAAATATTAATTGGACAAGGGACTTTAATGAGGGACTTACTCATCTGAGGTAACTGTACTATGCATTGGACCAAAACTACTGTAATAATGTATTTGATTTTTCTCACTGGAACCAAGTGGATTAACAATCTCAATTACAGCAGGATAGTGAGGAAAAGAAGAGAACAAGGAAGAAAAAACAGAAATTTAGGCTTGATCCTGTCATATTCCAATTTTTGGCAAGGAAAAACTGTCATAAAAATTTCTAAGTGACTTAGGAACCCAAACCTTCTATTTCAAAGAGGCAGATTCTTAAAGCCAGCTAGACAGCTAAAGATTCAGGTAGAGTCATCAGGGAAAGGTTTTTTTAAAGCATTGAGCAGCCAGCAGAATATAATTATTGAAATCAGTAGGAGTTTGTTCTGGGAATAATGCATTGTTTAGAAATCATCCAGAGCCGGGATGTCTCAATTCACAGAGTTTTTTCATTGTCCATGTTCTGACTGATCAGCATGGTGTAGCAACAAGCTCCAATGATTTGTGCTCAACCATTTTCAAGGTGCAATGCTCATACCTAGGGTTATTGTTTTCCTACAGCCCATTTTTTAATTATTCCAGAGAAACTGAAAAAGCCTAAATGGGAAATAATGAAAGACCTGTTCTGTCAGAATAGCTGTTAGCTTGGCACTAAGATACTCTTTTGGGAGATCAAAGTGAATTAAATACCAATGGTGAGTCCTGAACCTAAGTCTTTCTGAGTGGTCAGGTAATTCAACCACTGTGCTATGGACTGAAACTGCAAAATCATTCTGGCCTTTTCAGACTTCTTAGTCTTCTTTTTTCCTTATGTATGGGGGTTGATTTTGTGAAAAGGTCTTGTGAATTGAAGCCACCGAGTGTGATAAGTGGGGAACAATTTAGGTCATCCTAGCTTTTGTTGCCTAATGTGTCTAGATGCAAGGTAGGTATCTAAATTTCTAGTAGGGAACAATTTGGTGGAGTTTTGGAAACAATTCAGCTGACCAGATGTAGGTGTCTTCTTGCGAGTGACCCAGACTGACTAGGTCTCAGAAGACTTCAGCAAGATTGTAGAATCACTCGTGTAGATGCCTACACTGTACATACCCTATTTTAGGCCATGTGCTTTGAGAAGCCCAGTACTGTTTTGTCTCAAATAAATACAAAGCCACCCTACATTCAGCAAATGTGTTTCTGAGTGTGTAACACTTTGAATATCTAGGCCTCCCTTCAGTGAAGAGACAAACACCATCAGAGCACAGCTTAATTCTGGAGTGAGCCAAATCACCCTCCGGAGATATGTGTCTCCTTTGACAAGGAGGAAGGTTATGGTGAATAGGCGCCTAACTTAAGTAGTATGAAACCAGCCTTTCCAGTCTGGAGCTTCTGTGTTGTTGCATGCTTTTGACAACTCTTCTTAATGGTTACCTTTGGCTCAAGTGATCTGTGTTTATGTTTCTGTGTTGCTGTGTATACACAGTATGTACGCATGTGTGTACAGGTATAAAATACAAATGTGCTGTTGATGAATCTATTGGCTTCAGAAAGCGTAACTATCAAGAAAAATGAAACTCATGATCTGAATTGCATAGTTTTTAAAAGTTTACACAGTGGGACTGAAATGACAATTCTAGCCATTCTCATTAGTGACTATGAAAGCCTAGGTTTATTGACACGACATGCCAATCATGAAAGGGACATAATCTGTGATTCGGAAGAGGGTGTATCCCATGGTCACAATTGTTTACATTAATAAACATCAACTCCAACACCTGATTGATTTCTAATTGTTCTGTTATCCAGACTTCCAGAACAAACTTTGTAGTCCATTTAGCCCAAGCTCTTAGGCCAGCAAGCAAACCCAAGAACTTCATACAGTCACCACAGAAACAGAGGTAAGCAGTCTAAATTCTTCAAGACTGTAAGAATACAGAATGAAACCTTTAATGAGGAGGTCAAAACTTCTAACAGCACCAGCTCAAAGAGGACACTGTGGGTAAGCCTACATAGTAATTAAGAGCAGTCCTGAAAAGCCAGGATCTGAGATCCTTCCATTTATATTATTCCCTCAAGGACTGACTGAACTGGCCCTGCCTGAATTCCTAATGTGGAGGAACCTGGGTGAGAGGAGAGAGAAGTCAACATGCCAGGCATGGGGAGGCATGCTTGCCCTGGCAGATCTGGGAGGTCACGGTTTGTCCAAGCCTCAGGCTACTACTGCATGCCTGCAAAATGGACAGAAGATGAGTCTGGTTTTCAGGGTGACTGCGTGGAGATAGACACCTTGCTGTAAACAAATTTAAAGTAGTTCCTTGGAAGACTTTAAAACCAGGGTTGAGACCTAATATTAGGATCACAGCATTGCTATCTCACATGACAAGTCCCACATTATTTGATGTTTCATTAAAGTCCAAATTCCTGAGACAAACGGTTATGTAAAGATCTCAGCTTTTTTTTTTTTTAATGAAAATTTAAGTCTGAGTGAGACACGTTGGCCTTTTTGTATACAGTAGATGTAGAGAAAGAGACACCTCCAGAAGGTGATTCATCTCATCCTGAGATAGGCATCTAAGATAGGTCATACAATTTGCCTCTGGTAGTGGTTATTTTCTCCTACATTAACTATAAAAGAAGTCTTGGTTGACTAGCTCACACTTAGATGTCCGATTTTCAGACATCTGGAAGCCATCTGAAGGCAGTGTTTGAGAGCTCCATCAATAAGGCCAGTTAGCCTGGGCTTCGCATTGTGTTAATGGGATGCACATGGCTTTTGGCTTTCTTAAGAGACTGGGCAGAGCTCACTCAGTGCCTGCAAAAGACTGTATAGACACACCCTGTGAGAGATTATCTGAGGGAATTCCCTGAAGACACAATTTTTTATTCTACCTGCAGCAAACCTTGAGCAATAGTGGCAAAAATGCTGTAAAGCACTGGGGAGAAGTGGTGAATACACGAAGAAAACTAGAAAGATAGCTCCCAAGGAACGGAATTTCTTTATCTGCCCTGACCTCAGTATGGGGAATGGCCACAGGCAATAGGAATTCCTCCATACATCTACCACCCTGAAAAATGTGAAACCAGTGACAATGAAATATCTGCAATTTCCAGGCACATTTGGCCTAGGGGTTCAAGTGGTCACAGCAGGTTTCCTTCATCACGCCAGTTTTTACAACATGCATAACAGACCTTTATTCTTCCACTTTAGTTTATGGCTTCTTGTACATGACAATGGATACTAATTGTTAGCCATGTTTATGACAGTAGTGTCCCCAGCAATTCGAAAGATGAATGGACTATCATCTCAGACTTCACAAGCCACTTCTGTGTTTCTTGACTTTTACAGCTAAGATATATGACTCTCATATTAACTGGAAGATGCACTTGCTTTCCCAGGCTTTGACTGAGTAGAGAAAGAGTGGACGGACTGAATGAATGATGGCTTTTGAGCAGACTCATATGGAGATGGTAAAAGATTCTCTAGTGGAGGCTGTGCAGCATAACTGGATAGCTTAGTGGTCACCATGCTATTCAGAAAGAGTTGGTCTGGATGATCCAATGCACTTTAATTCACTGTTTTCATATTTCAGTCCATAAATTCTTCAATATGTGCAGACTAAGAGATAACCACAATAAAAAACTAGACAAATAAATAATGTGAAATAAACTTGTAATCATCGTCTGGAAAAGATGAGCTTCCTCGACTGGTCAAACATGAATAGGATAAATGGTCTAGCATTTCTGTTTAGCTGCACATTTGGGAGCTTGAAACCCAACTTGATAGTGCTGTCATATGAAATAATAATTGCTGGAAAGAGATGCACCACATAATTAGCTAATCTATTGAACCTGGGTGCAGCAGAAGACAATGAATGCCTCATACATCTCCCTCATGTACAAGGAGAGCATGCACTGCTTTGTGTATAATCATTCAGCACAGTTTCACTCAGTCATTCATTTAATGCAGACCAGAAATGCTGGATTCTGCATGTACCATGCAATAAGTCTGGATGCACACCATGCACGGTCACACTGGTAGGTCTGATAGATTGCATTTATTGTTTCATAGCTATGTGCATGCTTAGTGCCCAGATGTCCAGAACCCTTCAAACAGTCCTGCCTAATCTTAGCTGGAGCTATCATGAGATTTTTCTTCACAATGTTCTTTGACTAATTGTAGCCCAAATTAACCCTGAGTAATTTTAAAGGTATCTGAGACAGCTGCACTAGATGTGTAGGTGACCTAGATGCTGCCAACAGTAAATAGGGAGAACCAGACACTTCTCAGGGTGCTGAATCACCTTCCAGATGTCTTTCTTTCTCCGTTGACTCCCCAGGGGCCTGGCGCAATGAAGCTTCTGGCTTGCATGCTTCAGCTAAAGGTGTTTGGGGGAGGAATTCAGGCCTACAAGATCCCTGGCAGAAGAGCACAGAACAGGCCAGACTGCATTCCCTTGAGCAGCTTTCTCATGGAGCCCCATGGGGACCTGGCTACATGGTCTCTACCAACAAATAGAAGAGAACTGGGACCTGGTCCCAAGGCAAGTGATGCTAATTGCCTTGCATCCCCACTGCTTCAGGCTTGCTGCCTCTATAGCAGATTTATTCTGGGCAGAAACAACTGGAGCAGCCCAAGCAGAGACCGGTAGCAATTAAACTGTGTGAACCATCAATGCTCAAGCTTGCTCTGTGGTCCTGGCTGACTTTTCCAGTCTTATTATTGCCCTGTACACTAATATTTAGATTTCTGAGAAGTACCAAAAATAGCAACCCATTACGTACCCAGTCTCTGCCAATATTAGTCAAAGATGGATTTACACCAACACGGATTTATGCTTCAAGATCTTTAGCAAAATACCTATCAAGCCTTCCCATCCACTCCTCAGTTACTAGCTACAGGTAATTAGTCTAATTCGGAAACTGATTGGGTATTTGGACAACAAGCTTTTACATGCTGCCTTCAGCTGGACATCTTAACCACTGTAGCATGGGAAGCTACTTAACTCCCCCTCTGACTGTTTTTTGTCTGTTTTAATTAGCATTTTGTCTGTATACCTCTCTGTATTAACTGTAATTTTAAGAATATTTTTAGAATTCTTTGGAAAAATCCAAGTTTGGCATAGAAAAGTGACCAAGAGACTGTTTTGAGAAATCCTGCCCTTATGCTTTAGACCAGCGTTACTCATTCTGCAGTCACTGGCAGATGGTTCATGAAATATTTATTGAGAAATTAAAAACAACAACAACAACATTGACAACAACAACATTGACAACAACAGCTTATACGTACACATTTTCCCACAAGCTATTGAATGAAAACCTTTTCCCCTGTGAGGACAGTCAGACAGGGTGCAGGCTGTCCGGAGACTTTGTGCAGTGTCTGTCCTTGGAGGTTTTCGAGACCCAACAGACCACAGGCCTGAGCAACTTGGTCTGATCGCAGAGCTGCCTCTGCTTTGAGCAGGAGGTTGGGCTAGAGGGGTCCTCCAATCCTATGATCCTGTGATCCTGTGAAACCGGTGTGAGTGAGAATATAAAACAAAGAATATGTCTCCTGACATTTAGTCCAATATTGACTTGATTGTAAACGAAAATTACTGGAGTAACACAGCACAAGATGATTCTTGGATTTAATTCAAGAGATGAGGTGGTTAGTGAAAGAAAAAGTTTTTGTAGAAAATCTAATCTTAGTAGTTAAAACTATTGGATTTTTTTTCAGTCTAACTCATGATTTTGCATACTTTGAGTGCTGTTTGTGAATTGGTAAGAATTCTGGTCAGAATCTTCAAAAAAAGTAAAGCAGCTTCATCTGGATACATAAGTTTGTTGTGGGTTTCAGTAACTCCATTAGAGCAGTTTCTAATGGAGTCAGCCAACTTCAGTTTATTTCCACATCAGATGTGCTATCTATATTCCTTTATTTTCAACACAAGAGCATGGCCTGTATCCCATAAACGTTTGGTTTTTACTGTTTACTTACAGACTTGTTGCATTGAAGTGGTTCCATGTTTTGTTCTATGGTTCAGTGCTTGAGTCATTAGAAATGGTCCATTTGTTTCAGATTTTTTAGTCGATTGTTTAACTGGAAAGTACTCTTTGACACCTTTTCCCATAGTTTTTCTGAGAATGGAAAATATTTAAAAGGAATAATCACAGGACCGCTGTGTACTCATCTGCTTAATCTCTACACATAGATAAGAATCACACATTCAAAAAGCTACAGATAGTGAACATGACTGTTATAGCTAAACATGGTGTTTTGAGATCAAAGGTGAAGTATGTATGTCACCTGGAAGAGACTGTTTTATAATTGCATGGATAAAGACTCTTGAAAGAATTCCTGCTTATACTGGTATACTGTTATTGATCTCTTTTATTGTAAACGAGTCCTGTGGGGATAGGCAAATTACCCAGGAACATGGGGGAAGAAATGTGCTTCCTTTATCTCTTTGTCTTTATCTCTTTTACTTGTGCAACTGATAAAATTTAATTCCTGATCCGTGGAGCCTGGTGAATCAAGTGATCTACAAGAGCAGAGTCAGCTCTGCTCAATCCCCAGAGCGCAGCACAGGGAGATATTCTGAATGCCAAGATTTTGTAAATAGCAGTAAAAATTAAAAGTTGTGTAATGACATGCTGCCCACCTGTATTCACTAATGTCGGTGACAGAAATCTCTGTCCTTTCTCTTTCTGTCCTGAACTGCTGCTTGGTGCTGCTATACGCACACCAAAAGTTTTTCAACCTAGAGATATTTCCAGATGGTTTGACAGCAGAAGCAGAAAGTCTGAAACTCACACAGCACTTTGTGACCATTGTGTTCAGCAGCAAATCTGTATTAATGGGGACACTATCAATCATTTTACAACACTGGCACAGACCATCAAGCTCACAGAAGCTGAACGCAGAGCAGGAACTCTCAGTATCCCACTGCATCTGTAAAATGCCTCGCATCAGGACCCTGATCTTTAGTGGCCCTTCAGTGTGCTGCCCGTGCAGGATTAAGAGGATTAGCATCACAGAAAATCATACCACAGCAATTTAGATGTTTCCATATTGTTTCAAGTATTTTCCACGGCATATCAGATTCAGAGAAATCTGGAATTAAGACTGACACTGGCATCAGAGAGACCCAGTCAGCGTTTTCTACTAACTCCTCAATTCGATAAAAAACATCATGGTTCAGTCTAAGCAAAGAGTGAACAAGAAGTCCTGAGTCATCCCCTGCAGTGTTAGCTGTCAAGCCATCAATGAAATATTTCAGTCTGTGCCTCTGGTGCTTAACCACTTATGAACTAACAGTTCAAATACACTTTTTTTATTTCTCATGGGCCAATTCTCCTCATCCCTTACTTATGGTCTAGTTGGAAAAAGTTAGTGAAAAGGAGTTTGAACTTGTACAATTGAACTGTTTTTGCATTATGAGTAGGCCAAAGTGACTTGTACTTATAACAGTGAGAAGTGTAATAAATAATCACTCTGCTGGTGTGCTGTTCAAAAATGACTTGGCAAATACTTTTCCAAATTTTTCTAAAACTAAGCAACAAACTTTCCAAAGTCAAGAAAAAATGTTTACTCATTTGCTGTCTCTAAAACAAAGGTAAAAACGAAGAGGCAAGAATATAGCAAGTGTTGAATAGAAAATAAATCATATGGCAGGAGTCTGGTTGTGACCTCAATGTGTGGTTCTCCTTTGAAAAAGGATTCTCTAAAGTTTTTCCAGTTCCCATCCTGCACTCCAAGCTTTGTCCTTCTCTTTGCTCATCATTCCCCGTTTTAAAGATTGTGTGGGCTAACTTAAAAAATTAAAGAAATCTTTTTAAAATGGGCATTTTTTTTTCCCTGACCATAGTCCAATGGAAAACATCTATAGGCCTCCCCAGTCTGTTTCCCAGCTCCAGAAACATCTTTGCCAAATTGCAATTTATGTAATTTGCACTTCAAAATGTGGGCACATAACCTCAATGCTCTCAGAGTTGTGAGAATAAACAGAATTTCTCCACAAATCTTTGGGGGAACTTTTAATCAAAAGTCTGCCTGGGGCCGGATGTTATCATGCAACATGAAGAAGCAGGATTGTGATAGATCTACTCCCAGAAAGGTTTAATCAAATCTGTTCAGTCAGAGTACTCTGCCCTTGAGTCACTGATGGGCATAGGCAATGCAGGAGTGATGCAAGAATGTCCTTAAAGAAGCACGGCACTCTCTTGTCCCTTGCGCTAAACGTGGACAGCATAGAGCACTGAGCCCTGCCTGCTTCTCGCTCCTTGGGTGATGTGAACTTACTCCCCTTTCTAGCACTAGGATAAACACAGTGGAGTGAATTCAATGATGTCCTTTAAAATCACATGCATTTGTATGTGTCTCTGGAAAGTGTTTTCAAAACTCCGTAATCCACAAATGAAGAATAATAAAAATATTTATCACCATCAAAAGAACAACCCCAAGGAAAAATCAGGCAGAAATAAGGCACTGACAGTACAATTTATTTATTTGTAAGTTTATGTAGAACTGCATATGAAGTTGACATTTTGAGTATTAACTAATCATTTATTAATACTACAGAGATCTAATTTGAATCTCAGTTATGCTGGTGTTATTCTGAAATAACTCCACCAAGTTAATGCTTTTGAATCCAGCAATCCATTAGCACCTTTAGTCTGGAATTTCCTCAAGTTTACACTATTTTATCTGAGACTGTGGAATGAAGACTCATGTCTGGAATAGAGGCTAAAACAACCACTAGCGATTTGCTTAGGATGCCAAGGCATCAGAAAGAGATCATCAGTGAAAAGTGACTTAAGGATTTACTCCTCAGAGCAAAGAGAGTGGGGCAGCTTATCTGTGGTACTGAAAAACACAAATATCTTTTTTTCAGATATCTGGGTTCAGCAGGCAGAAATGAAGGGACATTTTATACGAGGCGCAAAGTCACAGAGTGAGGCCCTAAATCTCTGTCACCAGCTTCACCAGGAGCTGGATTCACCCTGTGCAGTAGGACCCATGGTATTGATCACACCATGCCCTCGTTCAGCAGGGCCAAATAGCCCTAAAATTAAAAGGAAGTTCATTTTCACCACCTGGTTGTAAAATTAATTAAGTGCACTGGCTGGGCAATGATTGGAACAATATTTATTTTAACATTTTCCACTATTTCTTAAACCAAAACATCTTCTGCTTAAAATACATGGGACATTGAACTTTTAATAAATATGACTGTGTTGGAATGTGGTTTCACTACTTCATGTGTATAAGGTAGGGGATTATTTTGAAGAAATAAGAGGACTCAGGGTATTACAAATGATTTCTCAGTTGAGTAAAAGAAAACATAACTTTTAGGAAAATGATTCCCAGTAACTCAGGTTTTGGTTTTCCTCCTACAGGAAAAGTACAGGGTAAGTAGGGATAGAGCTGAGTAGGAATGTTCAACAATTCAGACTTTCAGCTGAAAATAACGATTCAGTCAAGGGAAACCTTTGCTTGGAAAAGATTTGGTTTTCACAGGTTTTTTTCTACCTACATGCTTTTAGGAATTATTTTCAAAATTTGTTTTTCTGTTGCTAATAGCATTGGAATCAGTAGTAAAGTTAAATTTCTTTTTAAAAGAATTAAAAATGAATTCACAACAATTTCTAGAAGACAGATGCTCTATAGGAATGTTGCTAGGAATTGAATATGTTCTTCTTGTTGACCCTATATGTATTTCTTTTAAAATTGTTATTCAGATATATACAAGTATTTTTAGAGAGCCCTTTGGAATACCAGGAGTGTCGGTACGGTCCCCGCTGCCCCCTTAGCACAAAAAGCCCCGATAACAGTAGGAAGCACTTGACACAGGAAAAACGCAGCCGTCCCAAGCCATACGGTGTAACTGTGAGACGCTCCGTTTGGTTCTTGCCTCTACCTCTCTGTGCTCAGACATCGAGCCCCCACAGAGAGCCTGGGAGAAGGCAAAGGGGAGGCAGTTTCACCTGCAGAATTTTAAATCATTCTGAGAGGGATAGATTTACAGTACCCCTTCAGGCCAGTGTAAAGGAGATGTACAATTCTGCAAACAGAGACTAGAGATGTTTTACAAATTGTAAAGACATGGAGACAAAGACACAGAGCAAAGCCAGGAGTGAAATCTAGCCAATCTTGCAAACTGCTTGATTATTCAGGCTCCGAGTAGGAGCTGAGACTTTATCCCCCGAGTGAGCAACCTTTGAACTCATCTTATGCTAAATTTCAGATTGTGTTGATGACTGCGTTCCTAAGGAGTACAGGTTCCATCAAAGGTCTGAGAGCGCACATGAAAGCACAGCAATTGCAGAGGACAGGAATGAAAGGAAAAGCATTGACTTGCTGTGTGAATATGAAACAGATCTCGTATCTTTTATAAATATTTACAAACTAATTAGAAAAAAGGAAAGAAATTACACATCAAGAAATGAGGCACATCAAAACACTGTCACTAAAGCTTGCATTTCAAAAAAAGTTAGGAGGAAGAGAAGGGCAGCTGTAGTCTATAGAAAACTTCATTAATGTTTTCAAATCACTCATAGGATTTAGGTGCTGAAAGGCATGCTAAATTGGGATTTATACATAATCAGATCATTGAAAAACATACAAATGGCTGCCAGAGTAAAGTACAATGTTCACTTTTGAAATTACAAAAAATCCTTTGTTTCAGAGAGTGAATTGACTAAAGTTTAGTTTCAGTGAAGCATGTTTTTGCTTTGGGTGTCATTATTTAGTTTGGCCTCCTTGCCAGAGAACCTTTTTACTGACTGCAGTTCCTTCAACTGTTGTTTTTATTCTCCAGCAACTAAAAAAAAAAAAAAAGAAAGAAAAAAAAGAAAAGAAAAATCAAGGCTGTATCAGATGCTTCATATTTAAATGAGAACTGCTCAGTGTTTACCTTTAATTTTGAGATAGCAGTGGGGGAGAATTGCAGGGGGCTTGATTGCTTGCCAGGATTTCTCAAACAGATGGATTTGAGCCTCCTCACTTAAATAATCTGGAAAATCAAGTTGGACTGGTTGAATCAAAACGCTTGCAAGTGGGTAAAGAAAACATCCATCCATCTATCTATCTAGGCACCTATATCACTCCCATCGCCATGGTATCTGTGCACCTTCAACAGCAATGTCATGCAGCAGCCTCAGATTCCACACATCACCAAACATGCCCTTGGCAAAAACCCAGCAGCTTTGCCAGAGATAAAGGATTATGTATGTTATGCCTGTGCATACTAAAGAAAGGATTTTTGCACTTTAACAGCAGTTTCTGAGGTTTCTATGGCTAAGAAAGACATTCAAGCACACACATATCCTAAATCTTAGGACTTAGCGATGATGAATAGCTCTGAATGTACTCTTACAGTATGTTCATCGAAACCTTGTGATTAGAGAAGGAATAGAACACATATTTCCTTTTATAGTTAGATGGAGGTAGGAGGTAGTGTTTCCAAATGGTTACTAGGTAAACTCGTTTGTCATCATTTTGTTTTCCTTTTTTTCTTCTCTCTCTGTTTTTTTTTTTTTCCCCCATGTGAGAACTGCCTGTCTCAACACCTGTAGAGACAGGAATTATTTAGATAGGAATTCATTCAGAGGAGGGGGGAGGAAGTGGGGGCAGAGCTGAACTGTCTGTTTGGACATCCACCCTTGCTGAAGGTAGTTCCCATGGATACAATAGAGAAATACATTTCTCTGCAAGGGAAGAACGAAGTTCCAGTAGATAAGGGGCACAATGTGTCCTGTACAGTGAGAACAAACTCTGATCCTCCTGAGCTGCACAGTCCATAAAGGATATTTGAGAACAATACAGAGGGTAACTGCAACCTGTGTCCAGGAGTAGCATGACATGAAAAGGTCTGAATAAGGACCTTGAACCATTTCTCCCCCTTCCTGGCCCAAACTTGGCAGATTGCACTGGCATTAAGCTAGTTTACAGGTACAGAAACAAGCAGATGAATTAAATGGGCCACATACTTCATGGGATTATGTATTGCACGTACTTTGTAATGATTTAAGAATTGATTTGTTGCCAAGAATCAGAGTAGGAAAAAAGAACGTGTATCAAGCTTTTCTGTATTATGTGTTTATAAAGATGTACATAGTCTGAAGGGTTAGTCCTTTGCATCAGGGCACTGCTGTCTGAGCAACCACTATTTGTATCACAGTTCCCATCTTCCTTAGTGTTCTACCAGGTCAAGAGACTCCCTCCCTTTTCTTCCCATTGAACTACTCTATACAGTTAAGCTGTGGAAGTCCTTCCCACAAGATGCTGCAGATGTGAGATCTTAAATTTGTTCACACAAGATTGAACGCATGATATACAAACACTCTGAGGGCTCTTAAACACAAGGCCACCACCTCTGGCTCAGGAAACACCTCCTGCCTGCACGAGGTGGGCAGGACCAGTTCTTGCTGGCCGCTGTGGAGGCAAGATATGGGGAGAAGGACTTTGGTCTGACCACTACAGAAGTTCCTACCCTCTGCTCCTTTTCATGACTTCGCAGAGCCATAAACGTACAACGGCTTTCCTAAATTTAATCACTTTCTTAACTGAGATTCTTCAGTTAGGAAACGAGATGCACCAAGGTGCCCCCATAGCCCCTGGAGAAGGGATGAGAGGGAGGCACCCACTACACCCACCTAACACCTGAATTGCCCTGTAGAGATGCTTCTCTCTCCATTGCCTAGAGACTGCCAGGCAGCCAGAGTTCTCAATTCCCTCAAAGCTTAATTGCTTAAATTTAGATAGGATAAATCTAGGCCTATGCTTTCATATGAGCATTTACACGGTAAATGCTCACCAGATAATTGTTGAGAATGGTTGTCTAGAAGTTGTCTAGAATAATAAATGTAAATGTGTACCGTAGAGGAACCAGGTTCATTCCAAACTGTAGAACTCAATCCTGCAGATCTAGCTGGAAAACTCTAATTTCTGAGCATTTTTTTTAAATGTTTTTAATACCTTTTTAATTTGTTTATTTCTTCAAGGAACTTTAAAGCTGAAAAGTGTTTTCAAAAAAGCATTTCAAGAGAAAAAAATAGCTTGTTTTCTTTTGAAAGTCCCCAAAGGTCACTAGGGAAAAGCTTTAGTTTGCAGATTTCCTGTTAAAAAGAAAAAAAAATAGAATAGAAAATGTCAGACAGAATAGGCTGTCTAAAAATTGTTATTGTGGTCAAAAGCCACTTTTCAATTAAAAAAATGCCAGTGACACAATGTCTCCAAGTTCTAATCTCCAGTTTAGAAGTGCTTACTGATATAAATGGTATCACTGACTTCATTAAAGCTACTTATAAATAAAAACAATTGTTATTTAAAGGCATGTATAATATACCCTAAAATTATGGTTTCAAAAATGATACCATGTGTTTCATTCAAGTCGATGCAATTTGAAGTCTCTCAGCATCTTGCAAAACTCAGATCCCTTAGCTGTTATTGGCAGCGATGTTTCATACATCATTGTTATACTGTTATTGTTTTATATTGAAATAACATCTAGACCCCAAGCCAGAGCATTAGCGTAATGCATACAGGTAAAAGGAAAAGACAGTTTGTAAAAGGTTTTAGAAAAATCACCATAACATGCTGCAATGCAAACGTAAACAGTTTTCAGCTTGGCTGAGTATTAATGCAGCTATGTGGCCAAGGTTGGGGCATAGGAGCTTTTGTGCACACTTACTTAATTTGGGCTGGATTTTGTTAGCTTTATTTATATGGAGTAGCAGTGGAACCCCTGTATGAATCAATGAAATATTTATAGAGCATGAGGCTGACCATGACTAAGGACATGTTTACAACCAGAATGAAAGGTGATGCAAAGAGCCCAAAGCCAGTTCTGAGACTGGTATTATCTCTGAAAAACAGTACAATAAAGTCAGACCAGTGTGACACTGTGACTACAACAGTGTAGGACAGCAGAACTGGAAATTCACAGTCCCTGAAAAATGCAGAGCGCTTGTCCTAGGTGGAGCAGCCAGAGCCCATACTACGAAGCACATGGCTCCAGCTCTCTTCCAAGCTGCCTCTATGGCTCTAACACACAACTGTTCATTTCTGTGTGGTTTTTTTCAGCTGCACAGTATATTGTGAGGGCTGTATTGTAGCCCACAAAAGCAGTGTTTCTATACCACAAAAGTAGGAGTGTATGTCGCATACTCCCTGGTGTGGCGTGACGGGAGGTGGGTAGTGTTTAAGGATACAGAGGACAGTGGAGGCAGGCAAGCCCGGTGCCATTTAATGTAGTTATACTCTTCTGGAGCAAATTATCCCAGAGCAGTGCCCAGGCTTTATTGCAGTGGAGAATCAGGACCAGTGCCCAGGAGCACCCTGGAGATCTAAGCTGTTTGGTAATGTATCTATAGCCGCTGCCGAGCCCTGCTCCTCACCAGACACAAAGAGCCTGTCAGGGAGGATCCCCTGCCTGGCTCTAGCCTCATCCTCCACCCAGCAAGCCCTAAAGACACCTGACAGGAGGCAGTATCCAGCTGTCAGGCTGATGGGGACACAAAGCAGAGAGCTCAGTGTGCCGCTCTCCACGGTGGAGGAGCCGTGGAGGAACCTAAACTCACACATGCTGGTCCCTAAAGAGTTAAACAATCTCCTTTTCCCTCCACTTTTTTCCTCTCCCCTAAAAAATGTCTCCATTTTGTTCCTAAACCCATCTGGGTTTGAGGGTCTCCTCTATATCTCCCTCTTCATGCTGGAAATTTGTAGCTGCTGTATGGATTGTTGGGTCTGTGCACAGGTCCCTGACATCTTGTTACTAAGATTTAGGTCACAAATCTTGAGACTAAACAGAGAAAATGTATAAATTAGTTCAAAACTAAAAGTATTTTCTTATTGTGTCTGCATTTTTTCTGCAAAAAGGTGTATGTTTTTAATGTCCCTGGTTACATATTCTAATGTTGTTCTGTAATTCAAATACTGTGTAAAAATATGTATTCGTGCCTCATCTCTACTAGATATAAAATAACCAGTGGGGAAAAAAAAAAAAATTGATCTGAAAAGCAAAATATTCAGATGATTTTACCCAATGTCAGATGCTATTCAGTCACTGGAAGGTTCCTTATGCTCAATACAGTAGAATAAGTAATGGACAGGATGTTATTCATCTCACCCTGGTGTATATGTGAAAGAGGCTAGACGAACAGGCTCCCTGCAAGTGTTTGTTTCTCTACCCTGACAATAAAGGGAGTATAGAGCAATGCAGATGTCTATATTATAGATGTTTGAAGTTAGGTGTAAACAAAATATTTACTTCTGGACTAGGATGTCTTGGTGCCATAAATGCTCAAAACTCTTCTTTCATACCTGCTAATAATTATGAACTTGGCCATAATATCAAAGATATTTAGAGATGAAACATATTTTAGCCTTTTTTTTTTAATTTACCTTTTATGTTGTGGGGGGAGGTTCAGCCTTCAAGGCACATTTCGGTCACATATTTAAGCTCTCCCTTATAAGGAAGGCTACAGCTGAAGTCTAAAAGTCTCATGTAATCAAATGACTCTGGAAAGTGGGGTTTCAATATTCCTCTTACCTTTGCTAAGAGTTAATAAGAATGACTGGGTTTATAACGTAAGAATTTGAAAGATGTTTTCTAGAAAAATATAAATTACTTCTCTTAAAAGATTACTAATCATGTCTCTCTTTTTGATAGCGAGTGCCGTGAGATGAATAACTTCAGGAAAAAGGAGAGGTGGTTGCACAGCTACAAATACTTACACAATGTAATGCCTTTGAATGACACGTAGTCATTGTGGATCCTGTATGAAGAAAATGTTGCTAGGTGGTTGATAAATAAAAACAAAGTGGGTTGGATGCGTAGCCGAGTCTGAACATGAATTTTCAGAACTAGCAAATGAATATGACATGAACAAAGGAGTCAGCAAGGAAACAAGAAAGAGTTTCAGAGTAATGCTGGAGTTACTTGCATTGCTTTCCAGAGATAATTAGGCACAGTCAGGTGCAGCAGCCGCCCCTGTTATGTGGCTGCAAAAATTAAGGCAATAAAGACAAAAGCAAGTTAACTTTAAGGTGGAACTAAGGCAGCTTTCTAACACAGAACTACAAATTCAGCCAGTGCAAATGGTGGCCTCTGAATGGGCAGAAGAGTTAACTTAGGTAAGGGATGAAACAAGGTACAAAAAAATCAAACAAGATACACAGTAAGAAATAACATTTGAAATTATTTATTCTGAGAATTAAGTGCGGCCTAATTCTATACAGCTATGTGACACAAATGATATATAAATATTATTTTAAAGTGATAACCTGCAAAATTCTGTGAATTTGGGAGATCTTACAGATGTAAAACTTGAACTGACAAGTTTAGCAAACTGAGGCAGGTTTTGATTTGTTTCATAGAAAATAATTAAAAGTTGGTAAGCACCACCTCAAAGTTATTATTTTGTTACTCTAACCACAACTCCATATTATTTTCCTGTAACCTACTAAAAAATGGGATCAGGCCATGCCTCCAATATCATGACTATCATTTGTTTGTATTGAGAAGTTTCCAATTTTCTCTTTTTAACCATAGTTCAGCACAATATACCTAGAGACCTCAAGATTAAAACATGGACAGACTTTCCCTCTTAAAATGGCAAATGTAACTTCCTGACTTTTGAATTTCACTATTCTAACAGTACAGCAGTATCCATTTTAAAGAAAGTGAAAAACATTTCCTTCTTTCCCTTGAAATTGGAATTTCCCCTCAAAGTGATGGCAGAGCAAAAGGAAGGTTCAGAATAGGTGATATTCAGCCATATGGAGGGGTGAATTTAAAAGGCATCTTATGCAAAACACATGTTCAATAACTATTTTTTAAAAAATGTTCAACCCTGCAGGGCTAGAAACAAGAACTTAATACTATTGCTTCTAGCTGAAAAGGTCCTACAATAAATATTAGCTCTCAAAATTGTGACATTTTTATGCTTTGGAGTAGAGATTTTTGAAGATTTTTATGGTTCTTCTTGACCCCTGAAAGGTTGGATTCATGGTAAGTAGGGCATGTGGCTTTTCAAGGCTACATAGCACAGCCTCAGTAAAAACAGGCAAAACTCCCTCACTGCTCTGATGGTTACAAACCTCCTTCTAATTTCCAGCTTCAATTTATTCATGGTGAGTTTATACCATTTGTTCTTGTGCCAACCTTATCCTTTATTTTTAATAGCTTTTCAACCTCCCTGTATTTACCTCCCTAATGTATTTATAGAGAACGATCACATGTCCTCTCAGATCTTTGCTAACTTTTTCAGTGTCCTTTGGTAAAATACATTAAAAGATTCTGCTCTAACATACACAGCACATGTAGAATACATATTATGCTATAAATTTTTCTACCACTTAGACGGAACGATCTCCACTGTTTACCCACAGCTTTCCACTGCTGAATACAGCAGTCATCCCAAGCTTGGGTGTGTATTTCCTTCTTAATATAGTTTCCTTTACATCCACATATATGTATACTATGCATCTTATTCTTGAAGAAATTACATTTTACTCAGGCTGTAGATGAATGAGTATATGAATATATGGTTTATTATTTTTAATTAATCATCTACACTGCTGTTGACCTGAAAGTAATGCACATTTCAAGGGCTCAGCACAAAGTAAACTGATGTAACACAGAGTCATCTCATGAAAACAGGTAGCATGTTGATGAGACAGTATAAGCATTCAAAAATTATGAGCCAGAATCCCAAATTACGGAGACAGCCATAAAAGCCATGAAATTGAAAATATTTCTTGAGGTTTTCATGTAGCTTTTGACTTTCTAAAATTTTCATGGCCCAGATCTTTCTCTGCAACTGTAAGGATTATGTATCAATGTCATAAAAAATGAGACGGAATTTTCTTGTAATTAGCTGACTTCAGTGGAGGTTTAGATAAAAAATACAAAATATTATGAGACTTGTGATAAAATCTTAAGAGTCAGCAGCACTGAGTTATAGAAACAGAAAGCTGTAGGTGGTAGGAGCCAAGGGAGCAAAACAGGCATCACTCGGCTGTTGATGGATTACCTGGAGGTCCAGAGAAGAACATGACTTTAGAAAAAACGGGGAATTTAGAAGGAAAAATTGAAAGTCTTAGCAGTGTTCACATTACACTTTTGAGAATTGCTGTGAAGGGGATCCCTTCTCATGAAAAATTGCTTCACGTAGCACCTATCATAGCTCTGCGTCACGAAAGAGACTTTCGGCTTCTGAACGTGCCATCTTCTGCATACTTAGAAGTCCTGCGGCTGCTTAAAAGTGTGCTGGATAGTAGCCTCTCTCAAATGGGAATTGCACAGCAGAGATCACTAGAGAACAGCTTGCTCTGGTCACAACCCCTCCAGCTGGGAGAGTGGTTAGCTGCGCGCTTCAGGCAATTTTCCAGCCTCTTTGTGTAGCCAGGAGTGGATCTAGCCCAAGATATATGAGGTACAATAGGTTGGAGCAAGTGCCTGAAAAGTCCGTAAAACCAGGGGAGTTATTTTGAACTGGATCTTGAAATCAAAAAGAAACTATTACAGTTGCTTCAATGTGGGGGTGATGTGTCTGCACTTCTTTGTACTTGTGAAAAGGCGCCAGCAGCACTCTGCACCAGTTCTAGTCTGGAGGTCTGGGACTTCTGGAGGCCAAAGAGAAGCAATTGCATTGATGCCAATAAAAAGTATATGGTATGCTGAATTTTAGTTCAAAAGCAACATGACTAGCACACCTTCCAAGGGAATAAATAACCACAAAAAAGAAAATCAAACCATGGAAATTGTTTAAAGAAGAAAACTCACATTTAATTGAGAATTGCTTCATGTGAGGCAAGGGAGCCAAACCCACTGAGTGTTTCAGCTATGCTTGATTTATTGAGCACAGTGGGCTTGTCTCTATCACCTGACATAGTAATTTTAAACTATCTTTGAATTATCTTTTTTAATTAAATTTCTAAGGGATGATTGGATTTGCTGTTTGAGCGATTATTTGTTTGCTTAGAAAACACACTAGACATCTTACTGTTTGACCTTTCTTTTACTTCAGATGAGGGCTTAGAAACACTGAATAGCTGGCCACTTTGTTAACAGTCAGTTGATTGTACCTCCAAAGCTGGTACATCCTTCCCTAGCAGGAGTCCCTCCACCGCACAAGAATTATCTGGTAACATAGACCTCAGGTAGCAGCCCGCATGTTTCCCACCAGCTTTTGCTGCTGATGTACGATATTTCATGTCCATCTGTTCCGTTAGCCATACTGAACACCCCTGTAGCCTTTTCTGTGGCTACAGCTTGGCCACAGCTGAGAATACCAGGGAAGGTGTTGAAGAAACCTTAACACGTTAGGTGTACATGTGAGAGGTGCAGAAAAGGAGAAGACAGGTGGTGGGGGATGAGGCTGTAGATGAAGCTCAGCCTTAACCAGTGTTTTGTATCAATACATAAATAGTAATTGTTATACCTAGAAATAAACAGAAGAGTTTAACCTTCTATAAATCAAAGAAGAGTACGGCCAGAAATGGGCATTTCACTGTAATTTCAATCATAGCAGAGTTAAGCGAAGCTGAATGCTTATGACTAGTCTCATCCCATATCTCATATCACAGAATCAGAGGCACAGTATCACCAGCAGTTTTGGTTGGTAAAAACTAAAGAGAGGATTAAGCTACTTGGCTACATTAACACTAGAAAAGCATGCCCTAATAGAGACTGAACAGGCAGCAATCATTCTAATGTGAATGCTGGAATTAGCCCAGAAACAAATTTTAAAAGAATGACCTTTTCAACCACTCATAGCCACACTTAACCCTGGGATTTAGGCACAGCTCAGATTAACACTGATCTATGGAGTCCTTAGATTTTATCCCAAACAATGCATGAATTATCAGACCAGTGGCCATTACACTGTTGGGTTTTTTCCTTTCTCTGAGGGAAAGATAAACATTACTGCTGTTAGAAATTTTAATAAAAAGGATCACAGACAGACCTGGCTCCTCTGACAGTTTGCCATACTCAGCTCCCGCTTTCCTTAGAAGCTCCTAAGCAAATTTCACAGAGTTGGCTAGGGATCTAGTGAGCCATTTGGGGAAGGAGTCTTCTCAGCTAATTTTGCACTTGTACCATGTAGACATCTACATCTGATCTAGTCATGCTAGTTATCGTTGATGAAAGGAGTAAGCACACAGGACACATTTCATCTGAACTGGTTTAGATGTTTCTGTTATGATAGAGATGCATCACACGCTACAAGCATCTTTTTCTCTCCAGTGAGTATTAAGGAAGACCACACTGATTAACTCAGAAGTAAACAACTATTCTATAGACTATATGTAGACAACTACATACAGTTAATATACTCTACCCTTTCTTACTCTTATGACATAACATTACACATGATCCTAACTCTTTCTGTTTTGCCTACTTAATATTTGTTTGCTTGTTTGTTTATTTATAATGCATAGAATATTTGTGCTTTATCACCTTTGCACATATCGTAACTTTTTCATATAGACATACCAAATTTCTGACCACACAAGGTCTGAACCATTCATTTTGGCGCATACAAACATACAACTGCTTGCTCATGCCCAAGTAGAAAGCATATTATGCTAGTTGATCTCATAATACCAACAAAAAATAGTGATTGTTCTGTGCTAAATGACCTCAGTCATGACCTGCAGATTATCTGCAGATGATATATCCTCTGTGACTCCCTGACTGTTCCTCAGGCTGTTCTGCTTCACAGTTATGACTGGCTGTGATGAACTGAGACAAATTACTCAATTTCTTAGTATCTCTGATTAAAATATTATGCTTTCAAAATCATCATTTAATTCTAAAACTGGGCTTTGTTTCTGATGGGAAAAAAGGTTTATTTTTGCTTTATTTAGAATTTTCCATTTTAATGTTTCTGTCTCTCCCTGTTATTTTGGGGGTGGGTTTTTTATGCTCTTTCACTGGAAAGATCATCGGAGATTTTTTTTTAATGGTTGGAAAACATATTTCTCAACTTTTGAATCCTTTTACACTTTGTGTTAGAAAAAGTCTTGGTACGAGAACACTATTCGTTCTGTTTAGTCCCTTTCCCCTTGCATTCTCCATGTTTTCAGTGGGAGAAAATGAAGGGAAAGAGGAAAAGACAATGAGTGAAAGCTGATGCATTATTGAAGGAACAGGGTCATATTTTTTGTTTTTACATCCTTTGAAAAATTAAACATATGACCAAATGAATTTTTTTCACAATTTTTTGTGTCAATTCATTTTTTTATATAAACACAACCTTTCTTCAAGAAAAATGACAATAAATTATAATTAGTAACTCAGATTCTTTTAAGATAGACTTGTATTTCCTTGGTGTCTCAGACAAAAAACCCAGATCTTCTCTGCTTTAAAAATGGCTTATTTCTTGAGCATCTTTGGCTAGCCTACACAGACGTCTCATCCAGCTCTCGTGTTTACTTTTCATTTTCAAGCAAGCTAAATTTGCATCCACACTATAAAAGTTTTTGCCCATTAGTACTGTCCCCAGGAGAGATGATTTTCAACTGCTACACCAAACCAGCCAGACAATACGATTTCAGAGGGAAGGAAGGCAAAAAGTCTCTGCAGGTATTTATACTCCACCAGACTTCCTAAGCACTTCATGCATGAAGTTTTAACTAGATTTATATGGAAAGCACCCTTCCCTCCTATTCCTTGTTCCAAACGTTAGCTTACTTGCATAGCATTGCATCCAAAATCACTGAGGACACAGAGACAAAAGAGCCCATGTAGGTTTCTGGAAAGTTTCTGAAAGTTTCAGCCAGCTCCTGACTTCCCCGGTCACCCCCAACAGATTTACATGCTGGCATAATGAGCATGAATGATGAGCTGCTCTTTGTCATGAGCCACCTTATGGGTCTGTCTGCAGAGAAAGAGTTAAGCAGCAGATAACCTTTGCATTGTCAGTTCAGAGCCGAACGGGCAGATGAGAAGAAAATAGCTCTCAGTAGATGTAAAGCTAGAGATAGTCGAATAGAAAAGAAAGAAAGTAGAGCTCTGGAAAGTCTCTGCAAGCATAGTGGGGAGTTTGGGACATTCATGCAGCAAAGAAAGGCATATAGTGTTGGTGAATAATTTGTCTAAATGATTTGACTTTTGAGACTGACTTTCATGTGGATATAACATGATCATAAAATGGTCCTTCTCAGCATTTTTATTCTCCTCTGTCATGATGTGGAGCAACAGGACACTAACCAAAAAAGTTAACTAGACCAACAATGTCAGCTCAAGCACTGAAACCCAAGTTTTTAGCAAGCTACAGACTTTTACATGTGTACTCAAGCTGTGATATATACACACCATTTCAGAGTTTAGACTGAGACGTAGTCTAGGTGTAGTGAAGACAATACAGGTGGGAGAATAAAGAGTCAAGTTTTTTTCCAGCATTCACTGAATAAAAGTAAAACATCCATTTTGATCCATGTTTTTAAATATTTCTCACAGAGATGAAAACAAGCAATTGTTTTCTCTTAATTCGTACTATGAAGTGTCAAAGTAGTATTAATTTGCTGTTATTTGGTGTAACAAGAGTATTGCTGAGAAACAAAAGTCTCAAGCCAATGTGTAAATATGACCTAGATTTTTAAAGGTGTTAAAAGGTATGAATTAATGGATTTTTCAAAGGTAAGTATTTAAGTGCTTACCCATCTTTAATCCCATTAAAGAGCTATCTGCATCTAACATTTCTTACATGCTGTTTTAAAAACTGACCCTCTGTTTTAAAGAAAAGTTTTTGGACAGTCATGTTGAAATCACTTGTATTCCTCTTGTTTTATAAAAATGTCAGTTATTCTATGAGGTAGCAGATATTAATGTACTACACAACCAGTCAAACACCATAAACAGTTTCTAGCAAATAGTTTGAGGTGTGTACAGTTTAAGTAGTTTATGGATAACCTATATGCTCAACTGACTTACATGGAAGCTTTCTCAGAAATATTTTAGAGATATTTCACAGAGAGAGAAAAAGAAATTTTTTTGATTATTTTCTAGGAGTTGTTCTCCCAGCTCTACAAGACATTAATCGGAGTTCCCCAAATGAGGGGTTTTTTTGGTTTTGGGTTTGTTGGGGTTTTTTTAACATAAACTGTGCTTTCCCCTCCCCAAGGTTACCTCCTGTATTTTGCAAAAATAAAGCATGTAGGTGCCTACTTTAGAAACTGGAACAGGGAATTAAAATGATATTCAAAAGGAGCTGAATTCATCTAAAACTAAAGTACATTGTCAACCACCTCCACTTGCTCCAGGCACTGATGCCATGATTAGCTATGCAAGAAGCTACCTGCTGGTTTAGAATTATATGAAGTCACCTCAGGGTATCTACAAGCTTCTCACGCACAAGATACTGACAGTTTTTTTACTTGGCTTGAAACACAGTTGTTGCTACATCCAAGTACTATATCATAGATTGTTATTTCACAAGCTGTCATTAAGGTAGCTTGCCTTATTCTCACCAAACAATTAGTCTGCAAACAGTAATGGTTTGTTCCAAATACCCTCAAAGACTACAAGACCTCTAGCATTTTTCAGGTAACAACTTCTCATCTGAAGTATGAACGTGCACTGTTTTTTAATAATAGAGAATTAGGAAAAAAAAAGTATTATAGTCTACCTTTGCAAAGCAACTTAAACTGGGGCGTGGTGGCAGGAAAGAGGAGACTTATCATGGTACAAAGATGCCTGGTAACAAAGATACCTGCGAATCTGAACAGTAATATGTACGTACAGGAGTTTGGAGCTGAAAGTGTTTTTACCTGAACTGGCCAACTTTCTTTGGAGAACCAATATTTTAATTCTTATTGTCAGTTACTGTGTACATGAAAAGCAAATCCTGGCAGCGCTGTGGATTAGATATAAGAACACTATAGTTAAGCGGTTTCAAGATGAGCAGCATAAATGTTGTTTATTCTGTTTGAAGTCAGTAAGAATACTTCAGTCAGAAGGCGCTTGACCTACATTCGGTGGTCTTTTTGCACCCTTTGCCTGATGATTCTCGGTTATCACCAACTCATACCGCACAAGGAAAGGATGAACAGTTCCAATTAGATCAGATGTTTTGTACCCATCCTTAAGCAAATGCATCAATAAAACTTGACGTGAACAATCAGCTCTTTGCCCTTCTGCGTTAAGGTTTCTCCTAGGCTGAAGTCAACAAACTCTGCTGCATTTTGCAGCTCTTCTCTGACATGAACAAACATTTCCTTAAAAAGGTGCTTCAGTAATTGCGCACTTCATTATTCAAGATTTAATTTGGATCAACTGACTCATTTTTACTTGTAGTCTAACCAGATCTTCATTGCCATAAAAAATCAAGCCTAACAATCAGTCTTCGCTCTGATCTTCCCAGCTTCTGTGCTTACTTACTCATTCCCCCTGAAGTGCGTCCATACAACCTTCCTCATCCTGGTCCTTTTACGTTTGCAGATGGCATTCATGATATTTACATGTGTTTGCATGTCAGGAATCTCTGCTTGGCACAGCACAGCATGAAGGTGCCTGTTAATAATTCTACCAAGGAAGATGGGAATAGATGCTGTCAGCGCCAGTCTGGAGTAATCTGCACCTTTGAAAATGAAACCGTTTATATATAGATACATAAATATAGACTGAAGAATCTAAATTTAATTCTTAGGTTGAAAATGTTGACCTCAATGAACAGACCCCTCTGGCGAAAGCTGCAGAGGAATGGTATTATCAAACAGTTGAAGAGGATGATCTGAACTCTTTGCTGCATTCATCTCCTGGTACAACTCTGTGGCCCTTAAGCAAACACTTCCTTGAAAACTACCTTGATCTCAGCTAGCACACAGGATTCGCATTTTAACGTAACTGGCATTAAACCAAAATGCAGCCCCTGAGCAATAAACAAAACTATTTTTATAACTGAGGAACTATAAGACATACTGTCACCAGGACCATATAGCTGCGCTTTGGGAAATTCATGCACAGGAGCGTGCAAAGGGCTCAGAACAGATGAGATGTCACGTACAGAAACACAGGCACACAGACACATATATATATGTGTATACATAAGTAGACAGTCTTCCTGTCTCAAAGAGCTTATAGTGTAATCACAGACAAGACGTAACATCAGAAAACCACAAAAAGAGGAAGCAGAGGGAAGGAGGAAGAATGGAAAATAGTCACCCTAATGCTAATGTATTTACGGCTTCAGCTGAGATTTCACACTATATGTTATTCAAAAACATACTCATTAGTGACTTCAAAGCACACGGAAGTCAACATAAAGGCTCCTATTTGTCTGCCATAGACATTGAAGCAGGTCTTTGAGAACACATGGCTACCTGCTTTGTGTCAGATGATGTTAACCAATGCAAAATGTCACTCACCGAAACAAACAATCCGCATGAATAGCTTTTCTGTTTCTTCCATATTTTGCTGTCAGCTTGTCATACGCAAATTGCTTCACAATAATAAACAGACCATGGCAGGTTTGATTAATATCAGTTTTTATTACAGCAGTTGCAACTATTAATTATCTGGCTAATGATAAGATGTGATGTGGTTCTTATCTAATAGCCAAGGGTATCAAGTTCATTAAATTTTATCAAATATAAAACTAAAAAAATTGGATGTTGCAACTTTTCTAGAAGTCTCATAAGAGCAAAATTCTCCAGCATGCACATTCACATGACTTTTTTTTCCTGTTGTGGTATAAAACTCAAGATGCATTAAACAAGAAGAGCAAATGAAAATTAGTTGGAAGAGTATTTCAAGTTGCTCCCATCTTAAAATTATTTGTTCTTCCCAAAAAAAATATTTAGTAGCTTCCTTAGTGGGTGTTTTCTGTTATGATTTAAAATTATATCTCATAAACCCCTTGAAGAATTATCCTAAAAATACAGGGTGAAACACAGGCCTATTGAAGTCAATGCCAAAACTCCCATTGACTGCAGCAGAGCCAGGATTCCACCCACATTAAGATTCAAAACAAGAAATTACAAAATGTCCTTTTTTGTAAATGTTTAATATCATTGTTCAATGCCCAGTTCTTCAGTGTTTTTAGTCTTCACTTTTACCTTGTCTTTGAATGAGGTTTTAAATCCTAACTCAGCTTACAAATGACCTTTGAGTGTGCTTTTCATGCATTTATGCTCGTATTTATAAAAATATTCACCGTGTGCTTACACAATATGTAGAAAGAAATACAGTATGTGCACTTATTTCTTGCCTTTGTGTATCCAAACATTTTGCTGCTACAATTTGCATGTATATTAAAAAGCTTGATTAAGGCAACCGAAAAAATCTACTTGTAAATGACTTCAGCGATAACTGTTTGCCTTAGAGAAAAAGCACAATTTCTGTAACACAAGATAAGAGTCTTTCTTAAATGTACTACATCTTGAATCTTAAGTGCTTGGCATCCAGATGACATTTTAAGAATTAAATGTTAATATCCAGGAAATAATAAAGTTGCTATAATTAATACACAGAAATCTTGCTTGTGAAGCTCATGGGACTAGTACATATGCAGCGTAACCTAATCAAGGCTAAAAAGCAAGGAAATGAAACCATAAGCTACATGAAAGCATGCAGATTCTACTTTTCCTTTCAAAACTTGCTTACTACTGTCAGAGCACTAGATGCTACACTCCTAAGGCAGCTTCCTTAAGAGCACCAAACTCCTGCCACCCATTTAACCACTTTTCCCAAATAGTCATTTAACCAGACTTTGCTCTCAAAATGTAAAAGCCACGGGATGAATATAGGGAGTGACCCGCGTTGAGAGACAGTCACCTGGCAAACACAAAACCAGACCAGGAGGGAGAAGAAATCTCGCACGAACACAGTGGATGTGTGAGCATGGCAGGATAGGTGCATCCGTCTCCAGCACTGCTCCACGCAGAGCTGTCCAGGCAGCCTGAGCCAGTCGGTGCCTCCTTCCAGAGAGGTTCAGATTCGAGGGTCTGATCTCCGTTAATGAGAAATAAATAACTGAGGTTGCCATACAATTCAGTTCCGTCTGCAAAAGTTTTAATGAGATTAAGAATTGCAATGAAAATGTATAATTAATTTGCCATTTTCATTCTAGCTCTTTGTATTTGCTTGCCAGATGAAAATGATAATAGGATGATATGGTCTCTCAAGCAAGAACCTAACTGCCTCTAGCTTCAGGGTATTAGATGACTTGTTCTCACAAAAGGAGATATTAATAGTACTCATTAGCAACAGACTGACTTTCTCTCTACTGGCTTATAATAACTCAGAAAGGCAAGAGTCTATTACTGGGGCCTGGGCAGTGCTTATTCAGCACACTCAGAACACGTGTCAGTGAGTCTGAGTTTTTCAGGCAGAAAAAGGAACCTTTTACCCTGAAGAGCTCTGACGCGGTCCTGGGTGGCTGGGAAAGCATGACAGACAAGTGAAGCAGCTCGTCAGCATCTTCAGCGGGACGCTCGTCAGAGTGAAAATTACTTGATGACACCCAGGAGTGCATAGCCTGCCGCTGGTCTAAATTTTGCAAGAAACAAAGGCAGGATAACTGCTTTCAGTTCTAGGTGGCATCGTGTTCTGAGTTAACATAAGACCTGAATTCTGCACCTGACCAACCTTCGCTCTTGCAGATGCAGTGAAGAAGGCGGTGACTTTCTAGAGAGCTGTAAAAGCTCTCTACTCTTTGCAGCCGTCTCACCCACAATGTCCCATACTGTCTTTCTCTGGTCAATTATGAGAATCACCGTTGCTCTGTGTCCCCAAGCTGAGAAAGAGGCAGCAGCACATTCCTCGCAGAAGCCTCACAGGACTAGAAATAACTTGCTCCTGTGACCTCTCAGAGCCAAGCCTGCTGATTTTTTCGAAGGTGGAGCAGACCTCTTATTAGTTCTGGCATTTCCTCCATGTAGACCTGTAATCACAACTTCCTTGTTTCAGACTGACAGTGTTGTTTCTGACCTATAAACTCCTGAAAGGCTTGACAAGTGTTTACCTCGAGGATTACCTCTTTCACTGCTCTGTGCTGCTGCAGCTGAGAAAAGGCAGCTGAACCAATACTCCCAGAAGACAAGAAGCTGTTGGTGTACCATGGAGATGAAACAAGTTTGGTTGGATATCTGGAGGATAAAGGTTATTACTTTGCTGTTAATGTGAGCTGGACTGTACTTTTAAGGATCTGTACAGGGTACCTGAACCCCATTACAATGAAGCGATACATTTATGATACCACTGTTGGACTCATTAGCTCCAGTGCAATGCAGAATGAGGAGCACGGAAAATGAGCGGCAAAATGGTACGGACCCCATGTGCTGTTAACTCATCAGGGGAACATCACAGAGCCTTCCAGTAGGATTCACACAACGCTTGGTCCCTGCTGCTGCTCTCTCCCAGGAGCAAAGTATTACCCCCTTTTATGCAACCAGGCATTTCCAACTCTGCACCTACAGGCTGGGAGTTGCTTAGTTTCTTGCTGACCCACAAATGTTTTTGAGGGTCCTTCATACCTGTAGCAGTTGGACAACCCTGGCTCAACTGTGCCCAGAAGAAAGCATCACCAAGACTGTCTCAGTCCCTCTTTCCTCCTTGGGTGCTTCCCTTTTCTTCTCTGGATATCTGGTCACATGAAACCATGGTAGCCAGCATGAAGGCAGCTACAGGTACATGTATGATAGTTTTAGCCTCTCTCTCTGTAGGAGACAATTTAACTCGCTCCTCTCTGCTGGGGATAGTCTAGATCCTTTCCCCAGAAATATGTGAAACAGCTGTTGTGGAGCTTGCACTGGCACTTCCAGTAGTGTGTGGAGAATCTCACAGGTATTTCAAGCATCCCTACACTCACTAGTCTGTAGGCACGTAAGATCCTACAGGCCCTGTCATGGTGAGATAGTACCTTCTCTCATTTAGATATAGGATAGCCATAGCTCTGCTTATGTAGCCATTTGAAATTGTTTAAAGGATTAATTGATAAGAATATGCTTTCATGTCAAAGCTGTGATTGCTCCTTCTCAGCACATGTAATGAGACTGTCAAGAAAAACAGGGTGTAGTAAAGGATTGTTCCAGGTAAAGCTGTGAGGACTGGATGGTATCTAGTGATGGGACTGCTGCACAGGGATATAAAAGCAGCACACAGATACGCTAACTTTAGTCTAACGAGGTTCACCACTCCTCCGGGACTGGTTCAGGGCACTTAAAGTTAGGCTTCTGCTCTGCTTTATCTACGAAGGCAGACTGTCAAAACTGTCCTCCCCATTCTGAAGTCCACCTTTGGAAGCACAAGTGCTTACAACCATAGTCCCACCACCGGGGGACAGAGAAGACTATTGCCCTTCCTTCTTCTGTCACCACCCAGCTGAGCTGCCTGCCTGCCAGGGACTCTGCACAATACACATAAACTGAGGAGGGGACGCACAGAGGATAACTCTCAGAGGCTAAATCTCAGGTAAACATACCAGAGCTGCTCATTAGCTCAGGCAAAGCTAGCAATGTAGCTGTGGCAACAGAGAATTGGGGCAAGGTGCAAAGGCTGATTAAAAAGCTGACAAAATACTTGGGTAGTTAGCTCATGCTGTGTTATGTGCTATAAGGGTATGGTTGCTATCAGTACCTGGGGGGAAGGAGGCACAGATCGAAGCTGACAGAGGGACATCTGCACAAGATGAAGTCATTGCATGAAGCTACACAAGGCAACAAGCTCCCAGTCAGAGATGCGTGGTGGGGATGGAGCAGCTCAGTTACCAGAAGACGCTACTTTTACCTTATACACTGTACACACAGAAGTCCTCCATACTCAGCAGAAGAATATCTAAGAGAGACCAATATTGTACAAGTGCTTGCATGTTAAACCTATTTGTGTCCTTCTACTAGGGACTTTATTCCACTAGACTTTTCCTCTGGGCTTTCTGGAAGGTCAGAAAAGGTAAGCGTACTTCTCAGTCCTCATTTTGTCTGCCAATATTACTCACAGGGGGTCAGAAACCCCCTTACATCATCTTAAACGCTTGTTGCCTTCAAAGGAATGCTCCTGTGTCTAAGGAAAGCTCAGCTGTGTAGACCATGACCAGACTGATTGTGTTTCACAACACAGAGTTCAAGTTGGAGGGGAAACAAAGCAAAGTGCATGTGCTCCCGTCCTACCCACTGCCTCTGACAGAGATGGTATTTCAGAAACAGGGTAAAAATACAAACATTTTCAAACAGTGGTAAGTGCAGTTGGACTTTAAACCTGTATTCTGGCATCTACAGTGCATAATTAGCTTTAATATCAGAGCTGGTGAGGAGTTATAGCCCCTGTTAAGAGACAGGCCCCAAGACTGTTAAGGGAGCTGGGGCTATCTGTAAATCAAGACAGTGGCCTCAGGCCTACATTTGTAATAAAAAGTTTTTACAGCACCAAAGCCCAGATCTGCAAAGACATTCAGATGCTAAATTCCCATTGACCTCTCTTTAAGGTTTCAGGCTTCAAATTTCAGCAATTTGGAACCAAGTACATAAACATGTTCCTCAGGTCTCTCTAAAATCAACATTAACCTTCCATTTGGTTCCAGCTTATATCAAACAGTGATGACAGAATTCAAGGCAGAGTATTTGACAGGTAATAATAATATCGTGTCCGCTTTGTGTTTCTGGATGAAAATCCAACAAGAACAACTAGCATCAAATTCTTTTGCTGTATTGTAGTCTTTGATCATACTCCTATGACTGCTGAAACAAATTGCACCTACAAATGCTAAAGCCATATGTGAACTACATGAGACAAGCAAATTTAAATTGGAATTGCATTTACAGAAATACATTAATAGAAAAATAGATATTGGAGCTACAGAATGAAGAAAGTATTCAACTCTATCTGCTTTTCAAAATAGTGTCTAATTTGAATAAGTTTTTATCTGTCCTTGTTTTCCTCAGTATGCTGGATCCAGGATGCCCTAAGAATCACAATTCCATAGCATGGAAATGTTGAAAAGTCCAAAAAGCTTAAAAAATAATTTGTTTTGATAACTTGTAAAAATTAACAGTAAATGTACATTATATTAAAAAAAAACCCCAACCAAAACCCAAGTGGTATAATGCTTTGAACAATAAGTTGTATGTATTTAATGTTATAAATAATTTATAACTTGTTTTTTAAAGGGATTTCAAAATCAGTGGGGCTATTTCATTTTAAAAGATTGTAGAGATATAATGGCGAAGAGTACCTCAGAACCTAAAATGTCTTGTTATGCTGATCTTGTCAGTTCATATACACTGATCATGTGGATACGTATAATATTACGTGTAATGGAGAATGAGAAATTTGCTGAAATCCATGCTTGAGGAGGGAGGCAATACCAATTTTCAAGAAGCGCCTGCTAAATGCTGAGTACAAATGTCTGAAATACTATTTTAAAAGGAAGAAAGGTTATTAAATTAAAAAAAAAAAAATCTCAATTCCTGACTGAACCAAAACTATAGTCTTTAAGTGGAAGATCACCCAAAACTTTTTGCTTGCCCACTGGCCAATGAGTTGTCCATTAATATTTTTGGCATTAAGTAGTTTAAATTAAAACCACAGTGCTCTATTTCATCACAATTTTTTTGATACCCAATGCCAGACACCATAAGGTTTGAATGACAGAGCCACATCGCAGTTTTTAATTCCAAGTGTAACCTGCGGAGAGGCGCGAGTGTGTGAGCAAGAGCATTCCAACTGTGTCTAGAGTATCTGGATTGCCAGACTTCAAATCCCCAGTAAACAGCCTGTTGCAAACCTAAAAATAGCTGGACATGTGCAGGACCTGATGCAGCAGCTTTTAGAAGGAAGATTCCCAAGCAGGGGGACAAACAGAAGGCATTCGGAGTTCAGTGAGTTATTATAGCTGATTTTCATTTTACATTTTTCTTCATTGCTGTCTACCTCGTTATCACGCTATAAACACTACTCTGAGTCAGGACATCATAATTTAGATACTTAGAGGACTCTGGAACATATTTTTTTCAGCCTTTTCCAGCCACATGGTCAAATTTAATATAAATTGGTTTTTTTGCTACCTAAATATTAGCAAAACTGTCATTATAGAGAAGGTCTCCATGTCTGGACCTTGCTTTTTGGCAGCCGAACTCCAGTTATTTCAGGAATAGAAGGATTTGGTATTTTTCCCCTCACTCTTGTGAACTGGTCTCTTGGCATCTAAGAATACCTCAGTTTCAGAGTCTCCAGAAGTCACTCCCCAAATTTTGAAGAATTCTCTTAGCATATATGGAATTAATTTATGCTATTGACATGTTTTGGCTTGCATGAAAGTCTTCCAGAAAAAAGCAAATTGCCACAGGCCATCTTAAATATTCCCTTGCAACAGCTGGCCTAACTGTATGGCATACGTGGCTTCCATCAGACTTGGAAATAAAACGAGTATACTTTAGTCATGATCTGGCATACAAGGGAAACGTTGAGAGCACTGCTAGCAGTATCTGCAAAGTGTGTACACCTTTAAGCACCCGTCTATGAAATGTCGGAGGCCTCCTCAAGAAATGCTTTTCCATAGCACTACACTTCCTCAGTAAAGGTCTCAGTATCAGTACGTCTTTCCCCTCAGTGCTGCAACACAATGTGATAATTAGCACAAACTGATAAAAAGCGGGATAGCAAAATACTCACTCACTGGCCCGGGAGCCAAGTGCAAACAATTACAGCTCTGTCAAACTTACATGCATTTATCCTTTATCAAGTAAGTGCATTTGAAATATGATTTATATATAAAGCTCATGGTGTTCTTTTCTGACTATTGCTTTGCTGGAATTGCAGTGTAAACATGTTATATAAAATGTTTTGAAGTCTTAAAATAAAGAAGGCCTGGCACTTGTTATGTATGCCGAGGATTTATATTGCAAATATACATGCGTGCTGAAATAGTCATATTTCAGCATCTTATAGCGCCTTACATATGTAGTTCATCCTTTCCAAAGAATTTCATTGCACGGATGTTTTGAGCACTGCTCTATTTATATTCATCCTGCAGCAAAGTACATTCAGAAACTACTTCCATGACTTCAGTACCTATTTTGAAAGAACTCTGTTCTGGTGCATTTATGTCTTACATACATACTTAAATCCAATATAATGACTGTGGGTAGTTACCGTAAGGGTGTGTATACCAGAGACATTATCCATAACATAGACGGACTCCATCAGTCATTTCACCCCACACAGAGCCAGAGGAGATTTACTATTACTGTATGATACAGACATTAAAGGATCATCTGTCAGTATATGTCATAGAAATTTTAGTATGTTCAGCTGTGAATAACAAGCATAAAAGTTCACACTGAATTTTCAAACATGCAAAATCTCAAACCAAAGCAGAAGCAATATTCTTTTGTTTTATTTTTTGCAGGGGAAAGTAGTTCCTCTTTGCACTGAAGGAAATCAAGGTGCTACAAACAGCATAACCTACATTTTCACAATGGCTCATTCCGACATGATAATCCATTTTTAACATTTACATATGTGAATATTTTTTTCTTTTAAGTTTATGTAACTGTAAATACAATGGACAAATTTCAGTACCCTTTGATACCATCATTTCTTCTTTGTAAGTCACGAATACTCCATTTTTCTATTTTGAATTGAAATGTGGCCTGAAGCATGAAATTAGTATCACTGCTCAGGGTGGGTCAAACCCAAAGATTCAAATCTGGGCTCATTTGAAACTTACAGGAACTTCAATGGATTCCAAAACCAAACTGGGGTCAAAAGCCAAGCTCCCATTCAGATGGATATCAAATCTCATCAGAACGATTAATATCTCCTAACTTCTCATTAGCTTTTCCACGATGCCTGTACTTGAAACTTCGCCATAATTGGGTTAAGAACCTAATCTATCCCATATGGATTTGAGAATAATGTTGTGGGTTGTTTTGTGTTTTTTTCCACTCATCTGCTTTACTGAGGGAAAGTACAGGAAAGAAGCACACTACGAAGTTAAAGTGTAGTAAAGCTTAGGATGTGATTCAAGGAAGTCATCATGAAAGTAAATACAGGGAAGTTGTGAAATATGGCACAGAACTGTGCTATTAATTAGCAAATAGCACTTTCTTCAACAACTAAAAAAATAATGAGCAAATGGAATGTCTCCTCCCTTTTTCCTCCCTGTATATATCTCTGCCTTCTAGCAAATTGCCGTCTGACATTCAAACCATGCTACGCCTGGAATTACATAGTGCCCATACTGAACATATATTCCATGCACTGACAGACACGAGCGACACAGGAGACACAGCACCCGCAGGGGCAGGGGAGTCCAGAAGGAGGGGGGAAACAGACCTTCTCTCGAGTGACTCTGGGACAGACCGAAAAACAAGCAGCTATAGCCATTCGCCTAGGAGGCTGTTCTAGCAGGATTTTGAGGACTGCCTAGGCACCTGGGACCCAGCGCAAGCTTGCCACCTAGGCCCACTCCCAGCTGAGGCACCTACATATTCTTGAGAACTTCTGCCAGGAACTGCATTGCAGAACGGTGTCGGACCCAGGTCTTGCAAAGGCTTTGGCTAGCACCCTAACCGCCAGAAAATCTTTCCTCTTGTTGTTCTTTATCATTCAAATGCCGAAGAATGGTCTTGCGGTTTAGCCCCAATTGGGATGAGAAAACATGGAGCCAAGCACCCCAGGCATAGGCAGGTGCAACATGAATTGTAATCGGTTGGAGGCACACCCACCTTAAATCAAAGGTACATTTGCTTCCTGGCTCCTGTTCCTGGCTTGGACCCTGCACAAGTCACTTGAACTGTTGGTGCTTCTGTTTCCTCACCTGTAATTTTAGGATAAGGAAACTGGCCTGCCTCCCAAGGCTACTGTGAAGTTCCACCAACGCAGACTTGTAAAGGACAGTGAGATGGCTGGTCGGGAAGCTGTATATAAATGCGCCATACAGTTATCATCAACGTTTCTCACAGAGGACTCAGATACATAAATATACACACACAATCATTTAGTTTTATTGGTTCATTATGTGCCAGTGAACTAATTGCAGATTACTGTGTCATTAGTCTTAAATAATACTCTTTTCAGAGTTACTGAGTTGCTCAGTCAAGCGTCAAAGCCTGGCTGAATATCTTTAAATAATTTGGGTCATTTTCTCCTTCATATAAATGAGTGGCTGTGGTTTTACACAGCTGAGAATCCAGCTCCCGAATTTTTGTTAGGTAAGGTTTCAATCACTGCCATCAGCCAGTACAAAATGTTCTAAACCGGTTGAAAAATTCATGAAAATGAATAACCTGGACTGTTAGCCATATCCCTTCTTCCGCTCCGGAGCTGCCCATGTGGCATTCCTGGAGGGAGGCTGGGCGGCTGGAAGGGTAAGTACGCTGTGGTTAATTGGTAGGTCTGCAGCCTGGCTCCCCTCCCACTGGCAGCTCTCAGGCATTCCCGTGCAGCCCCGACTGCTGCTGCATCACTGGTGGCATCAGCCCAGCTTTAGATGGGGCTGTGTAGTTTGTTGTTGTTTTGCCGCGCAGCCAGCATATTCCTGAGAAGCTCAATCAGGAGGAAAGTGGGAAATGTTAGTAGTGTACAAGTCAGCCAGTTCTCCAGAAAAGGCATTTCTTTCTCTTGCCAAAAGTCAAAGTCTACTATATACAAAGGAGGCATTATAGCTTCTTATAAAAAGGTCACAAGAATCTTTTGTAATGGAAAGTGGAGTACAGCCTAAATATAGGATCTCTCCCAGAATTCCTATAGCATGTAGATTAAATTCTGTTTATTAGTAATGTGTGGGTTGCTGCTACGCTGTGCCGTACAAAACTCGGCAGTTGAAAGAGAATAAACCCAATCTATTCTGTGTGTAGCTATGTAACTGGAAGGAGATGTCGTTATACATATTTTAAAGCAGAGGAATTTTAATTCATCTGCAGAATATTCCAAGATGAGTCACTGACCTCTCAGCCTCTTATGGAAAATGTGTGTGTCTTGTTTGTCTTCCTTCTTTCATCAGAAGTGTAACCTGTGGCACAAGTGGAAATAATTGTATGTGAGCTTTTAACATATATCATAAAAATCCATATTGTGAGGAGTTCCTGGACAACACATACCATCATGTAAAAATTCCTGAGTATAGAATTACATCACAAGCCATTACTGTGTCAAAATATGTAAAGATTAGCTCTTAATGGCCCCTGGATCAATAATGAACATTTGAAATGTCCCTGAATACATATTCATAACATACAGTTTTGCAGGCTTGACAGAGTTCTTACCCAAAGGTGATGGAAGCTGATTAATTAAAATTAACTATAATCCTGTTTAGAAAGCAGCAGTCGTTCAATAATACATCATATGCTGCCCAGGGAAATGGGAGTGGGGATTTCTCTCCGATCTGTCTTTTGTTGTAATGTTCCTGAAAGCTTCTCAAATCCCAATCCTATGTGGTTGCCACTAAGAAAACCTCATGCTAGAAAAGTACCCTCAAGTCAACTTATCCACTTAGCCAGTGGTTAAAAAAAAAAGTATTTGAAAAAAATGATGGAATTTCCAAACCTTATCTTGGCCCCGCTTAATCTAAAAAACCTGCTTGGCCTTTCAAGTATTGTTGAAAACCTGGCAGGCATCACAAAGAGCAAAGCAGTACATATTAGCTGTGCTGTTAGACATTCACTTCTAGGAAGCTCTGTCCTTTTGACATTACAGATCTTGAAATGGGGAATTACTGGCAATTTTAACATCAGAAAACTGAGCCAGTGTTTTCCATGGAATAGCTTTTCCCCTTTCTGGCTATACTTCTAACTACTCAGAAACAAAACAGTCCTTATCTACCAGTACATTTCCTATTCTGCTCTCAATCATTATTCCAGTAACATCCCCACTCAAAAAGTGTGCAGGTTATTATTAATAAAGATCATTAGAAGAAAAGCAGCTTTTGCTATCTGATTTTTTTAGTGGCAAAGAAACAATCATTAACCTTTATAGTTTCAGCTCATATTACTGCTTACGTGAGATAGGGCAGCAATCACTTCTGCTGCGAACACGGCAAAGCATTTGCAGAAGGCATGTGTCTTTTATTCTTTACATATATATTTATACACACACATATGTATGCACATGCACATTTGAGTTATATCAAATCTGTGAGGGAAAAACTGAACAACGAAAAAATCAAAATAGATTTTCAAAGCATATATTTGTAAATTGCTATACTAGCCATGCTACACAGAAGACTATAGAAAAGTCATACTAAAAAAGATATTAATGTGAAGACCATGTTCTGGATGCCAGCCATGAAACCCCACTGTATGTTCATCCTGCGTTGCTTGAAGCAGTGCACAGTTGGGATACCAGTGATCCTGACATTATCTGACTTACACCAGGAAAAGAAACAAATAATGTCACTGACAACTGAAGAGGCATTTTTTAGAAAAATATATGGTTGCTGGAGGCCATGATTCTGGTGGGGTGAGATTCCTCTCCTTATTTTTGCCATCTAAAAGTGAATTGTCTTATCTAAACTTGTCACCTCGATTCTCTCTGGGGAAGTCAATGGGGAAGTGGCAATTCATCTTATTCTACTATAATTGCCTAAGATAGGTAGATGAGCTGCCCTTTGTAGGCATCTCATTCTTTTCATTGACTGCAGAGAGCCAAGATAAATTATTTAGATTTGGTCTTTAATTTTTAGGTGATTAATGGTCAGTGAGACAAATACCACCTGGCTCCCATGGGAGAAGAGACAAATCTCTCACTGCAAGGCCAGTGGAAGGAACGAGCGATGCAGGACCGGGAGGCTGCAGTCCAGAATGCGGCTTCCTTGCACCGAATCATCAAGTCTGGAGGGAACGAAAATCTCTGAAGTGAAGGGCATGCCTTTATTCAATAGTTAGGGAGAAAGATTTGGGTTTCCCATGCCATCACTCCCTTTGAATCCCTCTTTGCTTCTGTTTCTAGTGACAAAGACTGGCTCTTCAAAGAAAAGGATTAGACTTCCCTTTTTAATAGATCTAACAGCTGGTCTCACAGTGCTGCTAAGTCATAGGCACTATAGATCTGTTTCCAAAAGCATTTTCTGCAAGAGACACTGGTCTTCTGGAGAGTCTTAACGGGTAGGTGATGTGGAGGGGAGATATCCACTAATGATCAATAATTTATTAGTTATTTAGCCCCCCTATGCAAAGTCTCTCTTTGGTCCTGCGTCCTTTGAACTGCCAGTTGATGCTGACCAAGAGCAATTTGTGCAGAGGTGAGTGAGCACTTGGTGGAGATAGCTGACCTTTGCACAGGCAGACAAGGCAGTGGGAGATCACTTACTCTCTCTGACCACTCCATCACACCTCAGGAGAGGGATTCAACAGGGCCATGGGGAGGCCTGAAGAGGCTCTGGCATCACTTGTAACTCCAGCAAACCCAAATCGAGCTACTCTGGCTACCTAGACAGGCTTCCAGGTGAAGCTTATCCAACTCCCTAAGACTTTCCTATGACACTACCAGACCATTGTCTGGAGACAAGCATGGCATCACAGACTGCACACAGGCCTGAAGGAGGAACGCATGCACGCTAATTTGTTTTACGGCAGATTAATTAACAGAACAACCACAGTGTGCAGGGCTGAGCGCTGATCTAATCAGCTTGGTGTGCATGTTTTATTCTACCACCCTCCATCGAATTAATTCCCTCTAAAACAGGTGTCAAAATGAATAACTGAAAGGGGTAACTCCATTGTGATGGTTAGCTAAAAGATTTAAATAATGTGAGTAATCCAATCAGAAATAATTGGTGACATTTTCTTTGGCAAAACTCTCAAAAATACAACTAGCAGGAAGCAGCATAAGTTGAAATAATAGGCTAGTTTCTCTTTGTGGCACCCTCCCAATTCCATTTCAAAATGTTGACCCTGTTGATGAGACAGTTGTGGAAATTTTGCCACTTTGTTGCGCTTAATGAAGAATTGATGATGGACACAACCACCTTTTTTACACATTCCTGTTTCACTCCTGTTTATGGCAAATGCTCAGCCTGCTGTTTCCTACACTCAGGAGGAGTCAGACAAAGGAGAGCAGGTCTGCACCCTGTCCTGAGCCTCTTTTGCCAGCCATCTCCTGGTGCTGCTTCTGGCAGCTTTTCTGGTTTTCTGTATCTCCTCTGTCTCTCTGTGGTATGTCTCACACTCATGCACAGATGCGGTACGCTAATCCCTTTGCCCCTGAGGCATGTCTTCATGATACAAGACAGCAAAGGCCAGCCATATACCCCATGCTTGCTCTGAGCTACAGAGAGCAGCAGAAGGATGTTAACCTGGCTGCACTGCTTAAAACCTGGGTAAGTATCTGTATCGTGCAGTACGTTGTGCACTGCAGACATACTCAGCTAAGCTTTCCATCATACACTAGTGACTTGGAAATGGACTTATTTTGGCTGAAGAGCTTTGCTGTTTCAGCTATGCCTTCCATAAAGAAGCTCAACTGCATCTTAAAATTATCCTGAGTCAAAAAGAACTGTGATACTAAATAATGTCAGTGAGGGTTAGCTTACTAAATAAAAATTTATTGTAGTACATTGATAGAGTCCCTGACCCAATCGAGGTATCACTTATAAATCTCTAGTCTTCAAAGCAATTAAAAAAATAAATACCGTAAAAATCTGCTGCAATCAACTGCAATTTGTACTAAATTCTTGACTATCTTTGTTTATGCAAAAAAGTAGAAAGAATTGTTTTTGATATCTTAATCTCTGTTTTATATCAGCTTTCTGTTTCTGGAATGTAAAGCAAAGATATTAAGTATCCCATAAATCTATAACCAAGCTACTGGGAAAGAATCCATGAAAAGCAAATGCTGTAAGAAATACAAAAGCTGGTTTCTCTGTCTAGTTAAGAAATTTCTAGTCACATCAAAATAGTTTGTCCTAAACAAAGCAGTACTTGCTTGCCATTAATCAATTGTACGCCAAAGGAGTTCAGATTTTTGCCTCGGAAACATGTACACTTGTGGCATGCAAAGCTGCAGGTAGCTGCTTTAATTGGTTTTCCTTTTGAACAAGACACTTATTCCATGGGACAGGAAAAATGCATTTGTCTTAAGCATATAATAATAAATTATTTAAATAATAAATAAAACAAAGGCTAATTAAAAAAGTGCTGAGAAAAGTTGTGCACTCCAAGCACTCTTGAATTGTTTTGAATGACTGTGAAAAAACTTCAGTTATTAGTAATGCAGGCCTAGTGTATCTCATTGACTTCAGTAGTAATTGATTTTGGTTCTTGAAGAGGGTATATGTACATGCAGAGATATTGAAATGATACAGCTTATAAGATTAAAAGCTTAAAAGATTAAAAAACCAAACAAACCTTAAACTGTACCCTCCACATAGTCTCCCCTTGCAAGGAAGAGCTTGAGCATTACGCAGCAGTGCAGGACACTGCATGCTAACTGAAGAAGGGCTCAAGTGAGGGAAATAATTTTCAGAAAAGGAGTGGGACTCACCAGAGCAATCCACACTCAGACTTGGTTTTGCCCTGTTAGGACAAATGTAGTCTTTCCCAAGTGCGATACTTAAAATGAATAAAGTATTCTTTCTTTTCACCTTCTCTTCTGTTTATTTTTTGCTACCTTCTTCCCCAATGAATTGCACAATGCCTGTACTTACCAAATAAAAAACCATGGTATTTTCCAGCAGTATCCAAAGGACCCTTCTCCTGTCTGTCATCATGAATGGCTACCCTGCTCTTTACAATTTTCTTCCAGAATCTTTTTTTTGTTGGCCACTGTCTGTGACAGGATACTGTGCTAGAAGGATCTATGGTCATATTCAGTGTGGTTGTCCTTGTACTATGTTCTTACGAGAGATGCACAGAGCTTTCATACATTGATCTTGTGCAAGTGAGTAAGGCTGTATCCCACAAGTATGGAAGTGACAAATTGGACATGTCTTAATCCATGTTGTTAAAAGTGATTTTTTTTTAATTGAAGTGGGTGGTGGTCAATTTCTAAAGCTGAGCTTTCAATAGAACATCCATCGTAGCCATTACTATAAATAAGTTAATTGTGTTTACAAGCTATTGGCAAACACATTTTGGAGTTCAAAATATAACAAAGACGATCAGAAATTGGTAGCAATTTCATTTGAGCAGGATAAATGAAGATGAAAAGTATATGTTCATTGCTTAAGAGAAATTGAAGTAATGAAAATTCTAAGTAATATAAAGGGTTGCAAGTTCCTCTTTTTAGCTGGGAATTGATAATGACACAAAGATGGAAATATATGTGTTAGCATAATATTAAGTGGAAATTGATTCTGAATACAGGGAAGGAATAATCCAAGCAAAGGACAACCTACTAGGCAGAATTCAGAAGGTAATCTATTGCCCTCAAAAGAACAAGGCCCTGAGCCTTCTAACTTCAGAGCTGGTCCTGCTTTGAGCAGGGGATTGGACCAGAGGACTTCGGACGGTCAAGTCTTGCCCAAATTATCGTGTAATTTTATGTTCCTATGTCTCTCTCACCTAATAATAGGAAGAGGCAAGGAATTGTGAGTAAGGAGAGTGAAATCTCTGTCTTCTCCATTAGGGACTGAGAAGAAAGCAGCAGCCCATATAGTATTCATAAGGGGACATGATGCTACCCAACACATCTGAGGATGTGTATTGGTTGAGGTTTGACTATGGCCTGGGCAAAAGAATGAACAACAAGCAGCAAGCTGCTCTACTCCATCAGGGTTGAGGTATTTTCCACGTCTGTACATAGCTGCAGAACTTTGAAGTAAGCAGAAATTTGAAGGTCACAATCCCTGACCAAAGGGATCTGTGAAGCTTTGGCATACCTGTAAATGGGAAGATGCTGAGTGTAGGCTTTTAAGATGGTAATTTTCAGGATTCAAATACAAGGATCACACTTTCTCTTGAAACATGGCAGCAACTGGTGGTAGTGGTGATGTTGGTGCTGCAATTACTCTTTTTTGTAGGAATGTTATTATTATAGCTCCTACACAAGTTCGAGGAAAACTGCTCTAACACCTGAGCTATAGGATAAAAGAAAAACTGTGTTTTTGTCGTGAGCTATATAACTACCAGTTTGGTATTCTCAGGATCTAGATGGTAAAGGGCTTGTTCAGTGGCTGAAATTAGATGTTTTGAGAACAGAGAGTGTTTTCTAGTGCCTCAGGAATTCAGAGGCAGCTACAAGCAGATAAGTGATGCAAGATGATCCAATACATAAGGCCATGGTTGCAACAATTTCTTCACAGACCACATAGGATGTTCAACATTAGGATCAATTTGACAGTAATATCTCTGTTTTTGATAAAAGAGGAAAAGGAGGCAGAGAAGATAGAATTAAACAGAACAATATTTCAGAATGGAATAATTGAAAGCTTTGAGTATTGACTTTTGGAGGGGGCTGGGGTTGTTTTTTTAGTTGAGTTTAGATTTGCATAGCCTAATTCAAACCTAAATAACCTTGAAATTTATCCTACAGAAAACCTTGTATCTTACTCTTTTAAAATATAGTGTCTATACAATTTCTGGGCAGACACAGTATTTGCTGGTGGCAGCTCTCAGTTTTGCATAACCTCTGTAATGAGCTATGAAAATTAGATAAATACCATGAACTTTGTCTTGCTAATTTTTTTTTTTCCCTAATCAAAACAGAAGATCCTGATTGTGTTTCCTCTGCTCCAAGACACACAACTTAAGAGGAGGGGGTTGTTTTTTCAAGAATATTTTTCCTTCCTTATCCCTTATATAAACTCCTTCTGGATGAAAACAATAGTCTTTCATTCCTGAAGTCAACTGTATATGGAATCTTCGAAACACTCCCCTAGCATAAAAAAAAAAAATAAACAAACTCTTCCCCTTGGTGGAAAGGTACTTATAAAATCAGGTCAAGTAGAAATATGTGACAAATGGGGTAGGCTGAAGAATACACCACCTTGGGTTTCAGCCTTTTATAGAGCACCAGCATCACTTTGTGATTTAAATGGTTAATGAAGATAATAGCTGTATGGAGCCCCTGATAAGGAGTTTGTGGAACCCTTAAAGGGAGTGAAGCAATTGCAAATAAAGGACTTGAGGAGACTTCACCTCCAGATGCTCTCTCTGCCTCCTAAGTTACAAGAAACTATCCACAGGCTGTGCATTGTTATATTAAGTATGAGGAATGCATCCTGAGTAACACCATCAGTTAAGTATCTGAAGGAACTGCTACCAAATACAAACAAAAGCATAACAATCTAATCCTAAATGTGGCAATTCACTTTATCATCCAAATAAGTTTGTTTTCTACAGGAAAAGTTTCTTTACATTGTTTGGATCTTGAAAGTCAGGCGAGTGCCTGGAAGACCATGTCCTCCAGATGGGTTTTGCAGTAAAATTTTGGGGCTATATTGCATAGATCTGCATTGCTCACCACAATATGGCAAACAGCACCAACAAGAACATGTATGTCCGGTGACACAGTGGAGCACTCGGGGGCAGTAACAGGTCAGCACCTGAAAACAGTACAGCTCTGTCAGCACAGTACAGTTAATAAGATTTATCTTTTAAGACTTGACATGGTTGCTTATTTTATTCATATAGGTGAGAGCAAAATTATTTTAATGGAAGTTACATTAAAAGAATTGAGAATCTTAGACTTTCAGATTTAAATATTCATGTGAATGTGTGGGAAAAATTATTTTTCAAGAGATCATAAACAATAAAATTAATTATTTTAATTGTTTCTTGTAAAAGAAAGCAAGCCTTCTATGCTTCTGTAGTTTGTTTGTTTTCTGCTTGGAATTTTCATAAACTCCCGAAGGTGTTTGGAGCCCCCTTGCCACATTATAGCTACAACAAAATCAACCTACACATCTCAAACTTTCTCCAAAGAAAGACACTTCTTTCCTCTGTGTCAGGAAGGAGTGGGAAGAAGGGGAGTTAACCAGATTAATGTTTGTCTAGCTAGCAGAATGCTTGTCATCGTTGATCAGGACTCTAATTTATGTGACCACATGAGAGATAGAGACTCTCAGTCAGCAACTCTCTCGCTCACTACTGGAGGAAGACTTTGGCCAAAATTCAAACCTATTATTTATTTTTGAAAATACAAATACAAGTTCCACTGGGATTTCCCTGATGAATAACAGTGTAGCCAGAGAGGGAGGTAGCACCAAACTAACATAGGTAGAAAGCCACATACCACCAGGAGAGTTACTGTAACCAGTGAAATGTCCGATGAAAACTCATAATGTAAAACAAAAAAAATCAATTATTTCTTATGTATTATGATTTAATATTATGGAACTTTGAAATTCTATAACATTTCATAATATTAAGTGAAGAAATAGATTTTCTTTCTTTGAATTGAAGGTGAGTTAAGAAAAAGAAGAACTTGCCTCAGGAAGCAAACATGAAAAGATGAAATAAAATTTGATATCAGGGCTGAAGTCCTGGGTGATAATAGACAAGGAAGGATGGATAATGGAGTCATCGAGTGTTCAGGGAAAAGAAGACTAGCAAGGCTTGAGGGGTACCTTCCCAGGTGGGAAGAATTGAAATGAAAGCTGGTGACTGGGTTTCATGGGAGAGAGCTGGAAAATGGTAGCAAGCTCTGTGAAGCATCTGGGTGTAAATACGGTGAGAATAACTGCTCAAGGAACAGAAGGGTCATGAAGATGTTGTGCCAGAAGATACGAAGCATGCAGAATGAGTTTCATCTCACCTCACTTTAAAAATCGCTTTAAAAATCGCTTTAAAACTCGCTTTAAAAATCTTTTGAGTTAGTCATTCAGATTCCCTTTATAGTCAATAAGTACTTCCAGGGAGTGAGTCACCTGACCTAAATTAGACATCTATCTTGAGATGGGATGAATCACACACTCAGAGTGTCTATTGATATCTATTGACTATAAAAGGAACCAGGACTTGCTTAGATGCAGACATCTACATTGCAGATGAATCCCATCCTTAGGCATTTTACAGAGTAACTTGATAAACACCAAGAAAATCCATTATTTTGGGTCAAGCTTCGAACACAGAATGTGGGCACAGAGAATCTTGTACCCTCCCCCCCCCAGTATATTTCCCAGATATAACTGGAAATAGGATTATTAGACTGGATTTTAGGATAATCCTTTATTGAGTTGAGAAGGGGAGGCCACAGCAAGGAATGTTGCTTCGCAGAAAACTGCTGTTAATGACAATAATTAGGCTGAATCAGAGGCTCTGCTTAAAAGACACAAGTAAGATATGTGTTGGGCAGAGGAGAGAAGGAGCAAATAGCCTCTCTTCACTTTGGAATGTGGGATGCTGCATCTAATCAGAGACTGATATCAAAGTGTTAAAACTTTATTAAAAGCAGAATCTAAACAAATGCCTTTCTCCCCTGCTCACCCTCCCAAATTCCTTAATGGAGAGTTTAAATGAAAATAAAAGTTCAAAATAAGTTCAGTCACTCTTGAGAAGCCCTTATATCTGAACATTCTGCAATGAGAGTAATTTGTTGTGTATTAACTGGAATCTTTAAGAAGCCATATTTTAGAAAGGTGTTGCTCATGCTAGCAAAATTCACCACATATTTCTAATATCCCATACTTTTAAATATCATATGTTATAATTACACTTACAGGCTATTGAATATAATCTGTGTTTTTAAATCTTCGATTGTTCTCTGCTCTGTATTCTCACCTATGCACAGTGTCCTCACTTGATTGAAGCGGATCAAAATTTTGACATTGACTTCTGTGGGGGCAGGATTTCACCCACTACGTGGGCAATGCCAAATCTGCTGCATCTACAAGAACAAGACTTCCGTCTTCACTAAGATTTTGCCCTGTGTGCAAAAGATCGAGTAGAGGTGTTGATTTTGGCTGCCTTCGTTGGGGACTGACAGTTTGGGAGTCCTGTTGGAACCTCAGGTGCTTCTATATATTTCAATAGTGGAAATAATAGTTAAATATTCAATTTTTACTTTTTGTTCAACCTTTTCTCAGATGTTGAAACACAGCTTCCCTACTTTGCATTTAGGCTGTTGCAATATGCCCTGCCTGGGTTCACCCCTCTTCTTTGTGGAGGTAGCTGTGTTTTCACAAAGCATTCAGCACTTTGTTTATGGGGTTTACTGAGCTGTAAGAATCAGTTTGTTGATCTATGCAAGGTAAACAGAGAACCAATGCAATTGTTGAAGGTATCCATGATGCAAGTTAAAATATAGATATCTAAGTCAAATACTGTTACTAAGCAGATGTTGTCCTCATAAAAAATTATAGTGTCTACAATACAATAAGGTTACATCACTGATGATGGTAACTTTGTTTTCTCTAATACTGTACAGGAATTTTTTTAACAGGATTGTGACTACATTATTGATACATCAGCAGTACAAACCCAGCCAATATGCAATAGGTTAAATGAGGTATATGGTAAAAATCACCCTTTAAAACTCCAAAACTCCAGGGAGGCTGAAACATGGAAAGCTCTACATAAAACTTGCTTGCATAATTCATGGCAAGTTTTAGTATCATCTCCATTAGAGCCAATATAAGGAATACAAAGACAATTTTAAAACAACCAGTGAAACATTTAAATGTGCTCTGAATTCAGACTTAGTGTGGAGATTCCAGTGAATCTTAGAGTGCATTTCTTAGTTTAACATTTGTTTTGCTAATTCCTCCATGTCTCCATGGATTGTATTTACTGTTCGGTTGCTAATGCATTTTAAAGCTTTAAAGCTTTTAACCTTTAATCTCCACTTATTCAAGTGAGGTTAAGTGATCTTTTTCCTTACCTTGTGTCCAAAAACAGGTCTTCAATCAAACGTTCTTCTGAAAAGACCACACTCACACTTACCTACATCCTTATAATCTTCCTTTTAAATGCAGAATCCTTTCTTAATGGTAATTCATAAGAAACATATTAAACAGCTAGCGCAGAATTCAAGAGCAAAATAAACACTGTTTTTTTCCCCTGTCCTTTCACATTTAAAGAGGGAGATACAAAGCACACTTGATGGAGACACATGAACCGGGTGCTTCACAGCAAAAATGATACTACGTTTATTTGAAGTAGTAGTGCAATACTGCTACTGTACTGTAATACATAGATTTTACTGAGATAAAAGCAGAGCTTCAGGGAAAAAACAGAAAATCAGACACTCTGTATCAAGGCGGATATGTTTTTAAACAAATCAACTTCAGAATTAGTTTTGTCAGTGTAAGAACTGAGTTATAATTAACTCAACAAAGACTTCAGGAAATAGCACTTTTTTTAAACATTCAGTCTGTTTTTCCTTTGGCATTCCTCCCTGATTCAATCCCCAACACACTAGTTGTACCTTCTGGAGGTGCCTTCATCTTTCTCTTGATGAAGAGGGAGCCTGGGAGACAAGCTCAGAGCAAATGTCCAGCCTTTAGACAAAGAAAGTTAGGAGTTCATGTTCAGCCACCTCACACTACAAGGAGAGGCACCCAAGTACTTGAAAAATCTGGGTCTAATATACCCCCTTTCAAAAATGGCAGTTTTGCACCTTTGTTCTTGCTGTGCATGGGTAAGATAGGATTCTGACAACAGCAGAAGCAAAAGGCCTGCAGAAGAGGAAATGTGTAGGCAGGAGGCTATATAGCTCCTCTGATGAGTCTCTTAGCGAAAAAAAAAATCACTTCTAGAAATGAGATTCGCAGTGTAGCTAAATCCAATTCTCATTTACTCTTTGACCTCTAGGTTGAAATTCCCAACCAAGTCCCCAGTTAGCTATTCTGAGATTTGCTAATGGGATCTAATTACACAATTTGACCATGAAATCTCTCTGCTAAAATTTTCCGTGTCCTCCAACATTTTATATTAAAACTGTATTTGAAAACTGAGATGACATGGAAGTATCAGTTCAGAGAGATGCTGACATAGTATTTTATCCTATGTGGATTACCGAACCCAGTGTCAGTCTTAAAATGAGGGCAAATAAATGAGAAATCCAGATGTACAAAACCTGAGACTTTCAATTATCAGAGACAGATCCAAAGCTGGTTGTTGTCAGTGGGAATTCTTCTGTTTTTCCCCTGCAATCTTTCAGTCAGTCTCCACACAAATCATACAGCAAAATATCCTTTCGGTATCAAAAGCTCAGGGTTGTTGCTTGCCTATTTTGTTCACATGATAAAAAGTTAGGGGAAATTTGAAACAGAACTAGTTCAGTAACCTGTGGAAAGTGGAAACGCAGTTGACTCTCAGATGATGTAACAACATAAATATCATGCTCAGTGACATTGCATACCAGCAAATACCTTTTTTCAGTGTCCAACAGTATTAAAAAAATCTTTAAAAGAATCTTGCGGCAAGTTTGTTCAAAGATAGTATTCTAGGGTGTTTCTTTTTTCGTTTTGGTTTTAATTATAGCAATTGCCGTAATAAAAGGTTCTGAGGTAAGGACTTGTGCATTCCATTCACTCACTGCCGTGTTTAATTCCTATCACTGTTCAATCACTTGTTACTTTATTTTTAGGGGCAAATTTATAGCAAGCTGCTGGATCACATGTACTCAAGTATTTGAAGTATCTGCAGCTGCTTACATTGCAAGAGATCCAAGCTGCATTCCTGTCATGAATCATAGATTTGTGAGGGCAGAGCCACAAATATATATTAAAAAAATGCAGCTTACACGGCTTGCAATCAGACTTTAAACAACCTTCCTAAAGGATCTATAGTGCCAGAAGAGCTGAGGCAGGTTATGACTTCTTTCCTAGTACAGGGCATCTTTAGGTACTCATTAAGAGCTTCTGCTGGGATGTTTACAGGAGACAAACAATAGTCACCTTGTGACTGTAGGTAGAAAGGATAATTAGCAGGTAATTAACAGAAAATCATTCAGAACCAACTTCCCAGGGGGTTTCCACTTGCAAAAGACGAGGCACAATGGATTTTGCATTGTCATTGATGTAAATTCTTTCCTGCAGGATTTGCTTGTGCAAACAGGACTTGGATCTATAACTTACCTCACTTCGTTATATGTGAGAACGTCATCAAATTGCACTTATAAGTTACTGGTGGTGAAATAGGTGAGACAGGAAAGCTATCATTCGAAAAATCGGTCTGTGGCAAGTAGATCTACATATCAGTGAATATCTGTGTGTGTGAATGGACATGGCCAGTTTAGTTCATTCTCAATCACATTCTCTGTTCTGAGAATGCTGACAATTTCCAGGTTACTCTGAAAATGTTTGGGACTAACGAGTTTCTCAACTGCTATTGTGACTAGATAATAAAAATGAGAGTGATTGCTGTTAGTCACTAATAATTGTTTTGTGATTCAGTTTTAGCTTCCAATTATGAATAAAAAAAAATATCATGTGACACAGATATCAACCCAACCAATACAAATAGAGTTAAACAAACAGTTCATGAACAACATGTAGTCTGAAATTAAAGTTTTCCACCACTCCCTTTGTTTTTCTTTCGTTTACAGATTGGAATAATTCTGAAGGAAAAGAGGCTAAGTTCATATATGAGTCACTAACCAGAGAGGGCTAAACTACTTGCATAGTTTGCAAAGTTCTCTGTATAATAAGATTAAAATAACAATATAAGCATGTTCATTCAACAAGTAATAATTGTAATAATTATAATATGAAAATGAGAATTGGTCAGAATCCCTTGTGCTATATAAAAAATTCTGTAATTTTATTATATAAGACAAGAAGTCTCAAATACTACACACACAAGGCAGGTGAGATATTGTAGAAAGTTCCAACTTAAGCAAAAGCTATGTTTGCAAATCATTTTTCAAACCTCAAGATGCATATATTTTATCCTTCAAAATGGCCACAAAAATATTTGTCCTCAAGTTCTTTCATATTTTCCATATCTTATATCTCGTCCTGTTTTTCCTTCGTAACCTACAATGCCAGTTTAATGATTCAAACTTAATTTTCCTTCCAGGTCTTTTTTCAACAAAAAATAAATGTTCAGTCCCCTGTTAGTTTATAAACAAACTGTGGTCATCTTACTACTTGCATTCAAGAGGAAATAACTATAATTTCTTGAAGCAGGGACAACATCCAAACATTTGTCTCCGATAATAAGAGAATACTGAAGAATAGTAAAGAGGATTTTCACAAAGCAGTATCTTGGGAAGATTAGAGTAATGCTTTCTTTCATTATTTAAAAGTCTCTGATGTGCTTGCCCATGTTCAGTGCTGAAAATACACCACTTTTGACACGTATACATATAATTAAATGAATATGTGTCAGCACTTTTCTAGGATCATGCATTTGAACAAATAGTTACCAGATAGACAGAACAGTAGTAAACCTGATATCAGGAGCACAGTACATGATCACACGGAGTAAAGAGCACCTGAGAGTAACAGTGGACTGGGAAGGAACCTATGCCTTTTTTTTTTTCCTTTTATTTTTTTATGGATGCTTTATCTGCATTACAGAAGGTTGGATAGTTATGAGTTCAAACAAATACCATTTCTGAGCCCCTTCATGCAACTTGTCATCTGAGTTTAACTTCCCTCTAAATCAGCTATTTATGTGATCTCTTAATGTTGGGTTTGGAGATAAGAACAAAATGTAGAATGACTTTTGTTTAAGAATGCCTGTCTTTTTTATTTCTGAATATTATTATAATGTTTTATACCAGGTTTTAAAGGCACAGACATCTGTTCAACGTCCATAAAATGCTATCAAATAATAATGACACATTATTTATAGGTATTGTAAAAGTGCTACCTGTAAAAGGGTTTTCTGAGAGCAACAATATATTACTGTCCAATCCACGCTGACTAGCAGTTCTTCTCGGACAATTTCCCACATTTGGTATGTGTGTGCGTATTTACGTGGACACACGCAAAAGCCCTGAGATTCTTTGCTGATACCGAGAGCAAGCTGAATGCAAGCCAGCTCTGCCTGGAAGCTTTATGGCCCTGTTAGTATGCAGTGCTCCTGAGCTAAAATACCCTTCCTTGCACAACACTCTTTGCCATGGAGATAGGCTCTGTTGTTAAAGAACAATATATGATTCTACAGATTTTCCTAAGGTTATTGTTTTGGATTGATGACAGTGCCTAAAGAAACACATGATATCATTTCCTTCAAATTCCTTATAAAAGTTTGTTCAAATATTTGTCAAAGAATTGCAGGGCAAGCATTTTCACAGCTAATTTGAAATCTCTTTGATTTCTTTTCTCTTCAAAAATGTTGCAGTTAATCAAACAGCAGAAACAGCACCATATGTTTAATCTCAATAAAATTAGAGAATAATTTTGTAGAGAACAAAGAGAACAAAGATGTAGTCAATGGAACTATCCTAATTTAGACTGCAGTGTTACCAGGACAAGAACCTCTTTTCCAATAAGTCTGCAACATACCTATGACACCTTTTCCCCTAGTCTGGCTCAGACCTCTGGCTGCTACTACAATACAGGTTATGTTTGTCAGAAAAAATTCACAAAAATCAGAGCATGTCCCTGTCTAATTCCTTAACAAAAACGTTAATTAAACTAGTTTCTTACTACTACTATTTTGAAATATTTGCAAAAAGTTATAATAAAGGAATAAATTAAATCGCTTATTATGTGAAGTCACAAAAGATTATTTTGCTGTATATGACATTTAGTCAGACTAAAGAACTATGCATTTGCATATCCTTGTTTCAGTCTTTGTATTTAAAGTAAATGATCCATCAGTGCAGAAGAGACTAAAAATCAATAAAGCAAATACATTTTCCTTGTAACTTGTCCAAAGGTTATGATTTAGTTACAGTGCAACTTAAGTTGTTGGTTCAGTTACAGCATGCACAACAGTATAACATCTTTTTATTGAGCACGAACCATGTGGCTCACAAAACAAAGAGAAGAGGGTTTAAAAATGCCAAATCCAAAACCCAATTCTGTGTTAATGGGCTTCAGTACACCCATTTCCCAATACTGCGTCTTGATCTGAAGCCCACAGGAATAAATAACTCTCTTTCCATTGACTGCAGTGAATATTGAAACAGGTTTTTGAAATTTTACATAATTAAAAAATAGTAATAAAACCTACATATGAGAAACATTCATTTGCCAGATGCATTCCTTGTATGGTGCTTCTGTTGATGACAATGACATTTTGCCATACAGAATGCAAGCAGAAGAACCATATAAAGCAGGAATAACTCACTATGAAGAGGTAAAATCCAGATTTTCCTCAATTTGTAAAGCAGACTTACTGCTTCAGTTTTTAAAAAAGTCATCTTTTCATGGAGGACATTCTTGTCCATTCCCTAAATGGAGGACTTTGAAGACCAAGCCCACTTAGGTAATAACCACTGTGCTGTATACAGATTTATATACATGTATACGCAAGTGTATATACACCAAGTGTAGAATGCCCCCTCCTAAAATCAGTTGTAATTCCTGGTCTGGGAAGGCTGGCTAAGGGCAAAGGGAGAGGGAGAGAGATTTTGTTACCACAGGCATAAAAAAATTCTGGCACCCGCGCTTGCAACCGCAGAACAGAACAGAGTAATGATAGTTTACATTTTTTAAATTTCCAGGAGGACATATTTAGCATCCTATGGGCTTACCACTTTAAAATATGTCATCCATTCCTTAAATAAAATTCTTACTTTTAATAACTTCTGCTTTGACCTTGCAAAATAGACAATGCCATAATCAATTATTCCCAAAGCCTCTCTTAAATCTCCTCTAAAATGTTGCCCACTCCAGTGAAAAAAATAAGATCAGGATTTTGAAAAAGTCCCAAGTGAGGCAGTAAGTGACTGACATCCATTAAAATCAGAATGGCTTGGACATGAATTTCCGTGCACCCCCTCACTAATGTCAGTCTCTACCAATAAGACCATTGAATATGCCTTCACTACAGTCTCAAGTGTCCCTGAAGGTCCAGACAAAGCCAGTCTGAGGAAATGGAGAGGTGTATGTGTTCCTGGGATCTGTTTTTACTCTGTAATTCCTTAATACAGAATAGGTTTCATATAGTTAGCCCACCAACCAAAAGACAGCGAGATCCTGGAAATTATTTGAATTGGGAGTCACTTACTGCCTGCTTAAGACCAAAAAAGAAACTGGTTTTCTAAGTAACTGTCGAGAGAATTCACCTAAGGGATGGGACATCCAGGTACAAATCCCCACTTCAGAATACTTTTATACCAAATAAAATAGCTGTGGCAAGAGGAGCTGAAATGAAGGAGCTCAGCAGAAAAGGGCTTTTTGCTAGGCACGTGGGTGGCCTGGATCCAGCCTCTGCCCTCTATCAGGAGAGAGCCTGTGTCACACTCATCTAGCAGAATAGTTTCATTATTAGTGTACAGTACAAAAGCATACCCTGGCTATACGTTTAGCTGTTCTTTGACCATGTTTACAGGATCAGGCCCGTGATACTCCTAATTTGAGAATCCTGCTTTGGCTTGAACTTAAACAGCTTCTGTGCCTGTGGGGATTTGGACTTCAAATAGATTTTCAAGCCAATTACTACTAAATATTTGGTAGGAATACTTATTATTACTTATTAATCTTCATTTGTACATAGTTACTACACTGTTCATTCTTGTCATTAAGGAATTGATAGCTCATTAGGGAGACCTGATCACTAGTATGAGGTGGGGAAAAGAGAACAGGGTATGTGTGCCAAGATAAGTAAAGCAGCTAAATATGGAGCTTCTTATATCCCATCTCTTGCTTTGGCCTTTGTACACTCTGTGATGTTTCAGTGAAATGAGAGACATCATTGGTACATTCTCAAAGCACCTTAATATGGGCCAGCCAAATGTCAAAACAGAGAACAGAGTAACACAGCCATGAATCACATAGGTTGGTAGGGAAGTGTTAAGATTTTGAGTAAAAAGTATGCCAGTGCTCTAAAAACTGGAGTTTGGGCTGCATGATATCTTCTTTTTTTTTTCTTTATTCCTGTATCTGCAGTCTGTAAAAAAACTGTAATGCATTTTGGATCACATCTGTTTACTGTACTACAATGCAGTACTGAATTTGGAAGAAAGCATGGAAGATTTTAAAATTACATGTACCACAGATTCTGCAATGAAAAGACTTGGCATTCCTGGGAGATCATCTGCCAAATCAATTAATGACACTTTGAATGTGGAGGTTGAGCCACTGATGGCATTTCTTCCCAGAAGACAGTATGAAAGAGACATTTAGCGTCTTTGCTGCAAACTTTCTGCTCCACTCTGCCTGGAGCAGAGAGAGAATTGGAAAAGGTGTGTCCCATATATTTAAAGTGTACAGTAAGAAGCTTCTAAAAAGATACTGAAAACAAAAGGCAAACTTTAGGAAAATTTAATAACAAATAAAGATGAAATAAAAGAATAAGACTTGCATGAACTTGGCAGAGGTAAGAGAAAATGGTTATCTGCTGGGGAGTGAAAACATAAGAAGATAAAAGACTTTGAAAATACATCTAAAAGACTTTGAAAATACATCTTTGGTTTATTTGGCTGCTTGGTATCATAGTTTTTTGTCAAATTAGGTTTTTTAGTACAAATAAATTTTGTGAAAGGATCTGTTGCATTAAAACGCTTTGATCATGAACTGACCTGCTGGAACAGTACAAATCTGCTCTCTTTCACATTACCTTGAATTGAATAAATAGCAATCATTTCTTTTCCTTTGAAAAATCACTATTATTCCTCTATTTCAACAGTCCCCTCACTTCCCTGTGTTGCAAGCCATTTTTAGTTATTCTGATGAGTCACAGGGTTGTGCTGCCAGGAGGTTCTGTTGTATAGCCAATGTATTATTCCGCAACATTTCACTTAATTTTCTTTTTGCTAGAACTTTGCCTACAATAACTTTGGCCCACTTAGTCCTAGATTTGTTCCATCCAGGTTTCAAGCACATAACTGACATAGGAGGTTAACAGCTTCCTGAATATGCAATAGGGACCTGCAAAAGTTAAGTTCAGCTTGATTCACCACAATGCTGCCTATTCTCACTTCACTCAATACTGAGAAAGCCTCAAGTGACTGCTAATACAGGCACCTCGGTTAGGTGGGTTTAATTCAGGTACTGAGGTCTTTAAATCACTACTAAACACCTATTTTTAAAAACGCACTATCTTTCGTGCAGATACCATGGCTCTGATACAAAATTTACTGGTGAAACTGTTACACATCGGGCAGATTGGCATAATGGCATCTATGACCTTTAAATCTACGCACTCAGAAGTCATGGCATAAGCTATAAGACTGATGGAAAGTGTCTACAGTTAGCCCGGCTACAAAAATTTTTACTAGGTGAAAAGTATATGAAATGTGTATCAATGGGATCTGCAGCCCTACAATCACCAAATCATGGTGGGATACATACTAGTGGGCTGCAAAATAAAGCTAAGTTTGAACAACCAACTTCAATTTGCAATGTTCTGTATACAGCATAATTCCGAACAAGATATGCCAATATCCTTGTTTTTCTTGAGATAAATTTGGGTTGCAAAGATTTGCTTTCCTTCCCTGTATAACTGCATTTCACTTTGCTATGGAAGATTGTTTCCTGATGAACTGAAAGCTAATGTTCAGCTTATAGCAGAACTCTTTGTTACTGTGTAGATGAGCTCACTATATTTTGGTTGCTGAGATTGTTGCAAAAACTCTTGGTTTCTTCATCAAAGTGGTTTTTTACGTACAAAATCGATGGGAACATTTTCTGAATCTTCAGTACTTCTCTTGTCCCTTTCTTTGTGCTTGTTTGTTTGTTCTTACTCAGTCCCATCATCTTCTGGCATTGTTCTTGACTAATTGTAATGGACTGATTCCTAACATGTGTTGTCAATGGATTGTTTGCTGGCATATCTGACAATATTACCATCTACTTCAGTCTCTTATAAATTTTGGTGTTTTTATACTGTGGAAATTTAATAAACAGACTGGTAATTTAGAAAAAGAAATGTCAGCAAGATGTGTGGGATAGTACAAGACCTACTCTATATCCCATATTCTTCAAATGCAATTGTTTCTTTTCAAAGCAGCACAGCTGTTCAGCAATCAAGGACTATCTGTATGCCATATGCTAAAGCCAGATGTCAATATCACTGTGTGTGAATTTGCAATGCACTGTTCAGAACAGTGAAACCATATTTCAGGGGAGGACATTGTCCAGGGAACTGAAGCAGGAGGGTTTCCAGCACAGCTCCCTGCCAAAGTAGTAATAAATCCTTTCTTTAGGGATTAGGCAAAAGCTTTGCATTATGTGGAAAACTAAGTCTTCTTTCTTAACCAATAAAGCCGCAAAAACACAAACTAATGTTTTAAAAAATGCTCACCTCTCTCCACTGCCTGTGAAAGGCACAGAGTGTGAGCAGCTCAGATGAAAACATCTACTTTTTGTCAAATGAATCCCACCCTCAGTGTATAGTCACATGTGATTATGAAAGCACAGATTTACTATCCTCCTCCCCTACAGTGCATGCTGTATCTTCCCACTCATTCCACCCCCCTCCATGAGATATGTTCATCATATGTGTTTCCCTGTCTGATCCCTTTAAACGTTCTTTGCTCAGCCAGTACTGCTGAGGTAGGTGGAAACCTACCACCACTCCAGCAGCGGCAGCAGCACTGAAGAAGCATTGCTTTCTTGACCACTTTTACTTTCCTGTCTTCTAGTAGGGGCTCAGTCTTCTTCTTGCTCCCTATCTGACTGCTATCACTACAGACCATTTAGCTGGATGGATTCGGGAGGTCATCAACAGGTCCGCTGTCCCTTGGAGCGCAACATCTGCATCAGGGTTGGAGGGGCTGGGTGTTGTAGCAGAGCCCTCTCACATACCAGGATGACTCTAAAGATGATATAAAAAAAATGGAGACTATAATAAATATCCTTACAGAGATCTACAGTTGTGATGCCATGAAACAAATTCTTTCTGGGGTAAACTAAATGTTGGCAATAAGGCATAGAAGTTCCAGACAAAACTAATGAGAAATGAAAAGAGAAGTGATGTGGTATTCAGCCTTCTGAAAGGCAATTCTTAGGCAAAAAAGAAGGGGCAAAAACTTAGAATACATGCTGGATAAAAGGAAATACATTATTGGATTTCCTTTTTTATTGACTGAAACTCTAGGGTCCCATCACATACTGAATTCTCTACAGTTCATTGTAATATAAATCCCACCCATTCTCCATACATAGTGCACCTATTCATCATCAATGAACAACTATCCTTACACCATTAATTTTTGTACATTTACATCTGGGACTATTGCTGGCATGGAAGCCACAAGACCCCCCAAGATGTGCTAGGAGTTTCAGTAGAAAACTGTACACTGAATCATGAGCACTAGAAGTTGCACGAACACAAGTGAATGACCTCACATTTCAAATAGTATGATCCAGGATGGTCTTTTTAAATAAGAGAGACTGCAGGTTTGTTTCTGTGTATGTAAATCAGTGGAGTACACGGAAATGAATTGCATATAAGAATAATTCAAAGAGAATTTTTGCTGTGTGTGTACCATTAATGGTTAAGAAACACAAAGCTTTCACCAAAATTGAAATGACTCTGTTCTTTTTCAGATATCAATATAGCTCCTTTTTTTTTTTTCCCCCTATACCATGCAAAGGACAGATGTAATTTACATTTTTCCTTTCCTGGAAGACACCAGATGGTTAACAGAGTGCTGCAGGAGCTGAATTCAGAGGAAAAGAGATGGATCCTATTTCCAAGAACCGTGTAAGGTTCCGAATTTCTGTTTGAACATTTTTACTGCAGTGTGTTCCCAACAGTTTATTGTATCCTGACTAAAGCAGTTTTGGGATACAGTCCTGTTAGGATAGCTGTGTCCCAATATGTGTTAAAACTACTTCAAACCTTTACCATCTGACTGAAAATGCAAACTTCTCAGGTGTTATCTTTAGCTTTATTAGCCAAAGAACAAAAAAGAATACATATTTGGCAGCACCCAGAAGAGTGACATCAAAATAGCCCCTAAAGAAGAAAGTCAATCTCCTCTTACTGCACAATAAAGCACACTTGAATCTTTAAGAAACTGTATCTAAAGGAAAAATGTTCTAAAGCATCTGAGTAGCTTGACAGCCTAGGTTCCAATTTCAAGGATATGTTTGCCTAATTCCTGAAAATTCTATGTACAACTTCAAGCACCTTAGTACCTCAACAGTTCTAGTTTCCATGAATGGTAACTCTGAGCCTCGTAGGTGTTTGGACACACTCCGAGTAAGAAAACAACCATTCCCGAGGGATTTAGAGAAGCCTGATTGACTTCTGAGTTGATTAATGCAATCAGTGGATAAAATGAGGTGCTTGCACTGCATGAATCAACCCTCCTTCTGACAAGGATATGGTTGGGATCCAGCCAGAAGAAGTCAGCATTGACCTGTCCCTTCTCCAGAGCTTAGGCAGCTAACCCAGGATTTGGGGAGAGGCACTCCTAATTATGTGGGTTTCAGGTTGCTGTATCCAATCTGAGATTAGGCATTGACAAAGGCAGAGCTTGCTTTTCTAAATACAGCCTGTCGTCTGCATAACAGTTTATTGGTTTAAGCACTCATGCAGGATGCAGGAAATTTGGATGCCTGAGCCTTTTTAGCTTGAGGGGAGTCAAATCATATTCGTCCTTTCTAGAGCTGTGCCCTAAACTTCATGCTGTAGACCAGGTTCAGCTAGGCACTCTACTTTCCTCCTGTTAAAGCTTTGTTTTTTAAGCAAGATCCAGATTTAAGACAGATCATTCCCTTACTGCTGGAAGGAGAACAACAAAACAATTCAGGAACCTGTTGGTTAGGTCACTCAACTGGGAGGGGGAGACCTGGTTCAGGTCCTGATCCTAGAGTCTCTTCTTTTTTCTAAATCCCATGTCTATCTCATGCAAACTGCATAAACAGCTCTGGGAGGGGAACCAGGCATCTCCCTGCTCCCTGTAGAGTGCCCTAACTGCGAGGCCTCAGAGCTCCAGGCAAGTTATTGCTCAGCATGTGGGACACTGAATCATCCTCTCAAGATGCCTGACTTTCTTACTTGTCTGACTAGGCTGCCTGAACACCTGATTTAGGTACTTTGACTTATTCCCTGAGCACTGGGCAGAAGCTCTGTAGGCACTGCAAAGATAATGTTCAAAACAGGCGTTATGAAACTAGCTCTAAATCACTTTTCAAAGGTCTTGCAGAAGTCCTAAGTCCACTAAATGCACATGAAAAAAATCACCCTGAGTAGTTTCTGTTTTTACGTATTTGTTTTGCCTCAGTCATTCTTGCATATGTTTAATTGCTGGCAAACTGTGCGCTAGTGCAGTCATTTCCTAACTGGGTATGCTCTCTCCAATTGCAGACACTTATGTTGGCCAGGCAGCTAGGAGAAGACATCATCATCCTTGCCATGAAGGTGTGCAGAAGATGTGGCAAGGCAGAAGACCAGTTAACAGTCTGTATGGCAGCGTGCCTGGCAGGAAGTGCCAATTCCCGACCACAAAGGTTGCCCTCAGATTCTTCTCCTAAGGAGAAAACAAGAGAAATCAAACCATTCATAGGGACACAATGTTGAAGAGGACAAAAAGCAAGCCTAAAGAGAATAGCAGAGTGTAGTATAGCACTGCAAAGAATACAGTATTCATTCTCTGCTCTTGCCTCCCAGTGATTTTGCTGCCCTGCCCTCTGTACTTTATATTCTTTAGCTATTAAAGGAATTAAAAATTCAATAATGCACATTAAAAACTGCATCCTTGACCCGAAGGAATGGAAATAACTGTTGAGGCTCTCTAAACTTTCTCAGAGAAAGCACACAAAAACATTTACAATCCTGCAATTCATCAAAAAGCAGCAAATTGTTTCCTATATATCTTTATTCTACACATCTTCAAGGCTTGTGTTAGTTTTATGCAGAATGTCAAATTAATTCCACATGTAGTTCAACATAGCAAGTGAAGCTGCATTGTGGCTTCATGTGGCCATATAGATTACCTAGACTATTCTTTAAAAAACAACAAATTACCCTAGTTTAAAAGTATTTGTAATAAAACAAATAAGCGTTTCATCATGTTCCTTCCTGTGGCACATTAAAGCTGTGGCTCTTGGTCTTTTACTACTATGTCTTAAATCTGTGACAGGGTATTGGAAGTGTTTTGTGGCCTGTGGTTTGAGGGGGTGTTTGGAGTAGATGTTCTGTGAATCCTTCAGGACCATCCTATCTTTTGCATGCAACTGGAAAGGACTGGGCTTGGTAATCTAGGTGGTCCCTTCTGTCCTATGATCTTAGCCTTTGGTTTTTCAAACTCTTCACCATATACTTCACAATATATGTCTTTTAGACTCTTGGACTAGATTACTACTCTCAAACCACTGATGGAGAAAATTTAACTGTTTATTACAGAAAAAAATGTTTGAAGGCTCAAGGACTTGGACAGTATTCACTTCCAACAGTGGGATATTAATCAGAAAAAATACATCTCACCATAGGTTAAAGAAACATCTTTCTCAGTTCTGTGACTTTAGCTGTATTTTGTTTCTACTGAAACAAAGGTATTTTTCCATGTAAGGCAAGTAGTTACTACTGTGTCTAGCATCTACTTGAAACTCCATCAGGCCATCCTGATTTATCTTTGTCAAATAGTAAGCCCTTTGGCTACAGCCTTATTTTCCCCACAGGTGTAAAAAATGCAAAATTGTAATTTATAAAACAGAAGATGACAGAATCCTATTTGTACAATACATCTAGATGCCAAAAGGTAATCTTATTACAAATAACACAATCTTCTCACAGCACTTGCTGTATTATTTTCCGGGTGGTCTAAAAAGTTGATTCAGAGAATAATGCCACAACAGCAACTTGTAGTTCCTAAGGCCAAATAACCAGATGTGTCAATAATCAGTGCAAACTGGAAACAGATGTAGGTCCTTGTTGAATAATAAATGTAATGAAAATACTTCCTTAGCTCTCTCATGCTTTCACACACACAAGAATTTATGTCTTCCATATTTTTTTAATTGAATTTATTCACCGCTTCATTTTTATGTCACCAGGATCTCTTTCAAAATCTTAGTCACTCTACAATGAACTAATAAAGATTAGTATATCTACAGCAATTGCTTAATATCTGGTCAAATTGGTTCTACCTGATCATTTTATCAGGGAAATTCCTTATCATTGAGATAAGATGAAAACTGTTGAAGGAAGATGTGAAGGCCAAGTCTGGGTAGTCTCCTGTACCTGCATAGTTTCTGCATGTGTATGAAAGTAGACAGTCTATAGAGTTGATAACACGGCTCAGACCACTGCAAAAACCCTGACATGACTAAATAGACTTACGTATTGAGTGAAAGTCAAAACAATCTTTCAGGAATATTTCATGCTATCAGGATCTTTGTGAGACTTTGTATAAAGCCACATGTCCAAACTTGATCTGTAACTTCAGTCTTTGCTTGCAAGTGATGACAGCTCAGTTATGCGAAAAGCTACTTTAAAACAGAATACCGTCTTCAAAACTAAAAGTAAATACCTTGTGAGCTAAGTATCCAGGTACTATTTGCTTAGATTGTGATGTTCAGCACCAATCAAAAAATCCCCACCCCAACTTCTTAAAATGGGAGAAGTAACATTTTTCTTACCTGAAGTAGTTTGAAGATTTTTGAACAATGTTGCACCACAGATTAAGACAACTGTTTTCACTATACAGAAAATACAGCATTAATGTCAGAACTATAAAGCCTTTATACAAAGCTTATATTATGCCTTTAGAGACTAACTGGAACTATCCCCTTATGAAATTAAACAGGAAACTGGGAGAAAAAAGTTATCATCTGCCTTGTTCCCCAGGTGCCAGCATGCACATTGATCTGCATCAAACCTTTACCAGTCAGAGCAGTCATGTCTGCATATGAAAAGGACAAAGAGTAGTGAGGAAGAGCTCAAGAGTGTGAGTCATTGCCACAAACTGAACCGGGGAAAACACTTCACATGCAAAACCCCAGAAAGGGGTTAGAGCACTCATCGCTTTTCCGAAAAATGGGTATGGAAGGATAACCAATGCTGCAGAAAAAAGGGCTGCAAACTGGTTATACTACTGTTTTCCAAGGTGCTTTCATCCTTCAGATCAGGCTGCAGTCCTCAAGCAGACAGATTCAGGGGCAGTGCCAGTTTCGGGAATTCCCACCCCACCCAGCTCCAGCTATTCACTACTCTTCCTCCTCCTCCTCCTTCCTCCCAGTGCTGCAGTGCCAGGTCCCCTCTGCTTTACCAGCACAATTGTTCAAAAGACTGGGCTCTGAATCCCATTTTATCAGAGCTTTTCCTTAACCCAGACCATTTCACCAACTCAGTGCACGCTGTAGCTCTGAGAGCAGTCGGGTCAATGCAAGTGATGGGGTCTCTGCTCTGGGATGAAAGCTGCACAGGGAGGCAGGAAGCAGAAAAGCCAAACTTTTTAAGATGGCATTGCCCCATAGCCACTGTATCCTGAAACTGCAGCTTCAGTAACAATGTTTTGCTCTTCTGAGTTTATTGTTGATGAAATCCCAAGTGGGTCAAATAAACTGTGTTAAGGGTGTACTAATATTTACACATACACAATTTTATTACCTTGCCGTAGGAATGTGACTTACAAGTGATAGCCGTACATCAGCTCCCATGTGTCTCCTTGGACGCTGATAACATGATGGAGAAAGAGAGGGTGGACTGATTTAGGCTAATGGGAATAAAGCTGTGCTCTGATTCTTGTGTTAAATTTATAGTCATTAAGTAACCATATCCATGGGCAATTAGGGATATGTCTAAGTTAAAATATACCCCTTACCCTAGTTTCAAAATCTTTGAACTCAAAATCAAGTGCAACAGAGGGCTAGATTTGATCTAACAACATTAATTGTCATACAGCCATAGGGAAGATGAAAATAAAAAAGGTTAGTCATGTTCACCAGATGACTGCAATTCAGAAAGCAGTGACACTAAAAAGGTCAATGTCCAGAAGCACCTGAACATGATTCCCAATACCTGTTGTTGCGAAACCAAAGAAAGACATTACTCAGATACACAAGTAGATTTTTTTTAAGCTGGAGTTGGCCAGTGGCATTATTGCTGTTTGTGACATTGCAAAGTCATGCTTCCTGTATCTAGTTTTGCTGCCCTCACTGCAATGGATGTTGAAAATGTGGTGAGGATTCATGCAACAGTGATCTGTGGTTTAGAAAATATGCCTTATAAAATCAGATGAAAGCCATGCCCACAATCTCATGGCACTGCTCAGTCTTTGCTGCACAGCTATCAGGGTTGCTCTATAGCACAGCAATACTCAACCACCTGACATGGGCTTCCATTAGGTCTCTAATTAAAAAACTGGAGCTCATTATGAGCTATCGTAGAAGCAGCTGATTTAGAAATTTAGGTCCCTTTTGGAAGCAATCCAGCTGCAGTGTGTGGCTCCCAACTCCTCTCCTGCTCTCCAAGATCCCGGCTCAGGAACGACCGGAGGTTCAGTTCTCTTCCAGCAGGGAAGAGACATCAACTTCACTCTCCCACAAGCTGGGTACACATCATATTTGGGGAATGCTTTGTGAGAAACTTCTATGTCTCACTATGCCTGTTAACTTGGCCAAGAGCCCCTGCTCCTGCGTCACTCTGGAGTATAGACATGCCACTGCTCAGGGAAACATTGTGATGTTGAATCTGAGTAAATCCTAAATATATCTTAAAGACAAGCCATAGCTGTTTGTTGCCTCGTCTGTGAAACGGGTGCAATACCTCTCTGTTTCACAAGGTTGTTAATGAGGATAAACACCTCAGAAGTTGTCAGACATAAAGACAGGATGGTATAGCTACCTTATAGAGGCAGGTGGGTAATAGCAGTCATGTGATAGAGAAATTAAGATAGGTAGATTCTGAAGCTCAAAGAGACCATGACAGCTAGTGTGACCCTCTTCATTACATAGGTCCAAAAGTGCACTGAAATTTTTTTATAACATATTACTAAAGTAGAGACATTCTTCGGAAATACTTCCCACCTTGCCTTAGACTTGGGGATCTGGAGAATTTGTCCTATGCGTGTATATAGTCTGTTACTAACAAGGGTTAATTAGCCTTGTGAAAAACTTCATCTTATTTTCTCCTTAAATTGTGTTGACTTAACTTAGAGCTATTAGTTCATGTAACAGCTTTGATAGATTACAGAATCATTGCAACACTGACTGGAGCAATGCCTAAATACCTTTGAAAAACAGGCTTAAGCTATGTGCCCAAGGAAGCCTGTTGGAAAAGGAACCTTGACTTCTCAAGTCCTGGACTGGCACTGAAATAATTTGCTCAATTTTTTCTACCAGCCCTATGAACACAGAACACTTACCTGCCTTTTGGTATGTACAAATAAATATATAGTATTCAAAATAATAGAGAATAATAAAAAATATAATGTTTCTATGTAGAAACAAGAACTAAAATTGCTGCTTATCATCCCTCAGTAACCTGAAAGCCCTTTGAACATAGGATTTTCTTTCACTGTTATCTTATGATAAATGATGGAGAAGAGGAAGTCTTTTCCAAGAGAAGATGACTCATAGAGAAGACTCTTAGGAGCTCACAACATTCAATACAGCTGGCAGTGAATAAAAAAGCTCTTTTTATAGTTTTTTTTTTAGATCTTCCTTGTTCCAATAGTCACAAAGCACATCACACTAGTCAGTTATTTCCACAGCGTAGTTCAGCACATTAAATTATTATTTCCAGCAGGCTATGCTGATTAGCAAGTTCATATTCTTAATGCTAGCAATCAAAAATCTAATTTCATAGGATAAATTAATTTGCACTGAATTCCATTTTACTGTAGTTACACTACTTCTAGTATTTGAGATAGCTTAGATGAACATTGCAATGTAGATGTATCAGATAGGATGGATATCAGTTAACTTGGGACATTTCTATCTGAGTTGGTCATCCTCATCTTCTCTTAATATCAATCAAGAAAAGTAAGACAATATAAGTAAAAGGTTAATGTCATACTTTTTGTAGATATGTGAACTGGGTCAAAAGAATCATGTTCCTTAGAAGTTCCTGTTTGTCTCCACTGACTACAAAGTGGTAACTAGCTCAGATATTGCTGTCACCTTCATTGTCTAAGGACAAAGGTGAAGCAAAGTTTGTAGGTAGAGGTAATATCTTCTATTTGAACAACTATTAGCATTGGTAAAAGTAGCAAAACTTCTGGACTTTTCAGTCTTTCTGATTTGAAAAAGGCCTTTTAGGTCTGAAGCCTTGTCTTCTTTTCCCAGCTATAACAACTGATATAATAAAGTTTCAACCTTTACCTATAAGTCTGGCCTCAGCTCAGATGGAAACATCTACATCAGAAACATCTCCATTTGGTCAAATTAATCCACTGATGAATGCATTTGTCAAGATGAACCTTTCTTCAGTATCCAGATGAGCAATAATTACTATTTTAGTTGCAAATTAGACGTCTAAATTAAATATAGCCCACTGGGAACACTAATTCCCAAGGTTCTTGTTTACACTTCTCTTATAGTCCTGTACCTTGCTCGCCAAGTTTAATTACCTAATAAATATCTTACTCCCATAAAAGTTAGATATTCAGCACAGACATAACACTTTATGGGTAGAGAGGCATTATCCAAACAAAAAAAAACAAAAAAAAAAAAAGAAAAAGGAAAAAAGAAAAGGAGAAAAGTGCCAAGAAGGCAGATTGACTCATTGCTTCCGAAAGTGTTGTCTTCAGAGACAAATTATTCAATCCAGAGAGACACGGCATCACCCAACGTGTACTCTGGGCAAGCTATCAAAACGCAACCCTTCCCACGTGTAGGCAATTATTCCTAGATCAGTAGGTATAATAATATCTATGGGCACAACTTTAATCTACGTTTTTCACTCTTAGTACAGAATGTTCTCAAATTTGTATCTTCCCTTATTTGAACCTGGCAGTTGTTAACTTCTATTTTTTTTCAAATATCAGGCCTTTCACTTTGTCTAGGACTACGGGAATATTAGTGAAATAGTTTTGCTCTGGAAAATTTGAAACACTGTTCAGTTGTTGCTATGGCCCTGATTAATTAGTGGACTTCTTATTGTAAGCTGTACATTCCTCACCTGTACCTCCCACTGTGCTTGGTAGCCATGTTAAGGAAAATCTTGCAGGGAAGATGGTAGTTGGGATATCTGATGGGAGGAAAAATAGAGAGTAATAAGAAAGCATGGTCTTCCCTCTTTCATTTTTCATACTTTTCAGAATGAAAAGATAGGACATTTTTTACTAAAGAGCTAAGCAAAGAAACCATTAATCCATCTGGTATCGCCTTACTCTTCTGTCAAAACAGGGTTTATTAAGAGCCATCTGAGGTATTTCTGCAAAGCATTGCATAGTGTGACACAGACACATTCACTCCGGAGACTGACAGCAGGATCTTCAGCCAAGTGATGCAAAATGATTGTATCTGCACTGCTTAAGCGTAGCCTCTTTCAGAGAAAGCTCGGCATTTCTGATCTGATGTAGCATACAGCTGTCTCATGGTACTCCCATAGCCCTTAAATACAGTTAGCATTATATATATATATATTTGTATGTAAAAATAGAGTACATACATACATACATACATACATATATATAAGTAGCCAATATAATTTGAGATCTGCTTGGTAATCCACTGAGTTTTTGTTCTTTTAGCATGAGATCGCAAATAGGTGTCATATGTCCTGAGGTGTGGTATGAGGGCACTGGGAGGAGTTTGAAACAGCAGAGCCTGCAGGGATGTTGTTGGAGGGCTGTGTAAGGCAGAGGGAGACAAACCGCAGTCTCAGGTACCACACCGTACTGGGGTTTTGTTTCAGAGGAACTACTTGCCTCATTACAGAGAATGACCTGGCAGAAAATGAAGATTTATGCAACATGGACTGTGAGGGAATATGGATCCAGGAATGAACTGAGGACCTGAGTTATTTGATAGTGTAAAAGCATCCAGAGAGACCTGAGACATGGTTGATGCAGGTTTGACAAATAAGAGTATATGACCTTGCATAGCAAGCATCTCCTTTTTCTACCTATCCTGATCTTGAAAATAATGCATGTAAAAACCACAGTGATGGGCAGTATAGGAACTCCAGAGCTAGATTTCAAATACTGCTTCAGTCTCGGTCTTCATTTGAGCCAAAGTAGGTTATTGCAATGGATAATGCTATTTGGTCTGGCTTTTTTGCATTGTGGAGAAATGGACTTGAATGGAACCATGAAATGCAATTTTTTCAAGACATAAATTATGCTAAAGGTTTCCAGAGAGTACTTCTTTTGAATGTTGTGAGTCGCAATTACTCTACCAAGTCTACTCTGTTTGGCTAAAGCAAAGATTGGAGTTGGCACCTACGTAACTTTACAGTCTTGTTGTCCTAGTTGAGAAAATTTCAGGCAACTTTTTTCCTCATTTCAAAATTTCTCAGCCAAGTCAGATGAATAATCTGTCTTGTTTTTCATGGTTACTTGATAGCAGGTCTATTCCTGTACACATCGTCCCAAACACTCAGTATTCACATAAAATCTGCTGACTCTGCTTTTCAGGGCTCAAGCTGTAGCAGTCTTTTTCCCCTTTCCTACCAGGTTTCTACGGCGTTAACATTACATCTAGTCAGGAGGTTAAAGCACCTCTCTTTGCTTTTTTACATTCTAATACAGGGGGCTAGGTTGAAACAACTTGCTGAATATAGCATAGATATCTTTTAAAAGACCTGATCCAGCAGCAGTTCCTGAATTCCCCTGGATTTCTCAGGTTTTATATCACACAAAGAGAAGTTAAGCTGATTTCCGTGATAAATTAATACTTCCTTTCCTTTCTTCATATCATGTAGATATCTGTTAAATAGTAGGTTTTGAAAATGCCCTGGAAAATGTCAGATGCCCATTCCTAGACATGATATGAAGTGCAGTTGTATGACATTAGCCCACATTATGAAAATGTTGGCAAAATAACTCCTCCATGTTGTTATAACAAACAAAGAACTGGCTGGTTGATTTCATGTCCTACAGATAATTGTGCTGTCTTCATACCACTTGAATAAATTTTCAATGGAGATACAAACTGAATATCATACCAAATCCAAACCTTTGTCTGAGCAGATTGTACCATAAGTAATTGCACACTGGAATAGGTTAGAGAATTGCCAAATAATGTAACTAAACTTCAGCTTCTCTTCTTGCAGGCCAGACTGCAAATCATGTTAATTCTGATAAGTCATGGGCCAAGAGTGTATGTGTAGAGAGTCAGTGAGGTTCATCCAACAAACAATAAGTTGATCATGTATCTGAACATTTCATATCCTCCAAAGTTTGAATTTCAAGTTCAGTTCAGTAGAAAACCATGTAAATCTAGGCCCATCACAATACAATCAGTGCATCTTAGTGTATATGATCATTTCTAACTCAAAGGTTTGGGTCTAGGAGTTAAAACACCATGGAAGTTATTTTTGATTACTGCAATTCCTTCTCAGTTCCACTGGACTTCTTTTCCCCTTTTCTTTCTTTTTTTTTTTTTTTTTGGACGTTCACAGATGACCATGATGTTCACGCAAATTAAGGCTTGTTGCAAAAAAAAAAAAAAAAAAATCTGTATTTTGGAATAGTTGTCGTTCCTTTAGTAGTTTTTGACTGAACTTCTATCACTCAAGAGAGTATCTTATTTCAGTTTAATGAGACATACCCTAAATCTGTTTATTAATGCATTTCCATAAAGAATAGGAATTCTTCTACAACAACAGAGCATTCCTCAGTAATCACTTTATCAGTTGTTCTGTTGAGGTATTTCAGACAACATTTACTCACAATAAGAAGACGACTGACTTTATTCTGTAACGCAGTGAGAAGACTGGAAGGTCTGTCCATCAGAATTACACTTAACAGCTGAATGTTAAGACTCATTAGCAACCTGGAAGACAGAGCTGACAGTTTCAAGTTATCAATGCTTCTCTCCTCTGCTGACAGCAAATATGTTAGCTGGGGGGTTTTGCAGGGTTGGGGAGAGACAAATAGTTTGTTTTTATTTTTTCTTAATTACCTTTTTTAAGCACAACAAGCAATGGGTACTGTTGAGAAAGCTCTGTCTCATTTCAGTGGGCTTAACTCAGTATAAAGGAAATTACAGCTGGCACTATCACAAGGTATGAAATTGCTCCACAGCCATTTTGCTACTAAAGGCCTGAGCCAAAGGAGAGTTCTTCACAAACTAGTTTCTTCATCCATTGAAATTTTCTTCACAGTTAAAAAAAAATCCCATTAGGGATGAGAATGGAAACTTCAAATTTCATAAAATTTTTGAAAGAAAACAAAAGAAGAATTAGTTCAGACACTTTGATATTTTTAGTTTGATAATAAGGAAACATTTGCTTTAAAATCCTATGTGATCAACATTATTTTTATTGTAATCAATATTTCTAAATAAAAAATGAAGACAAGTGGAAAAGCAGAGCTTTTTTTTACATTTCAACAATTCCAAACTTTTCTTTCGAAATGATTTTCAAGACTCTGAATATATCAAAACCAGCTATTTCTCATGAAAAGTTTTGGCTTTGAAGAACTGCCATTTTTTTCCAATTAAAAACATTTCATCATAATTTAGTTCTATTCCAAAGTCCATTGAAGTCATTACAAACTTCCTTTGATTTCAGAAGTTTTTGGATCAGGTCCACAGATGGGATTTATGCGAGCAGGGTAAAAGAAAAAACACAACCATTCCAGTGGTCCAGATTTTAAGCTCAGATCTACACACACAGTTTCCCTTGACTTCAGAGACAAACACACGTAAGGGCAACATTTGGCTCTGAGATGTATTTTCAAAAGTAAATTAAATAGAACCTGAGAGTTACAGCTGAGAAAACAGCTGATTTACTTTTTTAATTATTATTATTTACAACTTATACATTAATGATTACCTATAGTATTACATGAAAAGAAGTTAACAGTCTACAGTGCAGATAATCTTTTTTTTATTAAAGTACAGATTTAAATCTAAGCAATTAATAGATTTCTTGTTCTTGACAGCAGCTTATTAGTCACAACACAATCAGTTTCTGCATAAAATAAACATAATAGAAAGGAATGTTTTAAATCTACATGATTTGGGCACATATTCCAAATAAATTATTTTATGACTAGCACACTCTTATTTTACTTGTCTTTTTCCTGCATTGATGAGGCTCAATCCTCAGCTGTGCTTAGTTTGTTCAAAGTGACATCATCACTGTCCCAGTCCTGGAATGGGACAGCCCTGAAAGCGGTCAATCTCACTGGGAGCACCTGGGCTGTTTTTAAGCTTACATCTCTCTGGGGCTTGGTGGCATGTTCTTTGGCAATGTAATAGGGCAGCATGCAATCTCTCCTGTCTTCTCGTAAACGCCATCTGCAAAGTGAATAGAAAGGGGTTTAGAGCTTGTTACAGTGCCTTTCACCATCTTAGGTCAAGATGTCCTCAGTGAAATCTTCAAGGCTGTTTTCTAGTTGCAAAGTAACATGAACAAGCAATGAAGGATGGGGCAAGTCATACAGGTTTGACACACCAGCAACTACATTGCATATAGGTATATGGAACAACCGACCATAGATATACACAAGTGTACATCTATCTGTTCATCTCTACTATGTCATATAGGTAATATATGTCACACGAAACTTAGTTCAGAACTACTACTATATATACTATAGTACATGTATGTACATGTATGCAATTATATAAAAAAGGAGAGATTTTGAGGGGACTGCATGTAGTGTTATGGCATATCAGTAAATAACACCAAATGTGTATTTGGACTTTAGATGTACACTGTCACAAGACAAATAGGTTTCCATGTTTCCATTTTGACTCCTTTATATGCATATGTATATATATATACAGAAAACTAAAAGAAGTTTTTGTGTGCCTGAAAGTTTGTCACATTTATTCAGCTACAACAGCTAGTTACCTTCACTAACACACCTTAATTTTTTTGTGTACATGAACATATGCACAGGTACACGTAAAGAGCTTTTTTTCATTTTTAATAGCAAGATATATTGCACAAACATGACATCAAAACTCAACATAAAAGCCATTTTAACTTGCACCTGAATTTTATTTCTCCTAATAATACTTGTTCCACTTTATGATCCATAGTCAAATATTTCACAAGTAAACACCTAGGCATGGATTAATCTCATTGAACGTTAAACCTCTAAAAGTTCAGAAGTTAGCTGTTCAGGCTCTGTCTTCAGTGAATGGCAGGAGACAGGAAAATCATCCCTGTGTAAGACAGGAATCTAAGATAGGTAGATGAATCACCAGCTGAACATGCCTATTTCTCTCCACTGAAGGACAAAACAAGTAGACTACATTTAGACAATTAAATATTAGACATTTAAAGTCAGCAGCGCTGAATCACACGCCAGGAGGTATGCATGAAGAAGCAGAGGAAGGTAACTCGGTACCTGAAACTGAACGGCATTAACACATTGGTCTCCTTGCACGCACCTGCAGTTTGGACACAGTCTGGTCTTTCACTCGTGGGTGGTGGGGGAAGTGATGTCCACAAGGTTTCAAGTGTGGCTAAAGTATTTGTTCAGATGACCTAAATGTTAACTCTGCCCTTTCAGCAAAATAGGGTACGTGCGGGACATCATGCTACCAGGCGACAGCGAAGACCTGCTCCAAGGGCTAAGCTGTGGTTTGCCACGGGCTCCCGCATGGAGCAGGGCTTGACTGAGCAGCCTCAGGCACACGCCATGGAGCTGCTTGCTGACAGGATGACCCACAAGATCAAAACATGCTCCTCTTCAGTACCCTTGTTGTGGATGACGATGAGGAAAATTAACCTTGCAGTGACCCTGTACCCACTGTAATGTGTGTTTCCTGGTTAGAGGCTCTGTCTCCTTTTCTTTCCGACTCACTCCTCACCTGCAGGAAGCAAGAGAGGGAGTAGTATTTCTGTGTGTTTTGGCCTATCATGCTGTCCTTAACAACACTTTTAATGCTGACCCCCAAGCGCCTCCATTGAAAAGCATATAGAATAATGATATTCATGAGCACATTTTCTTCTTTCTGCAAAGAGTTCCAGATAATATAGAGGTGAGCAAGGTGCATAACAATGGACTGAACGATTAAAACTGTGGCACAAGGAATATGAAGCCACTCACCCTACGATGTCCCACATCATGATGCTACTGCCTGGGAACCCAGCTTCATTCTTTCATGTTACGCAAACTGATTTCTCTGAGATGATTGAAGTCCAGTTTCAAAGTATTGCGATACTTTCTGAAATCATACTTGGAATACAGGACTACAAAAGCTTCTTACTTATATAATGGTAAAAACTTTCTATGTACAGTAAAAAGCTGTAATTCACTCTTTGAGATTCAGGAATGCCATAAACCTCCAGAGCTGAGTTAACGTAATTAATCACCAGAGCCACAAAATTAATTTCTTTGTATTATTGTGATCTTTGTCTGTTGTTTTATCATACACATTTAAAACATTTCTACCTTGAGATGGTCTCTAAGACATGTTATCTTAGTGTTGTCAGAGTTTAGTTAATGTCCGTCAAAGTTTACGCTTTCTCTCAAAACTAAACAGTCATTATGGGGCTGGAGTAAAAATTAGCGTCATCATGTAAACTACGGGTGAAATGGTGCTCCTAAATATTCAGGAGTCAAGCACCTGACGCCACATTTCCAGGTTACCACATCAGATACCCTTCTCTGTTTCTACTCCTACCTGTTTGCAGTAATGCATCCCAGCTTCAAAGGTAAGTAAGTGCAGGTGCAATGGGACATTATTTCCCAACTGGTAAACAGAAATACGTGCTACATAGCTTGATCTCATCTAATTTTAGTAAATAAAACATGTAAGTCAAGAATATGTTTTCTCCTCCACAACTCCATAGAAAGAGAGAAAGAAGCTTTTTCTTAGGGTAATTAATCCATTAACTGCTTTTAGCAAATGCATCTCAGTCCTAATATCCAGTCCTTTGTGAATCAAGCCCTAATACGACTCACTCAACTGAAATTTTGAACAGCTTTGCCACTCATTCGGGTAGAGATGGTATCGTTCAGGCATTTTGGCAAGAGATTGGGAAAGAACCAGCTCAGGTGAGCCAGTTGGGAGACTGCTGCTGAGACTCCTGATCTCCAAAAGAGACTGTTGCCTGATTTTCTCTGTGAGGGAGTAGGGCAGCATGGCTTGCTCCGTTTATCCAAAACGTTGTGTTTACCTGTTCCCAGTCAACTGTAGGCAGACAGGATAGCTCTGCTGGCTGCAAGCTGCCTCCATCCCAGACTGTGCCAAGGAGTCAGGAGGAGAGTAAGATGCTTTTGCCCTCAACCCCCACTTCTCTCACACAGGGTTGGGCATTGTCTGGCCATAATAAAGACTTCAGCTAATTCGTCTTTGAAGCGGGAAGTTGAGTCACGCCATCTGTGAAATCTTCATTTTTCATCGTTATGAAAATGCATCCCAGTGCCAGGGCATCCCGTTGTTTATTTGCTGTTCTGGCATGGCCGTGCAGGGGGGTGGATGCCAATCACGAAGCAATCTGCGAGAGGCAGACACACGCAGTAGGTGAGACTGGTTAGGAGGTGTAGACTAGACACCTCCCTCGGAAAGGGCCAGTGTGTTGCCAGTATGACTGGGAGCCCTTGGAGGCTTCAGAAATGTGCCCTTCAGTATCTTGGCTTATGAGTCAGATATATGGGAAAACAATACACAATTTTACTATGCCCAGCAACACAGCTCCTGCCTCAAGCAGAATTAGATGGGCTTGCTTTTTGAAAACAATGGAGGAAAACACTTTGAACTAAGAGATTGATTCATGCCTTTGCAGTTATATAAAATGCACGTTTTTGCCAGAGTATCTCATTATGCAGCCACTGTTTTGGCGTGCCAATGTGACAAGCATGCCGGTTAACCACATAATTATGAAGAGCATGCAAATAGGACTGTCTCTTGTACCCTTTTCTTCTTTTAGACTAGCAAGTAAAATTCCACCTCCACCATAGTATATGTAACTTTTGGAATTAAATCAGGATTTCATGCATAACTTCTTGCAGCTGCTGTCAGTGAACAATTCTGCTAATAAATTATTTCCTTTGCTGGCAATAAGTCATTGTATATGTCAATTATTACTAATTCTCTGTCTGAAATCAAGATTCAGTAACTTTTTAACACAAATACCTCCATCAAGTTATTACAGTGTCAAAATCTTACACCGAAATAAATTCTTCCTTTCTCTCTCTTTATGAGAACTACACAAGGCTGTTGAAAAAGTGAATGATATACCTTAATGGTGGTGAAAGTTCCCTTTTACCTAGATCAGCTACATTTGAGTTATACAGAGTTCACATTTTCAAGCATTCCTGCAACCCCACTTAATTTGAAACAAGAGCTGAGATTCTTCTGTAAGTACAATACTTCAGGGAGGTGAAGTTTGAAGAAAAATATTAACTATCATGAGGGTTCATAATAAAATCTTGAGATACAGCAACAAAGAGTCATTTTCAGAAAAGAGGGGAGTAAACAGTCCCCTTTAATTTAAGAGAATACTGACCTGAATCTTCTCTTAGTTACACTATTTTTATATGGTGAAATCCGCAAGTTACTCCCAATTTAAATTTATAGCTGACACTAAAGGTCTATCTGCATGATGCAATGGAGTATTATGCAAAGACCCTCTGATCCTCTACAAGCTCACTCTAGAACTGGAAAATATGTACTAATATAATAATGCAGCCCTGCTTATAAGCTGATAATATTTATTTAGAGGCAGGTTGAATTAGCATGGGTGCCTGTTCCTATTCTTTATGCTAGTTCACTTAGGTAGCTATTAGGTCTCAAGAGTACATGTTCTCAAGATCTCAAGACATGACTTTTGGTGGGAACTGCATCTCTGAAATGTAGTCATTGAGCTTTAGAGATACACCTGAAAATTAACTAGAATAGATTCTTGATTAACTTGCAATATTATATTTTTATGTATAGAAAGAAAAACGCATAAACCCATTATGATTTGGAGGCTAGAAATATATAAATTGTATTATTTATAAAATTATATTTATAAAATGTTATCATTAAGGGCTATGTGGTGCTCTGTTTGATGTGTTTTGTGGTGCTACAGAAATAATCATAGCTATATTTATATAGCAATTCTTCCACACATATATAAGATGATAAGTTTTCCTAAAGCTTTTGAACAGAGAAAATGTTGAAATTGAGAATGAAATACATTAGACATTAATACCTTGAGTCTTTAAAGTAGAAATAAATTTATTACTTTTCTCAGGAGGATGGAAAAAAATGGATTTGCTTGAAACAACATTCTTGTTATGTCCCAGAGGTTCAAAAGTGGTCCAAGTATGGGCTCCATCACAGTCCTGTGAGTATCCATATTGTTTTATGTTTTAAGATGCACCCTAGTCTGCTCTCAGTCCAGACTAGTAACCTGCCAGAAGGAGCCTGGACATTGTTTAGAGGATAGCATGGGCCAAGGACTGTTCCTTTAAGGAAACTGTGGATGCAGTTACACTGTTTTGGGGATGGAGGAGCTTTAAGCTACGTGCTTATGAGCCACATCTTGCCACTTGCCTTCAGGACCAGAGAACAGTCCTGTCTCATCTACCTGTACACAGACATAGCCATTGGGCCTCTAACCATATGAGATGCCCTAGGGTGTTCAAGATATCTGCATGTGACTACAAATGCCCCAGCTGCGAGCAGCCAGACTGAGCTACCTTGACTATAATGGGAACTTAACCACCAGGCTTCCACGTAAACACCTGTGTGAAGACATCTGCCTTCAGTAATCTGAGTTTGTGACAAGAGTCCTGCCCATGGGACTCAAATTAACTGCTTAAACATTGATATTTAGCACCATTCAAACACGGTATTTTATCCTGCCTGATCAACTGCTGCTACTGTAGAACGGCACAGATATCCCATATCTGCTAGTGCCATGCAGGTGTCTTGGATATCCAGATGCCTTAGGTATCTGAGTCTACCTCAGATAGCACTAGGCAGCTATGTTGAGGCAACTGAATCCTATGTATGGTGATCAAATTTTGAGGCAACTTCTAAAAGAAATTACCTTCATATGATTGTTGGCTCAAGATGCTAGAGTAAAACTTTTCAGCTCCAGATCTGCAGATACTTACTCATGACGCAAAGAGTTCTTTGCATCATGAGTACGTGGACTTCCGAGACAGCAGAGTTTTGTACTATAAATGACACTGCTATCTGCCCACAGAATGATGGTTGCATTGAGGTTGAAGAAAGACCTTTCATTGTTTCCCGTAAGTGATAAAACCCACATTGCCCATGGTTTGAAAGAACTAAAAGGCCCAGTCAAGGCTTACCATCTGTGTGGCTCAAACTGTTTAAATACGATCACAATATTGATATTGCTCTAACCTCTGTTATGCCTCTCTCTGCCATCTGCAGAGCTGGGAGAACAGGTTTTCTTTATACTCACCATGACGGACTGTGTGATAGATTGAAGGAAATCATGTTTATATAAATACATAGTGTGTATACAATACATATAAAATAACTTGAACAACTTGTCTGAACACCAAGTGTTCAGGAAAGGACAGTAAGTCACCTCTGTTATCAAAATGCAAACAGAATTTGTCCAACCAGAACCTTTCTGAAACAGGTGGCATGCAATAGTATGTTTGAAGGTTACGTGTTTATGTCAAACTTAGCTACAATAACTGGTAAGAATAGAAAAGTCTACGTAATCTATGTCATCTAGAAGTCCAAGAAATAATGTTGAACTCCACTACTGATACAGTAAGAAATTGTCAAGAAAAGGAGAGGTATTAATTTTATGACTGGCGCTGAAATGGAGAAATAATATTGTCTGTGTTACCATAAAATATTCCTTTATGTGTAGAATGGTAATGAAGGAGTTTATACATTCATTTCAGCAACTGTCAAGCATATAAACACATAAGGAGACATAAATAAAAGAGAGCACCTCACTGGCATTGGAAAGTGTGTCTCAGAAAGAGATGCTGAGAAAACCTAATCAGTGTCTGAACACAAGCCCTGTGTCAGCAGGGCTGCATGGAATGTCAGGGGCAGTCTTTTGCCTAGGTAACATCATTTTGGAGTTAAAGTGTTATTTTAAGGTACTTGCTGCTGGTCTTTTTTTCAAAGATGGCATTGCAGGGTGAAGAAGGCATCTGAGAACTAAAGTGTCTTCCTTTGTCATTTGGCAAAATACTTCAGACCTATACCACAAGCCGCTGAGGTAATTACAGACTTTCGATTGACTCCAACAGTCTTTAAATCAGAGATGTCATGTGAGAACAGTGAGAAAGAGGGCAATTAGTGCTAGGCACTAGGTGACATGACATGATAAAAGAGGAGAGGAAATGAGGACACATAGACAGTGCTCATTTCAAACTGCGGGAGAATTTTAAGGAGGAAAGGCTACATGTAATCCTCAAACTGGGAGTTCACAAGAGCCACAACTCTGAAAAGCACTATGGGATTGACTGTTCACCCAAAAAGTGGCAATTCGACAGCAAATGCACCCTCAGGAGCCTGCCAAGCACCAGCCTGGTTCTGACTCAGAACAAAAAATACAACCTAGTGAGTCATCAGCATCACTTCCTTCTGCACAATTCATTTCCTGAAGAGTTTCCCATCTACTCTTACTTTCCTGTAAGATCTAGCAATGGCACGGCTGAAGATCAACATATGAAATTTCACACTGATAGAATAGTAAGAGGAAGAATGGTTCTTCTGACAGCATGTACGGCGCATTCTATTTACCTACATTTTATGGGAGTGGCAGTAGAAATGGCAAGTTGATTTATAAATTAGGCCTGTTTTCCCAGTGTCATTTTTCAAGTGAATCATCACATTGAGTTGATCACATTTTCTAATTTAAAAAGTTTAAACATGCAGAAAAATGTACTTTTTCTCTCTTTATCTTATCATGTACATCATCAGCACACTACCACCTTCTTCCACTAAAAATATTCTCCATCATGCCAACTATGAACATGCCCCAGGCTTATTTCTTAAGAAACACTAAGCATTACCTCATACAGTGCATTGAAAATGTGTCCAATAACAACACAACATCTAAGAAAAATGCAGAAACCATTATTTGCTGTCAGTGAGGTTAGCAACTAATTTTCGTCTTAGTCTGGAAAAAAAAGGGGCGGTTTTCGCTTTACTTTTTGATTTCCTGATGCAGATTGCACCATTTAAACTTCATGTTCCTTTCAGCAGGCTTACAAGTGAGACCAGACTGGTCAAGTCAGTTGATTTTATTGTATGTCATTGTCAACACCTAGATTTCAAATTCTTATGGCAAACAACAGATAATAAAATCAAAGGTTCACCATGCAATTATTCATTAGAGCTGGCGCAGCTCTCACAAAGTCAAGAAATGATGAAGACTATGGAAAATTTCAGTGAGTAGGATTTCCCTTTGGCAAGCTGAAGTCATTACTTACCCTACAGTAACCATGGCTGTTTCAGATGCATTGTCCATTTGCACTTCACTCTTGGCATGCCTGAATTTCACATACTTATGCTTGGGTTATTTTGGCCAGCCGCACTCACTGAGCCTGCACCTGCACCCTAAAGCTCCTCCACCCATTGCACCAAGACTGAATTTTTTTTTGCCGTTACGGAATTCAGGTGTTATAAAACTCCACGGCAGTGAGAAGGAGAGCTGGTTGGGCAACATCTCAGAGAATCCTCACAGTTACTGCAATCATTTTATTCTGCCAAAGGGAAACCCTAGTAATGGAAATTTCCATAGCTGACATCCTTTCTTGACATCCTTGTGCTTTCTGCCGCCGTGACTCACAAGAAATGACCTGATGTGTAGGAGGTGAGAATACTTGGAGACTACCTTAAATAATGGCTATGGGACAGCTCTGTGAACACAAGCTTCAGATTTTAATTTTTCGACCAAAGAATAATGTTGTGTAAATCTATGGCCTGATCCCCAGTCTCCTCCAGATTTCAGAGATAGACACATTTCTCAGGGAAGCCACAGAGGCTGCCGGCACTCTGGTGGTGGCATGATCTCTAGCCTGAATTGGTAGATCTAATCTGGTTAGCTCATAACAAACTTAATGCAATTAGACACCCACTTAAATAGCCTCTGGCTAACTGTCTGACTTTCCATCCTATCTGTGAAACTGGCAAACAACATTAGGGAAACTGAAAACTTTGGTCCTATCCTGATTTTAAAAAGAGCTCTGTGTATATCCAGAATACACAATCTGGCTTCATTGTGTCAGAGTCAGGTTTTGAAAAAAGAATAATCAAATAAGTAATCTGGTACAAAAGTAAGGATGAGACCATGGTATGTAAAAGCTCTAGTGTGAGACATAAACATGACTCTGTCCTTATGGAATTCAGTGGCCTTGCTGTGCCAGTATTTCCCTATTTCATGGGCAAAGGAAAAGATAAAAATGCGTGAGTTTCATAATAGTTTCTTAACAGTATCTGTTTCAGAGGTTAGTATTACATTTGTCAGCATCCAACACACGTTTCTCACCGGCTTCAATAATCATTTGTTAACCAGCTTAGCCAGGTGAACTAACTGTAGTATGTGAGGATATCCAAGGGTATATGTGAGACAGGGTTCTCTCTGTGTCATCTGTAGGAATTCCTTAGTATCTGTAGGAATTCCTTAGTATCTCCACCTGAAGAAAACAGTCCTGAGATATTTGCTACTTGTCTTGCCAAAATGAGGGTTTCAGGAATTTGAAATTCCTTTGAGGCTAAAAAAAGGATGGTTTAGGGGTTCATGGGACACATCTGCCAAAGACATTCTCTCAAAAGAGAGATCTGTGGCCCACCAGGCCAAGTATTGCAGGGTGCCTCATGGCCATATTGACCTTGACCTCCTTTGCGTCAAGTGGGAACACCACAGCTCCCCTGGAGCTCTAAGGAATACTGTTGTGGTTTAACCCCAGCTGGCAACTAAGCACCACACAGCCACTCGCTCGCTCACTCCCCTGCAGTGGGGTTGGGGGAGAGAATCAAAAGGGTAAAAGTGAGAAAACTTGTGGATTGAGATAAAGACGATTTAATAGGTAAAGCAAAAGCCGTGCATGCAAGCAAAGCAAAATAAGGAATTCATTCACTACTTCCCATCGGCAGGCAGGTGTTCAGCCATCTCCAGGAAAGCAGGGCTCCATCGTGCATAATGGTTACTTGGGAAGACAAAGACATAATGCCAAACGTCCCCCCTTCCTTCTTCTTCCTCCAGCTTTATATGCTGAGCATGACGTCATATGGTATGGAATATCCCTTTGGTCAGTTGGGGTCAGCTGTCCCGGCTGTGTCCCCTCCCAAATTCTTGTGCACCCCCAGCCTACTCGCTGGTGGGGTGGAGTGAGAAGCAGAAAAGGCCTTGACTCTGGGTAAACACTGCTCAGCAATAACTAAAACATACCTGTGTTATCAACACTGTTTTCAGCACAAATCCAAAACACAGCCCCATACCAGCTACTATGAAGAAAATTAACTCTATCCCAGCCAAAACCAGCACACATACTAATCATTTTTGTGTGCATTTTTTCAGTTCAATGTGTCTGATATGAGGGCTGCATTACAGCCAGGGGAACAGTGCTTTCTGAGGGTATGTGTTACGTGTCTTGCAATAAGGCACATATTCACTTGGGGACATTTGGGGCATACTTTTGGAGAACTGTGGACGACAGAGGGAAACAAATTTTGTGGACATGCGTCCATATAGACATCAGTGAACCATCCCCAGAACTGCTTATCATCTCAGAGGAGATAAGTTGGTTCAGTCCAGAAGAGATATTGAAAGTGAATTAACAAGTATATATGACCAACCTGGGTTAAAAACTGGAAGGTAAGTTATTTGACAGTGCAGGTATAACAACAGGGTCATCATTCTGCAGATGCTCCTTGTGATTCCCTTCTTCACTGGAGTTGCTGCTCACCATGATAGAGCTCCCCTTCTAAACTTCGTGATCACCTCAGTGTTGATGGCCTAGCTCTGAAATTTTTATTGCAAGTGGCTTAGTAGGAAAGGGCCATGGCAGCAGTTCTTTATGCTTTTCTGGGGTCTACAAGTATTGCCATCAACAGCAGGAATTAGTTGAGTGGACTGAGAATATTTCACTGTCATGTTTACAAGATGATAAATGTTTCTTTCACAGAAGAGGTAACCTCAGCAGGCTGCATTAGGTGCTCCTTTCAACACTAAGAAAAGGCTCATTACTATAGCTGCATACCACAGGCTGCATACGATAGAAGAGGCAAGTGCAGCTCAGCAAGCATAGCTATATGACCCAGCACTGCAGAGGATGCAAGTGTGAAAGTCTGCCTGGGGGTCAAACTCTTCTGTTAGCAGTCCTAAGCAATGTGTTATCAATGCTCCTCTACGAAAAAACCTGTTCTAGGGGAAGGCTGACACTGCTGCTGCGACTATTTTTGCCTACAGCTGTCCTTCCAAGTATGAGCCATGAGCTACCTTTTGAGAATTACATGAAGCCTCTCCCTTCCCCAGGCCAAGGAATGCAATCCACCCTTTCAGTCCCTTGAGGAAAAATGCTTTTTCCAACCATGGTCAGGACATTGTGTGAAGGAGGACTTGGCTGCTTTTCTGGTGCCCTGAAACCTTCTTAATAGAAGGCACACAGGAGCCTGGTCTGAGCCAAAGCTCACATCAAGACTCCTAAAAAGGACTGGATCTGTGGCAAACTTTGGAGTGGAACATGGACTCCAGCACTCCTAAACTGCAAGGAAATGTTTGCAGCAATATTCTTCAGCTTCCTATGATCTTTCAGGGAAGGAATGGGAGATGGAACATACTTCTGGAACATGCCTCTCCTGAAGGCCAAAAAGTGCTTCTGTGGACCATTGTTTTAGCAACACTGAAAGGTGAGAAAGGCAGTTCTTGAAATCAGAATACTTTGCTTAGTTATAGAACAATCCTCAATACTGGAAACAAACATTTCCCTGACCTAACATTACAAAAACTGCTTTTGCTGGTTTTGAAGCGATGAACAGAATGCTACACACTAACACTATCTATCTCAACTAAATCAACAAATAACTAAATATTTACTAAAAAAAAAATGTTTTCCTGCTGCTTAGAGAAGAGGATTCTGCCAAGGTCGTCTGTCTGGCAATCACAGAGTCATAGGCAAGACTCAAGGGAAAGTTGTTCCTGCTCCATCTCTCGTAACTTTCAGTGAGGTGTAAGGGCAGTCAGAGTGCAGATGTAGTTTTAAAGGCCAACAATGACAATGGGAGGCCAAGCTCACTCTTTTTGGGGACAGGCCCACCAGAATTAGAACATATATGGATCAGTGGAGATCTTTTGTATTAAGGTTGGCAGAATGTTTATAAGGTAAGATATTCTAATGCCTACTTTTAAAAAAAGTACATCATGTAGTTCTGTCACTGGGAAAAAAATAGTATCCCAGGAATGTAAATGCAGCTAAATATGCAAATTTAACTTTACAGTGGATTGTCTCCTGATGACCTAATGGCACAGACTTTGTATTGGCTTCTTTTTAAATAAAATTACATGAAAAAAATAGAAAAAAGACCTGATATTCCAGTGATCTAAATTAATAATTTAGTGTTTCTCGTTCTTGGAGCAGAAGTTATAAAGTCCTATGTTTCTTACATGATGTGTGCAGAAGTTAAGCACCTAGTAATTGCATATGCAGCAGCCACCAATACGACAAACAATACCTCAAACATTAAAAAAAGCATGGAGACATCACTAACCTAAGCGGGTTGGATGTCCCTTTGAAATTCCTCCATAGCCACTGACTCCATAGGCATCTGACTATACAAGAAACGTAAGCCCTTGCTTTGGATTAAGGTCCAGTGTTTGGGTTTAGGTGGACAGGACCACAACACTGAAACCTTGTATAGCCCTCTCTGAATCTGGTTCTCCTATGACAAAAATAGGACCAAGGCACCTAATTGATCTATTTAGGACTAAAGAATTAGCTATTTTTTCTTTAAATGGATGACTAATAGTAGCAATACATACAACATTTAGAGCACTCATCATACTTCCAGTTCCTACGTCTGTATTTATTATATTCTTCTTTATGTTCCTTACCCCTTACTGTAACTACAGAACAAAGGATTCTTCCCGTTGAAGAACAGTTAGTGAAGAAAAGAAATTATACAGATCTCTGTAACTGTGAGTTAGGGAAGCGCTATTCCCACAAAATTCACAAAATGGAGGCCACCTAATTAAGCTACTAGTAGAGGCATCATAGAACTTTTTCATACAATGCCTGACTACATATTCCATGTATATAATGCAGAGGGACAAAAGCATGAATGTGTTCAAAGTGGAATTAGACAAACATGGCAGAAGAGTTCATCAGTGACTGTTAAGTACAATGATTTAGATTCAGCTCCAAACTCTTCTGATCATAAAAATCCAGAAAACTATGTTAAGAATAGATACTTTACTCATGTATAGAAACTTATTCTAAGCAACTGCTCCTGGGTGGTATCAAAGACAGAGCTATGGGGATATTTGTCTTATTTGGCCTAGCATTTCTTATGCTTTTAGCCCCCTGAGGCCACTGACAAAGGTGGATGTGGAAGGAAGGTATTTATATCATAGTCATACCACTGCATAAACAAATGATTTAGGAAGGTTCCTTGCATTACATCTTCTCTGCACTCTTTTAACAGCTTCTTGCACTCTACGTACCTCCCTAATAACCTACAGAACTTCAAACTATTGAATGCATTTGACTGGGACTCCAGGATTTTTTAGCAGTTGTCTCTAGTTGTGTCACTTGGTCACAGCTGGGGAAATTAATTTGCCTTGTCACTACCTATTCCTGGGCTGCTATCATGTCAGGGGTGTGTATATGCTATCACAACCTCCTTCCCATAGAAGCTGTTGTCTGCTGTCCCCATTTTGGTTGTTTCTACAACTGTGTCTACTAGCTGGAGTTTCTGGTTGATATGTTTCTGTTGTTTTCCAGCAAGTTTCCTTCCAAGGAACCCACTGCTAAATGAAAGAGTTACAGTATCAGCTTAGGAAAGGGAAAATCTTCAAAGGGCAGAGGTATATCCAAGACATTTCTTAGCAAAACTCTGGATTCTAGCTCTAGGCTCCTTCCATGAGAATAATCAATAGTAATATTTGATGTAGCTCATTCAGACATAGGCAAATATGAACTATTGGACTCACTGTTCATCTGCTTGCTGATACGCAGTTCTGGGAGAGATGTGAAAAGTTGAACCTCACATTTTATCTTTGAGTAGGATAGGGAACGCCAAGCTCTGAGAGAAATTGTGTGTGGACTTTTGGGAAGGATTGCTTTTTAGTGAACATGTAAAACCTCATCTACTGCCAAATATGCTACAAACATGGAAGAGCAAATTAAAATTTCTGAAAAAAAACCAGTGTGAAATTTCTAGCAAGTAGAATTAAAATGTTCAGAAAGTCCTGTGGGAATTTTCTGAGGGAACATGGAGACATTGTTTCTGTGGAAGAAATGTTGTTCACAGTCAATGATGATAGAAGCAGTTGATTACAGTACTAGACTGGAGATACAGTAATATTTACTGTTTGGCTAACTACAGACAGTATGCTCTCTCTATCCATACGCTTTCTTGTCTTCATTCCCTGATCTTGTATTGATTGAATACAGCTGACAAAAAGGTTGTTTGGCAGAAATACTGTGATTAATTATTTTCTCTAGCCTTTGTATTTCTTATACATTTTCTTTTTAAAGTTATTTGAATATATATATTTAAAATGTGTTTCCTTTTCTTATAAAAACTGTTGATAGGAAACACGTTTTCCCAAGCTTTATGTGAAATGAAAAAAAATGAAAGAAAAGGCTCTATTATATATTATACTGAACATATACATAAGCTCTGCAAAGCTCAAAACTTTCATTTATAGTGAATACCACCGGCACCCTAATCCAGTCATATGTTTTAAAGTGAGCTCATGTTTATGGAATTGTAAAGCCAATAATAAATAACCAATGGTAAAATAAATTAAAATATTTAAGTGGATGCATAGGCACAAATGCATCAGAACTGAGCAGGGCTTGCTGTATTTCAGTTATGGAGACAAGGATGGTGCTCAAGAGTTTGTTTTTCAATTTCCCCCACCCCTTCACAACTACTCATTCATTCAATTGTTAGAGGTAGCACATGGAGACATCACCCTAAGTGAATTTCTCTGATGTCAATAAAAATTGCAGTGTAATGTAAATAATACCTTATCTGTGTTACTAATTGAGGGCCAAATTGAGACCTGAGAGATAGCGAATGGATTGTGAAATAAGGGACTGTTCGATGACAGCAAGAGTGGCAGAATTTGGACCTTGAAGCAAGATTCCTCAAGTGAAGACCTGGAGGCCAAATGCAGTTCGTGATGCCCAGCCAAAGCTCCTGACAAATGAGCCTGCCTGGGGAGCGGCCTCAAGTCCAGATGGGGTGAGTGATAAGAGCCCTGGGATCTTACTCACACATATACATGAGGCATGGAGAAGTGGCTGCAAGTAGCAGCTACAAGGGCACAAGCACATCCCACTCCTCCCGCTCACGTGTGCTTCTGAGCATACTCCTACTTGGGTTTTGATCTGTCTGCTCTTCTTTGTTATTTTATTGTCTCCTTTCAAAAAGGAGTACACATTTCTTTTTTTGTTGTTCCCAACTACTCGTTCTCAGTGGAATGTTAAAAGCAAAGTACTTGAAGATGTTTCAATAGCCCTTCACCTCTTTTTTTTTTAAAAGAAAACAAAATTTGGGCCCTAAAGTACACCAGTGAAGTTAATTCTCCATGCATCTGGCATTTCTGCTTCCTCTTTTCTTAAGCTGGTCCATCCAAAGAAGCGCTTTGGCTTGAATTCTAAAAATATCATAAAATTTTGCACATAAATAAACGTTTCATACATAGTTCCATGTTTGTCAGTTGGTGAATATGTTTTAATGATTGTTATAAAAAGTAGAAACACAGGACTAGAACAGTCAATAGGGTAAGTGTATATGGTACATTTACGTAACATACCTTTTAATAACTAGAATAGGATTATCTGCAATGCCTGTTTACCTATGATAAGTCACAATGGGTACATTTACACAGACAACCTGACAGTGAACTTATTCACCAGATGCTTGATGGTCACATTGTTTGAATCTTACTTAGCTCACTCCTTGGCCCTGTCCTTAAGATTGTCCCTCCATGCAGTCTCCGGGATGAGTCTGCTGTAAAAAGGACTGGCGCTAGGCAGCGTTGATGCAAGCCAGCCAGCGTCACTTGGCCTCCAGGTGAGGGGATGGTCCCCGCCTTTCTTTTAGACATCATTTCATACACATGCACAGATGCTTATGCATGAGATGAACACACTCTTATTATTACCTGGCATTACACACGTCTTTATTTCAACCTGGTAATTATGGCATTAGGTTGACAGGAAGACAGATGGGGTGTCAGCATAGCAATCAAGTTTTCTGTGCCTTTCCCTGAAGTTGTCCCATAAGTGTTGAGACACAAGAAGCATAAAGGCTAAAGAAACTTGATCATCTGCCAACTTCTGCTGGGTTAACCTGTGGGGCATTATTTTGACACTTGTCATTAATATAGAAGATGCAGTGAAAGAAATGAAGTTGTATCTCTTAATATGCCCCTTAATATGTCCCTTAGAACTTATAGGGCAGAGGAAATCCTGTCCCTATTGAGTTCCCCTGGAGAACGTCTTGGGTGATGGATGGGACTCCTAACTTCCACACCTCAGTTCAGAGCCTAAACTTGTGAATGAAGGCCAAAACCCTACTGCTGTCCTTGCAATCAAAGCCTGTCCTGCATAATATACTATCCAATATTATTCCAGCAACACATTTATGTTGCATATACTTGTAAGGCCCACAGCTTTATTATTCTAGCTGTCATCTTTTTTAAAAAATATAGATCTTCTAGTATATTTTTTATGCTACAGTTTCATGATTTGTTCCAGCTTGGCTTCAGCACAACATTTTTCCACCTACATAGAAAAGCATGCCAAGCCTCCAAGGTTTTGCAATATTCTTTTGTAGTATTACTTTTATCAGGCAATCAAGTAAATATTAATATAACTTTTTTTTTTGAAAGAAAAGCAACTTTTGCTGCCAACTGCACAACTTTCCATGTGATAATATGAAGTATCAACATGTATGTTCTGTGAAAAATTCAGCTTATATATTCCTAAACATTTGTAGCTCTAAACTGCTCATGGGTATGAACTTAATATTACAGGTATTTTTACTTTTTCGCCCATATAGATTATTCGTGTTGATCAGGACTCAAAGTGCATTCATTTTATTCACATGAGCATTCCCATTTGACTCAGAGTAGGTAAAACACAGCAGGTTTATGAGCACAGTTATGTGCTCTGGTGCAAACACAGTTATGGTGGCATGTAAGTTTTAATGCTGTTATAGCTTATTGTAGATCCTGAACGGGCATAACCTGCAGCAGTTTCAGTACTTTCAAAACTGTGATAGCATGTTTAGACTGACATATTTTACCGGTTTAAGAATATAATTAAACCAGACAAACTTTCAGGTCTAAATATGATGTCAGAGCATAAGAATCTGCCTTATATACTCTTCAAATGATGGGTTTTGGATGATTATTTTGGAGACGGGTGAACACATAGATATATAAGAGATACTGCCCAGTTTCACAATCTTTTTGCATGATGAATCACTTTTGCTCACTCACATAGGTGAATAAGTATTGTGGCACTTCACGTGAATGCAATCAAGTAAAAGTTGCAGAGTAGAACCCATAAAATATGTAATATAGCAGATAAGCTTTCCAGTTATGCTGTGAAATAAGATTGTTTATTATTTCCTGTCATATCGCTGCATGGTAATTTTCAGTTCATGATCCGGTGGTTCCTGCCCAGCATCCTTTCTAAGCTTCTTAATCCACAGCTACAGGAATATAGCTACCATGCTTAACCCATGGCTACAGGCTACATAGAAATCTAGTTCCTGGTCATTAACAAAACAGCTGAGACACATGTTCCTTTTATATTCATTAACAAACACACACACAAAAAAAATCTATTTCAGGTTAACTGAAAGGAATTTATTGTATAACTTCCAGTTCAACCGCCAAAGCCCAAAATCCATTATTTGCACAGTTCTATTTCTAGCACACGTAAATATGCCATTCCTGTTCATTAATAGTACCGCAACCTACCTCTGTCCTTTCTTCCCTGTGAATAGGGCTATTCTTCACACTGCCAGCACTTGTTTACCACTTCCATTGCATTCATTATAAGATATTTCGTAGAATTCAGCTTGCATGAATTTAAGCTATGCAACACAGGTGTCTATATCTGAGCTTGTCCAAGTTCCCATCAGAGTCAAGGGAAAGCTCAGATCCAGTTCAGTTTCCTAAACATAGATGTCTTATTGATGTGTTAGATGCTGTGTGTTGTCACCCTTAGGCTGCTCCAGAAGAGCATTGGGACACCCCTAGGTCTTGTGTCTTATCTGCAGGCTTCATGCAGATATCTCGTATTCTTGATGGCATCTCAAATGGCACTAGAACACTGTGCTTAGGCAACCTTCAAACTCTCCATTAACTTTAATAGGAGCTTAACACCTAACTGAGGTGCAGATATCTACACTGCAGACACCATATATTAGGCAGAGCTGAATCCTGTGCACTCAGACTTGAGGGAACAGACACTCATCTGTTTTGGGGCTTGTGGAGACTTCTCTGACTAACTTATCCTGACTTATTTAGGACTATTCTGAATTCAGGCATCCTTCTCATGAGATGCTTTTTCCTTTGCAACTATACTTAAAATCCTTACGCACAGACTGAAGAATCCCCTATCATTTGTAGACAGAAAGTGAAAGTAATTTACACCTGTTGTACAGACATTTGCATCAATGTAATCCATTTCTATCTGGCATAATAAAACAACCAACAAAACACAAAGTCAAGTGGATCATCTGGACACACAGTGCTAACTCTGCCCCAAGGAAATCAACTAATGCTCAAGTGTCCGTAGGAAATCTCTCTAAAAGGAAACATACTTTTTTCAGGACCCTTCAATACTCTTACTGCATTTTTAATTCTGAACACCAGCAAGAGCGAAGTAAACCAGGACATAAAAAGAAAAAAAAGGAAAGGAAATCAGGTGCTATGGAGAAAACCACAATCAGCACCATCTGTAGCCTAATTATATTCAATAGTGCATAGGAGAATACTCACCCACAAGTGACCAAAATAAATGGACATTCCTAAAGGCTCTCAGGACTCTAACAACAAAACATTTTTCAGCAGATAAAATTTTAAAGGGCACTGTCCCACTCATATCGCAGACAAATGAAATAGCTGCAAATTGCAATGAGGTGGTTTTGGACCATTTATTGACTCCTCTCAGAGCTCTGCAGTGAGCCTCTCAAAACCTGAGGTATCTAAGGCTACATCTGCGTTAGCAAATACAAAGCAATGGGAGTAGGTGCTGAGGAATGATGTGTACACTGCACACATTTCAGGGGTTTGACATCAGACTAGTTCTAGTTTGGTCCTGTTGACTGAATTTCCATTAGCAATTTGAGCGTGTTAGGTAGTCTTCTGGAGCACATTTTCTAGTTAGTGTCATCCAAAAGGAATCCAGCTTGCATACTTTGAGAGGCTCCATGATGCAAACCAAAGCTTCACTGGCTAGCAGGTTGAGGGAGGTGATTCTGCCCCTCTACTCCGCTCTGGTGAGACCCCACTTGGAGTACTGCATCCAGCTCTGGAGCCCTCAGCACAAGAAAGACATGGACCTGTTGGAGCGGGTCCAGAGGAGGGCCACAAAAATGATCAGAGGGATGGAACACCTCTCCTGTGAGAAAAGGCTGAAAGAGTTGGTTCAGCCTGGAGAAGAGAAGGCTCCGGGGAGACCTTATTGTGGCCTTTCAATACTTAAAGGGGGCTTATAAGAAATATAAGGACAAAATTTTTAGTAGGGCCTGTTGTGATAGGACAAGAGGTTATGATTTTAAACTGAGAGAGGGTAGAGTTAGACTAGACTTAAGGAAGAAATATTTTTACAATGAGGGTGGTGAAACACTGGAACAGATTGCTCAGAGAGGTTGTAGATGCCCCATCCCTGGAAACATTCAAGGTCAGGGGCTCTGAGCAACCTGATCTAGTTGAAGATGTCCCTGGTCATTGCAGGGGGGGCTGGACTAGATGACCTTTAAAGGTCCCTTCCAACCCAAACCATTCTATGATTCTATGACTCTATGATTCTATGATTCTATGATTCTATGATTCTATACTAGGTAGGGGCAGTCAGGAGATTCCCCTCAAAGTAGCACTCCCAATCCAAACTAAAATGCTAATAAAGACCTGTCCTTAAACATCTCCTTCTCCTATCTTCTGATTTTGATAGTATGTTCTGCTTGTGGTTCCTGGGACACCTTTGTACACTGTATACATCCATTAATCTCCAGAGGTATTTCTGTCCTCTAACAGGAGTATTCATTGAGATAGAAAAAAAATTAGAGGTCTGGGTAGAGGCGGATATCAGTGTCTTTATATGATGTGGCTGTGGTTGCCCCAGTCCATTTCCCAAATTACAGATGTACAGCAAAGAAGTTATTGTAATTAACGTTCTTCATGAGAAGTTCAGCACAGTCTCCAGAAAACGAATTGTCAACGATGTAATAAATTAACTAAACAGAGTTATGGTGAGATTTTTGCACTGCACTTGCTCTATGACTGTACTAATGGCTTCTCGTGCCGGGTTTGATTACCTGCCACTGTTTGCCAGTTCTCTGTATAAAGGAGTGTATATATATTTTACCGATTTCATAGTCACTGTCCTCTCGGCACGCTTCATTCATAGCTTCTTTGCATCTTTTCATTTGGTGATGTAGTAAATGGAGCACAAAGAGTTAACCAGTTTCCAAAGGGTGCTGTTTAACAATGGTTGGCCTTCTGAATCATGGATTAGCAAATAATCATTTGTCCTGATGATGTAATATTTGTAACTTACAGTAATGTTACTAAAGGGAGGAGTTCTGTGAAAATTGGTTTGAACTGGTCTCTCTGGTTTATGATCCTTCCTGTTCCCCTGCTCATGCACTGACTTAATCTTACTCGGTAAACACAGTTGTTTCCTAATTCTCCTTCAGACCCTAATTTGCAAACAGCTCAGAGGAATCCTGCTTTCAACCCCAAAAGCATCGAGCAAAAAAAAAGAGTGTCTTAGCACTGAAAAGCAAAAGAAAGTATCTTAGCACTGGAAAATTATTTACTTCCAGTCATTGCATTCTAACTCAGCATAAAATTAACTCCCTGGAGACTGTTGATAAATACATTTGTCTTTCTAAGCTTTCATTTGGCTAAGAATCTGGAGTATATCAAGGGTTTCTTTTTAAGGCAGTTCCTGCAAGTCAATAGTAAATGTTACTTATTGTTATTAGCGGTAAAAAAAAATAAAAATTAGATTATATTAATATATTTGCTACCAGAAGTGTATAATGTTTAAAGCACTTTCAGACATTCAGGTGAAATTTTTTCTGTAGGTGCTACAAATTGCTATTTCATCAGGGCTGCAGACTTTCTCAGGAATACCTAGAGTACTTACTGATAAATCCTGAAATGGAATTCTGCTTTTTTTCCCTATTTCCATCCCTTTTCTACCACAGACAAGTGAGTAGGAGTAAGGATTACCTCATTGTCTTGTACTCATTCACCCCAGCAATGACCATTGTTGAAAAATCAGCAATCATCATCTGTTGTCACACCACAACATTTACCATAACATATAAAATAAATGGTTACTTTCAAGTATCATATGCCAATACAGGGAGTATTTCTGTTAATGAAGACTAATAAATATTTACTTTCTAATGATACCATAGTGTGTATCTGATGATTGTGTACAATAAAATAAAACATATGTGAAAGACTGGATGCATTCAGGATGGAAAATCATGCTTAGACTGTGGAGTGAACAGGAAGGAGGAAGCCATTATTCTGCATGATGGATTGTGATTGTGGATTTGACAGTTGCAGGATGGAGATTCCTGCCACATGCCAAGCCACCTCCTCTGCATGCGGCTGCAACATTTCTCAACTTACAAACCACCTTGATTACATAGTCCTGAGCACAGTCGACTGCTGACTCAAATCTGTTATCTGTAACAGAACCACAACATCTCCTCTTAACATCGCATGAGAGATTTCTTGCTGCTCAGATAAAGTGGACTTTTACAAGAAATTCAGTGATATCAGTACCAGCCCTTTGCCAATGAGAAGCAGCAGATCTGCTTTTTTACTGAGAATCACTGTTTATAAATTGTTTTCCCAGCTGAACATTGAAGATTATGTGTACTATTCAAAAGAAGGGCAAGCTAACTCAAAAAACAAATGCAGTAAGCATACGTATAGGATTATGTGAGAATGTTCCCAAACTGAGAAATAACTCAAATAGATTGGTGTGCACCGATGCATAGGTCAATCAAGTCACAGCATGCTTTTGTTTAGGTTAATAGTAGATACTCTGCAAACAGTCATAACATTTTTAGTTGCACACTGCGTAGTCAAACAATATGGTAATTGGATTTTTTGTGAGTATTCTTCAGCTCGTATTCTATTCAAACCAATGCAAGTTTTTTCTTTTTTGATTTTTTTTTAAGGTTCAATAAGTTTCTGGTGACTTTCTTACTATTGTTAGAAAACGCTTTGGTAAACAGCCATACTTATTGTCCATTTAGAATATGTTGACCTAGAACTTTTCTGAAGAGTATTTATCATATCCTTAAACACTTAGCTTACTTTTGCATCTTAAAGCCAAATGATTTGGGTAGTATCCAGCAGTTTAGTGGTAATGCAGTCCATTGACCCACTACCAACAAAGACTACTGGAATTTCTTATTACTTTCCAACCCTTCACTCAGTCTTAAAGATGAGAATTGATAGCTGAATGGCTCTCCTGTTGCTGGGACGGAAAGGCTGGTTAAAACTGTGAACACAATTAGTGTTAAATATAATTTCAAAATTTGTTTTGGTGCTGAGTCACAACTAAACCAAACGTTTTAAAAATTGCCACAGAATAAAAAGTTTTATATTTTTATTTTAAAAATTAACTTGGAGGGGAATCCTGATTTCAATCCAGCCCAAAATTTCTCATTGTTAGTAATATCATTTATACAGCTACAGTTACAGATATTTACTCAATTTTATGGCTTGATTGTGGAAGTCCATAATAAAACACATGCCATAACATATTAGTTGAAACAGGATTGCAGGATAATGGAAACATACAGTAAACAGCTGGCTTCTCTAATTAGTATGTCGAATGTTTACGTGCTCCTCTTGTTAAGTACCAAACTGTTTCATCAGAACAAAAACATGAGATACTTTGATCTGGAAAATAAGGTAAGATGTTTCAATGATACACTGCAGCCACAATTCATCCTACCTAACGTTAATCACCTATGTGAGGCATGTAAATTAGGGGGTTAGTCACCTCAAACTCCCTCTAATGTCACAGGAGGTGGATGGGCACTTTCTCAGGGTGGCAGGGAGACTTGGTGGCTCCACAAGAGTGGAGGGAGCCGTGGTGGTTGGACTATAACATTGGTGCCTCAGCGGTGCGGCTGAAGCTGGAGGGACCAAGTGCAGGTTCAGGCACTACCTCATACCTCCTGGTTTCCAAAACAAATCAATGAAAAAGTGTAATTGTTCCTACTTTGTCATTTGGTTTGGAGAGGGGTTTTTTTGGTAGGAAACATAAGAAAAATCTTTCTGATTCCACAAAAGCTTCTATGTCATTAGAAAGGAAAGTACATTTGGTCCGAATCATCCCACCAGCTTCAGCTGTGAGCACTGCAAAAGAGCTATATTACCAATTCATACAGGAAAAGGTGTGCTTTTATTCTTCAGCAAACTACATTTATCACCTCAGAAATGGCCTTTAACAGGATCTGGAATGAAGCCAAGTCAACTTGCCCTTTGGCCTACAGGCAGGTCAAGCAGAAATTATGATTTTGAGGGACAAAATGGGGAGATTAGAAGGACACCTGAACTGCAAGATGAATTCAGCAAGAGGCACATAAATCCCCTGGGTGGTCTTCGTTGTATTCTCTGAATTATATTGTTTTCTATTACAGAAATGTGAACTCAGAATACATTATTGCAAGCCTATGGGAACATCAACATTACGGAATAATGCAGATACACGTATCTGTCATCTTCAGCAAAAATAAAGGGAAATGGAATGAGGCTGGTATAGTGTAAGGTGTCAAAGGTAAGGATGCCTCTATGACTAAAAGCTTTCTAGATTCCTAGAACCAGGGACCATGGGAAACCCTGTGGGAAGGGAGGTCTGGAGGTCATTTACAGCAGTCCCCAGCTCAAAGTGGAACTATTGCAAATACTGGATCAGCGCAGCCGGGGCCTTTTCCAGCTGAGTGTTGGAGTCCTCCAGGGATGGAGATGCCACAACTGCTGTAGTTTTTGTACTGGAACAAGTTATCCAGAGACATAAAAGGTTACCCACAAGGTTACTACCATCAAACAGCTCTGTCCTTTCAGAACCAAAGACTGATGCAGGATGGAGGAAGAGGTGGTTGTCCTTTGTATACATCACTGCTCCCATGCAGGCATTTTGAGGACCCTGGAGGTGGAAGCAGTAAGGAGGGGAAGATGCGAGACTGCCTCCATTCCCCTAGTTCCACTCAGTCTGATCTCAGAGCCTCTTTTCCTCCAAAGCATTTGGCTCCTCGTCACTGTATTTCCTCAGAGGCCTCCGCCAACTCCCAATACATCTGATGACCTTTTCCTGAGGGGAAATTTCCTCCCCTGGCACAATTCCCAGATCTTACACTTTGCTCTCTGAAGTGTCAACTATGTCCTTACTTCTCCTAACCCTCCCTCCACTCTTCTGCAGAAAAATCCGTCCCACTTGAACTTCTCACATACCTTTTCTCATCCTTCCAGACTAACCCCCAAATTCCCAGCAACTCAAAGCCCCAGTTTTTCCTGTCCATCCAACTTGACCTCTCACCCATTGTCCCTCACCTGAACTCCCTTGCTCTGAGCTTCCCAGCTCCTGCCAATGCTTTCTATACCCACACAGACACGACCCTCCTGTGCTGTTGTCATCTTCTGCTGTCACCATCACTTCAGAGACAGAGCTTCCACTGGATATCAAAACTCAGGGCACTCTCTGCCTAACCCTTCCTGCTTTCTGGATTTCCCTAGGGCTTCCTCTGCTTTGGCAGGGATCTAAAGACCTCACTCTCTCCACCAAGAATCCACTTCAGTGTTTGCTTAGTAGGCAAGCAAAAAAAAGTACATCCATGAAAAAGAGAAAAGACAGAAGCCATAGATACAGTAGAATATAACCTTCTTGCCATCGTGAATGATTTGAAATCCTTGTCTACAAAACAGATCAAATATAATTAAGGTTAAGTGAGAAATACAGGGGTCCAGAAAGACAAGTGGACCTAGAAACAGCAAAACTATATCACTAAATGAAAGAACTGCTGGGCTGCTGGTTAAGGTGGAAAGGAACTCAAATTTGCATTATTAAGTCTTATCAAGGATAATGAAAACTAAGTACAGTTGTAGCCTATGTGGTTGGCCATTGGAGTGGAAACCAGAACCTATGTATGAGGCTTTACGCACACAGCATAGGAAAGGTCAGGTACCCCAAGACAGGATTCAAATCTACTTTTTCACCATAATCACCATTCAGGCACTTTCAGCTATTTTACAGCAAATACAAAGATCAAGACTTCTTACTTTGCATTCACAGACTAGAACCTCTAAGTAGGTGGCTACATCTCTTTCCAAAAGCATACTTCTGAAATGTGCTGGTGATGGAAATGTTGCTATCTATTTAGTACAAGTAAAGCTGTAGAGGACAAAGTGGGAGACCAAGATTTAACTTCTTCCAGTCTTTCAAGTGTCAAATCTCCTATTTGTCTGAGTTGAATTGGAAGGGTGTTGACCAGAAAGCATATAAACAGGCCTCAAAGGAGGCAGCTCTGCCCAAATCTACTTTGTGCAGGCTACAGAATAATGTACCTCTGTGGACGTGCCTGTCCAGTGACTTACGAATTTTCTGCTACACAGTGAAACAACTTCAAGAGGAAGAGTAGAGAGTGTGCATGAAGCCCCATCTCTCCCCCTCTAAACAATGTCACCCCTGGGGAGGACATTTTCCTTGGAGAAATGTTGCTTTCAACCCCTTCTGTCAGAGCAAAGTGTTGAATCTGAATCTAACTTCCTAAGTGAATGGCTTAATCACCGAGTATTGTATGAAAGGTGGGTGGCAGATCCTCCTCCGCTGTCTGTTCTAAAAAAGCACCCACAAAGCATTTTCCAAGGAGCCTTCTGGGTGTGCATTTGGTGTTTTTTGAGAATGTCTGCAGGTTTGAGCCCCCCAGGAGACTTCAGCAGAGGAATGCCTAGCTTCTTAGGTAGGAGATAGCTATCAGGCTGCTTAAACTGTTCTGGGCATGTGCCAAAGCAGAGCTCTGGACACCCAGAAGAGCTGAAGCTCAGACAGGCAGGTGCCTTCAGCAAGATTCAAATAAAGCACCTAAGTACTTATGGTGCAACCGAGGAGAATTTCATCAAAGAAAGAGAAAAGTGATTTTCCCAATAATGTTTGCCCCACTAAAGTACTCAAAATTTCCATTACAAAATTTACTTTGATGCTTAAAATTACACCACCGACACCTTGACTGAACTAAATATGTAGACTGCCATTTCACCGAGTGCATTTGGGATTTACAAAGTAGGTATTCCATTGCCTAAGGCCCCCAAGGATCCCAGTCTTCTAGGCATGCTTAGATCATGTCTAATGCATATCAGCAGCACTGGGTTCAGCACAGGGCAGAGCTGCCACAGTCACTTTAATTCAAAAACAGTGGTGTAGGAGAAGCAGTGGTGGTGGTGGTGGTATCCAGTTTTTGCATACTAGCCTACAGGATTGACAGCCTACACAGCCGTGGATGACCCAAGTTCATTGAATTCTGGCATTGGACTGCAAGCACAAGAGCAGATAAATCCTTCCTGGTGAAGCCGTGGTGTTATCTGGCAAGACTTTTATAATAAGGTAATTATTGTTTTTTTCATGGTATTCCTAATGAAGTATATTTTGAAGAACTTATGGAAGTTTTTCCTGTCCCAGCTGATGTCTTGCATGAACCAGTTCAGTCCACAGTTAGGTTAATTAACCTTTTCTGTTCAATAAGCTTCCCTGCTCTGTAAAAGAATAACTCAATATCTAATGTGTCATATTCCAAATGGATGGGGACTGCACCACAGCCACCTACCCACGCCTGTGACTAGGATGAATTTAGCCCACTTCCACTGAAAAGGGCAAACAGTGACAGCAGCTGTCTGTTGGGACAAGATGATAACGAAGTGTGAATAACAAGCCTCCCTTTCACATAGATATTATGCAGATTATTCTTATTTGGTAACACTAGGAGTTACTGAGAAACTTAAACACATGCTGTTTGGTTAAGTAAACTATGAAAGAATATGGGAACCCAAAGGCACCGTAAAAAAAAAAAGCCCAATCTCATTGCCAGATTGGATTCAAAATTCTGCAAAGTCGGTGAACGTAGGCTGGAGAAAACAAAAGACAGCAATGCTATCTATGACACAAGAAGAAAAATAGGAAACTCAGCACAGGGTTTAAAGATGTCTGTGGAGGTGGGTGAGTCACTGTTGCTCACACTTTGAAGTGAGTGAGACAAGCCTGTGCGTCATACATTATTTCCTCTTAATCTGCAGAGAACAGGCCATCCCAAGCCATTGATGGAAGCCAAACACTTCGAGCACAAATGAAACGTGACTGGACATGGGTTTCTCTTAGTCAAGCATTCTGGGAGCCTAGAACCGCAAGTCAGACTGTCAGCAGTTGAAATACCTTTGGTTTACAGGTTAACAACCTGGCGATAAAAATGAACTGTGGCTGAAACTAAGCCTACGTGGGCCTAATGTAATTAGGAGCCAAGTTTCATACCGCTATAGGGCTGATACTACACCCACTGAAGTCAATGATAATCTTTCCATGAATAACAGAGGCAGATCCTTTCATCTCTTGATGCCCGTACTTATAAAACAGGGATAACGGTACTTTCTTTCTCCTATGTTTGCAGCCTCAAAAACATTTTGCAGCAAGGACTGTCTCTTTCTAGGCACTCCATGTGGCATTTAACACCTCCAGATTCCTCTCTTGTTTGGAATTTGAAGCTAGAAAAAAACATTAGGACCCGCATGACATTTCCAGCAGATATGATGTTTGTTGCATACAAAGTACCACAGACTTGTGTAGATCGGAAGACATAAGTCCATGGCTACCGCTAGAAACTCTGTAAGTAAGTGCTACTGGCAGTTTTTAAACCCCTGTCTAAAAACTCTGGGGTTTGTATTTTTTCTTCTCGGAACTCCTACAGTAGTATAAAGCTCATGAAGGCAGCATAGCTGTTGAATGTCTAAGAATTTTGTAGGAGTCTACAGGCGCAAGGCTGACTCTCTCAGTGAAGAGAACTGCTAAGTTGAATAATTTGGATATTTATGTATCTTTTATTCATACAGTGCTGCTTAAATGTGTAGCTCAACATACTACATTAAGAACAGTCTCTAGCAGGTACAGGACATATGGCAAAAGAAAGCCTTGCATGATCTATATTGTATCGATCTGTATTGATAATTGAGATGGATCCTTCATTTCATCTTTAAGTTACTTATGTGAACATATGCTTGGTTTGGTTTTTTTTCCCTTTATAGGAAGCAACTATACCTTGCATAGACTGTTATTATTCACTGCTTTGGAAGAGATGCTGACAGACTGGTTAGTTTACATCCTCTGCAGGGCTTAGGTCTTCTTTTTTCTTTTTTTCCTTTTCAAGTAAATATATGTTTACTTGAACATGACATGCTGGAAAAGCATTTTATTACAGTTTTGTACCAAAGTCCCACACCATCAAATGTCATGCAAACGTATACACTACATGAAAGGATATTAATCTTTATTTAGGTTTAAGTAGACAGAGTCATGCCCCTTCTAGGCTCTAAGCACCTTATTAATGAATATGATCAAGTAAAATGGTGTTAACACTCAAGAGGAATCTTTCCTTAGAGTCCTCAAATGTCCTCAGTTAGACCTCCAGATCCTGTCAAACTGCTGCCGTGTCACAGCATACCTGAAAGGTCACAATTTCAGGAGAAAAGCCAGAGGTAACAGCCCGCCAGTCCTTCGTAGTTTGCAGAGCCCTTCCGTCTTGAAAACCTGGTGTCTGTCCTAGTGGAACTGCCCATTTTAAGGCTAGAAAAATCTCTCAGAACGATAGACTCTTTCAAAACTTTTGTAAGCCAAATACTTTGTTGTTGCTCTTGGAAGAAAACAAATCCTTGGGCAACTGAGCATAGAAAATAGGGCTGAACAACCTGTTTAGAAATCCCAGCCTGCCTAAACACAGCAAGTTTCAGCTTGACGAAGACTGATTGTGCTGAGGATGGCCTGAAGCCCACATAATGCAGCTAACTTCCGTGTCAGTTAGTTAGGAGATTCAATGAGCTGGGGGAGACGCTTTCATTTAAAGAGCAGGCTCCACTCAGCTACTTGAATCGGTTTTAGTTTTGCTCACAAATTATAAACAAGAAAAAGAAAAAAAAAAATATTGAAATAACCTGGGTGGCATTTTTTCAGTATTATAGACACCATAATCTCTGAGATGCTTGTCAGGGTTTTACAGATGCCAATATCTTCCACTGCTTACTCAGAAAGCTCCCAGATGTGGAAAAATTCCTTGAATTTTGCCATGGTGGCAGTGGAAAAATGTAGAAGAAAGGAGCAAAAGGGACTAATTCACTACAGTGTTTTATTCCAAAATGACACATGGATGTAATACTGCTGGGATCGATTGAGTCATATGAACACAAAATTGGGTCAAAGAGGTAGTGGATTTGGTTCAAAATATCTGTTAACAGTTTGAGGAAGGGGACGCTGCCTCCTACTACTTCAAAATAGCATGAAATGTTTTTTATGTAAAACAGTAGTGGCTGCCAATAATTCACCAGCCTGGTTGAAAACACTTTCACATGACTGCAGGTAACCATATGTTATAAACTAGCTGAGACCTGGGAAAACACTCTAGGCAGTGGTAGGCAGACAGGTAAACTTAGCCTCATGCTTTGCTTTTAGAAGTTCCAGTACGTACTGCCACAACCAGTTTTTGTTTTGTTTTTTTTCCCAGAGAGCCAGTCTGTAACCACAGACAAATGTTTTTCTCTGTTGAAACTCATCCTTATGGCACGACAGTCTGGCTAATTCTTGGTTATACTGTGTACGTAATAAGAATGCTCAAACATAAAAGGGATGAAAGACCAAAGTGGGAGAAATTTTCCCTCAATTTTATTTTCCAGAAAAGCAAAATCTGGCATACCCAGATCTTTTTGTTGGTTCCCAATGCTCAAACAGTGGAATTGAACAGCAGCCACTGATGCCAGTTAGGTTTCTAAATTTATTTAAGAAATCTTTCTCTTAGGCTTCTCCTTTGTTAATTTTTTCCTATGTATTCTTTCTCTCGTACTCTGGATTGAACTCATTCTGTTCGATAGCCCACAATATACAGACTCTGTCTTCTAGTTTCTGTTGTCTAGAATCTGTCATCTAGTTTCTGTTTTGTTCACCTTTTGTGACTAACCTTATAAATCATCCCTCATCTCACTTTTGTAATTGTGCCAATAAAAATTTCAATAAAATGACATTAAGAGGCCTTATGTTCATGTCCTATGACTGCGTCAAAATACTCTAGTTAGCAGTTCAAGGTGAAAAAAAATTTTGTTCTTTGTTGCCTGCCCTAAAAATTCATCCTTGACATCTGAAAGTCAAACTGCTCTTTCTCCATACATTTAAACAGCTATAAAAAGTCAGCTATGGGAATCTGGGCCCCAGTTCAGCAAAGCACAACTATTTGCTTAATAATGGATGAGACGAGGCTGATCCAGCTCACATTTCCATATATGGGCTGTGCAAGGCCAGCCAGAGCTAAGGAAGTAAGAAAATTATTTTCATAAGCAGCACAGGTGGGCACAACTGAAGGAAAACATATTCATTTCTTATTTGTGCATATTTGTGCTCCCACTTTCCGTTCGATCAGGGATTCTCTGCCCTACGCAGGTGCCACATCCCAGAGAGAGGTTGGAGCTGCCATTATGGACGGAGCTGGGTATCGCCGATGGGATCACGCTCACACAAAGCTGTTGTTCAGCTACACAGCTGCACCGAAGGAGGTAATAGTGTCTTGTTTAGTTGTACTCCAACTATCTTTACTCACAGTGAGTAATTCTTTTGAAGTCAGTGTGTCTACGCAAGTGAGTAATGGCCTCAGGATCCGGCCCTTCAACAGTGTATGACGTGTTATGTTTCAAATGCTTCTGCACTGTTGTTTTTAATACTGCATTGCAATTTACCTGCTGGAATTATCTTCTGAATAGATTCTTTCCATGGATTCCATTATGTATATTCTTTTATTTATTACATTTTCACTTTGATCTGCATGCCAATCAAGATAAGCTCAATAAAGATAGAATTTTAATGAACACAAGGAACTATGTGTAGCTGCAACAGCCAGTTTTACTAGTTTTATGGGTGTGTGCATTTATTTTTACTTGTGTAAAATCCAGGCTGTAAGGTTGCAGTGTGCGAAGCAGTTCATATTCATTTGGTTGCTGTAAAGAATGAGATATCTCTATTATTTTCATGTCTATCATAAATACCTCATTTTATCTGTTTGATTTTTTTTTCTCTATTATATAGAATTAAAGGAGACTGTTAAGAAAAACAAATACTTAATAATAGAATCATGACAAAGATTAATATCTTCCAGAGAGGATACCTAGGAGTCTTTAAGAACAGGGACTGCTAACAGTGAAATGTCTACCACCTGGCTCCAGATAGGTTATAGATGGATGTTTCCAAGGTCAGGATCAAAGAAACTTAAACCTGTTAAACCCCTTTGCCTGGAGTAGAAAGGGTGGGAAAGCAGCAGCACTTGCTGGGTGTCTGTATCTTCCAGTAGAAGAGAAGTGGGACAGGACTGAGGGGAACATATGGAAAACACACAAGGAAAGACTAAGGCTTAGATGAAAATGTGCAAGCCTTTTGACATCTTTCTTTACTGTTATATATCTTTTGATAAGTAATACATGGGTTACCCGAATAAGGCAATCAACAAGCTCTTGGAGACATGTTTCTGTACGTGTGTCAAACCCAGTCAGGGTATGATCAGGAGACAGAGGTAGCCTTCCCCAGTCCAAGGTCCAGCCATAGAGTTGTTAGGGGGACAGTTTCTATCACAGTAGACAGGGGTCAGGAAAAAGAGCAGGTTCCAATTGTGAGAGAGGTTTTAAAAAAAAAAAAACGTAAAGAGGAGAGGTCTGTGGTAGAAAAGGTCTTGCAAGAGGATCTAAAATACAGCTTGTCCTGCAACAATGGAAGGTGCTTTAACAGATAACAATCACCAGAGCTGTGTAGGTACATGAAATTAGTCAAAATGCAAGACTTAGACTTCATTGTCTGTAATGTAACAACATTAATAAAAGTGATCATTGCTTCATAATCAAAGTGGTTATTACCAAAGGGATGATGTTTTCACTACAGTCAAGCATGCACTTTGTGTTCCTTTTCATTTTTCTGGCAACATTGAACTACCCCACCATTGAAACCACCTGTGGGTGTTTGGACTGTGGCACAACATGGACAGTACATTGGACCAAAAAGTATTTCCCAGTGAGTGCACCCATAGTAGCTACTGCTGTGGCCCAAAAAAAGGAACAACCAGGGCTTGACTTGGTGAAATTTGTTATAGTGGAGCCATAATGTTGTGGTGCAATTCATTATAGTAGAGCTATAACGTTGTGGACCTGTTTCACAACACGTTGATTCTGGCAATGAAGTTGATACCAGTTGCCTGTCCAAGGAGCCCATTGCAATGCAGAGTAGATTTCTGTACAGCTATCTCAGATTGCTTTGCCATTACTAATAGAATTTTGCACTTGCATAGAGTGTGAACTGCTGAGGGACATAGGGAAGATGTGCTTTCCCCCTTTTGGAGGTACCTTGCACCACTGTTGATGGAGTGCTCTGGATGGAGCCCTGGAGCCTGGCTTCAGCCTCGACTCCTGGGGTGCACTCACATGTGTGCTGTACAATTCCAAGAACAGACACAAGGCAAATTTGCACCTAAACAATCACTTCTCCAGAGCACTAAATTGCTAACATAGATGCACTGGTTGAGCACCAACCTACCCATCTGAGTGAAAGCTGGCATGAACCAAACTCATTCCCCTTCCAAATTCCAGTGACAAATACCTGTATTGGAAGATATTTATGCTCTTCTTTACCAGATATTTACTACAGTTTAGCAACTGACAACAAAGAGGAATCAGTATCATGTGTCCACCCAGTCCTCAGCGAAACATCAGTGGGGTACAAAGAACCGCCTCAGACTCACCATCATAATTCTTTGCTGTATATTAAAAGCGTTATGATAAACAAGGTCAGATGCAGCTATCATCCAAATGAAGAAAGCAAAAGGCAGATTCTCTTTCCTAAATTTACCCTCACCTTCCAGTACTGTCTCAGAAGCATAAGGTATCATAGCTCAAAGATCACTAAATTTTAACCAGTTTCAAGAGTTCATCTGACCATCTTCTTGATGATATAACTAGAGTGCTTCTCAAGAAAATGACACAGGGATTCCAGCAATGTAGGCAGATGTTGTAGCAGCTCAAGCAATTAGTGCCACAGAGATAATAATAATGTTCAGTGTCCATGAGACAGGGGAAGTGTGGAAAACACATGGCTGTGCCAGAAGGATCAGGAAAAGGAGGATGGAGTACACAAATGGGAATGAAGGATGAGACACAGTATGTTGTTGCCATAGTGGGAAGAGTATGTTATATACATTAGCCAAGGAGCAAGAAGGTACACCTGCCTCTCAGTGATGCAGGATGTTTGACTGTTCATGGTTTGTCAGTGCTTCATCACAGAAATTTTTTATGCTCCACTGTGAATGCAGGTATGAGAGGTTTTGGTCCTTGCCTTAATCTTTCACTCAAATCCCCCATCTCCCCTGTCAAGCTCATTCTCTTTTTTTCAGAGTAGGACTTTTCCTCAACATGTCCTCAGTGCAACATTGTACTTACCTGGACAGTCAGGGCTTGGTCTGTGCTCTGCATTTCTGCTGGGACAGCTCTGTCACTACATGTGGGATTTCCAGGTTTTGAAAAATACAGACATACCAGCAAGAGGCCTGTCTATACTGGCCATAGCCCTGGAAGAAGACCACTCTTACACCAGCTAAGTACTCCAGTGTAGACAGCTTCAAGCACAGACTACATATCTCTCTGTATTTTGTTCAGATGTGACCATAGTCTTCTGCCTTGTTTCAGGGAAAGTATTACTTTGAAAGTAGTGGAAGAATCTCTGTTAATTTTCAAGCAGAAATGATAAAGTACAAATCATTTCTTTCCCTTTACTCAGGTCTGTGGTATAGCAAGGTTTGACTTTAAATCAGTAGCAGAAATCTATTGCTAAAATTTTGGGGTGAACAACTGGATAAATATCCATACAATTAAAAAAACCCGTCTCTTGCTGACTGAAGAAGTGAGTTAATGTCTTATTTGGTCCTGATGCATCCCTTGGTATAACCTGCACAGTTAAGGCATAACATGGTATGAACACAGGTTTGATCCCAACCTCTGCACTTTCAAGAACCAGTCCTGCTTCACTGGCTTCAAAGAAACCTGAAGAATGAGACCAGAATATAGTGCCCTACAGGCTGGGTAAATACATAGGAAAGCTGTGCAGAGTTGCAGGTTCCATCAAGGAAAGCCAACAGCAAGAAAAAGGTGTTTGCCCATTACCACGAGGAAAATGAATGGTATATACCAAGCAAACAATTTCACCTCCCTCGCCTCAAAGGGAAAATAACCGCAGGAGGTGCATCCTTGGTGTACGCACACCTTCCCAGGTGAGCGGGCTGGAATAATGAGCCACTCTCCTGAGATCCCTGCAGGTGTGTGAAACTGCGCGTGAACTCTTCCCAAGAAAGAGTCAAGTTCGGGTTGGTGGAGAGGGAATTTAAGTGGAATCCCTGGTAAAATCTCGCTGGGCAGAGGAAACATCCCATACAGGTCTGCTGACAGCGTGAAGCCGCAAGGCAAGGCAGCACACATACATAATCTATCGGTCGCTTTGACATGTGAGGGGTGGCTTCAGTGAGGTGACTTCATGCCTCAGAGATCTGCTGAGCCACGCTGCCAGACGGCCTGCCTCGCTCATCCCCCAGGGCTGCAACATCTTCTCCACTGCCACATCCCTCCGGGAGCAGGTTTCCCTTTTCAGTCAGGCTGGGAATCCGTGGCCTGTGGGCTGGCCTGGGTCTGGAGCTCCGTTCCAGGGACCTGCAGCCACCCCGGCGGGAGGAAGGTGGACACAGGCGTCTCGTTACTGCACGGAACGTGAACGCTAATTGTGTTTCTAGTTATCATAGGAGAAGCCTATTGTGTGCATTGATGTGCAGCCCACAAAGAATGCACCAAAATCCCAACTAAACCCTAGCTTAAAAAAAAAAAATTCCCATCCTGTGACTGCAGAACCTCCTCTGTCCATGAATCTGTAGCAAATGATACAACAGAGTCGCATCAGGTGCAGCAACGTCCGATCCTTCACGTGCCATAAAGCAGACGGTTTATCACCTAACTCTCCACACAAGAGAGCCTGCATTATTATTATTACAATGAGCATAACCTTGTACTCTGTCAATGATTCATTTATGTGTGTCTCTTCTGCTAATAAATGGATTTTGTAGTGAGTGCTAATGACAGGACACAACTACTTTCGCTGAAAGAAATGTGGACTTAAGTCAAAACATTTTTAAAATTACTGTCACATTCATAACATTTTTCTAAAGCAAAACTGTCTCTCCACTTCCTCCGCCGCAAAAATAAATTAAGCATTTTGGTTTTCTTTTAAGTAGAATGCTAAATTCATTCTGAAATCTGCACAGCACATTTTCTTTTCAATCAATTCAAGATGATTTCTTGAATGACAACAAAATGTTATCAAGATAACAAGAAAGTCAATTATTCTCACAATCTTGTCTCATTCAGTATACTGAGGGCAGCATCCAGAGGTCACTAATTGTAGGCAAGCATATTTTTAAAGGGCAAGTGGTCTGAAACAAAAAACATTGCAAAGTGATGCAAATGAAGCAAATGTGATGCAAATGAATGTCCCTAGTGCCAGTAAAAAAATACTTTGAGATGTGGCTTGGAAACTGAAGAAATTGGATAAGTAAAAAGTATTCAGGATCATGTATTTTACAACTAAATATCAGTATGTACATTAAATACAAATGTTACAATTGTTCTGAGAGAGCGATTAAAACTTTACCCTCTGTGATTAACTATCTGTGAGGAAAGAGACTAAAGAGGTATTTGCCATCTAACAAACACCTAAAACATTACAGTGAAACCTTTTGAAACATAATTCTGATTTAGAAAAGGCCTCCTAAAGCTTCATTGTGAATATTCATGAAAATCATCAAGTACTAAGAAAACACTGACATCAGAATTACAAAATTATCTGTCTGCGGAAAAAAAATAGTAGGGTGCCATGCTAAAAATATACCACTCAAAAAACTCTCTTAATAATCTATTTAAAAATAGATGTTTGATTTCAGATGCAGTTTTATGGGGTGGGTCAATGAATCAAAGCAATATAAGGCTGGAAATACCTTAAGAGGTTGCTGTGTTCCCAGATCATCCCTACAGGCATTTTTCTAGCCCATCCTTAAAAGTCTCCAAAAAAGGATATTTTCAATTCCCTCAAGTGAATCTACCTTTTTATGGTAATCTTCTTACTGTAGTAGACTTTTACATTCCCTCCTCAGTCTTCCCCTTTTAGACCAAGCAATTCTCTTTCTACGGCTTTTCTTTTGTATGTCATGTTTTCTAAACCTCTTACCCTGCTTCTTACCTTCGCCTGGAGTTTGCCTACATCCTTCTTCAAGTGCAGTGCCCAGAAGTGGGCAGAGTCTTCCAGCTGAGGTTTCACCAACACCAAACAGAGCTAAGCAGTCGCCTCCTGTCTCTTACAGATGACATTCTTGATCACATCATGCTGAATTTGTCTTGTTCACAACAGCCTCAGATTGCTGACTTGGTTTGTGCTTCACACGTAATCTCCCAATCCTTTCCTGTTGTGCTGCTGTATCTCTCACTATTCTCCATTTTATTTGTGTGTTTGATTTTTCCCTCTGAACTGCAGTTCTCTGCACTTGCCCCTGCTTAGTTTCATTGTGTGGATTTCAGACCATCTCTCCACTTTGCCCATTTGATTTCTGAAGGTCTCCTCCAAAGTGCTTGGAGCATCATCCCAGCAGTGCCACCTGCAAATTAACTGTGTGTGTATGCTCTCTAGCCTGTTGTCTAGACCCTTAATGAAAACCCAGATTGGGGCTGGGACCAGGACGAAAGCCTGCAAGGACCCTACTTGGAAGGACTTCACAGTTTTGCAGTGAATCTCATGCTTACTCTTTAAGAAAGATGTTTCAGGCTGTCTTCCTTCCCAATTATTTCCTATAGACTGTGTTTCCTTACCTTGCTCACGACATCACGAGAGATGGTGTCAGAAAAGTCTCACCGAAGTATTTATCTGCCGTTCCCCCACCCTTCAGCAGGTTAGTTATCCACTCAAAGAAGGAAAAGGGCAATACTTTCACATTGAATCATGCAACAATCCTTACGTTCTAAACAAAATTCTAAAGTAAAGCAATTTCTAAAATAGATGCCTGAACTTTCCTATCAGTGATTTAACAAACTTCCCATGTTTAAAAAAGAAAAAATAAAATAAAGACACTCATACTACAGGTATGTATAAATATTTCTGATCAGACAGCAAATGAATAAAACTTACGCTTCACTTACTTACAAACTGTTTGCTTTGGCATTTGCCATATAATGTGTCTGTACAAAGAGAAGGCTAGTCATGCAACATAATTATTTTCCCACCTATTCTTGTCACAAAGTTTCCTGAAAGTGCAATTTCTTTCTTCACTCCCTGTACGTAACCTCAAAATAGTATCTCATGGTCACAAAACTCTTATGTTGTGTAAATATCTTTTAGGGCATTTGATCTTTTCCCTCTTCTTTCCTCCTCTTCCATTAGCAGTTTTTATTGCAGCTGCTTGAATACAAGGTAATGAAAGCTCATGTTTCTGTTTACACTAGGTCCATATTGGTACACAGAACAAGAGAGGAAACAAAAAGTCTGGGCATCGTTATAGAGATTGTCATCAAACAACCACTATTTTCTAGTTTGTACTTTAATCAGTGTCTGGAATGACACGTCAGGACCTGGCAGTTAACGCATTAAAGGGACTTTCTCAGGGATTCTTCGCAAAATACTATTTTACTTCTGTGCGCAGTGAAAGGCAGCGTATTTTAACCTGGTAAATAATTTAAATTAGATAATAACTTATGCTTGTTTATGATGCATGGTCATTGAGTGATTTGTGATTGCGTAATGATTTCTGTTCTTCAGACAGGGTATGCGGCTCTGCTCAGCATTACACAGGGATGGGAGGTGAATCAGACTGTTACTTGCATACCCTAGGAGTCCTTTGGACTTTTCCGGGAGAGCAATGGAAAGTCTCCAACACTGGAAACGGTGCTGTTATATCACACAAGGGACAAGGACGATAAGAAAAGCCGAGCAGACAGTGCATCCTCCTTGCGGGTGTGAGGAGCCGCGTCTTTCTACATTACTGTACTAGGGCACACAGCAAGAGAAGAAAATAGCCCAACAACAGCTCTCCCATAAGCCCTCCATTTCTTGCTGAATTCCCTCTGCACAGTGACTGAAGTCCAGTGGCTACTTCATCCACTGGTCCTGTAAGATCTGCAGGCAGCTTTACTGTCACTCTGTGCAATAGAGAAGAAGGATTTCTCTTCTCCTTCACTTCATCTGATCCATTAAACCAATTTCTGTTTTCCTGTCCAGGGGATGGTCTAGGGGATATACGGAATCACTGAGATTCAGGCCTAAAATGTATTTTCTCTGTTTTTGTTACTATTCTTATTAAACACACTACAGCTAGGCTGATTTGAAAACAAGTCAGTCATCTTGTGTCACTGATCCTTTGAACCAGTGTATTTGCAGCAGAAATATGATCATCTTTTGGTATATTTATTACAATCAACACTATTAACCTCAACATTTCTAGAAGACAGTATTCCTAATTCTAAAAATAGTGTTTTAATCATCCAATCCAGTCAGTGCCGGCCCCTCAGTTCTGGGCTAGCAGTTGCTTACCAAACTAGCTCTCCTTGCTCATCAATTAACCTCCAGCTTACCAACAGCTCTTTCTTAGGGGACAGTTGACGATATGATAGCAGCTTTCGCAGCCAGGACAGAGCTAACTGTAAACTACCCAGACCGAGTGAGAGCAACATCAGTATGAAGTTTAGTACAGGCTGCATGTATATCTCAGCCAGGTAAATATTTGTGTGGTCGGCCCAAGCAGAGCCCTATACTGCTGCAGTTACACTATTAGCTAATTTACAGCTAGTGTGGTGATATTAACACTGGCTACAGTGATACCCTTGATTGAAGTATAGATACACCCTAAAAAGGAAGAGATTTACTAGGCTCATTTTCTAGTAATTTTCAATAACAGCCAACAAAGGCTGTCAATCCTTATTTGTTCTTCTAACTCAGTACATTTTGTAATGTTCAGTAAAAAAAGCAAACACCCCAGTAGCAACACCTAAATGCCTTCAAATGTCTACACAAGAACTGAATTGGTCTCATTCAAAACGTGTGAATCCAGCTAAAAACTGGATACGGTAAAAAAACACAGGAATTTAGAAAACTGGAAAACTTACCTATTTGCAAGGAAAAAGAGTCATACTGAATTGCAGTTTCAGTTGTGTCAAACTTGAAGGATCAAACTGACTATCAGTGCATTACTGATATGCAAACTGACCAATGAGAGAAGTGTGTAGAACAAAAATTTTATTGAGAGAATGCCGGTAATATGCATTAAGAATTGAATATGGCAAGGTTTAGATAGATAGATAGATAGATAGACAGACAGACAGACAGACAGACAGATAGATAGATAGATAGATGATAGATAGAGGGACAGATCTGGAATGAGGAACTGTCTACCCTGTACAAAGATAAGTGGTAGGGGAAATGTTCTATTTGTATTCGATCAGTACATAAATATTACTGTTTCCATGGTGTTGGTATTTGTCAAACTACTTTCTAAGGAGAAGTTCAAATACTGAATAGTTAAATGACTAAGAATGTCATTTGTATGTTAGTTACTTCAAAAACTTAGTATGTAACAATATCCACCCAAAGCATTTATAAATTCCAAACCACCACAATTATTTTTGAAATTATAACCCCTCCCATGAAATATGTATAAACAGAACTCTCCCTAGCGAGTGCTTGAAAATCTGGCCCTTTGGCCCCAGTCTTTGGTTCCTCGGTTACTTAATTAATAGGCTTTTCCCAGAAAATAAATTTCATACAAATCCGAACAATGGACAAATTCATGGAAAACACGAACAGCTCATAGGCGAATCATGAACAGAAGAAACAGTTGGAGTTCTTCAAACAACTTGATAGATCATAAGACCTCTTACTTTCCCTAGTACCAGAAAGAGTGGGGTCCTAGTATGTCTGAGAGGCAGTGTGGTAATAAACCTGTAGATGGTTAACGTAATTCTAGAGAGGAAATGACAGTCAAGTATTGCAATCATTTAGTCTTTCTCTATTCCTGGCATTCCTGTTAAATTTAACCTGTTTTTCCTAATTCCCCATACTACAGAAACTGCAGTTTGTTGAAATACATTACTGTACAAGTGGCCTCCACAGTTCCTATTCTCTCATTACTACACGGAGTACTAAAGAAATCATTACAGAGGGAGTGAAGAACATGCTTAAGCATCTTTAAAAATCCCATTACACCGCATCTATATTTTTAGACACCTAAGTACTTATGAAAAGCTAGCTCTTTGCAGATGCATAATTTCAAGCCCACTGATAGCTCATCACAATCAGAGGATACCGTTCACACACTTGAAGTTACACATGTTCCTGAGTGCTTTGCAGAATAAGGGTCTACTTTATCTGTCAAATGGAAGTACAAACAGATGGAAACTCTTTATTAAGTAGCCGGAAGGGAGGGAAATAAAATGAGAATTTAATAAATCATGAAAATGTTCCGATGCCTGGTTTTGCATGAAAAATTCAAGCAAACTCCAAACATTTTTGGATGGAAGTCTCAAAGGCACATCAATGTATTCTGAGTAATAAAAACCCACCCTTGCGCTCACATATTTCCTTTACCCACTTGCTGGCTTCATCCTGCACTTTTGAATAAGACAAACTCTCATTAAAACTAATGGCAGTTTTGCCTAAACATGCACCTGCAGGATCGGGCTTCAATTGCTGAAACTCACATTTACTCCCTGAAACTACCAGCAGATCAGCATGTTGATAAGCACTGAATACATTACCGCAGGAGAACATACAAAGCTGCGTTTGAACAGGTGACATTTCCTTTTCAAGGCAGACCTGTTCAAAAGTTTAGCATTAATCATTTCCAAGCAGGCATAACAGAATTATCTACTATATCTGTCAACTTTCTGCTTCTTATAAAGGTAAACTTCTTCAACCTGTAGAAAGCGACGTCAAAAACAATAAAATAGGGCCACTGATTAACTACTCAGCACAATTTAACAGCAGCATCAGAACTTGCTCCATCAACAGTTGCTACGTCAGCAATATATACGTGTATATATGTATACATACTTATATATTGCTTGAATTAAGAGACAATATTTGGTTTAGTTACCTCAGGCTCAGTTCTGCAGAGCACTACGGTTGCAATTGACTTTTCACATATGAGTGAACACACTGAACACACCGGACTGGACTAGCAATCGGTATCCGTGTATGCTACAAGAGGGTGCAATGGATGCACCTGTGTCCTATTTTGAAGGGCCTCCAAGGGCTTTGTTTCAAGTGCTTGAACCACTACAACCCACTGTTTGCAACAAACAAAGGGGAAAAGCACTTGCATACTTCTAACAGTACCTGTAGCACTCCAGAAATATCTACTAGCACCCACGAGGTTGCTGATGCAGCTGGAAAAGAGGGTTGTCCCCAACCCCCCCAGTTCTTGTTTGCCATGGTGTGCCTGGCAAAGCTGCCTGGTAGGCTGTGGGGTGCATAGCAGGATTGTGAACTGAGACGGAGTCTCTTGGACTCTGCAAAGTGGATTTCAGCCACAGCTGGGGCTGCGCTTGCAGATTTTACTATTTGTGCAGCCCAGCTGCACTTACACTAATGAATGACACTTGCATGGAACCATTCTCCAGCATCAAAACTGGCCAATTCATAGTGTACCATGCCATTAGTATTAAACTCTCTTACTCCCCAAAACAGGGTGGCCACACTCACATGGCCACCTGGAAACAGTCCCTGGCCTCTGCTGAGTCCCCAGTCATGCCAGGGAATTGTTTCGGGGAGTGCTTGATGGCCAAGGCCAAACGCATGTCAGCGACTGCTCTGATGACTTAAGTTCCAGTGCCCTGGCACCGTTTAATTTACTAGTGGAGAGGCAGACTCAGTGCATGTGGTCTTGGGAGCAGCCTCAGGGAGCATCTCAGAGTGAATGTAGAAATATCCCCTGAGGCTATTGATGGGCCAAGTAACTCCTTGATCTGAGAGAGATTATCAACATCTGGCCTGTAATTAACACCACTGTCCAAGCTGGCAATGCACTGATACAGTAATACTTAGCATTGTTGTAGCTTGCTCTGTTTTGATTAATGAGTGTGTATTTAACTAAACAGTATACATTAACTATTATTAACAGCACATTAATTAACTACACATTACCTAGACACTTTATTAGACAATTGCCTCTCTGTTAATACATTAATCAATATGCCTATAGATTAAATGATTTGAAAAAAACTCATCTGTATATCAGAAATACATTTATTAAATTATTACTCTGTGAGGATACTGATTAAAGAATTCTGAGCATTTTAATTCCTTTCCTACTGGGATATTTTTACTAATCTGGCTGTGGAAATACCACTCTACTTGTATGATCACCAAACAGCTACCACATTCCTATAACCTCAGATCTTATCATCATCTCTACAACCTTTGCAGCACCAATTATCAAAGTTTACTCATCAAGAAGCTCCCATTCCACAATAAAAATGAATTTGAGTGCCAGAGTAATACCTGAATAAGGCTTCCTGATAACCCCGAATCTGAGAGTTTTTATTTGGAATTAGACTCTTAGGTTTCCATCTCTATTTTTCTTCAACAGCAGGTTAAGCAAAACTGAGTATGTATGCAGATGCTACTGCCATAGGTGCTAACTTGAAAGACCGAGCTAGACCATGGATGGAGAAGGCCTTGTGTTTGTTGGTGCAGTGCTGAACGTGCTGAACTCTCTGCAATGATAAGTAACTTGGGCCAGGACTGGGAGAAGCCTGCAACATAGGGCTTAACCAGCATGTCAGCACCTACATCCAAGCCTGCTTTCCTGCAACTTCCCAGTACCACCACAGGCCCCTCACTTTCACAAGTTCTTGCCTTTTTGACTCAGGAAGTTCCACACACACCTAGAATCGTGCCCCAGACATATTTCCCCCATGACAGAGCTGAGAAGCTTGGCCCCTGCTCAAGCCTCAGCCTCAGTGGGATCCACAGCCTGAGGAACTTTGGTCCTTTGGTCTTTCCTAAGGCATCCTATACACTGTCTGGATCCATCTGCCTCCATACAACAGAGAGCGGCTCATACCACTTTTTGTAAAACATAGCCAAAGGAAGAGCTGCCAACAACCGCTTTGTATACAACAATTTAGCGGCTAGGGTGTTTGTGAAGGATGGGTGATATGGAGCCTATGGTAGTTTCCCATCTGGAGAGGTTCAGCTACCCATCTTCCAAGTCCCCAGGGAGTGCTCCAGCCACCGCTGTGTTGAAGTTGCCAGGCTGTACAAAAAACAAACACAGGGACCTAGAGAGAGAGAAAGCAAGAAAGGGTATGACTCTGCATCCATCACCAAGGAAAAGAGTCCTAGGTGTTGGTCCTTGTTCCAAGAGTTGTTTGTATATTTTATCTAATGATTACTTCATGTAAACAGTCCTCGTATGAGGGACAGGAATCTCTGGGGCCAATCCAAAGCCCGTTGAAGTCAATGGAAATCAAAGCCAACTGAAGTCAATAGAAAGTTTTCCACAAATTTCAGTAGGCTTTGGATCACTTCAGGAATACTTCTTGGGTGGTAAAGGCTCCATGCCAATGCACTGAAGGCATGCACCAATTGCATACTAACACACACGTTGTTGTGGCTTATTGCTATATTGGAACCAGCCTTTGAAAACTATCATAATATCCTGAGGCAAACTAGAGAGTCAATTATTCAAAATGTTGGTCTTGAATGTTTAAAGGCCCAGTCATGGGCTCCTTAGGCTAAGTTCCCACTGCCTGCAATGAGAACTCTCTCTGAGGAGGACAGGCAGAGTCAAGCTCTGAGACTCACATTTGCAGGGTATTTTGATGCCCTTGGCACAGCCACAACTGCAGTTTAATGCAGAGATAGCCAACCTGACTTGAAACTATGTAATGTGGGTAGCGAACACAATTTAGCCGTATTAGCATAGCACTCCATACGGGTTAATTAGCCCTGCCAAGAGGCAGAGTTCATTAGCCTGAGGAGAAAGCTGCACAAAGATAGACTACTTCCGACTCATTTAGAGGTAGCTTTGCAAAGCAGTGCTTTGTGCCATGTAGACACGCTAACTATCCTCCTATTCCAAACATTACACAACTTCCGCTTCTGCGGCAGCTATGGCAATTGTGCATTTACTGTGGACCCATCTGCCCTCTCCATGGAAGGGTCTGTCATGCAGTTCAGTATTTCAGTTACCAGAGCGTAAACACTGAGGCTTCCCTCTGACCAGGCCAATCAGTCCCAGGATAAAGTTTGGCATGCAAAATTTTAGCAAAAAGATTTTAATTGCTTTCTTTTTCCAGAAAAAGCCCCCAATCAGTTCTTTTAGTGATTTCAGCAGTACAAGGCTTAGATTCCTGGAGACAATTTCCAGCACAAACCAGCATAGTCTCATCACCAAGCCTTGACCACATCCCTCATTCCTGCCTGCAGTGACCATTTCTCTAAGGTTTGATGGGTTGCCTTTTCACACCCAAGGATTCCAGTTCAGATTCCTTTTTCTAAAGACACACCTTCCATTAAAACTGTTTTCCTGGCAACTCTGCAAGTCTAATTTGCCGAATGGAATTTTAAGTTTTATTTATTAATTTGCACAGGGTTCCAGTTAACATACTAGCCACTTCAGTATCCTGACTGTAATAACACCTAAAACTTTACTCCAGGAATAAATTCAGATACAGTACATGATTCTGCAATCCACTTTATGCACTATTTATACTTTGGTGTCTTGATGAATATTGTGCTGGATCTGTCCATGTCTTTGGCTTAGGATCTCCTCATGGCAAGTGTCATGTCCCAGAAGATGTGTAATCTGTGAGAGACCTAAATGAGAACTGAAGTTGCTCAGCTGAGAACCCCACAGGATTTTACCCATAAACGGAGGTAAGATCTTCACCCCATAGAGCTAAAGAGATAAATTAAACACAAGCAGACAGATAGACCAGACACCTGCCGTGTTTCTCAGGTGAGTGGGCATTCATTTTACCAGCTGGTGAGGCGCAAGAAAAGGGAGGGGCACCATTTGATTTGGTGTGATCCACTTTGGTTCTAGGAGCATCTCTACGGCAATCAATTTCATACTAATTGCCTGTCCTAGGCATGTGACACCACACATCTCTACCCAGGAGGCAATGCAAAGTGTATTTCTGTGCAGCCACCCCAGACTGTTTTGAGGTTGCTGGCAGAATCATGCCCTTGTGCAGAATGCAAACTGCTAGAGGACATAAGGAAGAGGTGCTTTCCCCCTTTTGGAGGTACCCTGCACCCACACTGCCAGTGGCGTGCTCTCATGTGTGTGCTGCATGACTCCGATTATAGACACAAAGCAAATTTGCACCTCAGCAATAACTTCCCCTGAGCAATAAGCAGCTAAAGTAGATAGACCCACAGAGTGCAGCAAGGGTCTCCTTACAGAGACCACCAGAGGCTACCAAGGACGCAACTGCAAGGAGGCACTAAGCCCCTCGCAGGTTCTGGCTGTAAATCTGATTTCCTGTCATGGTAATGAAAGAGTCATCCAGTGCTATGGTGAGATCCCAATGCAAAGTCAGTTCTCGACTACTCCTGCTGAAAGTTATGTTTCAAAATCCACCCAGCCAGTTGTACTTAGAAAAATAACTTCTCAAAACAACAAAGTGAGGTTCAGACTTAGAGAGGGGGTAAAGAACGGAGCTGTCCCCATAACGTAGATGTAGCTCTGTACTCAGGAAGGAACTGTGCGTTAGTTTTTGTGAAAAATCTGGATATTTAGAACTGTGAAAGCAAACAAGGGTTTCAACCAGCATTTACAGCATTTGGAATTTTTATCATTTAAAACTTTACAAGAGTCCTCAATGGGCGAACATACTGTGTGCTTGTTGTACATTCATATGCCCAATAGGCTGAATAACTTCAAAGAAATTTACTCTGCTGCTTGCTAAAAAGCCTTTTTAACATTATACACCTTCAGAAATGTTATGGTACCTGGTGCCAAGAGTCTGTACTTTCAAAATTCCCTACTTCAGCCTGAGTTCTGAACTCATTAAACTCAGTGAGAGTTTTGACATTGACTTAAAAGAGTGAAAGATCAAACAATTATCTGACAGACTGTAACAAGACTCACAAAAATTAGGGAGTTTTGAAGCCTATCCATACAGGGGATTTTTCTTTGCTTTTAAATAAGAAATGTAGTCACAAATGTATTTTGGAAATATTAGTTTAAATTTACAAGTGGGAAGATTTAGCATTAAGGCAGATGTTTGACTCAAGTTTTGGGTCTTGTTTCATATATTTTGCACATTTTTGACATCTCTTCTTATCTAAATAAGACTAGGGGAAGCCAGGATGATAGTTAGGTTGGAACTAATGTAATGTTTTATATTTTTATTAGTCAGGGATGGCATCTCACATAGAAGTACACTTTAATTATCCTTTTCAAATCCTTTCTTCCTGCCCCAAAAATTCATCCCTATTCACAGAAGACATCATGAGAACATCGTTACACCGAACTGTGTGGGCTGCAGTAAGACTTTTGGTATCTCTGCAGTTACAGCTTGAGAGCTCTTCAGTGAACCAGCAATTGCAAATTGTTTCCAAAATTGAATTTATCAAATGAAAAATATGTGGATGCATACACAGGTCCCAAGTCATTGATTTCTGCTGAGACTTATTGTCAAAACACAGTGTTTATTAATAGTGCAACCTGCAGCTGTATACAACAAAGCAACCATTTTTGTTATTCTCAGGCCATCAGAAAATTTGTGGAAAAGAGCAGCCACAACCTGGCCCAAACCATTACTCTAGAAAAGGCCAATCTGTTATTAGATTCAACTGCTGATGTGCCTCTCATACTCATCAGTCTCCTAGAGCTGAGTAGTTGTTGGTCCCAATTGTGGATATGTCCATGTCATAGCGTCCTGAGCAACCAGCTGCCTAGACATGGTCTTTCCCAGGTCACACAGATGTGGGAAACTGGGTGTCTCTGGTCCTTGGGAACAATATGACCAGGAAGTACGGAAACACGTGTTAGTGAGAGAACTTTGTGTTTGTGCAGGTATACACACATGCACACTTTACTCTTAAACGAGAGGATGTTAGCATCTCTAAAAAAATCAATAAACTCTTGGGCACTCCTTGAGCATCTTCTGTATTCCTCATGTGGGCTAAAACTTTTAAAAGTGTCAGTAGCTCTCCCAACAACACAGAATGCCTGAGCTTTTCTAAAATGTGCTGTTATTCTTGTCAAACCGACATATAAGAAGTCCTATCTTTTTTATGTTTAATTTGTTTAGTACCTAGATAACAACACAAGCCCTACCACTACATGCAGCCACAAAACCTAGAATAAATAATAAGTAGGAGAATGTTGGATTGTGTTTCATGGTTTGTAAAAGACAAACAGACATGTCTTATTATTGTAACAGGACAAACAAATTTATATTTTGTAGATATTTTCAGGAGCCCATCACCATAGTGCCACATTGCCGTATAAGAGTATCTACTCCTAGTGCTTAAAAGTGAAATTAAAACATGGAATTCGTCAAGGTGTCACATTTCACATACTTATTTCTGGAAAAGGTTCAAACACATCTGCATCAAGCACATAGTTATAGAAGACTACACATGTCAGTTTTCCAACATTTGAAGTCATAGGAAAACTTGGCGTTCAACAGGCCCCCAAAAGTTGTGCCCTGTGGACGTACTGTTTAGTAGAACTATTTAAATAAATTGCATTTTATCGTCTGATAAATTCACTGATCAGTGTTTTCTTTCAGTTTTGACTGGGAATCATAGTCTGATGGCTAACGATGATACCTCTTAATGATTGATGATACCTCTGCCATGACTGCCTAAAGGCATCCGATAGAAGGACCCAAGCAAACCTGACCCTATGCAAAGCTTGAACAGGAAGCAATTTGGAAATCCAGATGACAGAGACACAACCCAAGCATTCATGGATAAACCCACAAGAAATGAATGAGCTGAAAGGCTCCATTTGGTTCCTTTTTGTCATGATTAAGTTGGCAAAGTAAGAAGAAAACCAAGAAGTCTAAATAAAGTAATAACATGGTTTTGAAGCTTTCTTTTTTTTTTCCCCAAGGATAAATTTTATAATTTTTGTTAACAAAATAAAAATTCTATTAGCTACATTGCCTCCTGCATAGGAGGACTGACTTTTGGCGAGGGGAGAAGCGTCAATGAGTAAGGCCCAAGATTCTGCAGCCAAAAGTTAAAGGAATCTTATTTTTTTATTTGGTCCTAGCTGTTAGACCAATTCATTACCTGGTAACCCCAACTATTTCCTTTCATGTAAGGAAAGGGACCAGTAAGAAGATGTGGCTTTGTGTCCTACAGAGAACTTGGACAAGTAGCAGGGAAGCAGAAGATGAGGACTTTTTGACATTTCTTTCCCTCCCCAGTAAATCAGTGTTACTGTTCAGGAGTGAGAACTTAAGTTGCGTGCACCCGTGAGTCAGGTGGAGGGAAACAAGGGGATGAGACTCAATCTGCTGTGCAGGCTTTTGGGGAGGGCAAACTATTGCAAGCTGAATGGGTCCCTACTATGACTAACTAGGTTTTAGTGAAACCAATAAGTGGAAAGACTTTGTTCAGGTGCCATCCACATTCCACAAAAAGATTAAATTAATAGTTCAGTTTCAGCTCGTTAAAAAACAAAAATTGCCTTGGGTTTAGCTCAGTTCCCTGCATAGATAATTGTAGATAATTCCTGGCTTTTTTTTGCAATATTCAGTGTAATCCCAGGCAGTTCATTCAAAACTCTGTATAACCACTCATCTATAAAAACTAGAATATACAGTCAGTTCAGTGGGGTCCAGAAAGCTATTCAGCTCCTAGCAAGAACGACCTATCTACCACATAGGAAGACCTACCACATAGCTCTCTGGACCCCACTAACTGTGTTGGCTAAAACTCCACTGACCATGCTGGTTTCTCAGACACTTGGCTCCCATGTTGTGCCTGCAGTGACACCGAAGTTTAGGTGTCTACAACCTGGAGCTGAATCCCACCCCTTCAAACTGTCATTTAGGGCTCAGTTCGGTTGCCTGGACTCCGATTTCCAGGGATTTCCAAGGTGCTGTGAGGTATCTCACGTGGCCTCCAAAACTTCCCAGCACTCCCATGCCCTATCGGCCAGCCCCATGCAATTGCCCTGGCTGCCCTGAGGAGTCCAACAGCACCACACATCCAGTGCTCATCAAATAGCACAAGACACCTAAGCTCAGGCACCTGACTCAAGCCCTTAGTTTATATAGACACAGCCTACATCAATAAGGCCCTTGTCCTAGCTGGAGGAGATGTCTGAAAGGGGAAATAGCTAGCCAGATTGCATAGTCTCACTTGTTAACTGATATTCTCTCAGCTTTGTGGCCCTTGCTCAGGCAATGTTTTCAAGACCACCCATTTTTTTCCATCAAAATCCTTCAAAAAATGTTAGTTAAACTGTAGTTTGATTTCTTAAACTGTCTAAGGGGGGTCAGCCCACTTTTTCAACCAGTGGTGCAGAAGAAGGTCTCCATGCACCAGCCATGTGCCTCCCCAGCAGCACAGGTCTGGGCTCCACGGCATCCCGCCCCAGGCTCCCACATTCAAGTCTCCGATGGGGAACTCACCAACCTGGATGGAAATGGCAGGAAAGGAATTTATCTCTCCTTCTTACTCCATGCTTTCTTAGATTGAATCACAGCCTGGTGAAGGCAACCGGATGAGAGGGAGGAATGAACAAAAGCAGCAGATGATATCCAACGCATGGTTCAGACACTGAAGCATCCTGTCTTAAGTTGCAGGAGTTTGTTTCCCCTCAGTTGTCAGTGGCCCTTTAAGTAACCCAATCTGTTCTTGCTGCTGTTGAGATGGCTACTTTAAAACAAAAGGCTTTGTCAGATATAATCCTTCCAGTTTAAAATAGAGACAAGTTCAACGAGTTCTATATTTTGCTTCTTTAATCCATTTCCTTATGACCAGCATTTATGGGAAAGCTTTAAACTTTTAAACTTGCAACTCATATGATTTCAAACATCACGGATGCTCGGCTGTCACACTGAAATAAGAACTGTTACTCTGCAACCGTTGCTGGCACTGCAGACAACCCCTTACTGCAGTCTCAAAAACAAATAAAAACATTTTTATTAAGTCAGAATAATGCAATATTTCGCATTATGCCATTCACAATCTTGCAAGTAGTCAAGGACCTGAAGTTTATTTACTTGAGGGGAAGACATTTTTTAGAATTCTAGTACTGGGGACCTGAGTGGCTTCATACGAATACTGATAAGTTTACTCAGTATGTTTTCCAAATGTCTCATTATTTAAAGCCAATGGTTTATATTTATGAGTGTCGTCAGTGGCATATTCATAATTTCCCACTTAATTTACTTACAGGTCTTATTAAGTTTAGGAAACAGAAAAAAAGTGTACAGTGATAGACTTGGGTTTAAATCAAACACACATACACACACTTCCACAAATGAGATCTAAGCAATAACTTGGAAAATTCATCAAAAAATCTGTTTCGATCCCTTTGAATGAACACATTTTCACTAACCGCTGTGTTCAGAGAATAGACACACCTTTTATTTTTTTCAGCTATCAGAGTAATGAATGAGTGGAACAATCTACTAAGGGATCAAGAGGATTCTCCACCTGAGACCCCCTAAATAAAAACTGGATAGCTCTTTGAAAAGACACATCCCAGCTAAACTGCCTGCAATGCTGGAGATTTGCTCATCTCTTTGTTGTATTCTGTTTTCTTTAATCAACTCCTGAGGAAGCTACTATTGCTGTATTCCTATGTTGTGTTCAAATTAAAAGAGATGAGTCAAAATAGATCAAAGTGACTGATGGATAAGTAGTCACAGCATCTCATTTAGAACATTTCTTTTCCTTAAACAAAATTGTGTGGTAAATAAAGTGAGTTCCACACAATCTGCTGTTCCAGAAAGGGTTTTTTTTCAGGGTGACTCCATGGTATTTGAAGTCCTGCCTCCTCCTCCTAGACATCAGTGAATATCATCCTTTCCATGGTCTTTAAGCAAATTTTCCTCTAGAATGCTCCTTTGTAGTTCCTTCTCTCCTGACTGGTTTTTCCTTTTGAATACCGAAATACACCAAATATAGCCAACACCCTTGCTGTATTTAACAGAGGGCTGGCTGCTGGGAAGTGTTAGACATACAGAAATTCCGAGTGCTCCTTGCTTTGCAGAATCAGGCCAAAATTTGTATGCTACTTTGTGATGAACTAGGCACTCTCTTCTTCAGGGAGAAAAGGCTGACCTGAATTAACCATGTAAGATCCCAGAGAGTTGTCAAGTGCTGTCTGTCACTCCTTTCATGATTTAATGAAAAAAGTTAGAAGAAGTAACCAACCGATAGAGCAAATATGCTCTGGTTTCTTGCCAACACAGGGATTTCCATCAGCATTTTAATTCCACTTGGAGCACTTGTACTGTGATGAGAGGGTGAGGGAGCGGGGCTTGTTCAGCCTGGAGAAGAGATGGCTGCTGAGGCACCCAACAGCAGTCCCCAGTACCTACAGGGAGGCCAGCAAGGAGATGGAGCCAGGTCCTTCACAGTGGTGCGTGGCGGGAAAACGAGAGGTGGTGGCCTTAAATTGAAAAAAGGGAAGGTTCAGAGTGGCTATAAGGAAAAAAAAAAATCACTGTGAAGATAACCACCCTTTGGAAGTTTTCAAGACCTGACCAGATAAAGTCCTAACAACCTGGTCTGAGCTTGTGTCTCACCCTGCCTTGGGCAGGAAGTAGGATGAGACCTCCTGAGGTCTCTTCCCACCAGAGTGATTCTGTGATTCTGTATCTTTTAAGAGCACAGTTTCCAGGTTGTATGCACATATGAGTACAGTATATGAGCTACAGACATATCTACCTTTGTCTGAAATCACTGCACTGATTATCACAGGGCATAGAGGAAGACCTTGTATTTTTGTACAGGCAACGTGAGGACAGAAGAAAGCTATATTTGCATCATCTACATTTACTATTTTAGATGTGTAGCACAGGTGCAGTTTAAAATACCTGAAGTGAGGGGCTTGTGATCTTTATATAATCTTGGCAAAGATAGGTGCCTCCAGAAGGTGATCGGAGCATCTATTTTGGATTCATAATGCTAGGGTCATTATCTCCTCTGTCTTCAGGTTGTGGATGTCATTGATTTGGATGTATATACGGATATAGATATAGTTCTCTTACTCCTTTCACACAACTGGTAGCTATATATGGACACTGTTATTTTGACCAGCAACTGGTTCTGAGACGTAATATGTTCCTGTTGGCTGTTATATTTTCAGCTGTATCGGAGAGATGTGAGTAATGTGTTTATTTTGCATGCAGTAATTTGTAGTTTGCATTCCACAGTACTTTCTGCACGTTATTAGATTTCCCTTCCCAGCATCCTAGATGCTTTGTAGAGTGGCCTATCGAGAATTTAACTTTAGGACGAAGATACTTTTTAAAATAAAAAAAAAGCTTTACATGCACAGATAGCTTTAGAAAGTAACCGGTATGTGCATACGTTTGTTTAACCCCCTAATGTAAATACATACATTCTGAAACATATTTTAGTCCTCTAAGAAGCTAAGAGCAGCTCTCAAGATCACATGACAAGCAAAACATTTGTTAATCAGAAAAATTACAGCCTATTCATACTTACTGTTTGATTATTTCCACTCTGACCTCAAAGTTCCCATTGTTGATTGAACTAGTTATAGTAACTTCTATTTATTTTTACAACTAGCTATTATGAGTGCAAACTATCCTTATCTCGAAGTGATTGATAGGCACATTAAGAAGCTGTTCAACAGGTTGCTAGGTTTGAAGAAATGCTTAAATCATGATTAGTTATTCCTTATCAGCCAAGAGTGGGAGCTAAGCTCAGATAAATACATGGTGACGAAAATTAAATTTTCAACGTCAAGTGCTCTCTCACTGTTTTCTGTTTGCTATCGTTAAGCAGAGGTGCTACAGCTTCCTTTCAGTTTTATTTAAGGAGCATTTGGACTTTCTTAGCGAACTCAGTTGTCATGTTAGTGTGCTTAGGAGAGCAAAAAATCTTGTTCAATAATAACTTTCATCAGGGCCTCTATGTAGCTTTAGTGAGTGGAGAACCGTGGGTTATACAAATATATATTCATACTTTCTTCTATTAAAAATTTGAAACAAATAACTTTCATGGGTGAACATTTTTAAATGTGGAGATGTTAGACTCATTTAAATTCTCACATGGGGATTTACAGCTTTATTTGTGCTATTCAGAATAGCGTTTCTATCAGCTGTTCAACCTGAGGACAAAAAAAGGAAGGGCAGCTATAGAAGGTATAGCTCCCTGTGGTTTTATCAAGTCTCCTATATTAATAGTCTACAGATAACTCACGTATTTTGGGTACATTTCTACCTTTATTCTCCAACCCTGGTTACTCCGGGTAACATACAGTGTGATTTGATACAATTTGTGAAGTCAGTATATGGGAAGAAGCACAACTTAAATGACCAGAAAATAAAAAGGAACTCAGCTCATAAATTCCTGTTTTTAGAAAAGGGAGCTGGAAAATTCAAAGTCAGCTGTCTCCAAGGAGGGCTGTTTTAACATATTTGTCAAAACACGCTCTACTCGGCTTCTACTCCTTGAACTGTATTTGTAAATAAAGTCACAAAGCATGAACGGACAACCATGGTGCAGGAGATTTTCTGCATGCAAGGTTTGCCAAAGCAGAATATTTCCTTCTCCAGTTTTAAACCACAACTACTCCAAACAAACCTTTGACACAATTAAAGGGTAGATGAGAGCAGGGACGGAGAACTAAAGTGAAGATATCAATCTAAAAGCTAAAAATGTTTCTGTTTTTTCTATCAACATCCTACAAAGGGTGAAAGGGCTGAGCTTTCACTCCAGTTTACGCTCAGAGCACGTGAAAGGGGGAAGGGAAAGATGTATTTCAGGTGGCTCTAAAGCTATGAGATGCTCCATCAAGCCCTCAAATGCTTTCCATTTTTAAAAAAAACCCCACAAACAAACAAGAGAGGCAAAACCTGAAGGTAACGTGTTTGCATTCAAGGTGATGAGGGCCTCGGGTAGGACTGTGTGAAGCAGCTCAGCAGCAAAGCCTTCACAGGATGCACACACACTGGCCCTGCCTCTCTGCTTTACCTGCCAGGCTCAGGGCACGCAGAGCAGGTAAGACAACGAACACCAAGCCTGGCTGAGAAAGGACACAGTAGCAAATTCTTCTGTACTCAGTACCTCGCAGTTAAAGCATTTGCTCAAGATTTGAGAGACTGCTTCCATCCCTTCGGGTGCCCGAGGAGGTGGAGGGAGGACACGCATCTCATACCTCCTCCAGGACATCCCTGCCATCAGCTGAGGATACCAGAGGTACGCGGCACAGATGGGCTGTCTGAACCTTCCCTCAGAAACGGCCCCATGTTGAACAGAATAAATAAATATTCATTAAGCCAGGGAGAGAAAGATAAACAGAAACAAAAGAAAACACAGTGCTACTACAAGCAAGGGCTGCTGAGCAGGAGAGAGTGAGCTGAATGCCCCCAAAGGTCCTGCATCAGCAAATCTGTCATAAAAAAGCAGTGACAAACTCATTAGAGGTTATGATCACCTCCAGTTATCACAGAACCACAGTTTCCAGGGTTCCCAGATTTTCCCAGGAAGACATATAGCAACAGTACATAGGAACCCTTGCTGTGAGTCAAGCACTGTTCACTAAGTCACCAGAGAGATGCTGCACGGCAAAACTAACATTTACACTGAGGTTAGAGATGTCTCTGTGTGTGGCTGGCCTGTGAGGCTCACGCGATGCAGGTATTTTGGTAGGCAGCCCCCCATCTCCACCTTTCCAGCTCAAATGGCTGGGTGTCCGTACACAGGTGGCTGACTGTAAGTGGCTTTTAACTTCAGCCTGCACCCAGGCTTGCACTCACATCTCCAGCCCCGCAGCAAGATGCCTCAACCATTCTGCCGTTTAACTGGTAAAAAACAAATTATGTGAACAAACTTCCAAATTATCATCTCCTTGGTGTTGTGTATTTATCTTATCGCTTCTCCTTGTTTACAAATGTCGAGTCAAGCATATGTGGGATTGCAGGATCAAGGCAACGCTGGATTCTCCCACTGCGTCCTCAGTTTGCAATTGCTTCCAGCGTTAGCACGGGGTGAATTAATGCTCTCTGTCACACGGTCTGTGCACTTTCCATCCCTCCATCCTGCAGAAGAAAAACATTTGACCCCTGGATTGCAAAAACCTTTTCTATGCTGTCAATCTGCCTACCTTAGAGACATACTACCTTAAAGGAAGGAAGCTTCATAGGGAAATCACAGATGCAAAATCTGCCTTAAGGAAATAAGTGGGTGGCAGCATGTAATTAATAGAAGAAACCCTCCAGAAAATACTTGCTACAGACAGAATCAGTCTTTGCAGGAGACAGCCATGACAAAATCCAAACCGTAATCTAATTTTTGTGGTATGCGCATCTGAAAATAAATAAACAAAAGCAGTCTTAAGAATACCTCTCCCATTCAAGTCAGACTAGAACCTGATACAGCTGTGGAACAAAGAGACTGTGAATTGCTTGGTTTTGATATGACAGATCTAGCTGAAAGTCCCAGCTCTTCTTGGTCGTACTAGCCAAAGGAGTATGAAGGATTGGGGGTTGTTAGGTTTAGGCTGACTTGGATGTGGTATGTACGTGACCTGTGCTGTTTCATGATGTTTTGTGTCGGTCAGCTGGTAGACTTCAATAGCTCCATCAACTTTCATACACACATCAAAGGAGCCAAGGAACCACCAAGAGAATATGAAGTGTAAGAAGACTGAATGCAACGAGCTAGGGGAGACGTGCACCGGGGGAAGGGAAAATACAGGACTGGGAACAATAACACTACACAAAGGGAATGAGACAGCAGTTGGCCCTCAGCAAACATTAGCTGTTTGGCAGGTCCCTGAGAGCGGTGTAAGTGTGCAGCCCCTCTGAGCTCCCGGGTCTGGGCACATGCTCCAGCCACACCCTGACTCCAGAAAGAGGTAAAACACGGGTGCACACCGGCTCCCGGCTGCTCAGGCAGCCCCAGCAGCACCCCAGCAGAGCTCCGTGCGAGAGACCACAGTCCTGGACTGTAACTGCCCCCACAGCAGGCAGTTAAGCGTTGAGGATCAGACCCCAGTGACCTTGCTGAATGCACAGCTAGTGATCCTGAGGGCTCCACCCTCGAGCTGTCCCTTAAAGGCCATGACCAGCTGAGATCAATGTTTAAAGAACTCTTTTAAATATATCCTAGAGATATGGGAAGCTGCGTGCTTACCATGAGCACCCTGTCCCACAGAGTGATCCTATGCTGAGAGGGAAAGCCTTTGTGTCCTAGGTTCACGAAAACACATAGCAACAGACAGTCGTGTCTTTTAGCCTGAACTTGGCTAGTACTACTATAGGCAGTGGTGGTTCTTGGATTAATAGCAGCCGCGGTGCAGCCACAGATCCAGTGGGCAGCTCAGAAATAAGCCTGGTGGTAAGGGCACACGGACTGCCTTCTCCAGCTTCTTCCAGGAGGACACAGTGTAAGGCTGGTGACTGAAGACAGCTGGTGCTTGGGTCTGTCCCTGCAACAGCAAAAGATCAGAGCGCAGAATGGTACAAGTCTCACTGTACCAAAAAAGCGCTGCTCTTTTGAAATCTCTGGGTACTGCTTTATCCACCCTGTTCTTTGCCTTCTGTCTTCTTCTCCCACCCATTTAGAGCTCTTGAGAGCACAAATGTAGGCATTTCCCAGCTGAGGTAGGATTGCTTATAATCTAACAAAATGTAACAATATGGCCTGAAATTTTACAGGTGTCTATCTATCTCCTGCAGGGTTTTCTTTTTATTCCCCTGCTATTTCTGAGATGATTTTGGGGCATTTTGGCATGTAAAACAATTCTTGAGCTTTTCTGTTAAACAGTCCTGGGTTCCCATGTTTTCTAGCCAGTCCACAGAAGTCCAGCAATGATGGCAAACCTAGTTCTGTGCCTTTCCCTGCCCCTATGAAAATCTACCCAAATTCAGGAAATTGAAAAATTTGAAAATTTGATGTCTGCACCTGCTCAGAAATTTGCCCGAGCAGGTGTTCGAGCCTGCTCAGGCTAAAATCCTGCAGCGTCACTGAACATGCTTGAGTTTCTCACAAGTTCCTACACGTGACCGTGCTGCACAAACACGGTCGCAGGCACAGCATGCAAGTCTGCGCAGGTATCTGCTGCTAGATCACCTGTGCAGGACTCTGGTCTCACTGTGTATGTAAAACCAAGTTCTTTGCTCACACTCTGGTCAACACTATGTCCAAGGCGTTTGGCATCAGACCTTTAATGACCAGCCTATAGGATCCTTTTCAGACCAGAGGTGGAAGCACGGCCCCTGTAGACCCAAGCGCTGAGTGTCCCCACGAAGCAACTGAGCTAAAGGAAAGCAGACTTTCTTCGTGACTTAGTGGCTGATAGCAATGGTTAGGAGTGGAAAGGGATCATGTACAAGAACCAAGAGCAAGGAACTTGTCTGTCCTGCATCCTCCAGGAGATCGCTGCTGGAAGCAAGCAGCGGGAAGAGGAAGCAGAGATGTTGTTTGAAGGGTGAGATGATAAAAGCCAGATCAGAGGGTCAGAATGGGATCCACTGGGAGGAGAAGTTTTGTGAGATGGTCCCAAAGCAGGGAACAGAAACCTAGGCTGGCTGGGTGTGGAGAAGGGGAGCGATGACTGAGTACGGAAAATTGGACTGGGACCTAGGACTAGAGAGCCAGCTAGCTGAGAAACAGTGGCTGCATCTGTACTTACTTGCTCTGCAGCATATCTTAGGGCCCTCATTTCCTGGTGATTTGAATTGTCGGGCCTGTTGGGACACGCTGCAGCTCCCATCCAGCACACATGTCCAGGTTTCCATCCCAGCATGGAGCCGGGGCATGACTAAGCACACATCCAGACATGGGAACTGGGAAGCACTCTTGGGTCCAATGGTGTAAACACAGACAGCAAGTCTAGATAAGGAGCTTGAGAAAGAGGAAGAAAACGACTACATGACCATGGTTTGCTAATGGATAGGAGCAGTTTGGGCGTGAGGGAAGACCGGGCAGGATACAAAAAGACAATGAGATAAAGTGTTGGAGCTGGAGGACTCTTGAAGCAAAACTTTGGGAATGAGAAGCAGGCCTGGGGGGAGCGTGGGGGTGGAGTGGACGTGGTGTAGCAGCATGGAAAGACGATGGGCTGGGCATCGGGACAGACCGCCTGACAAGACCAAGAGGCTGGAGCAGTGTGACCAGGCTGGGTTGTACCAAGTCCTGGCAGAGGGCTGGGACCAGCTATGCAGGGAATCAGACATCAGGCGAGAGGCTGAATGCAACTGGTGCCTACTTCTGACATTATCCACTGCCTGTTTAATCCTGTTGTTTAATTCTTGCCCCACTTGTGACACACAATCGGACACTACAATGCACCTTGTCCAGTGAAAAGATACTTGACATGCGTGATGATCTGCCTGGTTGTGGTACTTGCAAGTAGAACTTCCTTGCTAAATTAATGTATGCTTTTGCATCCATCTTAATTATGATTATTTGGGTCAGGGAGCCTGTTTTATTTCTAGTCCTAACCTGAAATAGTAAATACAGATGCTCTCACTTCTTTCTTATGTATCAAAAACACAGGTCAAGCCTTTACAGATTTCTCTGTCTTAGATTGCTTTCCTGCTGCTCACATTATTCTTTAAAACACTTATCTTTATTATAATACTTTAAGGCTCATTCTCCTGACCACTTAAACCAAAATCCTACTAGTCCTAAGAGCTTCTTTTAACACTAATAATAGAAACTGGAAATAGACTTTCCCAGAAACATTATGCTGAAAGCCTCAGCTCCTTTTTGTGGGATCACATCCTTATATATGGCAGTCACACTGCATATTTTGTCTCAGACAGGCTTTTCAATAAAATTGCAATGTAAATAACCTACCTCTGGACCTTATTCCACTGCCTTTTTCCCAGGTGCTCTAGAGGGTCTATCTGCTTCACAAGCCTCACTCAGGCTAGCATACAGTTTGCAATTCTTATATTTGTAACTGAAAAAAAAATATTGTTTCCCAGCAAGATGCTTGCCAGGCCCCTTTTAGCAGTGGCAATAAGTAGTTTATGATCAGTTTCAACTAGCAAAGATTCCAATAAAGCTTTTTTACACTTCATGGCCTGAGACCAAGTCTTCCTTCTCTATTTGAGTGCTGTGACATTTCATTTCTATAAGTACCCATGACACATGATCCACTGTATTGCTACTTGGCTGGTCTCCAACCAGCCAGGCCAGTTTTGCTGTGGCTTGTTAGCTGCTGGTGGAACAATTTAATCCTGGGTTTTCCTTATGGGAGGGGATTGGGGTACTGGTGTGGTAGCAAGAGCAGAGGGAATGCAATGGGCCTGATGTGGCGAGGAAGAAGAGGATGAGTCTCTCTCTTGCTGTCTTGGAAGAGGAAATTACCTTCCTGGTAACAGGATGGTGAGATGACCTCAGTTAGTGTGGACATCCCACCATGCCACCAGCCATACTGTGCCTAGGGCCGCTGTGACCACAGCTCCGACTAGGAGCAGAAAGGAAGGAGGAAAAGGCAGGCCATGAATGACTGGGATAATCTGGTGCCAGGACTGGGAGTAACAGGGGAGGATGAGGGAAAGGGGGTGATTCAGAGCAAGGAAGATGAGGTGATGGGTTTTTAGGTTGCTGCGGAGGTGAAGAGAGATCCATCAAGACTAGATAAAGACATCTTTGTCAAAGGCCCAGGAGACCTGCAGTCCTCAGCCACTTCAGCGCTGAAGGGTGGATGGCTCTGAGAGAGTCTAGCTTTCAGCTAGGGAAACAGGCTTGCACCTCTAGATTGTTAATTTGTTTTTTGGTTTGGGTTGTTTTTGGGTTTTGTTTTTATTTCAAAGATTGCAATCTTATCTGCAAGTTTAATCACGCTGTTGGAAGAGGTCTGAGCCAGTCCTGTCACAGAGATGTCTGTAGACAACTTAATTTTGCATTTAAAATCATAACATGTAGATTTTGGATGTCTACTGTACTTCTATGCACCATAACAGTCATTGGCTTCTGAATTAGTCAGCTGACACAAATCCAGTTGTCCCTTCGTACAGTCTTCCTTTCCAAGGAGTCCTTGTACCCTTCCTTGTCTATCTGGGCAATGCTACTAGGGATGCCATGCTGGTGGTGACCTCAACAGTGGGCTAATGTAAAATGTCTTGTGGACCTCTGAGTCCTTGAGAAAGCAGTCCTCCCACAAGCCTTTTATGCAAAAGCTGGCTACCACAATCATTATTGCTAATAAGCAAAAGGACCACTGGTTTTAGGCTGATTGTAGAGGTACCTTTAGAAGTAGGGCAGTACTAGCACACTGGCCATCTTGACCACTGTCCAGGATTAGGCACATAAAGTCCATTGAAATCCCAATTTTAAATCTTAATCTAGATCTAGGAAATTATTTATAGATAATTACAAGGGTCAGTATTTGCCTCAGAACCCAGACCCACAGATTCTGCTCTCAGCTGGGCCACAGCCATACCATGTCTTTCAATCAAGGTAGCTCTTAATGCTTTTATTTCCTCAGCTAGGATATTGCAGAAATTACTTCACTAACTTTGGAATGTGCAGACTAACAGTTTTACAGAGAATCCCGCTTGAGTACTGTTAAAATGCTGTTGCTGTGTTCTCCTAAAACAATAGGCATCTCAGTCTAATGCAAATATTACTAAAATGGTTCTGATAATTTACAAGTACAGCTGCAGGCAAGCATATTCACACAGATGCCTGCTAAGATGCAATGCAAGCAGCCTGGGCTGCCAAAGGTCTGTGTGGCTATTGCTTATTTACAAGGGCCGTTAAAAGCACTTCTTGGGGACGGGCAGACAGGCAGAGAAATAGCAGAAAAGATTGAAAGGGAAGGCGGGAAGCCACAGGCAGACCTGTCTTTTGGGGAACAGTTTCAAAGGAGGGAATGGAGAAGGTTGAAAACGAGAAGGAACCAAGGCAGTAGAAGGGGGGACCAATTTGGCAGCCCCATCAAGAACGAAGGGAAGGGGCTGCCTGTGCCTGTGAAACGATGAGGTGTTGAACTGCTCTGGCTCAAGCAGAGCCAACCAGCAGATTTAGGAGGAAGGACAAAGGTTGGGAAAACATGGATGTTGGATGTTGCCGGGAAAAGATGCCTTTATCACAGTGTCTTTCTCTACCATTTTGATTACTGAGCCTGCCCCTCCTTTGGGGTATTCTTATTTCAAGGTTTGCCAGTAAATGGGCAATGGCGCTGCTTGATGGGGCTCCTAAAGGACTACAATCCCCAGCATCCTCTGAGGGATGTGTCCTGTCAAAGTCAGCCTGGTGGGGTGCTAGTTAATGGAAAGGTACCACTATGGCCACACTCAGGTATTAGAAATATGCTCTCATTCCTAAAGAAGCCAGGTTGGTTTTTTTCAGCTCTCACCTGTCCAATGGTTTATGGATTCCCAAGGTCAGGAGCAATAAAATATTAACATCTAATCTGTCATACCGCCAATGAAAACTATAATCTGGCCCATGACCTCACGTGAGTACCAGGTTGTTAACTAAAGAAAGGAATCAAATCTTCCTCTAATAAATACTCCAGACTGTGACAGGTAAAATTCAGGTCATACGTCTCCTTTGAAGTTTTAATGGCCACTCCAATTTTATGATAAAGCCACTCACCTTATGTTTGTAGTAATTTTGCAAAGCCCGAAGCGGCTCTAGTTATCTTTGGTGCACAGTTCCCAAGGACAAAGCTCTCATAAAACTGCAAGCTTCAAAGGGATTAGACTTCTTCTTTTCTCTCCTTCTCTCTCTTTTTTTTTTTTAAAAGGAACATTTCCGAACATTTCCTCCCCCATTTTCTACATAGCTCCCTGAGGAGCCTCCCAGTCGAGCCCCCCCAACTAGACTTCTTCCTCAAGCTCTGCCACTCACTAAAATAAAATAAAATAAAATAAAATAAAATAAAATGAAATGAAATAAAATAAAATGAAATAAAATAAAATGAAATAAAATGCCTTTTCCCTTTTCTTAATAGTAAGGCAATTTTCTGGGTCATTTCTGCTTTTTGTCTTTATTCTATTGTCAATGTGAAGTAATTTGAAGCAAATCAATAGAGCCTGTGTATTTGCATATTTCTCAGGCTCTAAGAAGGACCACATGCAGCAGAACTGCTCCCCTGAATGCCATTTTTTTTGTTTGTTTGTTTCCCTCCTTTTAAAGTCGGGGGGAAGCCGAGCTGAATCTGCCAAAGCTTGAACTCCAAAGCTGATGTCCATCTTGGTAAATGAAACAGTGCCGGGGAACGTTCCCAGGCACTGGAAAGCAATTGTCTGTGCTCTTTAATTGTTAGCACAGTGCCTGGCACAGCGGAGCCGGGGCCAACTTTCCCAAACAATTCCCAAGTGCGGGCCAACAGCTGGCATGCGCCGGGGCCACGCTCAACGGGTGGTTTGTGTGCAGGGCATGGAGGGGAGGGGAGGCCAGTAGTATGGATGCAGCCATTTCCATCTCCATCGGCCTCAGCACCAAGGAACGTCCCAATCATGCTTGATTTACTACTACAGGCACAGCCGTGGTTGCTCGAACTTAATGCTTGTACAACTATGCCGTTGCGAGGAGAAAGCTGCTTATCCAACTTCCTGGCATAAACATGTATATTTGCTTGTAGACTGATTTTATGCATTGCCTTGGCTGTAAGATTGATTTGTTTCCATTAATTGCTAAGGGTGTTTGTTCCAGATGTTTATGCTTAAATGCCAAGGATGAGACACTTGGGGGAAAAAAACCCCATTTGTCCATTTTGCTAATTCCCCAGTGGCATTAAGAAGTAAAAGTCTGAGAGGGAGCAGATGGGAACTTTCTGCACTTACACTGAGCGCTGCAAAACGATTCAAATCAGGTGTCTGTCCAGGCATGGGCCAAACCATCCCAAACCACAGTTGTGCAAATAGCATGCAGTTCAAGTTTATTCAGTTTTGTCAGCAAATGCGCCAGCCCCAGTTGTTACTCCAGGCATGGTAAGGTGCACCAACCCACAGACCTTATGGCAGTGGTGGCTGGCAGTATTTGCATGGAAAGAATACTTGCTTGGAAACAAGTTGAAGACTGGTCAGATGGTCATCCTCCTTTCAGCCACCAGACCTCAGCTAACACCCTGTTCCCCACTGCGGGGACAAAGTGAGTAATACTGCAAAGAAACAGCAGGAGCTGCCTCTAAGGGACCATCACAAAACAGCAATGCCAGCCACAAGCAAATGAAGGAACATCTACCAGCCACTATATGCAAGCTAAATAACGTAAATACACAAAATAATCTCACAAAGACGATAAAAGAGGAACATGTGGGTCCCCTGAGCCTAATTTTTCTGCAGATGGTACATGTCAGAAATAGCTGGTATTCAGAACTATCTTTTCAGGGCATGCTTCTTTAAGGTTACTGAAAAGTTCCTTTATTCAAGAAATTAGCTTAAATGTCCTAAGGCACAGTATGTACTCTGAAAATACTCACATTTCATTTGATTGCTGTTGTTAATGTTTCAGAAATGAAGTAAGTTTTCCCCTGGGGACATTTAGCCTGGCTTACCCATTTGTCTGAGCTTCTTCAAAGGAGGAATGATTCTTAGTTCTAGCCTGATAACAGCACAGGAGAAAAACCAAATGCAGTGTTAGGAAAACAGCGATTTATTAATTTTGGGGGTGGAGGGGAAGCCACAGGTAAATTTAGTAATAGCACATAAATATTTGTATAAGAAAACTGCTGCTATTTCATTATTTAGCTGAGAACACTGAGAACAAAAAAACAAGCCAAAACGAATTTCAACTTCAAGCGTATCTGAACACATTACTATTGCTTTTTCTTACCAACACTTTGTGAATTTGAGTGTTCATTTAAGGGATTCATCAGAGAGGGGCTGAGGAGAAAGGTTTGGACCATGTAAGGTTCTTACTGATAATAGGCAACAGAGGAAGTGGTGTTAATCTGGCAAGAATTCTCCCATCTTCAGCAGCAGAAATCTTACGAATTTTGCTCTTGGGAGATCACTGTCTTTGAACAAAACTGGAAAATAAAGCTCTTCTTAAGGATCAAATCTGGACCTGGCCTCAGGAAAGACTGCAGATTAAAAGACTGGAATCCAGAAATTTATTGTGAAAACTCCCCAAGAGCAATACACTCAGACTTTAGGTCTTCTTTTGTGTCATACTTAAATACAGTAGTTTTTCAAATTAAATCCTATTTCACTATATCATTTCAATCAGCAATGGAGGTTCCCAGTCCAGCCTGAAGTGTACAAGCTGCCTAGAGTCACCTACAAGGTGGTGGCAGTGCTCACCCGGCACCAGCTTTGCATCTCACTACCAAGGGAGAAGGCTGCTCCTACAGACCCAGACCTCAAGCACGGCTCTGGTGCCAACGCAGCCCACAGGAACAGATTTCTCAAGCCTTCCCAGTCACGTGAGTTACTGAAGCTGCACATTGCTCTTCTCGCTGAAGCAAAACATCAGGTCTGATCCACCTAAAAGGGATTTAGCACCTAAGGTGGGGTGTAATGTAAGCACATAATCCAGAAAACCTTTGTACTGCTAATGTTTAACCCTACAGTTTAAACTCTGTATGCCAATAAATTTATGAGTTTAAAATTCCTTATGGTCCTACAGCTGTGCTTGTGCAGATATACAGCAGAGCCTCAGGCTTCATGCTGTTAGGGACGCAGGTCATGCTCATTCCTGGTCAGGATCCAGAAATGAGGTATTGCCCTGCCTAAATCCTCTGGGGGTCTTAATGTCAAAGGCACTCTTCTGGTTCACTTTCTGCATGTGTACAGGATGATGCTTCTCACAAGCTGCCGCTGCTTTTCTTTACAAAGCCACTGGCTTGAAGGAATTTGCTGATGGTGCCCCTCTTTAATAGACTAACCTATGAAGCAGGACAATCCTCTGGTGGCCGGGAGATGCGGTACTCGCTCCTCCTGGGCCTGAGAAAGCCAAAAGCCAATGTCCCCGACTTCCCAGGTGACCCACCAGGCCATGGGCTATTCAGAGGCACAGAGAACGCTCATTTCGTCCTCCTCAAGGCCAGGCCAGCAAGCAGCCAAGAGTGTCGGATTCGTGGGACTGGAAAAAGCAAGCCATGAGTCCGCAACCTCGCAGCACGGGTACTGACCTGGGAGACTGGGACTCTGGTCCCTCTGAGGGTGCCTACGTCCTTTTTTTGGTCTAGTGATCCACCCCAATGGGTTGGAAATAATGACAAACCACAATAACAATAGCCAGCTAAACAAAACAAGTATAAACAGAAACAACAACTGAGGCTGGGAAGAGAAATGGCCTTTGGGGATATTATTTAGAAGAGACTTCAGACTTTGATTTCCCAGGCAGAGGAGATGGCAAATCAGCCAATGTGACTCCTCGGTTCTTGAGAAAGAGGCAAACCACATTCTCCTAAAGCTTCCTGTAGCCGAAGCCGTTGAACTGACTCTACTACAGTAAAAAAGAGTAAGGCAGGAAAACAGGGAGGTCAGCACAAAAAGCAAGGTTGGAAACCCCATGACTCCACACTCAACAGCTAAACGTTTCTGAGTTCCTGCCTCAGAAGTGCGAGAATCCCCCTTGGCATCACATGCCTTTGCTCCGTCCCATGGGAAGAAGGCGGCTCTAATTAGCTTCCTGAGCACCGCACGCAAAAAAGATCACACTGGGTGCAAAAGTCATTATGCACGTAGTAATAGCATGTCCTATATATTGACACAAGCACTGTACATAAAGAAAAAAAAGGAAGTTTGCCCCGGTTATACAACACAACACAGGGAGACTGGCAGAAAGTAAACAAGCCACGCTGTTATTCTTCATGCCACGATTTAAAACCTGAGTTAGGTGAGCTGTGTGCCCCAGCCGGGAGCGGCGCAGCAGCGGGGCACATGCAGGCAGAAGCAGGGGCAGGGGCAGCAGTAGCCCAAGCCCGTCACCGGCAGCTGGCTGGTGGGGTGGGAAGGAGCGACAGCAGTACCTGGAGCTGTGGGAGCAATGGGAAACACAAATTAAGCCTGAGACTGAAGGGTGGCAGAGACCGGGCCGGGCAGAGACCGGGAAGGAAAAGTGCAGCTAAGGGAGGAGGAAGTCTGCTTTGACAAGCTACACCTGAGACCTCATTTCAGGATGCTGTCTGCTGCCACCTGCACAGGTTCTCCTGCAGAAATAACTCACATTTTTAACTTGCCTAGCTGAAGAGTTACTCTCCTTTTCAGTGTGAATTAGCTTTGTTTCTGCAATATAACTGCCCTCCCCTTTCCCCACAGCTTTCTCTCTCTCTCTCTCTCTAATTCAGAAGATGACAAAATAAAGAAATAACCTACTCCTTGGAAACAGAAATTCATTGTTGCGTTTCTTCTTCAGTACAGTGCACATAGCAGGGAAAACAGACCTTTAAATTTCCCCAGTTGTTTGGAAATTTGGTGTGGAAACACAGGAGCACCCATTTTCTCCTCCCCCGTCTGCTCCTCAGCTAACCTGTGGAGCTCGCTGCCGTGACATGTCGTCAAAAGCAAGTATTTGCCAGGATTCAGAATTGAACTGAATACGCAAATGAACACGCGTGCACGCACACATGCGCCAATATATATTTGCATACATATTTTCATATAAACAGTAACTATTTTTAAAAAGCACAATAACAAGATCAAAGAAATCTCGGGAACCACGGCACTCTTCGTTTGCCATAGACGGGCCTTTGTTCACCGTAAACAGACTGGACTCTGCCTGGTCTGCCATAGGCTTCTCCAGTGGCCTGTGTCAGCTCAAATCCCAAACAAGCAGCATTGGTGAGGGTGGTAGAAACACAGTAGCTGACAACAATAACCTAATGGTTAGTAGTGAAGGAGAAGAGGAATAAGTAAACATATGCAAAGTATGCGAGTCGCTTTATTAAAAGCATACCCATCGGGCTGCTTCTGCTACTTACAGCGGCCAATAAATTCCCTCTGTCCTAATACACTCGAAGTGCCAGGATGCGTTATTCAGCACATGAGTAATAATTCACCACATTCTTTTGGCTAATAGTCAGTTGTTGAGCCGGACTCTCTTTCATGAAGGTCAACAGCAACACCACTACTGTAGAGCATGGAAGAGCCTCGTGGCACCATACCGACCAGATGAAAACAAGGATCCGTTCAAGGATCCTGTGTAATGAAGGGCACAAGGTTCCCATGTGGGCATAGAGGCGCTTCTGTGGAGGATCAGGCCCTAAGCTCACATCGAAAACCACAGGCAGGAACTCAGCACCCAGTCAAGAGGAGGACTCGGTGTTCACGTGGCCACCAGAAAAGCCAGCTGGCCAACTGGAGTTTCCCTCTTCATGTGGAATGATAATTCGGGTGCTGAAGGATAATTGGAGAGTTGAATTTGAGGGTGGCCTCAGTACCCTGGGGGACTCTGTGCCAACTGCTTTAAACGAACCGAGCGGGGCCTGCGGTGACACTACTTTTTCTTGCAGGTTTTGAGATCAGCCATGCTGCTGAACTACTGTATTAATACCGTGCGTTGCAGACAGCGCTTGCCAGTGAAAAAAGCTCCTCTACCTTTGGTTTTGTAATGTATTCTGGTGCATGGGTCTGCTGTGCCTGTCTCTGTTTGCATTAGGTTAAACGCTGCTGAAGTAGATGGGCCTAATTATGGCCTTTCATTCAAGATTAATATGAAGCCATTAAGCTGGTTTATGCAACCAGGTAGCTGAGCAATAGAAACATCTAAAACAAGTATGAGGCAATGTTGGAGGCTGAAACCATGCAGTCAGCGGGCTTTTGTTGTGAAAAGGCATGGGAAACGCAGCAGCGAGCACTGCCTTCATTGATGGACTTGAGACAAAACACACGATGAGAGAAGAGTCACAGCGAAAGACTAGAAAGAGCTACCAAACCCACCGCTGGTCCAACCCCAAATCCGCGGGCTGAGCTCAACAGGGAGGCCTGCGGCTCTGAACACCCCGCGACGCCGGTGTTATTCGCTTCACCCTGCGCTCAGCAAAATAAGCTCTGGTAGCTCTCTTTCGCAGTGACGGCACACGAATGATTGCCCAATTCATTGCCAGCTTCCCGTCCGAGCAGAAACGCTCCAAAGAAACTCGGGCGTTTTTCTAATGGCTGGATCAGAACAGGGTAATGCTGCAGCAACGCTTCTGGGAGTTCTCTCCCTCCGTTCTCCAAAACAGCCCTCTTATGTTTGCAGTTGTGCAGTTAGGTGAGAGGCAGGCAGATTTTCTTGGTAATTAACCAGGTCTTCATTGACTTCGTTAATGCTATCCTAGGTATTTTTTAAAAGGAGGGATTAGCTGACATGTGGGAGAGGCTAATTAAGAGAGAAAAATCATTTCAAGAAAAATCAAAGTTACAAACAAAGGTTGTAAGGAAAGAACAGAGAAATCCGAGAAAGGATTTAGGAGCCGGAGTTTAACAACTGAATTTTGAATAAATTGATAGTTGATTTAATTGGATGATTACAATTTGGTAGTAAATGATATTTAAACTGACTCTTTTATTGGTTTTAAGATAAATTTCTTTTAAAAACCTCAGCGTGCCTGTTTTCTTTAAGCTCGGCAGAAAGGACGAGAAGACAGATGTAATGCCCAGATCTGAACATACACATCCACTCGAATTTTTCAATTGAACCATACTTCCATCTCCCAAAGGAAAAGTACTGAAAAGGAGACACTGCTGTGGGGGGCACTGCACAGCGCTGCTATGGGACCTTCCTGCCTTTCGAGGGCATGAAAGGACCTTTTGGGGGAGAAACTTCTTTTGGGCAACACTGTAGATGAGTGTGAATAGGTTTTAGCCATTTTGAAAGTGGGAGAGAATTTGTTTACTTCTTCCACGCACCCAACGGGCACCTTTAATTTACAATCATGCTACTGTGGATGGACAATTGCAACCATTTTCAGGCTACTGTATGCTTCCTTTAAAGTTCTGATGGCAGAAAAGCACCATCCCTTACCCCTTCACATTTATTACTTTCATCAGGGCAGGATGCAGAAGTGCCAGGTACTTTCCAAAGAGACAATCCCTGCTATGAAGAACAGACATTCTTAGCTTAATATTGCTATGATTTCCAGCTCCCAGTGCAAAACCACAGAACTTGCATTGTCAGGAGCTACAGAGAGCACACGCACGCACACACACACATTAGGCACTTTGTTTTATTTTGCAAAAAAAAAAAAAAGTCTTTATATATAAACCATTTCATTCTCTCTCAAAACATTCTACAACTATACAGCTGTTTGCTCTGTCATTTGCATAGGAAATACCACAATACAAAAATAAGGTAGGGGGGAGGCAAAAGAAGCAAAACAGCAACCAATTTATGCATGTGTTTCCACGTATAAACATTTGAAGCCTTACAAAATTATTTACATCGTTCGTCAACTATTTACATTAAGAGCAACATTTCTAACTATAACAAACAAAACTATAATTTATCAAGTATATGTAAAATTGTCTTAAAAAAAAAAAAAAGTGTCTATCATATACCACAAATAAATAAAGACAAACAACAGTTTTAACAAAGCTAGGTTTTCCTGCAAGACCCTTTTTTGGTATTTTGATTGTCTATTCTAGCCTTTGGTTGACAGCTTAATGTTACGGCTTGTGAAGTCCAGACACTTACTAGGTTTGTTTGGTTTTCTCCTGTTGTCTGGCCAAATTCTACATGGTCTAACCTCGTCTTTGGCCCTTCATCTACTATTTCAAGGCTGAACACGGCGGATCAAAGTCATTGTTAGCATAAAAGGGCACCACTTCATTGACTTCAGTGGAGTTTCGGCTACTTTTGTCAGCAGTAAATTTTCCCCTGCGTGTGTCAATCTGGAAAGTGGATTAACTAAACTGCACTGTAATTTTAAACAAAATTACTGTATCCTTTACCTTCTAGTAAATTACATGCAATATCCACATGAAACTAGATCATACTGGTGCTGAACCAGCTTAACATGTCTGTATATGAAAATTGCATCCTAAATCCTTCTTTTTAAACTAAGTTTAGCTTATAGTAAGAGGTTTAACATTCTGTGTTTGTTGTAACTATCCCCGTTATTTAAGCTTCCAACATTGACTTTACAGTTCATTCTACATGTTTTGCCCTTTTAAGCAATTTGAAAACAAAATCCTGCTTTGAATATTCAGTGCACACCGTTGGAGTTAACAGGTACAGAACATCTGAATGCTTGGCTTATTTCTCTTAAGAGAAATGAAGCTAAGTTGGTACTGTTTTGAGAGGTATTTAAGTAACTTTTTTTGTAAATGTGCCGTGTTATCCAATGTAAAACAACTGCTTTTTTCAGATGATTCTTAGAAAACTTTTGTATTAAACCCAAAAAGCTGATTTGCATATTTACAAAATCTTTGTCATAGCAAACATGCAACATACAGAACAAAATGTTTTGTTCTATGGCTGTTTATGAATTTTTCTATGTCCTTTATCTCCACAGAACGACTTAACATTTAAAAAAACCCCACAAGTACTAAATATGTCCAGTAAAAACCTGACAGATTACAATTCATGGCTTTTCCACTGCGTTCATTCATCTGCAGCCTCTCATTAATTTGTTTACTAAACATTGTCACAATAATGACACTGCTTTGGTCAAAACACCGCAAGAGAAAAAAAAAAGTATAAAGCTGCAATGTGTCAAGACATAATACTTGTAAAGAGATGAAACCTGCTGACTAAAGCCATATACATCATGAGAGCAAACAAACAACCGAACACTCTGGTATGGTGATACAGTGTCTTCCCTTTTTCTGCATAAATATACAAAATATACATTTCCAGTTTCTTTTGAGATTTCTTTTAAATGGATAACCCATACTCAAAAATTAAACTAATTTTAGTTGTATGTCGAGAGTCAATAGGAAATTGCATAGATACAAAACAGCCTCAACGACAAGTCCAGCTTTTAGTTCTGATGCCTCTTCATGTGGAGAGCCAGGTGATCTGAGCGGGAGAAGCTGCGATTGCAGACAGCGCACTGGAAGGGCTTTGCCCCCGTGTGCTTCCTGTAGTGGCGCGTTAGTTCATCCGAGCGAGCGAATCTCCAGTCGCAGCCTTCCCACGTGCACTTGTACGGTTTCTCACCTGAAAGAGAGCACAGAGAAATGAGACTGTCAGCTGTCACTCTTTGGGAGAAAATTGATGCGAGATCACGTTGAATGGCATTGCTCTCCAATTTAAAGAAGAAATAAATGACAAAACAGGAGCTGATGTTTCCTAATTATTCACAGCTCTATTCAATAGGCCCCAAACTAACAGCCCCTTTGTTTTTTCAGCGAATTTTGCTCTTGAATCTGTGATTTAATACCTTGGTAAAACTAAGAAACTTTCAAACATACAAATTGGAGACAGCTATGGTAGAGAAATGCACAGAGGTAAAAGAACTGCATGAGACTGAAATAGGCTCCCTTAAACTCATCTCAATATGAGAGGGAGTAGGAAAAAAAAGCAGTCTCACGTGACAATCCAGCCTAGTTTGTAACTTACGCTTGCACCTTTTAAAAATGGGTAAATTAAGTTATACAGAGCTTTTTTTAAGAGGTCTGAAATAGGAAGGAAGATTTCTATAAAGATTCTTTGTAGTGTGCAGAACTGTTCAAGAGCTTCTGATGTGTGAAGAAAGAGGCACAGTGTGTTACAAACACAACAGGGATAGTATTTTCCTAAATGTCAGAGGCAATAAAAACTTGCGGTATCCTGGTTTGGGCTAGCTATATATAGGAGAAAGCACCTAAAAGATCAAAGCGCCCATTTTCAGAATCGAATGTCTACAATCAGGTGCTTAAATAGCCGTATTTTAGAGGTGGCAAGTGCTTGCTGTCTCCATCAGTTTATACTGTCATAGGGGCAGCATGGCGTCTCTGAAAACTTGATGTGTTGCAGCAGCTCTGAATACAGCTTTGAAGTATCCAGCTAGTCTTGAATATACCAGCCCAAGCACCCAAAATATTTGCATTCATCCATTTTAGAACTATAAATGTGGTATTTTAAGCACGCCTATAAATTATAGATTTGTTCGTTGAAATGGGAGAAACATGAAGCCACAAAACTAAGATGACTTCTGTGTGAAACCAGAACTTTAAGCATGTACATACACCTGCTCGGGAGCTGGTACGGACATGATGTCACCATACAAGCAAGCTTCGTATAAAGAAAGAGGCTAAGATTACTTATTTATAGGCTATTGGTTGACGTTGGTTGACAAAAACACCCTTCAGTTGGGAGAGTCGATAGCTATCTATAGCCTTTATACTAACTTGACCCATTAGGCAAAACCAGAAAGAAAACTGAGTTTATCAAAGCACTCGGCAGTAGCTTCATCTGGAGCAGAATCAGACCAAGGCTGAGCTTTCCAAAAAGTCCTTTCCAACACATCTTACAGATCCTCTCCCTCTCCATTGATCTCAGACCTTTACCCTCACAGTCTCAATCCTACAGCACTGTGGAGTAGCTCCTACTTTTCCATTTTACCATCACACGAGCATGTGGAAGAAGGACAGAAGCCAGTATCCTGCAATCAGACTGTTTGTTATGCACCAGTTATGCAGAGAACACCATTTGAGAAACTCAAAAACATTACTTCAGAGATGCTAATTTATCATTCAGATGAAATTATGAAACTGGTTTTGTCTGGGAGTTTCTGTTGCTTCTTCTGATCAACTAACTAGTAACCTTCTGTCTACTACTAGGAGCAGAATCAGCCCTTTGCACAATGGAGACATGGCTTCATGTTAGCAGCACAGTCACAACCAGAACCAGACCTCTACAAGAAAAACTAACCACCCAACCAACCAACCACCTCTTTGCGTAAGCGGCGAATGGGATTTATTGAAATCACAGTGGAAACATAACATCCCTTAAGAAAAAGAAACTTAGAGCCTGGCATCACCTCTCACAGAGTTCAAAATTATTTGGTGGATGGCAAATCAGGATACAAATCATTACAAATTTCTATCATAGCTGAATTTACTCTGCCCGATGCTGATTGAAGACTGGAATGATCTAATATATAGGACTCTTTTTTGCTCCATGCAACATATACTATAGGTTAAAATACAGATTTCATTCAAACCTAGTGCATAAAGCTTTTCTAACATCCAAGAAGCCAGTTGAGATAACACATTTGGTCTTCACAGCAGAATGACAGGAAAGGTCTCTATTCAGTGAGGGATCTTTTGCACTATATACATCATCTTTAATGTATTTAAACTGGGTTATTAATGCAGTCTGTAAAAGACTGTGTTGCTGATGCATAGGCATAGCACCAGGGACATCTTCCGTGAACGCTTTGTGTTAAAACACACATGCACACACGGAGGTTGCACAAAAGCACTACTCCTGCAGTCGAAGCACCTTAACTTAAAGCCAGTGTATTTCTTTCTTTTTCTCCTTTCTTACCCCTCTTCCCCCATATTAGCTTCAAACTCTTCTTTAAAAACTTTCACTTAAACCTGCCATATTATACTTGATGCTAAACTCCCAATCTTGTGATTCTCCCACCCTAACTGCCCAGAAAGAGCATATATACGGTCAGGCCTCTGTATACTCTGAACACTTGCTTATCCATTTTGCAGAATTACATTGGGAATGAGAGAAATGGTCAAGAGGTTGGGGAAATAGCACTTGTTGAGCAAAAGCCAAGGAGTATACAGACTGAATGAGACTGGAATGGGGACGAGGAGATTAAAATCACGGTTTCCAAACCTGGCGTCAAGGAGGTATGAAGTATATGAAACCTCACCGTACACTACACTGTACTGAAAAGCAGTCTCAAAGTTGTCCCGCGTAGGTGGTACCGGATTCTGTTTGAGTCCAAACAAAACTGCTGCCCCCCATTAAAACTTTTTTCTAACCTGCGAGCAGCATCAGCAGGTGATATGAAGGCTCCTGGCATACGAACCGCCAGCAGTCGGGGCAGCGGTGAACCCTGTGCCTTGCAGGGTGCCACGGCTTCCAAGTCAACACTGAATCCAATGGCCAGACCTCCATGAAACTCCAGGGGACCCAGCTTCCCAGAGATACTATCTAGAAACTTACCCCACTGCCATGGTCACTTCAACGCATGCCATAGCCACGAATCCTCCTGGGCAACAGCGTTGCTCAGGAGAAAAGCTAGGCAGTGCCATGCGGAACAGCACCGCTCCTCCTTGCCGGCCAGCTTCTGCAGACCTGAGCTAAACTGAGCAGCGCTCAGGGGATGTGCGGAGGGGAACAAGCTGGTGCCTTACACAGATTGTTTTAACAGTGTTACTTTTATGTACTGGAAATTAAAGCCAGAACGCTGCTTTTAACCCCTGCTTTGGCCAACAGTGAGAACTGGAAAATGTATTTTTAGCACCAATGTAGAGGCGTGGATTATTTTGGATAAATCTGAGGAGTAAAATACTGAATATCTATGTTTGTAATGCTAGTTTCCGTTGGAAAGTTCTATTTAAGAACTGAATCAATTTCAAATGTTTTCCTTTTGGGCAAGGAGGAAGAGGGGCAAGAAAAAGAAGGTGGAGATTATTTTCACTCCTTTAAAGAAAGCAGAAGAACAACTAGCTGGTAGTGTTTTCTCTGTCTCAACCTATACACATGCTTTTTGTCATTTAGCAGAAATAAGAATTTGGTTTAAGTTCCTGTAGCAAGGGAAAAAGAGCCTCACGTTACATATTTTCTGAAGTGATCCTACTTGTTTGCTATGCTGACTTTAAAGCACTAAGAAATCTGGGGTTGAAGATTTATTTTAAAAAAAGCAGGTATACACAACAAGGGACACTGAACTCTTTATCCACTGTTTTCATTGGCTACATATTAATGTAAGATTTGTTTACTTTAATGATTGTGCGAAATACAGTAGCTGTAAAGTTTCAGAAATACTTGGTTTTCCTCCAGCAATTTAGGGCTTCTATAGGGTGTTAAACCAAGAATGCCACTGGTCATCAAATACGAAGGCAGTACAGCTTGGTTACTGGAACACGATCGCGGTATCAAACAGATATTTCACTGTAAAAGCAAGAAAACAGCTAACTCCTCCACTTCAGGGGAGCTTCCACGGGATTTGTTAGAATGTCAACACTGTTCAACTAAAACACCATGGAGGAAGCTGGTACCGATTTCCAGCCAAATAGCACACTCCAACCCTTTCTTCCCAAGCCAGAAATATTATACACAGCACTTCTGGGAAACAGAACTGCTTTCCTTTAAATTATACTTCAACAGGATAGGGATTTCATAAATTTAATTGGATTTCTGCATAACCTCCTTCCAGTATCACTGATTTAAAATATTTTGCTAGGCTTATACATCACAAAATATATTTCTAAGTTCTTGAGCTGTTAATACATATCCATTCTCCAGTTTAAAAAAAAAAGACATTTGTGGAGCATGAGAAACAGACTTGTACTTGAGCACAGAAATTTTAAGCCTTAATGTTTAGTTTGGAAGCTCTTTTACAGAAAGCACCTAGCAAGAGATAAGGGAGTTTAACCTGAAAGGAAACTATTTTGCTTGCAATGTGTCTGTCTGCTAGAAAAAATAATTTACAATGCTGTGAGATTGCAAGGATGTTAAAAAGATGTCTGGATATCCACATACAACATGCTAACCTAACCAGCCACTTCAACAGATAAACTATCCCAAGGTAGATCCCAAGGTTCGGGATCCTTGGCGATACCACAAGAGAATGGTCTGGACCAGTGAGGCACACCGTGTTGGCTCTTCTCCCTTTAATTTATCTTCTTGGGATTTAGTAGTGTCAAAATGCACCAATTGCTTTCCTAACATTAATTCTAGCCACTGGCAGTGACCGTCATGGCCATGCTCGTTTGGGTAAAGGTACAGTGCCACTAGTGGGACAGGTGACAGTCATTTTGAAGACACCCTCTCTCTTCAACACACAGCCTCTGTTCAAGAAAATGTTTCTGTTTAAAATTCTGTTTGGAAAAAATGAGTCACTGAAAACCTCCATTAGTGATTAATTTCCCCATTAACGAGAAAATAAGCTTCCCTATTTCACCAAAGAGTTGTGTGACTTTATTTCTGCAATTCACTGCTAGGAGGGCTTGCTTTAAATATACAACTGCAAACAGCAAGGGTCGGATTTTCAAACCTAAAGTTAGGTAACTCTATTGGTATGCAGAAATCCCAATACAAGTATTACACCAGTCAATGCCTGCAACTTCTCTTATTTCCTATCAGAAATTTCTGTCAGAGCGGTGAGTTTGGAGCTTCCTTGAGGAAGAAAAAGCAGCACGCTTTTCAAAGACTGCGAAAAGACAACACCCGATTACAGCTCGTAAGGGTATAAAAGTATAAAGACATCCCCCTGCCATTCTTTCCATCATTGTAATATTACTTGTGTTTATTATGGAATTATTTCCAGTGACAAGTGTTTAGCCTTAAAAAATATTCAACTAGGTGTGATAAAAAGGTGGTAGGCAAAGCAGAAGTTTCTGAACCATAATTACGCCAGTTAGGTACATAACCTATAATATGCCCAGTTTTAAAACATGTTATTATAAAGATTTATGTTGTCTCAAAGTTTTCTGGTGCATTTGTTTTCAAAATTTTCACATCTCAACATCAGTTGTCTTAGTTCCCTGACATGCTATAGCCTCAAATTTTTAGGAAAAATAAGAACAAATGAAATGCTTTTCCTCTGGTTTAGTTTGCCTGAAATAACTTTCCTCTAGTTCATAGCATCACAGTTTTATACTCTGGTCTCTTCCAGGCTGACTGGAACCGAAAGGAGTTGCTTGGGTGTATGTCTGCACTCATTCAAAAGAAGTTTTTAGCTCCCAACATTTACCTAAAATTAGAGCTTCCTTCTGCCATTGACTAAGCACTGTAGTTGCCATTAAAAGCAGCTTGTTGGTTGGATTTTTGCTCTTTTTAAGACAGGTTTTTTTTCAGAGAAAGAGCAGAAAGCTGAAATTTCAAAATAAAAAAAATCCCTCAGGTGTTTAAAAGCTCTTTAGTGCACTGAAATTCTCGGTTGTCCAAGATGAAGATGGATCAGAGGGCTGACAGCATGCAAGGTACGTCCAGCTTATTTTGTGAGTGACAAAATAAATGTAGTCCTTGAAACATCCAGCCCACCAGTGATATGAATGCATAACATATGCTGTACATTTTTAAAAGTGATAAAGCCTCTGCCTAGTATAGTAATGGCTAGAGGGTGACCATTAAGTACTACTTCACAACGAAACAGCATTTTAAGGAATCCTGTAACAGAGAGCTGTTGCACTTCATAAGTCCGATCACTGATAAATCAAGCAGTATTTGATCTCTCTCTAACAAAAGCACGAACAGGAAAAAAGATAACTGACTGGTAAGCAAAGAGGACAGTCAAAAGAGTTGTGTATCATTCACTTTCTGACTACAGAGGCGCAGAAGGCATTATCTTCTCAGAGCTCCCACCAGTGCCTGAAGCACTCTTACTTTGCTAAGTGTTGTCTTACGCAGTTCAAGGATTACTGGGGAATCTTGACTGGCCTGTGCAATGGTTTATTTTCTTTCTGGTGTAACATTCTGTCTTAACAGAGGTGGTCTCTCTTCAAGGAGATATGCAAACAAAGAGGAAAGGAATTTTTTTTTTTTAAGTAGGTTTATAAGAAATCCATGCCATCTGGGGTGCATGGCTGTGTCTACACATCCTGTGCTGAAGAACACATTTCCTCATCTATGCCTGTGATGCAAGAACAGCTCTTTAGCTCTCACACCAATAACACTGGCTCTTGTACAGTCAGATAAGAGGTGCTCTTAAAATGGAATTTATTAAACACGTACTGTAGACTTCCAGATTTCCATCTACTGTATGCACACACACCAAAAAAAAAAAATTGAAAGCAATACCTTAAAGCTATTTTAACTCAAAGTGAAGCACTGTACACTTGCCAAAATCAAAGGTTTTAATATGTCCTTAATCAGAGCTGTTAGAGATCACTGAATATAAATAATTCAGCCTGACAGGACAGGAATGCTGCTACCAAGATACTCAGACTAAACTAGGACATTACTTAAATGTTTCTAATCTTTCACCAATGGGAGGTGCAGGTCATCTAACAAACAACAAACAACACACTACCCTGGAACCAGGAGTCAATCGTCCCAGTCGAGCTCAGAAATTAATTACAATAAGGAATGTCTAATCAAATAATGGAAAGTTTTAATCACCGGCAATTGCTGTGAATCTTGGGACTGTATTAGCCTATGTAGGGCGGTCTCAAAATGAACTATATTTAAAGCTGGTCTCTTAGGTCAACAGTTTCCTTATCAGGAATCAAATATCCTGGAACTGAAGTTTAATCCTCTCAGGGAGTAATTGACAGAAACAACAGTTTTTTTAAGCTTTCATGCTTAGAGGGACTTTCTAGTCTTTTAATCAAAAAGAAAATATTAGGCTTTTCTTTTCAGTGTCTAAAATCTAACAGGAGTACCCCTCACCTGACACCTTGGAATTTAACTCCTGCTTCATAAAAATTGCGTGCTGGACGCCGATGTGAATGACCAGCAACATTTAATTAAATTTAGGTTTATGTTGCTAAGATTTCACTCTCTTTTGAGCAACACATTCAAACATGTCTCATTTAGGTTATGACTACAGATAAAGAACCGGATCAATTAATCCCAAGGTCTGTGATCATTCACCAAGTATTTGAAAAAAAAAGCATTATTTTCCCTTAAACTGTGGTTTGCACAGGAAAATAATGTACTTCCATTTCTCACACAGGCAACTAATGGATTTAGCAGAATTCATAAATAAAAGATACCAATATATTCTCCAGTAGTGTCTAGCAACACTGCACTTTAATGCACTTTGTCAACAGTTTTATTTAACTCTCCTCCATTTTTCCTTATTGTCTCTATCAATGATGGCATTTACTGACACCTCCTTGCAGTATAATCTGTGCAGCTGACTCATCTAACAGGTTAAAGCAGCAGAATCTGCACAGAAGTATTACCTAATAGCTATTTTCATGATGCAAAGATTTTTCCAGGATGAAGTTTGCTACGTACACAGAAGGCTGCAACCATGAGCAAGGCAGAGTCTTTTGGGGCCTTCGTTCCCCACTTGTACACCATAAGTGAAATCCCTCACCTAAGTCTCAGGATGATTTGAGTCAATACATGTTTTTGCAAGGTGCTTTTTTTCCAGCGGGAGTCCAACTACCACTTGTCTTCCCTTCTGAACAATGGGCATCCTGAATTCCCGGGCAATTCTATATGGTACCAGCTTTAACAAGCATCCGTTTACAGCTATGGTAAACTCGGAGCGCCAAGTCCTATGGACTGCTGAAGTCTATCGCACACAACTGGTTCTAATTCTGATGTACCATCAGAGCCTAATTCTGGATCTATTGAGGGCAGAGATCTAAAATAAAATAAAATGTTTGACACCTTGAGGAACCGCACAAGTCAGCAGCTGTCCCATGCCTACATAAACATTTGAAATAACTAAGGGACCTTGGAAGTATTTTGAGTGCATCTCATTTAGAGAAATGCCATTTCTCTTGAGTTATCTCGGCTTCCACTTCCCATCAACAAATACAAACTAGATCTATAGATAGAGATGAAATAGTTCTGCAGTTAATGCTAGAAACTATTAATGGCAAGCCCACCATGTGACCAGAGAACATGCCTGTACAAAGACTCTGTATACGGAAAACCAACATGCAGCTGGAAAATGTTCTCAATGTGCTTGCCTTGATGTGTTCAAAACAATGACAGATTTTCCTCTTAAAACCATACACAATTCTGAAGTGTGCAGCTGTTCACAGAAATAATAAAAAAAAAACCCACCCTGGAGCCAGCGGCTCTTCTGCAGCATTACAGGTAGGGTACAGGTAGGGTATTCCAGCTGCCTGCATATCAAAGGCTCAACTTCCATAGTCCAAATCTTTAACATATAAAGTAATCTAACAGGATAAGTTATAGGACCGCTGTTTCCAAAGAATTACTCGATATATATGTATATACTCAGATGCCAGAAAAGGAACCAAATGAGGTTTATCTACAACACACAAGTAACTGTTTTTCACTGACATTTGGCACATTTTTCAAGTTGGACATACAGCTGTTATGCCAGAGCCTTAAGGTGGTTTTACTACTGGACAGCCCACAACAAATGCATAACCCCCTTCCCCATTATATACCGTAGTTGCACAATGCTGGTTATGAAACAAAACTTGTTCCATGATTAACAGGTAAAATTATTTTAAAATAAAATCCCTGCTTCAAAAGGTCAAAAAATCCAATCTGTTTTGAGAGATGTTCCAACAAGTACTTTAGCAAATTGAATACCATTTTACCTGTTTCAGGAACAACTAACACCGAGTTAAGATACCATATTGAAATGTTTTAAGCTATTAGAATGTACCAGATATCTGCTCCAGAACTGCATGGAGATGGATACAAAATGTCCTGTATATTTGCAGCATTTGAATCTTTGTTCATGTTCAATTTTGAGGTTACCAGTTTACCAACAACTAAAATTTACTTCATAATTTACAAATGCTAAAGCATTTACCTAGAGAAAGAAAAATGTGTGTCTGCTTCAGCGACTAGTAGAAATACATTAACCTTGCTTCGCTTGTTACGTGAATACTGGATTCCTAATCAACAGCAAAAGTCCAGTGTAATTACATTAAATCAGAATAACTATACCAGCTTATACCACCTGAGTTGGTGTAAGGTAAATACCTTGAGAACACCTAAGAGAAAAATGTAAGGGATTTTCCTCTTGCCCATTTCCTGTAGTTTTATTTAAATGTAATTTATAAAGTCTGACAGCGTGTTCATATCTGAATTGGAGAAAAGACTCCAGCCTACATTCCACCTATCAAAAATAACATTTCCCTTAGGTTTGTTCTCAAAGAACGTCTATTAAACCCAGTGAAAGCCTTCAGAAGACAAAGGCTGCTAAATAAATACTGTGAAAAGGCTGAGATTTTCCAATACAAAAGGAAAACCATAAGGTCTGTCTTGACTTTTAATGGCAGACAAACTTTGCTGCGGGCTCTTTTATTTTAAGATGACAGATTGCTGAGAAGGGCGGGGACTGGTTGGGATGAGAGAGAGACTGCAGCCAATTTTAAAAGGTATTGTTAAGAAACTAAGAATAAGGAGAAAACAACTTCAGTGGTCCATGATTACTAAAGAACGGGTTTAGCCAGATAAACAGGTCTGCTATCCCTGAAGGGATTTGAAAGAATATCACACACAACTTTATTAAAATGGATTACGTGACACTTGCTTTAGACTTTGAAGGTAAAAGCTTCACAAAAGTCCTTTTTAAAAAAAAAAATAAAAAATAAAAAATCAAAGCTTAACAGTGCTGTATGAATTCATAGTTCTGGGGGATGGGATGCACAGAGGCACACACCCAAATTTAGCCCTCGGCATCGACCCCTTCTCTTTGGAGATCAATAGCGAGATTCCCCCGCACTCCTGGGGGAGCTGTGCGACTTCACAGGTTTCCCTGAGTTTGTGTTCATTTACTTTAACATTCATTTAATCGATTTACAGTACTGGGTAAGTCAGAGATCTTGCTCGTAATACACATGTCAACCACATGTTAAGGCAGAGATCAGAATCGGTGCTGGAAATCTTCAAGTATTAAGTGAATATTCAAGAGAGTTAAACTAATGCAAACTCTGAAATAACACAGGTAACAGGATACGGACTCACATTCTTGCATGTAATGCACGCTTTAGACAGTTTATCCCTTCATTCACCTCCCCAGAAGATCCTTTGTATTACAGACCTGCTTAAGTTCACTAGATTTTTATCTAAAACAACATTCTTGTTTCCATGAATACATCAGCTCCTCTGACCTTTGCACATTTATCCACATTTCTAAGGTCAAATATCTATAGGTAAAAAAGTGAAGGCAACAATAAACATTAATGACCCTAAGCAATATATATTAGCGATGTGGTATGTATTTCCATGCACACAAGTGTTAACTTTATAAACCCTAAAGTCATTACTACTCAAGGTACAAAAAAGATATAAACTGATTTGAAAAAAGAAAAGCGTACGTTTCAAATGCTGACTATGTAATGTTCATTTTTAGACTAAAGCTTTGCTTTTATCTCTCTTCCTAGTTACTGTATAATAGCAAGCGAGATATTTAAAACTGGTATTTAGTTGCTGGCCAAAGTGCGTAAGTGGATATCGCACACTCTTAAATTTACAGATTATTTATTAAAGAGCAACGGGATTATGCTCTCTGACATTATTCAGGTTTATAGCCTCATGAAAATATTCCTTTCTTACTAAGCTTACTGCTAATGAGTGATTATATATATCAAAAATATTTTTAACAGTGTTCTCGTTTAGTCTATTACTAACACAAAGCAATAATCTTTGTACAGTTGCTTTTAATTTTTTACTGTGACTGCAACACAGATAACTCTTTCATTTATCAAAACAAAATTTCCATAGTAACGTTCAGCCTGGAGATACTCAATTTCTTTACGATAATCCAACGATCGATTCAAAATAGCTGCTGAATAGAAGGCCTTGTTTCCATAGAGACAGTGAAACATTTTGTTAGATCATAGCTCATGCGAAGTTTTGTTTTGACTTTTGGTTTTAACTTAGGTGAAACCCCATTAGGTGAACGGCACAGCCGTAGCGCTGACAGCCTGCTTCAATAAGCGAGTTGCTTGAACTGTGACTCGTGTTCTGCTCTGAATCGAGGTCCATGCATAGAAGAGCTGGGGTTCACACTCGGTTTTAAAAACAGGAGTCGCAGCCCTCTCATTTGATTTCTTCACAAAATAAGTCATGTGCTTTTCACTGATTTAGCATAAGCACTTCTGTACTAAGATCCCAGCAAAGAACTGTCCTAAATAGCTTCAGGCGTGCCGTTGGCGAGGTATGTTTTTGTCCCCGTCTCCCTCTCTCCTCCTTCCCCCTGCCTCAGCAGGTGAAAGCTTAGGAAGAGCACCTAGGGCAGTTCCACCTCCCAACTGCTGTCCTCTGCACGCATGGCTCCTGCGCCCACGCACAAGCAACACTGTCCCCAGCTCCACTCAACGCAGGCCCATGAACGGGCACTGCCTCTGTAGCTGCAGGCAGAACTCGATCGAGGTACAAAAACCAAGCATGACGCACTGACACTTTTAATTTCCTCCATTTTTATGTCTTTCACCGACCAAAAATTGAAATTATGTCTTTTTAAAAAAAAAAATTATATAGAACCACTTGTCTTAAAAAAAAAAAAAAAGGCACGCTTAATGCTAAGGACGAAGCAAATGGAGATATCTTGGGAGTTTTCATGATGTTTCTGAAAAATTCTAAGATTAAATTATTCTAACAGGTCAAAGAGAAAGCCCAAATCAGAAAATTCTATCTATTTAGACAAATCTTGAAAACTGTAACATGTTTACTATGCTTAATTCATTATTCAAGGGAAAAAAAGTCCTTTTTTTTCTAATGCTTTATGGCATTTTAGATTGAAAAGGGAAGTTTCCATCCGTTTTATTCTTAGCTATTTTGAGTTCTGTATTACAAAAGGTTTAACAAAACTGCATTAAAAGCCATTTTTCTTCTCATTGACCAAACCTTAAATTTTTCTTAACTGAACCGCCAGCCTGAACCCACACCACTCTAAAGAAAACAGGGAGAAGATGGCAGATCAAACATGCTTGCTTTCTCAGAAAATGTGTAAGCCATGAACGAACAAGAGACAGAGAGAGAGTACATACCTGTGTGAGTTCTCAGGTGTGCTTTTAAGTGAGAAGACTTTGTATAAACTTTCGTGCAGCCTAAAACAAAACAAAACAAAAAAGCAGAGAGGCATTTCAGTAGGGAGAACAGGAATGCTCCACATTACGTTTAAACTTCCTCACTCAGTGCTGGGGTACTATCATTTAAGTTTACTACCTTCTGGCACCATCATAATTTAGAAGTAAAATTTGATATAGAAAGCTCCTAGGGATATGTTGCTTTACATAGAAAAATGCGTATGTTTCTGGTAGATTTACTACCTTGTAACGTAGTATAGACCAACAGCCGCTACAATCTACGTACAGTAACACCTGCTACAGAAGTTAACAACTCACAGGGGGACTTTATTTTTTAAAAATTTCCTAAAGGATTTGATCAAGCCAGACTCAGTGTCATCGTTACCCAGGGCTCAGCATAACTCTTTCACTGAGCATTTATCATACGGCACACCAAACAGGTGATACACCGCGGAGAACTATGTTGGTAAAGGGGGAGATCAACCACGAGCAGCAATTCCTCTCTGTGCTCGGATGGGTGTAAGCGTCTTGTATCTGGGATCACGTACTACATGGGGGCACAGTTTATAGTCAGGTCCCTCTTCCCCTTCAGCGTAGAAGGAGACGCTGGAAGGGAATCCATCTGGGGAAAATTTTCAGAGGTAGCTCTAATGGATTTATGCGGGCAGCCGAATCCCGTGTTCGTAACAGGGAAGATATGGCTGTGGCCTCGGCTACTGGGAGCTGAAATGATTCTTCCAGCGCCAGCAGATTCAAACTGAGCCTCTGCACCATCACGGGTACTGGAAAAGTGAGAGCAGGAGCTGCACGGTCACACTGACTTACATTAGAGAAGGCCATCTTTTTTTTTTTTGTATGGAGTTCAAGTTCTTTAACATGGTAAAATGCGCTCAGGCGTTTAAGAGAATTACAAATTACATGAAGAAAAGGGTATGTATTATTTAAAGAATGTGAAAGTGTGCCACAAAATAAAACAACGAAGAAGAGAAATTCTACTTTGACAAGAAATTATTTGGTTCTCCCTAGGCGTAGGCTACAGCTAAAGAAAACAACTTATACCTCATCCATGATTATTCACACTTTTTTTTTTTATTTCAAGAGCTGGGATTTTCTGGCACAGATTGCTTACCAGGATAGTCACAGTAGTGGATACGTCTTTTCTCCAGATCTGGGTTACTTCTCCTGTTGTATCTGACTGGTTGGATGTTCTGGGGGGTTATGGGGAGGGTCGCTGGTAAATTCGGATTGTGAATTGCCAGCTTGGAAGCTATAGTTGCGGCGTATGATGGAGGAGGGGTTAAATTCTGTAGCATCTCTGCTTGTCTGTCTGGACTTCCAGGCTCTGAGCTTGGGGGTGAAGGAGGGAAGTAAGTGGCCTGCTGCTGCAGAAACTGGTTTGGCATGGTGTAGGTGCAGGGGGGGATGCCCTGGAACTGTTTCATCGCAGTCTGTGGAACAGCCGAGGAGAGCGTGTTAAGGCCCGCCATGGCTGATGGCATGGAGACATTGTTAAGGGAGTCCATCACGGCTGCCTGAGTAGTAGTGTTGGGCATATCTAAATCCGGTGAGCTCAAGAGCTGATATAACTGGCCTTGCTGGGGCGTGACGGAAAGATGAACATCTGGAGTAGGAAGCTCCTGCTTGATGAAAATGTTGTTCACATCGGGAGTTTGGTGGGAGCTGAAGATGCTGGTAAATTCGGGGAGGGCCTGGGTGGGGGCAGGGGCAGGGGCAGTAGTTTCGCTCTGGTGACTGAAGATGGTGACGGGCTCTGTCTTGATGTGGGTTACACAAGGTCGCTGAGATTTGTACAGGCCAGTTCTCAGGTGGCTAATGTCGGGGAGGAAGACGTTCATGTTGATGCTGTAAGGCAACCCTTCGCTGTCAGTGAAAAACTGGTCTACAACCGAGGCACTGTCTCTTCTGTATTTCTTATGCTCGGGGATGACGGGAACGGGTGGGAGCTGAGGTGCCAGGTATTTCTCCATTTCACATCTTGTCTACAAAAACAAAACAGACCATAATCCACATGATTTGTTACCAACTAAGAAAGATGACGGCATGCAAGTTGTGTGAGGCTTTGCAAATAAAAGGCAATACTGTTCAGCCAGCCGCAAGCTACCTACGGAGGAAGTTATAAACATTCACACTAATGAAAACCTGTCTTTTATAATCGGCACAGTAATCAACATCATCAAGGACAAGGAGATAAAGTCATGGCACAAGTCGTTCACACAGAGCAAGCATTAAGATCGATCTGATGTTTCAGCGTACGACAAACTTTTCATCTTTTATGCCTACAAGACAGTGTGAGGCGCAGAAATGACAGGCGCTGTGCCTAATCTGCAGATCTCCTGCTCTGGAATTCACTGCTCAAGCAGGGTGACTGCCTATCTGTTTCACCCGCTTCTCTTTGAAATGCTAACTCTAAAAGCCACATCCTCAGCTGGCTATTTGAATGCTAATACTTCAAATAATTTTTTTTTTATATATATATATATATTCCATACTTCCAGGATTTTTCATCCTGACAAGAAAGGTATTTGATTAGAAATACGACACCAAACTGTAAAGTTATAAATCTCGAATAAAAAGAAGACCAGTTGACTGCATCACAGCACCCTTTGTGTAAAGTGTCTCCAGGACTACACTTAAAAAAAAAAAATAATCTATGCAGTGTATAATTGGCTAATAGCGTGATAAACATGTCCCTATCCATGCCTCGGTCCTATGAGAGCTCTTTAATTACTGGGAAATCATTCTCTTAGCGTAGTGGTGTGAGGGAATCCGTGGGTGGCTGGAGCCCGATACATTACTGGTACAGTCATCGGCAAAACATTTATCACGCACTCTCCAGTGGGCAAATGCTACATTCCCCCCTGCCCTGTCAAGAGAGCGCTCATACCAGACCCGTTTAGCACCCCGCAAGAGAAAGCAGCTGACAAACAGCAACTCTGCCCGAAAGTGGATTTTAGGACCTTTCTTCAAAGACCCCCGGTAAACACCACAAACAAACAGAGCCGCCTTCCCGTCCCTTTGATCTGGATCTGCCCCGACATGCCAGGCTACTTTTTCCAGCTCTTGTTTACGAGCCGAGGGCAGCTCGCTTTGAAGACGGGCGTTATTTATTCGTTGGGGAAGACACCGCCGAAACGCAGCGCCCGAACAGACCGCTGCCCGGCACCGGGGGCTCCCCGGGACCCCCCGTCCCACCGACCCCGGGGGCTGGCGGCCGCGGGCAGCCCCCGCGCAGGGGGAGGCCGGTGCCTCACAGGGGCGGCCCGCCGCGGCCCACCGGGAGCTGGGAGCCGCCTCTCGAGTGAACACCGTCCGCGGGCTGAAGCCCGGCCGCGCTCGGCGCCTTCCCGCTTTTCGCTCCTCCAGCTGTTTGCCTGTGGATCCGCTCCCAAACAGCCTCCTGGGACAGGCAGAAAGTCCCGGGAAGTCCCCCTCGCCCGGTGTGTCGTGTCTCCCCCCCCCCCCCCCCCCCCGAACATGACTCCCTGCGTGGGCGAGGAGGACAGGCGGCCGCTGTAATTCTGCCGCCGGGCAAGTGCAAAGGCAGCAGCTGTAGCTTTCAACACACCCGCGGGGGCAGCCCTGCTCCCCCCCCCCCCCCCCCCCGCCCCGGGCCGGCCCGTCAGCCGCCGCCGGAGCCCGCGCCCAGCCTCGGCCCCGGCCGCCTCAGCCGCGCCCCGGGCCGCCTCACCGCGCTCCGCCGGCGGGAAGGCGGGAGCTCTCCCCGCTCCGCGGCCCTCCGCACAGGCGGGCTGGGCGGCGGGGGCCGCTCCCCCTCACACACACCCCCACACACACCCCGCCGCCGCCTCAGCCCCGCACCTCGGGGTCCGCTGCCTCGCCCGCAGCCCGGCCCCACCCAGTCCCGCCCGCCCGCCCGCTCGCTCCTAAGCGGCCGCTCCCCGCCCGGGCGGCCCCGCCGCGGGAGAGGGGCGATGGCCGGTGGGCTGTGAAAGGGGTGGCCGCCGCCTACCTGTACCATCTCCTCCGCCGGCAGGGTCGCGCCGCCGCCCCCGCCGCCGCCCCCCGGGTGCTGCTGCTGCTGCTGCTGCTGAGGCGGCGGCGGCGGCGGCTGCTGCTGCTGCTTCAGGTCCTCCCCGGGGAAGATCGCTGCCTCCCTGGCCCCCAGCACGGGCTTGAGCTGCGCGAACACCGGCTCCTCGGGCTGCTGCACGGGACCCAGGCGGGCGCTCATGGTCAGCACCCTGGTGGCCATGAGGCAGGCTGGCGGCGGCGGCGGGTGCGGCGCGGACGGGCTGCCCGCCCCGGCGCAGGGGGACTGGCCCGCGGGCGGCTGCGGGCGGGCGGCGGGCGGGCGGGCGGCGGCTACTCGTGCGCTCACTCCCCAGGAGCCCCAGCCCGCGAGCGCATCCACTCCGGTGTCGTCAGTGCCTCCGCCTGTACCTGGCCACGGGTATCTACCCGGTGACACACGCCCGCCTCTATTTCACCCTACTCCACCCCCGGCCCCCCCTATACCCCACCCAGCCCGGCGAAGGGGGCCGGTCCTGCCGGCTGCCCTGCCTACGGGGGAGCGCGGACGGCTCCTCCCCGCGGCGTGCCTGTCCTGCCCTGCCCCGCCGCGGCGTGCCCAGCCCCGGGGAGCGCGGCGGCGGCGGTGCGGGATGGCCGGGCCTCGGTCCCGGCCCCGGTCCCGGCCCCGGCCCCAGTCCCGGCCCCGGTCGCGGTCCCGGTCCCGGTGGGGCGGTAACGCGCGGCCGGCAGCCGGGCTGCCCCCGGCGTTGCCCTGCCGGCCCAGCGCCCCGGGGAGAGGTGCCCGGCGCGGGGTCCGGTCGCCGCAGGCGTGCCGCCCTGTGCAGGCAGGGGCGGCGTGCAGGCAGGGCTGTGTGCAGGCAGGGCTGCCCGGCGCGGTGCTCGCAGCGAAGTGGAAGAGGGTTTTCAACAAGTGCGACGGTCTGCCGAGGCCCCTCTCGTGCTTTAGTATTATTTATAGTCTTTTAAAGAAGCGCTGCTAATGTAGGCATGCTAAAATAACCGTCTCTCCTACCTTTCATCTTCAAAAGGGTTTTAAAGGCAGTCATTCAAATTTACTATTTTTTGTCCCGAAGGCAACTCGAACTCGAAACCTGCTGCTAATAAGTTTCAGCGCGGCAATATACATCTCCACCATACGCTGTGAAAACGCTGTTACAGAAATAGCTGAGAGGAGAAGGAAGAAGGGGAGAGGAAAAGAGAGCGCGACAATTGTGTCTTCTCTTTCCCCCCCTCTCGGATGAGGCAAGTTTCTATTTACTTGTTTTGAGGTGTGGTTCCGACGCAAAGCGTGTTTCCCCGTAGACACAGGACGGTGAGCTAAGCTCCCGCATGTTTCACTGAAGGAGGAGAAAAAGGAGGGACGCTGTCGTTTTGTGCAATACCAAGGGGCTCACGTCGTATGGGAAAAGTACAGCACGTAGCGGAGCCTTGGAAAAAAACCAAACTTTCCACCTTTCCCCTGGCCCTGTCAGCCCTGGGCTCCCAGTTTGCAGGGAGAGAGTCTGTGAATCCGCGGAAATGCTGGCAACCTCCCCCTCCCCACATTTACCCCCTATCATTTACAGACAAGGCTCTTTTAAACGCAAAACCCCCATTTTTCTGGTTAACCTGGCACTCCTCCCCTTTGCCTTCCAGTCCACGGCGAGTAGGACGTCTCAGAGCCTGCATGCAGAAAGATAATTACAGAACCAGGAAAGAGTTCAGCATAACATTTCTTTACACAAACCGTCTGTTTAGCAATACGTAGCCGCTTGATGCTTGTTATTACTAAAGTAGATCCGGCTACTCCCATCAGTGTAGCATTTAAAGTCATGCAGGCTCATTTCCATCCAACACTAACACGTATTCGCATTTATACAATATGCGACTTCAGTGTCCTTTTCCGAAGACTCATCGCTGGCATTTCCTTCCCCATCCTAGCCTAGAAACAGGTGTTTTAACCAACAGATTTTAAAATCCTGTTTTGTTTTTGTGTGAATGCCCTTCACATAACCCTAGTTTAGGGTTATGCTTCAAACTGCATTTTTTGAATGCCCTTCATGCACCCTATTTCAACCCAGTTAGGCTTTGAACTATATTTTTGACCCTCTGAAATGACAAGTTTAGTATAAACTGCTCTGTAACAGCTTTAAAAATGCAAAACTAGTAATACTGCACTGTGCTGTCCGGAAATTAATTCGGCTGTAATTCTTCTGGATCAGGCACAATATAGGGCTAGGCAGCATCTGATGTAGCGCATATAGTAGTAACTTTCAGACATTTATGTAAATTGTATGGCTGTAGTAACTGAAATGTTTCTGAGACTTGCATACTTTAATTATATGTTTTACCTCCATCTGATTAAACGAATGATAAACAGATAATTTCAAAATTGTTTTTTTGTTTTGCTTTGTTTTATATATGTACATTTATAAAGGGCCTGCTCTGGCAAACACTTTGGCAGGTTAATTAGAATGGTATCGCCGAGTAAAGCTCTGTGTATACTTAAACATTTTCAGAAGCAGCTCTGAATGTGCTTTAATTTTTTTAAAAAGGATATAATTAGGTCTGAACGGCAGATAAATAAATCCAATCCCATCGCCATGTTTTTGTGCTAATGATGGGCCCGGTCCTACAGTCTTTTGCCAAGCAGCAGTCAATGGAAGATTACTAAAGACGATATAATTTTTAAAGGGCGATTTTATTTCTACTGTCACTAACAATTAAACAGGCAAGTCAGATCGACTCTTGTTCCTGCTCAGGTTCGCTGCTTATCTGACCTACACAGTGCTGCACTATTTAGCTTACAGATAGTCTAAATGCATGTTTAGATCCAGACAGAAAAATTATTTGATAGCCCATTTTAAGAATTTCCATTGTTATTAGATTTTATGCTTCTTTGAACAAATCACTTTTATTTACAAATTTAAAGTCAGTAATAAGCTGCCAACTAACATCATCTCCTAAATTAAATTGAAACGAGAGTTTGTTCAGAATTAATCATCAGAAAAAAAAACTGAGTTTACAGTTATAATAATTTTGGAACTTTTCTGTTTCTTCACTGATTTTGCAGACAGAGTTAGAAGTGAATTTACACCTTAACAGACAAATTTTTAGCAGAAAACCGAGTAAGTTCTTTTAAACCCAGCACAGTTCTGTTTGTGTAATTAACTAAGACTTTCGGCAGACGCGCTCAGGAGTTACGGTAAGTAAGTGATCATTCCTCTGCAGCAGAGTTCCCTGAGCAGCTTATAAAAATGACAACTCAAGGTCTTTAGTTACTGTCCCACAGAGCAAAAAAGGAGAAATAAAACGCTGAGTGGTAAGCACCTAGAGCTGGATATATGAAAGACACCTTTCAGTGTCTTTGGTCACTGGTAAGAGAAGCGCAACGCTCTGCGCTTGAAAGAGCATTACCGGGTTCAATGAAAAAGGGTTAAACTTTCTGAAACTATGTAAATGCTGCAGGTTCTGAGCGGGCAAGGATCCAGGCTTTCTGAATGAATGTAGACTCAATTACTTTGAACTCTCTTGTTCTGTGCATTCCTCTTCGCTTAGTAGAGCTATACCCATTAGGGGAGACAGGAGAAAACAAGAACAAATGTCAAGTCCCAGGCGGTCGGGAGCCTGGCAGTGGTGGAGCACAGCACTGCCCTGTGGGAGAGGGGTTGGGAGCAACGGAGTTCAGGATGGGTGGGAGGGGGGACGGGATGGAGACAGGCTCCCTGGTTTCCTAACTCATCGGCAGGTACTTGTGTTCCACTGCCCTGGTGGGGAGAGAAGGGCCGGAATTGATGGGGACCTGCACGTGCGTTGTTTGGAGGGCTAGGGAAGGAGTGGAAAGACGGGGACAAGCTGCTTCATAATGATGAGGTGAGGGGAACCCGAGGACCTCAGCTGAACTGAGCCAGACTTGAAGCCATAGGAAGATGTCTGATAATAATTTCAGGAGCTTTTAGCACATTCAGAGGCCTGTTCTGAGTCAGCAAATACCCGCCTCATTTTTTCATGTAAACTTACTAGAGAAGTGGAAATAAACTTTCTTCTTGCAAAATCAGTAGCCGTCTGTACTTTTGGCCACCCGTTAGACTCTGTCTCCCCAAGGGAAGAAATGGTTTCTCTTCTTACTTTTGACTTTCAAAAGAGAGCCAGTATGATCCTTTTACCTCAAGAAAGTAATTATTTTTCTCATTCTAACTTTCCACTGAAAAGAGGATTGCACTAGCCATGAGGTACCATCTTAACTCATGACAGGCTTTGCGAATGCCACTCGCGCTATATAATACAGCACCACCACAACGAGGAATGTAGCAGGGTGACTTTCTGTTAAAGTGAATGTGGAAAATCATGAAACGATAGCCTATTGCTGTGTACCTTTATCTGTTGCCATTTCAGGATTAGCTTACAGAAGTGTTCCCTTTGCTTAAGCAAAGGCAAGCCCGGTTCCCATTTTTCGTTTCACTTTACCAAAAATACTGTGATAGACCCTACGGAGAAAAGGATATTCCTCCTGAAATAACAAATGGCACTCCCTAATTAGCTCAGCTTGGCATTTTGAGTAAAAATACATTTCATATTGACTTCTTTCCCCTCTTAACATTTCAGTAGTCACCCCGTTCTACCTTTCTGCTCTGGTGTACAAAGTCTTACAATCAGGAAAATGCCTCTAGTTCCCCTTGGACAAGGCTTTGTTGTGAAGCATGTACAGAAAGTGAGTTTTCGTTTTGCCAAACCCTCTGTATACCCTAGGACAGTTGTGTAAAACCTTCCCGTTCCCAGTGGAGTCCCTCAGGATTTCTTTGCCGTGCTGCCGGGAGTGAAGAGCGTACCTTCCTGAACCAGCTTGGCGTTTCTTGTTACTGGAATTGAATTGGCACATCATGTCAGGTAGAAACCTCCTCAACAGAGTGACTCCAGCATCAGAGAACTGGATCTGACGGTTTTTTAAAATATAAAGATATAAAAACCGCAAAACAATTGATTCCTCTATTCTGCAGGCCAAGGGAGAGTCGCCATTGCAAACCTTGGTACAGACTTTATAAAATGAGTTTTGTACAAAAGCTTCTCTTTTGCACAGTTAAAAATGAGGCAAACTTTTAAAGTTATGTTTGAAGCTTGCTAAGATTACTAAAAGCACCCAGATGCAGTTGTACTTGTGGTTTGTTTTTATCCTTTAGCTAAACATATTTTTCTTCCACTGTAAGATGAGTAAGTTAGAATAGCAGTGAAGGTTTGTGACAACTAAATGAAGGTACGTAAACTTACCCACAAATAACCTTTGAAAAAATTTTTTGCAGCAACAGGTAAAGATCCTACCATGTCTGCATTTTCTGTGTTTTGACCTGAGTCAGTCTGCACTGTATAAAGCCTAATTACAGATTAATTATATAAATCTGTCTATGCAGAGATCTGTTCAAGTATTTTCCCTCAAGTTTAACTTGAGCATGTGTGTATACACTTGCATGCATCAGTCTAATTTGCTATTTATCAAGGCCAGTGCTGACTTGGCGGAACAGATGCTTCAAGATGGAAACTTCAACTGCTCATTACTTGAATTCTTGGATTAAGAATCATCAACCTGTCTGGAGGAAACAAGACATCTTACTCAGTAGCTGAACCCAATCTTTACTCAGATTTTAAGGAGTCTTAATAACTTTAGGTAACAGCCTCGTATTTCTCAGTTTCAGGTACATTTCAAATATTTTCAGCCCATCTGAGAAGAGGAAGTACAGAAAAATCTTTTATTGTTTCCAGTCCCATTTTTGACCTCTATAGGTTTAACGTATATCTGAACTGGAGGCTGTTTATTACAACAGGCCTTTTTGAGAACAACAGGCCACTGACTCAGCTTTAGGAGGTGTTTCCTGTATTTTCATCCGTTGTCATACAGCTGCTCGGCTCTGACTTGTTGCACGGCAGGGCCAGAAACTACAACAGCACACTCCTTAAGCATGTCATTTAATTATTTATGTACTATTAGCGCAGATGGAAATCTGTACACGGGGGTAATTACACAAGATTAATTAAAATGCGTACTTAGAAAATAACATTCACGATTTTTGGAAAGGTGGTTTGCCTGTCACTTGGAAGTTTGGTGGGAGCCACCACCACTCTTTTCTTGCACCTCCCCCATGCAACACAGAGGCTGCCCGCTTAATAAAAGCAAATGCTGTTGGCAACATTTGTTAGCAATGGGTGGTCCTACACTGATGTTTAACTGCTTGAATATATGAGACAAACCCACATTCTTTACTACTAAAGAAAGTATTTTTGGCTCCAGAGTGTTTATGCTGAAAATTTGTTCACAAACGCTAACTGTAAAACTGCCATACTTGCATGTTTTGGCTGAAACCTCTTGATTAGAGAAATAACGTAGAGTGGTTTGGGTTTTGTGAAATACTGGTCTGCCAGCTGGGAGATGGAGCCTTTACAGGCTCGGACGTGGCAGAGGGGATTGTTTGGCTGGACAAGCTAGGAGGGCATTAAAGCAATGACATGCTACTTGTTTAACAATCCCTAGGAGCATAATGAGGGCAGTGCATACTCATTTGGAACTAAATCCTGATGTTGAGAGCAAAAATAATTAAGGGATGTGGTCAGAAAAAAATTCTTCACCTCCTATGCTGCTTTCTTTCAAGCAGAGGAAGAAAGGATAAGCTCCTTAATCAACTGCCTATAATGTGCAGAAAGAAGATCCTGGTGACTTCAGAGCATAATACCTGCAGGGTACAGTGTGCTGCTTACTGCGATACTGGGAGCACTGCAGAGACCCTGACAGACCACTTCGGCTATCCAGAGAAGCTAATGACCCTGTGTGGCTATGATGTTCCTTGTGGTAGGAACCTAAATTTCAGTGTGTCACGTAGCTATACCCTTAGTGGTGAAGCAGGAGAGCTCATGCTATCGGCGCTAATGTCTTCACAATTTCTAGAAATAAGCAGTAGTCTCTGTACTCAAACAATCTTGCATCCGGCATAAGAGAATTCTGCACTAGAGTTTATAATCACCAGATCTGATAACTGGTCAGAAAAAGGGAAACTTTTGGTGAACATCCCCAAATGATTACTTAATCATACTGTCTGCAATCAGCAGAAAGGACTGAAGCAAAAAGATATCAACTTGGTGATTTAAAAGGGGTAATTTGACAAAGCTGAAATAAATAGTAGGCTTAAGTAGCGACCAGTGAATAATTAGGCAGAGTCTGAGTGAGGTGAGTACAGTCTTCAAAGTCTACAATCCCACAGAAGCTAGTCAAAACAAAACACCCCTTTCTCAAAAGAACGACCTCTTTCCTTCTGCCTCTTTAGAGGGCATTTTGTAAAGCACTTATAATTATAGATACTCAACAGCTGGGAAAAGAACTAGTAACAGCAAATATAACTTTGATGGCAGTGATTATGGAAAAATAATATGGAGGAAGAAAGATGCCTAAGAAGTCAATGACCCGCATTGAAAAGAACATCTAAAAAAAGTCCATGAAATGTATTAAGAACTCTAACAATTGTCTGTTTTTAGATAAAAGATGTAGAACTGTTGATAAGCAAGGAGAAAAAACATGCTAAATATTCCTGTGCTGTATTTGGGAAAGGAGTAGGAAATGTATTTGTATCATATAATGACAAAATATTTTCCATTTCAACAGTAATTCAAGAGCATATTAAAACAGCTACTATTAATGGTCTTAGATGAGTATGTCTGGATAACTTCACACCAAGAATTTTAAAGGAGCTGGTCAGTGAGCTTTCAGGATTAATATTCAGTAATTGTTAGAATATTAGACATGTTCCAGAAGACTCTTAAGAAAGCTAGAGTTAGAACCAATACTTAAAAGAAAATGTAAATTAAATTATGCAGATAATTATAAATTTGCATTGTGACATTAATTTGAGCAGCTTAATGTGAATAGTCAATGTGGGAATTTATTAAAATAGAAAGATAATATAATTTATGCCACTCAGTATATGCTTATGAAAAACAAGATCTTGTTCAACTACCTTTGAATAAAGTTGGTCACAAAAGATAACAGAGTTTATGCAGAACACATTTTTTTTAAAGTATATCACTTGATTCAGCTCAACATTTTTGACTAAAATTCCTAATTGACACGTCTCAAATTTTTTCAAACGGAATATTGCCGGGTTGGTGTATAAGGTCTTATGGGGGTTGGTTTTTAACAACAAGCTATATACCTTTTTTAAACAAAACAAAATAATTGATCAATTTTATTGAGTAGATTAAGCATGAGGGAGAAATAAATAATGAAGGTGGGAAATCTGTCTACTGAAACAACAAATCCCTAGATTCCTTGGTACTTTGGATGCTTCTAAACTATACATCTTCCAGTACAGATATATATGAAGACATGAAAAGGTTCTTGGCTTAATAATGGCTAGTTAGCTCAAGATGATTCCTCAGGTGGCCAAGAAGGATGTAAATCTTAGATGCCTGAACAGGTGAACCTCATGTAGCTGTTACAGCGTAACTGGTACTGGTGAGGGTGTTTTACTGAAATGCTCAATCTTTTTGAGCATCCACAGTTCAAGAGGGGGTGAAATCCACTCTCTCTCACTTAGCTGTTGAACCTGCACCCACTTGTAGTGTTTACTGAAATAGTCGATGTATAGCCAATGGAGAGGGCTGGGCCTCCACATGGAGGCAGGCACTACTTCCCTCTGAAAGCCTTAATTCTGTCATGATCATGCAGTAAACTGAGGTGCTCATTTTAAGAATGCAGTTTGCAGTCTTTCCTACTTATGGCCCCCCTTTTTTTTTCATTAAAACCAAAAAAGGTTGTATTATGAATGTAAACTTATTACCAACAGGCTTGCTTTTCTTAGTTACCTCTTGAAGGAGTCCTAGTAGTTCATGAGCACAAGCTCACAGACTGACAGCTGTTTGGAAGGACCTTTTCAGTACACACTTAAAACTTCTATGCAGTATAGATGCCTAAATAGAGCAAAAACTGTGCGAATGGATTCTTTGAGCTATCAGATAAAGATTTACCAAGGTTGGAGGTTGAATGGCTGGAGTTAAATCTAGACAATTTCAGTCTTGATCAGTCTCCCAAAGTGAGGTTGCTTGAGTATCATTGTTTACGTTCCGATGGATCTTTTTCGGTAGTATTTGAGAATCACTCTGAAGCAGCTTATAGAGCACTAATGGCATGCGCACCATAGCTCAGGAATTCCCGGTTTAAGTAAACTGGTAATGTGGTTTTGTTGCTTCATTTTTTCTGTTGCGCACCCCAATTCCATGATGTGTTCAGAGGAGCCACCCCAACTCAAAGGAGCACAAAGAATTAGGTAGTATCTCCTGTCCATCTAAACAGTATGCCCCTGGGGAGAAAAAAACCAATAGGAAGGAACCAGCCCTTCTGCTATCAGAAACAGCTGCAGCAGTAGCAAAAGGAGGGTTTTCAGTCAGTCAGAGGATACTAAAATTACGACAGGGTTCTCTCTTGCTTAATGATAAGGGTAATAACTCAAATGATGATTACATTTTTCAACATGTCCTGGTAGCTTGATTGACTTTTTTGAAAAAAAGAGGAAGATTAGGAAAAAGCAAGTAATTTAAAAAAATGTCAATAGCAAGTACTGATTTTCCATGCATCTGCCTCAAGACTAAGTGAGGTTTGACCTCCACTGAAGACACATTAAACCTCTTTCAATAAGTGAGCTGAATAACTGGATGTCACTTGTCAGGACAGATAACAGCAAAGTAGAGATTACAAAAACCTACTTCAGGCTGCAGTAGAAGCATGAGTCGGGAGTTTGAAAGGTGCTTCCCGTGAAAGCTTCTGAAGGTGTACTTGATTTTTCATCCCAATCACACCATAGAAGAGGAATGTCATTTTGTCATGAGAATGTTTAAAATCCTGATCTTAGTCAAAACTCCAGAAGTCAGAGAATGTATTTGGACTCACCAGTGAAGCTGAAAACTCATCAGAACATCTGCTGCATTTAGTGGCTATCACAAGTTGACTGATAAGAAAGATGAATGAACCAAACGCTACCAACCTCAGAGGCTCCAGTCTTCCACTACGAGAAAGTTGATCAGCCTTGATAAAATGTGGCTGCACACGAGTCCTATCTCCTGTTCATTTGGGGGCTTACAGAGTTGGTGACAATATTCATCTTGCTGGATGGGGAAATTTCTGTATTTCTAATCATGTACTGTAATGAAAAGGCACAGCTGCATCCCCCTTCATGGTTTCTATTTGCCTCATGACGAACTCCTCCCATCAAGGAAGCAACTGCCTCCACACAGTTTGTCTAGTTTCATTTACTTAGGTAAGGCATAGTCAGAAAATGACCAATTTGCCAACACTGGAACAATCTAGAAATAAGATGATAGGGGGAAAATGACAGTGGTTATCGGTGATGACTCAAATGTCTATTCACAATAAGGCTTTAGAACTGACATACATCTATCAAAATGCATGCACAGAGAAACGTCCCTCTTCTCAAATAAGTAACATAAGTAAGATGTCAATTTAAAAAAAAAAAGTCAAATCAAATGTTATAGAAGGTGAAACGTTTAATGACATAGGACAGTATTACAGATCTCATCTTAGTTTCGCTAACTATATTATTCCCATGAGTTGCAGATGCATTCAATTGCAAAGTCCTTTAGAATGTTTTTAATTTCAGTTCTCAGACATACATTAAGTAGTAGATTATGTTAAATAATATACAACATAGTTAAACAGTCAATTAACACAATGTTGCTTTTTTCCCTCATTATTTTCTGCCTTTCTGAAAATATTTAGAGCCTGATCAACAGAAGAAAATAATTTTTCAGTGAGAAAAACATGAAACACTTTGTTAACATATTGGCACTTGCAGCTTCAAGTGCTACATTATTTTCTACAAAACATGCTGGAAAAACGTGCAACACAATATTCAGTAAAATATTCAATCCAGCTTTATTCTACACTTATTTTAAGGATATTCATTTATTCAGGTAATTAAGGATACTATTTTCCAAAAAGAGAGATTTAAATTGCAATGATCTGTTACAACCAGCTTAGCTAGTTTCCACTTGTAATATACTAACCATTTTTTAAAAGTTCATTTTTTCATAATTTCTTTTTTAAAATGCTTTTTGAAATATTAAAAAAGAAAATAAGTAAAAAGAAATGTTTACTTTCAGAACAAGAGACCAATAAAAACCCCTTTCTCCATTTTAATGATATTTTGTTAATATTTTTTTTTACTAGAGCAGCTCTAGATAAAAATATTTGTGTTAGAATGTTCACATTTGACCCATACGTATTCTTGTTGCTGGGTGACTTAATGAAAGCTTGGTCTATGTCTATTGTGTTATGGTATGGAAAACTGCAGTTCATGAATGTGTAGCCCCTTTCAAATCTGTTTACCTGACTGGTTCATAACATGCTTAGTTAAGGCATGGAGCCCGCTTATGCATGAACTCGTAACTAATGTGGCAAGTTGGATGAGGCAAGACTTTAACAACACGTCTTAATCCCTGTGCTGCTTGAAAGATATAAATAAGATAAAGGAGAGGAAAAGTTGATTCAATCTTTTTACAAAACAAGGCTTCTTTCTCTCTAGATTGCATATTGATAACTTCGTAGAGTAACAAAATACAAAGCTGTTTTTAGTGATGAGAAAATCTTGCTTCTGTGCAATTCAAGAGTAAGGCCTAATGATTCATAAATCTGGCACACAGTATCGGGTACAAATTGCCATAAGATGCTACATAACTGCATGTAACCTGTGGGAAAAAAATGAATATTTTATTGCACCAGAGAAAAAAACTAAAATTAAAACATATATTTTGGCAGGACCAGGATAAAAATCACATCTTGTTCTACATGTTTTAAAGTGTTTTACCATGCAGCACTACAGTTTTTCAAATTTTCACTTTTGTATTCAGATATGACTTCACTGAAAAGGGAAAGAAGCAAAAGTGGAAGGGACAAAGAGGATGTTAACTCTTTTCCTTTTGCTTCATGTTAGCATTGCCAGATCATGTGAATAGAACAGGCTGCAATTGCAGAGTCTTTCATCAATACCGCATCTGCATCCATCCCTGTTATTTTAAATCTTAAATTAAAACAATTATTTGAACATAGTGAAATTCACCTATGAGATAATTATTAATCACAGTAGGTTAGACCAGCTTGGTCCACTGTGTTCTATCAGCAGAAGCATTTTGCAATGATCCATTGCAGCACTTCCAATCCAGGTGATGTTATTTATAGTATGAAGCAGTGGCAATAAGCTTTCCTGGTATCTAACTTAAGAAGAACAAAAAAAGCTCTATGTTCTGCATCCCAAGGACATTGTGGTACCATTAAACTGGTCTCATGTCAGTGTTTCTTTCAAAAATATCACACTGAGAGACAGTGTGATGCAATGCCTGCTTCCCTCTACTCTGAATGCAGGAGTGAAAACAGTGCTCACGGAAAGCTCAGTAATAGCCAAATAGCCAAAGAAGTTGCCTGTTCACACTGAATTATGCAACTTAAGGAATTCCCCTCTACAAATACTTTGTTAAACATTAATGCATTATATTTTTAAATGTCCACCCTCCATCAAATGCTGTGGCCCCATAATTTGCTTTATTGGATTAAGTCTACTCTTACTGGCAACTTAAAGCTGAAAAGTAAGTGCTAACCTTTGCAAAAAGTTGAGTGTTGAAGTAGTCATGGTATCCATACTCTCTAAGAGTCGTCCAAGGTTGCTTATTATTTCATGAAGTTAGGTGCTTAAGAATGGGATAAATAAAAACTAGAAAACTGGTATTTTTAAAGTAGACATCAGAAAATGAAGAAGGAAGACGCATATATTAAATTCAGTACCCTGTCAGTACTTAGGAGCTTTATGTAGTCTGTAGAAGGTGCTTCAAGCTAATAGACTGGAAGCTCTGAATTTTCTCTTGGCCATTTCTTTCCAAAGCTGAAGGGCTGAAGGTCACTCCTTTCTTCAGAAATGCTCCCATCATTATCTTGCCCAAAGTTAACGTCCGTGGAGACTCAACGGGGATGATCAGATTCAATCCTATCCACCACCTGAGGAAAATGGTAACATACTCAGTTTCCAATGGAAGCAGTATAACGGCTATAGAGCACTGTGAAACCAATAGCCTTGCCAGTTCTGTTCAGACTGGGTTCCAGTTTCTGGCCCAATAAATACATGTTCAGAATCACACTTGTTCTTATTACCAAACTCAATAATTGGTATTTCATACAGAGTGAAGCACGGTTAGTACTGTCATCTCTCTATGTAGAAGTAGGACTTGGTGTTGTCAGGACTAGGACAAGTCTAGGTGGTCACTGAGAATGCCGGCATTATCTGTACTTTTGGTACCTCCATGGCTGAGTGGTGCCAAAGCAGAGTTTTAAGAACCTTACAGTTACATCTGTATGTTTTCGGAAATTAGATAGAAGTGACAAGAATAAAGAACACAGAAAATCTCTTACATGAAAGAATAACAAAAAACATAGCTGAGAAGGTGGATCAGGTATTCCTGTTTCCAGAAACATCCAGTGAATCTGAAAGCTTGCATATTAAAGATACTGTATATTTTTATGAAAACGAGGGCTGTCATTCAAATCAGTAAATGTGGTGCTGTCCACTGTTGGCCCATGGGGAGTTTGCGCCTTTCTGTCATGAACCTGACAATTCTTGGAGACAGGACAGTAGATCAGACAAGCCCATGAAGATGATGCAGTACAGTAAGCTTTATATTTTTAAATAAAATTAATTTCAAGATACTTTATTGGCATTTCATTCAAGACCAAAAGCACCTTAAACATGGATGTTCACAGAAAAATATTTTGCTTTGTATTAAAAATAAATATAATTAAACCCAAATAATTTAAGTTATTTATGTTAAAAATGTACACATATTTATATATAATATTTCAGTTTACAACTACAAAAGAATAATAGTGAATTATCAAAGATTTTTGATGTTTCTGCAGCTGGAAATGTAAGAACTTTACATAGTTTATTTCTTTGTAATTTCACAGAGTTTAATGGATTAAAAATACTCTGTACTTGTTTTTAAGTCATTCAGCTATCTCAGAATTACTATCACGGTGTAAAACTACTTGACAAAGGTTTCAGCCTGTACAGATTTGAAATGGCACGTCAGAATGAAAAACTGCTATATTTCATAGGATTGGGTTTGTGGTTTTCATTGACAACAGATCTAATCAGCTCACATAGGTTTCCCTAAGGGAGGTTTCGGACAGTCTCCATTGTGTAGGAGGGCACCCTAGCTGTGCATTGAGATTAGCCTGCAGAGATTTTACGGGGTTGAGAAAGAAAGGTAAGCTCCCTCCTGCTGTTGGTAAACACTGTTATTGTTCTCCATTCCCTGCTGAATGGAACAAATGCAATTCTGCAAAGTTAATTACTGCAATAATGAAAGAAATGACACAAAATGACAAGGAATGTGCTAATTCAGTAAGACTCAAGTCATTGACGTATTAGTCCCTTTACTGCTCGTTGTTACTTTCAGGCACGTACTCCTTTACTCATAAATACTGAGTGGATTTTGGGGACTTAGTATTTAAGTAATAAGTTAGTAAAATAAAGATTAATGTGTAAGAAGTGGTGCCTAATGATCTCTTAGGAGTTGTCTGGTCAGTACCTGAGACCTGAACACAGAAGATCTTTGATGAAGTATCTGGAAAAAAGGACTTAGCCATCCTTGAAGGACTTGCAGCATGTTTCCTTTTCAACGTCCAAGAACAAAGACTCACTAGAGTTTTATTTATATGCTAAAATAATTTAACCCCCAAGAAGGAAAAGGAGACAAGAGAATAGACTGCACCAAAATATTGTTTTTTTTCCCTTGCTTACACTTCCCACAGTATCACAGAGGAGATGAGTGATATTAATTTTTGTGTGAACATCTTACACATAGCTCCGGATGACAACTTGTGAATCTCTGTTTACACGGCTCCACTGGCACTGGGAGCTGTGTGCTTGGAAACCATAGGCCTGTGAAACGTAGAGTGACAAGTCTCCTGTATGTGTGGCACTATACCAGCGATGGGGAGCACAAGCAAGCTTGGGCACAGAAACGACCCTCTCTCAGGGTCTCAGATAGAACTCCGTGGGAATATTTCCAACTCTTCCTTTTAGAAAGGACCACTGCACTTCGGTAACAATCCTGTTTAAAATCCACATATACATTCTAGATGACAACTCCCTCATAGAAGTCAAGCGCTACATTGCCAGGCTCTACCTAATAATAATGCACAAAGAAACAAATTCTTCTAAAGAACTGCATAAGAAAGCAAAAGAGAAAGTCATGCATGCTGCAATATGTATCTCTAAAATCACGATAAAAAGGAGTACTGGGAATTGCTAACGATTTCAGCTGCAATACTGAATAATCTAAGTAATCCTTCTTCTATTTAACCAAAAGGAAAAATGAAAAGACTTTCATTGAAATACAGTCATAAATTCCATCCATAAGACTTTTCCTGCAATTAAGTTACATTTACTGATCCACTACTCCTTAAAAGAAGCATTAACACAAAGACTTCAATTATTCATGGTCAAACAAAGTTGATTCTATTGCTTCAATCAAAGCAGCATTCTCTTTTACAGTGGTTATTTCTGTAGTATCTTCAGAAAGGGCACACAGTCTACGAAAACATGTAAGTTTCTGAGTAAAAGCTATTTCCATGACCAATGCTAACTTTTTGCATTTAATATTTCTGCCATTTCCTGCTTTCATGGGGATGAAATTTGCTGGGGGTTTTTGTCCCCTTCATCCTTTAAAGGGTAAGTTGATTAAAATTCACCCTTTTTTTTGAACCAGTTACAATGTCCTGAGAAAAAGGAGTCTCTCTATCAAAAAAAAGAAAAAAAAAACCCCAAACGGGTATTTACTGTTATGGAAAACTTATCAGTGAGGAAAGAAACCCAGGGAACTCTGCAAAATGAACTCTTGTGGAACAAAGTTGGTGGTTCTTGTGCTGTCAGCAGAGGGCTTAAAGAGCTGCAGAGGGTCTAACATCTGCAAAGAGCCGTACTTACTTTTCCTACTGCTAAAAGCTTCTGCAATACCCGCCACTCACTCTTCCATAATTCCCAACTACTGTCCATTTCCGCTAGCGATGCCGTCCTCCAAGAGTTAGCACGTTGTACTGCTGCTGATTGCTGGCCAGCTTCAGTCTGAAATACCCTAAGTGTAACTGCCTTAATTAAGCTACGGAAGTATGCATTTTAAAGGTCAAGAGTTCCCAGTCAATCCTAGGAATTTAAGAAGGGGATAATACTGCCCAAAGACAGTAAGCAAAACTTGATCATCTAGAGATACTTGTTTCATTTTCAAAGGTCGAGAATGAATACAGATTCTCGATGTTCTTTGGTATAAGAAAATACCAGGGATACATTTCTTTGACTCGGTAAAAAGTCTGGCATGTGTTCTATTAAATGTAATGTTAACAGGGAGATAAATTCTTTCCTCAGTAGACCTCCCTAATGAGAGCAACCCTGAAAGATGACAGGCTGTTACAGTCTCAAAACTGTTGTGTATAAATCTGTTTTCATGTAAACGTGCAACAGACTGACAATTGATTGAGACACATATACATAATAACATGAATACTTCCTCAAAAGGTAGTAAGTTGTTCCTATAGAGTAATGCTCTGAGTCATGTCTTCCAAAGACATGGAAGTTGATGAGTGCCTACCAGGAGCAAAAGAATTCTACCTGACCATCTTGCAGATGTCAGAGGTTTAGTAGAATTAGTATTCCTTTTTTGCTGGAACTAGGTATCATACAAAAGGATAACTGGAACAGAAAATAACAGCTAAAGTGTAAGAGGCAGCAAATTGTATCCCAGAGATACTGACAAATACTCAGAGAACTAATATTTGAATTCACAGTTGTTCCTCTTTTACAAGGTTTCATCACTGTTTTGTACAGAAAGTCTTGAAGGGGAGGAAGACTGCAAATCCCAATGACATATCATTTCTTTGTACAGAAAATATTTAGAAACTACAATGCCACTGAAGTATGAGCACAGGATTCAGCAACAAGCCTTAAAAGTTTAGGTCCTTAAAAAAAGCAATTTCATGTTTTCAATTTTTTTGTCAAACAAGAGATTTCCTTGATGCGTTAGAGCTTCTTTGCTTCTAGCAAGGGACAGAAAGGTGAGAAAGCACTGTTAAAAAAAAAGAAAAACATCCTAACCTGCCCTAAACCAACTGTCCTGCCTTCTTTCCTGTTCAACCTATATACTTACAAAACTTACCACTTAAGTAACACCAACTTAACATACCAAGAACATTTCTTGGTACAGAAGGATACAGGAGAGATATTTTTCTCTCTTTGCTCCCTTTGGTTTGAAAAAGAGGAACTGAGGATGATTATGTGGTTTGGGCACTTCAGTCACAAGTTGCTTACATGCATGACTACCCTTAGAATTTTCTCTTTAATTCATTATTTTTGACTCACACATCATTGACACGAGGCCTACTACAATGGGAGACTGCAAAGACCATGAAGAAGAATTTTGGAATAATTCATTTGACAACTATGTTTGTGGGAAAGAACATCAGTAAAAATGCTATACAGGTAATGCAACTGAACCTTTTCATTACTTAAAGAGCAAAAAGGTTCATTAATTTTTGCTGTAGGGCATTTCACATTTGAATAGTTATATTTAAGTGACATTCTAGCTTTCACATGAAAAGCTTAGAAGGTCTCCTCCTAGATAATTAATTACAGCCTTGGAGTCTAGTGAGGACACACAGGAAAAATACAAAGTCTTCAACTGGAAAAAAACCCTACGTACTGAGGAGATTTACACAGGGGCTACGTGGATTACAAGAACTTACCAACAGTGTTATCAGTATATGCTAACAAGTTACTTTTATTTTTGCAAATTTAAAGATGGACCTTGTTAGTAATTTTCTAAAAAAAAAAACTTTGCCAAAATATGTCACTTTGTCATCTGAAGAACTGTTTAAATGTCAATAAAATTTCACCACAAATCAGCCTAATTTTGTCAGCCTTCCTAGAAAATCAGGTTGCCTAGAGGACACAGAAATTTACAACACACAATTCATTCTGGAAGCATCAAAATGTTCTTGTGTATTGTATTTCCATGGAAGAATTAAACACTTTGTGTCTTTTGGATGGTAAGAAGTAAATTAATGTCACTATCTTATATTAGTATATTTAGAAATATCACCATAGAGTAATTTAGGTTGGACAGGAATTCTGAAAATCAGTCATCTAGTTCATCTCAAAGTCAGGTCCATGTCCAGTTGAGTTCTGAATATCTCCAAGGATGAAGATTCCAACACCTCTCTGGGCAACCTGTTCCAGTATTTGGCCACCCTCACAGTAAAAACATTTTTCATAATAGCTAATTGAGTTTTCTAGTGCTCCATCTTGTGTCCATTGCCTCTTACTCTATCGCTGTGCACCTCTGAGATGAGTCTGGCTCTGTTGTCTCTGTACCATCCCATTAGGTAGTTGGAGACTGCAACAAGTTCCCCCCCAGGCCCTCTATTCTTGAGGCTGAACAAGTCCAGTTCTTTCGGCCTCCCCTTCTACATCAGGTGCTCCAGCCCTTGATCATCTTGGTGAATCTCTGCTCGACTCACTTCAATATGTCAATGTCTTTCTTGAACAAGCCCAAAACTGGATGCAACACTCCAGATGTGGTCTCCCACGTGCCAAACAGAAGGGAAGGATCACTTCCCTCCATCTGCTGGCTATCCTGTTGTTAATACCACCCAGGATGCGGCTGGCTGGCACATTGCTGACTCATGTTCAATTTGTTGTCCACTAGGATCTCGAGGTCTGTTTTTGGCAAGCTGCTTTCCAGTCAGTGCTGGCCTATGGGGTTATTCCATCCTAGATGTGGGACAGCAATTGCTTTTGTTGAACTTCATAAGGTTCTTGTTGACCCGATTTCCAGCCTGTTGAGGTCCCTCTGAGACCCTGCCCTCCAATGTATAGACTACACCCCCAAATTTGGTATTGCCTATGAACTTACTATTCGTCAGTTGCCAGTTGGACTTTGCATTGCTGATCACATTTCCTTGAGCTTGGTGTGTCAGCCAATTTTCCACCCACCTTATAGTCCATATCTCACCAATTTGTCTATAAGGATACTATAGGAGAACAAATCGTGAATACTTAAAATTCCAACTAGTATCTTGCCTAAAATAGCTCACAGTCTTTCTAGATAATACAATTTATTGATTATTGGGTGATAACAGACAAACAAGATAGTCTAGGAAGTTAAACTAGGGACTGTGAATCATATAAAATATCTATTACAAACTACAAATTAGTATCTGCATGTGGGAGCTGTTTCACATGAAAGAGAAGTTAATGATTCTATTCACATAAAAATACAAGTTAGATAAACCCCTAGACTTCAGGAAACAAAAGTTTATTCAGGAATATCTGTACAGATAGGTTTGTGAGCCCAAAGGTTTGTGTATTTCTTTCCCCAGTGAACACCAGTTAGTCTAATAAAAGATATTACCTCTGTCTACACACCTGGCCTCCCTCACTCACAGAATGATAATTTTAATCCTGTGATGTGCAATTGCGAGCATTTTTACCTCACTCTCTCAGAATTAGGAGAAAAAAAAAAAAAAAGAAACTTGGACTTGGAGTTTACCTGGAGCAGAGGAAGTATTGCTGTGCTTCAAACTGCTGTTTGGAAAATGAAGAAAAGTGTATCTAGGAATCATAAGCTTGATATAGCTCAGTATTATATAGTAAATAATTATTGTTCATGTCCAGGTAGGAACAATGAATCAGTTGAAGACAGATTGTCAAGGAAAAAGGAGATAAGAAAAAGAAGCTTTTTCTTAAATGAAATCTGAGCAATATTTTCAGTATACAGTCACTTAAACAATATCATCTATATTTATGTTATATATATGCATATATACCATATGCAGTCAAAAGTGCTTTAAAATATTAGAGACCTTTTCTGTAGTCTAAATAGATGGTAGAGTGGAATAAATAAGTAGACTGTGCTCTTGGAAGATGGGGCTTATTTTCATATAATTAAATATGGCAAGTTATCCATTTCACCATTACATGCTACAATACTTACACATCATGGTTCTATTTTTATTATTATACTGACGTAACTACACTAGACCAAGTGTATCTAGTCCATTAAGTATCAGTGCTGATAATTAAGATGTATTTTATTGCTTCTTTAGAATATTTTTAAAGCCTGTTTGGTAGAACAAATGACATCAAATGACAAACTATACAAATCAAGGCCGATCAGAAATTATTTTTTTTTCCACCTGACATGAATTTCCTTCATAGAAAGTAGGATATAGTCTGATGCTAACTCATGTATATTTTTAAAATTTCTATGAGCCAGAATAGTTGCAAGGAATGTGGCATGAAACACAGGGTCCAAGAAAAACAATATAAAAAAGCTGAAACATGCATTAATTTGAACACTCTGAATAACACGTCCTTTAACCGCCCAGATTATAAATGTGTACAATATGCTAGTGTTTATTTATCTTTTAAAATTCAAATATATGTTAGTAAAATCACTGCATGCATTATTTCCACACATTTTATTCACATGACAGGTCTAAAAATTATTTTATGAAGCATAAGATCATTTGACAGGTATAAAAGAATAGTTAAAAACAAAACAGTTGTTTGCTTTTATGGTAAAAAGGGCATCATTATGGTGAAAATAACTTTCTTCCAAGCAAAGCTCCCCAAAGGATTATTTTGAATAATTTTGGAAAAATGCTATGGTGATGTTTTCTTCTGCAGTTTCTTGTACCATACAGGTGCCTCTTTATTTGTCTGTAAAATAAAGAATGTTTTAATTGTGAGACAGTGGAAGTCAGAAGAAAAACATGCAATCTGTGCTAAAGTCTCTTTCCTTCTTATGTAGTTCACAGTGATAATTGAGTTCTTTGCTTAAATGCAAATAAATTAAAAACAAGACTATGCATTTAAGGTTATTATTACTACATATTTGTATTAAAGCCTCCCTATTTCTAGGTTATAAAAAGCAGATTATACAGTAAGAAGTATATGATTTGTTTTAAAATATCTATCACAATGAAAACATGCATCAACTGTGCCATAAATAGGTTTCATTTGAAATATTATCATCTGACTTTCCCAGTTGAGAAGGGGATGGAATTTAGAAAAGAGATCTTAGGTGTGCCATAATTGACCAACACTTTATGCAGAACTATGGTTCTTTAAAAATTATAATTAAAAATAAAAGAATTCAGCAGTTTTCTGACAGTGTAGAAAGTATTTTAATTGCAGAGAATTATCTGTGAGCAACTTTTCCTTGCCTTCATAATCCTACAGGCTACTGCTGCACAGTCAGGATTGCTTAATATTCTTGTGGCAAATTCAGTGGTTGGTTGTATACAGAAATAAAACTAAAGAAGTGGAGGTGGAACAAGGTAAGGACTATTCTGCTTTCAGGGTTGGGTATAATCTCTCATGTTAGTGAGTACTGTCTCTTTTGTCTGTTGACCCTAAACTTGTCCCTTTCTAGTTCCGTTTTCTGTCTGCTCTCTATTCGTTCTTTCCTCCAAGACTTAATAACCATTCAATTTAAAAATCAACTTTATTCAGCTGGCCTTGTGGTGGTGGTTCTCATCACATTTTAATCTCCATCTTTCTCTCATTTTGAAGATTTCAGTTACAAAAATAAATCTGCTCTATTTGTGCAAGCTTTTAAAATTCTAGAAACTGACCTAAACTGGCAGGATTTTCACAGGACTACTAACTTCTTTCCCCATTTAAGAAGAAACCCTGCCATCTGCCCATTTTCGGTTCCCTACTCCAAAGTCAGAAAAGCCTAGAATTTTTCAAAGAGAAATTGGTCACAATTTCTAAGTGTAAAAGCATTTCTTCTAGGTTCCTACACCATTTCTATATCCCTAAGTAAGACAGGACAGATTAAACACTGAAACCCTGGATCATCTACACAACCTAATTGTTAGCTCACATTTTGGCTCTATTTTGGATCACTGAATAGCTCCGTTAAAGACAAAGTTTGGACAGTATGATTTAGCACTACTGAAAGGATTGTGGATGAGACAACACTGGGTATGCCTGTGTTTAGTCTCATAACACCATCCAAGCAAATTTTGAACCCCTAAAATCCCAAATGCCCTCACATCACGTCGAAGAGATGCAACCATTTCCTACATTTTGTATTATAAAATCACTATCTGATGTGCTGCAATACAAACCTCATATTGTTTAATACACTGAATTTTAAAGTCTCCACCAGGAAAAAAAAGAAAAGAAAAAAAAATTGTATAGATGTATATTTGGACCAAAATAGCACATATGCTATACAGTGTGGATATAACCCGTCTACCCTCGTGAAAGGTAGCCTCAGGAAGGGTAAATAAGAGTAATGATTTGTTTTGTGATTCAGCATTGCAACTTGGCTCTCTTAAATTTATCAGTTCAGACACAGTCATAGGCAGAAACTTCTAAACCATTTTCATGAAGCTTTCAAATACTAGAGGCACTAAATCTGAAGCAGGCCATTTGAAGTATTTAAATCCAAGCATTTAGTTTCTAACGGAATAAAACAGGGGTTTATAATATCAGGTATCCTTAGTAACAGAAGTGATATCAATACTGGGCATGTATTTTTTAATATATATTTACATATACACACACACACATATTAATATACATATATACATGAATATAAGTATACATAAATACACCTATTTCCTCACTCCTGCTCCTCAATATATATATACACACACTCAACTCATACATGATCAGGGTAGATTTAAAATTGTATACATAGTCTGTGGATCCCTTCGGCTATTAACAATTTTCTAACCACTCTTAATATTGTAATATTATAATGGCATTTAAAAAAAAAATCTAGTTTGCTGTGAACTTAAGATGTAGAAACTACCAAATAGCTAAATAACATCATAAACTGTAATTTATCTCCTCAACATTGACCATTCCCATAAAAAGCTGCAAGTATTCAGCTGAATTAATTATACATCTCCCTGAAGTATGAACTTGTATTTTTCTTTTTAAAAAGTGAGGAGAATGATCAAAAAAGCTTATGGCACTTACTCTTATCATAGTACTTACAAATAAAGTTGGCTTAGGTGTAAACACGTTTTCTTCTTCATGTTCTGGCAGCAGTTTTACTGAAGGGTTTGATCTGTTTTTTGCATTCGCACTTTTTACATCAATATCAGGCGAAGGTAAATTTTGTTCATGGTGTTTACCATGTAGACTAATTAGAATCTGTTTCATTGTGGCTAGTTCCTATAAAACCACAAAAGAACAATGTTAAGTTATTCAGTAAAATTACATTTGAACCTATTAAATATTTATTTGTTAATAATAAATTTATATTCACCAAACTAAATGTGTAAGTGGATCAGTAAATCCAACAAGCATGAACATATACTTGCCATAATTAATAGGACTACTAATTGGACACTAGTAAAAGTAAGAAAATAAAAGAGGCACGCAGGATTTATACAACTCAAATTTTGTATTGCTTAAAGGCTGTAAAAGCAAACATTTACTGTGTAATAAGGAACCCACTATCTCTTTTAACTTAAGCTTCCATTTAATTTAAAAGAATTCTTTTGAATTTGTTTTGTCAGGCCAAGGGAGTTTACAAATCTAATTTGAATGCCTGTGACAAATTGTACTTTTGAGCGCTAGGTCTTACACAGAAGTCTTATAAATACATTACTAGAACTATATATGTGTCTTTATATCCAGAGCAGAAAAGAAAAATCAATGAAAAAACTTAAGAGGACCTATAGCAAAAATGAGATCAGAGTGGAAAAGAAATTTTGTGAAAAATGAAAGTTCCAACATGGGAAAAGAAAAACAAAAGCATATAGAAATGAAGACTTTTTTGGATGTTCTAATAATTTGCTTTGTAAACAATTTGGATTAATTAAAAAAGTAACCTTTTCTTAGAACTTAGCTGAACAAAAGAGATTATTCAACACGTATAGTAGAATGAGAAAGGAAAAAACATATTTTGTGACTTTAACTGAACATCATCTTTTGTCATCTTGCATCACCCAGTGCCTAACGTTCTCTCCCCCCACATGTAATGGGTGTAATTACTATAAAATAAGTCACAGAATTTAAAGCATTATTTATTATTATTATTTATGGTACTATTATTATTTAGAGCATTCATTATTGCAGAACTAGAACAGCAAGGTCAGTAGAAAAGCCTTTCAAAGTAAATTTTAAGACAATTTTACATTTTTTTAACTATTAATGTTTTTGTTTGCTTGCTTTTTACAAATGCTGTTGTCTTCAATAAGCAATACTGTTAATGTATTAGCATTCTATATAATTAACATTCTATCTTATGTCTCAACCAGAACAAGGTAACTCATATTTATAGCTGAATGACAAGCATTTGTTATATCTTACCTATTTCTTAATACTTGCCAGAAAATTACATTGATGCACATTCTATTTTCATTGCATTATTAGTAACGAGTTAAAAAACCCCTCAGCCTTTTAAAACATTCCTGCCATATACCTTCTCTCTGTCCACTGCTGCCTTTAATACAAGATACAAAGTCAAGAGAGTCATGTTGTTGCCTCTAAATTGTCCCACACTAACTCAGTTATATGAATGGATGTTACACTCCACAGACCAGCTTTATCGAGTGTACAAATTGTTCTTGTATCTCAGTCATTTAATATTAACTATTTGCATAATTCAGCCATGTGTGGTGGCATGTCGAAACAGCATGACTGCAGAGCAGCTGTTTAAAAGGACTGCATAGTTGATGCCAACATGTTTTTCAAAGTTGTAAACTCTGCAAAGATGTTGCCAAAGCGACACATAGACAGAATTTCTTGATGAAAATAACTCAAGCAAGTATACAGCAAATAAATACACCATCACAGGAGATTAAATTGTACATAAACAATGGTTTGACATTAACAAGTGCTGTTCCTATACTTGAACTGCGTTATTCTGTGGACCAAATAGTTGCACGTTTCAACAAGGCAAAACCCAAAAACTGTCATGCAGATTTATTTCAGAAACGGAGTCGAAACCTGTATGTGTAGGGTCAAATTCTCTTGTGTCAAGATCCACTCGGCAGTCTAAGGTCTTCTCTACTTCACAGAATCTGTCCTGTACTTGACAGCCCTGTCTGTTTTCAGACTTGAAATAGGCTCTGGAGAGTCAGCTCTCACATGAGCTTCCCCTGTAACAGGAGAATTCTCTAATGTGAAGCTATGGGAAGGAATGACAGGGAGTGGGGATGACAAATTAGCCCACAACAAATAAATTATTTTGGCATCACAGCCAAATTTATCACGTGAATTTAGCTAAAGTTGCCTTAATATTTGTTCTAAAATCCTTCCACATTTAGCGAGAAAGACCTTAACAAACTTGGCAAAATAGCACAGGAAAGACTGAATCCAATAGAATCATTGGTATGTGTACTGCTAAACAAGAAAAGAAAATGGGACCAACACATTTGCAAGAGATTTGCTGTTTTCAACCAAGGAAATACTGAAAACAAAGTTCTGTCTTGAACTGCAATAATTTTACCCGTCTCTTTAAATTTCTCTGCGCCTAAACACAATCTTAATTCTTAGCTTGACTTTTAAATTCTAAACAAAGAGTCATTAGCTCTACCTGCTACTGTTAGCATGCTACCATGATTCAATAATATTTGCCGATCCTAAAAACTGGCAAGTTGGTCCAGAAAGCTAGCAAGGAAAAAGAAGCTCTAGAGATTGTGCTTAGCAGAAATATGTGAACTTATTCAAGTGTGAACAGGACCTTGAGAAAAAAGGGGAAAGTAGGTATAGGATTTCAAAATGGATGGGAAGAATCTTTTGTGTAGAAGGACATGTATTAGTTTCAGGATAAGTGTATTGGGTTGGCGTAGCAAGGTTTTGGTAGCGGGGGGGCTACAGGGGTGGCTTCTGTGAGAAGATACCAGAAGCTTCCCCTATGTCCGACAGAGCCAATGCCAGCGGGTTCCAAGACTGACCTGCTGCTGGCCAAGGCCGAGCCAGTCAGCGATGGTGGTAGCACCTCTGTGATAATGTATTTAAGAAAGGGAAAAAAGTTACTGCGCAGCAGCAATTGCAGCCAGAGAGAGGAGTGAGAAGATGTGAGAGAAACAACTCTGCAGACACCAAGGTCAGGGAAGAAGGAGGGGGAGGAGGTGCTCCAGGCGCCGGAGCAGAGATTCCCCTGCAGCCTGTGGTGGTGAAGACCATGGTGAGGCAGGCTGTCCCCCTGCAGCCCATGGAGGTCCACGGTGGAGCAGATATCCACCTGCAGCCCGTGGAGGACCCCATGCCGGAGCAGGTGGATACCCAAAGGAGGCTGTGACCCCGTGGAAGCCCATGCTGGAGCAGGCTCCTGGCAGGACCTGTGGACCTGTGCAGAGAGGAGCCCACGCTGGAGCAGGTTTCTGGCAGGACTTGTGACCCCGTGGGGAACCCCTGCTGGAGCAGTCTGTTCCAAAGGACTGCACCCTGTGGAAGGGACCCATGCTGGAGCAGTTTGTGAAGAACTAGCCTGTGGGAAGGACTCACGTTGGAGAAGCTCGTGGAGGACTGTCTCCTGTGGGAGGGACCCCACACTGCAGCAGGGGAAGAGTGTGAGGAGTCCTCCCCCTGAGGAGGAAGGAGCGGCAGAAACAATGTGTGATGAACTGACCACAACCCCCATTCCCCATCCCCCTGTGCCACTCGGGGGGAGGAGGTAGAGAAAAATAAGGAGTAAAGTTAAGTCCGGGAAGAAGGGAGTAGTGGGGGGAAGGTGTTTTAAGATTTAGCTTTTATTTTCTCATTACTCTACTCTGATTTGATTGGCAATAAATTAAATTAATTTTCCCCAAGTCCAGTCCGTTTTGCCCATGATGGTAATTGCTGAGTGATCTCCCTGTCCTTATCTCGACCCATGAGCCTTTTGTTATATTTCCTCTCCCCTGTCCAGCTGAGGAGGGGAGTGATAGAGCGGCTTTGGTGGGCATCTGGCATCCAGCCAGGGTCAACCCACCACAATAAGCTAAGTAAAGGAAGATGCGAAGAGAAATGGATGGTTAAAATTTTTATATATTTCTATTGTGTCAAGTCCACGGTCCTATGTCCAGGCAGAGCTGTGCATATTGTTTACTTATAGTACTCACTTCGGTTCCTCAGTGCACTGTAGAAACAGTGTTGCTAAAGCTCTGCATGTCCCAATTTCTCTGTGGAGGTACCTGGTCCTTGCTATGCTGGCTCCTAGATGTATAAGCAAGCCATGCTATGCAAGCTGTGTGTCACTGTGTTGAGGTTTTCGGGTCTGAGGGCTTTGGCTTTGGAGAGCCAGACAGCAATCGTTCTTGGGAGGACTATGAGTACTAACATCTCTGAGTAGATTCACCCAGCTCCTCTCTGCACTGGCTTTACAGCTTTGGTCTCGCTATCCCAAACTTTGGGAACACAAGCACCCACTCCCGGCTTACACAATATTTCGTGGGGATGTGGCAGGGCAGATAAATGGAAAACAATGCAGTTAGCAAGAAAAGGTGGGTTAAGACGAAACAAGGAAAAAATTCAAGTATGCAGCTGGCACAAAACCACTGTTTATGTATAATGAGTGTCACCCATACAAACAAGTATCAGGGCTATACTCTATTATTAAATATTTTGAAAGTCTGTCCACAGAAACCTGATGAATTTTTGTTAAGGATGCTAACCTGCTCTGCCTACCAGCACAAATGCCAAAAAAACAAAGTAATGAGCTGCGTGACACATTAAGTGGGATTTAACTCAAGCTTATAATACCTAAATTTATGTGTCTAAACTTAAGTATCTACACATGAGCTAGGAATCTAATTTTCCATTACAGACAGTGTAGCTTGGAAAGTGACTCAACTCATTCAGAAGTGGACAACTATTGGTGTGTCGGCTGAATCATGTTGTAATTGCCATATTGACTAGGCTGCTATTGACTATAAAGCAAAGTAAGATGCTTACCTCACTGCAGACACCTCCATTTAGATACCTAAATTTAGTTGTCATAAGCTGAATCCATTTCTCACCTCACTCTCCTTATCATTTACTTTTCTCAGCCTTCTACTTCACCCAAAACAACTTTCATCCTGAATAGCCAATTTGCAATCGTAATTCCCCTTGCACACATATTTGAAGTATCAAATTGCTGTGTTAAAAAGAACTGCATTTTTAGAACAGGCATTCACACCACAGATCATCTACTTGTGTAAGTTTTCCTAAACATATATAGGTTCATACTTTAGAACAATCTAACGTCCTGTATTCCACTTACTTATGCACATTAATTCACATTTTATGAAGATTACTTGAACTATAAAAGAATCATTGAAACTTTTGCATACATAACCAGAAAGTAGCTGGAATTCAAAATAAGTGATTAGAATGAATGGACTGAGAACAATGGGAGCGATATAGCTCCCATATAGGTGAGGTACGGTAACATGTATTGGATTGTAAATAGTATCAGAAGAACTTACTTGCTTATTTTCATTTATTTTTTGTACTGTGATGTCCAACAACCTTAGTTAAAAATCGGAAAAGCAATTTTGTGTGCTAATACACAAACAGAGAAGGAGATATTTAGGTACAGACAAAGGACAGGCACCAATCTTTTCCATGATGTTCATTAATTAAAATGTTTTCTGTTTGGGGATTTTTCCCTAATTCTACCTTGTTAATTTATTAGGCTGAATGCTATCAGTGCTGTTGTTGTGGAACTCTTACAGTCTGCAAAAACTCTGTATCATGTTAAAATCATCAAGCTTTAAAACAGTGTTAAAGGAACCAAAGCAAAGAAGTGTCAATTGTTTTTAAAAGGTAAAGTAAAAAAAGCAAAATAGTTGGATGCTATCTGCTGATATTACTCATATTTCAGAAGAATCTGAGATTCTTATGACAATGTTTGATCTTGAAGCAAGTAAAAATAAGTTATATTTTATTTAAAAATGTTTTTACCTGTTTATTATGGATAATTGCAATAGTACCTAGAAAAATGGAGACTGAAGATCAGTTTGGGAATATGAAGGATAAAATTTGATTCCTTCAACTAGCAATACAACTAGAAGATAGAGACAAGCAAATGGAAAAATAAGGCATGCAGCAATATAAAATGTAAATGTATTTTGAGTTATAGATATTATAAAGCGACCTCTATTAACATTGACTTTGTTGTCCTTGATACGTGCTCAAACATACATGTACCAGAAAAGCATCTTACATTTTCCTACTTCAGTACTACAACAAATTCAAAATCAGTGTAATATTAAATATTATAACAAAATGATAACTTACATAATCAAAACAAAATGAAAAAGAATTGCCTGATATGGAAAATAATTGAAGCGTAAAAAGGAATGCTGTTTTATCAAGTAAATAATTGATGAAGTATATGAAAAAATTGCCTACATTAAGCACAACAGATATTTATCAAGATAGTAATTCCATTTCTTTTCAGTGGATTGTCAACAAGTATAAAGATTTTTCTTCTTACTGTCTCTGTCATGTAACTATAATCAAAGCAAGAAAGAATCTTCTCTGTGCACTCAAAAGCTTGCAAAGGCACTTAACATTATATATGTGTGTCTATAATTATAATAAATATGTAAATTTATATAAGCAGTTAAAATGATATATATTTATATATCATACTGTGGAAGCAGATGCAAAATAACAGTCTCAAGGAAAAGCAACTGGCTTACAGGAATCAACTACATAGATGTCAGTTCTTACGTTCTTATGGCAGGGATGTCTTGCACCTTCAAATAATCTCCATACAATGATCTTAAAAAGAAACTTTACATAGATCAAACTGAACAGTTGGAAATGCTCAGTAGGAAGAGACATCTACCTTTCTGGCCTGAAGATAATTCATTCTGATGGTCAATTTAATGTTTTTTCATATCACTAAAATAATCACAAAAGAAGCCAATGGGTGTCAGGTCCATCTGGCTCCTTCCTCATGCAGTAAAGCCCATGGTTACTGCACTCGGATAAATATCCTCTAAAGCAAAAGTGACCCTAACAATAGCACGTACAGTTAACTGAACCTTTACCATGACAAACGGTATTCTACTTTTAGCTTTACGTATAGAATTTATGATTGCAAACTTCACCTTGGATTAGAACTCCATTTTGAAGCAGAGAACTTGTATTGTGGAAGCTGAACAAGAAATTTCTGTCCTAGAAAATTTATCAGGTTCTGGCAGAACCACTGAATTTTGATGACTGACAAGGGTTCCCAGAGAATAAAACAGCATAAATTCCCAGTAAAAGAATGGAAACACAGAAAAGGCACTAAACGCTATGATCTTTAAACAAGAAAACCAATTTCACTGACAAAACCAGAAAAATCAGCTGAAGGAGGGGTAAAAACAGAGGTTTGCCTCCCTCAAAGATGCTGATCAAAACTTAAGGTCTCTCAGAATTTGAGAGTCAAGCACTAAGATGATGATTTTAGATGTGTCGCCCCACCCCCAATCTGTAAGTCTTCTGTTATGTTAGAGTGAAGCGTGTATGTTCAGGACCTCCTTTGGAAAGCTTGTATTACTCACTTTAACTGCCATATGGTTCCCATGTGGTTAAACTATAACTCAAAATAAAAATATGTATCCAGTCTGGAGAAACTTGAGCAATTACAGCACTGCCTTTAGGTCCAAGAACAGTTGACTGTGCAGCCCCCCTTGCATAGAGGGGACCGGACAAAAAATTGCTTCACGAGAGACTTTGTGCGCTACACCTTCAGTCCAGAAACTGCACTCTTCTCAATGTGGGAGCCAAATAGTAGGTTTGAGTTTAGCAGTCTGGTGACTATTCTGGCTATATTAACTTCTAAAATAAAAACAACAATAAAAACAATAGCTATAATAAAACATGCAAGTGAGGGAAGACAGCCGTACTGGGATGAAAAACATGTTCGTGCTAAGTCAATGCAATCTGTCTTCACATGCACATACCCTCTCATTTAGGCAGCTATTGTAGTCTTCAAACAACAAGTCAGCACACGGGAAAGCAGAGTTCAGAAAATGAGGTTATGGGTATGTTAAAGAATACTGATTTGAGAAACCTAAACCAGCATTTAAGAATGCTATATTCATTTGGTAGTGTTTTGTAAAGAGCATATTTCAGAAATGATTTCTCAGTTTCTCAAGAATTAAAAGTTCATGTTCAATATACAAATGTTCTTGGGAGGATTCAGAGAAAAAAAAAAATTATACTTCCTATAACTCCTTCTTGAGAGAAAGTGATCTCAATCTGGAAAAGGGTAGGGCAGGGTGGTTCAGAAGGAACTGTCTTCACAGTTGTCTGTCTCAAGGTGTTGAGTAGGGTCAAGCTTGACGGGCATATAAGGTGATGGTAGAGAAAATACTAAGGATATTGTCCTCTATGAAGTCTGTGCATTTTCTTACTTGGATGCCTCTTAGATTCCTACTGTGATTTTCTGTGAAAGTAAAGATGTGTTAAAAATAAAGTTGTATCATTTAACAGCTGATACTAAGATGGAGGCGAATCTTTGTGAGAACTCTGGTTGCAGTTCAGCTTTGGAACATGTGACGGGATACTTGGTTGGACTTCCTCACATTGACCTTTAGATATCTTCAGTAATAACATTTAAACCTAGGCAAACTAGCTTGCCTGATTCCTCTGTATAGCTGTTGGTGAGAAATTCATAGGTTACAATTAATTTTTCTGGTTTTAGATGAGGATATGGTAAATCACACCATAATAGTGCCTGTTTTTCTTTTCTGACTACAAATCCCTAGACGATGTTCAGATGTAGACATCTACACCACAGATTTTTAAAATTAGGCAAGATCCATCTCTTCTACTTTGTCACTTGACTTGACAAACGACTTCTCAGATCACCTTTACACTGGTAGTGCTCTTTAATATCATTGGAGTTCACCAGTTAAAATGGAGGTAAACAGAGCCTTCTGTACAGATTGTTGGCATAGAACATCAAGTCACTGACATATTTCTGCAGAACAACAAACCAGAGGACTGAAATAGAACCTGCTTCCACCTTTCAACATATGCAATGACTTGCACGCAGCACTTTGAAGAAAAAGTTTGAATATGGTACTCTAACTTCGGAGTGCACTTAGAGAAAGGAGACATGTATGTGTCATTATCAAGGAATGAGACTCTCAAGCAAAAGTAGTACCTAGAATGTCTCCTCTTTAAAAGTACTGACAATTCACACAAAGAATTATTTTAGAACTGTTCTTCACAGGTTTTATTTCTGCCAAACAGCTAGAGACACACTGCAGAAGGGCTATAGCCTATAACCTGGAATACATTATTTGTCTCCCTTTTTTCACTGAAAGTGGAAAAAAGACCAACACTATTAGCACAGAATTAACAACACTGGACATTAATATTAATGATGACAAAGTGTGAAATAGTAGAAAGACACTACAGAAGCTCCATTTTGATGTGACAGCAAAATGAAGCAAATGGTAAGTCAGTCCATTCCACTATTTATGACTGCAGGTGGACAGGATGCAGTGGCACAAATGGTGCAAGTTCATCTTCAACAGTGGAACGCTCTGGGCTTGTGCCTATCAAGAGTAGAACCTACATGCATAACAGAGCTAAAAGAAGATTTTAACAACCACCTATGCAATTACAAGTCATGATTTAATCCCTCATGTAAGGCAGAGTGTATTTTACATAGTTGCATCCTCAATTGCAGCTGTACTGGAAATACGAGAAGTCAGCAAGAATTCTGGTGTGAGATTTGCACATATGGTCATCTTAGGCACATGGATACACATTGTAAAGCTGGAAACTGAAAGACAGTATGAAATGTCCTGATCAAACAAATGAACCTGATAACTGGGTGGTGGAAAGATGCCAGACCATATGCAGGATGTTGATAGCCTCTCTGCACTACACTTAATTCAGGAGTTCTCTATATCCCAGTGCATATAAAAACATAAATGAACTGACAGATCTGTGACTATATGGATCTACAAACTACTTCTAGGTTTATAAGGTGAATGCATTAGAACTGTGGCAACAATAAAATGGCCCAGTCATTGCAGTGAACAGCTTCTGTCTTTTTAGATACATAAAAATATATGCCTATTTCAGCTGTATCTTAAATTTGTTCTTAACAGTTAAATCTTTATAACTGCTTAAGAAAAATAGGAAATAATTTGTCTCATAATTCAGAACTTGCATGTCAAATTCTGAGAGTTTTTTTCACTTTTTGTATTGAAGATCAGAAATATATTTGCAATTACAACTAGGACTAAATCCCCAAATTTGTTTTAATCTGAGCCATTGTGACATTCATTTACTCAAATTCAAGTTTAATAAAAAGTATGCTTTCTTGAGTAAGTTCTACTTACAGGAAACATAGGCTAAAAATGCTAATTTGTCAAAACAGCCTTATTTGCATAAATTATTATGTAGGAGTTCCTGTATTTTCTGAGAGGGTAACATTTTAGTTTGATTCTCCCTGTCTTTGGTATTTCTTACAGAGTATTTAAATTAACTTTCCACTTGGTAATATTCAAATGCTACCATAAAGTGAACAAAAGTAAAATTTTTTTACACAGCTTGATAAGCAGCAGAATATGATGGAAATATTCATAGCCAATACAGGAAAAATGAATATAACAGAACATTGGTCAAATGTTCAGAAAATCTGAACAATTTCAGATTGTTCAACAGTCAATAATTTTTTGTTTAAATATTTATCACTTTAACTGATTCTGGCTCTCTCAAAAACATATAATTTAAAATACATGTGCCAATTCCATCCCATAATCCATAAATAAGTTGCATTTTGCCTATGAAACTTCCTATTTTTGAGAGCGAAAAATGTATTTATATTTGACTTACATAAAGTGACATTACTAAACCCTGTGTTATTATAATGGTTTCTAAGAGTCTAAAAAAAAAAAAATGCTGAGTAGAAATCACCATTTAGTACACAATTGTTTAGTGTATACCACTGTGAACAGAAAGATAATTCTTTAAAGAATATATATGAAAACTAGTAAGACATTGTGAATAATACAGCTCCAAGAAAAGAATGAATGTAGCCAGCTGTTAAGCCCTTCCTCTTCCTAAATTCAGTACTATTTGGAATTCAAGTTTTATTAAAGCTTGACAGCAACAAAACAGATAACAAAAATGAGAAATACTGCTTAGGAGCATACTTTTCCTTGTAAAAAGAGCCAGAAACTTCTCTACGCTCGTTTAGCAATGTAAATGTCACTTTGTTTCTCCAAGCTTTAAGCTGAGAATAGCTCCGGGGCTTACTTGTGATGCAGAAATGTCCCTGTAATCTACTTAGAAAACATGCAGAACATTAATAGAAACTAGAATCTTGGAACATAAACGTAGCATAAGAAAAATGATAATTACTCTGTGGCTTAACATTTAAAAAGAGAGCTAAGCATTGTACATCAGCATTTTTTTTTATATAAAACAAGTTGCAGCACATAGATGAGCAGGAAGCAATTCACTTTAGAAACACAAATAATTTTGACATTATCATGTACAATCTTTTACACAGAAAAGAGGGGAAGAGGCAGAGCTAGAGATTGTTTGAAGGCACCTGTTACCAATCACTTCTTTTCAGTCGTGTCTTCCCAACCCCTGCAGATACCCCTTCCTTCCCCTCTCCCCCAACAAAGCAGTTTTCTCCTTTTATCCACTAAGCTTCCATCCCTGATTAAACACGTACTGCCCTCCCCTTTATGACTCCAAAGCTTTTCATGAGCCTCTGAACTTCTCTCTACCTCTGTTTTTTGCAGATGGCAGCTGTTGCTACTCTCCAGGTTCCTAAATCCAACACATTGGCTTTCTGTCCTAGGTTACTTCTAGTCAATCTTCTTCAGCATAACTTAATTACAGCTAAGGATAGAAGGATAGTATTAGCCATACTTTAAAGTATGACTAATAATGAAATCCTGAAAACTCATCTGGAATCTTCAAGGTCACTGCTGAGATGGAATGAAACTGTGGGCGTAAAGAATTTAGCAGTGAGGGGCATTCCTCAAGGGGAATACAAACTAAGAAAGATAAACATGAGAATATAGGAGTAACTGCTCAAAGTAAGGTAAAGCACAGATACTTCAGGAGACATTGCTTCTCCTCAAAAGAGGAAAAGAATACAAGCACCTGTCTTTTCTTTCACTTTTGTGGGCCAGACAACAGGATAACTATTGAGAAGAAACAGGGTTTTGTGCAGGATACTGACATGAGATGAATATGTGCAAGCACAGAGACTACTAGATTCTCAGACACTGGAAACATTAAAATTTTGGAACAATGTCATGGAATTGCAAACGCTTCTGATAATTCACATGGCCATGGTTGAAGTCTAACGTTCATCAAGATTTATATAAATTCTCAGGAACTTTAGCCTGATCATTTATAGAAGCTCTCTGAAAAACTCTTAGAGCCATTAACAAACTATGCATATTCTAATAGGACTAATTAGTAGCTGTTCCTCCTGCTTGATCACGTGGACTCTCTCCAATCTTACACACACTTGGAAAATGCATTTGGTAACCATCTAAAAAAAAAAGTCAGATTTTCTACATTTTAAAGATAATGAAATAACCGTTTTCTGTTCTTAACTTCACCTTTCTCTCTCATTTGTTCTGTCTTTTTCTCTATTCTTACTTATCACCTACACAATGCTGCCTTACGTTTATCTCCTTTTCTTGCACCCCATCAGATCCTCTGCTTGCTTGGACAAAATAAGCTACACTTTTAATCTCATTCACATAAGATGAATTTTTTTTTCTTTTTTTTTTCAGAAAATATAATATAAAAAAATATAAAATATCCATTCTACAGTTCAAATAAAAAAAAATCATATTTCATTTTTAAGAGACTCACAGGACTTTGGAAAGTGGCCTTTTTCAGGAGACGTGGATTAAAAAAAATGAATGTAAATGTAAATTCTCAGAACAATACAAAGTGAAAACGTAATTTGTTTGTGAAACTACTTCCAAATTACAATCAGTTCATATATAAGAAGATGACTTAGAGAAAAGAGTTAATTTGTGTCTAGTTAGGAAAAATAAACACCAAGGAGATTTTCTTTTCAGGCTTTTGAACTAAAATGTAAGGAAAGAAGAATGGCTGTGATTAAGATACTGCATTAGGACACATGAACTCTTAACCTCTACCACTAACTGGGGAGTTTTGGGCAAACCACCATTTCTTTCATTGTGGTTGTTCCTTCTGCAAAACAGGGGTAGTGATACTTTTCTGCTTTAAGTTGTGAGGATAATATTTGTGAGGTGTTCAGTTACTGTGGTGAAAGCCAGAGAAATACTCAGTTACTAAACAGGATCACTTTGACATATTGTTAAGAAACCATGAAAACCTGGAAAGGGGGAAGAGATACATGACAGTAAAAGAAAAACATTAGGTTTACTCATAAATGGTAAGTTATACATCAGATTTGGAAAGCTTCTGACCTGCCAATTGGAAAATAAGTTCAACATAACAGTCATTTAGGCAATTAGCACTTTAATATTAACCTGGTAGACTATTCTCAGCAAGAACAGCTCAGTAAGAGTTTTTAATACTTTAATATGTTTTAAAAAGAATAGGAGCTTGCAATGGCTAACCTAAATAAATTTTAACCCAGTCTAGTTGAAGATTCGTACCAATTCAGGTACACATATTTAGACAGATTTAGCACTCAATTCAATTAGAGTGACACAACAATTTACTGACATAAGCTAACCGGATTTAAGCAAACAAATAGCAATCAAACCCCATGTGTCTGTATCCATTTAACTGATTGATATCAAATAGGTTTATTTAAACTACTACTACACATTTTCTACTTTGTCCCACAGCAGATAGCCAGAGCCTGGTTTCTGGTTGCTAACTTCACTTGAAGAGCTTTGGCACAGTAACACATGAATGTGTCAATAAGGCAGGTGACTAGTTCAGCAAGTTTACATTCTATCACTTGTATGCACAGCTGCTAATGTACCACAAGTGCACAGATGTGTAAAGGAGATAAAACATCAGCAGGTTTTCATATCTTTTTAACCATATATAATATTCATGTGTTGATAACTAATCATGTCTGCATAAACAATTGCATTATAGGAAATTAATGAGTATTATAAACAGCCTTCATTTGCACTGTTTGTCATAAATTTTACCCTTTTATTTCTTACTACAATAGTTTCACAATATTAGTTTTACTTTTATAGATTAAAAATTACTGTATTGCCAGACTACATTGCACACAGGTGATTTCAAGCAGTTTAAAAAAAAGAAGGTAGTGTAAATTAAGCTAACTCCCTTATATTCATATAAACTGAAACTGATCTTAGCACTTAGAGGAATACCTATTTAAAGCCTTCTATTGGTGTCTCTTACATCACTGTCTCATTTTTGTTTCTTTCCATGCCTCCTAGAATATTTCTATTTAAAATATAAAAAGAACCCGTCCATTTGTTATACTTGCTCTGTTTTTTCCCAAAAAACCAATGGATTATGAACTCCACATTAAAAATATAAACAAAAGTTTGTTAATTTTCAAGATTTTAGAAGTCAGTTTCTACACTCTGCACTTTGAATCGGAAAAGCTAAAATAAATAGATTTAATTACGCACATTATCAGTTTTCTTTACTGTATGTCTGCATCTTAAATATCTGAAGAAATAGTACAATGCCATACATCAAAGCTTAGCAAATTTATAACCTCTTAAATGTAACCTCAGAAAATGATTACTAAAACTTCTTGCCAAACATCTGAGTGCTGACAGACTGCCCTTCCAAGTTTTCATCTGAAGTTTGCAAGCCAATAGATAAGGTCTAAAATTGCACTTCTGATGTTCCAAAATACTAACAACTGCATCAAGCATGAAAGGCAATGGAAGTGCCAGGATCACAGAGCTCATGGTAAATATTTCTTTTAGTCAAAGGCTGACTGTTGGAAGAGAAGGAAAAAAAAAACCAGATAAAAGGAATCATGGATCAAGAGCTTCAGCTAAAAAGATTTAGTGGATTCATCCCACTTAACTTTAGCACTGAACAGAGAACTGCACTTTGGTGCCTTTAAGTTATAGATTCCCGTTATATACACAAAAGGATAAAGTTTGGGTGCAGATAAAGAATAGCACAGAAGCTTGGTGTGCTATACTCTGCAGTTTTGGACACAAAACACTCTCTTTTTCAAAGGTAAGCAATATTGACATATAAATATTTTTACTTGCTCTTTTCCTTGCTGGACCCTTTCCAAAGGTGATTCAAACTGCTAACCTAACAGACAGCAATTCACTTTTCTGATTTTCTTTTTCTGGTCAGGTTCGTTTTCTGTTTAGTGATCTGAATGGTCCCAGTGCAGCCTTAGAGATGTGCCAGAGCTGGTGCAAGAGGAGGAGAGAGAAGGAGAATCAGGAGCAAAGAGGTAAGGCAGTGTTACAGCTATTGGGTCAACTCGGGCATAATGTATAATTTCATCTTGATTTATGCTTTGAAGGAACATCCTTCTTACTCGTGCTCCGCTGACTATACAAAGACACTAGGGCAACAAGGGTCCAAATGTGGGGGTAAGTGCTGAAGTTAGAGTGGAAAGAATCAAGACTACAAGTCTTTTGTGTGTGTGTGGTTTGGTTATCCACAGTTAAAGATAGATGGTCAAGGGTGTAAAGTTCAGCTGATTAAAAAGAGAACACAGACTACAAATAATAATGCAAAAAAAATCTGGATTTGAAATATCCTTTTTTAAAAAAAAACGAACACTGTTTACTAGAAGGTCATTAACGGGAGACCCCATTGTTCCTCCAAACAATGTTTTATGCTCTTCTGATAGATCTGGAAAAACAATTAAAACCCCTATTGGTTATCTTGACAAAACATATAAAATTTCTTAGTCTGAAATCAGCTGAAGAATTTGGCTGTACTAACTGTACTTGCTATCATGCATTGAGGGGTTTACAAACGGCATCACAATACTGCATACCCCAGTTCCTTCTGATAGCTCAAAGAGGGCAGCAGTACTGTGAAGGCTTTATTATGAACCTCTAAGAACATAATCTCAGCATGATCCTGGGTACTGATCATTCACGATAATGCCATTGAACTCCCTCTCAAATAGTGAAGTTTGCATTTATCCATATGAAGAAGATAAGAAATTTTATCGTACCAGCCGATTCTCAATGATCTAAATGAGAAGCTAGATTAAAAAGTTTTCCACATTCATTTACTAATTAATTCAGACAAAAAAAGGAAATAGCAGGCCAAGAAACAATTAAGAATTTGGGCCAAGAATATAGCCTAAAAAAAAAAGCTTCAATTTTTCTCCTTCATGGGTGGACCCAACCTTTTAAGAATGTGTATAGTCAAATGACCAATTTTCACTTTAATTTCCCACAGCAAAATATAATAATCATCATCAAATTAGCTATCTACATAGTTTGAAATAATGAACTATTTTATTACATGACTATCTAGTGTCATTTTTTTTCCTGTAATAAAAGAGCTCACGTTAGAATCCTATATAAATTCTTCCAAGATTCAGTTTAATGTTTAACTTTTTTCTTCCAAAATTAAAATACGTGAAAAGAAAAGTAAGATTAAGCATAAATGTAAGTTCTTTATTTAAAAAGTGTATAAAATGCTATAATTACCTCCAAAGCAAGCATTATGAATCCAGCTGATATCACAAGGAGATAAAAATAAAAAACCTCAACCCCTCAAACTCTAACATTTCATTAAAAAGAGTTAATACAGTCTGAGACCACACAGGCTGGAATACCTTAAGTCAAAACTGTATACTTATTAAAACACGTCGCTGTAAGACAGCATTAACATTGTTTTGGCATTTTGCTTGTACTTTTAACATTCCTAAACTTCATTTTATGTTAACTATCAGTATCTTGGGTCTATCTAGTCAAGAATTCTAATGTTTTTACTTGCAAACATGAGGGCAACAAGGTAATTCCTAACAAGACATGACAGTTTAGTATGTGCAATAACTAAACAAGACTGATAGTAATCATATTACATGATAGCACGTACAGAACACATAAATCCATAATTCATATTTTTTCAAATTGCATAAATCTGTATTTACAGATTGCATGTTACTTTTATTTAAAAACACATACCTTGTCTAAATGAAGTTAAGTCTTTACTAACCCAAGATTAGAAAATTTGGACTGTTTTTTTCTATTAGCAGGGATAGTTACTGTGAAATTGTGATGTTACTGCATATTTAACTCTTTTATTAAGATGGCAAAAAAATTTAGTTGAAGACTAACTCACTGTAAACTAAGTTGTCGTATCCTGTACAAAGATTTCAATACATGAGATAATTGCCTTTTAGAGAAATTCTTAAACTGTAAAACTACTGGAAGAGGTCTGCATTAAAAGTAAAAACTAAAAGGCTACATTAGGCATAAACAGAAATGACAAAAGTTAAACATACACACACAAAAAAGCTACTTGTTATTTTCACACATTTTCCTAAAACAACTTTAGCTTATTTTTGTGTTTCTTAGGGTTTTTTTGTGTGTTGTACTGGCATTTCATAATTTTCTTCCCCCAAACATGCAACTTCTAATATTTCTTTTTCAGTATTTATATCCTTTTCTGCATAGGTGACTTGAAAAAACATTATCACTGTTAAGTAAAACAATATGGCTAATATGGCCTCTTTTTAACAGATATAAAAAGAAATTTGACAAAACAGTAATAATTTTGGAAATATTTGCTCAATTTCTTAACATCCAGGGTATGAGGAACATTCAAGATGAAGTCTGTTTCAGACTCAAGTATTTGCTTTCTTTTTTATAAAGCCTGCCTCACTCAGCCTTGCTTGCATTGTTTGCCACAGTTTGAAAATTTTATTAGTGGTGAAATGACAAAAAGAAGCAAATTGCTGCATATCAGGAATAGTTTATGAGGGTACTCATAGGGGCTAATGTTGTTTGGATGTAAACAATGTCACATAGCCTTGAGGTAGAAATTTTACAGTTTTCTTACAAAATGTTAAATTTTACCTTTATTTGTCACTTTCTACTGATTTTAATCAGCTGCAATGCATGTTGGTTGATATGACACTACTAAAACTAGGCACCCAAGGCATAACTACTTTGAGAGCATAACTACTTGGCAGCACCACTACTTGGGAGAGAAGGAGTAGGAACAGGAAATTTTGAAAGAAATTAATTTGAAATTAGCCTGCCAAGGCCTATCATATTGGAAATTCAGAAAATTCACTACATGTTTATACAATTAAGTCATGTTCCCTCAGAGTATTTTTCATATCATTATTATAATGATAAGGCTTATAAATTATCTAGAAATGCTTTAAATGTTTTCTCTTACATTAATAGAGACCAGCAGGTTTCATACAAACAAAAAATCACCAAAAACCAAAAGAAAAAAGCAAACCCAAATATAACCCAAACCGAACTGGGCCTTTGTCTCAGTCTTGAATTTGAAATTTAAATATACGATGTGGATAGAGACATCAGAAATAAGAGCTATCGAATGATTACTTCTGATGCACCTACAGATGATCCTGCCAGGTCAATGACACCTGCAGTTTGGGGAAGCATGTTCAATTACTCTCTTCTGTAATTAGACTATTTTAATCTCTATGCATGGAACTTCACAAGCACTACGATCAATTCAGAGAGTTAAATGCAAAAACTGTTCTAGGAGGAAATTGCATCAGACAAACATGCAGTGCAATTCAGCATAGAAAGTAAGCAACTTAAGAACTTGTTTTCTTTTTACTTTTAAGGTGATTGTTTCACATTTGAGATCTGCACTCAGGGAACAGAATTAGTACAGTTTTCACTTAAGTTGAGGCTCACAGACTCAGCTGTCAGTGAAATTGTTTTGGTTTGGTTCTAACAAAAAATGGCTTTGTAACTGGTCAGCAGAGACAAACTGGTTGGGACCAATTCATGACATGGGTTTTGGTTTACTGATCTAAGAAGGGAATTTGAGGGAATAGCAAGGAAAGGAGATGGGGGAGAACAATTTTGGAGGTGGAGTGAGAGGACTTCAAGAGGTGCATGGATAGTCAGTTTTCTATGGAAATAATGGTATTAGAATGAGTGATAATGCAATCTCAGACAGGATAATTTAGGTGAGTTGTAGATTCTTTGAAAGGAATCTCCCCATCTTCTCCTCTCTTCCTCGTCAGAGAATTGAAAGGATATTTTCAGAGAACTATTGATATGACGACTCTATTATGATCTTTCTGAACAGGTTACTGCCTATTTAGGTCCCATCACTGCGTATATATAACTTGTGTTGTTTTTCCTCACAGTCATAATTTTTGATTCATTAATGTTGTATTTTCTCTGCAAATCCTTACCAAATCATTCAGCAGCTCTGGAAGATCATTTAACAGCTGCTCATGGTCAGCTTTTGGTTTTATACCTTCAGTATTCTGTAGCTTCAGCAAGCTTTCCATATTACTGTTCACCCTTTTTCAGATCATTTGTGTATGGACTCCTTTGGTAAACTTCATTTATTTCTATCCTTTGTTTCAGACATTTAATCTGCAAAAAGATTTTCTCTCATACTCCATGACATGTTAGTCTCTTAAGATTGTTTAGAGAGAAATCTTGACAAAAGCCTTTTAGGAATCCCCATATAGAGCATTTATGTCTAAATGGCAAGACTTTGCATACTTTTAGATCTGAGAGTGTATTTCAGAAGCACCCTGACTCCTTGCTTGAATGAAACTCAGGTAAGTACATAAAGAAATACCCTGACTCTTGTCTGGATGAAACCTGTGTGACTACCATTCTGTTTCCTCTCCCCAAATCCTATTTTGTAGTTGAAAAGAAGCTCAGATGTGTATACTGGAAATGCATTGCGCAATGCTTTGTCCAGGTTTTTGGTCTCAAGGATTGGGAAGCAGGGAGAGATCCTGGCACATACTGTGGCACATGTAGGCCCTGCAGATTACACCTGTATCAATTTCATCACCTTTATCTAAATACTAGTTAAATGCTTGCAAACGCTAAACATTTTGCAAGGCATGTCTGTTGTATGCGTAAGAAAAGAAAGAACAGTGAGACTAAGTCATCAGAGAGAATTTAGCAACTGAGAGCCTCCTGAGTGCCTGACAGACAGGATCACCTGTGTTTCTGAAAATGACAGAGACAAAAAAACCTCCAACAAATCAAACCAAAGTAAACCAATTTTTTCCCATGGTTTAAGGCTGAGGAGAGAAAAAACTCACTTATGGTAGTAATGCTAAAACAGGAAGATTACCTCACGGTGATTTAGAAGTCTCTCCAAATCTGCTGCCATTTGATTCTTGACACGCAGCAAAGCTGTCTTTTCTTTATTTAAAAGACTGGTAGAAAGAGGATAGGAAATGCAGTAATAGCAACAGATAATCTCTTTTAATCTTGTATTCTGGCTGAAACATGCATTTTCTAAAGCTAAATACTGGCAACAATGAAAATCTGCTCAAGTAATTGTATCAAATGATCCTTTTCTATGTTTAAGCATTGGAATTTTTATAAATGGGCCTGAATGTACCGATACATACAAAATCTTATTTTAGTCAAACAGAAATCCTATTCAAAATCTTCATAAAATATGGGTTTTTTTTCTGATTCTCTGAAGGGTAATTTAAATTATCAGAATTTTCTATTATTATCTCTTGATTTCTTCTAGGCAAAATGAGCTCATTTTATAAGCAAAGTAAGGCTCCTTATATCTACACTTCTATATCAAAATGTGGATTTCTTTGTTGTATGCATCACTAGTAGCAGCACACACTGTTCTCTCAGCATCACCTCTTTTTATACTACTGTATTTAGAATTTTGAAAATAACAAATACAAGAAAGAACAACATCCAGCTTTCCCTTTTAGCTATGTAGTTTCTGCAGAAATTGTAAATATATTTTTGCCATTTTTTATTTTATATTCCAGGATAATGCATGGGATCAAGTTTGTACTGTGAACCAAGTATGAAAACTGTTTTAGCATGAAGGCATGCCTTTATAGCACAATGTAAAGTTTAACTTTAATTGTTCTTTGTTTTCTTAGTTATAGAATATGAACATTTGAAATGTTTAGCATACACATTCTGATTCCAGGCAGCAATTCTAATATAATTAAACATATTTTCATATTAAGCCCCAACATCAGTTTCAAACAATAAACTTCAGACTAATGCATGCATAATGTCAGTATATAATCTAGTTTGTTAAAACAGCCACAGAGATTTTCTTGGAAGAACAATGGTATATATGCCGTTATCATGACTTAACTAAATAGGTTGTACAATATAAACTATAACATAAATCAACAACTATGCAAAATGCAATTCTGCATATGGAGTGCAAATATGTAATACTGAATACAGGTCAGGAGTTCAAAAGCAAATGTATTAATTTTATAAATGGAATGGAGCAATTATATATGTTGCAAACACAAATTATTTAATATTCCCAGTATTTAATCCAGAAACGATCAACAAAATAAATCAACCTTTTCTTTAATTGGCTGTGTATCATTTGCTTCTTTCAAATAAGCAACATCATCCTTTGCCCCAGAGATTTTCTGGCAGTTCCTTGCAAGATCTGTACTGTAAATTATGACTGTCAATTCCTTCTAGGCATTCATTAATTCTCAGAAAAATTGTATGCTTTGGCAAAATTGCTTAGTTGTCTTGAGTTATTTAAAAGGAAAGTAGTAATATTTATGAAAAACTACAAAGATGTTTTAATATTTCCAAGAGTTTTATTTTCTGTGACATTTTTAATCATGATGAAATTGCTGTACTATTTTTTTTCCTGGGTTCATGTGTTGTAACTTACCGATACGTCAGTTTTTCTTGGATTTCTGTACTCCCTAACAGCATAAACCAATCCTTTTAGAGAATGACTCTCAAACTTATTAGCGAAGCAATAATAAAAGTTCCTGTATGCCTTAAATAGTGTACTAAATAAGCATAAACATCAGTGTTCATGACTAAACCAGAAGTTCATGTTCAAGGTTCAATTTCATCTACAGAACAGAACCTATTCTAGTTATACTACTTATACCTTCTGAAACAATATGACATGACTGATCCATGTAGAACAGTTCTAATTTTCTTTGTTTATGGACAAATATAGGAATTAGACTGCTACATCATTCAGTAGCACTTGATGTGTTTTCTGTCATACATATGAATATAGAATTACCAAAGCACGTGCAGACTTCAGATTTAGTAGTTTTGCAATAGTTATGCTTTTTCATCATTGCAGATACAAGGAAATAATTCATATACTTCTGAAAGAATACTGCAAAAGAGGCATATATACATTTAATAGAGCGACAAAGCAGTTACCAGACACAATGATAATAAATTCACACCTGTAATGACCAAGTAAAGCAGCAATACCTTCAAAAGTTCAATTTTGGGAAGAAGACTGACCATTTCAGTCCCTGTTATGAAAACGTTCTGAATGGGCATCTTGGGTATCAGCAGTCAAGGAGGTTCTAGCTTTAAACTACCCTACACTTCCATCAAACAGTAGCTTAACCTAATCCAGTTTTAATTGGCAGTGTAACAAATCAGAGAGCAGCTTTACAGTTTGTTTCAACTGACCTAAGTGAAAACTGTTGCTGAAAGATAATCCTTCCCTAACCATATACTAGTAACCTGCTCTTTGTGTTGGTACTAGAAAATTTGTGACCACATAAGTAGGTCACTTCACTGATCTGGATGGAAGCTGGAGTCTTTTTAAAGGTTATTCTTCACGTGGATCACCAGAACAACTTGATTTACCATGTACAGTGGAAACCCACAGCTGAAGGTAAGGATGAGACTGCTCCATTTGGTGACAGAGTGCCTTAACTGTCTTACTATGATTCTGAAACCACAGTCTATGAGTCTAGACAAACCAGCTTCTCACTCTTGAGCTCAAGGGTTATAACTTTCATCTGAAGAGACAGGATCTTCTTGACCATCTTTAACTAACAATACTTTTAAGTTTTCATGATACAGAGATGTATTAAAGTACTAGAGCACTAAACATTAAAAGAAATCTTCCAATGACTTGTTCTGGGGTGAAAACATGTGAACACTTGAGAGAAATGGACTGTGTTGAAATGATCTAGTATCCCTGGAGTTATTTAACAGCTCAATTGGCTGTTTTCACACTGCAGGGCAAGCATAGACCATGCTGTGCTCCACAGTCCTGGTCACTGATTGCTCCATCCTGAGTGTGGAGAAGGTGCCCTTTGTGATACATCATCTAACCATGGCCCCAAAAGTCCAGGTTGGAGAATTAACTGAAAAGCAGTGCAGCTCCTGCTTTTTCTGTGTGCCTGGGTTTCCAGAAGAAACCAAAATGTCTGGGAGGAGATTCATTTTCATTCCATCATACTTTCAAAACCTAGCCAGGTATGAATCCAGGTACCAGGAATGCAGGACTTACCATGAATACACTTGTCATATACATACACATTGCTCATAGCAACCACTGGCTTGTTTTGTTTCGCTTTACTCAGGATCTAAAGCCAAGGTAGCTTGGATATCATAAGTAAGACATTTTTAGCTGACTTGATTTTCCTGGAGAATGGAAACTAACATTTCCCAGTCGCAGACTTTTAAAGCCTTTTGAATTTGGGCAATTAAGCCATCTTTTAAATCTCTGGTCTAAATACACTAGCTACTATCCTGTTCAGAAGCTTCTATTATTAGATGTTCTGGGTAATATGCTTATGCTGGACACCCTAAATAAACATGGTTTTATATGTTACTGGTTTTTATTATTACTTCTGTTCAGTTTGAAAAGAAGTAGGTTTCTTTTTCAGTGAACTGTGTACCGCAAATGCTATAAGAAATAAAGATTTTGCCTCTCTGTTCATTTCACATTACAGCATGATGAAGCTGAAAACTTATGTTCATGTACAAATATTACCATCAAAAAAAAAATCAAACACAGAAATAGTATATGTGAAGGTTTTGTACATAAAACTGAATATATAATACAGGTATATAGTGCAGCTATCCCTTCTCTGCAAATTACAGATGAATAGCTCAGAGCAGACAGCTAATTTTTAAAGTCTAAGTCAAATTTTAAGTCATGGAGTTAGACGGAGGTATAAAAAATTCTGCAAATAAAAGTTCTTTAGAAGAGAGAATACATGAAAAATTTGTGATCTCTTGTTGTGCAGCTAAATAACCACAGATCATATTTTAAAGGAATTTAGGAGAATATTGCTTAATGATTTTAATTGGAATGCTTCAGATGCCTTAAAAACTCATCCGCGTAGTGTCCAAATTGAAAAGAAATTACTTTTTCAAATTGTAAAAAAACCAACCAACCAAAAAAAAACCCCAAAACCAACAAAAACAAAACCCAAACAACTTTTTAAAAGTTGTAATACAGGTCAGAAAACATTCATTTGTAGAAAAAAAAGAAATATATTTCTACAAGTTTTGTTTGGAGCATTTCTCAGGTAAACTGCAGTAGTGTTGGAATAGATGATGCATATTTCACAGAATGGTAATGTTCTCATAAAAAGCTCATTGCCCATTCCGTGATGGAAAAAACTCAGCTAACACTGTATGCTGAGCTTTATAATGTTTTGATGGCAATTAGAGAACCCAAAATGTTTAGGTAAGGAACATTTCAGTACATAGCTTCTTAGTGAGCAAAATCCTTGCACTGCTTCTAGATTTGCCACACAGTTAGGCTTTTGAAGAGTGCTTTTGGGTAAGTGAACCACTTTTAAAACCAGCCATTGGTAGTGAGAAATGTGAGTAACTGCATTTAAAATAAATATCCTCTCTTTATGAATGAAGTCCTGTTTAATGTCTCCAGTTATTTATAAACCTAGATGTTTTTAGCACAAAATTACGTACTAAAACTACAATTACTTCACTACACACATAAGAATGAAATTCAGAGATTTGTTTTCCCACAGCATGACATAGTTACAAGGCATTTCTTTTCAAAAGGAGTGCTAAATGTGATGTTTTCATTTCTGGTTAAAGAACTGTATGCTAGAGAGATTTCTTTATAGTAGGAAGGAGTCATCCTCATGCATACCACTGCTCTTATTAACCATCAGTATTTACTTTTATTAAAGAGTGCGCTATGTGGACTAACATAAATGAGAGGTTACTTAACAGAGTATTTTGAGATATGCGGACCACCTATAAATTCACCCTGCAGACGCCCTGTCACTCAAGACCAGAGGTTTTGTATCCGAAGCGTATCTGCAGGTGCACGGCTCAGTGCACAAGCACACGAAGCGTTCTGCTCCCAGGGCCACCTTGGTTCTCTCCATGGCAAAGTGCCAGCACAGCCTGTGGCCTGCCTGGGAGAATTCTAAGGGGATGGGAAGGAGAATGGTAGTGAACATATGTGTGCGCCACATCTGACAGAGCTTCGATTACCCCTAAACAACCTCTTCTTTTATCTTTGAGTGGTAATACACTTGTGCCTTCACACTTGAATCTAAGCAGTAATGTCACACACCTGTAATAACCTGGAGATGGGTCCCTAAGTTGTTCATGCAAATAACTAACAGCAATGACAGCTGCTCAGCTAAGCATTTACCTCAACCACAATAGCTGTTGCAGTTCTTAGTGAAGGTATGGCTAAAGATCCACAGAGCTGTGTGAAAGACGTCCAGAAGAGACACACTTCTCAGCAAGCCACTAAAGTATCTCCAGCTCTGGTGGAATATACTACTTTAAGGCCTTGATTCAGTCTGGTACCTATTTGACTATTCCTCTCCTTTCACAGAGAGGTTGGATGAGGCTTTGAGCAACCTAATCTAGTGGAAGATGTCCTTACCCATGGCAGGAGGGTTGGAACTAGATGAACTTTAAAAGGTCCCTTCCAACCCAAACCATTCTATGATTCAGTTTGACAGCTATTGACACAAGCAACCTTGAGTACTATTTGAATAGTCCTTCCAAGTGAGCAAGACATTTTGATACAGAGGGTCTGAAAGACAGCCTTAGCTCTAGAGGTATGACGCTTAAGGATGAAGGCATGTAAGCTGCTCTGGTTAAAGTGAACTTTGAAGATCACGTTGGAAGGAAACTTAGATGGATCTGCAGGACTTCTCAAGAGTGTTATATCAAAATGATCTGTCTGAATCTTTCCCGCTCCTCTTGTGGAAATAACTGCTGTCAGAAATGACACTTTCATAGAATGATGCAGTGTGGAGAATCCTGAACACATCTGTTGCCTGTCAAGGGACCACATTATAAGCCACTTTAGGCCATTTTGTGAAAAATTGGTAAAAATACGGCACAAGAACACCCACAGCCCAAATGAAGGAGATTGCCGTCATAGATAGCCTTCCTCATAGTTGCCTTCCTCATGTGCTGATTTCATCAAGACTGTCTATTTCATCACAGAATCAAACCCACATCCAGTAGCAACCAACAGCCTTCTCAATAGACAAGGAAATACAAAACACTGCAGGTTGCTGCAAAACATTTATAAGGTTGCAAGAAAGTACTGACTCATCATCCTGGGAAATCTGCTGGAACCTAACCACCCTAGGAGTATGTTCTAAAAAGATTATTGGCCGTCATCACTGTGCACAGAAGCCAATTATGGATTAAGTCTAAAAAAGTAAATTCATTTGCAAATTAGTCCTTGCTGATCCCTCCACACTCAAGTTAAGTGAGAGGTGATAGAGAACACTGGCACTGATAACACAGATGTGACTCTGCTTAAGGAATCCGTAATTTACATAATGCAGAACCATCTCTCTTGAGCAGATGAGATAAAAAACACAACACGAAAAGAATACTCCACCACAGATTCTGCACACTAAACATGAAGGAAGGAAAAGCATGATCAAGCATAGGGCAGCTGTGAGGATAAAACTAAGTATTCAGTCTTGATTGTCAGGGTGCAGGCATATCAACATTATGTTAATTTGTCTATAGTCTGGTACTCAAATATGAGATTTTAAAAAAAATATTAAAAAAATCACTAGTATTTTTAAAGGTCTGTCTGAAAACAAGAATTTGAACATTATTTTCCTGTTAGCTGGTACTTGTGAAATTGCTTTTTAGAAATAAAACTAATGCATGTATTGTATGTAAAATTTTTAAAAATAATGTACTTTGTGTAACTGCAGCATAAATTAAACCCCAATTTAAAGCGGCTATTGCAGAACTGCAGTATTAACTATTAATTATAGGTAAGGGTTGAAAAAAACATTTCATTTTGAAATGGCTTTACAAATATTAACTTTTGCCCTTAGCTCTGATACACAGAGAAACCAGGCTTCATAAACCATGTTTAGTGTTTTCACTATTACTTTTCTAATAGCATCAACATTATCTGCAGAATTTAGGGCCCTCCTTGAAGAGCATTAAGTCTCTGAACTCATCCTCTCAAAAATATTCCACACACAAATCAACAAAATGCTGTTTAGTAAACTAAGACGGATAGGAATAGTGGTCTAAATCTTTTGATCCAGCAGAGCTTCACTTGGCATATATTTGGTAGGGATTATCATTAATTTACTTAAATCCCATTCTGGTTCATTTCTGGAATAGCTGGGAGCTAGAGTGGTCCACAAAGTAATCTGAAATCACCTAAGGGATATTTTAATTTAAAACTGTCACCAGCAGATTCCAAAAGGCTATCCTCATGACAAAAGATTGCTGGAATGTAATGGTTCTCTGGATAGAAATCGCTTCCTCTAACCTTCCTCTCACGGGAAAGCAAAGGACCAACATCATCAATTTTATACCAGATCATGATTTCTCCTGTGCTCCAGGGAATATCAGCTAACAATTTAGGACATTTGTTTTACATGTGGAGTTATGAATAGCCAAATTAGGGACTACTGATATGAACCAAAAGCCCTGAGACATTTATTTTCCAAAAATTTCACTGGCCTTTGAAACTATGGCAAAGTTGAGGCAAACTTCTGATAAGGGAATAATAGTTATTTTTAGTTTACAAGGAATATTGGAAACTACAGGAAAAAATTTCTTACCAAAACATTTGATGTGCAAAGTAAGTGTTACTTTTTTGCTACAAAACCATTAAGGATAAAAATACTTTTTTTTCAGACCACACTTTCATTTACAGAAACACGAACTAGTGGTGAGCACACCCCAGCTCCCCACAGTAGAGTACTGCTGGTATGTTTACCATGAATGCTCGCACTGTGGTGCAGATCCGTTTTCTTCCTTAACCTCAGGCACTTTAAGATACCAAAAATTCCCTTTATAGTGAATGGAGAGTAACACGCATCTCTAGCAAATGACTCACTCCATCCAAAATCTGAATTGCTTTTTGGAGATGCCACTTCCTCCATGAACTACTAAGGAAAGCTGACCTAAGTTCCTAATTTAGGTGCCTTAATTTGTAAGCTAAATTTAGGAAGAATATCTGGGCATACAGATTATTTGTAACGAGCCATAAAACCTCAAGACAATCAATGCTAACAATGCATTTAAGTTCTTACATATTTTAAGGGCATGAACCATACACTTTCAGAAATGACCTCACCTATTTACTCCCTTTTTTTCCTAGCTTTTGAGACACTTTTGGACTACTATGTGAATAATGAAAGATGTTTTCATGTTACTGTAATCTAAAAATTTAATTTGCTAGTGACCAATTCTTTGATGATTTTTTTCACAATTGGAAAGTAAGATCCTGCATATATAGAGAACATTGTGATTTTTCATCTTGTGGAAAAATATAATTTACCTTTGAAGTTTTTCTTATAATATATCAAGGCTAAGAAAATATTAAAAACACTTGATTCTGGAATAAAAAAATACCTATTCTTACCGAATCAAAGTTAAGTCCAGTGAAAGATATCTTGTCAGGAAGTATGAATGAATAGATACATATGTAAGACAGTATGTAGGATAAAGTATTTAGCTATAGTGAGTCCTACTTTTTCTATTTTCATTGCTTCAGCAGATTTGTTGGAAAAAAACCTGTATTTTTCTTGTAATTGCTTCATAATACAATCACATTAATGCTTCATAATTGTTACTGTATGCATTTCCTAAACCAAGATACCACATAAACACCTAACAGTTGAAATGCTAATTCTTCTGTAATGCAGTGGGACACAGCTATTGACTTCCTTGAAAATCAAGGGGCAGATTATTTTATAACAGCTTACTTGGGAACCAGATGTTAAACATAGTTTATAAAGCTATATGACAGTGGGAAGTTGCTCAGTGGTCAGAAAGTTCTGACAGCTGGATATAACACCAAATCAGAGAGTCTCCACTAGAAGAAGTCTGCTCGAGTTATGCCCGAAATACGCTTTGCTGGTGGACTAGTCTATTATTTTTCTCTGACTTTATGTCTTTATTTTTACTGTTGTACATCTGGTGTGTCATTCTTTCCTTTCCTCTTCTGAACTTTCCTCTACTTCATGAGAGCTCTTCTCCACTCCAAACTTACTTTCAACCTGACTGTCATTGCTGCTTTTCCAAACCTAAAGCCTCTTTTTCTGACACTATGAGAGAAATCACAGATGCTAGATTTCTAGCATAAAGACTGGACTTAGTCAATGATGGAGTGTCAACATCTGCTTCATGGCCAATAACATAATTGTTTTCTAATGATAAACTCGTAAGTGATTTTACTTTCAATTTAAAATAAAGAAACAGTAATTTTAATTACCTGACATCTTTTTCAAGTTGTGTAATATGCTCTTTCTGTAGACTTATTTGAGAATCTCTCTGTTGCACAGTTTCAATGAGGTATTTGTACGGCTGTTGTACTTGACTCAACAAAGAATTTGCTCTGTCAAGCTGACAAAAAAAGAAGTATTACTACTATAAATTTCATAATTTATAAAGCACAATTACTTGATTATTATTGAATTATTATTGGATATTATTCAGTATTACCAATTGCATAATAATATTAAAACCAAACCTGTTATTTCACAAAAAAAAAGAAACAAACTACCCTCAAATTACTATCTAGTAGATTATCCTCTTTTCTGTTCTAATTATACGATATTTTCACTGCAATCATGCTACCGCTCTCCACACTTCCCTAATCTGCATTTTCAAGAGTTTTAATGTAACAGCTTCCATTGATGAAAAAAATTAGTATAGACAAGGCCTCTGTTTGTTCACCTTATTGACCACAAGTGACTTTTTTAAAACAGTATACTATTACAATGGAATTTTCAGCTTGGAAATTGAATCTAAATAAAAACACAGTCATAATGGAAGAAAAGTCCCCTTTCCTCTAACCAATTACTGTATATGAACAGTGAAATCCAACAGGATGTTTACAAGAGTAGTATAAAATGACTGTCATACCCATAAGTAGGAAATAAACCTTTCTAGCCCTATTCCCTGAACAAATTAGGATCACTAGGTTTAAAAAGCTTGCATGATATGGGTTGCATCTTGAGCAATATAACAAGATCATTCACTAAAACATGTACAGAATTAAGGTCACACATCAAGATTTAGCAGTTTCAGCAGCTGAAGTACATATAAGTCAAGAATACCAACTAGATTCTTTAAAAAATAAATTAAAATCTTTTTAAGTTTAGATACAAACAGGTCTAATGGAATGAATCCAACGGAAAATGGTTAAGCTTTCCAATTAGTTTATAAAATTTCTCTATAGATTAAACAATCTGCATTTGCCAAATCAGATTCAGGAGCCAGTTGTCCTATTTTGTGTTGTTCCAAACAAGCAGGGGGAAAAAACCCACCTTCCTACAGAACTAGCCCGTTTAAATAATATTTCAGGACTTTCCTAAAATCAGATTCTTCTCCCATTCACAATTTTCAAAACATGAGACTGTTTCCTTCTTTCTCTGATTCCATTATATTTTTATTGCAGTTTTACTTCTGCCCTCTGTCAAATGTGCAAAGAACTTATAATTTAATGGTTCACATTTATTAAAAAACAGAATATAGACAAAACTTTGCTCATCTTACTGGCCTTACTAAAAGGGGAGTTAACTCCACCTCATGTTTTAAAAAGTGAAATGAGAGACAACAACATTGCACTTCTTCAAATTAATGCAAATCTTTAGGTATTATTTAAATACATTAGTTCCTTCAGGAAATACCTACTCTAGCCCACAGTGAAATTCCAAGTTTATTGTAGAGAAGTAAAAAAAAAAAAAAAAGAGGCAATCATCTTCTTGAAGAAACTAATTATCTTCAATAAATTGATACACAATTAGAAAAATAATAGCTTTTTTTAAGTGTACAAGCTATCAAAAAAGATCTCTTTCAGGAAGACAACAGAGAGTCATGACAAACAGGTAATTCCAAGACATGGAGTACTAATCTCTAGGATGGTCTAAAAATTGCAGTATAAAACCTTGAGGCTGCCTTTATAGGAGAAAATTAATCCAACTGATCTTGTTTGGAATCCTGTTCTTGACAGCCTAAGAACTTTCAAAGGATGCTGTCATCACAGCATGAAGTTCCTCATTGTTCTCACTGATAAGAATTAACGTACTTCAGTGGGAAAGGACAAGTGACATGTTGTAAGCTTGGTTTGATGCTGCTAAGTCATCTGTTAACTTGCTAACTTTACCAGCTAAAAAGCATGCTGCTGTTAGGAAAAAAGGCTATCCCTTCCCTCTCCATGGTGGTGCTTTGCTGCCTGTTTGATTCTATAAACTTGAAAGAGGTTGTACTCAATTAAGCATTAAATGCATTTAATGGATCAATTTTACTAATATACACACGTATATAAATTAAGCATTATCCTTGAGCAAAAGCATTATTTTTTGTAAGCAACTTTGATTTCTTTCTGCCTTAATGTACAAGATTTACTTAAGTATTTCTGTGTCATTCTTTTAAGCGATAAATCTAATACCTTGCAATTGGATATTATTTATCCCTGAATGGACATCTCTATCAAGCTGAAGGATTTCATCATTGTTCAGCTTGATCCATACTCTCAGAGAGAGATGTAAACCTGCTTTTGGTAAAAATGTTTCAAACGAGGCATACAAAAAGCACAAATACAATGCCATGATAAAGGCTCGAAAAAGTCATTCAGCAGCAAGCCAAATATATCAGCTTAGTAAATTTCTTTATTTAGGATATCACTTTTACTGTATACTGACTCAGTATTTGCTTTTTAAGTCACCCAAAGACCGTATTAGCCTTCTAGACACAAGAGACTGTCTATCCATCAGTTCTGGCACTGTTGTTCAAAACCTCTGCAAAGTGAATTCATTCCAAAATTTAGATTGGACACTAAATACAGTAATTGCAAATCACTACTTTGCAGAAGCTGATGTATAGCCTTCCACTTACTTAAACTGAGAGTAACATGAAGTGAGTTGCATAGGCAATAAACTGATTATCACTAGGCTGAGGATCTTTCTTGGATCAGGTCATGAGAATTCCTTTATTCTCTTTGTCCTAGACATGGTCAACAAATTTTCTGTAGGATGAAGTAAGTCTCAATACCTACTTTAACACTGCAGGTCACAGCTATACAAAGCAACAGAAAGAGGACTTTAAGGGAAAATTCTTTTTTAATGCTGTATCACGACCTGAAAATAGATAGGATCCTGCAGTTAAATAAAGCCTGACATACTATAATGGGACTAAGTGAAGACTGACAAGTTTTTTTCAGCAGCTGAGCTTTTCCATAGGGTTCCAACTTTCAAGCAGGCATATTATATCAGACTTCCATCAAATGAATGAAATTATGGAGAAGTCAATATTTTCTTCTTGGTAACGCTGGACTTTCCAAGAAGATCAATATGATTCCTTTCTATAAAGCTCAACAGCAATTGGTTGAGGACAGTCTAAAAAAAGAATCTTAGAAAGAGCATCCATTGTAGTTATTGCAATCTTTTTCTTTTCCTCCCTCCTTTAAAGAGCTTAAAAAAAAGTTGTATCATAAATACTGCAGTGAAATACCAGTATTTAATCTGAGTTCAAAAGAAAAGTTGGTCCAATCACTTTAGCATCAACTTTCAATCCATGTTCTAGATTTCATCTAGATGACTGAACAAACTGTCAATCAAAAGAATAATAATGGGCTACCTGAGCATGCTGTAGTCTACAGGATCTCTGTTTTGCTCTTTAATATTAAAATAAATAAATAAATAAATAAAAAGAAATCAAGAAAGATGATCGCTTGGAGTAAAAATCTATCTTAGCTCAGGGGATGCAGTAAAGACAACAAACAAGTTTAAGAACTGTAACTATATAAAGAAAGATAACAGCAATCAGTATAAAATATGAAATACAGAAAATTTACAAAAGGAGCTACAACTTCAAGGGGAAAGTTGATACTAGCAGACATAGAACTCTTAGAACAAAAAAAAATAGGAGCAAATAAATCCTAGAAACAGTACAACCCATTATGGCAGAGATACATTAAAACTGTATATAATGCTGAAGAAAACACAGAATTTTTCAATAAAATTTTTTGCCCTCTGTTTGAAAAGAAGTCAGATGATCAGTTTGGATAACACGAGAATGTTGAACTATTTTCCAGTCCATTAATAACAAGTGTAAACTCTTTGTGCACATATTGAAGGATGGCAAGCAGAATGGCTTAAGTAATTGTTATCAAACAAAATGGCCTAGAATCATATGCAAAATTTAAAAAAAAAAAAAAAGGGGAAGAAAGAAATATGATGAAGCATTCAGACCTGAATGCCAGACATAAGTTTAATACAAAGCAGGTCTTAAAAGATCTTATTTAACCTTATGAGTTTGATGTTAATAGGCTTAATAGCTGTGCGTTAGCTATCTGCAAGACATTTAACTTCATACTGGATGACATTCTGATTTAAACTATACAATTATATGATAAAAGATCGAGAAAGGGCTACATGACATCTCATGGGACAATAAAAATGAGGTGAAGATGTTCTAGTGGAATTTTGCAGGAATTTGAACTAAGGTCACTGGTACTGAATCTTTCATCAGTGATCTAGAAGCAAATATAAAACCACTGTGAGTAAGAAGAAATGTATTGAAGTGGAAACCAGACAGATTTAAGTAGGAAATAATGCATAGATTTTTATTAACTATAGTGAAAGAATAGTGACAGAGAAAAATACCAAGGATAACATTAGATTCACAAATCTCTTGATGTCTTCAAGGCAAGAAGATTTGAAAGATATGTTTTATTCAAATACAAATTATTAGGATATACCTAAGAAGAATCCATAATAAATTGCAGTACTGGTTAAAAAAAAAACCTCATACAAAAACTTCACTGTTCATGTGTCTTTCATTGAAATAACATATATAATCATATATATACACACATATAAAATACATAAAATTCATGTAATTTTAAAATATGTAGAAAATGCAAGTATTTGCACTGTGAAGTACTTGGGTGTAGTTATCCTAATTTATAACTACCATGGCTTTAAAAATCAAACTGTTAATCACATTCTGAAACAGTCAGCCTAGAAATTCCATATGGTGGCAATATCTAATAGCAAATCTAGAAGTGCTTTTGTTCCTAAGAGAAACTTAGAAGACAATCTTAAAAATATTTCAAAAAATTAGTTTGCCTTAATTCTGGGAGATTTCAAGCTGAATTTTGTTTAGTGTTTGTTCTCCATGTCAATGTAATATGTGATTTCAGGTATTATATACAGAATTTTAAAAGATCATGAAATTAAACTCGTAACACAGTAAAAAAAAAATTAATTGTAGCTTTTTTTTAAAAGCAGCTTATGTTAAACATTCCCTAGATCTGTACATTCAAAAGACTCAAGAACTGAACAATGTAGAAAAGGATTTACAGAAATGTTTTCAAAAGTGATTTAAGAGAAGAGCTGTGTAAAAACTAATGAGGTAATCATTGAACAATTAACTATCAAACAGAACAAACTAGTTTGGCTAGCTGGTCTTCTGTTCAGAAATCAGAACGTTGTCTGTCTGGCTTACATTCTTGTTTAGCCTGTAAAGTAACCCCTCTTTCAATCTTCATTGCAAAATACAATATAAACTTCTTTGAAAACTTTTAACACAGAGTTTTGGTTAATTATGAGGCCATTTTTTGACATCAAATAGATAAAAAAGACTTTAGAAAATATTTTGTTTTATGAACAGCTGTTCTGCAATGTTTATAGTCTCTACAGATTTGATTTTTTTGTATCAGTAATTTACCTCTTGTGAAATCTGTGTTACTTGTTCCTTCTGATGTTCCAGATCTTTTACAAGCAACGAGTTTTGCTTTTCTAGCTGCAGTAACCTCCTTGCCAAGTGAACACTGTGCCAATAAAAAGCAAACTCAAGTTGATTTTTCCAAAATATGCAAAAGAAATTCTCACATTTATACTTCAGAACTTGATTGCCTTAATTTTTCACCAATGCTTAAATACTAATATATATAAACTACAGTGAAACATGCAGAATGGTCAAAGTTAGAAAAACAATGAAAATATTACAAAATTTAACAGCACTGAAATAGCATTCCCACAGTTATGCCATTGCAATATTTTTTACAAAGTAATTACCTATATAATTTGTACAATACTACACAATTGCAGTAATCATGTCAAAATGTTTCAACTAATCATGAGTATTTACATTTTAGCAACTTTAGGGAATCACTGTAATTGGCTTCTCCTTAAATCATTTTTTTAAAAAATGCACATTAATATACATTTTGTAGTGGAACACTGAAAAATGTAGTATTTTATAATTTTCAAAACAGGCAAAATTGTTTTGTCTGACATTTAATATGCTAAATAATTAAATGTTATTTCCACTTTTTTTTAAAATAAACTCTTACGCAGATCCACAAATTAACTTAGAAATGAAGAGAAAGGATTACTGAGTTACTTAAACACCCTAGTTAAAAAATTAGGTCCTCAACCTCTTGCACGTTTCATGTCCAAAGTCAAAAGACTTTATCATCAATCCAACAGCATAGTTCCATAGGCAGCAATGGGAAGATTCAGTATGCAATTGCAGAGCCTACTTCCAGACATCTAACCCAGTCTTTCAAGCTGTTATCAATCATTTAGTCCTATTCAATACAGTCTGGTCCGTAGACCCTGATGATATTCCACTAAAACGGACTCCTGGATGGTGAACTGAAATGTACTCCAAACTCCATTGACTGTATTGATTAGAACTAAATTGGTTATAATGGGAGGTTAGATGCCAAGTCTCCGTGTTAAACCTATGATTAGATGTCTAAATTCGTGTGTGCTGTAATGAATCCTGCCATCTTTGTAGGATTCAGCAGCTCGGTGGCTTATTATCAAAATTGTATCTAGAGAATTTATCACTGTACCCCTCCGTGTTTAGGTACTCTAGTCACCAATCTATTTCACAAGATGACATGGGCAATTCAGAGCTCTAAAAATGAGGAAGATATAGAGGGCTAATACCACTTTTTAGCGTGCCTTAACCACTGGACTAATGGCTCTCTACAACAATCTATCCTTCCAGTCAAATGTGTGCCATTTTTCAGAAACTTGTATATTGAAGAAAGGCAGAAGTCACTCCAGTTCAGATCTTAGACTCTCAATGCACACCGTCCATAAACTGAAAATGTAAGACTGTTAGTTTCTGTCGTGGTTTAACCCCAGCCAGCAACTAAGCACCAGGCAGTCGCTCGCTCACTCCCCCCTCACCCAGTGGGATGGGGGAGAGAATCGAAAAAAAAACCATGTGGGTTGAGATAAAGACAGTTTAATAGGACAGAAAGGAATGAAAAAATAATGATAATAATAATAATATGACAATAACAGTACTAAGAGAATTAGCATATACAAAACAAGTGATGCACAATGCAATTGCTCACCACTCATTGACCGATGCCCAGTGAGTTCCCGAGCAGCGATCCGCCCCTCCCAGCCAACTGCCCCCAGTTTATATACTGGGCATGATGCCATATGGTATGGAATAGCTCTTTGGCCAGTTTGGGTCAGCTGTCCTGGCTGTGTCCCCTCCCAACGTCTTGTGCCCCTCCAGCCTTCTTGCTGGCTGGGCATGAGAAGCTGAAAAATCCTTGACTTAGTATAAACACTACTTAGCAACAACTAAAACATCAGTGTGTTATCAGTATTATTTTCCTCCTAAATCCAAACCACTGCACTATACCAGCTACTAGGAAGAAAATTAACTCTATCCTAGCTGAAACCAGGACAGTCTCCAAATAATGGATAGCAAAGTGTTATCCAGTTCTTGACCGTGACATTGAATCTATAAGAGTGTAAGTGGTCCAAAGCAGACTGACAGGGAGATTATATTTACCCTTAAGCTGAGGCTTAGAGCCTGTAAATCTAGGTGAGTGTATAAACTTGCTCTGAAAATTTGACCAGTCATAACCTCCACCTTCTCCTCAGTAAAAGGGAATACACTTTTAGATTTGGCAGAAGTCTGAATATTCTTCACCTGTGTTACAAACCTACCCTTTCATACAGACAATCTTTTACTTTCAGCTTGTATGAGAGGAATTACCTGAAATTCTCAATAGCATTCACTAAGACGTTGGTTCTCTCAGTTCCTCCTACAAGGAGCATTAGACTGTGTAAACAATAACTGAGAAAAAGATAAGTTAATTCTCCAAACTGGTTATTTGGATTTTTATTTAGGAGATAAGAGCTGTGTGTTAAGATCCCATCTAGTACAAAAGAGAAATGAACCACTTCTCTGACTAGTTAGGGATCTTAACATTAGCTATTAGAGTGCAAGGGGAAACTTGGATACCTTCCCATGGCAACTTTGCAAATGTAGCTGGGAAAATTATGATGGGCTACAACTATTCAGTGAACTTGACCTGAATTTGCAAGTATTTAAGGATAAACACAAGTACGTCTTTAAAGTATGCTTGTCAATATGTTTTTTGACTAGTTTAAATTTAAAACAAAGGGACAAAGGCACTGATCTGCAAAGACATCTTATTCTGGAAAACTTTGATTCCAACTATACTAGAAAATTATGCAGTGCTCAAGAATGTGGTAATTTATTGTTAGCAAACCACTAGAGTGTTCCTGGTAGTATTCTGCCATTTACTCATTAACACTCTCCCAAACAGTTCCTAGGCATAGCTGGAGAGGTTAGTGTGGGCAAGCAATCATTGCCAATACGTAGTTCACATGCAGCTAACCTACAGTGAGAGTTTAGTTTTATGGAAGTGGGCTACTACATACCATTTGGCCTCGATGCTTCAGAATGTTCCCAGGAATGTTTAATTTACTACTATGGGTGTATGGAGCCTATGTCCGAAGTAATGAAATAGTTGGTTCTGGCACGTAGGCAAAGAGGTATAGACCCCACAATGCACTATGCTTGAATATGTGGTTTTGTATGAAGTTTCAGAGACTGAAGTGCATGCTGTAAACTTACAAGAGCTCTTCATTTAGGATCCCATACATCTGGAATTAAAGAGCAGGTAGTGGACTTCAAAAAGATTATTCACATTTGTCATAGGTTCTCTTTCCTTAAGCAATCCCAGAGAGCAGAAAACTTATCTGTGTTTCTTTAATGGCTCTAAACATAGAAGTTACTGTCACAGAGACTTTGTTTTAAAGCTTAGGGAGCCAAAGGCATCACACACATTTTCTGCATGACAGTTTTCCTTGAATCAGAACTGCAGCAGGTAAACCATACACAGACTTTTATGGCTTTTTTAATCTTCTTAATTTTAAAAGATAGTCTATGAAATCTCCAACACCATTATGAAGGATTAAATCTGCTTTATCTGCCAATGCCTTTTGAAACAAAAGTATATGAGGCATTCTGATAGAGCCACTTCTAAGCTCAGAAAGTGTCTTTCAAGCACATCTGAAATCCTGGCTTACTGATCATCAGATTCACCATTCAAAGGTGATTTAGCAGAATTCTTTTATATGTAAATAATCTAAACTGAATCTAATAAGGTGAGGAAAAAGAAGGATCTAAGGTGAAACTCAGAAAAGGTCCCAAACTATTGACAGAGGAGGAAGGAACTGAAGTTTTAGGAAATGATGCTATAGAACTCTCAACAGTCTCCTAAAAGAGACATACAACAGGGTTATGGAGTTCCCCCCCACTTTTTTTTTTTTCTTCTTGAATTTTATACAATATAAAAAGAAATCTTACAAGGAAACAATCTGAAGAGGCTTAAAAATGTGAAAGAGCAAATTAAGCCATGCCAAAGTTAAGTACTACATAAAATCTTTACGATTTTTGTCAGCAATAGGTAACTCAGTGCACAACAGGTCTAATCTGATTGACAATTATATCGACAACACTTACTTGAAAAACAAATATAAAGGACAGAAGAAATAGTACGTGGCCCATAAATCTTTGTTGCAAACATGAACAGACCATCATTCGCCCTTAATTCTCACCAGTAACTTTCGATGTTAAATATTCTTTGTCATGGAGAACATGGGGGTTAAGAGGACAAAAACAACAACAAACTAGTACTTGTAGTAAAAAATAGCTATACATGACAAAAACGGCACTTCCAGCTCCTGAATGCTAGAAATGTACACTGTGAAGCTATGGTACATGTTCACCCTGTGTCGTGGTTTAACCCCAGTCAGCAGCTAAGCACCATGCAGCTGCTTCCCCCTCCCCCCTTCCCAGTGGAATGAGGAGGAGAAAAGGGAAAAAAAGTAAAACTCGTAGGTTAAGAACAGTTTAATAACTAAAGTAAAATATAAGACTAACAATAGTAATAATGAAATATAATAATAGCAATAGTCATGAAAAGGAATATAACAAAAAAAGGAAGGGGGGCAAGGAAAAAAAAAAAAAACAAAACAGTGATGCACAATGCATTGCTCACAACCTGCCGACCGATGCCAGAGCCGCGATCCGCCCCTCCCAGCCAACTCCCCCCTGTTTATATACTGGGCATGACATTCTATGGTATGGAATATCCCTTTGGCTAGTTCAGGTCAGCTGCCCTGGCTATGCTCCCTCCCAGCTTCTTGCACACCTGCTTGCTGGCAGAGCATGGGAAACTGAAAAGTCCTTGGCTTAAGATAAGCGCTACTTAGCAACAACTAAAACATCAGAGTGTTATCAACATCATTCTCACACTAAATCCAAAACTGTACCAGCTACTAAGAAGAGAGTTAACACTGTCCCAGCCAAAACCAGGACACCCTGTCTGTATACTCTTCTTTGTGCGTCCACCATTGATGGTGGAGTTCCTCATTTTGGTAGAAGACAGCATGGTCAAAGCCTACCACTAACACAAATTATGCAGTTGACTTTCCTGCATTTGAGCAAATTGTAGGCACACTCAAAGTGCAAGGAATGTGTCTAATCCTGGGAAAACCACCATCCTAATTGTGGTGTCTCCTCTGTCAGGCTGGAGACAGGATTCTGGACAAAAAAAAAAAATCACATTACTCTGACCTGATATTGTGAAGGATGTGGAATCTCTACCCACAGAGAAAATCAAAACATAGCTGGACAAGCTCTTGAACAATTAGATTTGTTCTGAGCATGGTGTTGGACCCTGCTGACCTCCAGATGTTCCTTCTAACCTAAATCATCCCACTATTCCAATCTTAGGTTATGTTTTCTTTTTATACTATCTATACATATTTTGAACAACAGCAAAAGTTTTGCTGTGGTCACAGTTTAAAAATGTTATAAGTAAATCCACATTCCTTATACTTCACAATGACTTGTAGCCTTTATGCTCACAATGAGCCATTCAAATGTCACTATTATTTCTTAGAGACAATGCATAATATAAATTTATTATTTAAAAATGACTATGATCAAGAGGTATGTTATTCAGTCTACACATCATTTTTATCTATTGATCAAATGGTATCAGAGCAAACTGAAGAAATATAACTGAAATCAGATCCTGTATTTGTAAAGATGAAATAGTGATGCTCTGAAACCTTGGTCATCTTAATTTCCTGACAGATGTGTATTTGTTACAATTGCATATGATAATTTTTAGGGTATTAAAAACTTATTTCCTATTATATAAATGTAAACAATGTAAATAGTCTATTTTTACAGCTGTTTAGTTTTATACAATTAAAATTAATCTTTCTGAAAGACAGTGAAAAAAGATCTTAAAATGGCCTAGAAAAATATGTATATGCTCATTTATATGCACCAACCACATTAACAGGTCCTAGTCTTCATTCTATTCCTGTATACTTAAGTCATTAAAAAAAACCCCTTTATGTTAATCAAACTGGCTGGATTCTAAGACAAAACATAATGCACATAACTTCACTTACTTTATCTTGAACAAGTAAATTCAGGAGGCACTTTTTTACCTTTGCTTTAGTCGTCTTTTGGCTGTTGTAGGAACATTAGCACCATACCCATATGAGAAGAGAACCCTTTCAGCTTCAACTTCATTTTCCACTGCAAAAAATTGCAGAAAGTTACCATTGAAGAACATAATTACAGTGCAAGAACTTCCAAACTTCTAAGCAATTCTATTTATAATTATACGCACACACAAACATTCTTCTAGAAGCTAGATTTTCAGTTGGTGTAACCTTCTGGACTTGAGTTGAACAATTTTGTTCACAATTAGCATTAATACAGTGCCATACATTAATTTCTTACAACACTGGCAGGCTTTTCACTTTTTATTTTTCTGATTAACATAAGACTTATACAACATGAAAGTAAAGGAAAAGAGTTCAGTGTCCTTCAATATTCATATTATTGGTATAGTCACAAAATACACACTAATATTGTAAGTTTAATTCAGCAGTACAGGGTTAGGTTGCTTAGGTTTTTTTTCTAAAGAATTCATTTTCTGTGCATACATGAGGAAGCAGAGGAAGATAAAATTAGGGAGATAAAATTAAGATTAAAAATTAGGGAGATAAAATTGAGATAAAATTAAGATAAAAATAAGCCAACTGGACATAAACAAGTCCATGGGACCAGAAGGGACTCATCCGAGGTTGCTGAGGAAGCTGATGTCACTGCGAGGCTGCTCACTATCATTTTTGAAAGACTGAGGTGATCAGAAATTTCCGATAACCTGAGGAAGATAAATGCCATACCCATCTTCAGAGAAGGGCAAGAAGGAGATTCTTATGTTTATGCAAAGTAAAAATATTCAAAATAATCTCTGCCTCCATAGATAATTGATTTCTGAAAACTTATTTCTAAGAATTTAAAACACATTGGAATTGCTTTGAAAAGAAATCCCAATAGCAGCAAGATTAAAACGTGTACAGATTGTAATATTTCAGCTCGTATAATTCAGGTTTCCTCTCTTCTGTAAGATAAAGTGGGGCAAGGAAAAAAAAAAAGTGTGTGTGTGTGTGTGTGAGGTAGGCAGGGACAGAGAGAGGGGGACAGAGAGGAGGGGTAAAGGGGGACAAAGAGAAAGCAGGAGCGGCAGGGGTGTGAGAGAGGGAGGGAGCACAAGTGAACATCAGCCCAGGCACTACACAACAGCTTTGATGAATCAAGGAGTTGGGAACAGAAGAAACAAATTTAGGAAATTATGTGACAGTCCTATCTGACTCATCTTTCCTAATGCTCAAGTGCCTCAAAATCAGAAATACCTTCTCCTCTCAACAACTTGCACAATGCTATAGCTTCTTTCCTCACTTGTCTAATACCTTTTTAATGCTATTTTAAACAAGGATTCTTAAAACACATTTAGAAAAAGCCTCTAGTAGAGCACTTGTGATAAGTCACATATCTAGTTACACGAAAAACAATACAGAAATTCCAGTAACTATGACTGAAAAAGTTTACTGATGTGGCAGTACAAAGCCACCAGAACTTCAGATTTTCAAGGCTGTCTTAGATATGACAGGGAATTCTCCAGTGCCTTAAATACTTCTGCTTCAGAAAAACATAAAAAATAATTTAACCTGCCTTTGTCATAATCCCTCTTTTTGGTTACAAATTCAGTGTTGTAGGTCTCAAAAATGTCAGTAAGATCCTGCCCTATAAATTCATATCTGTCAGTAGTGTCCATGTAAATGTCAGATCATGAAGACAAATACAAAAAAAATTTGGAAATGTTGTAGATATCAAGCCAAAGTAATGTTCTTATCAGTGTGCTTCTCTTACGTTCTTTTATGTTTTTCTAGGCTCTTCACCTGACTTTGTGGTGTAAAATATACATTTTACAAGTTAGGGGACACTTACTAATGACAGTTTTTTACACTACTTAGCAAAAAAGTGCCATTGTGAGGATACAGATAGGTTCAACCTTTTTCTTAAAAAGATACTAACCAATGGAAGCAATAAAAATCGAACAACTAGTCTACAAAAAAAATACCCCAAAGTGAAGATTTTACCCTGAAAAGGAAGAATAGACAAATGCCAAGAAAGTTTACTATTGTTATTCATGTGGAAACCACTCAGATGCTGTAAGGAGTGGCTACATAAATTCTTGATAGTTTCCTGAATAGGCTGTTTCATGTTATTTCAATATTAATAAAGTGAGGCATAATGATGAGGGAATAACAGTCATGATTCAGTGATCTCTTCCACATGCACATTCTCCAAAGGAAAAAATAAAAAGCTTATATGCTTATATGACAAAAGCCACCTCACATGTGCAAATACACAGTTTATTAAAAAGTCCAGAGAACTCAACCCCCACCAGCACCCCCAAATATCGTAAAACAGAGTTATGAAGCAGAGGCTTCATAACTCAAGGAGAAGAAAAAAATATTACACAGTATTGAAATATAAAGAAGTGACCACAGGACTGAAGAATAAAAACTTATTCTCATTAAAGTCCATAGAAAATTCTAATTGTCTTCCACATAATGCTTCAGCCTAAATTATATTCTCTGAAAGACAGACTGGAGTATTTCCAGAACACATTAAATTTGAGAAAAAATTATATTTCCTTTCTTTCAACTATTTTTCTACCTGTAGCTATTTATGACATGTAAATACCAGGACATAACTTGAGACATAGGAGGAAGTATGTCTGCATTCTCCTTCAAAGTGTTTTTAAAAAAAGAAATACTTTTATTTCTTCTGATTTTCCTCAGAAGTTCACCTTGGTGCTGGAATTCAGTCTTAATTAGTATTAATCCTAACTTTCAATATCAAATACACTATAATAACAGTAAGAAAAAACAATGTTGGTTGTTAAATAGAAAGTATATTGAAATAATAGTGTACTGTAACTCCCTTTTTTCTCCAACAAAATCAGAAAATAAAGTCATTGTATTTTAACAGAACAGTCCATTTGGAAACTTTCATTTCTTTAAGTCATATTCTGTAGCATAGAATATAAATTGTAATTAAAATACATACTTAAGAATGATTTAGTTCTGTAAAAAACTTTACTGCCATCCCAAGATGCATAAGAAAATGTAAATCAGCGTAAGCAAAAAACAGCATTCTGAACTCTATCTTCTCCTTGGAAAAAATGAAGGTAAGGTCCAAAAATTCTGTATTAATATATAAATACTCCTTAGGCAACTTTATATACCTACACATTTCAAAAACCATGTTACCAACTAAAACATAAGCATGTATATAGCAAACATGCTTATGGTCAGACTGGAACCTTTGGGTAGTCATGCCATTCTAACAAGTACAAGCTGCAGTGTAGAAATCTAATAAAGTATGCACAGTCTAATTACTAAAGATACCCAGACATCACTGCACCCCAGTAATACATACTTTGCTCTACACTATTGTTTATATATAAAGCTTATGCAATGATCTTCTACCTGGAAAACATTATTTAAAAATTATGATTATTTTCTGGAGGAGCAAAGAAAGAGAAAAGGACAAGAAGATACATGAATTAGTTTGAAATCTTAAAATGTCTTACTCTGTTTATACACAGGCTAAAAGACTTCAAGATTAGAGTCTTAGTTACAAATTAGAAATTACTTGCTTTGTGGATTCATTTAGGTTCAGAATCAAATCAATAGAGATTTCACAGAAATTTTGCTGTGTTTGAGAACAGATATTGTTATTTTTGCCAACCAGAGACAAAAATTTTCAAGAGTAATCAGGACTGAATTTAATACAGGATTTAGTACTTGGAACAGACTGATCTGCCACAAGCAACTACTTAATGTCTAATTATTATTAATTCAGCACAAGGAAGAGCTTTTTTGCCCCCAATTCATTAAAAAATTCACATTAATCACTGTACTGTACAATGAAACCTATAATTGTCTGTCAACAAAAAGGGTTTCCTGGTATTCAAAATATACTTAAATAATAGGAGAATCCTAAAAAACATATTTAATTATAATGGATGATTACAATAAGGAAAAGAGAAATGAGGGAAAAAGAAACACTGAGATAATTTTTAATATCCATATATCTAAGTTCATGTTTATTTGATACATATTTACAAATACATTTAGAAACCCATCATTAATATTTTCTATCCAAATAATTACTGCATCTTAATTGTCAGGCATAAGGAGGGAGACTGACAGGCACTGTAATACTTTCCAAGTGCCACGAGAAACAAGATATCTTATCATAATGCCAGAAACACCTACAGATACAATATAATTTGTGACAGAACTTACTTTCTGCTGTCTGCAATATTATCTCATCAAGCTCTTTTTCAAGTTTTTCGTAAGTATCTAGCCTTGCCTGAAACTCAGAATTCTGTGTTTGAAGTTCAATAATGCGTGTTTCACTAGAAGACTGAAGACTATAAAATTCCTTTGTAAGCACCTGTGAGAATGAATAATGGAAAGATCAGGGATTCAGCATTACAGCTATTTATGAAAGAGGCAAAATATAATACATGTAAAATGCTTAGCAGTATGACACTAAATATTTGATGTAACTTTTGCACAGGAAAGATTAAAATACTTTAAAAAGCAGTTATTTTCTCAACTATATTATCTTGCACAGATTATACTCTCAGGTCATACCACTTATGCCTATCTTCTAAGGCCTTAGTAATTCTGAGAATCTCTCTCTGAAAAAGCTACAAGAATTTTAAAGGAGAGTTAGGAAAAGCAAGGTAACAGCTAAAAAAATTAATACACAGCAGTCAAAACAGTGTAAATGCATTTATTTTCATTGCTTTAACTGGATTCAGATTTCAGTCATCAATTTAAAAAATGAAGGTTCCTTTACAGAATGGTAAATGCACGAATATCAAAATTTGGTATTTAAGATATACCAGATTCTTATTATTTTCTTATTACTCAAAGGTAATATGTCATTAACATTCAGGTCTAACGTAAATACTTAATCCACTAAGCTTAAACAAAAAAGCACATATTCAAAAGCAAAAGTTATGAAGGTCCATATAAGAACTAAAGCTTGATATAGTGCTTGAAAATAGAAAACAACATTGACAACATAAATATTATAAAACCAACTGGAATAAGAAAATCCTTGGTAAGTAAAGTAGTAATCTACATGCTTCACAGAAAAAATCCCACCAAAACAGGTAAAGTAATAACCAAGTAGTACTGTAGCTAAGTTTAATACTAACTTACCAAATAAAAATCCCAAACATTCAAGTTGACAACTGAATATAGATCTTGAGATACAGAAATATATGCATTGTGTATACAGCAGTAAAACCAGATTCACTGTCAAAAACACTAAAGAATGTACAATGCTTAGACAAACAAGCCACTCAAATATAAAAAGATTGGTCTAGTGTCAGAGAAGAATAAATGTATAGGTTAAAATATGGCAACATATAAACCATCTGTTTCCTAGCTTTAGCATGCATAAGAAGAGAACTACTCTATGCTGAAATCCAAATAAAAACAAGAGTTTGTTCACAAAGCAGCTGTAGCTGAGCCACAAGATACTAGTGACTACACTATTAAGATCAATATCCTATAAGAAGGGTAAGAAAAAACCCTTAGTACATTGGGTTTCACCATATATGAAAGGAAATAAAAAAATTAAGAATTCAGTCAAAATGAACAAAAGTAAAAGCTTCAGACATCAAATATTTAAATTCTGCAAGAACATTTGTTAATGAAAGAACACTGGGTTCAAAGCGTCTCTCTAAGGAGAAAAGAAAGTGCCAAAAGTGTTAGTAGAATTGAATGCCAAATATTCAAGATGTTATCAGATCAAATAAATATCCACAAAGAAAATGGAAATATAACTCAAATTTAACTATCTCTCAAAGTTTAGACATGTCTGTGCAATTAAAAATCTGTTTAGCAACCTCAAAGTCTAGCAAAACTGGCACTCCCAGTGCTCATGACCACAACTAACCTCATCAGCCAGGATCTGAATGTCCCAATACAGACAAAACGAGAAACTACATTTTATCTAAAACTCTCTAATTCTGTTTCCACTCTATAGTCCCTTTTCATAAACACCCTAGGCAGGTTCAGCACTAGAAATGCAGGGACTTGAAGAACAGCATCCTTCACCAAAAAATGAATGCTGCCATAGCTGGCAGTTGGAAAAAAGGTTTTTATTCTGTCCTGTCCAGTTTGTATACTGACGTTTGTTTTACATACCACTGCCAATCTCATTTAAATCTCACAAACTGGACTCAGTGATATGATTTTGGGACTAACTTTGCACAAGTGAAGAAATTATGTTTTAAAGGAAGCTTGCTCTGCTGAATACTGGACACCTTTCCAATACTAAAATAGGTGAACAGGATATGATACATTTTTGAAAGCACATGTTTGAAAAATAATAAATTCTAAGCTTGTAGAGATAAACAGGTCCAAGTCATTCAACTCTATGTATATAGGTGCATTGGGTGCAGGTGTTGAGGTGCTGGCAGCAGGGGGCTGCAGGGGCGGCCTCTGTGAGGAGAGGCCAGGGCTGCCCTGTGCTGGACATAGCCGGTTCCAGCCGGCTCCAGTGGACCTACCGCAGGGTATGGCTGAGCCCAGCAGCCAAGATGGTGGCACCTCAAGGAAAATGTATTTAAGAAAGGACAAAAGTGCTGCATGGCAGTTAGGAGGGAGGGAAAAAAAGTGTGAGAAACAGCCTTGGGGCAGATGCCAAGGTGAGAGAAGCGGGGGAGGAGGTGCTCCAGGTGCCAGAGTAGATTCCCCTGCAGCCCATGGAGAAGACCATAGTGAAGCAGTTTGTCCTCCTGCAGACCATGAAAGACCACGCCAGAGCAGATATCCACACTGCAGCCCAGAGAGGACCCCATGCTGGAGCAGGTGGACATGCCCTGAAGGAATTGCAATCTGTGGAGAGCCCAAGTAGGAGCAGATTTTCTCCTGAAGGAAGCTACAGCCCATGGAGCTCCACACTGGAGTGTGTGAGGAGGAAGGAGCAGCAGAGAGGAGCTGTTATGGACTGACCCCAACCCCCATTTTCCATCCCTCCCTGTGCTGCTTGGGGAGGGGGAGGTAGAGGAGTCAGAAAGGAAGGAGGGAAGGTGAACCCAGAAGAGAAGGGGGTGGGGAAAGATGTTTTAGTTTTTGTCTTTGTTTCTCACCATCCAAATCTATTTCAGTTGGTAGTAAGTGAAATTAATTTTCCCCAGGTCAAGTCTGTTTTGCCTATGATGGTAATTGGTAAGTGATCTCTCTATCTTTTTATCAGCCTACGAGCTTTTTCAGGTTATTTACCATCCCCGTCCTCTTGAGGGGGAGCGAGAGAGTAGCTGGGTGGGTGTCTGGCAGCTGGCCAAGGTCAACCCACCATGACAGGATTAGCAATATTAGGTCTTTTCAATGCTGTATACACCATGCTCTCCCTGACTTCTTTAGCTGTAAAAATTTGTTCCAGAATTGCGTATCAATAAAAAGTATTTTTATTATGTGACAATGCTATTACAAATCCTAGCTTTTAATAATGATACTGAATTCACCATAACTGTTCTGGTGTAACTGTCTTCTTTCCCTACAATAATCACATAGACTGATATAAGCAGCTTTGTGATACAAGCATATATATACCTCACATGAATGAGATACTGTCTTCAACATCTCTCCATGAGAGATTGTTTTGCCTTCTTCCTCTCCCCTAAGTCTTGTTTTCCATTGAAGTGGTAAAACTTAATAAGCTTTTTCATTAGATTCTGCTTCAGCAGAATTTAGTGGAGATACTAATTCAGCCATGTATGTTCTTTGCTACTTTTTCCCCAAGCTTTTCCATTTTACATTCTAATTGAAAACAACTATGTAATGCCCCGTAAAGTGTCTCTTTATATAACATACCTCCAGCTTTCTCTGATATTTCTCACATTCCATTTGGCACTGTGAAAGATTCTTAGCTGTTTCTTGTTGCATGAGTTGAACATGTTCACTTTCAAAGGACTTTAACTTACTTTGGTGAAGAAGTTCAGCTACTTTGCTTTCTGTGCCAAGCTGCATTTGTCTATACCTAAAAGAAAAAAAAAGAAAAAAAGTTTTGATGATTCAAAAATAAACAAACTTAGACTACATGCTAGTTCTGTTCATTACAGGTATAAATTTCAGAAATTAATACAGTATTTCTAAGAGTTTAAAAAGTATTAGTTTTTAGATACATTATCTATGTAACTATTGTAACCTGTATTTGAAACATCATTAGGAAAACGCAATACTATAGTGACAACAAAACACAGTACCTGGAAAACTCAAGTCCATGGCTTTTCTGAATATGTGGTTAATGCGCAATCAAGTGACAATGACCTTACAGTATACCTTATTTTTTAAAAAGGTTAGATCAATGTGAATCTCTTTCTCGGTACACGAATGTATGCACTGAGTCTTTTCATGGGAGAGATACTAAGGAGATGTTGTCTCCTGTATTCATGACCATGTGTTACACGCGACAGGGAGAAGTGGTATTAGACATTAGTGATATCAATGGCGCTTCCCTTGGGATATGCCTTTGGGATATTAGGGATATCAACTACACTGCTTTTTCCCCATACCCAAAGATATGAAGAAACATCAGACCACAATGGTGTATTAATTTCCACAGTCATTCAGAACTACAGGTCCTTCTCAGAAATGAAGTGTATTTTTGAGAATATCACTATAATGTAATTATAGATGACAAATAATATTCCACTTAGAAGTGGACTTCATTCATTCTACTCATTATGCGTAACAGGCAATCTCAAAAAAGAGGGCTAAAAAAGTTTGCTGATAGAATACTAAATTACTGGACTGCAGAAATGAGGGTGATGTGAAGAACAGTAGAAAACCTTATGAATCTTAGCATTAAATAACATATGAAATTCAAAGGAGATATATGCAAAGTAAATCACAGGTTGTAAAAATGATCCTAACCATATACATAAAATGATGAACTCCTAGCTGACTGTTTTCACTCACAAGTGAGACCTTGGGGTTATACTAGATAAATCCACGAAAACTTTGGCTCAGTTTTAAATAATGGTCAAAACCAACATTTTGGGAATTACTGGGAAAGCAACAGAGAAAATACAGAAATCACCACGTCACTTTACAATTCCATGCTGTTGCCTGCATACTGAATGCTGACTACCGTTCTAGTACCTCACGTCACAAGGCATATCATAGAACTGGTAAAGCATCAGAGAAGGGTAATAAGGATTACCTTTGACAACCAGCAACATCATGCACTTACACAGTTGCACTGTGTGGAAGAAATTAATCAAGCAAGCTAGGACTCTGCAGCTTGGAAAAGAAATGGTGTAAGGAAAAGGAAGAAATAAGCGAGGCCTGTAACATCATGAGTGACATGTGGAATGAGAATAGGAATCAACTGTATTTTCCAATAGATGAATGAGAAGGCATCTAATAAAGCTAGCAGACACAGAATGAAGAAAAATAGAAGTCGTTCTTCACACATGAAAGCTGTGAAATTCCTTACCATAAGATGCTGTGGATGCTAAAAATTAACACTGACTCAAGAGGATACTGAACAAACTCACAGCAGAGAAATCCTCTGACAACTATTAAATGCAAGATGGTACTTCTCACACAGAAGTCACTTAACAACAAATTGTTAGAATGCCAGATAAACCTTTACTCTAACCCAGCACAGCTGTTATGTTAGCTGTCATTTGTCAAACAGCAGTTGCAACACAATTCCATCCTATTTAGCACCTGATCTTTAGGTGGGATTGAGAGTGTTTAACAAAAACAAGGGGATTACTTCAAATATTTTCCCTGAGGATTTCAGATGTAGGAATGTGTCTAAGGCACAAAGAGGAAGCAATTTTCACTGGAATTAACTTGAACAGAACAAACAGGTGTCATTACGATGCCCTTTATAATCACTCTGTAGACATCCGTGTATGAGTAAACAGTCCAACGCATGAATGAGATTGTTCCCACACAGGCTGCATGAGCAGAGATTGGAAGTTCTGCCTACTGGCTCATGAAAAGGTCGCTCTTTTTAAAACAATTTTCTTTTTCATTAGTATGGCATTTGTTCTCAAACAGAGTTACTGCACTCAAACTGCTAAATGCCAATTATCTATCTGGTTATTGACTACTGCTGTCAATTTTGCTTGAGGATGCTTTTCAAGTGCTGATATACTTTAAGTATTTCATCACTGCTCCCTGACTGTATGTTCCTATTTTCATTTTACCACACAAAAATAGTTTCAGCACTCTTACTTTCTCCACACTTTGTACATGATTGGCTGCAGACATGACACTAAATCTGTTCTGCGATACGCATTGTTTACCATCCTGGGAAGATTGTTTTGTTTCAAAATGAGTAAGTCTTCACAAAGATACATGTCATCCAGTCAACTGATGTGCAATGCAACCCACAAATGAAAGTTATCTACAAGTCATATTTATTGACTTTCAACAACAAATCCATATCTTCTGCCTTTACACAAAATAAATGGCAATGCCTTACTGTACACAGCTTCAGACCTTAAATTAATCTGAGGTTCAATGATCTGTTCTGTACAGAGCTTACACACTGGAAACATGCATAAACATAGGCTATGCATACTTCTCTCTACCTACTTTCTATACTTGCCAGAGAAGTCCATAGTTCTCTGATGATTTTGTAAGTCTACTCAATCAGCTGGGTGCTTCCAGAGTGTGCTTATCAACCCAATCATGAACAGTAACTTCAGAAAAAAATTTTGTACTTTGTTTTGGAAATTTGAAGTAGCTTACACATGCATGGTCTGTTTTGTACTGGTAAGGTTATGAAGGGTCAGTTTTCTTTTGACCTTACTGCACTGTTGAGCTCACTAGTAACTCCTCCACTGTAGCACCATTCAGAGTTTCTCTGTCAGATTTGCTTTTACTTGGTGAAATAGTATCTCTGGTTTCTTGGCTACTATTTCAGCACAAGTGTGTGTGCATGTGTGTACAGAGTCATGTAACAATGTCAAAATACATTCCTTAACCTGCCTAGATGGTCCCTAAGGGAAAACAAAAGAAAACAAAACCACCCTATGCTATAATACTACTATTATGGAAAAAAAATAGTGGAATGCGGGTGTGCAGGATTTTTCTCCATCAAGAAATTTTAGCAAACTTGATATAGTGAAAGAGCAGAGGTTTTTCATCTCACAGAACAATGAGGGTTGGGAATGAAAGGGAAATTACAGATTGAGCTAATGAAAAAAATGGAAAAAACCCCACATGTAAGGATCATCTGGAATGAGATCTCAACTTCATTATGTCTCTGTGCCATTAGGATGACCAGTCAATAATGCCTGAAGTTTGCTAAAGCAGAGTGACACAATGGTTATCAAAAAGGTTATTTCTAGAGTAAAGTAGAAGAGAGAATATTCAGAAAGGGACTTAAACTCTGGTTTGTAAGGATGGTTTTAAGATTTTTTTCAATCACAGGAGTCTGTTTGCAAATAGTGGATAATGATACAATAACTTTTCAAAATCTGCACACAATGAGAGTAAACTGAAAGATTTCATGGTAAAATCATGTAGTCTGTATACTGAAGAAAGTATGGCAGCCAACTGTTTTTTGAATGGAGGAACTACAAAACACATCCAGCACAGCCTTATCTAATATTGATATTCAAAGATTTCTATCATATATGTGTGTAAAGTGAGATTCACTTAACATTTCCAACTTCTTATAAGCATCCCACAAGTACTGAGATAGCAACTCTCATCTGTTTTTACCTAACAGAAATACTCTTTTTTACCATTGTCTATCCCATTGACAAAAACTGAGATGTACAGCAGTACTCCTCAAAAGTGTAACTGAACAGTGAAGTACATTAGAAGACAATAAATTTGTAATATTAAGCATTCAAGAAGCAGCAAATCCTAGTATTAAGCTTGTTAATAGGAAAAAATGCCAAGCAAGTAAATACAAATAATACATCTTCCAAAGGAAGTCCTACCCAAATCAAACAAAACACCAACCCTTTCTAATTTTGCAAACTTCATTATACCAACCTAAAGTTCTTTAGGATATATTTTAGACATTATTTTCAAGTTTAAAAATGGAAAAAACCCTGGAAGTTGTGAAATCATCCTGACTCCACAGATGGGTCAGTTCCAGATCTAAGATCTTTAGAGTAATTACAATATACTCTCCTATTTGTACAAATGTCTGTGCTTTGGTTCAGTGCCAAATTTGCAGAGAAACCTAAATGCCACAGACATTTCCTCCCTAACCTGTCCTATTGCAAACCTCCCACTTCCAGCCCCAACATGTCCTCTAATGTTCCTGCCCTCCTCCCTCTCTGTCCCAGTGCCAGCCCAGATTTCTCCTGATTTCCAATTCTATTTTAATTCTTTCTACTCGGGGTATCTGTTTTTCTTCTCACCTGTGTTCCTAGCCTATTCAGCTTCCATTCCTGTCTTATAGCCCTACTCTCCATCTGCTGGTTTTCTTTCTCTCTATTCCTATATCACCCTCATAGTTCGGCATCCTTCATCAAATCCTACCCATACTTCTTTCAATATGAGGTTCAAATCCCAGTTTAACTTCCTTACCTTTTGCAACTGAGTCTGGCTGTTAAGGCTTCCTCACTTCCAAAGAGCCCAAAGCTAAGTATAAAAATACAGAACAGAATTTTCCTTACTCTTCATTGTGCCACTTGGAGTCACAGAAGGAGTAACAGCAGTCTAGGTAGACCTAAGTTAAATTCAGTCATGTTACAGACTGCACATACGCTGTCCACACATGTAGCAAACTGTGAGACTCCAGTTCAAACACGGGCACTCAAAGGATCTTGTTTTCACTGGTTCTCTTTTTGATCCTTGGTACTAAAAACTGGTTGGCTTGTTTCTGAGCAATCAAAAATTTCCCATGAATTGAGTCCACAACGCTACCCACTAACTGAAAATGTAGGAACTCTGATCCTTAGTTTCAAATGCTTTCATTGCTCAGCTTCTGAAGCACTGAACATTAATTCTGATGTGTCATGTATCTGGCTGGTTTCATAAACTGAAAGTCTGTTTTAATATTTACTACAAAATGGGTAAAAAACCTGCCATTCTTCATTTAAATATGCGTATTTTATGGAGATTGTTACACTAACCTTATAGGCATTTTCAGTCTTTTGTACCATTTATTGCTTCATTAATGTCTACCAATTTGTTAAATTATTTCTCATCTGGACTAAAATAACAATGCACTTAGTAACAACAAATTTAAATACCTCCAACAAAAGAAAAAAAAGCTCTGAGTATAATGATTAAATGGAAGATGAAGCATGCCACCTACAAATTGTTTAAACAATGAAAAATTTGCTGAAATAGTTTTCACTTAAAATGTGTTTTCCCCAAATAACATGCTGAGAATTTTTTTCCTGTTTTAGATTGTTATTAAAAAAAATCCAGAAACATATAGCTTAAATGCTAAAGGGTAAACGTGATTTGACATGCAAGTTCTTGCCAGATGTTACATTTGCTTCATATCAAGTAATTAAACATGCAGTACGTTTGCATGTGGTTTAGTAAAATCTGTTTGAGAGAGAAAGCTTAGAAGCTTTGTTTAAAGCTGCTTGCTTCAAAGCAGATTTTTGTGTTTTGCAGCATTCTAAGCATTTGTTATGTATTGGCCTCTGATCTTCCTTCTGTTGAAACAACTTCCTTGGAGGCAACACTTCCACATACTATTTTGCAGTTTGTAGGAAGCGCTAGTTCCAAACATCCAGATTCAGTAAGATAAACAGCTGTTTTACACTACCTGTAGTTTCAGAACACCTAAACCCAAAATTACCTATGCAATAAGTGAAGTTCTTCAGTATGTAGAACCCATGTATTCTTTCTACCCTAACTAGACTAAAGCCCAGCGTACACTAGATTGGACACTTTTCCCTGCAGTGTCTGATGAGAACATGCATACTTCCCGTGTATTCTTGTGCCTTATGCTAGAGAAAGAAACAGGTTATCTGCTGCACAGATCTTCTCGCTAACCTGTAACACGACTGGTAAAGAGCAAAGTTAAAGGTGGGGTTGTAGAATATACATATAAAAGGCACATCCTGATGAATTACTATAAAGGTAGCTGCTTATCTTTAGCTGTCCTAGTGGAATCTAGGACAGTGATCTAATTACCACGATGAGTGTTCCATCTCTTCTAAGAATTGGAAGAATGAACATTACGAAAGATAAGTCTGCTTTAGATATATCTGCTAAATCATGCTGACTGGCAGGGACTGAAATCCATCTTTGTTTCCTTGTCTCTGGACTATGCAATTGTGCTTCCTTTTATTTGACTCTGACACTATGAAACTTAAGACTCGCTCCTGCACCGAGATACAGCTTCAACAGTAATGGTAGAGACTGCTTCAGCCTAGCCTAGCCTGTGCTTGGGAGTTACATTTCAGTCATGAGAATTTAATAATAAACCTTCACTAGGGAGTTCTCTCTCAGTCCTGGAGCTCTGATGGACGTTGAATCCAGTCTTCCACTTCCTGAAAGTGGGCTACTGTAAAAAAGATGAGCAACTCCTGTCATGCTTTTTAAAAAATGAAACAGGATGTGGTTGTTACTGTGTTAATTCAGTGCTGCTGATGCATGCTTAGTTTGCTCAGAGTCACTTGCCTAGACTGTTATTACTTAGTTTAGTAATCAGCATCTTGATTGAGTTAACTCCTTTGTTATTTGATTCAATGAAATAAACACAAAATCTATTCAAATAACCTAACTGAACTTTATCAGTATAGAGATATTAATGACAGCATCCTTAACAAAAAGAAAGGATGTGAAGAAACCAACAAGCATATAATGAGGAATGGGATATAATTCCACAGTTTCCTCAAAACCTGTTTTTTAGATACATAAATAGGAAAACAGAGTCACCCCTGTAATTTTTAGGAGTCTCATGATAGTTGCTTTTCTCTTTGCCTATACATCTTTAGTCAAGATGTATATCCTTGTGTTCCCATTTATGTTTCCGGGGATGATGAATTCTAAATCTATGAAAAACTGTACAAATATTAAACATAGAAATCATCAGTATACACGGTTGGTCAGAGAATACCTACCAGATCAGGTATTTCAGGAGATGTAGGCACAGAGATATCTAGTTTGTGAATCCAAAAATGGAAATTATCACCTCACAAGATCCTTTGAATAAAACTTCAAAATAACCCCAAAGAAAGAGAAAAGATTCCTCTTTTCCAAACAGGAAGGCTATTAAATGAGTTCTCTGAAGCCTAGTGAAGAGATACCAAAGGAAATAGCTTCACAGAATTCTCCTAAGTACAGGACAACAATCTAAAAGGGAAACATAGCCAAGCTAAAGGATGCAGACACCAGCAGCTCTACCTCAAGCCAAAAGCAGTCAGAAGAAGCTGAACAGTTCTATTGTTTCTGGCACAGCCTCGATACACTGCACAAAGCTATCTTTTGCATCTGTGTGCACGAGCACATAAAATGGCAGAAGTCTCTAACCTTGAAAGTATGAGAAACATGCTGAACTGAGGCGGAACGCACATGTGCACAAGCAGCAGAATAAGCATGATTAGATTTCTCATTGCCTAAATGACATCTTTGCTCAAACAGATAACTACTTCAGTTTTTTTAAAAATTCACTTTGAAGTAACAGATTGAAAAGGATCCCTGCTCTGCAATATGGTTTTGTCTATTGTACATATTTTAATCCAAGAGCAAAAAAACTGAAGTATATTTATTAAAACCTCATTATGTCTTTATTCACATTTTGTGTGAACACTATTCTCTATTTGATTTCCCACGGCATCCCAAGCCATTAAATTTATTAAACCAATATTTTTATTTCATAGTTTACTTCAGTCCTTGCAAAAATTGCCATGTTAACAAAGCTGAATTTTGTGCTAAATCAACAAAAAGGCAAGGAATAGTAGAGAGACTTATCCCCCAATAAAGTATATTGATTGGTAGAGAACACAGTTAATTTGAGTTGTAACTGTGAGAGGTTTTGATATGAGAAATATATAATAGACCTGAATGAAGAAAACGCCAGCAACTTTCTTGCTATAAAACACTAAAAAAAGAAAAGCATCAACTTTTAGTGTTACTTTATACTAAATTTCAAATTTGTAACATACACTTAGAATTGTCTGGCTTGATGATTTTTTCTGCTGTTCTTAATTATTTTTTTAAGCTACCATACAATTTCAATAATGATTCAACAGCTTACGTCTTTAAATCAAGTATTGGCTTTTCCAGAAATACTATTACTTCATGAAAATATTCTTTAATAATAGCAGTATTTGTGTTTCTGGAATATAATTGAAATAAATTGCTATTGTAGCAGATAAAACATACCTGAACAGATTTGGGGGATATCGGAAGCTACAGAAATCATTCATCACATTTTTATTACTGCACTGCAAACATTGTTCTTCATTGCTCAAGCAAACTAAGAAATCGGAGTCAACAGTTACACAAAGACTCTGAAACTGTTGCTTGAATTGTTTTTTTCTCTTGGATAAAACATACAAAAATGTATCTTTTAAAACTCTCCACTCCCACTAGTCACAGAGGTTCTTTTACATCAGATATTCAGTTAAATAAATATAAATATTTTCAGGTCTTTCTTGTGATTCTGGATAGAGTGATTATTACTTGCCAGGGTAATTCAGTATTCAGGGAGTTTTCAGAGTGCCAATATGTGCATGTAGTTTTACTTTACATGGCTCAAATACACTTTGATGTAGCATTACTGACCCTCTCAGCTCACAACTGGCCCTTGGCATATTTGCATACACTCCCTTCATTGAATGTTCTCGAGCAGTAATTTTTCAAGATAGTAGCTGAAACAAATGTAAGATTAATAATCAATGAAACTTGACATAACTGTAACTAAACTACCAAATTTACATTAAATTCTTGAGGTAAACAATCAGTCAATATTCCCAGTATGCTGTAAATCCTCTCCAGGGAATAGACTTTTTTCTTTAATTAATCAATCCACACTAGTGCTGTCACCATGAAAAAAGAATACTGTATGCAAACATGCATGTGCATGCATAAGTATACACACATACACACAAACCCCAAACTCTGAAAGAAGTCATAAAACCTTCCTTGCTAAAACTAGTAGACATTTTGACTAACTTATTTTTTTTAATATCTTAAGTCACAAACTTTAAACCTGTGCAGATGCTGAAACGAAGCTTCTGATATACACGTATTGGTCATATCTAAACCATAAATGAACAAGAGGGATGTGATTCAAGGAAATAAACTCTTTGGATGTTCATGTTGACAAAGTTTGTTACCTTTTCTATTCATTTACATGATTTACATTGTGAACATTGATCTGTAAATTGCATATACTTTTCTCTCCAATCCTTTCCCTTTGCTACTCTTTCTACAAACTAGGTTGCATAAGCAGTTTATTAAAAATTAAAAACCAGAAAATTAAAATTGGATTGCAAGGATATTTTGAAAGAATATTATGGGTCATGCAATGGGTATACAGATATGTTGTAGTCCTATACACAAACTACTACGCAAAAGGCAATTAGACATCTCATACAACTTTGATAAAACTTTTGCAGTAAACTCAGAGACTGAAAGAGTAACAAAGATAACAGTCTAAATCATTAAATTCAAGTCACATCTTACACATTAGAAACATAAAAAACTCTACACTGTTTAAGAAGAAAAGAAACTTAAATATGTATCAGCAATCTTACCCTCTACCTTCCACAATAGCATTTATTGTCTGTTGTTGTATATGCTGCTGTATGATTTACTAGAAAATTCATTAAGATACTTAGATGTAAATAAATACTTCATAAAAGGTAATTACTGTATGATTTTTAATTCCATTAATGCAAAAAGGGAAAAAGACAATGTGAAATGACTGACAGAACAGCAGTTATATAAATGACAACAGCAATACTGAAATGTCTCTCTCCTTTTAACAAAATCTAAAAAGCACTAAAACCACAGACAGCTACAAAGAGAAGAAAAATGTTTGGAATGCCATATACCTCCTTAAAACAGTCAGAAATAAACATACAAATATTTAAGTTCTTAATTCCACAAATGTAACTTGTATGTAATTAATAATATCAAAACTAAAATTCTACTCTATACAGTGATGAAAAAAAGAGCTTTTTGGATGATCGGCAAGGAAAAAAATAAGAAAAGGAAATGTCATCATTGAAGCTTCCCAGAAAAGGACATGGAGAGAAATGTGGAAGTAGGGACAAATCTTTTGAGATAGGGCTAACTGGGAGACCATCAGACAAAGCTCCTCTGACATCTGAAAAAGAAAAGATACATGTAACTACTGTATCAGCAGAGAGACTGCTCCCTCCCTCCATTTTCCCTGCTGAATGTCTGGCAGAGTAGGTCAGAAGGTTAGGGTTCAAATTGCCATAATTTACCAAATGATTGGTATGTCCTTTATATCACACATAACAGGTTTGATTTCCTGATAAGCAGAGTTCAAAGTACAGGCGTACCTTGTTATCTGTCAAGCATGTGTTCCTAAAAGCACTACAGCTAGCAATGATGGACAGCAATGCAACTTTTCCCCTAAGAATTAACGTAATGGAGGGTCTTGGTGTTTGCAGTGACTTAAGAAATAAGTAAAATCTAAATATGAGAGGCCAGCATATTGCTGCATCATTTTCCATTTATTCCCCAGTAAAATTACCCCTTAAAAACAATATCTCAACAATGCAAATACAAAACAGAATTACTGAATAATTCAGGTTGGAAGGGATTTCAGGGGGTATCTAGTCCAACATCCTGCTCAGAGCAAGGTCAGCTATGAAAATCAGACCAGGTTCTCAAAGCTTTAGCCACTTGGCTCTTGAAAACTCCCAAGGATGGAGACTGCCCACAGCAATGCTTGGCTGTAGTGAAAAAGTTTTTCCTTGTACCAAGTTGGAATCTCCTGTTTCAACCGATGTTCTCTCGTCCTCCTACCATGCCCTGCTGTGAAGGGCCTGGCTCCATCTTCTGGTGACCTTCTCGTAGGCACTGGCAGCACTGCTGTTAGGTGCCCCAGCGGTCAGGCTGAACAAACACCGTCCTCAGCCTCTCCTCACAGGGCAAATGCTCCAGCCCTGACCATTCTGGTGGCTCTCCACTAGATTCACTCCAGTTTATCATTATGTTACTTGTACTGGATGTCCCAAAACTGGACATCCTTTGATGTCTGGACTATTCTCCTGCTAATACAGCCCAGGATGCTGTCAGGGTACACTGCTGGCTAATATGGAGCTTGCTGTTTACAAAAAAAATTTGTTACTTTCAAAGACAAGAAGGATGATGTGTAGTCACACACAAGATAATCAGCATTTCCTTATTAGCATTTGAATGCTACATAAAAACTATTAAAATATTAAAAATCACGTACCAAAGACTACTATAACTGTACTTTCACCAGTTGTTTTAAACTAAGTATGATACTGGAAAAATGCATGGATTTCCATCTGCCTTTCAGAACTTAAAGGAACTTCCACTGAGCTGCCTGCAGGCCATCAGGCATGCTTCAGTGCAACTGGGCAGCTCAAGGAAGTTTTTGTTAGAAGAGCAAAGGATGGAAAGACACGATAACGGCAACAGCTAGCAGAGATGGGTCTTACATAATCAAAGGATACTAAAATGACTGACAGACAAGCAACAGGTAGGGGACCATTACTGGATCTGTCTTCTTTCAAGTCTAAGATATGTGAAATATCCTTTCCTATGCAGTGACAGTAACTGGAACCACATTAACATTACCATTAATGAGAAAACAAAGGAGACAGCGTGAAGACCTCTTCATTCATATGACTTAAAAAACAAGCTCATCAACTGCATTTCAGCTTTAGAGACAACTATCAAATAATAAAATGTTGTATACTAGCTTGTTTGTTACAGGTCTTAAGATGTAGATACCTGCATGTGTCATTATCCAGAAATGAAACATATATTGCTTCTAAAAATTATTTTCCTGAACTGTACAAGTCCTTCAAATCAATCAGATAATCTTCTGAAGATATTGTAAGAACAATAAACACACTTAGACAACAGCATCAATAGCATAAGAGAATATGGAAGATACTGGAAGACACTCTTACAGCCCAAAACAAAAGGAAGGAGCTACAGTCACATTCTGCACACTCTTAAAAGTTTCAAGCAGAGTAATAAATGAATCCTGAACAGATACATCACCAAGCTGTTTATGACACTAATGAAACAGTCTCATTTCTCTTCATTTCTAAGCAGGAAAAAGTCCACTGAATCCAAGTTTTCTATAAAGCAGCCTGTCCCAATAAATTCTTCAGTTATCAAATTATCCTATATTACCTGCTGAGGCATGTGAAAAATGAACATACTTCAAAAATGCAGTAACTATTTTGATAAATAATCAGTTAACTCCAAGCTGTGTCCATTCTTGAGCATATTTGCTTTCAGAACATACTTTTCTATATTTTATCAGTCATCTGACAAGTTTAACAAAATTTTAATAGACAGACAGAACTTTGCCTTTATACAGCTTTTCTGTATTAATACTAAAGTTATTAATTTGAGAAGAGTAGTATTGTGGGAAGCAGTTAAAAAAGGAGAAAATGAAATCCAGGTTTGAAAAGAAGAAAAGGAAGTCAGAATTCATGAATTATGGGGATACCAACAGGCTTTGCAATAGAAGTTTCAAGCATACCTTCTAAGAACAGTCTTAAATGTGATATAACAGTCACTTGGCTCCTGAGAGGCCACAGCAAAAAGAACTGAAATTTATTTATTTTAGTGCATATAATTCTTAGACTAACCAAGTTTCTGTTTCTCTGCTTCCTCTAATTATGTCCAGCTCTGTTCTCCCTTCCTACATCTTTGTCTTAATTTTTGTATTTTCTTCCCATTTTCTCCATTCTCTCTCACCATTTAAAGAATTCTTTCTTCAGCTGAATTATCACAAACCCTGCAATAACCACATCTGAGAAATATAATTTTCCTCCTTCTTCTTGTAGTGGACTTGAAAACAAATGTTTGTTCTTTCAGGTCCTTTCCCCTAATGGGACTTGTAGATAAAACACTCCTGATCTCCAAATATTCCTTGTCCCAACTGAGTATCTGGAGACGATAACCTTTTCTTTTTAACTTTTAGATCGTAGCCTATCAAAGCAGACATCTTTTTATTGTGGAATAGAAAGAGAAAGCTCCTACTACTCTGTGTGTTCATTGCTTGCATAATTTCATCCCTGTCATCATCCATTCCTTCTGCTAGGAGCCCTAGAATATGGCTACATCTATCATGCAACTAACAAAGCAACTGAAGATGCAGTTTTTGTACTCACTGAACAGCAGCTGGAAAGTTCCCTCTAACATAGCCATACTGTTAACATTAACTCCTTCGATAAAAGTAAAGGAACCTATTCACTGAACAGTATGTTAAAACATGGCTTTAACCATGTGTATTCTTACCGTTTACAAGAAAGACTTCCATTGAATGGGGACTTAGATGTATAGGGTGGGTTGACCCTGGCTGGATGCCAGATGCCCACCAAAGCCGCTCTATCATTCCCCTCCTGAGCTGGACAGGGGAGAGAAAATATAACAAAGTCACAAGTCCTATCAGCAAACCTGCTCCAGCGTGGGCTCCTCTCTCCACAGGTCCTGCCAGGAGCCTGCTCCAGCTCAGGCTTCCCATGGGTTCACAGCCTCCTTCAGGCATCCACCTGCTCCAGCATGGGGTCCTCCATGGGCTGCAGGTGGATATCTGCTCCACCGTGGACCTCCATGGGCTGCAGGGGGACAGCCTGCCTCACCATGGTCTTCACCACCACGGGCTGCAGGGGAATCTCTGCTCCTGCGCCTGGAGCACCTCCTCCCCTCCTTCTTCACTGACCTTGGTGTCTGCAGAGTTGGTTCTCTCACAGATTCTCACTCCTCTCTCTGGCTGCAATTGCTGCCGCGTGGTAACTTCTTTCGCCCTTCTTAAATACATTATCACAGAGGTGCTACCACCGTCGCCGGCCTTGGCCGGCGGCAGGTCTGTCTTGGAGCCTGCTGGCATTGGCTCTATCGGACATAGGGGAAGCTTCTAGCAGCTTCTCACAGAAGCAACCTCTGCAGCCCCCCCGCTACCAAAACCTTGCCATGCAAACCCAATACAATATGGATAGGAAAAGTTAATTTCCCTTTAAAATATGAAGAATGAACTGTTGCACTTCAGTCTGACCATGCTAGTTACCAGTTTTGTGTGAATACTTAAGTCATGACTGAAAAACAGTCTAGTTACTACTGTAATTCAGTTAACCTTGTTTTGTGTGATGTGCAATTCTTTTGCCTTCTTTATTACAAGAAGGTTTAAGTTGATGGAGGTGTTTAATACTTTTCCACAGTATTTTAAACTCTATTCCACTCTGAGCTCCATTCTCAGCATTCCACTCTTCCACTGTTAAAGTCTGAACCAGGTTGGAACCAGACTCTAAGCTTAATCTAAAACCACTTAATAGGCTGATAGTTCAACTTGCCTTAATTCAAAATGGAGTCAGTCTTTCAGAAAACAAGAAAAATCTGCTTACAGATTTTCTGTCAGCTGTTTTTGAAGATGCAGTGTTTATAGGTACATGAAACTGAAGCATGCTTGTCTTAGCAATACTAATGGAGCACACAGTCTAATAATTTGACTGCTGTTATATAAACGGGGTGGAGTTTGGCCCGTATTTTCAGTTCTTCCTAATCTCAGAATTCCTGGTAACCATAAATGGACATTCAAATGCAAGCAATAAAGAGGGTGTGCTGCAAATGTGCATACAGAAAACACACCTTAAAGAACAGTTACAGGTAAATTTGATTTCTGCTTCAGGACATCCACAATGTTAGTGACTCCAAGCTGTATTCCTCACAAAACCACCATGAGTATGGGTAGGGAATCTTCAATATGAACTGCAGAATTACCATCCTGAAAGCAACATAAAGCCTAAGGGCTTCAGGAGTTAAAACACAGCAGTGCAAATCTCAGGGGTGAACTTGTACTGGGAACCATCACTGTGACACAGCCTCTACGAGATTATGATTACAAATATTAGAGCTTTTTCATCCCGTGAGAAAGCTCTGAGACATCAAGGTTCCCTAGGATCACTCTGCCACACACAACAAAGTATTTAAAAGTTTTGAGTCTATTAACATCAAATGAAAGCATGTCACCTATACAAGCGGTGTAGAACTTCACTGCAGAAGAATAAGAAGGAAAGGAATTCTTCTTCTTGTTGCCTGACAGAGTTAAAGGGCCAAACATTTCAAACTACAGTATCTAATGAAGCACTAGTCACATTACCTCAAAAAAGGTCAGCGACCTAGCCATAAAATAAGTCAAGAATGTGATTGACTCAACCACACACACGTTAACAAATACTTCCTCATATCAGGCTACCCAATGCCTGTGATGAGCAGGAAAACTACTTCTGACAGTCTGGCAGTACTCCTGACAGGGGAGGGATTTGAGGCTTACATGACAAATCTGACCCAATTTCAAAGCAAAATTTTCAAGAATACTAGCAGTCTCCTCAACTTCTATGTAGAAAGTCTTATTATAAGAACTTTATTAGTTATATTTCCATTAGCAGAATCCCCACTGTTACAGGGTGTTCGGGATTTACTGTACAGATGATTCTGGTCAGCAAAAGCAACATAGGGAAAATACTCAGCAGCTTTCCCAGCTAGGAAATTAAAAAAAAAAACAACTTCTCAAATTCATTCCCGGTTCATCCAAATTTGAAGAGAAAGATTTACACTTACTTCCTGTTGGTGTCTAAGGTAAGATGACCAATCTTGTGTTATCTCCAAGTTCTTTGAAAACAGCTCTTAAATCATCACTCCACACTTTAATTATCTTTTAACTGGGAACAACCAATCCTATTTACTAATGTGTTCAACACTCCTGTCAGTTGATGAACCAATTCCATTTGATCAGTTATTCCTAAGTGAGGAGATCTCATTTTGACTTTTGTTAGTAAATGATATGAAAATAGTGTCACCCCATCATTATTCATATAATGATACTGAACTTACAGGCAGAGGACTTTGTGAATATTTTTCCCTATTCTTAAGTTCCAGGGGTATGGAAGCATAAACTGTTCTCCAGAGTGAAGCTTAAGCCTTACATCAGCAGATTACTGGAATGAAGTCCTTAGGCGAGGTAAAAGGTCTCTGTCATGGGAGTGAAGATCTTAGGGAGTGAAGATCTTAGGAACTGAAGATCAAAAACACTTTCACTCAAAACAGGACCTTCGTCCAGGTTTCCTGTTTTTGTCAAGGAGCTCACAGACTCTTTCAAGAAAGACTCTTCCTGGAATTTTTAATAACAGCTTTTTTTGTCAGTGTTTTGGACCTTGCACAAAATGTCCGTTTTCCCCTCTTTAAAGCAGAGTAAGTAAAAAACATGAGTGTCAAATTTGAGAAAGTTAGCTTCAATGAGAAAGCTACTGATGGAGGTGACACCCCTGGAGAAATGACGAAAAAAGCAGAAATCACAGTATAGTTCTGGACCTCATGCTCTGTATCCTCAGCTTTGTGTTGGAAGGGACTAAGTATGAGGATGCAAGACTTGATTATAGGTGACATGCATGAATACTGATAAACAAAGGAAACTCTCCTTTGACTTGAGTGTATGAATGCACATATGTGGAGACAAATACCTAAGGGAATCAGTATTTCATTAAAAAGTTGTTACTTCTGGATGAATGCTGCTAAGATTTGTAATTCTTTTGGCCACAGCAGGGTTTTCAAAGAGAGGTCTGGGCTTTCAATAATGAAGAACATTTTCCAAGATTCCAATCAATACGTAAACTAAGCAGAAGAGTAAATTAGTCCTCACTGAGCTTTGTGCTGAAACTAATAACAGTATATGAGCACACTACTATAAAGCTAGATCAGATACATTCAAAAACACAATGAACTGTGTATACGTAGTCTTAGATATAGCCAAAAGTAACCACAGAGATCAGCTTGTTTGACCCACATAAAACACAGAACTTTCCTGAATTAATTCTTGTTTGAATTAAAATGTCAGTAAGAGTAAAGAATATCTACTTTGAGAGAAACAGTATTTTAGATACATATCAAATTCTAAACGGATTATTTTGAAGTAGCCTGTGGCTTAAACTGTTTGAACAATTTTCTTCAAACTTTCAAGGGAAATTCTCCCCTTCAGAGTAATAAAAAATATCAAGCTAATTCAACTAACACCAACACTGGGAAGATACAGAATATTTAGCAATTTATTCCACCTTAAAATTGCTTCCTCAAAATAGAAGAAATTGTTCTTTATGAAACTCTCTTCCCTAGCCACAGAATGTAACACAATTCAACAGAACTTGCTTGTTTATATGAAATATAACCTCTTTTTAAAGCCAAATGAATTATTGGTTATTTGCCACTTACCACCACACACAACATTATAAATTAATCAAAGAATAAAACTTGTTACAACTGCAGAGTCATACCTTTTTCACTCATTATAGATGTTTTGAATCTTTTTTTCAGTGACAAGAAATACCTTTCCCAAGTTTCCTTGCTGCACTGTAAAGAATTACTTGTAGGTTTGTAAAGTTAATGACTTTGACAGATTTGAGAAGTTACTACTTCTGTGCCATCTTTAGGGGCTTCTTAAAAAAAAAAAAATTCAGAACAACTCTTTTTCTTATTTAGGTAAAGCCACACACATTTTTAGTATTGTAGGAACCAAAATTGTCATCACTTAAGTGCAATAGCGTGTGCCAGGATTTTTGGTACATTAAGTGCTACACTGTTGAGTCTGTGCCATTAACTCTCTTGTGTTTCTACAATAGTGTGTATTAATGCTAGACATATCATTATTATACACGATGCTATGTAAGTCAGTACTTCTGTCTTATTAATACTTTTCCCTTACTTTTCAAATTTCTATTTACTCTATTACCTTATATTCTTGCTAAAAATGACAATCAATCTCTCGTGAATTATTCTCTATAGCACATGGAATGAATTTAAAGACTCTAGCTGATCATGCCAACATTAAAATAGGACAAATATGTTGCTTTGGCACAGTAAAGTCAAATCCAGGCCACAGAAGTTTGGATTATGTACAGACAACTCCCCTCTTCACCATTCCTTGGTATGCTATCATTTACACATACTCTACAATATGAAAATACAAACAATAAAAAAAATTCTTGCAAATATATTTACTTAAAATGAGGAATACAAGAAATTAGGCACATTTGAAATTAATAAAAGCAGAGACCAGAACTATTTATTTCATTCAGATATTGCAGATGTACTGAATTGGAACATAATCCTTGACAGTTTGTACAACCAACATCTACCCCTCAACTACCTTTAACTCCAGTTTAGATTAAGGCATCTTAAATTCATTTTTTTCTACTTTGACCTAAGTTAACTACTGTTTGAGTGTTTTCCTAAAACACTACATTTCTCAGCTCTAACAGCATCTGTCATTCTTGGCTTGGAAGCAAGCTCTTGTATGAATGTGAGCAATCTTTTTTTGCTTCTTTAGAAATGCAGGGTATGTCCAACAACTGTACTATGGATCTATAGGAATCTAAAGCATGTGTTTAAAGTAATTCAATGCATCTCTCAGATCATGATCAAATACGGCATGCAATATGATTAATAAAATAAACAGCATACTGCAGTATTTGGTACTCTTATTAAGACAGAAAATAGGACCATAAACTTTGCGGAGAGGGAAGTAATTAAAATATAGACTAGAAGAATTATAACTTGCATATTCATTTATTTTTATGGATTTAATAAAGAAAAATCTATTGCTATTGCAAATATATTTGTCAGATTTTATACTTTAAATTACAACAACAAAAGTAACAATACTTAGTGCTCTGGTACTATTCTCCTATGAACTCCAGTTTCCACAGTTCTAATGGCATGTACAGTTCCCATTCTACATTTCTCACTGACTTCAAATTAGTTTATGCAGCTTCAAAAAAAAAGAAATGTAGAGGTTGCTATTGTTCAAAAGAATTCCAAAGAGTAAAACAGATCTCAAAAAAAAAAAAAAAAAAGACCATTTGACATTGAAGTGACTCAAGAAGAGAAAAGAAACCTTTCTACAGTACTATTTAAAATACGTTTCTTTCACTCTCTGTGATAGAGAAACCATGCTGCCAATTTTTGCCACTGAGTTTCAACAGTAAAATTGTGTGTGGTTTTTTGGATTGTATTAAAAAATATCTTTTTCTCAAGGCCTTCTCAACGTATTATTACTTCCATAAATATTATTAATTCTCAAAGTATTATTGTATTAGCATGCAATAAAGACAAAATTTCTGAAATTGTAATGTGAAAAAAATGACAAAAATAGCAAAAGGAAGAGGTCTTGAGCACAATTCAGCTGGTAGGGCTAGAACTCAGATTTTTGTAAAGATCTAGAAAACTATTTATATGCATCCGTGTCGTATTGGCAAAACTATTCTTCTTTCATTTGGCACAATCACACTTCAGTTACCTTTTAAAATATTTTTTTTCTTATTTTAAGAGATTCTCCTTCATTGTATTCCCTCCACAGATACACAAACTCAATTTTTATTTTGGAAAATATATAATGGTTCTAATTTTCAAACAAATTTAGTATTTCAGAAGATTGTTTTTAAATGGTTCATTTACTATTTTAACATTATTGTGGCAGTAACAGAAAATGACTACTTTCTAACCATATTTAAAGATCATTGAATGGATATGAAATGTGCACACATGCAAGATCAACAAAGACAATCTTCTTCAGTGATCGTACATTTACATATATAAATTTATCTGACTTTGTCATTTCATAGGAATGTATTAGCATACCAATAAATGCTCTAAGAGTTTGTAATATGAATCATACATTATAATTTGTACTGTTGGGATCTTGGCATCAATTTGAATATACAAAGATTTATTTTGTAGGGTGGTAAAGTGGAGTAGGAATGCCAAGGCAAGTAAGTACAAAAACTGCTGGAACTGCAAACATTATGGAAAAATAGTAAGTACTAATATCATAAGAGAGAATTTACGAATTTAAGAAGGGATGCTTAAACATGTCTAATCATTTCACAGACAAGCTATAACACATAGGTAAAATATTAAAGTATAGCAGGCAAGCGAAAGGTAAGCCTATTGTTTGAACTGTAACATAATTTATATTACTCTCTTCCTAAAACCCAGAGTGTATTAAAAAGGCATTCTTACAGATGAAACATTTTCTGTGTAATAGGACACAGAAGGATAGTCCATATGACTAGTAATTAGCAAAACAAATGTGATTAAAACCTACATATTTCTAAAAGATGAAAAAGTAACATTAGTCAACCTTTTCATAACAATTAAATCTGGTAGCTGCTAAATAAAATGTACAGAAGAGTTAAAACTTATGCAAGTACAAAAATTACAGAGAAACTGGTATAATTTGTTTTATGATTTTTCATAACTAACACAGAAAAAAATGCCTTGACAGGTTTGTATGAACTGTTAAATGATAAAAGGAAACAACTTACAAGTATTTGCACTTTTCACAAACATTATTTTTTCCCCCACAATTCAGTAATGCGAGTTCACATTGATTAGTATCATACACCAGAGCTAAAATTGTAATTTTTGAAACCTACTTCATTTCTTTTTTTAGCAATTCAATTTTTGTATGCTACTAACACATCATTGAAGAGCTGAAGATTTGAAGAAAATATTAAAAATACAGGTTAAAAACATGCTTCAGGAATTGTTGCTTAGGCAATCATATCACATCTCAGTCTAGAAAATGCTGTAGAAAAGAAAGATGGGATAGGAAAATAGAAATAAAACCTACTCACAGCCAATCTACTCTTATCTCACTAACATAAGATTGGTTTGTATTTCACATCAACTGAATTTTGCTAAATCAAATTCTAAAATGCTTCAAATGCTTCCTTTATGAAAGTGCTGTAGGGGTTAAGTTTGTAAAGATTCCTTGACATTCATGTAACATTATCTTTTATTGTATCATCATACCACTACTTATAGCTTCTACATTAGACTCCATTGTTTGCTTAGATGATATAGTTCATTACTAGATCAGCTGTGTACATTTAAGACCACTAAGGTGCAAAGAGGATGGAGCCAGGCTTTTTTCAGTGGTGCCCAGTGACAGGACCAGAAGCAACGGGCACAAACTGAAACACAGGAGGTTCCATTTGAACATCAGGAAACACTTTTTTTTACTGTGAGGGTAACTGAGCACTGGAACAGGTTGCCCAGAGAGGTTAGGGAGTCTCCGTCTTTGGAGATATTCAAAAGCCATCTGGACATGGTCCTGGGCAACTGGCTCTAGGTGGCTCTGCTTGAGTGGGGTGGTTAGACCAGATGATCTCCAGAGGTCCCTTTCAATCTCAACCATTCTGTGATTTTTTTTAAATCTAGGTTTAGAAAGGCTTAGGCATCTACCTGTAAGTTAGGTCCCCACTATGACTGGTAGAAATCTAGTCACTGCAGTCAAAGGGTTATAAAGAGAACCCTTTGCAGTCCTGAAGCAGTAGCCTTTATTTGGTCAGCTGAGTGGCTCTCCAAACCCCACTGATTGTGCTTACTAAGTTTCCACTTACCATAATGATATCTTAGACGTTTGCAACTCCTTTGTAGTACCCATGCTGAGTACACTTACGTTTAGGTGAATTGTATCTCATGTTGAGTACTTGGAGCAAAAAGGTTGCACATCTTCCAGAGTGATGTGCCTCTCTGATATGCTGGAGAGTGTGGTTCTTACATTAGTAGCATAATAACAAAACCAAATAAGAATCCATATACAAATCCAGGACTTAGAGCAGGGCTAAAAAACTTAAGGTGGTGGCTCTTTTCATCCAGACACTTAGAAGACAGGAGGAGAAGGATCTAGATTCATTATATGATATCAGGATAACTAAACTGCTAACATGATCCAGCTATGCAAAAGATGTACAGTTCCAGGAATCACTAAGGTACATCTAGTGGAAATGATGGTATCATACAAGATAGAGCAAGAAATTATCTGAAACATTCTTCAGAATTCCAGTTATCTGTGTTGAAGGAAGGTCAGGATTAAAAGAAATGGTACTCAGATGTTCAAGAGAACAAGGAATCTATCCCATGAGAAGTCAAATAAGCTACAATCTAGGAAAATAAAGTCTGACTAAGATTTTAAGAGGGCAAAACAACAGATATTTAAGGACTAATGCTAGCATCAGAACTCCTTGTTATAAATCAGGAGAAAAATAATCTTAGAACAGAAATTAAAACTCCATCTGAACACAACAACTAGAATAGCTTCCACTAGGAATAGTAGAGATCGGAGTTTAATTTATGAAAAGATGGTTACATACAATGACAAAAGAATCAATGATCCAAAAGGCTCACTCTCAAAATTATATTTATAAACCTTATAGGTAACTACTTTATTGCCAATATCCACATTTGTCGGTTTGGGTTTTTTTTAATAATGGAAAAAGAAATGCAAAAAGGCAATTAATATAGCTAAAAAAGTCTAAAAGTTATATTTTAATTGAATTTTTATAGGTTTTTTTGAGGATTTGTATGATTGCCTTTCACAAAAAAAATCCCCCAAATTTGTTTATTTTTCCTCTTTTGTGGCATTTTGCTTAACTCATGCATTATGTATATTAACACTTGTTGCCAATAATTCTGGGCAAATTGACATAACTTCCAGGTAACACCAAAACCTGTTTAAATAATTAGGGAGACTGAGAGGGACAGGACCAAGGTCTTGAACTTCCTGGGCGAGTGCTCAAAGCACGTTACAAAAGAGGCAAGCTTAGCTATTACCTCCTCTTCTAATAGTGTTCTGGAGTGAACTCAATGCTTTTGAATGAGTTAGCCATGATCTAATAAAAACAGGCCCTTCAGGGACTTGAACAGAGTTCAAGAACCTCCCTACCCATATCAAAATAAGCACTTAGCTTTCCAAATCAGGAGACTTCCGAGCATGCACAGGGACCTCTACCTAGATGTGCTCCAACTTGGAATGCAGATTGATTTTAAGTGCCTCTGAGGTTAGGTGGTGCTTGAGAACAGGAGGTATTGCTAAGACTTCAGTGGAATCTAGTCAAGGAAAATCTGCCCCCAGATATCACTATGACAACCTGCTGGAAAGCCATTACCATGTGCAAAACCTGTACTTATCAACCATGTATTACATTTTAAGTACAGTTATTGCATATTTTGTTTAACGGTGCTGTCACATTTAGACCCCAAGGGACTTACATGCATTTTATATTACGGAAACCGTATGGTGTGTTATCCAATTTTTGTCCGTCCTTTCTCCCCTTTTCTCTAAAAAGACAAATGCGAGCTTCCTCTTCATTTGGGTGTGGTAACTCTTCTAAAAGTTACTGTAAGATCGCTAAGATTGAAAATTGTGGTGGAGCATGGTATCTTCCTACCTTCTGTAGTTTCATTAACCAGATCTAATCCTTTGTATAATCACAACTCTAGACCTATATAATCTCAATGAACTTCCATCAATCAAAATCTTTCCAATCATGGAAGACAGCAGAGTCCACTTAAAAAAAAAGAAAAAAAGGAAAAAAAATCAGCATATAAAGTATATCAAAGTATATCATACTTCATAATGAAAACATTCAATTTTATGACCAGCATTTGACAAACGCTTAAAGGCTTAAAGATTCTGCATTGGAAGAGCACTCAATAAGAATGATGGTAAAGCATAAAGCTCCAAAAAACATGAATTTGCGAAAAGAGTCTATGCTGAACTCATTTAAACTCAGGAAAGACAGGTGGGACTCGCCTCACCTAGCTTCAGATGTTTACAACATCAGTATCTACATCTGAGCCCGTTGTGTAGACTCCCTTTATAAGTTAATGGAAAGAAACAAGTACCTTATAGACATTATTTCATCCCGGCGCAGGCATTTAACGTTAGACAAGACTGATGCCAGCCACAGTAAAAGCTGTACTGAAATCCATGTTGCATTTACTTACTTTTCTCAGAAACTAATGTTGGAATTCATCCAAAGTCTAACAGTATATTACATCAAAAAAAATGCTTCAAAAAGATCACAAAATACTGAAACAGTGGTATGAACAAAATAGAGATCTCTGAAAATGGATGTTCAAGGGTTTTCGGTGTTAGAACTGGAAGGAGATGTTCACCTTGTACTGAACAAAATGCATATCAAATAAGTTACCATCACTAAGATTTACAGTTTCCACCTCTGTAAATAGCTATACAGAAGTAACTGGATGGGCAGAATGGAAGAAATGGACTCTGCCAGCATCCCCAACACATTGCCTTCCACTCACCCAATCCCTTCACACAACTGTTTTGTTTTTGCCTGGCTTAGACCACTCTTCCAAAGAGAAAGACTGGCAAACTGCACTATATATTCTAGACTTAGATGAATCCCACTGAGTAAAGTTTTCATGACTGCTGTCTCTTTTGGTTTATCTCTTTTTTTATTCACATTATGCCTTTCCCCACCCCTCATCTTTATTACCTTTCCTCTTTTGCCTATCATCAATCTTCTGCAAGTTTCACAAAAACTTAGACATAATGGAAGGAGAAGAATGTATTTGTATTTGTCTAACAAAATAATCAAGACTCTCAATCCCCTAAACTAACTGCTCCCCCTCCTATTTTCAATTTCTCCTTGATGAAAAGTTAAATACATTTAAGATCGGGGGGTGGGGGGAGAAGAAGGGTTTTGCAATAGGTTTCCTTTATATGTTATACCACACAACCAAGGGAAAAGGCATTCCAGGAAATCTTTAAATGAAAGACTTAGTAATCCAAGTTTTAAATGTTTTCCCAACCTTCTTCCGAGTCTTGTAAAAAGCTAAAGAAATTTTTAAGGATGGTAATTACAGCAAGAACTTACTGATAACACAGTGTTGCATTGTGGACAACATACAGATGGTTAAAGTTGAAATAGAGAATAATCACAGACTTGCAAAGTTATCCCTACCATGCATATTAAACTGACAAGACAAATGCTGCCAACAATTGGAAAAAATTTAGGGTGGTATTCAAATCCACACTGCAGAAATGTGAGTGTGTCTAAGCATAGGTATCAACATGTGAGCAAAGTATCTAAGGTCCCATTATAATAAATGTTCCAGATACCAGGAAGCCAGGACAAGGAAGTTAAAATAAGAAATATTCTTTAAGTAATAGATAAATGAAAATAAACTTTCTCACAAGTGGAACACTGGTGATTTTGAGTTGGTTTGTTTGTTTGTTTGGGTTTTGGTTGTGTTTTTTATTGTTTTTTGTTTGTTGGTTTGTTTTTTTTTTTTTTAAATCTAAGTATGCCTGGTCTACCTCCCCCATTTTCCTCTCACTCCACCCCCATTACTCATAAGTCCCTTTTAATCATTAAAACTATTTAGTCTTGAGTTCTTTTCTAATATTTGAACTATCAAGGTAACATACTGGGAAACAGATTAAAGTGTGGAATGGCATATATAACCTTAAACAATATCATATTAAAACAGAGATGGCACTATATTTATTTTGAAAAAGTTGTAAAATTGAAAAATTGTAAAATAAAATAGCATGAAATTTTGCAAAATTCAGTTCATATACCTAAAGAAAGCTATCACTTGCCTGACTAAAATATTCCATTTACAACACTTTGCCTGTAAACCTGAAGTCTTTTTCACAAAAGTATTCTCCCTGTTTTACAGGATGGTTAAACCAAAACGTTCTAAAGGTAAAAAACCCAAAATAAAAATAAGACCTCTGCAAATGCTTTTAGGCTTATCACAAAGGACACTGCTGCATTCTGAAAGGTCTATTCACAGTCATCATGTTAGTAAAATACTATTTGGAAGCAGTTTCTAAAACTGGATGTAACATTTACATGTATCTGCCAAGTTTTTAAATGTTTTAGAAGCTAAACTAAAACATGTTGAAAATGACTCATTGTGGTACCAGAATATGTGCTGTAGGAAATAAGAACTCATTTACAAGTGGGAGAAATACACTCACACTTCATCTGTGGGAATTCACTAGACTTCCCTTCCAGTAAACATTATATTTTAAAATAATCATGGAAAATATGTTTCTTTTAACTGAAGTTTATGAAAAGATTTAGACAGCTGGCATAACAAAAGAGACTTAAAGATGAATGTAAAAGCTATCTTTAAAAATAATTCACAAATAATTCTGCCAAAAGATATCAATTTAGCAATAAAAAAAGGTCACAATTTTTTTTGCTTACTCTAATAGATAAACTAAAACTGTTTAATACAGTTGTTCTGTATAAACAGATAGCCATAGACATAAAGGACAAAAGGAAGATTTGATTATTTTACTAAGTAAGAAAATGCCGGGCAGGGGGAGAGCCCTGGCAGGCAAACAAATTACCATAAGGTAGCTCTTTTCTATCTTGTAGCATGTCAACTACTTTCTGTTCATCTTCACACTTTAATAATGCAAGTACCTTGCAGCACATGCACCACTTTTAAAAGTTTTTTCTTTGAAAAGAGGCATTCATCTGGCACCGAGAAAATAAACCTGAAATGTACCACATTTATCTATGCATATAGAATACTTCAAAAAAAGCCCAGAACTTTGACATAACACAGAAATTAGACCCAGATTTCACAACTTGTGACTGGGAACAGAGTGTCATAAGGGACAAATCTAAAACCAAAAAACCCAGCCCCACTAGTTTCTAAAAAGTACACTGCCTGTAAAAACAAAAACATTCTAGATGAACATGTAACAGATGAAAAAGATACAATACTTCCTCATATAGTTTTAGGTCTAAAAATCTTAGAATTAAGGTATCAATCAAGGCTTCACTCCACCTAATTCTGGGCATTTCATGGGGGCATGGGATTTACATCAGCCATACTGTGTTCGTCCTCTACCGTTTAGAGAAATAGTCTATATTGAGTATACTCAGAGATTCAAGAGTCAGTTAATTGTTTGAAGTGAGGGGTGTATGAAGACAAGAGGACTAGGGTTTCTAATTACTTTCACCTACTTATGGTACCACTTTGCAGAAACAAAACTTTCTCCCCTTCCCGTCAGGTTTTGAATGGGACAAATTCTTCCCCCCTCTACAACCCACAACCAATTCTAGTGCCCCCAGCAATGTATCCAAGGTAAAATGGGAAGATGTAACTTTTTGAAGCATCTTGAAACTTATGATCTAGATTATATTTCTGGAAAGGAAAAGGTTAAGATCTCAGAAAAATCAGAGCAAACATTAAGCAAAATTTCAGAAGGGATGAATCAGATGAATCAGTGCACTTCTATATCTGTTTACCCATGGCAACGAACACTTTCCGTGAAACAATTAGAATATCCATGAAAACAATTCCAGATGACAAGTTCCACATCAAAGCTTAAACTAGATTATATACATACACATGCAGTAGTATTTATGTTAAAATATCAGCCAAGAGTTGCAGCATTTTGACAATATATCCAGTATTTAAATTTTAGAAGAGATATACAAATAGGCTTGTAAGTGCAAGTATGTACATTTACATTTTGCATGTATATTATGAAATCTAACATTTTATGAAAAGACTAAATGACTGACAGGTATAAGCATTTTACATAACGCCCAAGCTTCATCTCAAAGGAACCTAAATTATATTTCTAGTACACTTATTTCTACAAATACACTGCCACATGATGGAAAAAGTTTACTTCCCTTTAAGAGAAAGTTTCTCAAGTTATGCTGCCTGTATGAATATTTATTCTGTGGGTGAGAAGCTGGCATAAGCTATGGCAATTTTTTTGCTTCTGGAGTACCTGTAAGGGGCACACACACAAAACCCCTACCCTCTCCATGCCTCATGAAATGAGTTTGCAGGGTGGTCTGTGCAACATCGTCTTCAGCTGTCAACATTAGTCTCCTTTCAAGTACAAAAACCTGCTAATAAACAGGGCTTATAAGAACGGGTTGGGCAGTACATGTTCATATGAGCAACATCTTTATGAATTCTACCTAGTGGTAAGAACTACAGAAGCCCTTTATTGCTTGTAGTAAAGCCCCTTGATTTACTCTTTCATATGCACCCTGCCATTCCATCTCTGCTGGGTTTCTTCAATTCCCAGGTTCTCTGTCCTTACTGCCCTCTCACCACACTCCTACCACCATAGAATTACAAATCCTCTCACTAATCATCACTAGCTACCATCAGCGGCAGTCCAGCATATCTACTTTCATGCAGTGCTCCCCTCAGAGGCCCATTCAGAACAAGCGCTCCCATCTCACTTTGGTCTTGCTGAAGTTCTGTCTGTACGTAACTTTTTTTTTTTTAAATATAAAACCAGTTCAAACCTATATACTCACTAATATCATAAATAACTCAAAGCAGTACCACCCTTTTGGTGTCCCCACAATTCAAATGTCATGTCACATCTAAGTGCCACTATAGCTATATGATGTTTGGTAAAAATGCTGCTAAAATGTCACATTACCACTCTACAGCTATCCAGGATCAAGGTATTCCTTAGCAAGCTCTTGAACTCTGGTTAACTATGCACTGAACATTAATTGCACGTTCGTTTTGCTGGTTTCACAGAATATTCTTACAGAGTTACCCAGATAGTCATATAAGTAGACACAATTATGCCTTTAGATCATTTAGCTAGAAACACAAACAGCTGTAAAAATTATCTAAATAGCTTTGCACTGAGTAAACTAAAGGACATGGCCTTCCCACTATCCAATATGTGATGCAATACTTCAGTGCTGAAGGCATGTAGTTTCAAAAAAAATTTACTGGTCTCCCTGAGTGTAAACAACTCTCTGAGCCAACCTTGACAAAGTCTGGGATACATTCTTGAGGAAATCTTATCTAGAAACAAGACCATACAAAAGGGAAGTCAGCCCTCCAACCCTGGTCTTCCCATTCTCTCCTCATTGAGGCACCAGTCACCAGACAAGCCCATTTCATGAAGAGAGAAAGCAGCAAACAGGTTGCCAAGGACTCACATGGTTATTCCATCAGTTGTGAACAGTGGTTTCATCAGTTGTGAGCACTACATGTAAGTATCATATGTCCCTCTCTTTTGGGAAGTCCTCAATATGATTAAGATTAGTTAGGCATATTCAATGCTGGATGGACTAATGCCCAAGGCAAACAGCTCCCTGTGGCTTATGGCCTGAAAGTACCTTGGCTTACTGATGTACACTGTTTTAGTAATGTGTTCATGAACACAATATGATGGTCCTTCATTTACTCATAGTCCTTCATTTATTCATTTACAAATGGACGAGCCACCCTCAGTTCCAGAACAATATGCTACCATTTTCCTTATTCATGAGAGTTACTTACATGAAACAGGTATCACCACCATGCAAGTGAGGATCAGGCTGAGGGCAGTAGTTAGGCTTCCAGTTATACCTAACATTTTCTCAACACTTTGAATGCGATTCTGCAGAAGACAAGCTCTGACCAAAACCCAGCCCAAAGCGCTCTCTCTGATAAATGACTAACTTCAGACTTCATGACGGACATTTCAGTTTCCCATGAGTTTACTATGAGGTCCATAAGATTACAAAGCTGTAACTTCCTTCTCAAACCACATAAACACCGATTTGGACAGACTGTTCTTCAACAGTTTGTTATCCAGATATCAGTATAGCATCACATCCTTTTCCAGAGGGTAATCGGAATGTAACCACAGACTCAGAATGTAATTACGGAAGATAATTACTATTAAAAGAAAACTTTTATGGTTTTATTAGGCTGAAATATAATATTACATAAATAGCCATCATTTGAATATCAAAATTTTTGTACAGCCATACAGAAAATACAATATCTCTGCTTTGAAGAATTTAGCTTTTGAATAGGCATCGTAATACATAGTTTTGGTAGACATATGCAACTAACAACATGACCATAAATACATGCAGTGATTGTTTGTGATTTGTTTTTCTTCTATATTCTAAAAACTGTGTACTTGGAGTTTCCTATAAACAGGTTCTTTTCTCATCTGCCATTGAAGTGTTAATGTTTTGGGCTACCTAATGCTGCTAGGGGCTTCACACAAATTTAATCCTTCCAAGTTCAGATGGTTAGAAACATTCCAGAAATAAATACTATTTGCATAGATAACCTGATATATGTAACAATCTTAAAAAATAAAAATCACTTTAACTTCATCTTCAGATAAATGCTTTAATTTATATCTTGTCATTACATCCAGCCTAGACATTTCAAAGGGACACAAAGCACATGCAGTAAACAGGTTGAGAAGTTTCCCAGTGTTTCATAGCTTCTGTTCTGTTCTACATAGAATAGCTGTACTGTATTAGATGAAAGGCCCATATAGCCCAATAATCCTGTCTCCAACTGTAGCCAAAAGTGTAGAGGAGAGCAAGAAAAAACTTCTGCATAGATTGTATTTCTCCCTAATCCTCTGCCACTAGTGTTCAACGACTTCTAGCTCAAGGATTTCCTGAATTGGATGTGGTTTCTACTTGTTAAGTAATTCTCAAATTTCTCTCTGAGCTTTTTCAGTCTCCTTTTGAACTCATGTAAACTTTTAGCACCTGAAACATCATTTGGTAATGAGTTCCAAAGGACCCCTATTTGCTCATCCTGTCAGTGCTCATCATTAATGAGAAGCTGTGCGCAGCGAATCACAAAAATGTGTGCATACGTGAGGGATACTAACAATCATAGCAAAATCATGGACTGCAGTGGAAGTTTCAACCCTATAATTAAAAAAAATATATGATGTCTAAGCAGCAGCACCCTTATATCATATAATGCCTCTTTGAAGGAATTTATAACTGCTTTCAAAGTTGTTCTCAAAGGACACAGATACATTTTCAACCTTTCCAGGCTAACAAAAAACCTAAGGACTTAAAAGAGTAAATAGTTTCTTAGGTACTCAGCATAATAGCCATCACAGAATTTTAACGTTTTGCCTTTACTAATCTTAATGTTTTAAGATTAAGGCATTTTGGCTAGTAGGAAATGAACAGGTAAAACAAGAACGTCAGGGCTTAAGGAAAATCTTTATGATATGAGGATATGTTCATATTACAACCTTCCCAAAGCATCATTCAGAGGCTAATAATATTTTGTGAGAATTATTTCTTAGGAGCTGGGGCAAGAGGAACTGAAATAAAAAGATTTCTAGAGCTATAAATATAATCATTGAACATTCCTTGCACAGTAAGAGAACAAACTTCAAAGCCTGCGTTCCAGATGTAATGAAGCTCAGAAAGGTCAGCCATCAGACTAACTTATCATTCCTATGAGTCTTGACATTGATAATTCTACAGCATCAAGACAGTTACAGTTATGAGGTGACTGGTTACAGGGCTTAAAGCATTCATTCTGGAAGAACACTATCTTAGCTAAGAATGTAAAATTTTGAGATCCTTATTAGGGAACAACCAAAGACAACTAGGCATGCCCTAGCAAGCATGCAGTCTTCCTAACACTACTACTCATCTATTTGATCAAATCAGTTATTTAGGCTTTCTCCTGTTTACTAAAATGCAGCTTAGAATCATCCATTATGATGTAAACTCCAAATAAACATATCCTCAGAAGAAAAGGGAAAAAGACTAGGAGCCTCCCTAGTCATTTCAGTAGAAATTTAGGACACATAGAATTGTTTTTGTTATGGATTTCAGTGCTGCTTCTACAGCTTGGAAACAAACTAGACCCAGTCACCTGGGAAATGGACTTTTTCTCTGCTTCTGCTTCATACTGTCACTCCTGGTCCTTTCACTGCCTTCTTTGCATTGATTCTGAACTTCCAAGAGGGTGTCTTTCAGCAATTTCCACGACATTAATGGAATTTTACCCTTTTAGCTGCACCTCATACTTAACTTTCTCATCAGAACAAGATGAAGGTAGTTTTTATGGGAAATGTGTAGTAGTAACTTTGGCTAGGGCTGAAATCTAGACAAGGCGTAACAATGACAGTAAAGGGCTCAGCTTTATTCTGACAGAAATCCTAAGTGTTATCAAAACTACATATGCACATCATACTATAGAAGTCATAAATGAATACAGCAGGAGCAAATTATTATTACCAAAAAAGTATTTTAGAAAACACTAATGAAGTTAATTGAAACTGAAGATTTAAAGCAGTAGTAATTTTCAAGACCTATATAGCTCTTCAATTCAAGGGATTACGAAGTGCTTCATATACAAAAGTAGCAGCCATGTCTAGGGAGTAAAAGGCTATGCAGTAGTTTTTAATATAGGGTTATGGCAGCTTTGGCAAATATTTTGGCTAGAAGTTTTCAGCACGGATTTTTTTTTTTTATTCATTATTTAAATCCTCATTTTATATAAATATTCTTGAAGAGATAATAGGCCCTTACTTAAATATTAGCAATAAGTCCAGCACACAAATACATTGACTTTATCATTTTAAGATTAGAATCCTGCCATTGCAGTCAGCAACATCTGGATTATAAAAACATGTTAATAGAAGGGGTAAATAATTAATTTTAATGTTTCTGTTAACAGTGAATGTATAATGTAATAAATGCTAATCTAATAATGAGATTCCTGCATACTCAGCAGATATTCTAAATGCAAAGTAGAACATTTATTTATTCAGTAAATTTATCCAATTATCTTCTCATCTAAGATAGTCCTCTAGGCTTGTCTGCAATTAATAAGAAGATATAGGGATCTTAATTTCATCTAATTTAGACACCCATTTTATGAACAGGATTGATCACCTCTCTCCATCACCTACAGAGTTTAAGACAGATGACTAAAACCAGATAGCATTAATCTCACCTCCAAATGAATTCTAAAAAGTACCACAATTACAAAGAACACAGAAAACAGAGGTAAAAAAAGATTCAAATTATAAAGATTAATGGATAAACTAAAAGAAGTCTCCAAAATGTATACATGGCCTGCAGCTGACTGGAAAGAAAAGCATTAAATAGGTAAACACAAACATACAGACAACTTTTTGCATACTTTTTTTAACCTATGAAGCATAGACAATTGCTATCAAGAAATGTCAATGACTTTTATTCTATTTTGCTTTTTATTTGAGAAAGGCATTTCTAAATAGAAACACTAAAAATACTCCAAAAGGTATTTTTACCTGTAGTAGATTGTCCATTACAAATCCAATAGTTTTAAATAGCTGAGCTATATACATCAATCCAGAAATGTTTAAATAAGAATCCAAAATCCTTTGAAATCTTTATAGAACTTAAGGCTCTAAACTATTTTTTGTAGCCATCATCCTGACTTAACTCAACCCAACTATAAAAACATTGTTTAAAAATGCCCTTTCATCATCTGTGCATATTCAAATAAGAAAAAAAGTACATACTTAAAAATATCCTATTACCTCATAGACAGAGGCAGGAATTTAAACCTCCCATTAGCTTTTACGAAACCGAGGGTTTTTTATAAATAGTGCCCACTGCGAAGTTGAAGGAATAGTGTTGCCATAACACAATCTTCTTGAATATTCTTTTTCTGTTTACCGCATACCTATTTTGTTTCTCTTCATTTTTCTACACTTCTCATTTTATCATTACAAAGACAGGAAAAGAAAAATCACCCTCAGTATATCACGTGAGTAGCAATCAACTGTAACAGAGTACAGATTTATTTTTTTTTGTCACTAAGAAAAATAAGATTTTGTAAAATCATACCATCTATGGATTTCCCTTATGTTCCCAGTAATTCCGGAAATTTTAAATCAGTTTCCACTGATTGAGCTGCACAGTCCTGGAAAAATACATTATATTCCTTAAGGTTTAAAGGAATTCAACAATCAAAGGAAAGAGATGGCTCCTGTAGGCATCCCCTGAGGTGAAGTGCTCTTGTATGAGTTCACCCCATATTAGACCTTAGAGTCCACTTTGAACACAGGAACCATTTCAGTTTGATGTTGCATCTTATATGAAACTAGATAATTTAACCAGTAGGAAAAAAACGGTACGAAACCAGGATGCATTTGTTCTACTTTTTGGTGCTGTTTTTTTGTTGTTGTTGTTTTGTTGGGTTTTTTTGGCAAGGAGAAGTAACAGATTAACAGTCAACAGTTTGAAAATAACACTCCAGGAATATTCAAGAAAAGGAAAAGTTGGAACATATTTAGTATCTACACTTTACTATCTAGTAGATGATGGAGGTATTATAGAATTACTCTCCTCATTCAACCCCTAGACACTTTCAACTGAGGTAATATAGCTTTAAAATTAGAAAAAAGTCTTAGTCACATTACCAGCAGTTTAAAACAAAGTGAAAAGGTTTCCATTTGGACATAATTTTTTTAGGACATGTGTGACATTGACCACAGTTTAATCCAAAATATCAAATCAGTTAAGTTTTTTTTCATTGTCACAGGTAAATGAAACATGGATTCTCACACAGAATTCACAGCTGTATAACAGCAAAGAGAGCAACAAAACTTACATCCTGACATCATAGTGATCTACTCTGAAGTTGAAACAGCAGATTCTTTCTCAATATAACTCTTTCATGAATATTATCACTTTGGTATTTTCTTGGCATTTGTAAACAGCTGTTTACAAAAAGCTATCACAAACATCAGTAAGAAAAATGAAAATAACTGCAGTTGACTAGAAAATTGGGTATTAGTTACACTTCTGATCACAAGATTTGCCAGGGGCTTTATTTAACCACCATTCAGGCCAGTCAACATTCCACATACTTCTGAAGCTTTCAAACACATTTGTTTATATAGATTATGATACCAGTGGTAACTACGATGAGTCACCTTGTTTTTACTAAAGTAGAACTAGCTGTTATAATCACTTAAATATAGAATTGCACAACACAGGTATTCCTTTTTTATCTTAGGGGTTTCTGGTGCTATTAGAAAATTTCTTTGTTCCACAGAACTGCCACACATCAGTCCACAGTAAATTCAGAATTTGGGGTCTTTTAAGTTAAGGTATTTATTCCATCTCATCACGCCAGTTTGTTACTTTGCAGTTCAATTAGGTAGATCACTTGGAATGTGGAAAAAGTCACAGTCTTGACACCTGTACTGTGGTTAGAATTGAGGTAGTTTTAAAGAGAGACATCTACATTTTAAAGAAGGGAAGTATGGGTTTTCCATTTTCGCAAGCAGAAGCTTTTTCTCTGAAAAGCGTAATCTTCTGAGGGATAAACTACTTCTTTGAACTCCAAAAAAGAGTATTAATCAACTTATTAACTTATTTAAATCGAGGAAAGGAGAGTTTTACTTAATTGAAGAGCTTATCACTAGAAAAAGCTACAAGAGGACAGAAGCATGAGTGTATCAAACAAGATGACAACAAATGGCATATTACTAACTTACTTTCTTCCCCTCTAAATTTTGTGTTTTAAAATCTTCCTATGTTTTTGATTGCAGGGGAACCTCCCTCCTCAAAAAAGCAACAATATGAAGAAAATGACACATTGTATGAGTGGGAATACAGCAGAACAGATCAGTATTTTCTCCATGGTTCTTAAGTTTAAAAATAAATATAGTAAGAATTATAAAGTTGATATTTTCATTAAAAGCAAGAAAGTACATACTCAAATTATCATACACCAGACCTATCTTCCAGAAGAGCTTCCAGTTAGATATGAACTCCCCATATGTCATAGTAAGTCTTACCACAGTGAAAAGTAGAGATCTCATCAGAAAGAAACACATGGTTGACTCACATTAGCATTTTATTTTGACTCAGGAGATCAGTTTTGAATGAAGTTTCCTGGTTGTCCCCACTTAACCAGCTTTGATTTCCACATTTTGATTTGCATTGTGGAGCCATCATCTCAGAGTTTGTTAACTGAATTCCTTTTTGAGAATCCAAGAACACCTGCAATGCACTCTAACCACTAAAAGGCATTCAGCATCCTTGGGCCCATTCAGCCTGAACTAGAATTAATCTGAAGTCAAACCCCTGAAACTCAGCATGGATATCAAGTCCTCTGACCCATCTCGTTTACTCTAGAACTACCCCTATTGTTTCACACCACTAGTTAGCAATGACATTTTTTCAGTCCTTAGGCAATGCTATTTCTTCAGTAATATCACCACTGCAATTTAGGAGTTACACATAAAAACTCAAAGCTTTAATTTATTTGTGCCTATGCTTAAGTTAACAACATTTTAACAGATTACTACTTGTAATTAAAAACAATTCCAAGCAAAAACATTCACATCTAGTACTTTCTTTGAGTACATGACTAGGTAGCACAGTTGGTTAATGAACTGACCTTTTCATTTTAGAAAAAAAAAAAAAAAGATTTGGATTAAACAATGAATCAAGTCAAAAATTAAGGACACATGACAAACTTACCCTGAACAGCTTTAATTACTGTCCATAGTTTTAAACTACCTCATAATTTACCATAGCTAATATTCTAAATTTACAAAAGGCGAAGACAAGGTGCTGCAGAACAGGATAGTAAGACTGCTTCTAAACAGGCAGAAAATCAGCCATAGTTTTCTTCTCCATATGAATAGAACTGTACATTTGTATAGACACTATATTTTATACATAGAATATGAAAGACTGAGAAGAGACAGCAGTAAGAAAAGAAGCACGTAGCAAGCATAACTGTTCATGACTACTGCTCTCTATCCACACTTTACAAAAACTATTAATTGAAGTCATCATACAAGATAATTTTCTACTTTCAACTAAAGAAAAAAACCCGACAGAACAGGTTCAGAGTTTGACCACTGCTATCATACAGTATGAAATCCACATTCTTGCTATGAGATGCATAATTGTTTGCTTGTCTTTACAGGATTGTACGAGAAGAATCAAACTTTCATATTGTTACTGCACTAGTAACAGAGAAAAAATTTACTACTAGAATTAAATCTGTAACTTCATTTAAACAAAATGTTTGTAATTCAATTTTTTCTTTATAAGCAGAAAGCCAAAGCAGGCATTCCTCCTACCTAAAATTCCTTAGATATATAGTTATATCTTTAGATTTTTTTATATGCATTTTAAAAGATACTTACTGTTCTAAGAGTTGATCATATTTTCTTAAAGCATCCTTTTCAGCAATAACTGCTCTTTCTTTTTCAGCGACAGCATTATCTCTCGCTTCTCTCAAATTTCTGAAGGAAACAAAAGTTATTCTGTCAAGAATCTGTTCAGAAAAAAGACTGTTTTGCTTCATGAATTACTACTGACTGATCTTAACTTCAATACTACCTTCTTCAATTCTCATCGAATGATAGAGGGGTCTGTGTACCTATATGCCTATTCATTACAGAGACTTTACTTAAGATTACTTTCGTATATACCAGCAAAGTTTCCAGTTCTGAAATTCTAAAAACAATGATCAAACCACCTATTTATACGTAGAAATATATGAATAATTCTAGAATACTAGAACTATAAATTACTTATTTTTTGTAGGAATTAAATAAATTTCAATAATTTTGCTTGGTACTTCACTAATAACTAGGGGAATGCTGTCCTCCTAGCTAAGATGATTCACAACTTTTATGACAGAGCAGGAAAAGATTAGCTAGGCATAGAAATCCTACTTCCACATACAACTAATTGGCTAGTTATGCAATAACCTATATATCGGACTATCATTGGTGTCTCCTTCTGGCTTCTATTGCTGGCATTATTTTTGATCTGCACAGAACCATAAAAAACCACAAACATTTTATTGCAATCAATCTATACTTTTAAAATTTTTTAACCAAGAATCAGTCAAGACTTGCAAACTACCTCATTATTATTTCACTGACACAAATGAGAATAGTATGATATGAAGAATAATACATATAGTATTTGTGTTAAAAAATTATATAGGTATTAATGGTCTGTTAATCTGTAGTCTGCCTGTAGCATAACATTGCAATAAATTGTACTAAGTGGAAGTATTGCTTAGATAGTGCTTATAAGCTGTATCTCCATTATTTAGTGCAACACAGTAACAGCCAATTTGCAGAGCAAACAGTGGTTGTTGAGGACCAGACACGTTATGACCGTTTTCGAGGATTTTACTTCACTCCTGGGTTGCTCCTGTGACTTGAACGCTCACTAGCATTTGGAATATATTAGATGATCTTAGAGACTCCTTTCAATTTCATTTCATCCAAAAGGAATCCTGTTCATGTGCTACAAATGTGAGCACAATACCACAAATCCAAGCACAAACTGTGAGGCAAGCAAAAACGTGGCAAGCAGCAATGGCTAGGGGGTTTCACTTTAAAACCACATTCTTCAGCTGAACTAAACTGTTAATGTAGATGCAACCAAGCTCTTCCCACTGAAGTTGTTTCTTCCTCCCTCCCCCACAGGAACTTTTTGACTTAAAGTAAAGTGAAACCATAGTCTCAAGCAAATTTTGAAGAAAAGAGAAAAGTCAAGATAAGCTAAATGGAAAATTATTAAGCCCATTTAAATGTTATCCTAGGTCATTTTAGCCACACTAAAGGTATATAATTCTTGGACGAAAGACTGTTTTCTGGACTAAGGAAATGTTATCAATGGCACTTTTCTGAACTCAAAGTAATTCATACGAATAGGAAATAGTTACTTATGAAGAATCAACATCAGAATTATGTAACAGTTAACTGGCTATGAGAGAACGATAACAAAATTTTCTTTAAAAATTGAGTTACTGGGTTACAGAATTTACCGATGAAATTCAGGGACTGATCTTGTGAGTAGATTCTTTAAAACTGACTCATACCAAAATATAAGAACATGGTAATTAATTTTGTTACCAGCATTAAGATCAAGCATATTATGTCTCAGAGTGAGAGTGCAATGTTGTATCCTTAAGACTAGAGTAACAGAAGTGGGATAAAAATTAAGTGGTAGGAGATATACAGCGACTCGTTTAGAGAATAAACTATTTTGCTTAACTGAACAGCTGATCAATTGAAAATGCAATAGAAGGAGAAAGGACACAAGTGAGGTACTACTCAACCAACAAGACGACAATCACAGATGTGATGTAACTTATGTTGAAATATTTTCAACAGAGCTAGGAAACACACTAGCAACACTGCCAGTTTTCAGACTGTGTGATTGCGATTTTAAAAGAGGTAAAGCACCTATCCGACGGCTGCACATACCTGATGGTCCACATGGCCTGTATCTAGCAAGCCTATCATACAAGTGAAAGTACTCTTCTAAAATGGGACAGAAATACTACCTACAGATTCGTGAACAGGTATGGGGGAAAAGAAAAAGTGGGATGAGGGCAGGGGAGTGGAAGCAGAAGCACAAGGGCATCTATATTAGCTTTTGACATAAACATCTTAGCAACTGCCATTTATTGCACTTCAGTTCACATCCCTAAACTATTCTAGAGTGCACAAATTGGATTCCAGTCAGATTGAACCAAGTCAGAAGATGTGCTCAGGGATAGTATCTAACATGCTCAAAACTACTAAATTGTCTTTCATCTATGGGAACAGACTATAGCTAATCCAAAGTCAAACCTCATGCAGACATTCACATGCCCTGTGAATTCACTCATGCTTGCTAATGCAAACATAGTCAATGCTTACTACAACCAAACAAGTGAAACTGATCCCAAATAAATTAAGAATGAAAGCATCACCTTTTTATTGGTTCCCTTCCCCCATTTTAGCTTCTTGAACTGACTCATCCAAGTGTAAAATAAGTGCCAATAAATTCAAGGCAAACATCAGGCCCATCAGGCTTAGCAAAGTGGTAAGAAATAAGAGCAACTGAACATTAGAAGATGAAACCAGCATCTTAGCTTTATTTTCAGTCACAATCAGTATCTCACCACATCACATAAATTCATTGCAAACTGCTTTGCTCACAATTTGGGGTTCCATTTGTCTCACCATTGAGGGGCACCTCAGACTGGGAAGCACTCTTATGGTGGAATTTTTTAGTATTTTATAGAAAGAACACATGCTGAAAATACATTTTTGCAAAATACAAAGTCAAATCTAAGGGATTTACATTTCAGAAGTAATTATTTCAAAATGAGGAACAGAACTTCTGTAAATTGGTTCCAGATACAAACAAAATATCTTTCAGTAGCTTTCTCAATGATATACAGACCCTTGTCAAATCTCCACGAACAGTGGAGGTTTAAATTCATACTTTGCAATTCAACATAGATTTGCATACAGGAAGCGGTGTGGATGTATGTGTGTATATATTTTACTCACACTTGCAAAACTACACAATGATGTAATTTTTTTTAATTAGAACCTTTCAGTTGACCGGAAGACAGAGAGCAGGAGTCATGTTCTTTTTTCACTCTTCCGAGCAATAACAAAACTACCTATTAGAGGAACAGATGCTGATGCCACAAATATCTTTTTACTACAGTCATTTCCTTCTCCACACAAGACACTTTCAGGACATCTACAATGAAGTTATAATGAATTATTAAGTGCTCTTCCCATTTTAAAGGAATAAAAGGGGCAAAAAATAAGCTCAAAAAGAAATCCAGTGCCAGAAGTCTAAATCCTTAGATCCCTAAAAGGCTTATGTATGTGCCTAACTCTGCATGTAATTCCATGGAATTCAACAAGATGACACACACATAAGATTCGATATACAGGTCTTTGCAGGACTAGGATCCTCTCCAAAAGAGGATTTTATAATAATTTACAGGAAATCAATGCTTTTTTGAATCATAATGCTGTAAACAATCTCAAATAGATTTATTTAAGAAAGGCATAAGTCCTATTTGTTTCCCTCATTTTTTCTGCTTTACTGTCTGCATGAACACCTCTTCTTCTGGTTTCCTGGCACAGTTTCAGGATCGCCCATATAGCCTGACAGGTAAACCAACACATTTTGTATTAATTAACTAACACTATACGTCTGAAGAAACTTCAAACCACTGATGTTTATCTAGAACATGAATTTTAATAATACTTTTCATTGACAATGTTGGATGTCCATCATTTAATAACAAATATAACACCATATATTTACTGTAAAAGTATAATTTCATTTTAGTTTTTACAAGATTCTCATCAGTTTTATAATTGAACTTAAATTCTCACATTTTGATCACCTCTCAAAGAGCCAGTCAACTAGGATTATACCTAAGCACAAAACAGTACTTGGTCATTTTTGCCCTAATTAGGTTATTGCCTGCATCTTATCTACCTGTTCTCACGTTCATACATCTCTTTTGAAGTGCTTCTTAGTTGCTCAATTTCTTGATTTGTTTTCAACCTTATTTGTTCCAACTCTTCGTGCAGTCTCTTTTCATATTCTGTTTTATAGTGGTCTCTGTAAATAAACAAATACACAACATAAGAATTTAAAATTAATTGCACTGGCCAAAATATCAAAACTTCAGGTACAGCTGTACAAGTAGAGCAGAGCACTTCTTGATTTTACATTTTATTCTAATTCTTACTCATTTTCCTCCCAAATTGCTTGAAATACATATTAGCCTATGTTGTTACACAAATTGAGTGAAAATCAATCAGGAATAAATAATATTTAATTGGGAACAAATAAAAACTTTCTGCATACTTGTCCTGGTTTCAGCTAGGACAGAGTTAATTTTCTTCGTAGTAGCTGGTATAGTGCAGTGGTTTGGATTTAGTAGGAAAATAATGTTGATAACACACTGATGTTTTTAGTTGTAGCTAAGTAGTGTTTATACTAAGTCAAGGATTTTTCAGCTTCTCATGCCCAGCCAGCAAGAAGGCTGGAGGGGGCACAAGAAGCTGGGAGGGGACACAGCCAGGACAGCTGACCCAAACTGGCCAAAGAGCTATTCCATACCATATGACATCATGCCCAGTATATAAACGGGGGAGCTGGCTGGGAGGGGCGGATCGCGGCTCGGGAAGTAACTGGGCATCGGTCAATGAGTGGTGAGCAATTGCATTGTGCACCACTTGCTTTGTAGTTTAATTCTTTTAGTATTACTATTGTCATATTATTATTATCATCATCATTATCATTGTTTTTCATTCCTTTCTGTCCTATTAAACTGTCTTTATCTCAACTCACGAGGTTTTTTTCCTGATTCTCTCCCCCTTCCCAGGGGTGGGGGGGAGTGAGCGAGCGGCTGCGTGGTGCTTAGCTGCCAGCTGGGGTTAAACCACGACAATACTGTTTAAGTTTTTTTAAAGTAATTTGTCATTGATTAATCATGCAACATTATGCTTAACATTCATCCACAAATTGTCAGCCTCTACATGAGTGTTTATATTAATTAAACATTTAAAAAAAAAAATTCCTTGCTTTCCAAAGTTTTCTAGCTTCTTCATCACTGGGTAAGGGTTCATTAACTTGCTAACTTACAATACTGCCATGTTACTACAAGACTTTGTTGTGTACTACTTGCACTTCATATGGGGAAAAAACATCACAAGAAACATTGAAGATTACATGCTGTGGAGATTTGTGAGGTCAAAAAAACCCAAGATTTGGGAATTTATCCTGTCAATGTGACATATAAATTAATTAAAATACATACTTAAGTTTTTAATCAGTAGATATCAGAAGATTCCAGGATAAAAGAATTTCATTTCAGAGTAATATTGACATCTTTTTGTAACTTTGGAAGCCCATGACAGATTGTAGGGAATCCCATAAAGAATTTCTCCTACAAAACTACAAAAAAAGGCTTATGTTGTAAGTACTTAACAGCTAAGGAATGTTAAAATTTTATAGCATCTAGTTAATGTTCAAGAACAATCGATCAGCAATGAAGCAACTGGTAGAAATTACAGGTTTGGAAATAAAAGCATGTTTATGAAGAAATGTGCATTTACAACAGTAAAAGGTTTTAGATTTCTTTCGATTTCCAATTGTGTAATAGCCCATAATTTTTAGAAATCAGTACTTGAGCTAGCCAAAAACTACTTTACATTAACTAAAAGCCCCAAAATATTTAAATGTCAGAATGCTTGCTGTCCAGGTTTTCCTGTTTTCTTGTTATTGAGACACTGAATTTCAGTTTACCCTTCAAGGTAAAAGTAAATTTATTTCCTCTCTTTCCTCAATTGTGTCACACTACAGTAAAACACTTTATGAAGATCTTTGATACAGTGAAGAAGTTTATAATAAAAAAAAAAACAACCACAAAAAAACCCCAAAGAACACACTGTACTGGAATATAAGGTCCCCATCAGAAACTTTTTGTGTTCTTTATGTTTTATCTGGCTCAATATATGTAGGGGGGGAAAAAAAAATGCTGAAAGACCTTGGGATACAATTCTTATGTGCAGAATCAATGAGCATTACCCTTTTCTTGGTACCTGGACAATTTGCTATTACCATTACTACTTGCCAAAAAGAAATTGCTGTCATTGCAGAAATTACACCTTCCCTCCCATGGCAAGACTGCTAAAAGTCAGGAAGGTTCACTGAAAAAATTAGAAGAATCTGGAAAAGTCTTGAACACCCACAGTGATGTCACCAGAAGACAGTTCAAAGTGACGCTTATCTTTATGATGACTAAAATAAACAAATGGTATAGTAAAGGGCATATTCCAAGTATATAACTTGACTGCCCTGCCAACGCCTTTTAATAAACACCAACTGAGTCGCTGCTGAAGCAAAAGGAACATCATTTGCAATTTTTATTCCTGATCTGCTGTTATGGTCTTTTGCTTGAGCAGTAATTAAAAATGTTTTTGCCTTATCAAGTTGTTTTGCCTTCTTCAGGCTGCAGGCTTTAATGAGCTTCTTTCCAGGCCTATTATTCATAAGGCTTTATACTGTGAATAAACTAAACGTGATCTGAGCATCTCAATGCAACTATGGATTGTGTTTTAAGATTAAACATATAAAGGGAAATCTTTTGTGTTTGTCCGTGCATACACATAGATTCCCAAGAACTGTATCCATGAGCTGCTGCCATTCATCTTGCCACAATCTCAACCCATTTTAAAGTGGGTCTTTCATAAAATTTGTCAGATTAATTCCTCAGTTTCCTAAAGTCTGTAATTTTCTAACTACAGTAACCCAACACCAGCAGTTCTGACGGTGACCAGAAGGTGAATTATTCTTTATTCCTAAAAATAGATACTTGGGTTTGTTTTCATCATCTTCATTCCTGAACTACAGCAACTGAAAGATATTGAGATGTGAAGTGAGCACTAAAAAGCCTCAAATTCTTCAAAAGGTAGCAAATAAAATCTTATTACCAAAACTGATGTCACCTCCAGGTAGCACTGAGGACTGTAGAATGTCCATTAGTTGGTACGCTTTTCTTCTGCTCTACTTTTGTACCTGTCTATCTAACAAACAAATAGGATTCTGTAGAGCTCTCTATAAGAAACCTAATACCGTAGATATTTGACCTGATGGACAGTTTAAATTGCTGAACAGACAGGAATCCCCACTATGGGATGCAGTCTCAGAAGATGCACACAAAGTGTGTACATGTGCATGGGAAAATGTAAAGGGACAGCTTCTCCAATATTGCAGATCTCATGCAGGTTTTAAAGCACTTTACAAAAGGATACTATTACTCCCATTTTACAAAAGAAATCTTACATTAACATTTTTACATTTGACACTACATTTTTATATTATGAAAAGACTTATTCAAAGCTTATCAGCAGGTCAGCAGCAGAACCTTGAATAAAACCTAGGCTGCCCAAGCTGCAGTGCAGTCCTACACATGCTGCTCAATACAGTACACTGTCTTGTCTGCTATGCTATATTGTCCCTGCAAAAGACAATAACAGTCACTGGAGCAGAGGAGGCATACCAGCATTATTCATTACGGTTAATATCTGTCCTATGAAAATTAGCATCATGAAGAGAGTCACCAATACCAATGACGTTAAGAGAGAGATGGGGTAACAGTACAGAATCCCAATGGCAGTATCGAGATCTCTAAAGGCAAAGTAAGAATCACAGAATTTCTCTGTGGTATAGTTGGTATATTTAGTTGGTATCAAAATGCAAGAGACAGAGACCTCTGATATTCCAGAGGACAGTGAAGCAGGCTTGCACAGTATCCCAAACTGTGGTAGAGGCAAGCTACATACGTCTCTTTCCAGGTTCCTCAAATGGAGACAGCTCTGTAAAACTGCCTCTACATCATTACTACAGAATAAGGATTTCACAGTGGTTTTCTAGAAATAGAAATCTAGCTACAAGAGTCACTGCTTACAAGCACATTTCTAGAGGAAGACTGCTCAGACCTACGTGATTTTTGTAAAACCCCATTTAAAAGCAAGTCTTAAAAATTTATTTAAAATGCAGAAGTTCCAGGTGAACATAGGTCTGAGATACACACATGTTAAACAAATTTTTAAAAAGTTTAAGTGACTGCATTGAAAGGAAAAATAGTATTAAAACCACTTCTGATATGGGCTAGAACTCCATAGCCAATAATTTCAGTAGAGTGCTCTTCTATTTCCATTTAGATAACAATTTGTCTTTTAGCTGTATTACAGGAGAGTCATATTAGCACACTTCACCTTAGTTATACAAGGACACAAGATTTATAGATGATCTTTGCAGTTCCATCTTCTTGATTCAAACAGAAGGAAGCAGTTGAAGAGAAGCTGAACCTACTTCATACTCTAAGCTTATTCCTTCAACCCACAGGTGTTTTTCTAAGGACACTACTAACCAAAAAATGGTTAAGTTAATGGTTCATTAACAAAGTACATACAGGCAAATATTTGATGTAATTCTGGGATATATATTGAAATTATTTTTTTGGCATCTAGATGTAGGGAAATAACATGAACTGGATAACCTTGAATTCTGAATAAGAAAAATCTAAATGTGGTTTGAAATTGGACGACAGTCTTAGTCATATGATTTAGTTTTAGGTAGTCCTGCGAGGAGCAGAGAGTTGGAATCAATGCTCCTTATGGGTCACTTCCAACTTGACATATTCTATGATTCTATGAAATTTTGCAGTATAGCATTACATATGTAGCAAGACATGTAGCTGAATAGCATAGTGTTTCCTGTTCAACATCCCATACATATATCTACACCAATTCAGATAGCATAAGGATTTGACACTATTTACCATTGTGGCTAGCATACAATGATCAATCTATTTCTCAAGGCTACATTTAGAGAATCTGTATTCAAACTTGAGATATGAAAGACTGATAGCTCTAATAGCTGATACGAAACATACTATGTCTTATTTTAAACATTTGTGAAAATTAAATATATTTTATTCTGCAATAATCATTAATATTGTCTTTCAAATACTCCTATTTTTAATAAAGGTCATTTGGGGTGGAGGGGGTAAGATATGTAACATATGTACTTTAAAGAGTTTTTCTCTCTTTTGTAATTAATTACAGTTACCTCCATAAAGTTCTATATACAACTAAGAGAATAGTTGCCATAAACTTTCAATGCTGACATCTTCACTACTATGGTCTTATATCAAAGGTTTACAAAAAACTTCCTGATCCACATTAAGACCCAACAAAAGTGTTCTGTTTCTAGTTATACAAATATGGACTAGCTTTCTGAAAGTTAAAATTATTTTTAATTAAACAGGATTTGTGCAAGAAACAAGGGAAAACAGTTAAATAACTTGTCTACTGATAGAACTGAACACACAACAACTCACCTGGATGCAACATATTTTTCATACATTTCTTCCCTAGCTTTTTTGGCATCCTCTAGCTGAATCTGAAGTCTTTCAAGACGATCTTCTTCATGTGCACAGCGAACACTAAGTTCCATGTTCTGGCGATTAAGATAATCTTTATCTTTTTGCAACAAGTTGAGGGATTGTTGTATGGTTGCCAGCTATAAAAGGCATTAAAAAGAAAACTTTAACATGAAATTCAAGATAAGTATTTAACCTATGTACATATACTTGTGATTTCATTTTAACTCTCTTCTGTGAAATCACCTGAACCAAAAAACTCTATTTACACTCACGTTTAACGTAAGTTGGTGAAGTTTTATGCTGAAAGAAGACTTTAATAAAATTATAATTTTATGAGTTTTCATGATCTGTTTCTGGTAGTTGGCACCTGAAGGAGGTAAAGTGCCCCTTAATCTACCTCAGTATCTAAATAGTACTGAAGTATTGAATAGTGATAGTACTGAATAGTACTATGTCAGAAATACTGATGTCGAGTCTTGGTGCCAATCTGTCATCATACTGGCTACAGCGTTCTCAGAAACAGAAGTGAAAAGTTTAAGGGCACCAGAGTGACTATTGCTCCATAAAGAAATAGAAAAACTGCTAGTTCTGGGGCTGAAGTAAATCATGATTGTTGCAGACAAGGTAGTGTTCCAGGCCAGCACCAATGGCAAAGAGGGTTATGCATGCCTTATTTTGACTTTCATTTAGCATGGTGTTGCTACAGAAGGCTGAACTGATGCCAAAGTAGAAACATGAATATCTTGTGAGTCTCTGTAACAGCCTTCCCAATCACCAGATCAGTCATCTTTACTACTCCAAGAAGAAAGTGGTGTGGGAGAGAGTAGTCTCCATCTATTTGAGGTGAACACTGTCAGAGAACAGCCACAGAGCATAATGGCACTGGTGCAGAGTGGCCCAACTCCTTACTCATGACAGCAAAATGCAGTTTTATCACCTTAAATAATTTTGTCGTTTAAGCTCCTGAGGATGTCACATGCCAAGTTCAAAGAATGATAAATTAATAACTTATCAGAAATATGTCCCCCAAAGCTAGGAAGACATCATGTACATGTTTCAGACAGAATTGACTCTTCCCGAGTCATAAAAGCACTAAAGGTTACTTAAGGGATCTACTCGAGTCAAAGACATGGAGCAACTAGTTAAACAGCTGAAAATTCATACAAAAAAAAAAAAGCTCTTAGAGGCATGCTTCTTTCCATCTGCCCACTTCCTGAGCACCACAGAGAGTGAGGTACAAATGCTTGTTCTATACTTTGTTTAATTTAAGAAACATAACTGTCCTCTCTCTCTCTCCAAGTAACAGGTTATACATACATCCACAGTGAACACAGACATCATGGATTACTACATGAAGAAAAATCTAGGAGTTACTACCCCTCCAACTCCTCCTCCCCTGGAATAAATACTGTGCAAACACTTACAAATGTATGCTCTTCCAATCCAGAACTTGTGATACTGTATCAGCATACACAAAAACCACCATGGACCTTCCAGTAGATTCAAGTAATTACACAGTTTGAAACGGTATTTTAGTTTAAAGTAGTGCTACTTTTATTCCTTCTCAGATTAATTTAGTATAAAGTTAATGAAAAAAAGCCATTGTTGCTGCTACTCTGCAGTACTTGATGCATACACACAAACTTGATGTAGATGGCAATACTTTTTTGGCCATTGTTATGTGCTGAGAACAAACATGCATTCTGATGTCTTCTTACAATGCTAGAACACTGATGAATAAACAGCCTAACAAAGCCTTCAGACTGATATCAAAGAGGAGAATATAAAAGATATTTTCTAATAGAGAATCTCTATGGCTACCTGTAAAGTTAGGCAGAGGAATACTATCTTTAAAGTGGTAGTTATAGCCACTATTTTATCTGTAACACTATTATACAGAGACACTAAGGAACACAATCTCCCCTGAATTCTCTCAGGTATAACTGGTCTCATTTACTCAACTGCCAAAGTGTTAACACACAAAGATCCTCCATTTGATTTTTGCCTGGACCAGTACAGAAGTCAAGAATAACTTTCTCATGCAGTGCCCCTTTCATATCACATTAAAAAATAAATTCACATATTAATTCAGAACAGCCAATCAATTATTTCTCTATTCCTTCTAGTGTTTCCTAGAAAGATTTCTATACAGAAACACAGCTTAAAAAATACTTATTTTTGCATCAAAGTTGCACTGAGCTACAAACCATCTGATAATTAGTCAATGATGATATAAACTGAAAAAGTTTCTTTCTTGAGATTCAGTAAAAGCCTCTTCTCCCTCCCAAAAAGCTGTTGCAAAGTTACACCTACATCAGACGAAGGGAAAAATCCCTCAGTGATTCCAATAGTTTTGGATGATTCTACCCTACTTAAGTAAGGATATATAATTATATATAATAGGATATATATAAAAAATAAGGATATATAATAATCCTCCTTATACCACCCTAAGTAAGCTTACTTAAGGTGAATAATTAATCCTGGAGGTTCAGTGAAGCAATCCTCCCTATAAACAATTTAGATGCAGAAATAGGGAAAATGGATACTGAGTAATGGAAGCTTGTACTGGTATAAACCATCAAAAGTCCTACAGATCAAGGCAGTGGACTTGGAAACATTCTCTATATATGTTTCTCTGAGTCCCTTGACCCAAAAGTTATCATACATGCCCAGTAAGAGAGCCATCACTGAACACAATTCATGACTCTTGGATGAATGAATTACTGAATAGAGAAGCAGCAAGGGACATTTCTCTTGACCTGACAGGCCTCTGGCTCTTGGAATGTCTTTGGAGCAGCAGAAACACATTCCCCTGTGCAATACTAGTGCTACCAGAATGGCAACAACTGAGATCTGAGTGAAGTGACTGACCTAACTGGATTGGAACTCACTCAACTCTAACAAAGATGAGAACCCCTCTGTGCCTGAAGAGGCATTTATTCATTTTCACAACAGAAAGACTTTCAAAGACTAATGAAGACATGCTAGAGAAAAACAGTCCATCACCCTAGTAGATAGTCCTGCCCAAGAGGGAAGCAGCACTGGAATTCCTCTTGTCAATATGCAGTGTGATAGAAAGAAGAGGTCCGGAATAGCAGTCTCCCTATTCCTGACACAGAACTAACTTCTGTAAAGGTGAACTGAAGGAAACTTCAGGCAACTGAACTCACAAAGAAGAAAAACTATGTATTCTATTCATGTATAGAAAAAACATACACAACAAAACATAAGCCATACAGTAGCTCTGTCCTACTGTCACTATTGGTCAGAAAGAGCTAAAGCAAGTTATAACTAGTTCTGCACCTTTTGAGGGATAGAGCATACTCACAGCATTCAGCCTTCATTGGTAAATTTTGCCCTTGGGCCTCCCAGGTTCCTGAGCTTATTGGCAGAGTTTGGAAGGCTGAAGCAAAGGAAGACTAAGCTAGAGACCTAGGAAAATGGCACGTACATAATGCCTAGGGAAAAATGGAAAGCACTTGACCAATGTTAAAGGAGATAGCCAACGTTGCTGTGAGGTTGGCCAGCTTTTTGAAAGATCATAGCAAGTGAGCAAGGCTTCTGGTGACCAGAATCCACCTTCAAGAAGGAGGACGCAGGGAACTGCGGGTTGGTAAATCTAATCTCAGTCCCAGCAAAGATTATGAAGCAAATCCTCCTGGAAGCCATATCCACGCATATGGAGGAAAAGGTGACTGGAAACAACTAGCATGGATTTACCAAGGCCAAACTGTGTCTAGCAAACCAGACAAGAAAGTTGGCTCTGTGGACGGGGGGACAGCTGTCCATGTCATTTGGACTTTTGCATGGCTTTCAGCCATCTCCTGTAACATCTCTATGGGAAAACTGGCAAAATATGGATTGGATAGGCAAACATCAGTTGAACAAACAAAACATGAGCCAAGAAGTGCGCCCTGACAGCAAAGGCGGCCAAGTGCCTACTAGGCCATATTAGCGACAATACAGACAATAGGTTGAAGAAAATTATTATTATCCTGTGTTCAGTACTTGTGAGACTGTATTTGGCGGGCCATGTTCCATTCTGAGTTCCTCATAAAGATGTACATTAACATACTGAAGCAAGACCAGAAGAGCTCTACCAAGATGGTCATGGACTGCAGCACATGATGTACAAGGGGCTGAGAGAAATGGAGTTTTTTTCAGCCTTCAGAAGAGAAATATGTGTGGGGAAAATCTTATTGTTATTTTCACCTATCCAACTGGAATGCATAGAAAGAGCCAGACTCTTGGAAGTGCATAGTGACAAGACAAGAGGCAACAGAAAAAAACTGCAACAACTCTGATTAGATTTTACAAAAACTTTTTCACAAAGAGGGTGGACAAACACTGGAACAGATTGTCCAGAAAGGCTGTGGAATCTCCATCCTTGGAGATATTCAAAACTTGACAAAGCCCTAAGCAACCTGACCTAAGCTGGCTCTGCGCTGCATGGGAGGGTTGGACCAGCTGGTCTCCTGAGGACCATTCTAATCTAAATTATTCCATGATCCTACAGGCGATCCTGACAGACATGATGAGACAAAGAATCAAATTCCCAAGGTGAAGAAACAGACGATTACTGAAATAAGAACTTTATGTTTACCTCTTTTGATAAGTCATTTCTTTCTTTAGCTTGTGCTTTGTGTGACACCTCTAATATTTCATACTTTCTTCTGAGTTCTGACAATTCATGTTCAAATACATCACGTTCACTGTTAAAATAAAGTGAAACTATTAGATGCATAACATGTAACGAACAAGATTCCTATGCATTCGTAATTTCTCAGTCTTCTTTCCGTTCATGACACTGACTTCTTCCAACCAGTCACTCATAAGGCAATTCGTGATAATACTACCTTTTTTAGTTATTAACACCTGCAGTGGTATTTTATTATATGAAATAATTTTCTTCATTTCTAAGTATTTAAAAAAAATAATCCTAAATTATTAGTACAGTAATCCTGAATTTCCATCCTAAATTATTTCATCCTCCTCTGATTATTCTTCTTTAGTGTAACTTTGGGCTATACGTTTCCCCTCTTAGCAATGAACTGTTGAGGACCCTTGTCCATCGTTTTAGCTTTATCAAGCTTTTGATGCTATTTCCCATGAATCTTTTGCAGACATTGAAGTCCGATGAAAAAGTAAAGCAACTTCATTCCCATCTTCCTAATCAAACAGAAAGCAATGTATACTTGTTCTCAGTTGCTACTCTCCCTTATATACAGTCCCTTGATACCAGAGGGGGTTGTACTACTCTCCTCATGTTTAAAATACACGACACAGCTGCAAAAATTATGTTGGTATCCTGAATAAGAGTGCTTTCCATACGCACAAAGAAGCAGCTCTATGTCTCCACTCTATCTGACCCTGTCAGAACAGTGAAATGAATGAGCCAGTATGAGCTTGCAGTTTGGAAAAAAGCTAACCAGTTTTATATTAAGCATAGCACAACTTTAAAACTGAGATAACTTGTAGTACACCAGAACTAGAAGATTTGACATAGCATTTTTAAAGGCAGAAATGAGCCTGGAAGTGATTAACTCCTGCAATGCTCCCAAACATCCTCATGCAGTCATGCCCACAGTGCTCTCCCCTCCCCTCCGTCTGTGCCTATCCAGATGAATACAACTCACTCTCTCAAATATAGTTTTAGCACGTTCATTCACGCCTTTTTCAACTCTACTATTTTAAATGTACACTGTTAAACACTGGGGCCATTCACATAAACGTTATTACAATCCACTTAAGATGCAGTTGCACATGGGAAGCAAACCATGGCATCAATCCATCCTATTTGCAACAAGCTTCTAGATAGATTCCAAGGTTGTTTTAGTATATATAGCTGTGAACAGTTATCCAGAAGACAGACTCTCCTTCTAATGACTTAGTGGCAAAGTCATTTGTGTCAGTAACTGTGCCTGAGTTCATTCAGTATGAACAACTAAGGAGCTGACAGGGTGTTTTCTATTCATAATCCCCATTTTTTAATTCATTCCCCAACAAATGTGCTAAAGGCCAGATTTCTTGTACTTGCAAGCACACTGAAAAAGCCATTTGGGAGCTGGACTGTGAAGTATACATCTATGAGTATTTATAAGAAGTCCATTTTCACTATTTTGCAATTGTTGTTTACAAGATGGGTATCCAAAGCATAGGCTAGAACTGTAAAATCTGTATTTTAAAAATGAAGAGAGACACTGGAACTTCCTGCAGTTAAACCAATTCACTAAGGTAATCCTAAGGTTCTCTGACAAAGAGTTCCCATAACAGCCCTTTCAAATTTATGGTTACAAGGATATCTTAAGTTGTAAATATTAATTCCCAAGGTCCTACCCTCTTAATTCACTGTGTAGGCACCACACAGTAGAGCACATGGCCTTTTGTTAGATCATTGCTTTTAAACTAGGAAAAAAAAAAAAAAAAAAAGTACTTTTTTGTCATGGTTTAACCCCAGTCAGCAACTAAGCACCATGCAGCCGCTTCACCCTCCCTCCTCCCAGTGGGGTGAGGAGGAGGAAAGGGAAAAAAAAGTAAAACTCATGGGTTGAGATAAGAACAGTTTAATAACTAAAGTAAAATATAAGACTAACAATAGTAATAATGAAATATAATAATAATAATAGTAATGAAAAGGAATATAACAAAAAAAGGAAGGGGTGGGGGGGAGAAAAAAAACAGTGATGCACAATGCAATTGCTCACCACCCGCTGACCGATGCCAGAGCCGCGATCTGCACCTCCTGGCCAACTCCCCCATTTATAAACTGGGAATGACGTTCCATGGTATGGAATACCCCTTTGGCTAGTTCAGGTCAGCTGCCCTGGCTATGCTCCCTCCCAGCTTCTTGCACACCTGCTTGCTGGCAGAGCATGGGAAACTGAAAAGTCCTTGGCTTAAGATAAGCGCTACTTAGCAACAACTAAAACATCAGCGTGTTATCAACAGTATTCTCACACTATATCCAAAACACAGCACTGTACCAGCTACTAAGAAGCGAGTTAACTCTGTCCCAGCTGAAACCAGGACATTGTTCTAAGACGCTTGGCATCAACAGCTCCCACTTCTTTAGTTGCAATGAGACTGGTAGGCTCTTCTGAAAACACAGTAAATCTCTAAATATAAACTTTTAGGAAGATCATTTGACACATCAGATTTCAAAACGTTGTTCATTTCCTGTAATATATTGCAGTCATAAGATAATTGAACCATTAGTGGATTGAGGTAAGGAAAAAATCTGTGGTGTGCATAAGCCAAAAATCAAATTAAAACCTCTAGTCAAAGTTGAAGTTTATCTACCAACATTTGTATGTTAGCATAACACTTGAACTATAGAGATACCTACCATTTTACTTTATCATAGTTCTCTTGTCTGTAATCACCTCGCTGAATCATCTGTTTGGTATCAGCCAGTTCCAGTGTTAAACGCTGGCATCTAACCTCAAGCTCTGATCGATTCCTCCTCTCGTCTTCATAGCTCTAGAAGGTAAGACATTTTGAAATGATCACAGCTACACCGATATTTACTTAAAGCAATCACCAACTAAGTTTTATGAAGACCTCTTACAAATATTCAAGTGGTAGTATTTTCATTTGTCTCAGTATTTGGAAATCTAGCACACATCACAAAGTGACCAGCTATGGTAATACTCAACGTATTTTGATCTTATTCTAAATAGTTGATAAATGCACCTATTTTTTCTAACACATTTGTCGATTAGCACAACTTCCAAGACCAGTAACCTTCATATACACAGCTGGTGGTCTACAAACCTATAGTAGGAGCACAAAAGTCACACCACCTTTACAACATTTTCAAACTAGCTTCCTTGTGAAGATACTTGCTCGTCCATTTGAAAAAAAGAAAGAGGATTGATCATTCAGAAGGTTTGGCAACTTCTGTTATTATATGAAAAACTTCACACAGTTACTCCCAAATTGTATCTGGTAACTTATGTTTGCTGAAGCATATCATCCAAAGCTTTGGTGAAGGAAGTAACAAATGAAAAGAAAAACAGTGCTTATTTAATGGTCTATCAGCATTAATTTCCATTTTCCCTTCTTTTTCCTCCTCATATACTTTGAGAGACTACTATGGGAACTAGAAAAAAGGAACCAAAGCAAGAGAACACACAGAAAGCATTTGTCTTTTAAAACACTGGTTATTCGTTTTCAGGATAAACAGATTTCCTAATCACCGTACTCTTCCCTGACACCCTCTACGGGAACAGCAGACTTTTGTACTTTAATCCCCAATCTAGACTCCATTTCTCAGATTTTTCTACAAAGTAGGTATTTATTTTCACAAACTTACCTTACTTGCTTGTCCTAAATGCTGTACTACTTAGTAATTTCTTCACAAAAACAACCAAAAAAAATGCTCATCCACCTACACTAGGGAAAACTGATGGACAACAAAAAGAGTTGCTTGTTAAAAATTTGAGAATACCCCCTGGGCATCTAGATTTTTTCCATATTCTGTTTCTCAGAATACTGCTGAGTTCTAGGTTTTTCTGCTATGGTTGATACATGGCAAGCTCGATAATGGATGCTTGATAAACAGTAACTCCATCTGGTTATACTGAATGGACATCACAATATTATTCACTGAAGGTGAACACAAAACCAAATGACTGCCTTAAGATGCGATTACTGAACAAACCATTTAGCCACTGCAAATTAAATTTGTTTTGCAGTGAGGGACATAGTATGAGTGCATAATTTTTCAAAATAAACTGAAATAACTATGTTTTATACAGTTACAAGAAAGGATAGTAATTGTGTCTAGCTAGTTTTTAATAGACCAGAAAAGTTTAGGACAACAGCATATATGGAGTGGATGACTCCTAAATACAGCTTCCTAGGAGGAATGAACACAAGGATAATACTCTAGGATAGGGATGGAAAGACACAAAGAACACTCTGATCAAATTCACAGGCACCATAAACTGAGAGACTGACAGAATGCCATCTTGAGAAAACACATCTAAATACTTGTAAGACACTACAGAAAAGCTCCCTGAGCTACTAAACATACTGTAACTATTCTATTGATAACTACGAATTTTTTGTTTTATATTTCACAAATCTAGTAATTTTCACTTTCACTAAAATCACATTAGATCACAATCACAAAATCACAACACTGAGAAAGTTTTCATGAGGATTTTGGATGGTATATCATTAAGAACACGTCATCTAAAGACACAATTGTTATTCATCCTAACATACTGGTATATATGGCTTACTTTTATGTTTACTCTAATTAATGGATATACATTAAGCAAATTAACACTATAGAACACTTTCTTAAACCAATTAACATGCCATCATTTATAAAGATGGCATTATCATAATGGTAAAGCCTGTCAGATATTTTTAAAGGTGTTGTCTACAAGTTAGCTAGAGTTTCAAATACGTAACATACAGGTGCAAGTACCTTGTTACACAGTGCAAACATGACTCATCTTGCAATAGGAAATGGTAGTAAGGGCACTTAACTTAAGTGCAAATTGAAAGATTAAGTTTGGATACAATTCCTCTGTGGATATCCTGTGCCATTCTGCTGCTAATACCATGCTGGAATTCATACGCCCTTCACAGAGTGGGCTGTTGAAGCTGCTACAGTATTACACATTTAGCAGCTAGAAGACAACTACCGAAAGTATAAAATTAAATTGGTTAGCCTCTGGACAAATTTATCAGAAACAGCTCTAAAGCACCAGTTAACAGAACAGTTAAATATCTACAAAATTAGTTCCTTCTAATACCCGAGACCTAAACTAGGTTTTGAATTTTATTTAACAAATCAGTTGTTAATGTCACGTAACAATATGATAACTCCAGTGAAGGGGAGGGAAGTTAAATTCTACTTTTAAAAAGTGATTAAGACATATCTAATCTTTTAGGTGTCAAAGTTTTATTTTAATCACAGGAAGAAACGTGACAAGGCAAGCTAATAAACAGTCTATAGGCTAACGCACAAATAACCCTATATGGTACGCATATCTCCAGGTACCAGATATACAAGCTTCTGGATTTCTATAGCAATACATCTTAAAGACATACAATCAAGGTGCCTGTGCTTAGGAAGAATAAGCCTTGCTTTTCATGTGATGAAGTTAATTTAGTTTATAATAATGTCCATATACCCTGAACTGATTTTAAGATTTCTGCAATGGAATAGCTTTATCTTTCAATTTATCTTCAAGAGATAGCTTGGAAGTCTCGATGAACAGCTTTGTCCTGGTGAAGCAAAAAGTGGGCTTTTAAAAGAACAAGATACAGAGCACTTTCAAGGACATGAATGAGGTCCTGGAAATAACACCAATAAATAAAAATAACTTAAGTAAGCCCATAAACCTTAAAAAAATTAAAGGACAAACAGTACTTCCTCACATGGAACGTGACTGCAATGATCCTGCCAACAATGCATGGCTTTTCTTCAGCTTCTTACTCATTTTTGCTACTGCAGAGAGTAGCAACTCAGACAGATGAGGTGGTTAAAACAAACAAAACTGTCCTGTGCGAGATGGGTAGGCAAACATTGCCTAAAGAAACTGTTAACAGAGCTGTCCAAGAGACCCAGTATTAACCAGTACAGGCAGTTTCTACAGAACATGTGAAGCAGTCCCTACCAAGAAGCGCTTCCATTTGGTTTACACTGTCGACAGATGGATGTTTCAAGCAAGAAGATTCTGAACTTGCCTGATCTGCACCATTTAAAACCCAAACTGGTAGAGAAGCTAAAGATCTAATGACAGGCCTCAGTTTTATGATATTAAGCTTCACTGTTATCCTCCATCTGGAATGAACAGCAGCTTATAGCAGTCACTGAAATGAACACCCAGCTAAATTTCAAGTACAAAAACTGGGTGACGTACTTTTTGAACAAAGTTAGCGACACATAATACATGGTAGGGATTAGTTGATCTTTCAAAAAGCCTTTGGGGATAAGAAGATAAACAACAGAAATGCCGGGAAAAGATTAATCAGCCAATCAAGCAGAAGTAGCATGACTCCTTCACACTGTCTACAGATAAGCCTGTGGAAGAAAGTGATCCTGCTTTTAAAAAGCATATTTAAAAGAACTTCATCTTTGAAGAACCACTTACACAAGCCGGCACTTCCTGTTCATACCCTAAGGTACCTAAAGGCCCTAGGCAACTGTAAAGCTACTATACTATTGTGATCTGAAAACCAATTCCCCTCAAGTTATTTGGATGAGGTGTGCTACTTAGTAAAGATGACATTTTGCTTCCATCTGTTTACATAGTATGCATTCAAAAATTATTGGTCAACCCATTATTTATTTGAATACAACTGCCCAAATATCAGGAAGAAGTTATACATAACTGGATGAATAAGACATCTCTTCTAGAATATTGATATGAAATTCGTAATCTGCCAAGGATTGTAGATGGGACACTATCTGCCACTAAAAATTACAAACCAAAATGTTAAGCTACTTCCAAAATAGGGAAGCTCTGCAAGAAAGGTAAGAAAGAAAAGCTTTGGCATAAGTGCCTCTATTGCAAAAGAAAGTGGGGGGAATAAAAAGCTCTTTCTCTCTGGATCTGAGCTGACTAGAATCTTCAGTGAAATATTCTCAGGTGAAAAGGATCCTTGAGATCATTGCATTAGAGACTAGAATTAAGCCATTTGGTACTTCTGAACAACACCTAGCAGTCTATACAAGCCATAGCTATATATCAAAAGAGGTAGAAAGACATTGGATAGAAATGGGAACTTTCATAGATACATAAGTTTTCTTGAGTCTTAGAAGTGTTAAACTGCTGCCCCAAGCTAACAGTTATTGGTAGAATATTTTTCTTAGCAGCTTTTTTCCTAAACAAGATAAATATTAACAATAATGAAGGAAAGAAGGCACATATCTTACCTAAGACTGAGGCCTCATCTGTCCTTTCTAGAGAGAGACGTGAAGACCGAGTAATCAAAGCACTGCTTGAAAGAATTTGTGTCAGGGGGCTGGGGAAGTGTTCTAGAGTGCAGTCTTTAATTACAGATGTGCAAACTTCAGAAGAAATCTTAGGGAACACAGTCCTTCTGGAGTAGCAACAGTAGCCTCAATTTTACAGCATTCAGATACATCTAGTGCCAACTGATCCTTTGAGTGCAACAGCTTAGTTCGTTCTTTGAAGACTATAGAAACGTTTTTCCTCCAGCTGGGAAACATTATCACAGAGAAAATTGTTAGGTATGTCTAGCAAAATCTGACAGCTACTAATCCCAATTCAGAGACGAGGTCTTAGAAGAGATCTTTGTCCTACATACATCTAGCTTTGTCTTTAGGCTAACCATAGCTTTTAGATAACTGTCATACTATAAATTTGATTGCAAGTCCTAAAGGCAACTTTACAGAAAAAAATAGCTAAAGAAAGGAAGCTCTGATAAAACTGTATCAAGACCAAATTCCAGGAAAACATTGCCAAGAAACTCACAGCCAGAAGAAGAAAGCAATACTTAATCTTCTAGAGCTACAAAGAAAAGCAGAATTTCCTTCTCAGACTCTCTCCCAGCCTTAAGAGAAACACACGAGTAGTAAATTACATCTGTTTGAGGGAAGGTTCTAACCACTTTGGAAGCAAACAACTCTGAAAATAGTACACTGATGTTCAGCATGGGAACACACACATCAGAAGCTGGTTTTGTTTCTGGGAAGCTCCTGGTAATACAACACTATAGCTGGACTTTCTTCTCTATCTGTACCTCCAAAAGTGGTGGTGCCAACATTATTTGTACTTGAAGTATTGAGCACTGTAAAAGAAGGACTGAGATGAGTCTGTGCTATACATTTGGTAACAGATCAGTCAGCACTGCAATACAAGAACATCGCTTTTACCAGTTCCACCACCTCCCCCCCAGTCTGTTGCTGCTGCACCTAGAATCAGAGGAACCGCACTGGTCTAAATCACAGATGCAACAATTGTGTACAGAGAGCCATTAACTTAGTGGTAGTACTGCAGAACCACTTATACTGACCACTATAAAAAGAGAAAGTGGTGACAAAGATCTTTTGACACTAGCTGTGTTTATCAGATTATATTCCAGTGCTAGAAATAAGTCTTCACACACTGTTCTTTGCTACCAGTTGTCAGAAGCAGCTCCCCACCCCACTGGGTCTGTGTTACAGATTCAGCAGGCTTTGATTAAGTGCTAACTCAGAGCAGCAACAATCAACAAGAGAACTTTGTTAAAGTTGTAGAGTTTTAGTGGTCTTACCTCTCAGCGTACTAAGAATTAAATGAGTGCTAACAGAGGCCGATACACACTTAGGACCTTCTGCCCCTTCTGAACAAACAAAACATATTTTCATATACCTAGAGTACAAATACAGGTGACAAACATTTGAAAGATGTATTTTATGCCCTGATGTCAGAAATAAAAGTTTTTCTAATACAAATGAATTAATGAATTGCCTAGAGAAAAAGAACATGTGGGTTTGTCAAGTCTTAGAAAATTAATTTCTACAAGGCTACAAGGACAATTCAATATTTACAGAACCAAGCTTCCTAGCTGGTACAGCTGGATGCTTATAAACTCAGTTGGCTGGAGAGGCCACAATACCAGGCCACCGCACTCACTTTTGTGCCAGGCTAGGTCTGTTGTGACAACAATGAGTTTTGTTTGGTTTTTGTTTGATGGCTGTTTTTTTCCCCGTCCCCGAGGAAAAAAAGATAAATGGCAGCATGTAGCAAAAAAAGATTTAGTGGGTTTGAAGACCTGATTTTATATAACCGATACTCAGCCATATCGGCTCATTGCAATAGTGTCCAGAGAATAGAACTGCGCTGCTTTGCTTTCTCACAAAACAGTATATAAAGGCTCATGAGCAGAGAAAACAAAATAATCTAAGTGTCTTATGTTCACACTCCAAAACAAGAACAGTAAAATTAGAGCTCATTTCCTTTGAGCAAATTAAAGGACTACAGCCATCCTGTCACAAAATAACATAACTGATGTTAGGCAATGGTTGTCTTATTTGATTAATTCATTTCACATTTAAATTTTCCTAGAGCTGGCTTAACATACTAGACTAGTTTGGATTTTCCTTTAAACTTTTTCAATTCTTTGTTGGCTAGATAGACTTTCCTATGAGTCTATACCTAATTCTCTCATATTTCTCATGACTTTATTTCTGGGTGAATATCTACATATATAAAACTTACTCAAACCTAGTCTGTCAGCCATGAACAACCAGAAAAGCCAGCAAAATCCTCCTCCCCAAGCCATTAGTAGTTAATAGAAAGATTTGGGCTAAGCATATATTTTAGTTCCTTTCCACGTTCCACAAAGAGGAAAAAAAAATCATGTTGAAACTCATTAGAAAGAGCCTTAATTATATGCAATAGCAGAAAAAAGGAATGCTTACTGTAGGAAGTGGTTTATTCTCACAGAGACGGGGGGGGGGGGGGGAGACTGTCTTAACTTCACTGATAACTGTATTTCAAATGTCCGTATTAGTAGTTTCCTAAAGAAGTTTTAAACCCAGAACAGACATTTAGTTGATAAACTATGTAGAGAACAGAAATATTGCAACTGTTGGAGAAAACTTAAAATTTAAGAAATATTGGATGGGAAAACAGAGGAAGGATTTGAAGAGTGTAAGTTATTTAATAACAGGAAAGAAACTTCAGCAACTATGTTTCATGTAGCTGGAAATAAAGAATGATTGGAATACCACAAAAACAGTTAAAGAGTATAAGAGCTTAAGTAAGACTCTAAATGAAACTGTGCTTTATTACCTACTGATAAATTTCCTTGCAATAAAGCTTGACCTTATCAAAGGAACTCAAATAAATAAGTTACCCCAACAGTACACCTTGAAACCACTTCTTCGTAAACTGCAAGAGATGTGTAGGTATGTTAGCTTTAGCGTACTAAGTACATTAGAGATTCTAAAGTACCCTCACGTATTGATGATGCTCCTCTTACCCTATTACCTGAAACAGCCTGAGGTACCTTGTTACAGTGACACTCTTCAAGTCACTAGGTCAAATCTGAACTTGCCAGAAGCAAAATACAGAGACTCTTAAGTCTCTCCATACATAAAATACCTCATATCAGGTCACATTTCATTAAATATCCAAAACATGTCACCTCTATGCATAAAAAGTAGGGTGAAGACTTGGGTTTGGGAATTTTTTTGTACATATGGAAGAACTGTAGTAAGTGAACTTATCTGAAACCTGAGAATCCTAAGGAATAATTTTTATTAACAACTGTAAGTCTTTTTTCCTTTGACATTTCAACATCTGGATCTCTTCCCCGATTTTTTTTTTTTTTTTAAACAAGGTATTCATTCTCACTAATTGTCTCTCATTTCAAGTATGATTAAGCAAACAGGGTATAAGCATTCAAAGAACCACCTCAGTTCAACACAGGCAACATTCTATTGAAAAATAAATCAGTGGGAAAGGTGGATACTGCCACCAAGTGGTATAAAAGAACAAAGTTAGAAGTTTCTATATTAAAGAAAGGTCAATGTACGAAGAAAATCGTTTCTAGCACAACTTTAATTATTGTTATCTACTATTCCGTTAAATTGCTGCAGCAAAAATTAACACAGATGTCAGTCAAATTTCAGAAGGCTGAAATTCTCCTGTAGAATTTTGTTACAGAGCACATTAAATGTACAATGAAGGAAAATGCTCATGTAAATCGAAGTTAACAGGATTAATTTAATCTCAATTATGACCAGAGATGATGACACAAAATAATACTGAAGCACATAAATGCACAAATTTTCCTGACTACTTTTTATAATTCAATCAAAAAGAGAAATGAAAATAATATGAATTTCACAAGATAATCCTGTATAATTAATATCTCTTTACACTTGATTATTCCATGAGTAAATTTCAAGGAAAAAATCATTGTAACTAAAGAATAATTTCAGAAGTAGTAAAATGACAATGGCATTTAAGTTTCTGCTAGGCATGAGTTGGGTAAATATACTCTGGATACCTGAAACCGTCTTATCACAACTCCAGATTTATGTGGAACTAAGCTAAAATACAAATCATCCTAGCTGTATACATACTCAGAGTACTGTAAATATTCATAAATACCTTAAAAACAACATTCTCCTTATACTGTTTCAACTCCTTTACTCTTTGAAAATAAAAACTAAATATATTTAGATAATCTGTTTCTCTACCTCTGGTGTTTATACGTTAGCTGAAATCAAATTATCTTTTTCTTTAGTATAGAAATAAACAGGAAAAATAAAATATAAAAAGTTGAAAAGCATAACAGAGAAGATGCAACTCCAAAGAATTCTTAAAAAATGCATTTTTATATCATTAAAACAAAAGGTGAAGCAAATTACTACCAAGACATCACCGTCTCAAGAACTATATGCTGAACCATCAATGTGTTTTCAACTACTGCTGGATGGATCTCCTGCCTCAGCTTCCCCGCCTTGAACCTTGCACTCAGAAAGCACAACATAGCTGGTAAGAGTCTATCCTGAACGGTCTCATGAGCAAATTTTGCAGGGTAGCCATTATGTAAAATTAACTGTTATGCAAGGACGTATATAGCATGTTTCCCCTTTCCCTCCTTCCCTGCTCCCTCCTCCCCCCAGTTATTTTTATATAGCAAAAAAGCTTTTATATCTTATACATGAATAATGAGTTGGAGAATGAATTTTTCACTAGATATACATATTTACACAGCTTCTTAATTGAGATAGTTAAGGTGCACAGACCTCTGTCAGACACTTCAGCTGGGATTTGTACCCACTTAGTTCTTCTGTTAGGCTGTCCTTTTTCATCTGTAGATCACTTAGCTCTTTTCTTAAGGAATGGACTACTTCATAGAATCGGATCTAGAAGAACAAGATAAATGTTCAAAATTGAGACTACTAAAATTGCAATCGCAAAACTACAATCCCAAAAACAAATCAGCTCAACATTTTATGGCAATAATTCACCAAATGATTTCTAGTGCATAACAGGAACCTGGTTGGGGCTGGGGTGGTGGGGGTGGGGAAATGTTAAAGGAAAGACAACATCTTTTTTTAGCCTTTGACAGCAGCAGCTAAGAAATAATCAGTTTGTGTTTGGCACTGAATAAAAAAAAAGGAATAAAGGTAAAGATACACATTTCTGTTCAACTAAGGCAGCTCCCAGTCAGGCTGCCTGATTAAAAAACACAGCTGCTAATGGACCACATGGTCCCACCCTCTTACTCGTGCCAACTCTAGAGCGTATTTGATTAACAGTGTAAAAAACAAAAAAAAGCCTATTTAGCAATAAACCAACTTAACTTACTAACTTCCCCCAAGCCAATATAAATTTTTATGGGGGTGTGGCGAAAGAGAGATTAGTTTTGTTTTCTGCCAGTTCAGTGTGCTGAATCTGCACCAACAAAAATGCAAGAGCAAGCACAGGAAGTGGGAACAGCACATAACCAGGAAGAACCATGACACACCCGCACACACACACTTCCAGCAGTAGCATGTTGCTATATGAGTTCAGCTGCATCATGCAGCTAAGCCTCTGAAAGACTCGACTCTGCCAAATTAACACTGAAAAAGCACCTTGTAAAACGATTGGGGGGGGGGGGGGGGGAGGAGGAATCTGTAACACATACTCCTCTCTTCCTCTACTCCAGTCATAGGTATAGTGTCAGACAAGTAAGTCTCAGATCCATAAAACTTTTCCAGAACATTTCTACTGAACAAGAAAAAAATACTAGAAAACACAGTAGTAAACCCACAAAATCAGTAGTAAAAAACAAAGAGACAAAACAAAGAAGAAAGAGCTTTTTTGATACACACCCACACACACGTACACAGAGGTTATTACTCCCATTAACTTGATACCTTAAAATGTTTGTTTTGGGGGATGAAAAGAAAAGAATAGATAATTAAACACTATTTTCATGCAAAAGCTACTCCATACCCCCATCATTAACGCTTCGTTTGATATATGATTAAAGAAGAAATATAAGCAAGAAAGCACAAATAAAGTAAGCATTCAAGAGCAAGCTGTACTACACTTCCATACAGAAGCAAGACAGTCTGTTTGCAATCTGTAAACAGCAGAAGACAAAGAAAAGTTCCAGGTATATTCCATATAACTGACAGCATACAATTCTAAAAAACATAGAAGCCATGGAAATTTGCGATGTAAATACGAGTGTAGTTTGCTCTATACAATAGAGCAAGTGCACAACATGACTGGAAGAATAGTCATAAGGCAGAAAAGTGAAATTTTCTAAAAAGTGGTGGGTTTTTTTGGTTTTTGTTTTCAAGTTTTTCCAAATACTGTGCTTGTTGAAAGTTGCAGTTGTTTGAATTTGTTGTACTCAAAAGAGCTCCACTTTCATCCTTACTTTTAGATGCAAAAATAAGTAAGCTAAAATAGGACATATGCTATAAATTTAAAGTTACTTCTTATTGAAAAAAATGCAAGCTTTCGCAAAATATAGTTGCTATTTTAATTTTTTTTTAAGATGGTAACAAGGGATTCTCAATTCGTTATGCCTAAGTTTACACATAAAATGAACAAAATTAAGATGGTTTTTAAAACTACAATTCAATTAAACCCAAAATACAGTATGATAACATGATATTTTGTTCATGTTCTGAAAATTCCAAATGACAAATCGAATCATCAGATGCTACAGTTAAAACTATAAATTGTCTTTCTGTTCTGGGAAGTGAACTAACTGCATATTATTGGCTTATTTTACTGCTTCATTACTATTTTTTTCTTGCAGTATTCTATTTCTTCAATATTTAAGGAGTTTTTTCATGTCCATCTGTGAAATTACATTACTTCTAATGGGTTTGCATGAAATCAAACAGTGAAGTTAGTTTTGTGGGTTCTTTCTAACTTCCAAACTACAACAGGCTTCAACAACTTCCTTAGGAAAAAAAACCCAAAATTCAGAAATGTGCATGCAAACCAGTAAGTACAATTTTAGTCTCTTAACTACAGCTTCCGCTGACCAGTTTTCATCTATCTGGATTCTTTAAGAACTTGTCTGATTACATGTGAAACTGAGCAACTGAATTTCAATAAAACCCTCTTTCCCCTCCCCCCCCAAAAAATGATTACAAAATTTTTAATTTTTTTTCTTAAAAAAACCTTGATTGTCACTAATTGGTAACCATTTAAAGCATTGTGGGTTTTTTTGAAACCGCACCTAGCTTTTCGCTTAAGTTCTTGTATTTTTACTATGATTTCCCTAGGAAACCTAACTTATGCCATCATGCCACATTTACTTCCTAAACCACAACAGCCTTAAAAGAGATTCCCCAGTATCAAACCAAGATGACAGGGGATACAGGTATCAAGGATAAACATATCTGCGCAGCCTTCCCAAGAAAAGATTGACCCATGGAAATAAAATGAATGCAGCAGATGAGAGGAAGGTTGTAGCAGAAGTTCAACTGTTATTGTTATTTAGCTTGCTTGATGGCCAATAAACATTCATGTAACTCAGCAGTCAAAGCACACATTGCCTCTTGCCAAGTCAATATAGCAGAAACAAAAATTACTGTAATGAGATTTCAGAAACAACTGCATATCTTAAAAATTACAAATTTATATAGATGTGCTGTAAGGAAAAAGTTACCACTTTCTAGGCAATTTTTAAAAAACTCTTAGCATGTGCCCATCACTTTTTGTGGAAAACTAGAGTTAAGCTAAAAATGGGTGGGTGCAGAGGATGAGAAAGTTGTCTTCTGTTAAATGAAGTTATGCGAAAGTAGTTGTATCAGTTAACTACCTTCTTAAACAAAGAGCAACTGAGCTGTAGCTAGGAAAATGATGGAACTGAAAGACATGGCGACTAAAATCGGATCAAACAGAATTTGCAGATACTGTTTTTAAACAACTTGGTGAAAAATTTTTACAGAAGAGTGCACAAGAGGCTGACTTTACTGAACAAATTAAGTATTCAGCTGCCAATCACCAGTTCAACAACCTGAAGTGCTTTAAAATTTTGCATACACTGTTTCTAAAAAATCATTCTTATAAATGGTTAAAAAAAATCTAAATGTTTACATATACGTTCAAAACAAAAAGCATGATTTTAAGAGAAAGACACTTAAAACATCATTTTTCATTTGTCATCATTAACATTAAACATTGTCTAGTCTTTGCTCTAACATGTCACTATTGCACCCCTTTGTGGAAGAACAGTGAAAAACATTTCACATTTGTTTTAATTCTAGTATTTTAAACTTGCAATATCTCTATATACAAAATCTGTGTTTAAGCATTTCCTGCTGTTTGTCCAGTATACCAGGTTTCAAATAAAGTGTAAGCATTATATATACATTTACTTCTATCCTGGTGAATTGTAAGGCAGTTTTTTATAACTAATAGAAAAAAAGTCTGGAAATTTCTTGCTCAACTTTTCTCTAAGCAGAACTCTTTCTCACCAAGGAGAATTTTACCCTGATATCAGTAGACTAGACTATTAGTCTGCACGTAGATCTGAAACCAGAGATTTTATCTGCCCAAGAAATGCAAAATTCCTCCTTTGTTAAGCAAAGCAGAAAACAGCATCAGAAAAATTACTTTTTCCCTTCAATGTTCTTTTCCTAGCCTTCAGAAGCCAAATGGATGCATAGACAAGATATGAAAAACAGTTCTGTAGCCTGCCAGGATCTGTATCAGCTGAATAACTCAAAGTAATGATAAACAATCACTGAGCTTAACTGATACTCTCAGGTTCACACTGATCCTGTTGTCAAAAGAAGTTGAAAGAAGCAGAAAACAGCATCTTACTACAGTATATCTTTAGAATGTCTTCTCCAGAAAAAAATAAAATAAATTTGGCCAAAAAAGGACTTCTTCAAAAGAAAAAAAAAGTGACATATGTAAAGAGGAAAGGGGCTTCACTGAACACATTAGTGGAGTTTGAGTCACAGACAAAAGTAGCATTTACTGGTTGAAAGCAAAAGGAAAACAATGGTAGATTAGGGGGTAGAAGATGGCTGTTACTCACCCCTCCCACTTCACATCTTTTTTAGAGCCCCTTTCTACTCACAAATACAATCTAAGCACTCTAATTGTGCTGTGACACCTTCACTTAAAGCAGCTGCTAAGGTTACTAACTCCTGGTATCTGTCCTGCCCGGCTACAAAGTCTTTTGTACTGACTGTCAATCAACTCCTGAAGTCCTAGAGCTTCCTGCACACCAATTTCAGGCAGGCTGACATGGATTTCAGTTTGTGTTAAAAATCTGCTTTATTGACCATGGTGGTGCAGGAATCAACAAAACGCCCCCAAATACTTCTATAGAGGGCAGTGGGTACAGTAGACAGGTAGGGCATAATAACCTAATAGGCCCCAAGCTAAGTGTTCTTGTGTTATGGTTTGACCCCAGCCAGCAACTAAGCACCACACAGCTGCTCACTCCTCCCCCCTCCCAGTGGGACGGGGAGGAGGATCAGGAAGAAAAAAAAAAAAAAACAAAAAAACTCATGGGTTGAGATAAGAACAGTTTAATAACTAAAGTAAAATAAAAATATAATACTAACATTAATAATAAAAATATAATAATTGTAATAAAAGGAATATAACTAAAAAAAGAGAGAAATAAACCCCAAGAAAAGATAAGTGATGCACAATACAATTGCTCACCACCCGCTGACTGATGCCTGAGCTGCGATCCGCCCCTCCAGCCAACTCCCCCCTGTTTATATACTGGGCATGACGTTCCATGGTATGGAATACCCCTTTGGCTAGTTTGGGTCAGCTGTCCTGGCTATGCTCCCTCCCAGCTTCTTGCACACCTGCTTGCTGGCAGAGCATGGGAAACTGAAAATCCTTAACTTAGGATAAGGCTACTTAGCAACAACTAAAACATCTGTGTGTTATCAAAATTATTTCCCTACTAAATCCAAAACACAGCACTGTACCAGCTACTAAGAAGAAAATTAACTCTATCCCAGCTGAAACCAGGGCATCCTGTTTATCACTCAGCCTTAAGATTTTCTTAGTACTTTCAAAAGTCCAAGTTTCAGAACTTTTGAAAAAAAGTTTCCAAGAACATCCTTTAGATAAGAATGACAAGTTTTACTTCTCTGTACATATCTAGAGCACAGTATATCATGACTTTCATCCAGCAAGAGAACTCATTCACGCAGCATTTATACCTCAACAAATGCACTAAGCTTTTTAATGTTATATTATTTACAGCTTCCTTAGTAACTAGCTCTATAGATAAGCACAATGCTAATACTTTGGTGAATTAAGGTTTACATGTCTAAATACTCTTCATTCTCAGAAGTGAGCCAGGATGCTCTGGACACATCCCACAGTCTGTGAAGTCATTGTCTTTTTATTGCAAGCAGAGTACCCTCCACCCCTCCATCTACCCATAAGCCATAATTAACAAACTTCTTAAATCAAGAAAATGTGCTTAAAGTATACTTTAAGGTACAGTTTGTCTCCTGTCAGATAGGAAAGGGCCAGATGGAAAGCATGAGGGAAAGTAAGAGATGTTTGCAAGAGCCATCTCAACCTTGTGGTCCTGGCAAGCCAAGTCTCAAATTCCTATTTTCAGCCTGCTGTATTTCATATCATCAATGTGTGCCCACCATTTAATTGTAACACCCCATCTGCTTAACCTTCTTAAAATACATCAGCAGTTCTACTCTCTTTAAGACATCAGAGTCTGGGATCAAAAGGTTCCCCTCTTTACTGGAATCCAGTCATAACAGACTGATCCAGAAGCACATCTGCCTCTAAAGGTCCTTCATTTCTAGTTGGGGAAGAATAAGAATTCTAGGAGTATAGACTGGCTTCTACTATATGCACATCCCTTTAATTCTAAACAAAAGCAATTTACAGCTTGCGGTGGGTTGACCCTGGCCAGCAGCCAAGCACCCATATGGCTGCTCACTCACTTGCTACCTCCAGTGGGAGCAGGACAGAGTGGGAACAACAAAAGCAAGAAAAGTCAGGTGTCAAGTTTTCTCAACAGTTTAATTAGTGAAGGAAAGACAGAGTTGAGGGGGGGGGGGGGGGGGGAGGGAAGCCATGCAAAGACAATCACTCACCACATCCCACAAGCAGACCGATGCCCAGCCAGTCTCTGAGCAATATCCACCTTGGAAGCCATCCCCCCACCTTCTCTTTCTTCCTCTACCTCCAGTTTATATTGCTGAGCATGATGTTAGATGGTATGGAATATTCCTTTGGCCAATTCAGGTCAGCTGTCCAGCTGTATGAGCTCAATCTCAAGACCACCCCTAGCTTGCTGGGGACAGGCGGAGGCAGAATGGGGAAATGAGTAAGCCTTGATACTGTGCAAGCACTGTCCAGCAATAGCCAAAACACCAGTGTGTTACCAACACTGTTTTAGCCACAAAGCCAAAGCACAGCAAGATTCAGGCTGCTATGAAGAAAGTTAACTCCATCCCAGCCAGACCCAGGATACAGCTATATTTTAAACCAATACAAAACACAATACTCACAGAAACATATTCAGGGATAGAAAGCTGATCTTCAGGAAGAGATTTTAGCTTCTCATAGCAATCATCTGTTAATTCCAAGTCTCGCAAGCTACGACGGATATCTCCAGCTCTCTCCCTTAATTGATGATTTGTTTCCTCCAGTTGCTTCTGTCTCAATAAAATAGTTTCCATTTCTTGTTTCATTAGAGCTTGATGTTTTCTTCAAGATTGATTTGAAAACAGAAGACATTAAGTAGCAAGTAACACAAGTGACAAACCTTCACAATACCCTGGCAAGGGAGCGAGTTATGCTCATTTTGTAGAGGGGAAAATTTACACAGAGATTAAGTAATTAGCACAAGAGTGTATACCACCATGGTTACACAATCATATCAGATACAGTATATATAAAAAGCCAGGAACTTCATAGTCATTGACAATACAAAGCTGAATCTGAGAAGCGACAATTAATCTCCACATATGCTGACTTGAATTTACAAATTAGTCTTAATTTACCCATTAAAAGGTTAAAACCATGAAAAGGCAGAATATAGTTCCACACAAAACCCAAGGAACTAGTAAGTCACCAAATAAAGCAATAGTAACTTCAATTTGTGTCTTATCAAGTTGCAGCACATACATGCTTATGGCCTATTCCACATACAACCCTTCATTTTCTACCCAGTGCAACATACAAAGTTGGGGTCCTTTTAAAAAAAAAAAAAAAAAACAAACAAAACCCCACAAACACCACTACACTTAAACAAGCAACCTTACCTCCAGCCTTAAAACATTATCATTACTATTATCATCAGTGACAAGGTATTATATGGCAAGAGAAACTGCACATCACTTAGAGGTGTTTCAAAGTGTTTTCTTTATTTTATTTTAATCAAAGGCGACTGACCTACTTTTTTGGAGCTGTAACTATTGAAAACATATTCAAATTAAATCATTCTTCAAAACACAATAATTCCTACTTTATTTAAAAAGTAATATTAAAAATACTAGCTAGTACTACAAGCTGATGTCTGCCCCACTGGTTTCAAAAAGACAAAAGAAAGTCCCAGGTCAGCAAAGCAGTCACACAAGGACATATTCCGCACATAGTGTACGATTCTGTTAAACGGGGACAAAAAGTGAGGTAAAAGACAGACAGAAAAACTAATGAAAAGACTGGGGAAAGAAAAGTAGTTCAACTTTTTTACGCCTATTAATAACAATTCGCAGATCAGTACTTTTTTACTGAGCACTCCTCAGATAACTCAAGTATGGCCAACATAAAAATATTCCACTCTGGTGCAAATAAGCATACAGAATGACAGACATTTTTCTGACAGTCAGCTGCTCTTAGTTGAAAGACTTTGCTGTAACTAATCTCAGGTCTGGCTTCACATCCCTAAATCTGTTCTAGGCTTACTACAGAATATGACTTCGAATTAGTGACATCCTGTAAGCTGGTGCATCCTCTACTGTAACATGAGACTATTAAGTAATGCTCTTCCTTCACAGGTGTTAAAACATTTAATTGACAAAGTAATTTGGAGAAGCCTGCTAGTCAGTCTATTTTCAGCTATAGGTTGACTCAAAATGTTTCAGAAAAGCAAGATGAAAAGTAAGTTTCTACATCATCAACTGAAAGCATTTCTGACCAATAAGCAATCTTAACTGGAAGTGCTAAACTTTATTCCCCTTACCTTTCCCAAGTCGTCTAGGCTGCAGAGTTATTAAAAATTCAGTTTAAATTGATGGAAAGTCTGCCCCCTCTACCTACTCCTTTTGCTCTTTACTGGTTTTAAGAACGTTCTTACTCCCAGTTCCTATTAAATTTTGAATGCAGGTAACAATAAAACCAAAACCACAAACTTCAGCCAGTGAGAGCTGAATTCAAATTTACTTATATGTAAATTAAATATGTAAATTCCATTTTTAGAATGGAAATACTAATATAATCAGCACAAGAAATCCTATTCCTGCAATTCATAATAATCAGTTTCCATTAACTGTCCATGAATTAATTTGAATTCATATTACTAAGTTATTAAAGATGAAGTTCTTAGTTTTACTTCCATCATACCTGGCATCTTCTTGCTGTAATGCCAGCTGACTATCCAGTCGTAAAGACAACAGCTGCTTTTGATGGATTGCATCATTAAGCTTCTCTTCTAGCTCTTCAATCTAAATATAAAGAATATAAGTATAAAATGAAGAAAAGAAGTTACCTTGGTAATTTTTAAAAAATATTTTACAAAAAGAACAACTTGAAGGAAAAAAGTGGAGCGCCTAATGCCCTGGGAAGTGCAATAATGATTGTCTAACAAGACTTCAAAATAGCTAAGGCTTCATAAAATGTGATATGGATTTTGCTCTAAGGAAAGACTTAGTTCTAAAATTGATCTTTTTCAGCCAAATAGCTACTTGTTCAGCTAATTTCAAACTAGGCTTAAACTCAGAGTAGCAACCCAGTGAAAGCCACAGTTAGTATATAGTAGGTTGTACGTGTGGACTGCACACAAACACGGCGAAGCTTTTACACCTTTCTTAGTTTCATGCATCTTAGTGGAAACTGTACACAACAAAATCTCCTACTATTAGCATATTGGTATATTCTACCCACATCTTCATTAACAGACCATTGAACAGTATTCCACAAGTTCAGGTTAAAAGCCCTATTAAGCTGCTTACATCAGTGACAAAATTATTCTTCATTTCTGAAAGAAAACAGGTCTTTTTCTTTTGTTTTTAGAAAAGGAAAAACTAACTTGATCACACCTCATTCATTTATAACTATAAAGACTTGGACAAGTCAGCTAAGTTTTCCATATCTTTGTTTCCTCCTTTTCTCATTAAAAAAGCCAAACAAAACCAACCAAACAAAAAACCCCTCCAAACCCCCAAAAAACAACTAAGTAGGCTTCCAGCATGCAATTCACAGAAATTCTTTTCAGAACAGAAGTTTCTACCATACTCTAAAAGCACCAGAAACAAGAAAAGATTATACAACAAAAGGAACAACATTTCTTACCTTGGTCAAATATTCTACTTTCAAGTTGTCAATCATCAAGTTTTTTTGAGATAATTCTATTTTAAGCAGCTGAAGATTATGGAGCAACTCTTTCCGTTCAATCAGCTGCTTAGTGATTTTAACAGTACCTTCTCTCTCTTCAGAGGAAGAAACATCATCAGTTGGTATTGTGGTTTCTAAGCTAATATCTTCAGACTCCAAGGAGCTAGAAACGTTTACTTTCCTGAATTCCTTAGAGCTTTTATGTGACATTTTCTTCCACTAAGCTTTCTGCAAAGCTTTTAAGTTACACTTTGAGATGAGCCCCCTGAAGAATCAAAACAATTAAGTGAAAGGCATTATGAAAAATTAACCAGTTAAACAAGACCACTAAGCAATACTTCTCACTATCACATGAATATATTTTTTTGTTCACCCAAGAAAAACACTTTAAGAAGCTCTGAAGAGGGCAGTTGCCTGAGGACTCTCTTCCTCAATAACTATTAACAAGGGCTTTGACTGCAATAAGCTAAATATTGGTGTGAATCAGGCTTACTAGCAAGATGTTATAGCTAAACCAACATGTGCATCTGCCATTCACACTGTCAGAAGAGCTTGCACTGAAAACTCCTGGGACTCACGAGGCATACAGTGTCAGAGAACATCCAATAAGGGGCGTAACAAGACTTGCTGGAGAAAATGGTAAAGGAATACTTCGATGGCCACGTCTGCCTACTCTGAAGAAGTAGCTTCATTGTTCTTACCAGGCTAATTTACTTAACAGTCACACATACTTTTACAACCACTTGGTACAGACCACAGCTTTTACTTAAGAGACGCACAGACCAACGCATGCTATTCAAGGCCCAACAGAGAAAGAAGATGCTGCACTCAGAGCCCAGGCCAGCGCCAGCCAGGCTGCCCTGCGGCGAGGAGCGCGGAGCCCGCCGGGGGCTAGCTCTCCCGCGCCGCTGCCGCCTCCACAGGGCAGCGCCACCACCCCCTTCCCCACGGCAGGAGCAGCTCGCTGGAGGAGGTGCTGTCCTACCCGCCGGATGCCCAGCTCCGCGGAAGGCAACCGGCGACGGCCCAACCGGCAACGGCGGGGTGCGGGGGAGCGAGGGGGCGCTGGCGCTGGCTCGCCGACCCCCGCGCACGCCGAGGCGAGGAGGAGCCGGCGCAGCACCAAGTCCCGCGGCCCCAGCCCCCGCGCCCCGCCAAGCCCTTACCTCGGACGGCGGCCGCGGGCCCGGTGGCGCATGCGCGCCCTTCCGCCTTCCCTCAGGGTGGCGGAGGCGGGGCTGCGCGACGCCATCGCCACGGCGACCAGGGTGCCGCCGCGCGCCCCTTCCCGCGCTCTGCCGCGCGGCACGACGGGAGAAGGAGCCTTCCCACGCCCCCTTCCGCGGTGCAGCGCCGGGGAGGCGGTGGGGCGAGCGGCCGGGCTGCCGCCGCGCGGGCGCGCCATGCTGACCTCGCGGACGTTCCTCAAGCGCACGCGGGCGGGCGCCGTGGTGAAGGTGGTGCGCGAGCACTACTTGCGCGACGACATCCCCTGCGGCGCCGCCGCCTGCCGCCTCTGCCCCCCCCGCCCCGCCGGGCCCGGCCTCGGCCTCGAGGCGCAGCCCAGCGGCGCCGCCAGCAGCCTCTGCCCCGGGCCGCACTACCTCCTGCCCGACACCAACCTCCTCCTTCACCAGGTGAGCGGCTGCCGGCGACGGCGCCGGGAGGGGCAGGCGGCGGCGCGGGGGGGGGCGGGCGGTGGCTGCCTCAGCGGAGCCACAGGCCCGGGCGCCGGGGAGGGCCCGCCGCCCGCCTCCCTCTGGGCCCGGCCGTGCTGCCTGCGGAGCCTTAAGCCCTGCTCCGGCCTGGGTTAAATCTGTGTGGGTGTGAATCACCCCGCGCCCCTTCGGGGTGGGGTTCAGGCGTCGTTCCTGGAGAGGCGCTTTTAGCAGTGCGCTGTCGGGCTTGGGTCTTGCCGTTGTTACTTGTGTGTGCTTGATCCCTGAACGGGTAGTCTTTCCTTTCCCTACCAGCTACTGAGGAGGCCTTCAGCATCACCGAGTCTAGTCTGGTTTTAGGCTGTATTCCGGTTTTATGTTTTTGCTGCCTCGACGGTAGCAATAAAGAACAGCATTTTTTTTTGTTTGTTGTGGTCTGATATGGGTATGGAAAGTCAGGCAAGGTGAGTGAATAGACTCTGAAGCAGCAATCGGGATCGTCGGGTGGTCACTGAATTTTCCTGTCAACCTGAATTTTCCTGAATACCTGTTCTGTTTTTCAGAGACTGTTGTAGGCTTAGGTTCTTTATACAGTGATGTTGATTTCAGGTAATGAATAGAGGCTGCAAAAATCATCCTGTGTACAACTCTGGAAGCATGGGATGAACTTTACTCAGCAGCCCGTCACTAATTGTGCAAAGGCTTGAGTCTGGGCAGTGCACACAGTAGAATTCCAGGCCGGGAGGCAGTGAATTCCCAAGCTCAATGTTTGACTTGGGTTTTTTGATTGCTTTTGAATACATCTGTAGAAAGTAGAATAGCCCCGTGCAGACATTGGAGACTGGAAGTAATTCATGAATCCTAACATGGATTGCTCTGGAGAGGGGCACAACGCGCTCATGTTTTAGCAGTTACCCATCCCAAAAGCTGTAAGTAAGGATTTTCTTCCGAAAACAGCAAGTCAAGGGATGTTTTCAGCCTGTTACGCATGGAATTCTTGGTGTCTTGTTGGCAAAGTTTGTATATACATAGTACAGAGCACTCTGAGAATGTGCCAGGGTACGCTGCCATGAACTGGAGCAGCGGGGATTAGGAAGTCTTGGTAACAGTAGGAGAAGGTTTTACCTAGCAACTGGAACAGGATTGCAACAGTAAGATTTGGCCTGGTAATTCAGCTTGTACATAGAATAATACTGGATTTCTTGCCCTGTGAACGTGGCTCTAAATCTTTTAGGTCATCTAAACATCAGGTGCAAAGAAGCTTGGTCTGGCATTGCTTTTAATTCTTCTAGCCATGCCCTCTAGAACCTTATTGCTGTCTCATTTTGGAGATGGGTTTTGCACAGTTCCTTGCCACAAGCTTAGAAAATGAGGCTCACATCTTTTTCTCCTGACAGAGAGCATGACTTTTTGGTGTACATTTCTCTCTCTTGCACACAATGGCTGTCAGGGGTTGGCAAAGAAAAGTGCTGGAAAATTTGTAACAAATTTCCGCAAAAAAATTTGGTCTTTGAAAAGGTGAAGAGCAGCTAACAGAATTCCAGCTGATTTGAATCTGTGGAAGTTAAAATTGCAGTGCAACAGTGGGATTGTTTTTGGAGAACTTAAGCCTACACATGCACAGGCATGTCCGTGTTAGCTGTGTAACAGTGGTCAGGTACTATTTTATGGTTTGCGTTCCTCACGAAGACATATGCCAGACAGCCTTTAAGTTATGTTGGATTACTGTCAGATTGTGCATAGATGTATTTTGTTTACAAAGATTATAGTTTACAAGAACCTCTCTTACGTAAACAAAATTCTAGTGTACACCTGGCCTTAAATTTGATTGGAGTCCTGCATACGTTGGGGCTGAATTTGATGGAAGTCAGAATAAGTCCTTACCTTCAGTCCAGCAAAATTCAGGTCACGAAGAGGCTGGAGAATCCTATTTGAACTTTTTGCCCACAAGCAGGAGGAGGGAGCTTAGTATACTGTTCAGTTTCCCAATGGTGAGAGAAGAAGGCAGAAGTAGTGCAACTCATTATTCATGTTAGCTTTTTATGTATTAACCAAACAAATATTTCAGGTCCTGTTCTTGGATAGAATTAAACAACAATTTTTGATTAATTTCCATTTTGTTCCTCAGATTGATATACTTGAAGATCCTGTTATCAAGAATGTCATTGTGCTACAGACAGTCTTACAGGAAGTCAGGAATCGGAGTGCACCAGTATACAAGCGAATTAGGGACGTGATTCAAAACCCTGAAAAACATTTCTATTCTTTCACCAATGAACATCATAGGTAAGGTGTGGAATAGGGTATAACAAAGTTGTACTGATGTCCAGTAAAAGAAACTGGGAAACAGAACTGGAACATGTGAACTAGGTAAAAAAGTTACACTAGAGTGCATAGAACTGTATACTTCTAAGGAATCCTATTGGAAAATAGTTGCATGTTCCAGGAGCTTTTCTGGTTTATAATTAGTATAAGCATATATATATTATGAAAAGGTGATTAGAATATTGAATAAAGTTTACAGACAAGACTGTTTGTTAACTTGAGCAATGGAATAATGCTTTTCCATTTTAGTGTCCCTTTTAAACATATTCCAATGCTTTATTAATATTGCCAGCTCAGCCTGTAGCAGAATTTGAAAATCTGTTAGTGACAGAAAGCTCTAAGAAATGAAGATGCAATTAATTTGCCTTTATTTGTGCTCACAAGTAGTTTCCAATACTGCAGTATCATAGTTCTAGGAAACTTGAATCCATAGTTCTAGCATCTTGAATGCAGTTCTCTTCAATTGTCAGTGAGAAGGTTGACACTTCTCTTCAATTGTCAGTGAGAAGGTTGACACTTCTCTTCAATTGTCAGTGAGAAGGTTGACACTTCTCTTCAATTGTCAGTGAGAAATTAACACTTCCTTCCTATTTTTCTTTACCCTTCTGTCTCCTGACCCTTCAGTGGCCTATGGAGTGTTACACATATATAAAAATTGATACAGCAATGATTCTTTTGGCCTCACAGTCTTGATCTTGTTTGTCTGAAAAATTTTTGGAAGTATGGATAGATGTTGGGATTTGTTTTGTCCGTCCCCCCCCCTTTTTTTTTTAATTTATTTAGAGAAACATACATAAAGCAAGAGCAAGGAGAATCTTCTAATGACCGCAATGACAGAGCCATTCGGGTAGCAGTAAAATGGTACAATGAACACTTGAAGAAAATAGAGGATGAGGAGAAGATTCAAGTTATCTTTTTAACAAATGACAGAACTAATAAAGAGAAAGCTCTAGAGGAAGGGATAACTGCTTATACATGTAAGTGAAATGGCATGTATGTTTAATTTATTGCTCAGATAAACAGTCTCAGCAGTCTCTTCATACCTAAATCCCATACATCTCTTGCATAAATATTTATGTGTATGCTTTTGTAGGTGAGGAGTATATAAAGAGCTTGATAGCTAATCCTGATCTTGTAGATCGTCTTGCTTGTGTATCTGATGAAGGGGTATGTTTTTATTTTCTTTTTATAAAATAAATTAATCACAAATGGTTTGCAGTATATTATTGGACACCGTATGTCAGGTTGTTAGCATCAGTTTAGAATATGACGACTCGACTTTATTACCATTTTGGCCATATAACTTTTTGACAACTGAAAAGAAAAAAGGAAATATTGCAGCTGTTTTTACTGCTGCTTATATGCCTATTAGTAGGTATCTAGTTATTTGTAAAAAGCCAGTTGCTTTAGATAAATGATGTGAAGATGAGAATAATAACAGTTGGTTAAAGAAAATGTATAAATGTTAGAAATAATGGAAACAAAATGAAAACTACAAAAGTATGTATTGCAAACCATTTAGATCTTTGTTTTGTGTCTATTATTTGAAAGTTTGTGTTAACTTATTATTGATCAAAAGCATTTTCTATCAAAAGCTCTGATTTTTGTGGGCAGTTAAGTTGACATAAGTGCAGGCTGCAGCTCAAAGATGAGCTATATCCTCTTCTATTTCCTTGTGCTTTGTGTTTATCAGAATCAAGACTTGTATTTTCACATAAGACTGATATAGGTGAAAACTAGCACCACCAAAAAATGGGAAGGTTAATTTCATCAGTTAGTTCTAGCAGAATGGAGTGGGACATGCAAGAGTGGGAAGAAAGTGGAGGGCTCAGCTGACCATTTCAGCAGTTAGCTGTGGTTCATTCAGCTTTAACTAATTGTCTGACTGCTCCAAAGTTGAGTCACAGTAATGTATTTTCATAATGTTTCATATAGATTTACAGTATATGCTTACACTGTGTGCCATACTCTTTACTATGCAGTACTATGCTAATATTTTCTTCACTAAGTATATGTTTAGTCAGTATATCCAAATCAACATAAAAGCATATGTCACTTGTGCAGTATCTTTTAAGTAACTGCAGGCAAACAGAAGAAGAAAAGGAGGCGTTCCTAGAATTGCCATGTTTCTATGTTCTTTATGCTTTTTATGCTTCATTAGAAAAATTACTGCTTAGTGGTAGTTTTTCATTGTTGTGCACATTCATACCTGCACATAGTTATGATTTTGGAGTTTGTTAGTTTGAATGTCATGTTCCTGAGCTCGGTTTTGGAATAATCATGAATACAACAGTCTGAAAATTTCCTTCCTTTTTTTTTTCTTTTTTTTTAAAAGAAAGAAATAGAAAGTGGAAGAATAATTTTCCCAGAACATATTCCTCTTAGCAAATTGCAGCAAGGAATAAAATCTGGTATTTACCTCCAAGGAACTTACAGGGCGAGCAGAGATAATTATCTTGAAGCTACTGTTTGGGTTCACGGAGATGCTGAAGAAAACAAAGAGGTGAGTTTTTCATTTTGTCTTCATGCTGTGAACTTTAAGTAGCCTCAGTAATGACTTAAAATGTAATTCTTTTATGATGACATATGTTAAAATGGAGCATTATAGTAATTTTTCCTCTTCTGTGTTTTTCTGACGTTTTTTCTTTGTTTTTGTTTGTTTATTTATATGGATATAGACTACTGAAATGTTGACTATGCTCTTTTTGAAAAGAATAATGTGTTTAAAATTATACTTGGTGCTTTGATAAAGTATTTGATAAAATAAGGTTGAATATTAGTTGTTAATAGTTTTTCAATTGACTCAAATATAACACTTTTTTTTTTAAAATTAGTTTGAAATGTATGGTGAAAGACAGAGAAACATGTTTGTAGGAGGATTTTCAGAAAAACTGTGGTGAGCCCTTGTGGGGCTCTCTTGCTTTAGTTCCCCGGCTATTTTCATGCCTGGTGATGAGTAGATAGGCTGTTCCCCTCCGAGCAGTTAACCCAGCTGTCTGCCTGCTGGATTCTCTGTTGGTACAGTTGTACAGACACTGTTTTCAAGCAGCAGCAGTTGCCTCCTCCTCCCTATTTGTGGTGGCAGCTGGAGGTGCTTCTCTGGCTCTCTGTTTCTTTTTTTCCTATTTCCTAGTAGTATGTGGAGTCCCCTAGCCTGCAAAAATAGAAAGATTGTCTGAATATTTTTTTTTATTTTTATTTTTATTTTTTAGAAGACTACAAATTATTTTTATAGAGGCAATTGGAATCGTGAAGTAATATCATCAGTACTGAAAGAAACCTAGGCAGAGGAAAAAAATGCATCACAACATGCCTTACAATGTTCTTTAGAGTGCGGAGCCTGTTATACATGTATACTTTTCTGTTACACTGCTTTGATTTGGGTCTTCTGTTGCTATCATCATGAATATTTGCATTTTCATTTTGTTTTCTAAAAAATCCAGATAATTATACAGGGACTGAAACATTTAAACCGAGCAGTTCATGAAGATATTGTAGCTGTGGAGCTGTTGGCAAAAGATGAATGGGTGGCACTGTCCTCAGTGGTCTTGCAAGATGATGGCCAGAATGAAGATGACATTGAAAATGAACAGGAGAAAGAAAACATTGTATGAAATAAATAATTTTTTACTTAACTCGTGTTAAGAGAGAGATGAAATCTGCAATACACTGACAATGTTAGGCTTTAGATTTATAGATCCTTTTTATACTGACTCCTAAAAGCTATTGTGAATGCGGAAATTATAAAACTTAATTGTAGTCCTACAGTTGCATTAAATACATGATTATGTATAAAATGAATACTTTTTAATTAATGCCAATCAGAAATTCCCACATTACTGTGTTAAACTTCATAAATCTGAAAGTTACTGAGTGGTAGTCAGGTAATAATACAAAGCTATATACTGATGTGCAGATTAGGATTTACTAGAATAGGAGCAGGTGTTGTATCACTATGACAGTCAGCTTTTATAGGCAATGCATACATTTGGAACCAGTTGTAAAATATTCTTTAGCTTCTTGCAGTAATTCCGCTTAATGTGTGTGCAGTGCACACACGTCTACCCTGTCCAACAAATATTTGCATTTCTTTAAAAACATGATCTTCCCACTGAATTCCATGGGAATGTTTTTTAATTATTGTGTTTAGAATTACTGGAGAATTTTCAAGCAACATAAAAGGACTCCTAAAAATTATAATAGGTTGGAAAAGAAAATGGAGATAGTTGTGTACTAAGCAGAGACAGTGGAACAAGATAGCGTTTCTGCAGAGTCTTTTTCTGCTGTTCATTGTTTTTCTGAAACGATGTCCATTAAAAAAAAAACCACAACAAAGTAGTCATATCACATATTAAAAATATTAAGTCATGCAAAGCACAGGGAGACATAGTTCTGTTTGTGAAGTCATAGTAGAATTTATGGCATTATAGTGACACATAAGTTACCTCCAAGGTTTGAGATATATGCTGTAATCAAACATGTTACCATGAGTTCAGACAGTTTTGTGATTTTAACCCGTGTTTTCTACCAGCTGAAGACTTCTGTTAACAAGGACATGCTGAGACCTACAGGAAAAGTAGTGGGCATTATAAAACGAAACTGGCGACCGTTTTGTGGCATGCTTTCCAAATCACAGATCAAAGAGGTAAGGAAATAAGTTATTGAAAGTGCAGATTTTGTTTTTTTTTCTTTAATTAGAAATTATTTGTTCCTTTTTCTGGCTGTTAATAGGCAAGGCGCCATTTGTTTACACCAGCTGATCGCAGAATTCCTCGCATTCGAATAGAAACAAGACAAGCAGATACATTGGAAGGACAAAGAATAATTGTTGCTATTGACGGTTGGCCCAGGAATTCCAGGTATCCCAATGTAAGTTTAAATGTTTTCTTCTGAACTTTTATCTATCCAATTTTTATGTGTTTATTAGGTAAGATGTTTATTATTATCTGCAATGCTGAGTAACTTCAAAAAGTGTTGACGTGAATTTTAAGTTCTTTGAGTGCCATTCTTTGATGGTGCAATTTAAGGAAGTCCCTAAATGATTTAGTTTACTCTTACCCCCAAAAAACAGGTATGGGTTATCATACGTAAAAAAGCTTGCTCCTTAGGTTCCGCAGTGAACATGCGTGCTAACTTAGGTGCTTTATTTAGACTAACTAGGGACTGCCTTCTTTTAGTCTGGATTCCTAGAAATGTGAACCTTTCACTGTGGCTTTGCTCATCCACACGCTGATCACCATTCTGGCAAGTAGTTTTAAACACATTGGTCAAATTGCCAGTGGGGCAGAGTTACAGGTAATTAAGTTCTTAAAAGTTCTTTGTAATATACAGGAGGATGTAAGACAAATTGAGGACACTGGTTTCAATTTGTGTTGAACATCAGGTTTTGAGGAGGCTTTCATTGGCTTGTGTAGGAACGCATAGCTTGTCATGAATGAGAGCACAGCTGTCTCAAATGTTTAGAGAAATGAAGGAAACTTGGAATATATGGCAAGAGTGTTAAGACAAAGACAGCATTATTGCAGAGGATGAGACACGTGAGGAAGGAAGTAGAGTTAATGTATTAGGGAGTGGGATGTGTGGCACAACACAAACCCATAGAGAAACTAGACCTTATTAGTTTCGCTGCTTATACAGCAATGTTTTTTCTTTTCTGCAAAACTGAATTGCCACGTTTACAATTTTTGCAGTCTTAAATGTGGAGAATTTAGTGCCATTCTAGGAAAAGAGGGGGAAGTACAAAGTTCAGACTTACTGAATCAATTAAATGTTTGAAATTAAATTTCTCTCTTAAAGATGAGAAAGTTAACTGAAGAAGGAAAGATTACTCCTCCTGTGTAGTTTAATATACTAATAACCTATGAGATAATGGTCTCAAATACTTATTTTTGAGCGAACAATGTTGCTTGATGTGCATGTGTGTGTGTATATATATTTGTATGTATGTATATTGTTCCTCAGGGTCATTTTGTAAAGAACTTGGGAAGTGCTGGAGATAAAGAGACCGAGACAGAAGTTCTTCTGCTTGAACATGATGTCCCTCATCAGCCCTTTTCCCAGGGTGTCCTTAGTTTCCTACCAAAAATGCCATGGAGCATTACAGAACAGGTAATAATTTTTAAATTATTGTAATAAATACTGTGCTTTCTCCTTCAAATCAAACTGTGACATTCTTGGATATCCCAGTGCACCAAAAATAGAGGAGAAATGCTGTCCAAAACCATTTTGTCTTAGGGTGGACTTTAAGCCGGATTTCCTATGGAAACAAGGCCTCTGCAAGTTTTTGGGTTTTGGCTAAAACTATGTTTGTTAAGGATAGACATTTTAAGATAAAAAACATATTACAGGTTTCATTAAAAAATAAAAATATAAACAAAGTTTTTTTGCAAAGGAGAGAGACTACAATTCAAATAATTGTAAGATCATCCCTAAGAGTTTTTCATCTTGCTAAATAGCTTTGTAACAAAATGTGGCAGCCTGTGTCATCGCTAAAATAATCTGAGGAGAGGAGACTTTAATATATCTTGCTATAATCCAGTAAAGTAACTAGAGAAAGATAAATTGGTGTTTGCAGAATTGCTCGTTTTAAATGCTGTTAGTGAATTTCAGGTTCTCCTCAGTAGCATAAATATGGGAAACGGTTGCTTTAGAATGTATGGCAAAATGTCATCAGGGAACAATTTGAGCATGATGTGTTTTTGTTTGTGTGTTTTGTGTATTGTAATTTCTTTGAGGTGGGCTACTTTTATTATAATTTATTACCTACTCCTGTTTCTTTTGAATGTGGAAACTGAAGGAGGGATCTTTGTGTGAATTAGCTGTCTAAAAGTCAGTTGTCTGGTCTAAGATAGCTATCTGAGATCTTTTTGTAGCCATCATACACAGGTAGATACTTCCAAAGTGTGCAGTTCCTTTCAACTGTCTAGACATCTAAGCCTTAGAAAGCTGAAGTTAGTTGAGAGCAGTCATATCCTAAACAATTTGTTCAGCTGGACATCAGTCAAAATTTCACTTAAAAATCTTGATTCCTGGTCCTACTAATTCTGAGATCATGAAAAGATTGTTGTTTTATTCTGTTTCTCTTCCTGTTTGCTGTAAAACAGAAAAATTTTGAGTACTTCATCATCTTCTGTCTTAGTTTTTCTGTCACTGTAGTTTCTGCACATCTGTTTTGATCTTATAAATAAATATTACTGCAAATCTTGTCCTAAACCAAAACAAAAAAGCACTCTGAAAATACGTGGTTGCTTTGGAAAATTTTATGCAAAGTGCCTTTCTCAAATGATCATTTTTATTTCATATGGAAGATATTATTGAAAACAACTTTTTTTTTTTTTTTTTTTTTTTAATTTCAGGATATGAAATACAGGGAGGACTTGAGGCATCTGTATGTTTGTAGTGTTGATCCTCCTGGCTGTACAGATATTGATGATGCATTACATTGCAGAGAACTAGAAAATGGAAATATAGAGGTATTGTTTCTCTTTTTTTAATCAAGCCAGCCATTTATTTATTTATTTACTACGTCCTTTATTTTACAAACAGTGCAGTAGTGGTAATAGTAAATGACATGAGCAAAGCTCCAGATCTGTTGTAAAAGAAATTAATGGTGTTCACACAACTGCGAGATGGTAATAAGGAAAGGGACTTGATTTGCATTACATCAGTGTCAGAAGTGGGAATTTAATGTATTCTAAATTCACCCTGCTTTCTGCTCATTTGGCATGGGAAATTATCATAGAATTTGTTTACTGCTTTAGCTAGGGATAAAGATGGGTGTCTACGGCTAGGATAAGGAGCTATCGGTAGAAAAAGTGAAGCTAATTCTGTAATGCCTAAGGAATGATTATTTAAAAAAAAAAAAAAGACATTAAAAAACTACAGGCTTAACACCTGCTCTCTACCCCCTTATGTCTTATTTAGTCAGGTTTTCTTTGTTATAAATTAATTTGTAATTGTAATAGCAGAGTGTACCAAAATGGAAGGTCTAGCAAACAGAAAAACAAAAATTTGCAGTGAGCCTTGAAGAAAGTGAAAGAGGTTATTTGAGCCCCCAGGCAAGAAGAGTTGCATTGGTAATGAATATAACTTTCCACTAAAAGTACGCATGCCCTAATTTTGCGTAATTGCTGCAACTATTCTTTTTTTTTAATAGAAGTATGATAGGTTTTAACTATTTCTATTACTAAATATAGGAGCTGCTGAAGGGAACTGGGAATGGGTAAATTGGGTTGTAAAGAAAAACTTGAGAAAGTTTCTTTCATGTTGAGAACTATTTCTCTTTTGTAATGTGATGCTTGTTTTTTAGGTTGGTGTACATATTGCAGACGTCAGTCATTTTATTCGCCCAGGAAATGCTTTGGATGAGGAGTCAGCAAAAAGAGGAACAACAGTGTATCTGTGTGAAAAAGTAATTGTTTTCTATATAAAAAGTTTTTTGTACAATTAAGCGGTTGGATTTTTCATCGCTTTCCTCTTTCAATTCTTGGGAGTAGAGACATTAAGTTTAAAAAAAAAAGTAGACTCCTTTGGGCTGCACTTAATTTGCCTCAGACTATCAAAATGAAGGTGCTTTCTGTCATTCAGCCTGCACAGCAAGAGGGAGAAATATTTTTTTTTCTTTTTTTTTCTTTTTAAATCCATTATCTGTAGAATATCCCTTTCAACTCCTGTTTGAAGCATTCATAACATGTAGTTCTGAAACTGGACTACTGTTTTAATATCAATCTGAAATTGCCGAAGTGGCCTGGTTTTGCCTTTTCCATTGTTCTTTCTTGTGATAGCTAAATATCTGTTATTTCCCATGATTTGTATTCATTACAACTGTACACTTAGCCCTGTTTATTTTAACTTCCTTCTCACAGACCACAATGTCTTTTCAGAAATAACTGTTACTAAAAACCTGATAATTAAAATGGATCTTGGAAGGAATTTCCTCTAAAGTAGCTTACTTTTCTTTCAGAAATCTGAGCTTTCGTAGCAAAAAAATAATTATTCTTTCCAAGCTTTTAGTATATTAAGAATTAGGAAATTAAAATATGTACTTACAGCTAGTCATAATTTTTATTCTTTACTTTGCAGAGGATTGATATGGTTCCAGAGTTACTTAGTTCCAATTTATGCTCCCTGAGATCTAATGTGGACAGGTATATGTATATGGTCCATACTTTGATCCTGACAAGAAACTCCAGATGTTTATATATGGATTTTAACAAATTTCCCCCCCTTCTCCTTCTTATAGGCTTGCATTTTCATGTATATGGGAGATGAACCATAAGGCTGAAATTCTAAAAACCAGATTTACGAAAAGTATTATTAATTCCAAGGTTAGTCACATAAATATTATTATACTTCTGAAAAAAAGCTGGAGACCTTTTTATAAAAAGTGATCAACAGACTTGATAATAAAATTTTCTTCTTTCTGTTTACTGATTTATATTTTCTTAGAATTAGAAAATGGTGCTTAAATCCTAAAAATAAAGAGAATGTTTGATTCTGCCCTGTTATTTTAAACCTTTAAGGCTGCAATATTTTTTGTGTGGTTACTTTGTTATGGTATTTCATTTTAAAAGTATAAATGTATTGATATATATATTGGACATGGTATATACCAGCTAGTCATAATTTTCAGTTAAATTCAGTGGACTCTATAGGTATTTAATATATTTCCAAAAATTAGACCTCTAATGTATAAAATACATCTGTGATCGGCATAAAAAAACCCACTGTAAATGCCTGGTATTTCTTAGTATCTTGCATAGATCTGTCCTGTTTTGTCCATTATTCTTTGAGAATGACATGCATTTAGGTGTTGAATGTAAAGCTTTGCATTATTGTGAACCAACTTCGACAGCAAACTGCAGTTCCTGTAAGTCAGAACTATGTTTTTCTTTTCAGTATTCAATTATGTATCATGATGTCTCTATTTTTTTTTTTTTTTTTAAAACCTTTTCAAGGCTTCTCTTACATATGCCGAAGCACAGATGAGAATTGATTCAGCAGCTATGAATGATGATATTACTACCAGCCTACGTGGACTAAACAAATTAGCAAAAATTCTGAAGAAGAAAAGAATTGATAATGGGTAAACCATGCAATGTCCCTGTTACTTTTTTTTTCTCTGTTTTTTTTCTGACTATCTTTTGCTGTCAAACTGTATAATGGTCCTCTGTGTCCATTTTTCTAGTGAAAATCTTTTGAAAGAGAAGTATTTTGCCATTTCAATTTGCATAAAAATGCCTATCTTTATTTCCCCAAAAATACAAACTTGGGATGTTAACTTTTCCTTCACAAGATCAATCAATACGGATTTCTTACGGTCATTATAACAACACAACCAGAGGAGTAGCATTTGAAATTTTAGGAGCTACTGTTGATGTGTGTCAGCATCATAATTTCTGCTAATTTGAACATTAATGTCACAATTTTATTTTTAATTTCTTCTAACTTTTTAAATTTCTACTAGTTTTAAATTATAGTTTCATGATAGACCCAGATGTTGTGTACAGGGTTGCAACTCAACTGCTGTGTCTGCTTTACTGTAGTTCGTTAATACCACTTACTGTCTTCCAGAGCCTTGACACTTTCCTCACCAGAAGTTCGTTTCCACATGGACAGTGAAACTCATGATCCTATTGATCTGCAGACTAAGGAGCTCAAGTATGCCTTTTCTTTTCCTCAAGTACTTAATTCGGGGCAGGGATGGAATTAAAGGCATGTTTAAGTAGTAACATTTACTTAATAGTGTACAAAGTTCCTATTTGTCTTAGATGCAGGACAATCATAGAATTATAGAATGATTTGGGTTGGAAGGGACCTTTAAAGATCACCTAGTCCAAAGCCCCCTGCCGTGGGCAGGGACATCTTTCACTAGATCAAGTTCCTCAAAGTCTCATCCAACTTGAACACTTCTAATGATGGGGCATCTGCAGCTTCTCTGGGCAAGCTGATCCTAGAGAAGAGAATTCCTCTGTATTTTACTGCACTATTTATGAAGCAAGATTTGAACTGTATGCTTCATATATGAACTTAAGTCTTTACTACTGATGTAATGGAGCACTAAGGTCCAAACTCTCTACATCCCACTGGCTTCTCTGTGATGCTCTCCTACTGGTACTAACGAAGGAGAGAAAGTAGAACTTGGAGTTATGGATTACTGAAACCTTAAGAACAACAGAGCAGTTATTGCATATGTACAGAGTGATACAATCTTACTGAGGAGTTCTAGAAATGGAGCTACCAATTCAATTTCTGAAGCTGGATACTTGCTTTCTCTCATACTACTACTTAGTTTCTGTGCTAAAATCTACACTTAGTTATGCATACTGTCACGACGTTATGGTGTGCAACATGGTGCTTTCAAAGTTCGTGTGCATGATATTTGAACAGTACTCAGGAAGAAATCAAGAGGCTTATCTGTGGGTCTTTGTGGACATTTTAAAGAGCATTTTTCTTTAATTTGTTATTTTAGAATATTTTATTTTTGTTATTTAGAATATTTGTCTGACTCAGTATTTGAAACTTAGTAAATAATTGTTACGTTTTTAGTCTTTAAAACGTTTGCCTAATTGTATAAATATTCAAAACCACTAGTTACTGTTATATAATATTGTTAGGATGGTGGAATGTTTCTCATTAGGCACTCAAACCAAATATATAATGTAATGCTTTTCTAACAATTTTATTTGATGTTGATAGAGAAACAAACTCCATGGTTGAAGAGTTCATGTTGCTTGCCAATGTCTCTGTAGCACAAAAAATTTACAATGAGTTCCCAGAGTTTGCCTTACTCAGGAAGCATCCTGCACCTCCCCCATCAAATTATGACATCCTTGTGAAGGCAGCAAAGTCCAAGGCAAGTTTTTACCATGCTAATTAAGTGAATTAATTATAAAAAGTTGTGTTTTCTCTCTGGTTGGCCACTTACCCAAGAATAAGGGTTGGAAAGCAGTATTTTGACAGTGTATCAGCTACACTTTGAAATTGCTGGTACCTGCAGCAAGATATCTGTACCTCTAGATGAAAGGAAGAATCTTGTGCTTTTTAAAAACCCTTTCGTAGGTAAAGAAAGCAAATCACTCTTTAAGTCTTTTGTATTGTAACTCTTGGGCGCTGTGAATGTTTCTCCTTTCCAAGCCACCTGTGATTTTTAAGTCAGTTTTTGGCTTCGGATCATATACCTTATTGATGTATTTAAAAATTGGTCAGTCGCATCAAATAACATGTCTCTCTCAAAGTCAGGAAGTAAGAAAGCATGTTCATATGTGTTTATAGTTTCCATCCTTTCCTTAGATCAGCTAGAGGTTAATTTAGCTTGAAACAAGTCTGATTTAATTAACAAGTCTGAACTGAAAAATGGTTTTTCCAGTTTCAGGACCTTTTATTCAAAGATTGTGGGCCCCATTCGAGCTACACTTTTAAAGTTAACTTTCTAGACGTTGTGATGTGCATTCATATTTCCTTTCCCTTCAGTGCTTCCCCCCCGCCTTTTTTTTTCTAGAGGCAAGAGAGAAACTCCTGAATTCTATCAGTGTAAGATTAATAGATGAGCCCAAACCCAGCCCGTTTCATTTTCGCCTGCTATAAAACTGGAATAATGATAATGATTTCATTTGTACTCTGAAAATTATTTTTAAAGTACCGTTTTATTTGGAAAGCTAAATTCCTGTGCATAGACAAAAGTTCTTTTAATAAACCAAAGTGACTTTTCACTACTCTGACAGAACCATCACAATTAAGTATTAATATGCTATATTTTTGTTACACTTTTTTAGTACATATGCAATTATTTTACCATAATACAGACATAGTTTGATCTCTAGATCATACTTTGTTGTCAGTGGTGTACATGTACATAAAGGAAAGAAAATTCAACTGATCTTGTGATGCAACTTTGTGTGACTGGAAATTAAAAATGCATTATTTATTTTCACGCTACCTGATTTTTTTATCAGGGAACGCTGGCAAACAGGGAACAAACTTCATGTCATACAGTACTAGTTTTACAAATCACTTTTCCAAGTATAAGTTTTAATAATTTTGTGGAGAAAATACAAGAAGGTTGATTACTGCTTACATTGTGCTTGGATTAGAATCTTTGTGTGGCATAAATACTTTTTCCTTTTTTTTTTTTTTTAATATCCTTTCTGATTTATTCAATAAAGGGATGGAAAAATCAAATGAAAGGAAATAAAAAACTTGTTAATATTAGCATAAAGTGTTTCTTAGTTCTGAATGGATGACTTTTCTGAATTCCTAGGCTACTGACTTAGCTTTTCATTGTTTGCATAGAGCACTAGGAATAATGAGGGAGGGATCTGTGCATGCGTGGATTTTTTTTTTTTTTTTTTTTTTGTAATAGTGGCATTCCATTAGGTTATTAGGTGTGATACCTGTGCGAGTTGCTAAGATCAGCATGGATGTAGCCGTTACATTTCTGCTTATATTCTGTTAATATTTGCTAATAATACCTGACCTTTTTTAATTTTTTTTTCCCCTCCTTCCAGAATTTGGAAATTAAGACAGATTCAGCAAAGGCTTTAGCTGAATCATTAGACAAAGCTGAATCTCCTGAGTTCCCCTATCTGAATACACTGTTGCGAATTTTGACCACTCGCTGCATGATGCAAGCTGTTTATTTCTGCTCTGGAATGGATAATGATTTTCATCACTATGGTTTAGCCTCACCTATTTATACCCACTTTACCTCACCCATTAGAAGGTACTTTTATTTTATGAAAGTTTCAGAGAACAAAAAGAAGTGATTTATTTGTGAAGAAATTCTATTTTAAATTGTGGTGGTGTCCATGTAAAACAAAATACTATTTCTGTTCAGCTTTAGATTTCAATTGAGACAGCAGTAGCTTTACATGGTGATCCATCTTCATGTAAGCTTCTAGGTTCACTGTCTATGACTCCTAAGGTCTAATAAAATTTTTTAAAAAGGCTCATAAAAATAAGAGAAATACATCCCTAATGCATATCTCTGGCATAGAAATGCACTTCAGGATCATTTAGCATTATATAAGTTAACCAGAGACTGAGGCAGAGTTTGGTCAGTCATTTTTCAGGTGGAGCTGTGTTTAAATTTTGAGGAGACTGTATTTTACATATAAAAACATTGCTAATTTGAAACTTGCTACTGTAGTTGTTGCATTGTAATGAAATCGTACATCTTGGAAAATGAGGGTGTTTTTTTCTTTTAACCAAGAAGTATCTAATTTTTGGGGAAAATAATTGTCATCGTATTTTGCTCCTTAGAAACATTTCAAGTGAAATCTCTTACAGGTGAATTAAAATACCTGTGCATTTGTGTGCATAATTTGTGGAGCTTCTCGGAGTCCTAATAGTAAATTTTAGTTGCTAACTGATGTATTAGAAAGTTCCTGGCTGAAGTTGTAATAGAAGTTATGTACCAAGAAGTTCCAGTGTGATTATGCTTTGCAGATCAATGGCATTGAAATACCATTCTACACTAAATTTGTCTAGTTCATGGGAAAGGGAAGAGGGAGCGGCTTAAGCTGCCATGGTGAAACATCATTCTTTAGTCCAAAAATAAAACTTTGTTTCTTCTTTGTAAACGTTCAATAATACAGGCTCTATTGGTAGAATACAGTAAAGAATTTCTCTTAGAAAACAGTACAGTTCATTCTGGCTCTGCAGAGTGTATCTTTGGTCAGCAAAGAGAGTGATCTTGAACTAATACGGGGAGTTATCAGCAGACCATCATTATTACAAAAACTTTTTTATCTATAAGATTTATAAAAAAAGTGTATTCAGAATTTTTTTTTTTTTTAAAGTATGTTTTGATATGTCATTGATCATTTAATCTCATCTTTGCAGGTATGCTGACATTATAGTACATCGACTTTTGGCAGTGGCCATAGGAGCAGACAGTACTTACCCAGAACTTACAGATAAACATAAACTAGCAGATATGTGTAAAAATCTCAATTACCGACATAAAATGGCTCAGTACGCACAAAGAGCATCTGTCACATTCCATACACAGGTAAGTAGTTCTGACATGTGAGGATTAACTTTGGACAATTCATGTTGATTTTAAAGGAAGGGAGGGAACATTGAGTTGTGCTTTGTAGAGCAAAACCAAGCAAGGCTGCAGGAATGATTAAGAATGAGGGCTGCTTCTTTGAGGAAAAGCTTCAACATTGCATTGCTGGTTCTGAAAAATTTAGAATAATGGCATCTTGAGGATTCTTTTTACTTTGTGTTTTTTATAAATATGATGAATGCTTAATACTACAGTAATGTTATAAACAGTTTATGGGATTTTTTTAATCTGCTTTCAATATATGGTGTGTATTTATCACAAAGTATAGATTTGAATAGTATAAATTTGAATGTTTTTATTTTTTTAAGCCAGTATATTTGTAATCCAAAAGAGAATGTTCTAGTGCTTTTTTTTCCTTATTCATGTATTTTACTTTTGTTACAGCTGTTCTTCAAAAGCAAAGGAGTAGTGAATGAAGATGCATATATATTATTTGTAAGAAAAAACGCAGTTGTGGTTCTGATTCCCAAGTATGGGTTAGAAGGCACAGTCTTCTTTGAAGAAAAAGGTAAAGCAACACCAAGACTGAATTACAACAATGAGGTATGTTTTATAAGGTTTGTTCTTAAATAGTTTTATTTTTTGGTTTGGTAAGTGAGCAGAATGACTAAAATCTATTCTAGTTGGATTTAGAAGGGCAAGAGAGGCTTTTCTAAATGCAAGTTTATTAATCTGTAGTAGTAGTGCCACTATGGTCTTTATAAGTCTAAATAAACAGGTTCTGACAGGAATTGGTTTCTGTAATAGATACTACTGATATCTGATTATATCTAGTATACTGCACTAATTATATCGAGTAAATACTGCAAAAATGTATATACCACGTATTATGACACTGAACATTCAGGACAGTAATTTGTGTTCATTTTTATTGACATGTAACATTAATAATTTTCTACAAAAATATTTGTTTGTATAAAAACATAAGACATTGTAAGCACTATTTATACAAAATTTGAACTTTCAGGTACCGTCACTTACTGTGGAAGACACAACATTACATGTATTTGATAAAGTTAAAGTGAACATCATGTTAGATGCTTCCAACATCCAGCATCAGAAAATTCGGATGGTGTTGGTAGAACCAAAGGTAAGGCACAAGATTTGTGATTCATAGAATCATATTATGCTTCAGTAATGTTAAAAATCAGCATACGGTAAAATTGAAATTTAACCCAGAAGAAGAAAATCATTTAGCAGCAGATTGTAGCGATTGCTTCATATCTGCTCTCAATAAAACACAGCTCTGCTTTCACTGGCTGTTGAAAAGAATAAAGGGCTCTAAATTAAATTTCCCTTCTGGGCCCATCAGGGATATTTCCACTGATGGGAAAGATCATGATTTGCTGAAGTAATATCTTTTGAATTTCATGGTTCTGTAATCAAGTCTCCCTTTTGAAAATCTGCCAAAACTCAGTAGGATCTTTTTTTTGCTCCAGTAAATTATGGTGTAACTGTGATGGGTGGCTCAGAAGGAAACTCTGTATAATTGCTGGCTGTAAATGGCAGTCCTTTCTTACAACTTCCACAATATAAAAATTCTCTCTTGATAATGTAAGAACCGTAATGTCCTAATAACTGTGTCTCTGGTCTTCAGACTGTTCAATTCTAGCTTCTTAGTGCATCTGGGGCACTGGGGTTTTCACCTGGTCTCGCACCTCAGGCCTGCTGAGTATTTTGCGTGCCATTACAAGATTGTATACTTTCATTGTTACATCTGACTTTTTTGGTAAACAGATGGTTGCAGTAATTGAGTATCTGTAATTGTGGAGGAAAAAGAAAACTCAAAATAAGCAAGAGGCCCTTGTTGTTTATACAGTCAAACATTATTATGTCTTTTTTCTGAGAAATCATCTGTTTCCAAACACATGTAATAGTCTGATCTTTGAGCTTTTGTATTAGCTTGAGTTGAAGGCAATCCTCATGATTTCAGAAAGTAGGAGTAGATAATGAAATTTGTAGTAGAAAGAAACCTTGCGTCCTGCTGTGCATTCACATGCTGAGCTGCCTACTGCTTGTGCTCACGAACTAGTGTTTGTCAGAGCTGCTGTAGTGGGCATAACTCAGGAACACTCGTGTTGCAACGACTCCAGTCCCTGAGGGACGCACTTTGTTTGTTGAAAATCGACACAAAGTAAGGCTAATGCAAGCTGATTATTTCCACACACACCCCCCCCTTCCCTTCTACTTCTTGTACTAATTTCTGTGAAGGTCCTTGCTCTACAACAAAGCAAATACTACCATTTTAGCTTATCTGTTGATACAGGAATGGCCGTACTGATTAATCCAAAATACTTCATCATCCTAAACATCAGTTACTAGTCCTCCTTCCTGGTAAGGAATGAGTATAGGAGTAAGATGCACATACAGTGATCATTCCCTTTGTGTCCATTCAAAGCTTCCAGCAATTTAGAACTCAAATACTGTCTCGCCCAGAGATACACATCTTTCTTTGTGTTCAGTAGATAGAGTCTTGTTCTGTGAATTTGTTTAATCACTTCTTTTCCCAGCTTACACTTCTGACTCCCACAGTGTCTTGTAACAGTGAGTTCCACAGCTCACCATGTATGCAAAAGTACCTTAACCTTTCATTTGTTTCAAGTGTGATGCCTAATACTGTTACTTGATGACATACTGTATTTCCTACACTATGAAAAATAGTCTTTTATTCCTATTTACCATTCCCATGCCACTCAATTCTAGATACTTCTATTATCCACTATGTTAGCTCCTGCTTTTCTGGAAACTATTTCATATCTTTGATCTTCCTCATCACCTTTATGTTTTTGTAGTTCCGTTATATGATTTTTTTGGGCTGGGAGGAACAGAAGCACATGCATGATTCTGAATGTGAGCACACCATAGATCCATACAGGATCACATACACACAGAGATACATGCAGGGTTTTCTGTGTTGTATGGTGTTACGTGGGAACACTTTGCATCAACTTTTACTCCTTCTAGTTCCAAGACCAGTTTGAAGCAATGAGTTTATACACACCAACAGTTGCTAGCTGACTTGCTTTTAGAACTCTTCGATGGACCATGTCTAGTCCTGGCACTGTTAGTATTCCTCTTACCCAGTTTGTTCTTTTTTTTTTTTTTTTTTTTTGATGATGGTCATTTGTAAGTGTTTTCTTGATGTTGGTCTTAATTTTCTTGAGTGCTTCAAAGACACTTTGATGACCTGTTGTTTATGCCTGCTTTAGCTTTTATTATCATCAAGTTATCCATTGATGGAGGAGCAAGGAAGAATTCCCTGCATCTCATTTATCTGGAGAATTTTTATTAGTGTTCCTCAGTCTTCTGGGCTTGCCTGTTTATTTTAACTTAATTTTGCACTTATTTCTTCTTCATTTGGACAAGATTTTCACTTCTTAAAGGATGTCTGTTGACTTGTAATACTTATCACTCTACTGACTTTTTTTAACTGTTCTCTTGAATTTCTGTTGATAAATGGCATATTCTTATTCCAAGTCTCATTTTAAATTCCATCTCACCCCTGAAAGCATTTTACCTTTTTGCAACCCCCTTTAATAAAATCTTCACTAAATTCCTTATTATTGCTCATGTAATGCATTTTAAGGGTTGAGGGTTTTTTCCTTCTACCGTGGTGATGCATTTTGAGTAAGTACACTGAAATCAGTATTACAGGGATGGTTCTGTGGGTAACCTCTTAAGCAGGTCCCCAGGCAAGAGTTGGTTCTCCATTTTTATGGGTTCTCTGACTAGTTGCTCCAAGAAACAGGCCTTTATGGCACCTAGAAACCTAGACTTCTTGTGACACTTACTCATTGAAGGTAACTTATTGTTACCATGTTATCTGTTCTTGCAGCCTCTCTGATACTCCTTAGCATGTCATAATCGTTGCCATCCTTAAGTAGCTGACCAAAAACACAGCCTTCAGCTTACGGCAGTGGGTTTAATTCCACTATAGATGCCTGTGTTACTCTAACACAATTAAATGACTCTTCTACTGGTATATGCTGTTGTGGCTTTCACGTCATTTATAACCTGGTATTAAAGTCCTAGTGATCGGCTTCCTTGCATCAAGCTTCTGAAGTGCCTGTTACCTTCTCTAATCAGACATTACAGTATGCCCATAGACTCAAGTGTAGAGGAGTATACATGTGTCTGGTCTTGGTCCAATCGTTTTATGAACCTACTTAAATGAACTGTATTTCATCATAGCCTGCCTCACTCCTCTTGAATGCCACTCATGTCCATATTCTCAAAGAAAGCATAGCATGCTTCTTGATGACCTCTTTCCTTGAGGACAAGTCATTCTGTCTAAGCATACAGGCTTTTCTCTATCCTTGTTGTTCCTTGCGTTAGAAAAAGTCTATTTTCCATTTATGTCAAAAGTTTTTCCAGTTTCTGCCAAAGCTAAATGCCATTTTGCTATGCCGTGTCCTGAGCCTGACAGGGCCTCTGCTTGATGGGAGCAGCACTTCAGAAAACACTGCAGTGGTGATTGTTTTAAAAGCAAAGCTATTTCCCTTAGCTTTTTCCAGCTTTTACTTCAGTTGAGCGTTCTAGCTGTGATTGTTATATGATGGTAGACCCTCTTTTAGATGACTACTAACAGAACTTTCTGATGTTAGTACAGTGTTTGTAAAAGGTCTGTAGAAGTAAACTCAAAGTTTTATCAGGATAGTATAAGCTAGAATTGAGTTAAACATGTTCCGACTTCTAATTCGTTTCTTTCTGTAGATCCTAGGAAATGATGTGCCTGCAAGTCTGTCTCCAGAGAATGAACCGGAGAAAAAGAAAAAGAAGCTACAAAAATAGCTGGATATAAAAGTTCATAGGAAGTCACACATGAATTATTTGTATTTACATATTTTTTTCCCTATGGGTAAAATGCTAGAAGCAGATCTTGTTTACTTTTAAATACACATTTTAATAATTTGTAAAACTGGCTTTTTTTAAAAAAACTTTTAAGGAATATATGTATGCAGGAGAACAATAGTTTTAAAACCAAGTATGTCTACAGTTTTGTCTTGTGGTTGAAAATAAATGCTTTTGCAAAGTGAAGGAATAGTTGTCGTTTTTTGGGGTTTTTTTTTAACAGCCTTAAGGCCATTCAAGAGCATGACAAAAGTCAGTCTCTTCAGTCTTCAGTGCATTCTCTTTAGCACCTCAGAACTGCAAGAAGTAATTGTGCTAGTTACTTGTCTTAAGTGCTAACAGAATTTACTCTTGAAAGATAAATTCAGCAGACTTGCACTTCCTTCTGGGAAAGTTCTCTCACACCAGATTAGCTGTGTGTGTATATATGCACATGATATGCAGATGGAGAGAGAAACCATACCATAAATGTGCATTAGTCTTTGTCCTAGACCTTAAGGCAATTTAAAGTCATTGCTTAGCCTCTGCTGAATTGCCTTTAAAAAAGGACGGAAACCATCAGTTATATTTGTGTTACACAAAAATCTGCAAGTAACGACAGGTTTTGTGGTGATCATTCAAGCTTGTATTGCCAAGATGCTGGCGAGTTAGAATTATTAGTTAGAATTCTCAAAAAAACCCCAAACATTTTGTGCCCTGAACTGCATTGTTACAGTCTCACTACATCACCTGGCTATGTAGTCATAAAACACGTTTTATGTGCTGAGGACTGAAGTAATTTTAAGTGTGCTCCTAGACTCAGTGCTGAACTCCCACCACAGGGCCTTTCGAGGTGGTTGCTATTGAATTCTGCAAGTTCATTTCAGTAAAACTGTCCTCCAGAGTGCCTGGGATTATAGTAGTTTTCATTCTAGCTTCAGCACCCACAGACCGGTTCTGCTGATGCCAATTCCTAGCTCTCAAAGCCAGGAAACTGTTCCTCAAGTGATCTTCAAAGAGTTACAGCTCACGAACTTCTATACTAGTCAGTTGCTCCTCCATGGTTTCCTTGGGGAATCAGTGGGTCACAGTTGATCAGTACATGGTTGTCACTTGGCCATATTTACTCAGCTCCCTGTATGCTGTCATTGTAAAGGATTGGATCAGAATTATAAAAATCGGTATTTGTAAAAGGCATCAAAAGGAGATAATGAACATGTTTAACTGATTGCAATAGAAAAACCCACACCCCATGAATGAGACGTTTGAATCCTGTCACCACTATCTAAAAGGCTTCAGAAACTTTAAAAGTAAAATTTAGTTTCAAGAAAGATGTGCAGAGCACTGGATCTGTAATTGGTACCGCACTTGTAATTCAGCACCATATATTATAGTAACTGAACCCATTTTTTAACTGTATGTATGAGAGCAAAAGCTTGCCAAGCTCCTTGCCTGGTCTCCTTCCTCTGTTCCCCAAGCCCCCCGCTCAATATACACATACGTGTGTTACAGGCAGCACTCAAATGAAGGATGCTGCAAATGGTAGCAAAAAAAAAAAAAAAAAAAAAATACAATCTAGGTATGAAAGAAATGTCTTTATTCTGTTTCACTACTCAGTTTACAATTATACATGTTAAAGGACTCTCGTTAAAACTACTGAAATTAATTTAATGTAAACAATGACCGTTTTGTGCAACGTGTGCCAAGCAATGCATTAAGTACAACTAGAGAAACAGAATGGTCAAATGATTTCCATGATAATTTGCACAGTAGGTTTCTTCTACAAAACAATTACACAAACATAATAAAAAATATGCACGTTTTCATAAAATAAATAATTCCCATCTAGTAGAAGACTATGAAAGTGACAGAAAATACAGGCCATTTATTTGGGGGAATCCTTAATTACTTCTCACATTCACCCATTTGTGCTGTTACTTTTCCCTTAGCTTTAAGAAAATACTTACACAGGGTGCAATTAAATATTTTGGTGATTTTTTTTTTATTTGTGAATACTTCGACAGACTCTGATCATTAAACATATCGTTATAAAGAATCAAAAATTATAATTAAAAAAATAAAACCAAATCTTAACTATACATATCATGCCAGACAGTTTAGAAACGGATCATAATTTGGACCATCCTGCTTCTCCTCTTCCCCTTTACATTCACATTACTACCATTTTTAGTAATCACACTTGCAAAAATAAATCCTTTGTACAGTACAGAAATCTGGAATTCACCCTTTCAATTGATTATTGTTAAAGAGAATTATCATGAGAAACAGAAAAGACACAAGGTCGTAAATAGCTTTTAAATGTCAGACAAGTTGTGTCTTGCTTTTGAGCTACAAACCTTACAAGCTAAAGCTAAGAACATTTTGAAGGCCCTATTCAATAAATTCATTTTCCAGAAATCTAAGTTCATTCTCTACTTTAACAAAATTCATTCCCTAAAAGTTATCAATTCAGTGTATTTCCAGCTTTTAGTAGGGCACTGTTTCAAGACGTTAGGTTCAATTACTGTCAATCCGATATGCGTGACAGAAGGATTGATTAAATGGCTATGGAAGTAAAAATAATGCATATCATGTTGGCTGGTTAGAAATCTAAAGTAATTTTTTTTATTATTATTTTTGCAATGTGAGAACTAAAACCAAGTGACGCTTTATCGATGGTATAGAAGTTTCCCTTTTCTTTAAGTATATTTTTCAGAAAGCCTTCACTGGTGAATTATTAATGAAAATATTTCAAGAACTGTTCTATTCATACAACACTTGCACACAAGTCTCAGGTCTAATGCGCTGCTTTTTAATGCTATGCAATTCTGTTCATACCTCCCCTTTTTGAGATTTTTAAAAAAATGTTGTCAGTTGCCTTCAAATTTAGGTCTGACCAGCTGTTTCAGGCTTAGTGTGCCAATAGCTACTCATCGGCCATGGTCTATCACTTTGGTACAAGCTTTTCTGTGGGTTGTGGAACAAATAGGAAGCAGAACTTCCATCCAGTATCCTGGGACTGGATATCCTTGCTATGAAAAGAGAGGAAGACTGCTTCACCTGGGGCACGTACTACAACGGACTTTCCTTTTTGATGAATACAACAAAGTTTACTTCAGAGCTCTACAAACACAGAGCCCTGAAATCTCAGTATTTCCCTTATCTCTTCGTCCCCTCTTAGTCACTAGGGCTAGAAGATTACCATAGGGATTTTTTTTCCCCATTCACATTTATAAATTCCAGAAGGTTCTTTTAAACAAATCCAATCAAATTTAACCAAATCTGATTTGATTAGGCAAAGAGAGTTCTGGGCTTCCGGACCCTCCTCATTTCATTACTTTTGTTCATCGATGGTTTTCTTGAAAGTATCAAGAGTTTGTTTATATTAATACTTTTTGCAATAAGTGGCATGCAAAAGTTAATTATATTTCTAAATGTTCATCTAAATATGTTGGTAATTTCTGTAAGCAACAGAATAGTATAGGGAATCAAACATAAGAAGGAAGTAAAAGTGTAATAGTTTAATAGAAGGAAGGCTGCACCATTCTCTTAATGATGTACTGAGACCAGTTAACCTTATTGCACCTTCTCACGTTCCTTCGAAAGGGTACCGGAGCATCAATCTGGACACAAGTGTTCTTAGAAGACACTGGTGGAGTCAGGTGATCAACTTCAAGATTAGTTCTAATGCAATTACTACAGTAACAACACTATCATTTAATTTTAAAGTAACCAATAGTACATTTTACTTAAGTAAATGGTAAAGCTAACTGATGGATATGTAGTTTTCTGTCAAACCAAGGAAAAAACTGTTCAAAAAATTGCTAAAAGGCTTCTTTTGATATAAAGCTCATTTTATTACTAAGAGAATTAAACAATTTTTTTTTAATTGTGGAAAAGTACATAATTTCCATAACTAGAATGGAGTTTTCATGCAGCTGTTCACAAGGAAAACTTAATTAAAAGGACTAGCCTGGTATCAAAATCAAAGCACTCATTTTCAACAGGCTGCAGTCTACGATAAAACATACACATATTCCAGGGACCCATTTCTGGAACACTAGTTTTATTCTTTCCTTGTGAAAGTCACAGCTGAGTTTCATCACTGTTTCTTTAGACTGATACTGACAGACACTCACCCCTCTGCTGTTACTCCAGCCCTGCTCTCATCACACCCCCAGCAGTTCATTTCTGTCCAGTGACTCTTTCTTGGTACCAGCGCTAGTATTCCTGAAGCCACACAATAAATCTGATCAGGGGAAAAGCAATCTAAACCAAAACTAATACTCCTTTCCTTTTTCTCTCCCCCAAAGAAAAATTGCCCTCATGCCTTTAGGAGTTGTGTCTTAAAACGTAGGTGTTTCTGCAGTTACACCGGCTCCTATGCAAGTCACCCTAGGTTTGCTCAGTCTATCTGAAATATTCCTCTCGAAGCTGAAGTTATGTCCAAACTTTCAAAACAAGGCTCCTCATGGAATCTACCCTAATCACAGAAGGAACACAATTCTGAAAAAACACTATGGTTTCTTTGTACCAAGTCTAGCCACCTTAATTTTCAAAAGGATCGCTTAACGATACCAATAAAATTGTTAATAAGACCTGAAAAACTCACATTATTTAAAAATTCCTTAATATATACCAGACAATTTATTACATTTACATTAAAAAAGCAAAATAGTATGTATAATCCAGGTAATTGAGGTCATATATATAAAAATTTATTAGACAACACAATTTAAGTCCTCCATCAGAAAACTACATACCATTTTTGTGAAATCCCTGAACTTGATTTTCATTTTTATGTTTCCAGGCAGAAATGTTGCAAGTCGCATTTTGACCAAATACTGTACTATGTGGTTTTGCTTTTTGGAAACAGGATTGCTTCTCTGGAGATTTTGCTCTCAGCAACTGATTGTCCTTATGGTTTAAAACGGAACACTCCTAGGTTAATAAGGAAAAGTTAATTTTAAAACCATTTTCACAAAAATTCCCCAAAAGAAACAAGATCCAAACTTACTAGCTGAAAATTTCAAGTTACAATTAGTACCTGAGCCTCCCATCTCTCCCCTTCTGAAATGAAAAAGAAATGAAAGATGTTTTCTCTGCACAAATCTTTGAGACGTGCTGTCAGCAAGAACCTCCTTTCAGGGCATACATGCTCTGAATGAGCCAGACTGGATTCTTTCAGCCAGCAACGTCCATGCTTTTTTTCTTTTCATTCTCTGTGGGTTCTCTGTTGCAAGAGTTGAATGCCTCCACACTTAAATCCTAATCCAAAATGCAAAGTTGGGCTTAGTCAGGATCTAGCAATTGAAAGACTAGCAGTGGGAGAAGACAGCTGCATGACATTGGTGAGTCTCTAGGACAGGTTTGATATTAGACAATTGATTCTGATGAGTACATTCACATGTAAAATCCATGTCCAACAGGGTGACTGGGGCATCAGAGTAGATGGGTATTTTTAGAAGTTAAAGATAAAATATCCATCTATTCTTCCTGTAAGGGCAGAGTTACCCTAATCTTAAATAGGCAGAGTTCAAAATTTTATGTCAATGGTCTACAAGACACCATCAATCTGCTCTTTACCTTGGCAGAGAAGTGGCATGTCAGATACAGAAGTGAAGTCAGGGCTGAATGGGCTTGAGTTTTTTTATAACCTGGTACTAGTGGTCAGTACCATCTCCCCTTCAAGAACTGTAAATGATGCGAAGTAGTAGACCATAAGCTACTAAGTTTATAAGACCGTAAGACCATAATTACTAAGTGAGAGGAGATTATCTTTGTTCTCTCCTCCAAAGAAACTAGCCTTGTTTCCCATTCTCTGGAAGAATTAGAACTCCTTCCCATCAGTCACAAGATTAAGAGCTTGGGAGTCTTGCTAGGTATGTATTGTCTTTTGTAATTTGTTTTGTTTTTAAGATGGGCTTGTCTTCAAAAGACTGTACCCCACCAAGTCAGCATGACACGTATGGTCTAGGAAACTTGAGGCCGGTTTATGAAAAGTAGCGGACAATTTCTCCCCAAAAATGTGCTTCTCCACGGGCACACATTTAAAAACTTAGCAATAAAAAAAAGCAGCAAGAACAACAAAAACAAAAATAAGAGACAGACTACAATACATCAGAAGCCATGAGCAGCCTCACAACTACCCTTCATGCCTATACCTGTTTCCTCTGAAACTACCTCTGCCTTTGTCATAGAACACATTAATTTTATTGCCAGCTTATAGTATTTGTCCTGCATTTATTCCTTGTTTTCAACATAATACTTGAAATGATGCTACATTAACATGCTCTCTATTATGACCTGACAGTCTCTCCCCTCAGGCTCTCTGAAACTGAATAAAATAGGGAACGGATGCTTTAGATGGGAAGCCTATCACTTTTGTATCACAATTTAACTCCTACCTTTGTTCTAAGCAGCTGAGATTTATTCTGAAACACGTTAGTATTCACATCATTTTCTCTGCAACTGTTTTCAGCCCCCGCAGTATCCATAATGCTGCTTCCACAAGTCTGTGTATTATAACCACTGTCCACCTGAAATCAAGAAGCAGGGCTTTAAAAACGTACTGTAATTTAACACCAATAAACTCCTTAGAGTCTCATACCTGATATGACTTGCATTTGATTAACAGAACTTAATCCAACAAACCATCAGTTAATAACAAAAGCAAATTGTAAACGGGTCTGTCAGAATTAGTTTGGATTAAGTTAAATGTATTACTGTACATAGTAACACAAAAATAATTTACAATTGCTATGCTAATTCCACTAAGAGAGGAAAAAGGGGATGGGGGGAAGAAATAAAAGTCACAATACCACCTGCATGCCTCATCCAACAAGAGAAAATAGACAATTACTTCCGGAATGGTATACATATTAGAAGTTAGCCTGTTGAGCTCAGTTTTACAGAGAAGCAAAAAAAGATTTTTATTTTTACCTGAATGCTACTGTTGTCACAAGGAATTGCGCTGCTTTCTGCAAGAGGTGACATGCACATGCGAGAGTTTTCAATACTGAAAGTAATCCCCGTCATAAAGCTGGTCATTGGTGCATTGCTATTGCCAATTGTTTCTTTTATCCAAGTGTTTTCCTCTGACACTTCAGCTGCATCAGCCATATCTACAGTATTATTTTCCTTTGAGCCTTCTATATCCTGAAATGATGACAACCTTTGATGACAAGCTTCTGAGTGCTCTGGTGCAATAGACACAGTTGCTACCACAAGATGTGTACCATGTGCAAAAGTATCACCGTCTTGCTGACATAAGTTTATTCCATTACCCATTTCTGGGAACCGAGCTTCTGCTGGAGAAGCATTTTCCTTGTCTTCCTCATCCTCACCATGATTCTCAACTGCAATCGGTATTCTAATGACAGAAGTCTGATACTGGGCAGTTCCTCTACATGCTCCAAGCCTCATAGGAGAACAATTTTTAATTGGAGAACAACCATCTATATAAGGACTTCTTGTACTTGGGGGTGTCATTCTATTTGAGGAAGAAGGAATATCTGGAGAACGAAATGTAAATTTTCTTTGGTCTGTAAAAAACAACAAAGTTATTCTGTCAGGTATCAGGTGGAATTAAAGTCATCATCCTCAAAGCCCTACAGTCCTTTGAATAATTATAGCCAACCACATAGTATTTCATTGATCCCTGTCTCCCAGCTCCAAGGCCTTCTTAAAAAAACAAAACAAAAACCCAACCAAACCAAAAAAACCCAAAACCAAACCACCAGCACATTTAAACTATCATAGTAGAGGCAAGTTTTTATCCCATTTTTACCACGAAATTTGTTTCCTATGACATGGTTTGCTGTAGTGGAGGCCTTGCATTTTCAAATGTCAATACTACACAGTGTTCAAAGGAAAATGTGTGAAGGCTGGTTCACACTGTGGCTTTTTTCCAAACAAATATCAATACACATATTCTATAGGTATTTAAAAAATCTGGGGCAGCAATAAAGTTTTCAAGAAAATCAGATAAGTGAGAAAACACCTATGCAATCTCCACATATAACGGTGCTGAAATACCACAAGGCTCATCAGAGCAAAATCATGTATAAACATGGCTTAAGTTTTATGAGGTAATGGATGAAACAAGAAATACTGACATCATCTAGAGCAATGAGGACACAAAATGTTCATGATTTCTTCAGTAGTCAGTTTCATTTCAAATAATCTTCACGATCACATGATTTGAAAACTGAAGCTAAACATTCTTTGTCCAATTAAAATGCTTCAGGTGGGGCCAAATCAGAATTGTGACCTGACTCAGTTCAGGCATGTGGCTTTAAACCCCCTGCTCACACTAGATTAAGCCTTTAATTTTTTTTCATTCCTATTAGGTCTCAATTGCTTCTTCTAAAATATTTTCCCTAGTTGATTTTTTGCAAGCAGATACACTTCACTGTTCTACATCATTAAGAAATTTCGCTGCTAAACAGTAAATGTGTCATATAGGAGGAGACTGCTGGTCTGCCAAGCACAGTAACTTGTCTCCGAACAGAAAAAAGCTGAGTAAGAATGCAGCAGTTTTTATAATAAAAATATATAAATCAGGAAAGAATAATACATACACAATTTAACCATACCTGACAGCGGTGTCTTTCTTATGTGAAAAGCAATTGGTGAAAAAGTAGGAGAACCATTATGTGCAGGAGACCCCTCTGGAAACGTGGGACTGGTTATACTTCCCAGACTATAAGCCCTTGTTCCTCCCTGAATAGGACTTGATGAAAACTGACCCTTTAGTAAACAAAAACAAAAAAAAAAAAAAACCCAAGAAAAAAAAAAGGCGTATTTTCATAATGTAAACTTTGACTAATATGTATATATAAAAAGTGTTCTAACTAAAAAGCTTAATATGGCAGCACTGAGGAAAACTAATCCTGTACAATGACAATCTCTATCATTAGTTTAGCTTAAATATTCCAGTTGCAGCTCTTCACTTGGACGTTATGGCTCCACATAGAAAAAGAGCAATGGACTCCAACTGTCACATAATACCAACTAAGACTATAACATCTGTTATATTTAAGAACTATGAGAAGCCTAAACAGAGAATTAGTGCTATCTGTGTATATAGTCAAGTATTTAATCTCCATTTCTTACTTATACCAATGCAGATGAAAGCCAGCCACTATTTATATTTTAATGGAATCCACATTATCTGAATTATTTAACTCAGCAGCAGACAAAATACTTTTCCTTAAGAAAAGAGAATAGTGGTTGTGATCTTGCTTAAGAGTATGGTGCAAAAAGAAAAGTCACTTCTAGCAGTATAATTATGTTGTAGGAATTCTTTACTAGGTTAACATAATGAACACTTTTTTTTTTTAAGCCACACTCTGGCTGGGGTAGTTTTTTTCTATGCACTTCAGCCACCAAACAGATGAAACCATACCACCTAAACTAGTTTAGCTGTGCTATGTCCACCCGGGAATAAGATTTATCTCACTTAATTTAAAAAACAGACATTATGTTCTGTATTCTAATAAAGGTCTACTCATCTGAAATCTCTGGTCAATGGAAAACAAAAAAGCACATTTAGCACTGCATTCAAAGATCCACAAGTCATAAATGAGTTTATGAGCTATAAGGGAAATAATTATATCACCTGTTCATATCAGCTAATATTTTAGACAGCAGTTCATGGATTTAAAACAGGACTTATTTTTGTACACACATTTTATGAAAAAAACTGTTTCAACATGCTTTCAGCAAGTCTTGTACATGTATCAATTCCTACTTCCTTTTCATAACATAAAATTAAAGCATAATTCCTTCTATAAGAAAGAATAGCAGCACAACATAATAATTCGATATAATAAAAAGTCAGTAATATATTTTCAAGACTTTTTTTTGTTCACATATTTTTTTTCTGAATTTGGAATTTGAAAAAAACCCACACCTTTGGTCTAATACCTACTCTCTCATAAAGCAGTTGTAGCTTATTAAAAACGTGGTTGTTCATCTTGTGAAGCCTGTTAGAACACAGAATCGGTACAGCCTGCTCTAAGAACTACTCTTGTGCCAGGTAAGTCACATTCCATCCAGCCTCCAAAACAGGCTACTTACTGAACTAGATGTTTCCAGAGGGCTTCTGCACCGGACTGGAGATATGTCTATTGAACAAAGCACTCCAAGTGGCTGACTACCGCATGGACTACGCAGAGAAGGGGACAAACACTCAGATACACTTCCATTTTCTTCTAAAAACAGCTTTCTTCTGAGTGATGAAGAGCTCAGATTTTCCTGAGACTGATCTGCAAATTCATCAGGTCTAAAATATTCACCTAGAAATGTGGGGGAGGAGTTTCCAATAAGAATGCAAGGGAAAAAAAACTTCCACTACAGAGACATATATAACTAAATTAAAACATTTAATCCAATTTACCAATATAGCAAATAATTAATCTAATTTAGGCACCTATCCCAAAGGATCACTTGTTAGCATTACAAAAGGTCCACTCTGTCTACTAAGGTTCCACTTCTGCCTATCATCCTTTAACACTGAAGTCTGCATTTAAAAAAAAAATATAAATATTGGCTAGCATCTACTTACTGGCCTTTTCCCAAAATTGTAATCTTCACATCCGAGTTGTGAAAAAGGGGTGGTTATACTACTCAAGCAAAACTAGACCCTTTTTCACGTCTCCCATATGCTTTGACAGTCATCATGATACATCCAAAGGCAAACCAGATTCAACTCGAAGAAAGTCAAAGCAGTTAGCAGTTTACAGTAGAAAAGCAAATAGATGCTAACAAAGACCCATTAAAATATGCTGAGACTTACCAGATTATTTTAGTTTTTTGCTCTTGCTTTATTCTAATTGGATATTCCTTGTAGAAGAAATTTTTCATGAATTCACAAACTATGCATTGATGGAAGCATTTGTTAAGATGAAACACAAAAGCAATAGATATGGTTCTGTTCTTCTGTTTTAATTTTGATGGCCCACAATCAGGGTTGTGAACCTCAATACTGGGATAGGAGCACGCAGCCAAAAACCTCTAAGCTGGCTATACCCACTATTCCCCCATATGAGCTGTAAGAACAGGCCTTTCCAGCCCCCTTGCCTGAGAAGCTGGCAGCAATTGCTTGATACAGCAGTTATAATCAGACAGCTAATTTGGACTCGTCTCCCCACTCAGCAGTCACGGCTTTTTTGCCACCACACAACTTCTAGTCACCACCATGGCTTCAGTTAAATTAAAGGCACAGAATTACAGCATAGCTTTGCTCAAGGCAAGGTTGGGCATGCAAGCCTCATGGCCAGCAACCTGTCAGTCAAACAGCTCTGCCAAGTTAAATAACTGCTCTGTTTGGGGGAGGTAGGGGGTGTCTTCTGCTTACTACCTTTTATGCATTCAGAATTGTTAATCAATTTCCAATTGTCCTCCATATCCCTCCTCTTTTATCTTTATGTCTACACTCAAATCATATAAGTCAGATGCCCCATGCAACATGCAATAACTGTCTATTTAGAACACATACTTAAAACTTTCATTTATACATTAGGTTTTCAATATTTCGTAAGACAAAAAAACCACCAAACAATACAAAAACAAGTTTTCTATTTAGATATTCATAATTAAATTTAGATATTACACGACATACCTAGTATTTTCTCTAAATTAAAATCCACTGGCAAAGACAGTACCGTCTGACAAGAAGCTGCAATGAATAAAACCAACAAAATTAGCTTGCAGTGACCTTTTACTAAAACTGTAGAAACAAAAATTCACTTTCAAATTGTTCTGCAAATGAGCTATTTAAGTTACAGTTGCAATAAGGAAAAGCGTTAATTAAAGCTAGGATTCTGATTTGACAACACTATATGCAGCACACTCAGGCCTAGAGACAATAAAACAAGGGTTGTAACATAAAAGCCTCTAGAGAGGCATTCTTAACTGAGGAGCGAAGTCTCTGAAGAAAGGAAGGATTCAAAAGGAAATGGGAGAAAGATCATTATAGTCTGGGGAAAAACACTACCTACTTATCTAAAATGAAATAGTTCAAAAGATGTCTTAAGATTTCTGCTATTTATTTGGCAGAGAAAATAATGAAGATTCTCTAACCCAAAATGATCCAACACATTAAAGGCTTCCTGAAACTGTAATTTACCCATAAACCTGAGGCTTATATTCACTTTTTAATTCAGAAAAAGTGCATACATTGAGTTGGAAAAAATGCACTCTACAGTCTACAGAGGACTTCAGTTTTTACTTCGGAAAAAATATGAAAGAGTATAATAGAATTAAATTACTATGAGAAATTGATATTAATAGTACCATACAGTTCAAGAACAATTATTTCTACAGGAATATTAACACAAAAATCATTCCCTTTTGAAATTAAATAGCCATTAAAAAATGGGTTACTTTGCATCAGAGAAAGCCTGTAATTTCAGACATTGCCTTTTACCCACCATTGCTTTTCCCAGGCTGCAAAGTTAGCTGTCTTCCAATTGGAGAAATGCTATTTAGATCTATGGCTGTAAAACAGACAAGAACTTATATTTAAGCATGCATTGCATATCGAGTTTTGAAACCTAGCAGCAGTAAGTTAGAATATTTAATACAACTAAACAAAATTTTTGCATCAAAGTTTGGAAGAGATTGGAAAGGAGTACTGAAAAAAGGTTACCTTTATAGCTGATTAAGAGAATTTCAGCACCCTTCTATTCAAAAAAAGCTTAGTGAAGTAGCATCAGCTTTGCCCAAATCTTATCTCCTGCAGCCTCCTCTACATTACAGAGATTTAAAACTTACAGATTTTTAAAACTTAAAAAATTTAAAATGCTTAGCCAAACAGACTGTGTTCAAGTAAAACACATTTTCAAAAAATCATGCAGCCTGGACTTGAAGACAAAGATGAAGAATCTGCCACTCCACCCTTTTTATACAGCTAAGGAACACATTAGACCATTTTCTTTCACAACTCACTTTCCCAGGTCTAGGATTGTGGCTTATGTTCTCTGCCCAAGAAGTAACAATCTTACAATTGACAATTAAAAATACACTATCCACAAGCTGCATCTCCTTGATAAAAAATTTTAAGAGTTTTAAAATTATACAGCATTAATAATAAAATCTAATAATGGCATAAACGAAATAAACTTAGAAAACCCACAACCCTACATACAGTGACAGTGAGCTAGCAGGATACTAAGACGACAACAGGAATTTATGGAGAAAGTAAGGGTATAAAAATATGGAACTCAGTTTCCCATATACTTATATTGGCAGGAAAGCAGTCAGAGTAAGTCAGACGTGCAGATATCAGAAGAAAAGAGTGAAGTAGAAGACTTGGCTGTTGCCGGTATTGACCCAGCAAAGTTGTGTGTGCAAATTAAACTGGCTGAAGACAGGTTATGAAAGGAAAAAGATTTAAGAACAGGAACCAAAAATAACAAAAAGGAAAAATTACATAAGATTCTGGATTAATAAATTATTTTTAAATAAAGAAAGCACTTGGAGAAAACAGCTAAAAATCTGTCAGTTGTGCCATCTTTTACCATTGGTTCTTAGAATTTAAATTGATGTTGAAAAAAATTATGCTTGATAATTTCTCCAAAAGCTAGATAGTTTTGGGTAGACACACAAAAGCAACTTACATTTAGTTGAATTAAACTGAGAAACTTGCTTGCCTTCATGTTCAGTCCAAGGAGAAGGAACTATGAGTCTTTTTGTGAAAAACTGGAGTAGAATAGAAACAAACCATCTTAGCACTTTTAAAAACTGGAGACTCTCATATTTAGATTAGTACCCTGAACAAGAAAAAATTAAGTCATACCTTTTGCTACTCAGATCTATATTTTAAGAATTTTAACTCTTCCTTCTCCAAAACCTATATAGTTATCCCTTATACCCAAAATATATTTCATTATTTCAGGCCCAGAGAGGTTAAAGAAAAAACAATTTGATTTGAAGACCCCCATGTTCTTTATGACACATACCACCTCAGATCTTTCAAGTCTGCAGAGTGAAAATTGTACTAAAGTTTCATCTAACACTAATTACTCATTTAAAAATTTGAATCGTCTCTACCATACTTACTGTACAGTGGTTTAACATAATTCTTTTCAAATTTTCAGTTTGTTAAATTGTTGTATTTTGACAATTGAGTTATTTCACAGAAGTGCTAAAGAGACACTGCAGTAACAGTAAAAGAAGTGGACAACCAAGGCTTTTTGGCAACATTATTAGTGTATTTGGCTAAACTGGTTAGCAGTGAAACATTTATGAGTACTGGCATTTCAGTCTTTTTCTTTGAACCAGAAACTGTATCTGCTGTCACAGTTGCACTCTAGAACACCCTGATGCTGAGGAAATGAACACTATTACATCACTTCAAGAAATACATGGCAAATCCTGTTCTCACAATAAAAGCAAGACTCAAAGCAAATGAAAAAAATTCAGCTTGAAACACCCAACTATTAAAGGCATAATTTTTATCAGAGACATGGCTTCAAGCTGTTCAGCTGCATAATCCATTAGCTTATGCCTCACAAAGAAAAAATATCCTCTTCAATGCAGATTTAGAACAACAGAGTATCTTAGCTGCAGGTCAACTACATAGCACCTTTATGGAATCATAAAACATATTTTTGGTTTATAGAGACTGAAACTGGTAACAGCATGATACGATATAAAAAGGTCAATAACAGGAAGACTTGTCTATCAGAGCTTTATTTTATTTTTTTAAATTGAAATAACATTGACAATTTATATAGTGAAGATTTGAAACACTTTTTCTTCTCTGCTAGACAAATGGATAGTAAGAAATAAAATGAAAAGCGGATGGAAAGAATTACAAGCTACCAGAAGACAGTCTTGCCTCCAACTAAACAGACTTTGGAAGAAACAAAAAATCACCAAGGTTCTGCTGTATTTTTAAAAATGCAATAAAAGAAACTAAGCTACCTAACACTATAGTTACTGTAAAACCCAAAATACTCAACCATTATTTTTAACCTTAAATTAACTATTTATAAGAGTTATCTTACAGCTACATTCCCACTAGCCAAGCAACACGAAAGAAACAAAATCTGCTGTTTTGACCTACAGGTGTGTGAAAGAAGATGGCAAGAAAAAGACCATGTAGATTCCAACTACAACCGCAAAGAATCAGGACACAAAATTACTTTCTTACTGACCAGTAAAATATAACAGGCTTCTGGGTTTTGAAATCCTATAATAGACGTGGATCTTTTTTTAGTTATGTAGCCAAAACAAATCAATACTTGATAGCATAGAAAGTTCTATTACCTCCTCAATGGCTTTTTGCCTTCTGTCTTCTGTCTCCTTATCAATTCTAGGTAACAAATGAAAAAACTCAATTATCAAAACCATCACATAATTGGAAAAAAAAAATCCAACCATGTAATCTTTTACAGATGCTTAAGAGAAACATTAGAAATGAAATTGCACTAAACCCTAAATCTTATGATGTTTTTACTGTTACGTGCAATAACCTCATACTATAAATTTAGAAATATAAATGCACTTCTCAGTTACTTCAGTTCATTTGAAAAAGATCTGTACCACTTATAAGTATGTATTTGCAAATCTTCTATTCACTCCTTGTATCAGCAAGTATTTTTATCTGGACAAAAACTCAATCATAACTGATCTTCCAAAATAATCCATTTAGTTATGTTGAACTTGTCATATGAATAGATTTTACTATTAAAGTTGCCATGAGACCAGGCTTACAAAGAATCTCACTACAAAATCAAGCAGAATAAAAAACTGAACTGTAAGGAACAAAAGGGCAACAGAAGATACTCGTGGAATGTTTGTATACTCAAATTCCTGACACAGCCCAGCACAGAGTTCCCCCTTTCAAATAGCTAGTCTGACGTATTTTCTTCAGTTCAGGATACAATATCGTATTTCAGTTTGGATCAATTAACACATTCCCTTATGCAGCTTTTAACCTAGTTTTTTAAAAAAATATTGTAGTTACTTCAGCCATCTTCAAATGATGTGTGAGATTCTACATTTATACTTCCTTTAATGTTCACCTTCAAGTCTCACTTTCAGTTACTACTATGTAATTTATAAGCTTCAAAAAATTTTACAATGACTATTCATCACGTCTTACATAATACTTTCATACACAGTTAGTATACCTGAATTACCCTTGAATAATTTTAGAAATCAGTCAAATAACAGACATTATTAGCTACACAAATACATGTAGATGTGCCTAATACATACATAAACTTTCCCTCACAGCCCTCTTTCTTCGATGCTAATCAGCCTTTGAATAGATATGCAATACTTGGACATGCCATCTTCAACTATGTCTGCCTAGATGCTGCTAAAGTGACAGTTCTGTGAAGACACTTGCACAAAATTCAGTTATTGTACAAAAAAAAAAGCATACAATCATTGTATATTTATGCATGGTGGATCACGAGTAATAAGCATCTTTACAAGCCAGATTCCAAAGGAGAAACAGGGGAACTGGGAAAACAGCTCCCACTAAAAGTGCTGGTTAGTGCAGAAGAGGATGTTTCTTCTTTACTGCATAACTCCAGGAAAATAACGAAGTGAAAACGTCATATGTATTTAACAAGAATAAAAACAAGCCAGTCTTGTATGCAAGTTCAAGCAACATAGCACTTGCAACTGTGACACACAGTATGTAACACGCAGTACAGATTTTTTTTTTAATACTTAACATATAATAGTATAGCATCCAATTTAGAAACATTCAATTTCTACCAGTAGAAATAGAAAAGGAAGAACAAAGTTTGTGGACAAGACTGTGTCGCTGTCTCTGCTCCATTACTGACAAAGACTATTTTTCACTAACACAGTCTGCCAGAAAAACGTTCTCCTTTTATAAGCAGTGCAATAAACACACCACACACAGATGATGCCCAGTTTATGGAAACAGTAATACTGCACCAAATCAAGTCTACACGTGATACACACTTACACTTCGCAAAGTGCTCATGAGCTTTTACACTGTGCTGCTACCGAAACTGTTTTCACTACATAATGGATAATTAACAGTTTCAAATATTTATACACCAAATTTCTTATGCTTGTGATTCTTTGCAACTAATTGAGAAAATTACTTGTTAACAAGCATTAGTAAAATGGAGTATATAGTTTGTGTAACATTATGCACGGGCTTAAAAACTCAGTTCTTTTATCAGGAACTTTTAATGCCAAGAGCTGTATTTATGACACTTCAGTTTTCATAAAGCAGTATTTATGAAATGTAAATTAAAATCAGTTGCCATACAAAATCTTACACACACACACACGTGTGTGTGCATGTATATATATATACTTATGCATTTAACCACATAAAATTTGCAGCCACCAGAAATAACCACCTCAGTCCGTACTACACTGAAACATGCAAGCACGGACACAGCAAATCTACACATAGACAAACTAGCCTCTTTCTAGTCATATCAGATGATTTAAAGAAAAATAAATCACAGTGGGTATGAAACAGTGGGACAGACTGAAAGGACCCACTGAGATAACGCGTGTTTGTATCTACAGGCCATGCCACTAACCATCATTGGAATTGTCACCCAAGCCATCTAAGTTAAAGCTAGTTTGTGTGTGTCCTAATAGGCTTCCAGAAAGAATGTAATCAACTCCCTAAAAACATAAGGCTTAAGGCTTTATAACATCTAAAAAGCATTAGAATCCGAAACCTACTGGCTGCTTAAGGAAGGCCAGGATACAAACAGATGTTAAGAAAAATAGCATCGACATTAAGACATAGTGATTCACAGAAACAGCTGAGGACAGTTATATTCTTTCTACATCTCTACTGTAGCAAGAAATTCATATTCCTTCTTATACCTCTTCCTGTTCAGAGACAGATGTAGCTTCATTCAGAAACCACGAACAATAGGTCTCATTCACAACATTTTTTTATGATGAAGGTGGTGAAACACTGGAACAGGTTGCCCAGAGAGGCTGTAGATGCCCCAGCCCTGGAAACATTCAAGGTCAGGTTGGACAGGGCTCTGAGCAACCTGATCTAGTTGAAGATGCCCCTGGTCCTTGCAGGGGGGTTGGACTAGATGACCTTTAAAGGTCTTTTCCAACCCAAACCATTCTGATTCTATGAATATTCAGAGAACTCTTGCCCTAAACAGCCCTCTATCTGTGTTTCCTTTCACTAACAGGACTTGAAAGTCCTACAGGCATAAACAGGATGGAGGATTGTTTTCTTATTCTATTACTGTGGTGCTTCATGCCATGAGGTGCAATTCTTTGTGCAAGTTCATATCTGAGAAATGTATGGAAGCGTCTACAGGATTCACCATTGTGGCCTTCCCTTGACCACCTTCACTTGGCATGTTGTTCTGTACTGTTACTGTGTAAGACTATCCCTCAAGATGAGCTGTGAATACCAAGCCTGTTTTACTTACTCATTTTTTTTCCCCATGGAAGTTATTTTCAGAGAAAGCAAAAAGTTGAGATCAAGATCCCCAAATTATTTCAAGTAACTAGCAATCTCCTTTTCTCAAGGATGGCAAGCTTATTGGTCTTCCCTCCTTCACATTAAGTTCAATCTATATCTTTCAAAAAGGGTACTGGCTTACCTAGCTAGCTTTCCCAGCTCTACCCTTCTGCAGGAGTCCTAAAGACCAAAGAACCCTACACTTCATAGGCCTCAGTATGGAACACTCTGAGAAGATAAATAGTGTTGTGACAAGCAGCAGAAGAGGTAGCTTGGTAACAATCATTGGCAAGACATTTTCTTGCTTCCATTGACTGCTTTTATCTGGCTGTCTTCCAAATTGCAATCAGAGTGGATCAGCAGTTCTTAACATTAAAAAAGAACGACACAGAGGCAGCCTCATTTAAATATTATCTCCACATCAGGGACACTTAAAAATCTATGTTAAAAGATTTGAATAAAAAGTCTTTAACGCTGTGTTGAAGTGTCAATAAAGCAAAAGAACAGCGTTCTAGCATTCAAGCTAAGTTAACTGCATAAAAAGAGATGGTAAGTTACCTCGCATGACTCAAACACATTGCCTGGCGTCGAACATCTTCCGAGTCAATTTCCACAGGATTTATTAGAGCAAGCTGATCAATAGACCATCTAAATTTTCCTGGTGTCTAAAAAAAGAAATGGACATCTTAATGCTTGCTAGTCTAAAAAGATAAACATAAAACCACAGGACAAATCTCAATGGAACAATGCAATCATAAGTTCCATATAGTTTCTGTCAAAGACAATCAAAAGAGTTTCTATTTAAATGATCTACTTTAAAAAAAAAAAAAAAATGAGTAAGTCAATCAGGCTTCTTTATCCTGGTAGTGGTATTACAATGATTTACAAGATAAAATAAAGTGGAAGGTTATAGTTAATATTTACAAACTGAGGTGTCAATTTCTTCTCAATTTCTGAGGATAGATCTACTAAAGATACAGAACTTGGGATAAAATTTAGTTGCTTCTGGATTGCCACAATCAAAATTGCGGTTCCATGAAAACCCAGTGTCCGTACCTAACCCAAGTTATCCAAATAATAGAGCAGCCTTCCTTTCACCTCACATTTCCAAGAATACTTAGGAGTTGCAACCCCATATGCATCCTGCAAAGTCTCCCTCATAATGCCATGCATAGTGCACAACAAAACCCAATTCAGAAATAAAGCAGCTTCACCCCTTTAACACTTAATTACAAAACACTGTTCAAATATCTGTTTGAAAATGATCTACCAATCAAGTCTTTTTAGTTTCATTAGCACATCATCTCTACCGCTTATCAGAAAATAATTCCAACTGCAAACCAGAATGTAATTTGCAACTAAAAAATGTTATATATACACAAAATCATTAACTTGATTCTGTGAATATGCAAACAGCTCATAATAGAAGTGCAATTAAGTTTTACTTGCATCCAGCCTGCTTAGCATGTAAGTAGGAACTGGTTTTTTCCACTTTAAGTGGGACGAGCACCATATCCAACAACTGTCCTTTATCTACTTTCAACTGGTTTTGGCACTTAGCGGGTATATGCTAATCGACTGATACACCTAATACGTAAAGAAAAAAAAAGTCAGGAAGGTAGGAAGACTAAGTGACAACGTTAGTATTAAAAGCAGCATACTCCTGTAATCAGAAGACACACCAAATGCCACCAAAATTCTTTGAATTAGTATATAAAGTACGCTAAATAAAATACACTTTTTAATGCATTTCCAAATATTAGCACTACATCTGTATAGTTATTCAACTAAAGACTAGATCTTACAGACGAGGATTTTGTTGATTTAAAGACTGAAGGACTGGAGACAATCTGCTCCTGAAGAGTATAATAATCACTGGGACTTTCAAAAGGATTCAGGACTGTGACTCGTCCTGGAGTTTCTGGTGTTATCTGCATTTTAGCTTCTTTTGTATCACCCATAACACTAAGCTATACCTGGAAAAGAGAGAGGGAGAGGAAAAATCAAGGGGGGAAAAAAAAGGAAATTATAATTTTGACTTTTGAGGGTCATCCTGAAGGTTTTGGGAAGAGATGATCAATCATTTTTAAGGAGCCAGAAACATTTAAAAGACTAACAAAAATGAAGTTAGCTTTCGCTTGGATGTACTGACATGTGAAGCTGATAAATAAGGCTGATACGAAGAACAACTAAAAATAAACAGAACCTATGAAAACGGGACAAGAAAGGACACTGAAAAGGCGATTTAAAAAACCCACAACGACCAACAACAAAAAAAAAAAACACCAGAAGAAACAAAAAGGCGATGAAGCCAAATATATTCCTGGAGGACAACTCATATACCAAACGCTGGCAGTCAAGGGCTTCAGAAATAAGGAAGTATTACTGGAATGTGGGTAGCACATGGACGATCGCCCCAGGTGCCCCTCAGTGCCAGCCAGCCCGCCCGCCCTGCGTTACCCACAAGCTAAGCAGCAAGCACAGAAGGAAACGAAGAGCCACAACCACAGCGGCGAGACGGGGCTGCCGGCAAGCTTGCCGTCGTCCACACCAGACAACCCCAGAAGCTTCTAGTTGCAGGCAGCTAACCCCGGGCGGCGGGAAGCAGCCGTGCCGGCCGCTGGGGAGACGCCCGGTACTGCCCGTACGGCTGGGAGAGCCGCGGAGGCAATAACGCCCTCAGAAAGGTCCCGCTTCGCTCAGGCGCTAAAACCGCCCCCCCTCCCCGCAACGGGCCGAGGCCAGCCCCAGCCCCCGAGGGGCTCCGGGAAGCACCACCGCTCCCTCCCACAACGGAAGGGGGGAGAAAGGCCGGAGGGTCTACTGCTCCCCCCCCCCGTCAGGCCGTGCCCCGGCGGCTTCCTCGCCTAAGGTGGCGAAGGGGACGGGAGTCCCGGGGCGATGCCCCCGCTCAGCCCCCCCCAAGGGCAGCCCCTTCTCCCTCTTCCCCCCAGGACGGTGTCACCGAGCCTCGCCCCAAGCCACTCTCCTCAGCCCCCAGCAGCTGACGCGAGGCCGAGGCCCACGCAGCAGCTACCTGCCGGCGTTACCGGGACGCCGCCGCACCCGCTCATGCTCGCCCCAGATCACAGCTCCCGCCTCCGCCGCGCCGGGCGGCTCTTTAACTAGCCCCGCCCCCTCCCGGGCTCTGCCCAATCACGACGCTCAGTCTCCGCCGCCAGGCCAATGGCAGGACTCCCCCGCTCTCGAACGGGCCAATCGCCAAGGGGAGCCGCTACACAAATTCGAAAGAAATCCCGCCCTTCGCCTTCCTGCTGTTAAGCGAGCGGGTTCCGTTTGGGGCGTCACGTGGGGAGAGTGGGGGCGGGGCGGGAGTATTTGAACGACGTTGGTGAACTGGGGGGGGGTATAGACGGTGAAGTGGGGGCTCCTTCCGCTTCCGGTTGGGAGGTGAGGGGCGGCGCGGGGTCGCCATGGCGAGCAACGCCGCCAGCCTCAACGCGGTGCGGGAGACGATGGACGGTGGGTGGCAGAGGCGGGGGGGGGGGGGGCCCGCTCCCGCCGCGCCGGCAGCCCCGGGTCGGCCTCTGGCCTCTCCGAGCAGGACCTGCCTCAGCGCTCCTGCCCTCGCCCCTCTCCTCAGGCTGCGGGGCCTTGAGCCGGCTCTTAGTTAACGCGAGCGCCTCTCCCGTGAAGGGGATTACGGTTTGCGGTTGCTTAAGGATTTAGCGCATAGCAATTTCTTTTTACTTCACGTTACGCGTAACGTCTGAAACGTTTCAAATATCCATGTAGTGCTAGTATCTTTGCACCTCGTGTGACTTTGCTTGGGGTTTTAGTTAGCTGTTAAGTATTTAATTTAGAATAACGTTATTTTTTAATGTTTATAAATATATACATTTGCTATTCTTTCTCATTATTTGAAATAGTTAGTGCAAGTTAATGTTACCTGGCTCTGTGCATCTTGGATTTAAACTGGGGGGAAGGAAGTGCGTGGAAGGGAGAGGAAGAACCAACCCTGTGGTGCTGTAAGTGGCAGCACCTGAACTGATCTTAACTCCAGTACGTTGTTCCTGTGGACGGCTCGTGTCAGAAAACCAAAGTAAATTGCTAAAAACAAAACACAGCAAAAAAGTTTTGAGAAGGGCAGTCAGTGTTAAGGAATTAGAATAGTTGCTGATACAAAAAAAAGGTGCTTTTTTGGGATGGGCAATGTGAGAGAAGTGGCACTGGGAGTAGTGAGAAATATTTCAGAGATTTATAAGCCATGAGAAATGTGACCAGGGTGAATAAAGATCAGGTGTTCACTTTCTCTTCCAGCATGACAATGAGGAATCAAAGCTGGCAGGTTTAGGAGGTGTTTCTGAGCAATGTGTGGTGTGAAACTCTGGAATTCCACGGAATGGCTATGCTAAAAGCCTATATGGATTTCAGGCAGAGTGGGAAGTTGCAAAGAAATCCCCTGAGGGTTGTTAAATATGAAGACTTTCTCTGGAGATGCCATGATGAGGGACTAGAGACTGTTCAGGAGGGTATTGCTTTACATTTGTTATTTTCTCACTATCTTCCCTTGTATTATAGTTATGGCTACTGTTACATAAGGATTCCTTAGCAAAGACCTTCCTGAGTTGACCTTCCTGGTGTAAAAATTAGTGTTTCAGCTGCTGATCTACCCACTCTCACCTGCTGCTGGAGGCAAGGCAGGACTAGCAGGATTATTATGGCTGCTCTGATGCTTCAAGAGGATAAGACCATTCTGCGCAGGTGGAGAGAGATTTGTTTGGGAAGGACAGTGATTCTAAGTTCTTGTAACTGTACTTGACGCCTACCCTCTTTCCACTTCTGCAGGGATGTTTTAGATGGGAGGGACAATACGTAGGTTTAAAGACAAAATAAGGCTTTTGAGAACTGCTGTGGAAAGTGTACTAGCCTTCTGATTTAGGAGCCCAGGCTTCCTCTGTAACAATGTGTATATTTTATTTAGGATAGACATTCATCGTTTAATCTCTTCCTGAGGTCAGGTGGTTTTAGAAGAAAATAAATTTCTATTAACTTAAACATACACTTGATCTTTAAAGATTTACCTAAATAGTCTTAAATACCCTCATGTTTGAACTTTTACTGCACTCAAATAAATTGTTTTGGGGTTTTTTACTGCTCAAAATAACATTAATCTTTTGAAATTTCCATTATAAGAATATTTATTTAAAGTGCTTTGGTGAAGTAACTGAAAATGTAAAGCACTGATAGCTGTGTCCATGTAATTAGATTTTTCTTGATGAGGGCCCATCATAATAAGTAAAAAATATTTGTAGGATAATTTTTTTAGACCTTTTTAAATAGAATATGAAATCTGTGTTGCGTCTTAATTTACTGCATAAGAAATAGGCACCTAATGGGAGTAAATGGGTTGGTATTAAAAACAGTGTTCTTCTATATCTTTAGTAGTTTAGAAGAGTAAAATGTTTAATCTAGAATGTCAGATATAAATATTTAGCAGCTGTTGTCTGCAGAATTCTTGTTAAGAGCTCAGATTTTTTGTGGAGAAACTGCTACATCTCTCTGCCAAAGATGCTGCCTCAACACCTAAAGATATTTTCTATTAGAAACTAGTGACCTTGCTGACATAGGAAATTGGAACTTATCTTTAGTTAGATTTACTGCTCTGCCTTCAAATACATCACATGCTTAGTAAATTTTATGATAAACTTTAAATGGTTGAAGAAAATAAGAATTGTTCATTTCTGGGAAGTTGTCAGTAGTCTTTCTTAGTTCTGTAGCTCTTAATGTTCAATGGCATTTTACTGCAAATGTATCAATTTGTGGTTGCTTTATCTGGCTGGTGAAGATGCTTTTGTGTGGACAGGGTGTGCATGTGTAATGCGTTTGGAATGGTTTGCTTTCAAGCCAGTGGGAACAGAAAGCCTTGTTATGGAGAAGGAAGCACCCCTTGTGGCTTGTAGCTAGGGCTTTGGTCTGACAAACTGCTTTCATGTCTTAAACTTGAGCATATTCTTAATCAAACCTACTTGTGTGGGCTTCAAGAGTATTATCACACCTAAAGGTTTTTTCATAGCATCTGACATTTCCCTGTGACTTCAGTGGAATTGACTGGATGCATTAGGCCTTTAATGTCTTGGCCTGGGTAAGTGTGACTGAGGGTGTGCTGCAGTATGTCTTTGGTATACCAAAGTAGAATATTTTCGTAGCAGTCAAGTGGATGGTAGTTGCTTGCCATGCTGCTTTTACATGGTGAGAAAGACCTTCTTCTTCACTTTCCTCTAGCTTGGGGGAGGTTTGATTACAGAAACAGTGCAAATAACATCTCTACAAAATCAACCTGTATTGCTTGGGGCTTAGCCTCAGGATGGAGATTACTGTAGCAACCAGAAATAAAATCTCAGTGAGTTGTTCTGTTACATATATAACAAACTGTTTATGAAAATCAAAGAAAATGGGCCTTCCAGGGAAGGTTTGGAAGGGGAGAGATCGATCTTTGTTTCTGCACAAAACTGACTGGAATCTCCTTCTCCAAAAGGTTTCATACTGACATATGGTGCTGCTCTTGATTCAGGTCATGTAAAAATCAAATCATATTGCTTGTCCTCAAACCAGTGTTAATGTTAGACCTAAAGCCATGTTTAATGATGGAAGGAGGTGGCTAGAAAACTCCTGACATTCTCTGTAAAAGCTTTAAGAATGTGCTTCCAGTCCATTTTAGTAGGACTTCGTCAGTATCTGGTGTTCAAAAGCACAGATTATTCTTATAGCCTACATTTTACATAATTGGCAAGCATGTTAATTATTGAATTCTTCACTTATTTTTTGTTTTTCAAAATCCATTATCCAGAATTAAGTTTGCTGAACCAGAAAAGCATGGTATTTATGTTGGAAGCTATGGCTTCTAGCTTATGCTGGAAAGCTGAACATGAATGCTTTTGTTGAGGTTCAGACTGCAAGTTTTCCACAGCTGCCATGATCACAGACTCTGCTGTAGAAATTAAATGTTGATGAATAACATTTTTGATCGTTGAAATTTCATAGTCTGTAGGGACTAAAATGCTTTCATTTTTTCTGTTGCAGTTCTGTTTGAGATTTCAAGAATATTAAACACTGGCTTGGATATGGAGACGTTGTCTATTTGTGTGCGGCTTTGTGAACAGGGGATAAATCCAGAAGCATTATCATCTGTTATTAAAGAACTGCGTAAGGCTACAGAAGCTCTAAAGGTAATGCTTTTGCTTAAAAAGCTTATAAATTTCTTTTTAAGAGTCAGATGTGTGTTCAACTTGCTATATTTTAATTTGTAAATTGTACTTTAAGATATGACTCATTTTTAAATCAAGGAAATGAACTGTTTCATAGAAAAGGCAATGAATACAACTGAATGGAACATGAAGCAAGAAATGGTATGGATAAAATCTTTTCAGAAATAATTAATTAACTTTTCTGAAGGAAAAAAAACCAACCACCAAAACCCACAAATTTTTGTTCTGGGCTTTTGTAGCCACCATTTGCCCCCTTATCTGCATCATATCACAAATAGATTGCTACTTTCTCCTTTAACCTGTATCACCTCATTTCTACAACCTCAGGTCTAATAGTATGCAGCAGTACTTGTAAACAGGTGCATGCAGCTTGCTAATGTAATTGTCACATATTGCTTTTACCACATTAACCTGTCCTTTGAATCTCTCCAAAGGCAAACAAGAGGGGATTTCATGGTGTGTGTATATATAGGGCTTTTCATAATTTAACATTTACATGTTTAGCTAGTAGAGAGGGTAACTGTGGTTTAAAAAAAAGAATCCTCACTTGCCTTTTAGAGGATTTTCATTCTTTATTGTCTACCTAAACATGATTTCTTTTCCACTGTATCTTTTATTTGTTTATTTCTGGGGAGATGAAGGGGAAACCTAGATCTAGCCTGCCTATCTCTGTTCTGGAAGACTGCATTCTGATTCTTAGAAAAGTCACCTTATGGATTTTTGACTAGATGGATGCTAGACAGGGCAATTTTTCACTGGTTTTCAAATTTTTTGCTTAATTTTTAACTTTTTTCTATGCTCATGCATATTTTATATTTGCGTACATTGCTTAAATGTGTGCATACATATATGTTTAACTATGTGTATATAAGTAATTGAGGGCTGTTTTACTTCTTCCTTTGCTTTTACTGGTTTATCATTCCTGTTGCTATCCTTTGCCTGTTTGGTAGATTTTAAGCAAGTTACGGGACAATGTCAGTCTCCAACTGTACCTTGTTGGCTGGGTTGAGTTATTTGGTAATAAAAATACTTACTGATGACCTTAATCAAATAATTGGCAGTGTGATTTATGCAGTTATGATTAGTGTCATTCTTCTAAGTTTTGTATCAATAATTTATCTGTATGAGTGGGAGTAATAATTACTATAAATTGTATAAAGAAGTAAACTCCAAAGGAAAAAAAATCATGCATTTGAGCACTTCTTGAAAGCATTAGGGTAAAAGGTACAGGATGCAAGCTGCTCAGATACAGGATATACAATTTAACACAAACAAACAGTAATGGCTGTGTTAATAGAGGCTAATGGCAGTTGACAGCATTATTTTTTAAAAAATAGAAGTATTCATTAGAGAACAACACTACATATCTGATTTTCATAAGTAGCTTATTTTTAGACTTTTAAGTTCTCCAGGTAAATGAAAATAGTTACAAGAAAAGATTAAATTTAATCTAAATGGTGTCTGCTTTTGGTGACTTGCAATAAATGTTTTTTCTGTTTCTAGGCCGCTGAAAATATGACAGGCTGACATGGGAGAAGACTTCTGTGTGAGAAGAATGCCAAGTTAAAGTTAACAGAGGCTTTGAAGATTGCCACTATTCAGAAAAAAGTTAAATAAGTGTGTGTGTGAAGGTTTCAGAATATTTCTGTAATCTTCTTGAAAAGGATGATGTATAGAATAGCTTTGAAGAGTTTTTTAATAAGTTCACCAATAGCTTCATTACTTGGTATTTTTGTGAATTATTTGTGAGTATAGTGCAATTGCTCTTTTGCATCCCGTATTTTTTAAACCATGTCAGATACTGCACACTTGCTGAACTTACTCGTGTGTAGCAATGAATATTGTTATAATGAGTATAGCTTGTTAATGCATCCATTAGAAGTGCTAATATGTCCTGGTTTTTATCTCTTGCTTTGAAAAACTACATGTACAATTTCAGCTTTGCTTTATGGACCAGATAGAAATGAAGCCTATCCTGACTTTATTTTAGTTAGAGTAAGGGTAGTGACTTAAGTTTCAATCTGAAAGTAAGAAATAAAGCACTTTTGATAATGGAGGTAATGAATTATCCTTTTGATTCAAATTGTTGGAAAAAGTGTTTTTTAACTTGGGTAACAAAGGAACTTCAGTTATCCATGCAGAAACTTATGTAAATTTAAATTCTAGATTACATTGAATATTTTACGGGGTTTAGATGCTACATTTGTTACATTTGTTCTGACTACTAGATGTAAAAATATTAAGGCTATCCTGTTACTGCCTAGTCAAGGCATATATGAGGAGCATTGGATTTGGTTGATGGGAATCATGAGTCTTGAAGCTATTTGGTATAGCAATGTCTTCTCATTCAGCACTAGGAATCTTCACTGATGCCAAAACAAGTGTTTATAGTGTATACAGTAAACTGTTTATCATGTTACTTTCCAGTAAATATCCTTGCATCCAGGAATTCTACTTCATCAGAAAATGGTTTCGTGTGTATTCTTCATCTGCTGCTGTTCAAGCTTTTTTGATTTTTTTTTTTTGTTAGCATGGTTTCAAGGTATAGTGTTAATGGGACCTAAAGTAACCTCCAAGGTTAAAAGGGTGGAGCACATTTGGAAACGAACCTGGAATCTTAGTTAAGCCAAACATTATATTTGTGCAGAGAAAAAAAGTTCTTTCTACTTTAAGAGTTTACATCGTATGTACTCTAGGTCATAGCTCTACAAAAAGCTATCAATGAGGCTAAATACTTCATATTGCTGGGCAGAGAGAATAGGAAAATATTTATATTGCACTGAATCACTTACTATTATTTCCAGTTAGCCTGGCCAAAAAATCATTCCAGGAGGATGCTGTGAAAATTCTGGATAGCCAAGCTGGGAGACTTTTAAGTGGTATCATTTTGCTCACTCATCAACACTTAAAATCCTTTGTAAATTGATGTTGTAACTTCATATTTATAACTTTTGAATACTGGCCATAATGTTTTTTGAAAACATTAAGGTATCCCTAGTATGAAAAGATATCAACAATGAAATTTATCCTAGGAAATCTGAAAAATCAGTAAAACATCATGAAAACACCAGGTCAGATCAACACAAATTAGCAATTAGCTCTTTTACTTAATTTTATCTAGACTCAGTGCTACATGTCAAAAATGAGAAAAGACTGGGGAGCATTCTTCCTGTTTTCAGGAGTCACATCTAAGTCTGTGAGTTCTCACTTGTGAAACTTAAACTGAAAGTTTTCTGTAAACTATAGCAAATATGCCCAAAATAATTATGAAATCTTATTAGAGTGCATGTTTCTGCTGGTGCTTTTCCTTTTCCTCCATTGCCAGATTTTTGGGCAATACAGGAATTTGGATGACTTTCCTTGAATGTCACTGTCTTGATTACTTTGCAATTATGTATTTCCAGGGGTTTTTCTAACTTATTAGCTTGATTTCAGTTTTGGTTCTATGTCCTTGAAATGCTTAAAACCAGCCTGCAAATGTAATATGAGAACAACTTCTATAAAACTCTTGATCTGTCCAGTAAGTTGCACCTACTGTTTTACCATCAATAAGCTTACTGTTTTTATGCACTTAGACATTTGCTGGTAGACCATTTGTCATGCAGAATTGTAGAAGCGGGGCATGTTTTTGACATTCAAAACCCCAATTTGACATATATAAAACTAAAAATGCATCATTTTCATTATTACATGGAACTAAATGGTAACATTGTGTCCTGGTTTTGGCTGGGACAGAGTTAACTCTCTTCTTAGTAGCTGGTACAGTGCTGTGCTTTGGATTTAGTGAGAACAATGTTGATGACACACTGATGATTTAGTTGTTGCTAAGTAGCGCTTATCTTAAGCAAGGATTTTCAGTTTCCCATGCTCTGCCAGCAAGCAGGTGTGCAAGAAGCTGGGAGGGAGCATAGCCAGGACAGCTGACCTGAACTAGCCAAAGGGGTATTCCATACCATGGAATGTCATGCTCAGTATACAGACTGGGGGCAGTTGGCTGGGAGGGGCAGATCATGGCTCTGGCATCGGTCAGCAGGTGGTGAGCAATTGCATTGTGTATCACTGGGTTTTTTCCTTTTTCCCTCTTCTTTTTTTGTTATATTCCTTTTCATTACTATTATTATTTTATTTCATTATTGTTAGTATTATATTTTACTTCAGTTATTAAACTGTTCTTATCTCAGCCCACTGGTTCTACCTTCTTTCCTAATTCTCCTCCCCATCCCACTGGGAGTGGGGGGGCAGGTAGTGAGGGAGCAGCTGCATGGTGCTTGGCTGCTGACAGGTTAAACCATGACACACTGGTTATACTTAATAGTTCATATTTACAAAATTAAATGTGAACCTTAAGGTTGAATATTTAACATATCTGGGCTGAAAGCAGGGAGGACATGTTTCTTAAAACTGGCACATCTGTGGTTACCTAGAAAGTCTGTATACTTTCCCTCAGCATACTTGGCAAAGTTTCTTTTAAAATACTGCATGGAACAAATGTGCTTAGGAATTGGTGTAACAGAACTCCTGATCACTTTTGATTTGGGGTACCATCCAGAAAAATAAAAGAAATATTTTTTCTTCCTCCTGGTAAGAAAGAAAGAAGAAAATCCTTCTAGTAGGAAGTTTCATACTGGAAATGTTTCTGTGCTGTAAAATAAGTCTATCACTTAATTAGCATCCCCACTATGTGAATGTGAGTGCTCGGACTTAGCATTGATGGCTGAGAAGCCTTGGCTGCATTTGTAACACACACCACCTACTACTACATTTAACTAAGAAGCCAAGCAAACAGCATGAGCTTTTCCTCTGGGCTTCTTACTTACTCTTGGAACTCTGGAAAAGATAAACATAGGAATAGCTATACAGGTTCTGACCAAAGGCTTTTCTAACACAATAGCGTCTTTTGTAGTGAAAAGCAGCTGCCTGAGGAAGGGTAAGAACAATACAAGCACATCTGGTTCTTTTCCTTCTGTGTTCTCCTAGCTTCCAAGTGTCTTCTGTTCCAGGCTTTCCTGAACAACATATGGTTTGTCTATTTGATAATCCCCAATGCTGCTTTTTCCAGTACTTGTCCAGTTTCCCTTGGACTATATACACTTCCTGAATAAGAGCAGCCTTTATCAATTGATGTCTGTTGCATAAAGAATTGCCACTTTTTGTTTATTTTGAACCTGATTTTTACTAGCTTAATTTAATGTTCCCTGCACAGTAAACTTTTATTTACCATGCTTGTGCCAGTCATGGTTCTGCAGATGCAACATTCACCTTTAAATTTCCTCTTCTAAACTGAAATGTGTTAGTTAAAGTATTCCTTGGCTGACCAAAGGCATGGAATAGCTTCTGTGTTTTTTGTCCTTTGAAACTTTTCTGTCTCTCATATATTATTTTCTGAGAAGGGAGCCAAAACTGCATGCAGCATTAGCCATGTAGTTAAGTACTGGCCTGTTTGTTTACTTTCTGCTCTTTATTCCTTTCCTAGTAATTCCTAATACTTGACTTGCTTTTTAAATTTGAACTGAGCACTGAGCTGTTTTCATGGCATTATCTGTTGTAACCACAGGATCTCACTCTTAAGTGGTAATGATAAGCTCAGAGGCTATTGTTTCATATGTGAAACTATGGTGGTTTACCTCCACGTGTATCACTTTTTATTTATGCTGAATTGTATCTGCCATTTTATTTCGTAATCAGTCTTACGTGTCTTTCTGCAGTTCTTCGCAGTTTGTCAGTAGTCTTACCACCCTCACTGACTTTATCATTGGCAAATTTTGTCACTTTGTCCCTTTTTTGAGGTTAATTATGAATAGGTCAAGCAGCACATGACCTAGCAAAGACTGCAGAGTACCACTGGTGACCTGTGGCAGGAACTGATGGTTTATTCTCATTCCTTTTTGGTGATTTTGAATAAACTGCAGTCCGGCCTACCACTTACAGTTTCATTCTTATACAGTGTATCTTTAGTGTCACATATAGCACAGCTGTGAGAGCTTAAGCACTATCATGACTCCAGTCCTGCAGAGAGCATGGCATTCTAGATAACTGTCAGGATCCCTGACACTTGTATTTGTGTAATTACATTTTAGAAATATAAACTTAAGAAAGAAAATAACTTTTTTCAGGAGATTGTAGAGTACTAGAAAAGAAGACAAACATGATCCTGAAGTCTCCATCTTAATATTAGGAAGTTTTTGTTTCTTAGGAAATTATGTTAACCAAAAAAAAAACCTGTTAACAAAAATTAAAAAAAGCTGGATGATGATCAGGCCAAGGCAACCTAATAAATCTGTATCCATAAAAAGTGCATGTATATTTGTCAGCTAATGTTCTTTCCTACTTGCTAGTCTCCAGCTGAGCAAATACTGGTTCAATCCTAGACTTGCTTTTTGATTCAGTCAACTAGTTCCCTCTGAGATGAATGCTGTTGTGCGCACACTTTACTCCAGGGACTGCACCCAGCAGGCTGCACCAGGTTGGCTCCTTACCAGGTTGGGTTCTTCCATTCTTCCCCAACACTTTTCACCTTCAAACACTCCTGTCTACTTTTGCATGCTTATAGTTTCATGCTATAGAAACCCTGCAGCCCTTATTATTTGAATATACTTTAAATTAAAAAAAAAAGGCAGCACAAAAAATGACCATAACCTAAGAATCAGGAGTGACCCATGACAAAACACTATGTAGTATGGCTGTACACAACCTGCTTTAAAGAGAGCTAATGCTGAACAGTGGGGCTTTACATTACTATGCATGATCTGAGCTAGGGACTTAGGCATGCCTTTAGTAGTGGAGGTTCAACTCTTTGAACCACAAATATTACTTTAAAAGTTTGGAAAATAGAATTCCAAAGAATGAAAGGTGTGCCAAAGTAATTTCAACCTTTAAAAGAGCAAGGGTGATAACAGAATTGAAGACCCGTCGCCTAGCATCAGCACTAGCAAACAGTGAACTGGTGAACTTGGGGTTTTATCAGCAAAGAATGAAAGACAAAAAAATTACTGAGTTCCATTTGAACAATGTTTGGTGGAAATGTCAGTGGGCTAATTTTTTTATTATTTATGGGCTTATGTGTGAGATGTTGATGTAGTATACTTGAATTTATGCAGGACAATTTTCACTTAAAACACACCATTGGCATCATTCAGTAAAAACACAAATGTACTGTGTTGTTACCTGTTTTGCTGTCTTGTTACCTTGGGAGTGAGGTTTGGGAAAAAAACAACCTTTAAAAATGTAAAAACCAAAATCTCAGTTCCTGAAAAATGGTAAATTGAGAAGGATTTTTGAAGTATCATAAACAGCTACTTTACTGTGAGGATTTTGTGAAGTTGTAGGAAGTAAATAGGTTTATCAAGTAGACATAGTGAAGTAAAACCATAGTGCTGTCTGATTACTGCTTCCAGGCCCACTGTTTATACTTTGAGAAAGTTGTAGAGACCCAAGGATAATTTACATGAAAGCCATAAAACTGTTTTGGGACTGGAGAACAAGCCTTATGAGGTCTGAAAGAACTCAGGAGTGTGCAGGTTCTCAAAAAGAAGTTGAGACATAATGACCATGGGTATGCCCTTGAACATAGAAGGAAGTCTCGTGGCTACATCTTTTTAACCTGACAGAGAAAACATACCGGATCCAGTAGCTGATACTAGACAAATCATACCTTAAGAATATGGTGCAACTTCCCAGGAGTGAAGGTAAGTAGACTTCGTCATGGCATACTAGGGAAATGGCGAACTGACTACTGCTTGATATTGTTAAAATGAAATTAAGAACACTTCTAAAAGACATAGTTTAATCCATTTTTTTGGGAAAAGTCTATAATACCTCTCTGCAGGGTGTCAGGCACGCTGGCTGTAGCAGTTCCTTCTGACTGCAGAGTCCATGAAGGGCAGTGTAAAACAGCTCTGAGTAAAAGTAACGTGAAGAAAATAAGGAATATTTAGGATGAATATCAGTGATGTTTCTGTCAGTAAGATAAATGGAAGCCTGGTTTCTGAGACATTTAAATGTTACCTGATAAAATAAACCCAACAACACAACTATTAATTATCTGAACTGGCAATCTGGAATATATTGAGTCTAGGCACTTTTATTATCACTTTATAAATATGCCCATTTTCTCACCTCTGATTCTTACATGTAAGGAGAGACCAGCTCATGAAAATGGATCTCTGAAAGAGCTCAATGGTGTCATTATGTGGGCAAGTGGGAGTTTAACGCTTGAATGTAACTTTCAGTGAAGGAGATGGAAAATGTGGGAGTGGAGGAGGCAGCGCTTTGCCATGCTGTGGTTCCCCAAGGGAGCAGCCGGGAGGACCCCTGAGCTGGGAAGGAGGCCACGGGACGGTGAAGAGGCTGAGGGACATCCCAGCTTGGTTTTATTTGATTATTTTATTTGTACACCAGATCCAAAGTTGGTATGTTTGAAGATAGCAACAGGTAAGAGTTATCTTCCTATTTAATGGACAGGAGATACAGGAAAGAGAGACTAGGGTTAATAGGTGGTCATACTGCCCTACTCCCCACCCACGGGTTTGGTCCTTTGAACAACAGACTTTTTTGGATCAGGTGGGATCATTTATTAATGACTCTCAGCAATGCTGAAGCTGTGCAAGGGTACTGCACAGGCCGGGGGCTCCCTGAGGGTGGCGGGGGCCCCCTGAGGTCCATCAGGGCAGGGCCTGGCAGCCCGGGCCTGTCCCACCGCCCCAGCCAGGGAGACGTGGCCAGGCCCAGTGAGGGGAACCGGGGTCAGATGCAAGCCTGGAGTGGCTGTGCTAAAACATTTTGGACTGTTCCAGAGGTTTTTTTGTCCTTGAAGCTGGCAGTGGTAAGACAATGAGGCCGCTGACCCCTCTGCCATCGCTGCCCATTAGCGCAGCTTGTGAGGATGCTGCTTGAAGGAGCCAAGTCGTCAGCTATTGCTCCATCCCATCTCGTAAGCTATTGCTCCATCCCACTTCCCTAGGCTCCCAGAAAAGCTCCTCATGACATTTCTTCTTACCTTCTTGCAAAGCTGCTTGGTACACCCTCTGGTTTTGTTCCCAAGCCAGTTTATAGGGGCAGATGATTGTGAACAGGATGAATTACAATTTTGGGAGGGGGCAGCTAATCAAGGACAGAGGAATAGTCTCATTCCTGGGACCAGTGAACTTGTGTTGAACTCAAAGTGTATGGTGAGCAGCAGGTGGTTATTTACTGTTTGTGATTTGCAGCTGTGAAAAACCCAGGATGTTACAATAATACGCACCTTACATGTAAAGGTCAAGACTTTATGAGATATAAATGCTGCAAGAACAATGTTAAGGAAAAATATTAATCACTTGCAAATACAGTACTCCGGCATACATAAGATTTAATGAGAGATTTAAAGGAGAATCATACACTGGTCTTTCTTACACATTTTGAAGTAAAGGTACAAACAAAAATATCTGGACAAACAATTCCTAGGACATATAAAAAGAAGCCTCGCTATTCTCTTGGGGAGAATTCAGGATACAGTCTGAGTTGTATAAGATATTGTATATACGGAGATACAGGCTGAAGTAAAACTCAGGCTCTTTTCAGATCAAGCGCTTTTCTAATTAAAAAATGAATGTTTTGTTTAGCTTCACTGTTCAGGTGAAACCAATCTCAGGCATAGGTACAACTCAGCAAGGTACATGCACAGCTATTTATTCCTACATGTTGTGATGATTGCACTTGCATTGAAGGCAGAAAAATATCTATGGGACATACACAGACTGATAATCTGGCCTATATTTTTAGCATGGTGTCTCAGGCTATGCATTTCACTGTTAAGAACAGCATCAGTAATAAAGCTACAGTCTTTGTCAATCAGTGGCTGGCTGTCTGCTCTGGTTAGATGACTTTGCAGCAGCCGTTCCATTTTTAGGTGTGTTGGGCCAAATTCAGCATTGACCTGCACCCTGTGAAGTTTTATTGAAGTTAGTGAAATAGCAATACAGGACATGAACCAACAGTGGATATGGGCATTGTTCATCTTAACTATGACTGAATAGAGGACATAAAGACATGATTTTCTTTGGGCAGATCCGTTAGCTTTGCTGTGGGAGAGCACTCTAGTTAAAATAGGTTGTTTTCCTTCATCAAAATATTAAAAAATAATAATTAAAATAAAAAATGAAAATAATTTTACTAAAGCTCCGAAGATTTTCATTCAGTATAGTGTTACCATAATTTGTCTTTCTACGTCTTGTGCTCCCATTTCTCTTCTGTGAGCTGGGTTTTCTGCCAACTACATCTGCCACAATTCACCATTTTCCTCTCTCCCCTCCCCTTAATTTTAATTCTCTCATTAGAGGGGGTCAGCTTCAATGTTTTCCAATTTTTCAGCAGTCATTTCTACAATATTTCCCCAAGATAATCAGGCACTATTCAATAGTTTTCTTGGTGACTCATTTTTCTCTTGGAAACAGTTTTGATTGATAGAATTATTTCGATTGGTCCTAATATGTGCACAACTATCAGAGAGACTGGAGTTGCACAATATTCTGCATGGCCAAATCTGCTCCGTGTCCTGGTGCACAAACTTCTGTATTTATGTATCCCTAAAATACCTTTAGAGTGTTATAGTGTGCAGTGTAGGTATCCAATGCATTGGTATATGTATGCCAATCTTGTGCGTAGAGATACCACATAAGTATCAGGGATATCCTTCATTCTTCTAAAATACAACTTTATTTGTTTTTTATTATTACTGTCCTGTGCTGAGTCAAATACTAGGTATCCGAGTCACATTTGGCATCTGTTTATAGGTTTAGGTTTGGGACAAAAAATCTCTAGGAAAAAATCTCAGGCAGAAGAAAAAACAGAGCTTTGCCCTGTTTTCAACATATTCGTCTTTTTCTATCCCAGCTTCTCTGATAATCAGCTGACACAGCCTGATTTGTGTTACAGACCTTTGTATCCACAAAGGTGACTATTTTGTCTTTGCAGCAATTAAAGTTTGTTGTTTAAGAATTTTATGAGGAAGGTACCGTTATCCTTCATGCTTTTCATGCTTACCTCTGTAATTATTTTTTTTAAGAACTTCCAATATTTGTAAAGCACAAAGGAGGATAAATATAAATATTGTTGAAAACAGTTGCATATTCCACTAGATGGCAGACAAACATTTGCAACTACTGCTGCAGCTTTGTAAAATAGCCCTCTGTTAGTTTTGCATGGATTCTAATAAATAGTATTTTAGGATCAATTTCCAGTTTAATGAAGGATTGGTGCAATTTAACCTTTTGATTTATTTTTTAAAACATTTTAAAACTAGAAGGAAGAATAAAAAAGTGTGCTATTGATTGCATGGCTTTGGCTCACAAAAGAGAGAACTGGGGTTTAAGCACTTAACATTTTGTATTTTATGCATTTAACTTTTATTCAAATGGGATATACCAGTAGTAAAATAGCCACAATAGAGAGAGTTTTCAGCATAGCAAATCTGAAGTGGCATCTTTTTCCTTTCATTCAGAGTAATGAAATGTACACAAACTGTCTTAGAAACTGCACTGAAGGAAGTTCTGCAACCCTCTGTAGTTCATAGCCACTTTAGCTTTTTCTTTTTGGTGTTTATGTACTTTCTGGCGGTTAGTCAGCAATCTACAACATTTAAGACAAGAAGGCACAATTGAGATAAGGGTTGTGCCTCCCTGGTGAGGATATACCAATGGATTTACCAATACCATAGTAGCATCACAGTTTAAAATAAATACCAAATAAATAGCCACATTTATTAGATGTGGTAGATTAGGTAAGAATTAAGACAACTCCTATCATTTCTGGTAGTGAAAAGGGAAAGTAGAGGCAGGATGAATTCTCCCACTTGCCCTCTGGCCAGGAGCTCATTTCTGTCCACCAAATGTTTCTGGATCTGTTGCTTGCCTGTGGTCTCCAAAATGAGAGGGGAATGGAGGAAGGATGGAGATTTCCTAAAGTAGATTTAAGGGGGTGGGAAAGGAGTGCCATGTTAATCTTCAGTCTCTCACTGTAGATCATAATCTCTCAGCGACAAGCTGTAGCTCCCAGCATAATCAGATTAGGTTATCAAGTGTTAATTAGTGAAAAGAGAGCTGTCCCCATCCCCGTCCCTGTCTTCCCCACAGTTCACCCACTAAGCCCTTCCCCAAATATTTAATAATATTGTAATTTTATACGTTAGGGTGGTGGTATTTTAGTGAAAAACCCAGATGATTTCAACTATCCTTAAACCTCTGTTTTTCTCTGCAGTCAGTGGAAAGAGGCAAGCTCTCGGTGGAGAGGGGCAAATTGGAGCACTAAAGTTATTCTTCGTCTCTGAATTGCTCTCTAAAGGAAACTCTCTGTTGACTGAAGAGGTAACCCAAGGAGACTAGTATCCTGAGGCTAAGATTAGTCTTTGCAAATATTCCCATTAGATCATCTACTCTGACTTCCTGTATTTCACAAGCCTTTGAATTTCACCCAACAGCCTCTCTATTGAGTTCAATAACTTGTGTTTAGATAAAGCGTATCCAAAAAGACATTTATTCTTGAGTTGAAGACATTAATAGAGATAGTGTATCCACTGCTTCCTTTGTTGGTTTGTTCCATAGTTAATCATCTCCACTATTAAACTTTGTGTGCCTTATTTCTTGTTTTAATTTATCTAGCTTGAGCTCAGTACACAGCTGCTTGTTATGCGTTTTCCTTCTTAACTAAAGAACCCTTTAGTCTGTGGGATTTTCTCCTGAGGGAGCTATTGTAATCAAGTCACCACTCTATCTTCTTTTTGATAAACTGAAGGGATTTTCCTTTCTGTAAAGCATTTTTTTTTCTTTTCGCCAGTGCTCATTCCGGTCTTCTCTGCAACCCGTGGTTTTTTGCTTTCCCATCTGTCTGATAGCAATCTCACCTGTGCTGTGTGTGGAGATAAGATCGGTCTACCCTATTCACTGTTTTGCTCCAGTATCATACTCACCGTTCCCTTTGAATTATGCTTTCTGAGTGATCCCTTAAGTCCTTTCTGGAGTTACTGTTTTGCCGAACATGGTCCTCCACTTTTCAAGTATGGCCCAACTTTTTCCTGGTTGTTTAGCTTTTCATGTGTCTGCGTTAAAATGGATTTCATTTGAATTGGTCCACCTTACTGAACAGTTCCAAATCCCTCTTTCTGTCTGTCTTGTGTTTACATTTACCACTCTGCCAGCTTTTGTGTAATCTACAAACTGTATCAGCAACAATTTTTTCATTTAGTTCCAGGTTATCAGTGACAAAGTATCAGCTCAGCTACTGAACCTTGCAGCACCCTGCTAAAATCAGGATGGGTGCTCCTGATTGTGTGTGCTCTTGCATTATATAATATGGCCATAGTGTGTGCTTATGTATATGTCCTGTCATTTAAATCAATCAACAATGTCTTTGCTTTTGGAAACTGAATTTTGGAAGATTTAGACATTTCTGAATCCTGTGAAAGGAGTTTTTACTGCGATTGTTTAGGCCGTTAAAAAAAAAAAGGGCAGTCAGGCTTTCTAAAGTCAAAACTCCCTACGAAAGTCTAAAAGTATGCACTTACAGATAGAGTGGTGACTTGATTATAAACCAAATTAATAATCCCATCAAAGAATGAAGTAAGTTTGATTTAACAAGACCTATTTTCTACAAAACCATGTTGACCATCATTAATTACATTCATTCCTTTAATTTTGTATTAATTGAATCAGCTTATTAGCCTTTCCATTAATTTTCCCTGGGTTTTTTGTGATGCTTACTGGTCTTAAGTTACCTGGGTCATCACAGTTGCCCTTTCAAAAGAATGGTACAATATTAGGGCTAATTATCTTATTTCTCCAGATTTTTAAATTTATAGCACTAGACTAAAGATTAGGTTTTCCTTCATCCCACTGTTTTCCTTAACTGTACATAACTAGATCCTTTGTAGTTCCAATTATGTGTATATTATCATATGATGTAATATTTTAATATTTTTATTTTCTATAATTTTGTATGTCTTACTCTTTTGACTGCTGTTTATAAATATAGAAAGTAATCAGAGCACTTCTCTGACCCCAGACAGTATCCAAGTATGGAAATTCATTTGTGTTTTACTGGTTAAAATGAAAATTTAGACATTCCTAATTATTGTGGGTATCTTTTGTGCTACAAACTTTTTCACTGTTGAAAATGAATCCTGTTATTCGGGCTGACTGTATGGGAGTCACCAGATGGCACTGTTGCAAGTGTCTTGTTGATTCTTTTGTCCAGAGGAGACTATATAAAAATAGGCCTTGAAAGATATACTTAGTTGTTATTTGTTTTTTTTTCCCTTACTGCAGCATAGCCCAAATCTATCACAAGCTAAACATTTTCTCACAGGCTTTGTAATAGTCCAAAGGTTTTGCCTATGAACAACCTAAACATATGCTCAGACTACCAACCTTACAAGAACCAGGTGGCCTATGTGGTGGCCAAGACTATGACGTTCCTCAATTGTCGAAAATGTTTTTGGAAAGTAAGAGTCATTCTTTGGAGGGGGAGAAGTTTAAGCAGCTCCTACACAGCCTAGCAACATTTAAAGCATCCTGAACTACAAAAATATGAGGGAAAACATTGTGTTATTTGCTGCTCTGAGTCAGACAGAAAGGTAGGGACATTTGTAATGTTTCATTATCTAAATTGAGAAGAAAAAGGGGGAGTGATAAAGTTACTTTAATGTAATGCAGCTTCTGATGAAGTTCTGAAAAAGTTCACAAGCCAATTTCAAATCTGACACACGGAGAACAGTAGCAAGACAGAGGACTAACAAAGACAGTGACAGTAAAAGTATGTGGCTGTGTAATGAAGCTCGTACAGCTCTTACACTGGTTTACTTATCAAACTGCCCATTGTTGTAAATTAATATAAAGCAGAAAATTTGCAGGAATATATGGAATACCATTGCAACTATACATCCTACTTTGGTGGGGTTTGCGTTGCATATTTCCTATAAAATTATTTTCATGTGTTAGTAAAGCTGTGAATCTAGCTCCACTTGTTTAGATCCTGTACGCTTAAGCCTTATTTATTTATCTATTTGCTACTTAGTACAAGAATTATGCCTGGTTATGTACACATGAAATATACCTGCTTAATCTTTATTTTGCAACATACATATTAGAAGTGTGGAGCTTAGTATTTGACACTTATTTAGCACCTGGTTAAACACCATTAAACTACTTGACACTGAATGTGCGATAATATTTTCTCAATTAAAATGCCTGTTGGCATTCAATAGAATAAGGATAATAAGTTTCATGGGCAATGTCCCCATAAAACACCTGTCCAGGTGTAACCTATCCCAGTGAAGCAAAAATAAATTATATCCATATTTATCAAAATGCTTAATCTTTGTATTTTATATGTTATATTCCTATAATGGTTTAAACTAGACTCACACCATGTCCAGCATAATTCCGTGAGGAAATATTATTTGGTACATCGGCACTCAGCAAATCCTTGTTCATACAAAACGAAGCACAGGAACGTTAGTATATACATTTAACATAAGCTTCGGGTTTTAAAGTCATGGCCAGAATAATTGCCCTGTAAGCAGCATAGAGTACCGTTTCTCTCACTAGAAGAGGGAGGCCTAACCTATGCTGCCAGACTTGTACAAGGGTTTCCTAGAGTGCAAATGTTTAAGATGGAATGTTAAACAAATATTTTAATTGATTCTGTAAGCTTATTCATAGCCACTTCAAATCCAAGTTCACTGGCTTACTATTCTCTCAGTGTGACTTTCCATTTTTAAGTAGGCAGCTATGTTACACACCAGTGATTTTGCTACATCTGCTTTTGTAGATGGTAATCTTTAGGCAAAGAAGTAAGAACTGTTATTAGAACACAGTGTCGAACTTTAGAATAAAAAGAAAAATCCCTCATTATTCATGTCAGGAGCAAAGGTAGGGGGGATAACTCCTTTTGGGGCCACAGCAACTACCTAGCATTCAGGAGCATTTCAGGAGCTAACATCTCTTGCAGCCCTGTAGGAGTCACCCTCTCTCTTACTAGGCACTGGCTAGAGTTTTCTAGCTCTCCTGGATGTATCTCAAATTGCCAGTTTAAATGCATTGATGAATAAGGGCCTTCAGATAAAGGTACAAAGGTGTTTCAGATACTATGGAGATAAAAGCCACATATAAGAACTTCAGTGGTTTCCTCGAGTTGTTTCTCTGTAGCCGCATTTTTCCCTGTATCTCTTGCCAGAGATAATCATAGTCATCTTACTCTTTGTGTTCTTTAGTGGTTGTTTACATGCCATCCTCACTACACTTTTTACTCATTTATGTGCTTGCTGTTGCTGGGTTGAGGATAGTATTTTCTCAGGCCACAGCTGAAATGCTAATCCGTATGGTACTTCTGTCACCTCCAAGGTAGATTATTGTAATTCCTTTCTGGTGTCTACCTGACTGTAAAACTTCACAAGTTCTGTTTTACATAAAACGCTGCAGCTGACGTGCTTATTCATCTTAAGCCAAATTAGCATATCACTCTGGTCTTTTGATCCATGCTATGGCTGCCAGTTAAAGTGGTGCTTCCTTCCTCTACGACCTGCCACGCATTGATGCATGATGATGGATTCTGACCACGAGTATTAACACAAGCATATAGTTTAAACAGTAAAATACTGCCTTGCTCCTTTTGCACACTTTAAATTGTCTTTTTCTTTGCTTTATATTGATATGCTAACACTTCTAATAGCCATGTTTAAGAATAATTAATACATTTCTAGATATTAGGAATGGGAACGGACTCCTCAGGCATTCTAGTTGAAGTAATGTGTCCTCTAGCTGCAAAGTCATGTTGTAAAGTGCTTTTCTAAATGAGGCTTTTACTAGACAAACAGGACTCTGCTGTTTGTTATTTCCACTTTCGATATAGAATATGGAACTATTTAAGCCTGTGTCTCCATGACTTTGTATGGAATAGCACGGTAAGGAAAGGAATTCACAAGCAGCTTTCCCCAGACTCTATCTGGGGTTTGGAAGTCTTTAGCAATATAGGGAATGAAGCCCAAATGTCATTTTCCCTGAAACTGAAACATTTCCATGGTGAATGATACCACTGAAGCACAACACTGTTTCTATTTTATATCTGCAGGAAAACAATCTGAATTTCGCTGATGAGAATGTAATTAATAAACTACTATTACTTGAAGTGAAACTATTTAAGAAAGGTTGATGATAGGAAACGAATAGCTCAAAGAGTGTTAGTGGATTCTTTCATACCTATATAGCCCATGAAAGCGTTCATCTTGTTCCTGCTTTAGATTACAATCCTGTCTTGAATACATTTATTTTTCCCTTATGAGTTACAGAAGAATTCCCATGCACTTGAATAGTTCGGGATGGAGACCCTGTTTCCCTCATGCTAGAACCTGACTTTGCAGGTATTTAGCTTGGAGATTCACCTTGTCTAACTTCACATTTGCCATAATGAGGTCTACTACTGAGCTAGTTGCCTTAGGCATGTTTGTTTGTTGGTGGAGAGATGCAGTTTGGGGGCACAGTCTGACTTGTTTTAGACTACTGTTATGGATAAATCAAATTATATTAATCTGCTAATTATCTAGATTAAATTAGACACAGCTTTTTATTATTGATCAGATGAATTGCATTCTCAGAGACTCAACTACCATTATTCATGTAGTATTTTTGCTGAGTGCAGTGGAACTGGTCATATGTATAAATGTTCACAGGCTGAGGACCTTATACTACAAATACCTGAAAGTTATCTGATTTGGAAGATGTCAGTAAATCACATAGTAACTAAAAGACACCAGAGGAAATTCTCAACTATTATTATAATCTGATAGTTATTCAATGCTTTCACCTTACTTACTAGTGAATTACACCCATATTAGGCAGGCAAAAGCATAAAGCCCCAAAGCACCGTGCATATATACATATGCTTATACACAATACGCAATAAAAGATACGTTACCTGTGTACATAGTACTATGAATTTTTTATTCTAGTTTATAGATTGAAAAAAACTGCAACACAGAGGGGTGTAGTAACTTGCTGTACAACCTGGGTCACGTTCTCCTTGTCTTGCATGAATATGCGCATGAATAATGAAACCCATTTTTTGGACTTCTCTAGTAGCAGAACTGAAATTAAAGAGAAGAGCTTCTTGAATTCCTTCCACTATAATGCTGTTCATCTCAGCAAACTTTAGAAACTTGCATGATACTAAAGCCAGCATTTTTATACTTATTTTAGGTATAATTATTTGAAAAATTAAATTGAAATATAGCTTGGAGAAATAGTAAAATAGACTTGTTATTTAGTAAAATGGTTACATTATTTTGGTTAGATTGCCCATGCCTCATGAGTAGTGAATATGTAATATTTACTTTTTGCAAAGAAAATTAAGCAATTATGTTTTCTAAGGAAGTAAAACATTTCATGTTACTTGGCTATTAAGTTTTCTCATATACAGTGCTATTTAATGATGAAAACAGAGGAAGATCAAAAAAGTAAGAATTATACATATAGTAAATCATAGGTTGAAATTCCTGAAATGTCTAATATAAAAAAGTATCTCTGGGAAGTTATTGTGTATTTTTTCTTAAATAAGCACACGCACATATATATGCTTAAATATACAGCAGATAATTAGATGTCTTTGTACTATTGCATAAAGACTGTAGTGCACTGAAACATCTGATATTTAGCCTGTTTGCCATAAATATTAAATATTGATTTATTTGTAGAGCTGCAATGAAATACAAACATGTATGCACACATATGTACCACCAATTATAAAAACTGATATACACAGTGGAATATTCTAATGGGTTGGTCCTCTGTTTATTCTCAAAATTCTTTCCCTCAGGCTCCATTTCTGCTACTGTACCATCTCAAGTGGATTTGAATTTGAAAGCGTTCTCTAGTTTTGAATGTTAATGGATGTCATTGCACTATGGCTCTACAAGAAGGAAGAATATTACTATCAAATAAAAACACTACAAGTCTTGAAGAAGATGGTTTTTAAGTCACAGCTCTGATAAAAATAAGGATGCTTTCATTTTTGCACATGAAAACAAATTAATCTTGCTGTATAAATAAAGGAAATTTATTTATTTATGCAGAAAGCATACTAAAGCTTGTTTAAATGTGCAAAGTAAAGTAATGGGATGAAATTATTATTGATAAGAAATGATAATTCATATTATGTTAACACCCTGAACAAGGTCAAGACCTATTCTGGGTTCTGCATAGAATGAAAGAAAATCATTCCGGTGTTTCTTAAAATTTGACTTATGCTAGTAATGAATATAAAAAAAATGAATACCTAGCCAATAATCCATCCTCAGTGAAGATTCAGCTAAACCTTGTAACAGAAATTGCTTTTTGGTTCAGCCTATTTATTTTAAATCTCGGAGTCTCTTATTTGGGATTTTAGAAGAAAGCCATTTTTTATGGAGATTGCAGTGTAATAGATGAAATGGTAGCAGTATTTGTTTACATAAGATTTGGTAGAAGGAAGATATCTGAGTTCATACCAAAAATATCAGCAAGTTATATGCTATACTGTAAATCATGCTGTACACATTAAAAGCTTTCGTGTATCCAAATGAAATTTGCCTAAAGTCGTTATTTTCAGAAACCAGACACTCTGGGAAGATAGCATGTAGGTCATTAGTTTGTTTTTTATTTTCTTTTCTTTCAACCAGTCTTTCCATATTAACATTTTTTTCTTTTTTAAAAAATTGATATTAAAAGGTAATATAAGTTATTAACCACCTTGCATTTCAAGAGTTTGGGGTCTGGATATTTTAGTCCTTACTTTTATGAACATTTTTTATTCCCACAAACAGGCCTACTGGTGTCTATGAAATTATGCATGTTGGTATTGCTCATTTTAAAAAAGATGTAAGAATTGTGCTTTTGGACCTCACAAATATGAAAACTAAACTGTAAGGGAAATTGGTATAAATCAGATATTCTGGAAGTATTTCAAAAGTATGGCAGGGAAAAACTACTAAGATTCAGTGTGGTGCTCACTGAGATAAATAACAACGATACGAGAACTTTGTATGCACCTTGGCATTCACGTGTAGTGAATTAATGCTAGAATGCATAAAATGTTTTGTTCTGATTACTTGCTAGTAAAAGCCCGGGCAGCCAATGGTTTGGTTATTCAATATATTAAAGAAGAAGTTACGTAAGTATGGTTTTCCAGCTCTCTCTCTCCTTGATCTTTGAAGTGTGTCACTCTTTCATTTTGCCATTCAACAGCCTGACATGCAAAAGCTTTGTTCAGACAGTTTAATTTAATCACTGCCACTGGTTCAACAAGATGATAAAATCCCCTGTGCTGTACAACATCCAACATCCAGCTCACTGTTATCTGATACTGTTTGAAGCTCCTCTCATGAATGTATGCTGATAACACAAGAACTCCAAACATGTCATAAACAATATATTAATACCCTTGATTGAATTCCATTAGAATAAGAACAAGATGAAGTTTAGGCCGTCCAAGCAGGCCAATGTAATAAAATGTAATTTGGACTAATCTTTCCAAAGAATGCCTCATGTTTGAAGCTGACAGTCTCCCGTCACAAGCAGAAGTAATTGCTTGTTGAATACACTGGGAACTCCTTTGAATTCTGGCCTTTGTACTTTGTGCACCTTCCAGGTGTCTCCTGCAGCAGACAATCTACCCTTTTGTTTCAGTGGAGAGATGGCGGGACTGCAAATAATAAAATAGGCAGTGTTTGTTTTAATGAACGGTGGAGGGCCGGATGGAATTTCTAGGAGCTTAAGACTAGAAGTGAGGCTGTTTGAGGCAAAAACAAAGCGAAGGACTTAATAGGTAATGTTAATTCAAGTAATCTGTTTCCTTAAATTGAATCGGGAGGAGGTAGGAAGGTATTTCAGCCAATGCATACCTGCAGATATCAGAAAGCATATAGGTTAATCTGTCTCTGGAATAGATCTTTTCACAACGGAGGAGCAACACTGAAAACTTGTTTAGCCAGAGAATTTAACTCATTTAAACTGGAATTTTGAGGGTGTGTAATTTGTTAAATTGATATGGTTTACATATAAAACATTTTTCTTTGCTTTTGTTAATTAAAAAGAATTTCTCAGATTATTTCAGAAGCGGTAAGCTAAAAAAATGGCAGCACTATGAATTTGTTATGAATTTATTATGAATTTGGTATGAATTTGTTTATTTTCAGCAAGTACTACTTTTTATTAAAAAATTGCCAGGCATTGACAATATTCTTCCTGCTGCAGAAAACCGATGAAGGCAGGGATTTTTCTTGGAAATTAAATGTTTGGAGAAAAAATAAAAAAGAGGAGGCTCTGTGTAAAAGAGGAGATAGCTTTACTTTGTTTTGTTTGTTTTCTGTTTAGTACTGCTTAGTCACTTCTAAATCTCAGGAACTGTGGGATAAGGACAGCCCAAACACAAGGTCATAGGAAACATGGTGTCTGGACAGTAGGCAGCACAAAAGGGTAGAAAGTTTATCCACAGATCCGGTCCGTGAACATTTCTACTGAACTCAATAGCACTTTACAATGTGGTCCAGTAAATGCTTTTTTAGTCTTTTTTCTCTAAAGAAATCAGAATTGCATCATCATGGTTATGTATGGAGGCTGTTTGTCCCCTGCTCAAGAAACATTTAAATCCAGATGAGGAAGAGTGTGTTCCCACTGCGGGAAGCTGAACTTTTCAGTTTCAGTGTGGACTTTTCCCTGTTAGAAATCAGACTGCTGCCATGGGAGCTGTACCTTTTAGCCCAAATACAGAATTTTGGTTCTGCTGCTTGCAGAACTCTTTCACAGCTGGTGAATCCTGTTCCAAATCCACCTCTGCTCTGAAAAGATAGGTTGGTACCATTTCCCCATTCAGACTTTATTTTTTCTACCATTTACTGAGCCCTTAGCTCCATTATGTGAACACCGAAATATCAACGGAGACCACTGAGATTGCTCTTGTGAAAATACTTGACCTAACCAACACAATTCAAAAGCATGTCAACACCTTGAAACCCTGCTTCCTCTTAGCAGTTTGTACAGGTGGAGTAAATTAACTTATTTTTCTCTCTCTCTCTCCCATTACTGAGGAGATGCAATATTGTCTTTGGCAGAAGAATAGTTTCAAGGTTGTTCTGTTTGTCTCGGTAAATACAGGTAGTTCTTAGCGCTATCGTGACAGCACTGTCACCATTTCCTATTCTCTTTCCAAGAGGTTGCGAAACACAGCTAGTTGAGGAAGGGCAATAGCTGCCATCTTAATTTGGGGCAATTTGAAATAAATACAGCTGGCATTGCACACAGATAAACTCTGATCATGACAGAATTGTTTTCTGTAATATCTCAGCTTCTTTTAGGCTAGAATCTGCAAACACATATGCTTAACTTAAAATCTGTGAAATCAGCTGCGCCTTGCTGGAGCTACGTGTATGTTTGGAGGAATCAAATGCTTGGGGGAAGCAAGTGTAAAGTGTTTGCTGGATTAAGACCTTCAGTGCTGCGTTTTGGGTGTTTGTGATATGTACAACATACATCAACAGCCATTAAAATGTTTCAGGAAAGAATTCTAGAGATTGATTGTTTCTTCAAAAATGACTCCAAAAATCAATCAGAACTGTTTTAGAAATATGCCTACTATGCACCAAGATCTAGTTTTCTTTTTTTTTAACAAAATTTATCAATCCATTAAAGAGGAGACAAGTAAACAAAAATGAATTGTCATTTGTGTTATTTTATTAGTGTCACATGAGATTACAGCATATTATTGACTTTAAGAATATTTTACCCAAGGAGACTTGTTTTAACATGCACAAATCAGGATCAATACTGGATATGCGTTAATTTTCATAAAAAGCTACAAGGCAATTTTTTTTTTTACAAATCCCATGATTATACTTATAGTTCTATAAAAAAGTTATCATTGTGACCAAATGAGGACCTAGCTAAGATTTAATTATTAAAAAATGGATTATTATTTGCATTGTTGCTTACTTTCCCAGGTGTATTATTTACTGACTAAATGTAATTTATGTGTTCACCCAGTTATAGAGTGAAGTTAGATCGTCTGCTCAATTTTTGCTGAGTTTGCTGCCTTAGCTTGCTTTATCAATTCCTTTTTTTTCCCCCTTTTTTCATTAGAGATCACATATAGTTTAAGAGCTGTAATCTGAAACCTACAGCTCTAGTGGATACTTAAAAGACTCATTGATACACTTTGAAACCTAGTCAATTGAACAGCATTAGCAACAGCAGCATCTAGCCATTAGGCTATTAGGATCATTTGCTGAGGCACTAAAATTAAATATAGGGACTCTAGCAATTCCCCAATTATATTGTGTTAGTATAATGGCAGTGAAAAGGATATTATTTTCGTCAGCTCGGTGCCACTATTGCAAGAATCAAGATGCTTTCCATTTTGTGGATGTAGATATGTATTGGCCAGGAGACTTTGACATTAATTTAATTCCCTTTGCAGGCAGAATAGATCAACACCATGGACATGATTCAAATCCTACTAGTCAATAGCAGGTTTTCACAGGCCCCATATTTAATTTGTGGGTTTTTTTTCAGCATTTGAAATGATATGTGTAGGTTAAAATAGCATCTAGAAAAAGATTAATATTGAGGAGGTGTAGTAAACAGTGCGGAGTCAAGGGAGAGAAATTCCTTGCCTCTGTTAGCTGGCTCCTACAGCTGTGACCCTTCTGGTTCAGCCTCCCACATGAAGCTTATGTCTTCACAGATCCCTGGAGAGAGGACTTCCAGGGAAAAGAGAGAATCTGATCCAGAATCATAAAAAAGAAAGATAAGGGAAGTTTTAGTATAGGGCTAGGAGTCAGCTATAAACACGTTTCTTCCAGTTTGAATTGTATGCAGTTCTCTATTGCAGTAAGAGAGAAGGAAACTAGAAGAATGAGTTACTTTTGTTTCCCAATATACACCAAAGCCAAGTTGAACTAAAATCGAGTGGTGCTAATAGCAATATAAGAATGACTGTATCGTGCTGAAGCAGAAATCCCATCAGCCCAGTTCCAGCGCAGCCAACAGCAAGTGCCTAGAGAAGTACATGTGGTGATAGGTGCCCAGTACACCTTTCACTGATATGCAACTCAGGGACTTTTGGACATAACAGTCATATTTTTGCACTTGCTAGACTTTGATTTTTTCTTCATTAGTTTGTCTATTTGCTTTTCAAACCCATGTAACCATTAAGCATCCACAAAATTCTTGTGGTTAAGTGTTCTGCAGTTTAACTGTGAATTATGAGAAAAAACGTCCTTTGTTTGACAGTGTGATCTGCTAAGTGTGATCTTTCATGTAAGGCTCTTTCTGTCTTTTATTAAGAAGATCAGTGTGGGACTGCTTTATTTCTCCATGCCACTCCGGATTTATAAACCCTGTTGCGTATCTTTTCAGTGCTGAAGGATCCTAGTTTCTTTAGCTGTTCTTTGCATGGGAACCGTCGCGTACCTTCTTCTCTTTGTCATTCTTCTCTGTTTTTCTTTGTCATTCTTCTCTGTGCTACTGTATCCTTTTTGACACTGGGTTCCAGAACTACATGTACTATTCAGCATATGCATCCATCGGTGTCTTAGCAATGTTTCAGTTTTGTTCTTTCCATTCTACAACTCATGAGTCCAGAAGCTCATCCATTTTGTCCAGCTGTACTAGACTAATAATTTTATTACCTCTGTGTACAGAACCAGATCATGACCACAACAGTGCTATTAGTAACGTCTAACATATATTTATCTGAGCATGAGATGATGTTTTCATATCTGTAATATTGGATTTAGATACTTACTTCTATACTAACAGATTTTTTTCACCAACTGTTCCTGAAATAAGAGATAGTGCTAGTTTAGACTTTCTTTCAGTGAAAAATAAAAACATCATAGAAGAGCTGGTCTTGGATCAAGCAATCACAATTCGATTCAAATTGAATTCAATGGAAGGAAAAGCTGAAGTATATCTGTAGCTGGGTATCTTAATTTAAAAAAAGATGAACTTGAATAATTTCAAGTAAGATAATGAAGTCAGCTACATGTGGATTCAGGCAGTCAAATCTACAGAAGACTTGGAATTTCCTTTAGTTAAAAATACAGAAATTGGAGTTTGTACGCAAAGAACATGGGGACACATGTAGGAAAATATCACAATCTGACAGGAAAGATTAGATATCTTGAAAAGAGTTTTAGGGACAAGCAGAAAATGTAAGTGAGAGGTAAAAGAAATTTTCAAGAAAAGAAGCACAGAACGAAAGTGAATTCTGAAAGCATAGGAGTCATATTCCCAGTAGCAAGTACCTACACCTGGGATAGCAGAAAGCTGGACTTAACTCATGACATTCCTTCTAGTTCTGTTTTCCTTACTAGTGCTGTTATTCCTACTTTTCCCTAACGCTGCTTCTCTCCTGTACTGCTTTACATCTCTGTGGCACTCTTTCTGTGTTTATTTTCAACACTCATCCAGGTTAGGCACTTCTACTGAATTTTGGCAGGGAGTTAACTTTCTTCTTTCAATCCAAAATAATTTCTTTGCTATCTTGTAGTTCTGCATCTTTTATTCTTCCTCCTATCCTTTGTCACTACCTTAATTCGATGGCTTAAGAAAATGTCCTCTTCTTTTGTCCCATTTCAGTCTCTCTCCTGTGGTCCTGTTAGTTACAATTGGTTTCTACATTATTACTGTAGTTAACAACTATTTTGATTCTGGTATTTTGGATTTTTGGATCAAAAAATCCCTTGCCTTCGTAAAACACATTTGCCCAGAAGACGATGCTCTCTAAATGCTACTTTCATTCCTAACCTTCCTTTCCTCAAAATTCTTGAGAAAATATAATTTTCTCACCTGAGCAGTCATTAAAAAAAAAGAAAAAGAAAAAGGCAGCTTTCAGTTGGGGTTCATTCTGGCTAAATGAACGGTTTATAGAAAGAAGCTCTAAAAGGCTGTGTTGAAGTGGGGAACTCCTGGAGAAAGAGCAGGGAGAAAGGGGAGGCCTGAGATAGTAAGATGACCCACTGTAAGAAGATTCTTCCCTCCCCAGTATACCTGCACTTGAAACTGGGCACAGGCTGAGTAGCTGAAAGTGATGAGGTGCAAGAGTTACACCAGGGACTAAACCTAGTCTGATGCTTTTTAAAGGGAACTGATATTCAAGCAATGACAACAAAAAATCCAGATTTTGACCTCGATTCTTTTAGCACATTTTTGTCACTTTTTGTGGCACTATGTGAAAAAGGACTCTTCTAATTACTAAAATAATACATTGCTTTTACAGACATTTGAGAGCAAGGCATTACTTTTAATTTGTATTTACATTACATTACAACTTGACATTACTTAATATTTTAATCTGTCCTGAGACTGTGAGTGGAAGTGGTGGGTGGGAAAGTTATAAGATAAGTTGAAATGCCATTCTGCTGCGGTGTGGATAAGTGGTATACTTTTTTTTGTTTGAAAATTTACAACAGCTCTGACTTTTCATGAAGTATGTAATCAACCTGTGGAGCAAGGAAGCAATAGAAATGTCTGGATCAATGTTTCTGAGTTTAGTGAGGGGTTTTGGAAAAAGAACATAGAGCTTTTCTGTCAGGAGAGAAATATGGCCCTTGTAGCAGACAGCTTTTCATGGCACTTTACAGCTTTATTTTTCTTTTCTTTTCCTTCGCACTGTAAAAATAATATTTCTTCCTACAAACACAACTCAAGCACGTTCTCTAGACGAAAGCTAAATTAAAAACCTTAAAAAGCAAAATGAAAATAAAGTTTGGTTGCTAATGTTGATATACATTGCACAAATTGTTTCTATCTGCCCTTAATTGGCTTGCCATATATTCAGGAGCAACCAATGCAAACCTTGGAATTATGAAATTAGTTTGGAATAGATCAATGTACTGTGGTAACAGCAGTGGATTTTTCTTCATCGGCAGCTGAATCACATTGCCCGTAGCATTTGCTGGACACAGTGCTCATGAACTAGATTGCTGCTTCACAATCATGCACTATTAACTTTTGCTGTAAATGTGTTTTTGCCACTTGTAATTGGATTAAAAAAAAAAAGCTGGCAAACCTTTATTGAGGTTTTTGAACCCTGTAGAGAATAGTGAGATTCCCTTCCGCTAACTTATAGTATGGCATACACTGAAATTGGTTAAGTGTGCATAGCTACAGCTATAATAATTTTGTAATGAGGTATAAAGCAAGCATGAGAATCTACAACAGATATTTTGATTCCATCATGCCCCAAAGTAAATTGGTACTGAGTCCCAGCCAATCATGCCATCTACTGATAATATTACAATTGCATGAACTAGGAAGCTAAAGGCACACTACATGGCAAAGAACCAGCAGGATGTTGGTAATTTCTGCACTTGGATGTGTATACATTTTGTTCTATTGTGAGAGAGTTAGCATGATACACATGTATTTTTAATAGAAACCAATAATGTTATTGTAAAAATCTGTTTGCCAATTGATTTTTGCAGAAGACATTGAAAGAGATTTTACTGTACAATCATGGAAAGCAGAAATAGGCACACACCCTAAAAGTTATCTTAGACAAAAAAAAGCAACATTTCACTGAAAAGTAAAATATTTGTGACATTTTCCTACTCTTGCTTTTTGACTAGGTTTGTAGAACGTGGGAAAGGCAATACAGCGTAGTGGCTGCAGTACTGGGTTGAAGTGCCAGACGTACCTGTATTTTAATCCAGGTTTCCTACTGAGTAACAGCAGTCAAGGTTTACTTCTCTGACAAACATGAAAAAATGAAAACTTCGGTATTATTTTTGTGTTTTCTAAGTCTTTACAACCAAACAACGGGATTTTGAATGTAATCTTGTAAAAGGTACTGTGTAATAGTGCTTTATCTGAATCAAAGTCTCCCTTTTTTATTCTTTTATGTACATAGCCTATATGAACCTGGGCTATGAACAAAATTTCTATGTATTGTAGCAATAGAAACTATAACAATTTAGTGATGGCCTGTTTTCCAGGTATGCAGCATTACTGAATAAAGTGCACCAGTGAAAAGGTGTCCCTGTCCTTAAAATTTCAATCTTAATCAATCTTCTGTGTTGTGTGGAGTTGTATTGAGAATTAAATACACATTAATGAAGACAGAACCTAGAATATTCTTATCTCTCTTCCCCTGCAACCTTTGACTGTATCTGCACAAGTAAACTAAACAGGTTTGGGACCTGGGCTTAAGCATAATCTAGAATCGCCCATCTTGTCCACTTGTGCAAACAAGGAACCATACCAAATAGCTCTCTATCTCTAATGATAGCTGGGCAGAATTCTGCATGAGCCAAGGGCTTTTCTCAGTAAGAAGCAGAGACAAGGCTATTTTGTTTGGAGGCAAAGGGATTTTAGCTGTATAGATGCGAACAGCAGCATGCCTCTTGCCTACAGGGCCAAATAATTGGTCCTATCGTATGTTATTTACTTTTATGGATGCAATCATGGGTGTTTCTCTTGACTGCTGATAGCAGAAGGGGAATAATTGCAAGATACAGCTCTTGCATGGGCGCAGTCTGCTACTGCACTGATCTCTCAACTGGCTGCTGTCAGGTTGAAGTGACTCAAAGGCCAAGAACCCTCTTATGTACCAATATATACATCTACACCTGAGCTAGTCGTCCTAGCTGCTTTTGTATTCAGTGGAGAGAAACAGTGGTGTAAGATACTTATTTCAGGATGGGATTAGTCACACCCTTTTTCTTTCTGTTGACTGTATAGACAACTTGCTCAGATACAGCTGTTGAAGCAGGCAGCTGCAAATGTCCAGGTCAAACGAAACCTAGGTTCAGTCACTCTCATGCCTCCCTAAGTCCTTGGGCCAATGGAGCTGAACTGCTTTTCAGGCAAAATGTGATTATCCCAAGTACCTGTGCAGAGATGGATTCAAGGAGGCTAGGACTGCTGTTCCTTCCCCCATTTGTAGTCCCTAATGTGGTATATGTACCGCAGGTCACTTGGTGTGCTGGGGAACACCCTCCAACCTCGTCATGTCTGCATTTGGTTGGGAGCATATCACGTACAATTGTCATCTAGCGACAGATCCACCCACAGAAGGGCCCAGAAAATGCGTGACACTACTCCTTTGCAGAGTCCAGAAAATCTGCTGAGTTGGGAGCGCAGTCCATGTGTGAATACTTGGCTTGCTTTAGCTGTTATAAGGTGTAAGAACCTGTTCCTCCACTGGTCCCAACAGCATGAGCTTCTGCGCCCCTATGTAAATAATGGAATAACTGGTTTCGTCTCTTTTTATTTGGAGTACGTATCAGTGCTGGTTCTGTATTCAGTCAATTAAATCACGTGCCCAGTTGTTGTAGCACACTATTAAATGTTAAGAGAAAGGGAAATTAAGTAACACTTCACCCTTCTTAATAATTTATAAGCCCACCTAACCTTAATGACGAATTTGAGTAGGATGCGATGTGTTAGGCAGATTTAATGCAGTGCAGGATTTACACTTGGCTGCTGCTAAAGCAAGTTAGTGCTAACCAGACGTGGGCAGGGTGGGGCAGATTATGTGAACCCTTCATGGCCAGGAGAAACTCATCTAGAGAGAGAGCTAAGGCAGTTCCAGCCTGATTCTTTTTAATGTCACAGTTCATTTGCAGAACCATAACTGGAATCAAGAATTAAAAAGCCTTGTATAAAAGTCAGTAACATTAAACCTTTAAGACTCATGTTTCATGTGTCATAAAAAGTCTATGAAAGGATTTTATATTCTGTACAGTGTTTTAGCACTTTCAATCATTTTTTTTCCAACATAACTTTTGTGAACACTTTTATAGCCTCTAAATGAAAAACTAAACTATGTGTCATTCAAAAAAAGGTTTTATGGATCACAGAATTTAATGTAAGTTCTGCACCATAACAAGGAACTGATAAACCTATATTAGAATTAATTTAAAATGTTGGAAACTGTTTTAGAAGATTGTGCATCACACATTGTGGTAAACAACACTAGTGAGTAAAAAAATTTGTTGTATACACACACTCTTTGACAGTGAACTGCAATGACTTAAAATAACAGAAATGTTAGTGGTTCAAGAATTATGTTTATGTCATGTATATTAAAATCACAAATTTTCATGTAAATGAAAATGTTTTCCGTAAGTGGAATGGAATCAACTCTAAAAAAATCATCAAATGTACATGATAATAAAAACCAGCTTGAAACTGTGTCCAAGAATATACAATATGATATAAGGTCTAATCTTTCTCCAGGGAAAAGACTGTTACTCCCCAGTGTCATTAACATTTATGAATTAAGGCTTCTTTATGAAATGGCAAAATTAAAATTATATTCTTCAGGTGCTAACCCTATATTATACATCTGTTTTACACTAATGGGGAATCTCTTCTTTCTTTAATACATAATGGTTATATACTGGTATCAAAGGAAGAAGGTATCATAAGAAATATCTATAAAAGTAACAATTTGCACATTTCATCCCCTGTAAAATGCTGCACAGACTTAAACAGTAATTTTCCAAAGACTTTTGCAAGGTAAGTAAGTATAATCTGCCCAATATACAGACTGTGAAATCTGATTGATTTTCCCTGTTTCTCATGCTGTTTCTGTTCAGGCCTATCTGTTCCTGCTGCAAGAGGGCCAAAGGGGACCTCTCTTCTACGCTTTCTGTTCAGAGGGGCTTTCTCTTCTGGGACTATTTTTCTGCCATTGACCATGACTATAACTCCATAGATCCAGACCAATAATAGAAACTATAACAATACATTATGAGTGACAACAAAGAAGTGCATAAAATTAAGCATCGCATTCATTCCTCCTACCTTTAGCTGTTCAAAAGCTAGTCATCAGGGCTTTGTTTGTGGTTAATGAGGAAGCTGTTGCACATTAGGGCTGAAATTGAGCCTGTTCATTCACCATTCCTGCCTGGGATGTGGAGTTCTGGATGTTCCCAGCAGCAAGTCTATTTGGATGCCATTATTTGTAAGTGATGGACAGTTTGATCTTGGCTAACTAGGTCTTACCAAAGCAATAGGAAGTGTGGGAGTCACCTTGAGACTCTTATCTAAATGTATGTGCCTACATGGCAGGCATCTGTACATGAGCTAGGTGTTTAAGCTCACAGTGTAGTCAGTTGCCCTGTTCATGCCCCGTGCATACATGCCCAGCTCCGTTTCAGGTGAGACCTTCTGAAGTAGCAGCATGAGGTTCACTGGGATGCTCCAGAGTGACTCAGGTGGCACTAGAAGCTGCAGATACGCTGCACATATGCAATTGAATTGAGCCCCAGATCTTTCTGTTGACTGTGATTGGAACTTGCACACCTAGCTCTCAAGTAGATACCTCCATTGGATGTGGCTAAATTTAAGTGAGTGAATCTGAAGCAAAATCCTACTCAGTCCTACCCTGTGTCAGTGGGAGGAGATCAGCCATAAAAGGAGGAGCATACCAGAAGACCAGGAACATGTGCCATATTGTTAGCATTGCATGATGGTGATCATAGTACAACAATAAACCATTTATTGACTTAATAAGAAGTTCCCTTCAGTTAAGTGTCAAAACCTTATTGGTGGTGTTACCTATGGTTAGACACATCTTTTCTTGTGCTGACATGATCTGCCCCATTCCTGAGTTTTCTTTTGCTATCTTTGAGGTGGTCAGGGACACTTCCTATTTTTTATTATTTCTATAAAGGACAGTTTGGTGATTTTGCCACTCACATAGCTTGTAACTGGTTCACTGCCTTAACATTTCAAAGGCAGGAATGGTAGGCACAAATTGGTCGAGAGAAGAAAGCAGTAAGTATATGTACTGCTTGTTCTTGGCTTTGCTACCTGTGCAGACTGTGAAGAAGCAGTGAATTAGCTCACATATTATCTTTGTCAAACTTTGCCAGGGAGCCACATACGTTTTTGTGCTTGTCCTGTCCTTTTTGACGTTCAGTGTGCCCAAGGAGTCTCGGGTCCAGTCATCACAGCATGCGAATTCTGGTGTATATTTCACATTTTTGTCTACCTCTCCTCCCATTCACATTAATATTGCTAGGAGTTATTTCTGCTAAGGAAATACCTATAGAACTTAACTGCTCAGTACCTCTTATATTAAACATTTAAGCATGTGCTTAAATTGAAACATATGTCTATGACTTTCCTGTTCAGCGAGGTATTTAAACACGTTTAACTTTTGGGCCTAAAGAGTTCTCTTAAAGGCTTTACTGAATTTGTGCCTAAATGAACTGTTTTGCTAGTTACAGCTTCTTGTTTTGTTTACTCCACATCAATAGCAATAATTTCGATTTGCCATGTGTCTAGCTTCTGCTAGCTAGTTTTAATTCATGGGCATTTCATTAGATGTGAGTTGACTTTAAAAGAAACAGCCTTGTGGCTTTATGAATCTTCTAGGGAATTTAAGCAACAGGCTCGTTGGCAATGTGTTACTTCCCTCAAAAGTCAACCTTGTAACTTGTATAACTATGCCTAACCTTAGCAATACTTTCAAAATTACTTGTACACACGTCAGCTTCCCTACATGTTTTGACAAATGACACATTTCCTTTGGTGCTTCTTTGTGGGTAACAGCGTGTGAGGATATGGTAGTGGCAAAATTTATTACGGTTATTTTGTAGTTGATATTAAAGAACATGATGTATTATATCAGGTGTCTGACCTTTAAAGATCTTAGGACCCAATTCATTACAACATAAAATTTACATATTATTCAACATTCTACAGTCCTTTTATGAAGAAGTCATGATGCATACGTACATGAGATTTAAGGCAGACAACTCTCCCTGCACGTTGAAGACATAGAGATTGAAGACAATGTGAAATAAAAAATATTGTAGGTTGGAAAGGATTCACTTTTTTAACCCATGAAATGGATTACTCCGGCTGCACCTTTTTGTACAAAGTCTTAGGAAAAATAAATGGAGCACACAGAGGCAATGCTGTATTGGATATGAGCTGTATTCCTGTGTCTTTTGTAAATCCTGACAAGACCTACCTGTCTCTGTTCCTGCATTTGATGAAGTTTTCAACTGATCTGATATATGAAGAGTCAGCCTGGGGGATTTCATAAGTGAGAAATTGATGAGTTTTTCTGTGCATTGTGTTTGCACATACTCAGCTGGAACCCACTCTGAACACTATACAAGCATTACTACCTTTTGTGCTCTGCTCTATTATTCTGATTTCGGTGGTATGAACACGCATTCTTTGCCACAGGAGATAGCAGCAGCTGCAGTGTACCACTTTTTGTAGCTGATACACCTCAGGTGTGTAGCTGATATTGTGCACCTGGTTGTTGTGCAGTCGGTTGTGGATATCTGGAGATGTACCAGGTGTTCAGACCAGCATAACTGGGCTTGCTTTTATGCTACATCTGTGCCAGTGCTCTAAGATCTTGCTGTTGGAGAGCACCCTATCATTTTATATCTGTAAAAGTACAAAGGCAACATATGGAGTTGGCTAAGACACTTGATACAGCAACTGTAAATTGTCCAGGTTGCAAAATCCATGTAGAGGAGTGGTAATGACAAATAAGCAGTACACATTTACTTTTGTTTGAAGTTGGATAGCTCTTTCATTCCAAACATTCAGGTGTAATCTCTTCTCAAGGCTGTGCTGGCTTCTCTACAGATTTTTGTGACTTTGTTGGCATTAATGGCATCTTGAGATAACCTTTTCCAAAGCACCAGAATTTATTGACAAATTTCAGTGTTGTGTCAATATCATACGCTCAACATGATTTTCACTTGGAGAAGGCTGGGTCAAGCACTTCTTTGCTTTTTGTTATTCTAAGGGTCAGACTCCAGGTGTGGAGTAAGATCCAGATGCCTTGATTTAGGTATGCAGAGTTGCCTTCCGTAGCTCTTTAAAACCATTTACTACTCTCTGTTAGTTAGAGAACATAGGCACTTACGATAGGACTGATTTACTAGACCCTCCAAAATTTGCATTCAAGCTTGGTGATCTAGCCATGTTGTGGACTGTCTTATCTAAAGGTCACTGATCATATAGCCTTGAGCAAAGAGTTGGACCTGGGCTTTCAATTTGGACTGATTCTCTGTGGATTGAAAATTCCACCCTCTGTTACGATATGGAACATGGGTTCCTCTATTGTTATCACAAAATGTGACAATACAGGCAGTAATGCACGTAAGAGATGACAAGAGATGACAAGGACAGCTGAGACAAGGACATGCCCTGCCTGAGTTAAGCAGGGTTTTACTTGCAAAACCAATGTTGAAAGAATGTGACTAAACTACTTTCAGAAGCTATATAGACTGATATAAGGCTGGGATTATGGTTTAATTTACCCCCGCTGGACATATGCATTATGAGACTATTTTTATTTATATGCTCTAGATACGTAGCTCTTGCTGTATTTAATTAAGAGAGTGAACCTGGGCACTGGGCGCTTACCAGATTTTTGTGAAGAATGCTGCTTTCTATTTATTTTCTTACAGAAAAGAAAGTTATACTGGGAAGGATTTATTTTACCGTAAGTTAGCCTTCTAAATGCTGGATGTAACTAAGCTAGTCTGGGATCTCTCTATAGTCAGTGGGAAAAGACGGGCACCTACTCTCCCATCCTATTTATCCTTACAGAGTTTTAGTGATTCAGCCAGTCTCCTTATTGTCAATAGAGAGGCATGACGACCAGCTCAGGGCTAACTTCTAGGTGGTTCAAGTTTGATGAAATAATCCCATGCATAGTGGCCAAGATAAGAGACTGCAAAAAAAGAAAAGAAGGTGTCATGGTTAAGGGAGCTGAATGCAACCATAGGGAATTTTACTCTATCTGTGCATCTGTCAGGGAATTCCTGTGGGATGCTTGGCAAGTCACTGAACAGGTGGTCAATAATTGTGTGTTTCTTGTGTTATGGGTGTCTGGAGTCTGATTTACAGAAGCAATAAGCACTCACAACTGAAATTGAAGTAAATTGTAATTTTATTGTAGAATGCTACATGCTCATAAATACTTGGTCCTGTTGTTCTTAAACGGAACAACCCAAACTAGTGAATACTTTGGGCCCCACATTCTTTGTGCCATTATTCCCAACTGTAAAATGGGAATAATGACGCTCATCTCCCAGAGGTGTTATGAAAGTGAACTCACTACTGTCTAGGAAATACTTAGGAAAGTTTTACAAAGAAGACCTTGGGGAAATTCATAATTCTGTATTCAGAGCAGGATTTGAATGGTATGCAGTAAGACCTTGGGCCATACACTGAACACTGAGGCGGCAACAATATTGAATATCTGTTCGTTAACTGAGCATCAGCTTTAATATGAATTGAATGAAGCAAGGGAAAAAAATAGAATGTGATGATGCCAATTTAAAGACTGCTTAAAATATAGGCACAGGGGCAAATTAGAGTTCTTGGAAGTAACCTTAATTTTGATGTTTCAGTCTTTGGCAGACTTTTGTAAAGTTCTTTTTACCACGTTTTGGTTTATTTCTAAGACAATAAACTGAAAAAAATCCCACCCAGAAATGTCATTTTATGTCATATGGACAGCCATCAGTAGTGCTTCCTACCGATGGACATCAATCACAAAAACATTAGCCACTTGAGTTAATGGGTAGGAATACTAGATTACTGTGTTTGTCTTGTAGCTCAGCAGGTTCATCCTCTTCACTGAATACATCAAGAGTTATGTGGGGCATACGAATAAAGATAGTTTCATGATGCAGATGTCTTGTGGGGGCAATGTGGTGGATTTCGTAGATATTGGCTCTCAGCAGACCTAGGAGTATTGGGTTTCCTTCCACTCTCTAGGAGGAGTGTACTTCTGGGCACAAACTGTGCATGTCATCACCCCTAGTCTGGATTTACATTACCCTCTTCCTCCAAGCTGCACTTTTCTACATAATTTTAATACCTACTCCGCATCCAGCCCCCCATTTTCTCACCAAATCATGCTCAGTCTCTTCCCCTCAAGGTTTTCAACAAGTTGAGTGAATCCTGTTTTCCCACCTTCCAGCTTCTTGTCAAAACTATTCTCCCAAACTGCCTGCACACCTATCTCAAGCTCCGCTCACTACCCCTCCCAATATCTTTTCACATAGTCGTTATCCCATTTGTCCACTTGTTTCCTTCCAACAGACTTACACAAGTATAGCTGCGGTGTAGACACCTACCTCTAGATAACCTGAATTCCAATTTCAGTGGCAAGGAAAGCCATTTTCAGCTGTGATGGAGTGTGTCTGGCATGGATAGAATCTCTCAGGAATTAATATGACAAATCTTACTCTCTTATAAGCATTTTTGGCATAGTTTCAGAGATTTGTAATTTACTCAAATCTGAGGTAGGCTTACTGGAGGTGGAAGTCCCTGCTCCAACAGTGAACGAGTTTAATTGTAATTAAATGCCCCTGCCTCTGTAAATATCCCCAGAAAAATCTGCTTGGGATTGGGCTGGAAACAGTCCTCCCTCCACTCCACTGCAAAATCGCCATGCCATGTCCCAGCAGGCTGTGTCTTACAGTCCCAAACAACTTCCCCAGCCTTTGACAGACAATGAGAAGGGCCCTGGTGCCATCCAAGCCCTACTCAGTCCTCCTGTCCAGTCCAGGCATGGATTTCTGATGTTCTTTAAGAACATTTGTCTCATGCTGAAGACAATGAGTTTCCTCACAGGCCCCCAGAGTTGTACTTCTGCATGTGGAGGATGTGAGCTGAAAGGAGAGGGATAAAGCGCAGTGAGGGCCAGAAGCAGATGCTCGGCACAAAAAATTTCACCCTAAAATATCAATTTTGTTCTTACAAGCAAAACAGTGTCTTGAATGGAGAAGTTCTGGGTAGCCTTCTTAACAGATAGTACCACCATGCCACCTAAAAAGTCCTCGTCGCCTCAGGAAGTTGTGCTCGTAATCAATACTTTTAAAATTATTTCACATCCTGCAATGAAAGATGCTAAGTATGTTTTATGCAAATGATCAATATCTTTGTTTAAAAATATGAACACTAACCCTAAGAAAATGATCCCAAACAACAGATATGTGCCCTCTATACTTTTGCTGATCTTTGCAGCTAGAGCATTCAACACACTTTTTTTTTCCCAGCTATTATAGCTTTTTTTAAGTTTGAAAGAAATAAAGTGAGCACCTAAGCAACAAGGAAATTAAATGAATGACCATTTAAACACAAGAAAATACAAAATATTATAACAGTTTTTATTGAAATAATATAAACCGATAATAAAGCTCACAGTACAAGTTTGCAAAATATCTTAGTAGAACATATAAGTACTATAGAAAATCTACTGATAATACAAGACATTATTTTCTGTAACCAGGGGAATAAATTGTCACACAGAACCCATTTCAGGTTTTGATGCATTAGCTGTGGTGTGAGGACAGTGTATGAGCAGGCATTTTATAGATGAAATGTCCATTTATGTCCTATTACAGACTCTCATGACCTAAAGAACTTTGCTTTTAAGACCTACGCACAACTTGCAATTCGGTAACCTTCATCCGAGCCAGGAAGGTGTTTCTCGGCACTGAGCTGGTAGCCATGTTGTGAGCACAAAGAAGGGTCAGCCAAGATGCTTTGTCTCCCTAGAAAATTGTGGTGGGTTGACCCTGGCTGGATGCCAGGTGCCCACCAAAGCTGCTCTATCACTCCCCCTCCTCAACTGGACAGGGGAGAGAAAATAAACCGAAAGGCTCGTGGGTCGAGATAAGGACAGGGAGATCACTCACCAGTTACTGTCACGGGCAAAACAGACTCGACTTGGGGAAAAACTAGTTTAATTTATTACTAGTCAAATCAGAGTAGGATAATGAGAAATAAAGCCAAATCTTAACACAACTTCCCCCCACCCTCCCTTCTTCCCGGGCTAAACTTTACTCCTGATTTTCTCTACCTCCTCCCCCCCGAGCAGCGCAGGGGGACGGGGAATGGGGGTTTGGGTCAGTTCATCACAGGTGTTTCTGCCGCTCCTTCCTCCTCTGGGGGAGGACTCCTCACACTCTTCCCCTGCTCCAGCGTGGGGTCCCTCCCATGGAGACAGTCCTTCACGAACTTCTCCAACGTGAGTCCTTCCCATGGGCTACAGTTCTTCACGAACTGCTCCAGCATGGGTCCCATCCACAGGGTGCAGTCCTTCAGGAACAGACTGCTCCAGCGTGGGTCCCCTGCAGAGTCACAAGTCCTGCCAGCAAACCTGCTTCAGCGTGGGCTCCTCTCTCCACGGGGCCACGGGTCCGCAGGTCCTGCCAGGAGCCTGCTCCAGCATGGGCTTCCCATGGGGTCACAGCCTCCTTTGGGCATCCACCTGCTCCGGCGTGGGGTCCTCCACAGGCTGCAGGTGGATATCTGCTCCACCGTGGACCTCCATGGGCTGCAGGGGGACAGTCTGCCTCACCATGGTCTTCACCACGGGCTGCAGGGGAATCTCTGCTCCGGCGCCTGGAGCACCTCCTCCCCCTCCTTCTTCACTGACCTTGGTGTCTGCAGAGTTGTTTCTCTCACATCTTCTCACTCCTCTCTCTCTGGCTGCAACTGCTACTCCCTGTAACTTCTTTTCCCTTTCTTAAATATGTTATCCCAGAGGCGCTACCACTGTCGCTGACTGGCTCGGCCTTGGCCAGCGGCGGGTCCGTCCTGGAACCCACTGGCATTGACTTTATTGGACATAGGGGAAGCTTCTAGCAGCTTCTCACAGAAGCCACCCCTGTAGCCCCCCCACTACCAAAACCTTGCCACGCAAACCCAATACAAAAATGTTGGCCGTTATTCTGATTTCACTTCTGTCAGATTAGCACCAGTGTAACTGTACTATTTCAGAGCGTTGCCTCTGACTGGATAGAAACATAAAAAAAAGTCATGCCTGTGAAACCAAGGCAGGGAAAATGAAGGAAACTGCTATGAAAAATAAATGCAAAAAAAAGTTTATTTTTTGAGAAAAGGATTGATGAAATTACATGAATGTGAACCCCTTATTCAGCTGCTGACTACACCTGCCTAGGATGGAGACCTAGAAATTCGTGTCCCTTTGTAAGTAATGAAAATACTTCTTGTCATTCTAGTAGCCCATCAGCTTGGGATATTACATGGATTTCCAAGGATATCCTTTGATCTGGATTCTCCTCATCAACCTGCTGCTCATCTGTGTGCCACCAAGAGGATCTCTCTCCTCGACTAAATGACATTTCTTTGGTGCTGGCCCTGGAATCTGGATCTTTGTGTCAGTGAAAGTCTCTTGCTGCATGGATCTAACCACAGGATCTCGCCTGAATGAATATGCATGAAACTCACAAAACTTCACTAAACTTCCGCTAAGTGCTGAACCAGACTCCTTGGCTATGAACAGGTTTAACTTGTGGGTCCTAAAAGGAAGCGATTAAATAAATATGCAAAGAGGGTCCTGGTGTGCAAAATTAACAAAGAGAAAAATTAAAAAGTTGTTTCTCAGCAGTGGGAGCTGCTGGGATTTTTAATCATTGTTTTATCACAGCAGTTTTTAAGGAAAACTTCTTTCACAGAATTACTTTTAAACTCTGCGTGTACAGAGGAAATAATACTAGCCCTTCTGAGTCACTGGTTCCTTTTCTTCTCCACTACTAGGAAAAAACAAAGGCAATTTGAGTGTTGTGTGTGCATGCATGTGCGTGTGAAAAGTGGAGTCCTCCAGAAAAAAAAATCACTCATTACTTTAGCCTTAGTTAAAAAAAAAAAGTTTAAAAGTATAAGCAATTACAGTTCAAGCTGATAATTGCAGTAAAGATCTCTTCTCCAGAAATGAAAGAAGGGACTTGCACTGTCCTACACAGTACAGGAATATCAGTCCCACAAACTGTGAGAAAAGAAGACTATTAGAGAGGAAAGAAAAACTGAACAAAATTTAGATTTAACGGAAATCTGTGAAAAGAAGCTGGAGGGGAAAGAATTGGTCCAGAAAGCAACTTTTGATGAGAATGTCTTTGAAAGCTGCTAATCATGAGGTGCAAAGCATACTCCGTCTGTAGGTATCTTGGGGTCTGTTAGCAGAAGCAGAGCACACTGCAGAAGCGACAGGGAAGACGGAGTTGGGTCTGGCCTGCTCTCAGGCTGCCCTTCCCTTGATCCGCACTGCTGCCGAGGCTGCCCTCTGCTTTGCTGGGTGCAGGGCGGCCGTGTGGCGGGGGGACACAGAAAAATTACAGGTGGGGGAAGACCCAACACAGGCTGATGTGCTGAAAGTTCAAAACCTCTGTTGGGATCAACTCCACTGGGAAGTCGGTGAGTGTGGAGAGGTGAGTGATGCTCCTAGCTGGTGCGCTGGGTGGAAAGAGGACCAGCTTCTTGCAGAGGACAAGTGTATCGTGTGAAACACCCCGAGCGCTTGTTTAGTCCCAGAAGTTCAACAAAGCAGTATGACTTCGTGGGAGTCAGTACTTTGTTGCGTGAGAATATTTGAGGGAAAATACAGCTGTAAAAATGGGAGCTATAGAATAAATGGGAATAACGTGGGAATTATCTGGCGCGAGATAACCACCACGTTTCAAACCCGCGTCACGCATTGGCCTTGTCTCGCAGCCGCTGTGTTTCCACGTCCCATTGTCTAATTACAGCAAGTTTGTTTTGACCGAGTACCAGTGATTGATTCACTTACTACTTTCCCTTTTGTTAGAAAGCCTGTGAATCCGTCTTGCGGTTTGTAGCTTTGTTGGTTTGGGTTTGTTTTGTTTCGGGGTCTTTTTTTTTTTTTTTTAAGCGTTCCCAGCTAAGCGTTCGAGACTTGATAAGGACAAAACAAAGGCAGAAGGAGGAAAAAAAAAAAAGAACAAACCCAAGGCGACTATTATTTTAGATCCCTGTTCCTGCTGGCAAGCGGTCCCTGGCTGCCGGGAGCCGCGGCTGTGCCGGCGGAGAGGCAGCCTGCCCTCAGTAGAGGGTGCTGTCTTCTCACGCTAAGCGCCGGCTGAACGGGAAGGTCACTCAGCCTATTGATAAATCACTGTGCCGTGATTCCTAACTGACAGCTCAAACTAACATCAAGCTGGATGAGAGAGAACAAAAGGCCATCAAGCAGCCATTTTCTTGACACTTTTATTCAATCACCGGCAGATTGCTTACGACAGCAATAGCAGCTGTTTTGTCTTCATCTTTCCACATTTGATAAAAGGTGTCAACTCAAATTTTTGTAAATAATTCACTTACCCCTACTGCACACACCAGCACTGTTCAGCATATGTATTCTGTGCGAGCAGATCACTGAGGCAGGTCAGGGCTCAATGATATCAGCTGAAGGTCATCTGTGATCTAAACGGAAGCACTGATAAAGCTACAGTCCCTCAAGGTCAAAGATAAGAACTACACTGAGATATTTGTAATGTGGACAAAAGGTTAAACAATAGAGAGAAAAGTATGGTATTGTTTCAGTTAACACACTAATGATTTTTCTATTGTTCTTTAGGAAACACTGTTCCAGCGGATTCGGATGGTTAACCCTTTCTGAGTACGGCGTATATTTAAGTGCTGGATGTGAGCAATTAGAGAATATCACTTCCCAAAGTTGGTAATGTTAGGTAGTAGCTCGCAGCTTTAATCTGCTGCTGCTAATACGTCTGAACTGCAAAAGGGAGCAACAGCAATTTTTATTGCAGGCATTGAAAAGAAAAAAAATGCCTGGATAGTGTATCAGACAATAACAGTTAAAAAGATTAATGCATTTAAGTAAAATACAGTTTACCTTGAATTTCTCCTTAAAATAAATGTAGGTCCCAGACCTGAGGAGAATTAGAGAATGTGCCTAACATTTCCTGTTGTAACAGCTTCATTTACTTTAAAGGCTTAGAGAAACTAATAGAGAGATCTTTGAATTATTGCAATGTGACACTCTATCTGATGTTGGCAGTAGCCAAAGCACTGAGATTAAAAATGATACATCCTTCAATACTACATTGGGTTTTTTTCACCCAGTTATATTACTCAGAAAATAAATCTAAACAACAAATAGTCACTGTTTATCACTATTTGGTTTATACTTTCTAATAGCCAAAGTATATGTGCATTTGAGATTCTGTCTGTGCTCAAACAGCAGGGAATTTATTGCATGTAATTGATGTACATGAAGATCAGAGAACAGTTGCCTTACATTTTCCCGTTCTTTCTGCCTCAGTGCTATGGTAAAAGCAACTTTCCTTATTCCAGTGCACTTGTAATAGAGAAATAACAAGATCTGAATAAAAGAAGATATCTTTTATTTTTAGCTAAGCAAGATGCTACAGGAGTACTTTCTTACTGAAAGCAGGAATCCTGTCTGCATCAATATCATTCCTTACCTACCCAGTTGTATATGAACTAACAGAAACAGTCTTAATTAGAATTAAGCAAATGATTTTCAGCAACTCATATTATTTGTGGACATTGCTTCGTTTTCTTCTTGTGGAATATTTACATTGCAGTTTCTTCAAAAATACCTTTTTCAACTTGCTTAATATTCTTGGTGATTTGAAAGGTCTTAGTGAATCAATTAGGAAAGGTTTTTGGTGAGTTTATACCTAAAAATCAAATTGTTTTTTATGCCACAGCCTGGCCAAGTAGTTCACATGGCATTATTTCCCTGTGTTGGCTGCTGTGTCCTAGAAACAAAAGGATGGCTTGAAAAAAACGCTAGGATTTTTGCATCTGTCATCAAGTACGCAAGATTAAAAACTTCAGAAAACTTTCCATTTTTGGTCTTGCTACTATCTTGCTCAAAGTGTCATTCTTACAAGAAAGTAGACCACTAAAAATTAGTGTCTGTCTGAAGAATTAAAATGTGATGTTCTTTCATCACAAAGCCATTGCTCATGAATGCACGCTCGTAGCAGTGAAGGGTGCTGTTATATTATTTAATTGTCATTGTGGAAAAGCACTAGTAAAGATTTATGGGGACACTGATCATTTGTTTTAAGTTGTATTATGTTATGTAAAAGCAATCAATGTATTCCATTTACCAGTTTACTAATTCTGCACTTACCCGTCTATGGCTCCTGACACATAATAACTGTAGAGAATAATCTGTGTGCTTTAGATGTTTGCATCCTTAATATTAGCTTAAACCTCTTCTTCCTCAAGCATTAACACAGGCAAACCTGCATTAGTCTTGTTAACTCATGTTTGCTTTCCATGAACATATAAGAAGTATGTGTCTATATAAAGGAAATTCATTCTACACATAATTTTGCAAATAGTCACAGAATTATTTTTCTGACATTTGCTTCTGGAGCCAGCTATGTATTATGAAACTGTGGTCAGTATGAGTAACTACGTCAGAAATTATCCTCCTGTCCAAGACCAGTTTCACTGCCTACACCTCGTCTTGACCAGTACCTGCCAGTCTCCCTGGAATTTCACATGTCGTGTGTTATACATAATTTCAGAGAAAAAAATTACAGGAACAATTTTAAAGTTCTGAGGCTAGTTTCTTAGCTTGTATAAATCAACATATGTTGTTTCAAGGCAAAAGAAGGAAGAGGGTGAAGACCTGTTATTGAATCTTGGACTTAAGTACGAGGAGGGATAACGGAAAAGATAGCATGTAGAGAAATGGCAAGGGAACACAAGAGAGCTGAAGAGTGAAGGAAAGAAACATGTAAGGAGCAGAGGCACCAAAATGGGCATGGAAGGTGCTATGCGACGTGGAGCATGGACACAGGAAGCTGAGGCTCTGACCAAAAGAGAGTAGAGCATGGCAGGGTACATAGTAAGATGGAATCTTCCTTCCTTGTATGGAACTTTAACTCTTCCTTTTTTTCTAAATCTAAAACTAAAGGCACTTAAAAAGAATTGCCAGGTATTGTTAATTTATTGCGAGTAATGTGATTTTGGCCATGACTGTGGGAGCATTTGTGATAATTGATTCTGGATGAAAATGCCCCTTTCTCATCCCTTAACTTGCACCCAAGGTTAAGACTTGCACTGAGCTCCAAGCCAAGAGATTTTTTACTCAATTCTATGTCCTCCATAATCTTTATTATTAAATATCTCTCTAGGTAACTATTGCTCACCCATTTGCCAAATAAGAAAGATAAGAGCTTGACAATGTCACTGATTTAAATCTATAAACAGAATGTGTCTTGTAGTGTAGCAGACCCAAATGCCATTTACTGTACTGCAATTAATATCAAAAGGAATAAACCAAATGATGTGCTTATGTAGCATATGCTGTTTGCATAGTTTTTTGTTAACAGAGTAGATGATGGTGCCTAGCAAAAAAGCACCATGAGTGCTCATGATTTTAAATCCAAAACGCCAGGTTTTGTCCTTACAGAAGCTCAAGCTTGCCTATGATGTCTGCAATCATTAGTCCTCAATTTGCTTCCAAAAGAAAACAAAAATGTCCCGTATTCATTCTGCTGCCTTTTAAATACTCTTCCAACCTTAAAAGAGAAGTCTGTGTTCTGTCTTTCCAAGGCCGGATCTAAAATGATAAATTTTAAATATTTTTAGGACTGCTCTCTGGCACCAAGGCTACTTGAGATAGAATGGCTGGCATCTATGCTGTTAAAATCCTCGCCCTCCAAAACAGAGTAGCCACATGTAAATTGCTACCACTTAATCATGGTCCTTGGTGCTTGCTATCTCCTAAATTATGCCTGGGAATGTCTGGGAGAAAGTTGTTCGGCCTGGGCCAAAACCACAGCAAAATCTGTTCTGATGGTTCAGCAACATGAAGAACCAAGATCCAGAACCTGGGAATATTTCTAGGCAGCGATGGTTCCTGAGAAAGGGCAGCAGACTGCTGCTCTCCCTCCTAGCTCTCCATGCAGTTACAGTGCCTCTCAAGATTGAAAACGTAAAATCTTCTACGACCACAAAAATGTTTTGGTGTGCCTGTGTACAAAAAAATACAGAAGTTAATACAAAGTCCTTGCAAAATTGGCTGAACTTTTAACTTGTGATACACACTTAGGAAGCAATCTAGGCTAATATTTTTTGTGATGCTTGTTTACTACTTAATGGGAGTGGATCCTTTAGGAAGAGGTTGCAATATTTAATTGTAGAACGTGTCTGGGATTGAGAGCAATGTATGCAGGAGATATTACCTTTGTGTCCAGGGGGTGGACAACCTTGCCAGAGTGCTCAATAAAGGTCAAAAATTGAATTAATAAGCTTATCTTTCCAGAAAACAAGCTTCATTCTAGAAGGCATAACATTAGTGCTTACCGGGCTGCCCTAGGGAGTCACTAATGATGTACAAAGCTTTCTACCTATAGGTCACTGATTTTAATCCAACCCAGCTCAGCAAAGACTAATTTTTCTTATGAATGCCTTGTGGCTTATGTGTAAGTTGAGTGGTTTTCCAGATAGTGAGACATACTTATAAACACACTTATAAACTTCTAATCTGAAGCATGCTTGTCTTGCATAATAGATGCTTTAAAATTTTTCCAAGTGGCTTCTACGTCAAACCTATAACTTTTGGATAGCTAATGATTTTTTCAGAAAGTATCTAATTTAAATGTAAAGCTTTCCAGTGATAGTGTGTCAGCAACATCTCTGAAGAAATGGTGCCATTAGTTAATTAATCTCATTTTTAAAAATACCGTATTTCTAATTAGAATTGGTTGTGAGAAGGAAGGTTATAAGTTCAAGTCCTAAATCACAAACTCACCTCCTGTCTTTGGTCTATGCTGTTAGGTTGGGACACTAGTTGCCTCATCTCCAATGTGTCTATAAAATGCCTAGTGGAAAACCCTGTATCAGGAACCCTAACCACTTAACCTGTAGAAACTTACAAGTAGGAAACAAGCAATCCCAGATATTTCTGGAGAGTGTTGGAGACAACTTAACACAGATGCTAGGTAAGGTGATGCCCTGCTGGAAGGGCATCCCCATCCTGGTTGGGGATGTGACAATCAGTGGTAGTCTTGGGTGTAGCTACCATTAAGCAATGCATTTCAACATCCTAAAGGGAGTGAGGAAGGCAAGTAGCAGAATACAGACCATGGGCTCAAGGTGACCAGACTTCGGCTTACTTGGGAAAGTGACAGGTGAGATCTTGTGGGAGGCAGCATTAAAGGACAAAGGAGCTTAGGAAAGCTGGCAGGTCTTTAAGGGCAACCACCTTCAAGCTCAAGAATGGTCCACCCTGATGCTCAGGTAAGCTGTGGATGTATCAGGAGACTGGCTTGCCTGAACTTGGAACTCATGACTGAATTTCCGTGCAAAACGCAATATAACAGGCGATGTTAGTGAGGACAGGGTGCAAATAAGAACATAGAAACATTGTGCAGAAACATTATGGATTTGAAACTGGCAAAGGGCATCAACAAGTAGAGCTTCTATCACCACCTACCCCGCTGCTGGGTTCCTGCTGAGCAAGGGAGCTAGGCTTGAGTCAACGTTGTGCCCTGGCAGTGATGGATGCTAACAACATCCCGGGCTGTAGCAGCAGGAGTTTGGACAGCTGATCAAGGGAAATGATTATTCTCTGATTTTTCAGCAATCATTAACCTGCATCTGGAGTGCTGCAGCCAGGTTTGGACCCCCCAGTACAGGAAAGACATTGATTAGCTGAGGTGAGTTCAGTGGAGGGCCACCAAGACTGTTCGGCCTTGTGAAAGAGAGCCTGATGGACCACGGCTTGTTCAGCCTGGATAAGAGGCAGCTGCAGGGGCACCTAACAGTGCCTGTGGGTGGTTTTGGAGGGGATGGAGCCAGACCCTTTACAGAAGGGTATGGTGGGAAAAGGGCATAAATTGAAGCAGAGGAAGTTCCAGCTGGGTGCGAGGAAAGAAATTGCACTCTGAGGAGAGCCGAGCGTTTGAGCAGGTTGCCCTGAGAAGCCATGTAGTCTCCACCCTTGGAGCTTTTCGAGACTTGACTGGATAAAGCCCTGAGCAACCTGGTCTGACCTCAGAGCTGCCTCTGCTCTGAGCAGGAGCTTGGACCAGAGACATCCTGAGGTCCCTTCATGCCTGAATGATTCTGTGATAGTGCCAGTAAAGCTGGCATTAATTTGGTTGTCAGTTGTGATAGAGTTCAAAGCTTTGAAGATAAAAGTAGACCCCACAGTCCAGTTTCTTAAGAATACTAGTGAGTTTTGAGGCATTTGACACATGATTTTTGTAGTTCTGAGCACCAATCTACCCTGGTAAACGTGGGCTCGACAGTGTACCAAAGTGGCAACGGATCACTCTCGGTCCTTAGTTTGAGTAACAAATATTATTCGTCAACAATTATTATTACCTGTTCACATTAGAACAAGCTCCACCTGGTACATAGTTCAATAATCTCTACTGAGAAATTTGAGAGCTGAACGGGCAGGATGCAAAAAGAGCAGCCCACAGTCTCCAAACAAGTGCAGTTGAGGCTTATTATTGAGACAGCATGGGAAAAATGTGCTCAGCCAGTGCTGGTGATGTACCTGTCCTGTGGTTTAACAGAGCACTTCAGTCTTTGGGGCTGTCAATTTCATAAAGACTAAATTTACTTAAAAAAATAACTGACAGATGAATTTAGAGAGTGTTTTGTTGCTCCAGCCCTGGAGTGGGGACGAGGAGACCTGGGTTCTATTCCCACGTCTGTCACAGACTTCCTGGACCATCATCTTACATCTTTGTTTCTCAGTTTCCCCTTGGGCATAATACGGATAATACTTACCCACTTTACAGGGCTTAATTCATTAATGTCTGTGAGGTGTCTTGAGATCTGTGTGCACAAGGCACATTAGCAGTGCAAAGCATTTAGTATATTATTTTATTATTTAAGACATCTGGGACCATTTTCACTGATGTACTCTATCCATTTTGCACTGCTTTGGTGTTGCAAAGCAGCCATATCCCTCTTTAACAAGCTAGTGAGGCTGAGTTTATGACCGGCTTAAAATACCAGCCATCCAAAGCATCTGAAGCCTACTATCAAATATGGCTCTTCTTTTTCTATCCATTTGCTAAAATAATGACTACTGATTTTTTTCTTTGGGGGAATGGGATCTGTGGGGAATTTTGCTTGTTTAGTGATGGACATTATTCCAATAGTAGTAGAATATTTTGGCAAAGTGAAACACAGGAGTGACATTGATGCAAAAATGACTCCCCTGTGTATATGCTAGGTGACTTCTAAAGGTTAGCTAGCCTGAAACTCTGATATGGACAAGAATGTGACATCTTCTAGCAACCTGGGATTGGCCTGAAAAAACAGTGGAGGCACACTGGTGCAAACTCTGGTAACTTTGATACACCATTATTCAATCTCTTTCTACTTTTTCTGTGAAATGTTGATTTTTTTCTACATTGCCTTCATAAATATGGTCACTGAAATTTCTTAAATAAACTAGTACACAGCAGTTGCCATTTCAGTAGAATAGCAATTGTGCACCATGGGGATTATTCTCATTAAAATAATGAATAGTAATTCAACTTTATACATGTTTATTCACACACACAAGCACACACGTGTGTGCACACATTACATGTTCAGTGTGAGATATAAAAAGAGAGACCTAAATATCAATTAGTGTATTGGGTTTGCATGGCAAGGTTTTAGTAGTGGGGGATCTACAGCGGTTGCTTCTGTGAGAAGCAACAAGATGGACCCATCGCTGGCCAAGGCTGAGCCCATCAGCAACAGTGGTAGCACCTCTGGGATAATGTATTTAAGAAGGGGGAAGAAAACCCTGCACAATAGCAACTGCAGCCGGAGAGAGGAGTGAGAATCTGTGAGAGAGAAAACTCTGCAGACACCAAGGTCAGTGAAGAAAGCGGGGGAGGAGGTGCTCCAGGCGCCGGAGCAGAGATTCCCCTGCAGCCCGTGGTGGTGAAGACCATGGTGAGGCAGGCTGTCCCCCTGCAGCCCATGGAGGTCCATGGTGGAGCAGATATCCACCTGCAGCCTGTGGAGGACCCCATGCCGGAGCAGGTGGATGCCTGAAGGAGGCTGTGACCCCATGGGAAGCCCGCACTGGAGCAAGCTCCTGGCAGGACCTGTGGACCCGTGCAGAGAGAGGAGCCCACGCTGGAGCAGGTTTGCTGGCAGGACTTGTGACCCCATGGGGGACCCACGCTGGAGCAGTCTGTTCCTGAAGGACTGCACCCTGTGGATGGGACCCACGCTGGTGCAGTTCATGAAGAACTGTAGCCCATGGGAAGGACTCACATTGGAGAAGTTTGTGGGAACTGTCTCCCGTGGGAGGGACCCCACGCTGGAGCAGGGAAGAGTGTGAGGAGTCCTCCCCCTGAGGAGGAAGGAGCGGCAGAAACAACCTGTGATGAACTGACCGCAAGCCCCATTCCCCGTCCCCCTGTGCTGCTGAGGGGGAGGAGGTAGAGAATTCAGGAGTAAAGTTAAGCCCGGGAAGAAGGGAGAGATGGAGGGAAGTTGTTTTAAGATTTGGTTTTATTTCTCATTACTCTACTCTGATTTGATTGGTAATAAATTAAACTAATTTCCCCAAGTTGTGTCTGTTTTGCCCGTGACCCTAATTGGTGAGTGATCTCTCCCTGTCTCGTTATATTTTCTCTCCCCTGTCCAGCTGGTGGTGGAGCGGCTTTGGTGGGCACCTGGCATCTCGCCATAGTCAACCCACCACAATTAGGCACTCCTAGGTCCTCTGAATGATAAAATTGTCATTCATTTATTTAAAATGACAATAAAAAGAATTGGTTTAGCAGGGTTTTTACCCTTTTGTGGGACACATGGAATGGAGCCCAAGTTGCAGCACAATCTTCATATTGATCTCTCAGAGCAAGAGTTAATTTGTCAATGGCTGTAATTTGCCAAGCTTTATGAATCCATTCTTCTTCCTTTGGAGGAATATTTCTCTTCCAGATCTGTGCTATTACTTTTTTTTTTTTAATGCAGTAAAGATAAAAAATGACATAAAATTCTGAAGTCTTTCATAGACATAGAAACAGGTACCGGACTGGTAAAAGAACATGGGACCAGAAGGCAGTCCTCTGTCCATCCCCTTGCTTTTAAGGGCACTGTGCCATGTAACATTAGTTTTTAACCTATCATGTTCCCCTTGGAAACCAGGAAGAAGTTTTGCCCTCACTCCTTCTATAAGAAGGCAACTCCAAAAGCTCAGTACTCAGGATAGGAGAGATTTTTCAACTTCCCCCCTGCATTAAATCATATACAGTTTACATCCACATTAGTCTTTCTAACCCTGTTCTTTTCCCTGGGTGAATTCCCAAGGAGCGAAGCTGGCAGGTCTGGGGGGTCTAAGACCCCTGACAGGGTGGGCGGTGATACGCAGTCAGGAACATCATGTGGCTGGGCTGCTGCTGGCAGAAGTGACGTGTGGGTGTACAACCATGGCTTTAGTCTCCTTTCTGCTCTCTCCTCCTCATTCCCCTGACTATTTTATTAGCCTTTCTCTAGACCTTTTTCCATCTGAATTCATCTTTCCTGAATAAACAGACCTGCACACAGTATTCCAGGTGAAATGTGAATTGCGTGTGATGACATTAATACTTTTCTATCTCTGCTGGATATATCTTCCCTGATATGCTCTAGGAACTGGCTTTTTGCAGCTAAAACACACATAAGTATTCTGTGATTGACTGACACAGCCTGTTCTGTCTCCTCTGTCATTTCTAATTTATAAGCTACCAGCTCATAACCTAAATTCTTGTTACTAGTCCTCGGTTGTGTGACCTTCCTTTTTTTACAGTAATCCATTTCAGCCCATTTCTTGTATTCCAGCACGGAAGGTCACCCAGTCCCTCCTGTAGGATATTTCAGTTCTTCTCCAGCCTGGATTTATCTTGTGGCATGGGCAGAGATGTTAAGCCAGATGGGAAAGCTGAGCTCCAGTGGTGCCCACACATTCCTGCTCAGAAACATGCGGCTGAGGCTTGGCTGTGCAGCTCAGAGGGGACAAGAGTGACTACAATGGCACCCATTGATACAAGCTACCACAACATACTAGTAGGTTCCTAAAGAAACTCATAAAGGTGCTATAGTCATTACAGTCTGGACAGGTAGGTACACTGAATTTACAGAAATTATCTTTGCCTTGTGTTTTGACTAATACATGAATAATTTCTCAGTTATTAAAATTGGTGAGTAGACACTTGCATAGAAAATGTTCCCCTAAGCCAACACCAAGAAAGATTTTGAAGTGGCATTTGAAGTTATATTGGGAATACAATTTCTGATAAGCAAACCATTAAAAAGATTAGATTTGTCCTGAATTGGGATAAATCCAGATAGGGAATAATCCCTCTGGTTGTAAGACCAAATAGATTCCAGCCATGTAATCTGGTCACAAATTCACACCTTGTGGGTACCTGAGTGGTCTTTACATGGATAGTATTGTCAGGCAGCACTCAGGGAAGCAAGAAGTAGTTATTGATTGACTTACCTGTGCAAGCGAATGTCTCCACACTAATTTTTTAGCTATATTTGAATATGATCAGATAGGTAAGTATTACTGAATTTTTGTTGTTATATTTGCTGACCAGGTTGGTCCCTTTTGATCTTGTTACAAGACCGTAGATTTAATTTTGTATCTCTAGCTCTGACAGCTGCTTGTTACAGTTTTACTCCAAGCACTTCCTTTTCTCTTTTTTCCAAAGGTCCTGAAAATACTGATCTTTAAAAGCACCTACGATTTGTAAGTCTGTTGTCATGTCTGTAAAAACTGAGATAAACTTCAGCCATGATAGGTTGGTCTACATTTCTTTATATTTTTAAAGGTAGATATTTGCAAAGAAAAGGTCCAGAAATCTACACTATTAAAACCTGACACTAACTATAATATTTTTCAGACCTTTGAATGAAGATGAAGGGTTTTGATAGCTGTACATTTTTTATTTATGTTATGAGAAGCAACTACTCTAATCACATCTCATAGCTTCCATAATAAAAAAGGCTGATGAACTGTAGAGTGGTCAAAGGGCAAATGCGACTGACTTTGACCAGTGAGTCAGCTCTTGTCTTGATGTAGACAGTCAGTGTGGAAAGAACAGAGATACTTAGCAACCACAATCATTAGACATAACCTTCAGAGTCACACAGCAACATTGGCTCTCATTCCCTGAAGCCCACATATTACTGGTTTTAGAATGAAGAAATTGTAGATGGCTGATGATCTCATAAAACACCACTTTATTTTTGAGAGCTTTTATGATATATTGTTCAAAGCAATGCATGGAACTTTTTATACTAGTCTAATGCAGCACCACAATTAGAAACACTGTTCTGTGACATGGTATTGATGTTTGGCTGATATCAGGTAACTCTATCCCTTGCCTGAAAGTGAACATTGATAATGACAATAAACAGACATGAGACTAGGTGCCTTCCCCCAAGTAATGATTTAGCAGTTAGTTACACAGTGTTTGATAGAACATACTTTTACAAAACAGAAATGGATGCAAAGGAGATCAGATGGTAGTACTTGAATATGCCTGTTTGTCCATTATGATAAAATGAACTGCAGTAATATAGTTACATACAGATACATTATATATTTGGTAACCATACTGAGACTGTAATGTTGCTAATGACCAGCAAATTGAGGGTCAATACGGAAAGAATGACAGTTTTAGGGGCAGAACTGATCGTACCACTTATGCAGATGCATGTGCTTTGGTTCATACCTCTAAGGACTTGCATGCATGGTGCAGTTTTTCACTGAGGTGCGATGATACTTTGTCTGAACTACAAGCAAAATTTGGGTTAGGCTGTCATCCAAATTAGATTTGCACTGTTTTGTGCAGTTACCACAGCTGAGCTTGAATATATATCCATACCAGTTGCCGGCTAGGATGTACACAAAAAATCAAGCACACACTTGAGGTTGAAGTTTTAAAATGGGTAGATGCACTTACAGTAATTTTCAACTTCACTGAAAGCACTGCAGTTAATACCTCTTCACCTCCACATCTGAGAGGCAGAGATTTTCTTGAACTCCCATTACATAGCCTCCCTACCATATAATCAGTATTCAGGGTGATTCTTGTCTCTAAGATTCAGTTTCCCTACTCTTACCTTGCCTTTATTCTTGCAGGCATTAAAAAAAAAAAAAAAAAAAAAGACAAAAAAAAAAAAGACAGAAGTGCTTAACAGTCTGCAGTTATTTAGGACCAGGCTCAGTTGCCCACACACAAGCATGCATTCACCTGAAACATCCCAGCATTTACCTGAGAATTTGGACTCTAGCAGCTGTACCAGAAGGATCTGGGTTTCCCATACGTCCCGTGTCATTTCTGTCAGCCCCATGTCGATGTTCAACATACCTAGGACTCCTCAAAAGGGACTGGACGCCTATGAGTGAGCAGCTGAGCCATGCCTATGGTGTCCACAGGGTGTGGTGTCTAGGCTACCACTGTACTCAAAGAAGGTTTATGTGAGATTTATGCCTAAAAATAGGTTTATACTGCCATTTTAGATACAAAGAGGGATTTAATCTAATTCCAGTTGCTGCCCCAGGAGGGTACAGGTCTCCCAAAAGTTCTTTGTCACATCTACCAGTCCTGTGAGGATGTCTCAGATTCATGAGGACCTCTGAAAGGGCCACAGGTGCCTTTCTTTAGGCAACTGAATTTCATGTAGCACGTCTATTTTAGAGTAAGCCAAATAGCTCTCTAGTTTCTATAGACTACGCCTGTACTGACTGTAAAGAGAGCTCAGACACCTAAGGCAGGAGTCAATTGTCTGAAAAGAGGTGTCTCTGCCATTTGAGACACCCTTGGCACGCACACAGGGCTGGCAGAAGTGACATAGGACCCCTGGGAGGCCTGAGCACCTCTGGAACAGCAGCTGGTTCTTCCAACCCAGAGGCGGTTCAAATGGCACTGGACACTGACATTTAGACTGAGCTGAATCGAGCTCCTAGCTTAGGTGGAGATACCGACACATAAGACACTGATGTACAGAAGATCTGATCTCAAGCTGAATCCCCCCCTACAAGCAAAATTTAACTGCCTGAGTGTGAGACTGCTGTCACTTGAGGTAACCTGGGTTTTCTGCTTAGTCTTCAGCTGCCAGTCCAGCCTGGGCTTCCCATAAATTCTGTGTCATACCTGTCAGCCCTGTAAGCTTTCTCAGATACCTTGGGGCATCTCAAGTGACTCTTGGTGCCTAACTTGAGTGACTGAATGGTGTTGAACCCCTGATGTTGAACCTTTTTTTTCTTCAGTCTATAAAAATCACCGGCTTTTTCCTTAATCTTACATTTGTCCTTTTCAAGTCCCTGACACTCGCTATACACCAGCAACAAGTTGAGATGAAATTTTACAGATAAGTTTTATAGATATTTTCACCTTTTAGGTCCTAGTCTTAGTGATTTACATCTGGACCACTACGATGCATCTAGGAAGGGAAAAATACAAAACCAAATACCCCCCAAAGCCTTTACAAGATCAGTGACTCTTCACAAAAAAAAAAAAAAAAAAAAAAAAGTCCTTATTCCTCAGATTGCCAACCTGCTCAGTGGAGAGAAGTGGAGCAATCTCTTCCTCCTGTGATTTTGACATGCAATCTTGATAAAGGAGAAGGCTTTTAAGGAAATGAGCCAGGGTATCCTTTTCCTCTTTCCACTGAAGATCTCAGGCAAAATATTCTGCTTCTCTATGCAAAAATCTCTTCTTCCATGCACTGAGATAAGGCATAAGCATTTATTCTTACCAACTAACTCCACGCAAGTAACCAATCTGCAAAGCTATCTGAAAAATATCCCTTAATTGGTATCAAAAAGAAGCAAATGGTAAAGACATTTAAGATAGTGTATTAAGGACATGCCAGTATTTTAGAGGTTCTTAACTTAACCATAAAAGTTTGCTCCAGGCTGAAAGTTGGCATGGAAGGCTGCCATATTTGTAAGTAGGTTATTTAATTTTAGGTTGCATTACTAATACACTAATGCATTGTGAGCTGTTATATTTATTAACCTGCATTGATTTTTTTCCTTAAAAAAGGACAAAAATATTCTTATCTTGAAGAGGGTAAAGAATAGAAGGTAAAGACTTATTTCTTTCATACAGTAATAAAGGAAAAGCCAGCAAGTATTTGTTTTCAAATCTGGTTCTGGGACATTGTAAATGCATAATGACCCTTTTAACTTTATATTATTGATAAATTTAGAGCTCTGTAGGCAGAATTATTTGCATAAAAAAGCTCAAAACTTGTTTTCAAGTGATGTAGAATATCTGGATCCACTATTAATTTTTGCAAGATTTTTTTATCTTGGGGAAAAAAAAAAGATTTTTTTGAGAAGATACCAAAACAAGTATGAGGAAATAGGGGCTTCTAATGATAACAAAGTGATCTTTAAATCCTTAAAAATGTCAGCTTTGGATTACTTACTGGACAATACAGAAATACAACACCTACTGCAGATTTCTGAGGAAAGAAAAAAGAATACAGAAATAGATTTTTCTGGGACTTGTGTAGAGTTCTCTAAATATTTAATCCCCTTCCAAAATGCTGGCCAACTGCCTCTCCTAAAGATTTGTCTGGTGCAGAAGCCTTGCCAGAGTGTAATTTTGGTGAAATTTCTGTCACTGCTCCCTGTCATGAATATTTATTTACTTCCCAATGGAAATCATTGCTCATCTGAAAGGGAGTTAACAGTTCTTAATAGCCCTTTCTGATTTGATTGATGTTTTTGTCACTTCCTCCAGTAAATAGGTTTCTATTAGCATACCAAATATGTTATCTGTCCTTTTGCTTCTGCAGGCACTTAACTGACCACTTACTTAAGATTTAAATATCCCACCTAGGGGTTTTCTGTCAGTTCAGGGTCCGTTTTTCCGCACTAGTGGGTGAAGGACTTTTTGCTGTGAGCTTGGCTACCATTTCTGACCTTACACAGCAATGGCATCGGGTCTGTTCAGACTGGCTATTTGTAGGAATTCTCTAAAATCAACAGAAATTTGTTGATACCTTAAGCTACAGACTTGTGAGGAGGATAATATTAGTAGGTGAATGATGTTCAGGGACATGTAACCATATATTTGTATTTCAATTGTCTAAACATATGATGGGATGATCTTTCATAGGCAGAACAGAGGCAGGAATAGGTTTTTCACGGAAATGTGCCTCGAAGTCATATATCATTTATATGTCACATGTTAACTTTGAAAAAGAAGTGTTCAGAGCTAGCAAAGTAGCAGTGCTGCTAACAAATAAACTCATTCCATTATTATCCACTGTTTTCAGGGCTGCAGGCTCCTGGTTCCAAAACAAATGCCTCAGTGTTTCTCAAGTGTTTTTAATACTGCAAACAATATAAATTTTGTGCATCACAGTTGGCATAATAGAATTAACATTTGGGTCTTTTCCCTGTAAAACACTCATTTGTGTGTGGCCCAAACGTGTAAATTGTTGCTTATGTGTTAAGCAGAAGGATCTTCTGGATGCTCTGGACAAACCAAAGTGAAAGACTTTCCTTTTTTATTAGTGTGAGTAGTTTGAGGGGGAGGGAGGACTTACATCAACAAGTTGTTTAAAGTGCAGTTGCCTACTAGTTCATGAAAATATTACTATTATGCTGTAAATCTGCATTCTAGTGAAGATAAAAGAACAGAGGAAAATGATTTATAGAAACATAAAATAAGATATATGATTGTTGGAAACACTAACTTTTGAATTGTTCTTATTACTTAATAATTTTCTGCCTCAGAAATTCATTTCTTGATTGCAAGCAGAGGCCTAGTTTTTCTCTGTGACGAACATATAGGGCAAGATGCAAGAAAACAATCAAATGCCTTTTGAAGGGCTCTAGTGGAATGTAGGTATCTAAATCTAAGAAAAGGAGGCACAAGACCACTGTCTAGTGCTCGAAAGTCCATGTGTACCCAAGCACGTACCAATAGTCACCTAGGCATACTTGCTTCACAAGGGCCAAATGTGCTACCGTCTTGCCTGAACTGAAAGCCTGGTTCATAACTGAAGGGTTCGTAGTTAACATTCCCAAGTCTGTCTTCATCAAATCTCTCACAGAGTAAATCACTTCTTTGAGCTAGTCTTAATCTAAAGGAATAGCTAGGAGAATATAATGGGATACTTTATAAGCAGTGGAACTCCAACTTCACTGCAGCACAGCTAGTGGAAGGAGAAAAAAGACCGTAGGTAGTTCCATCTCTTCCTGGAAATGGCAGAAGTGTTTATCATTTTGATCAGGTGTTTTTAAGCTGTCGTGATTTAGTATTACAATGGAAGCAAGAATAATGTGAATTTCATGTAACAGGATGAGAAATTAGCATCAGTCCTAAAAATGATATGCATACTACTGTGATATACATACTGTTGCCCCTCACTCTAGGTTAGACCACATCAACTACCTCTCTCTAAGATAATTTCTTGTGAAGAGGTATGGTCTAAGTGGTCCATGGCACTTGTCCTTGGAGCAAAGCATTTGTTCCTGACCCAATATTATGTAGTGGGATGGATACTGTTTCATTCCTCACTTTTTGACCAATGCTTTGATCAAACCCTTTTTGAGTTACTATTCTAACTACAGTTTACTGTGGCAAAAGGGGAGACGTAGTCCTTGGCAACTAGCACTGCCCGATTTCATACTCCCCCTATTTATAGTTGTGTCCAGCGCTGCACATGGTCTTGATCAATTAAGCAGGGAAATTTTCATAAAATAAACTCTCCCCAGACAGGCAAAGACTTTCAGTTTTGTCTTTTATTAATTCTGCATTTTTTAAAGACACATAAGGGCATTACATTTACTATTAATATGGTACTTATTCTCTTAGGCTGGAGATAAACAGGATTACCAAATTGCCTGAGTTAACCTTGGGCAATTGAGTACTGCCAGCACCAATGGCTACTGGCAATTTTCATTGTCAGTGTCTTCTTAGACTCACATTGGTCTGAAATACTGTGTTTGCTAAATCAAGCCTTTAACTAGGTTATAGTCTGATACTTTTTGTTCAATTATGAAAATTAAAAAATGCACATCTAGCATACCCTTTTAGTAGAAGGAGAAATAATCTTTGGTAGTTTACAGCCATACCAAATTTCAGTGCAGTATGGTATTATTTGGCTAATATAAAAAACAGAAAACACCAAGTAGTCCTTCACGGTACCAATGCTACAGCAGCACTGTAACATTGTCTGCATTTTAGCTGTTTTCCAGTGGAAAAACTAGCAAGCAGTACTTAGGCTAAAATATAATCCTATCATTTTTACATAAAATATTGATAAGGAATAAACACTTAGTATCCCTGGTGTGAATTCACTGGACTTCACGAAACCCTAATATATGGATTAAGAAAAGTTAACATAATCCTTTTATGGGAACTAAAATCAATTACATGTCAGCTTTGTAGTATTATAAATGTATTTAGTCAGCATAGAATTTTTCCAGCAGCGCTCGTTCCAGATTGAAATTGACTAACCAGATGTTAAATATTAAATAGAACTAATCAAAGTATGGTTCAAGAGATTTTAAAAACAATGATCAAAGAGAGCTATTTATTACCTGATTCATGTTTCTATTCAAACACTGCTCCTATGATGTTATATCTACCTGAATTTAGTTTGCTGCAAGCTCTTAATTTTTTTCAGTTTAACATGTATGAGAAATATAATTCAATAAAAGTATGTTAATGCAATACCATAGACAGAAAGGCACAAAGCTCAGGGAATTACAAGCAAAATTTGCTGAGGCAAAGTGTATTTTAGGAACAAAATGAACCTGAGGCCTGATCTGAAGATGACCAAATGTAGAGATATTCTTTCTATTGACTACACAGGGTTTATCTTAAGCCCATTGTGTAAAAAGTGGGTTTTATATTACTTACATGATGAATTTCATGCATAAGTTAAGCAATATAGTAATAATAGTAAGAATAGCCTCTGACTCTGATGTGCAAGCAGGAGGGGCCCAGTCATTGCAAAAGAAAATCATTGGTTATGCTTAATTGCAGAATTTTTTTAACATAGAATATGTAAGTTTGGGCTCCTAAATCCACAAGTCGTCACACAATTAGTCTTTTTTTTCAGGGTTGCTGAGCACGTCCCAGTTCCACTGAAGCCAAGAGAAGTGCAGGTGAGGGGCTGGCTGCTACCCTCACCTCGCACCGTGCAAGGACGAAGGAGCTCTCCACGTAGTCAAAGAGCAACATTTAAAATGGATCAAAGGAAATGTTCTTTTACACAATGCGTAATTACAATGTGATGCTCATTATTGTAAGAGATGACAGGGGCCAAGGGCCTGGTATTCGTTGCAAGAATATAACTTAAAAACATAGTTGCACAAAATGACTGTGTGCACTGTTGTGTTTGATAAAATAATTTTAGAGTGTCTGTCCCTATCTGTTTTATAGTTTAAAGTACAAGTCATTAGAGATGGCAGAAAAACTTGCTTTCCAGAGGAAATTTTGTAACTGTCCGTTAATGAGTTTATGTCTTGATTTAACCAGCAGTAGACGCTATCAAAGGCAGATGACTCAAACAGATGGAATATTGTGCTGATTGCATGTGGCTTCTCCTGCGCTGTAATGATGGGCTGCTCCTTGGTTTCCCCACAAAGTCAGAAACACCACATCAGGAAAAATCACAGTGAATATCAAGCAATTATCTGTCATTTTTTGTTTTCGGTGCCTCTCTCCCTTATGAAACACAGCAGTGCGTTAGGAATGTGGCACAGTGCATAGTCCTCCAGGTCCATAGCCAAAGGCGATTTGTGTTGCTGAGAGAAGGAAAATGACTCACTGATCCCTAAAGTCTCTCTCTTCCTTCTTTTGTATTACAGAGAGCCAGCTGGGCACCTAGCTTGAGGAGACTGCAGCAGAGCTGATAGGTCTGTCAGCAACTGAGGGACAGATGCAGATCCCAGACCAGAGCAAGGACTCAAGTCCTTGGACGTGGCGGGCAGCAGGACCTGGGTTCAGCCAGAACCGTGCAGTGAGGCCACAGTGTAGTGAGCGTGCAAAGATGCACCTCTGGGCTTCCAGTCGGTAAAGCTTGGTTTGGTTAAAATATGTAATAATAACAACCCGAAAAAAGTAATTCTGTCCTTAGAGAGTATATTCAGTGGCACTGCTTTAAGTAAAAGATCTGAAAATAAGTATCTCTCTCCGTATTGTGTCTTTCTGGGCTGATTCTTGTTTTTCCCCATGGTGGCTTTCCAGAGTGGCAAGATTCATTTCCTCATAAAGCTATACAAACTTCGTGCAACCCCTCTGGTCACAGGAAAAATCTCCTGCTTTCTGTCACCCCTGTGGCTTCCCCCACCTTCCCCGCTGCAACCAGGTCCTTTGCTCCTTCAGAAGCCTCCCAGCCCACGCTGCGTGTACCTATGTCTTCCCATCTTCATCTCCTTCAAAGACTTCCCCAGGAAAAAAATCTCATTCTCAGGAAAGGTGCAGCCCTCTCTTTCTAGAATTTTCACGTCTGCCAGAGTGGAGATGCCAGAACAAAATGAACAGGCAGCCTTCCTTTCTGCAGTTTAGGCACACCTTTTGTAACAGAAAAAAAGAAGAAAAAAAAAATACACACATACATATATATTCTTTGTATATGTATGCACATATAAACATACACACACATATGTAAATAATGTATGCACATACATATATATATGTATAAACACACACAAAAGTAAGCAGAGACAGAGCAAATCGAACACTATACCACTCCTCACAAAGATGCATTTTTCATCCAACACTAGGGGTTATGAAAGTAACTAAAAAGCACAATTGATGGCCAACGGTCCCTACCCAAGTGGGAAAATTTGTAGAAGATGTATGGAGTCAAGTACAGTTTTCGTGAATAAAATTTTTTCTCTAACCTTGTTCTGACAAACTTCCAAAGTCCTTTGCTGAGTTGCTTCTTCTTCTCCAACAAACAAGCTGTAACCAGGCAGAGGCATAGAAAATTACAGCTTCATGATTCAGCTCCGCCAAAGTTACAAGCAGCTGAAAACAGTGTTGTATTTATGGAAAATGCTAAGCATCTTTAATTCTAGGTGGCACTACTTTTGCCACCAGTGCAGCAGTTCTTTAGCTGCCCTTGCACTGAAAAGCATTTACAATTTTCAGTCTTCATTATTAGCCAGAAAATAGTTTATCTCCTGAGTAAAGGATCATTTTAGACCAAGTTTTATGGTTAAGCAGATTAAATGTGGGTTTTTTTGTGTTATTCTCTCTTTTAGAGTTTGAAAATAATATTAAGTAATGGATTTTTTTCAAATATTGTGGTAAACCTACTTAGCCAAACCTGGGTACTCCTTGGGAGGTAAAAAGCAAACTAACCACTATTTCTAAAAGCTACAAAATTGTTTACTTTTATTACCCTTGCACAAAAAGGCCCCAAAGCCTTGGAGCTATGATTCTCCAAATCACTGCTTTCTAAGCTTGACTGATTGATTTAAAAGCTTGCAAGAGATTTATAATGATTCACTGTGTAAGCCACTGATTTTGTATTTAAGTCAGAAGACTGCTTTTAAATGACAGAAAACTTTAGACCTAACATTGGACTCAGCAGGTGATCCACTGTTTGCTCAGAATTAAAATGGCAGCATTTCGCTGGCACAAGTGTTTGAAGTGGAGTTTTGAAGCACATACACAACGCATTTTATCTAAGATTATTGCAGAAAGCATTGAAATCTATGCCAGAATTTTCAAAGCTCCCCCTTTCTGTTTAATGTGGTAGGTATGCAAATAGCTGGATGATCAGTATTTTTCCACAGGTATTCTCAAAGATAATTTTAAGCACCTGTCTTTTGAGATTCTGTACAGATGGCCAGAATTTGAAACAAGATTAATTACTCCAGTAATTTTGTGTTAGTCTAGGAGCAGAATTAGTTTCACAGGCTGGTTGACTGTGGGGTAAAGAAACAAAAGGAGGCTTTGCTGTACGGTGGATGTAACAAACCACGTACACCCTAGTACTCATGAGTTAGTGAAAACAGAAAAGAGAGTAGAGGGGGAAGGAATGACAGAAGAGAGAAGTCCTGTAAGGCAGGCTCAAGGAATTTTTTAAAACGATTTTTAAAATATTACCATGGAGTGTAAAATCACGGTAACAACTTTAAACCAGTTTGCAAAATGAATGGAAATAAGTAGAAATGCCACATATCTATGTGATTAAAACCTGAATTTTCTATTTTACATTCATCTGACTATGGAAAACGACCTATGACCACAGGGAGGTACAAAGCAAGCTATCCAGAACACATTTCAGCACCTTCTCTGGTTTTTGCCTCCTGCATGGTGTGTGTTTAGGAGATACCTAGATGAGCACACTGCTTTGCAGGTATATGGACAAGCACCCTCAGGAGGCTTAGGAGGGAGGTTATTGCTTCTTCTTTCTAAGGCTGAATTGAGGACACAATGACTGACCTTAACTGTTGTGTAGGGTGAGATCAGTTAGATAAGACAGCAAATTTGCTGAGGTCACTACCGTTTCTGGCCACAAGGAATAGCAAACTTGCTAGGAATACCTTGTCAAAAAGACTTCTCTTGTGTGGTAGGGCTTTATAGGGGAAGCTAATGTGCTAGGTAGCCTGCATTTGGGGAGATTCAGGTCCGCATCTCAGGTGTCCTCCATCTTGATCAGGATGACAAAATATTTGACGTCAACACTCGGTTGAAATAGGAGTTACCAGCAGTAACCCCTACTGACTGCCCACCTGCCCCTTCTTCTATATTTGTGAAAGCGAATATTGGCATCACTGCCAGCCTGGCATGAAAAGACACCTTGAACGACACCAATATAATAAATCTGGCACCAAACACCCAAAAGCTTTTCCATATTATTTCTACAGGATATTCTGCCTATTCTTCCCCTTGACTCTGCAGGCAGAGAGCTTGCCCCTGAGGTCCCAGTGTCTGCAGTTCTGGGTCAAGCGAGTTGCTCCCTAGACCTCTCTGTTTAGGGACCCCATCACAGGCATTTGCTTGATACTTCTTTATCCAAGATACCTATAAGCAAGGTAGGGATTTTCTTCCAGATTTAGGGCTGTAAGTGTAGGATGCAAAGTTAAGCCATACACTAATTTCAAAAGAAGATTTAAATGTTTTTAATAAACTTTTTGCCAAAAGTAACGTGAATTGTGAATAATTAGAGAGTGAAGTCTTTTACAGACAATAAAAGTCTAGGGATTTGGGCTTCTCGAGAGGCAAATCTGTATGTGGTGTACCACTTCTTCCACTTAGATGACTCTCTCTGTACAGAGGAACATTTTTTAGGCTTTTCTAAGAACAGCAAAAAAAGAGATTCCATGTAATATCGATCCCATCACAACAGATCACACATGCTTGGGAATGATGATACAGCCGTACAGAAGCATGCCCTACCCAAAAGTATGTCCCTTGGTAATTGTGACAAATAGAGAAACACTGTTTTATTGCTTTACATATCAAAGTGCTACTTATTTTCTATTTTCCTGACACAAAGATTAAGGATCAGGGTCTTGTTTTTGGTTTCATTTATCATGTAAGCTTATTGCAAGACAGTAAGTCAGGATGCCTCTCTGTTAGTTAATAGCAGCTACTTGCTGACACATTTGCTCAGGTAATTTCAGGTCCAATGCCTTCGTAAGCTTTAGAAGATGAAATCGGCACCTTCTGTTAGCTTTTGGCTAGGTATAACCACTCACCCTCAACATTCATGCTCTAAGTGAGGCAGGGCAGGAATTATCTATTGCCTTCCAGTTGAAGTTTGCAGCAAATAATATAATATTCATCTGGCCTGTAGCAAGGCAACAGGTGTCTGTAGTCTAAGAGGTACAGACTGACACACTATAAACAGCCTTGGAAGGGAAGAGCCTGGTTGTGATTCCCTGTGCATCACTGAAAACCAGAGTTCTGGACCAAGCCATAGGTGTGGGGCCCTCAGCTGGATGAGGCCATGAGTAGGCAAAGCAGCACTCCTGTGCTACCTGTTTCTTGTGTTTAATGCCTCAGCAGATGGCAAAATCCTGCCCATAGCCACCTATTTATTCTTGACTGTTCTTTCTTGCTGGTTTAACATTTTATAGAAAATTTTTCCAACTGTTCTTTTCTGTAACCCAGCCCTTAAAACAGCATAGAAAGATCTTAGTCTTATTATGGCCATTTTGTGACTTGGTGTCACTAGTATCTCATTTTTACCTGTGGTAACTTCCAGCTTGTAACTGATATATGTTTAGTTCTCAGTTTCCCTTATTCTGAGAATCTGGTGTAATTGCATAGACTATTAATCTCCCTACAAATTGGCTGCAATATCTTTTTTTTTAGAAGGCAGATTTTAGTCCTTTTATTCCTTTTTAACCCAGGGAGTAATATTTTATATTTAAAACTTGAAAGCTGAAAAATGAAGTCCTAGATTAAAATACTTCTGGAAAATCTGAAGAGAACTGAATATTTTTTTTCTGAATTCAGGAGCTTTGTATTTTCTGAAATGTTTATGAAATGTCTGCTGCCTGTGCACCTTCACCCCAGAAGTGAGTCAATGCTAAGACTTGGTAGTTCTACATTATATATATTTATTTAGAAAAAAACCACTGTGAAAGTTATTTATATCAACTGTTTCTTGTTGATGTTTTTTCCTTTTCCTTGTTTAATGCTGCATGTCTGATAGAAGAGACATCTGAAATGACAATTCAGGTGTCAAATGATGACCTGTCATCATTTCAATCCATTTTTAAATCTTTTTTTATTTGGGAAGTATTTGAGACAGGAAGCCAGTCTTCTTATGTGTCTGATGTAATTCTCCTACAGTCACATCCCAGTCCTCTTTGGTTTTTGAACGCTATGGCAATACAAACAATACAAAGCATTTTTTTAATTACAATTCAAGATTCAGGTCACAAATGATTTGCATTACAGCTGTTAGCATAGGCTAGATTTACAGCAAACACATTAAAATAATTAGCATTATTCTTAAATATGAGTCAGTATAATTGAAAGTGACAGATACTAAGTTGATGAAGGCAATAAAAAAACCTTAATCTAGTTGAGAGTGGCTGAGCAATAAAAAATATACCTTTGCAGACAGCAAATGTTTCGTGCCAGTGAGTCTGCAGAGAGAGAGAGTGTGTCCTGGGTGTATTCAGTTCGGGCAGACACTGCCACTCCTGCGCCTGCCCAGGTTAAGTCCAGGCTCCCTCTGAGCTGACCCAGCCTTTCTGTATTTTCAGATCCTCGGGAAAAATGATGGCACAGAGCTGCTCAAAAGGCTCTATCCTTGCAGCGTCTTGGATCAATACCTGTTTTCAGTGAGCTTTGAGGCACACCGTGAGCTACAGGGCAGGAGAGGGAATAAAGCTGAGTTGTCAGTTACTTGAGGATGGGGAGACCTGTGATAGATGGCATCTGGTTTATGCGTTTGCTTGCTAGTTTTTCATCAATGTATGTCATCTTCCTTTTAAAGAGATAGCCAAGAAAGGCAGCCAAAAAGAAGGCACCTCTTTCCTCTATTTTGATGGATGCACAGGAGTTGTGGGAAACTGTGTAAAGAACAGGGAGAGCTTGGCTCATCCCTGGGAGCGAGTTGTGGGAAAACTTTCCCGGGTGCCACCACAGGCAGGCAGGGAGAGAGAGGCACCGCAGGGATGGAGCCTGCGGGGCGGTGGGCATGGAGAGTGCCCACAGAAAGTGGGAAGCTGACACGCAGCCAGAGCGCTGAAGTGGGGACCCCCCCCCCAGACTTCTCCCAAGGACCTGGGAAGACGCACAGAGTTTGCTGCAATAGAAAGGCTGTTGGACAAAGTACAAGCCTGAAGAAAATAATGCATCCTGCCAGTGGGCAAGGAGAATAGCGGTTTATCAACCCTTTCATTTCTATTCTCTCTCATTTTCAGTGTTTTTATTTCAAAAAAGCCAATAGAGCCTGGGTTTAGAATTTAAAAACCCTTTTTTTTTGAGGTGGAAGAAAAGGGCTTACAAAGATTCACCTGAAAGTCTCTGTCTGAGCTGGGATCCTGTTGCAGGGCTGCATTAGTTAGGAGGGGCAGACATCCTTTACATGATGATTTGTCAGCATCTTTTTTTTTTTAATGGCAGACTTTTATTTATATGAATGTTTATGTGCAGTCTTGCTGCACAGTAGCTTCACAGAGAATATGCAAGGACAAGACTTTGGGTCCATAAATAGCATTATGTGTAAAACTCTGTTAATGTCACTGTGCAGAAGGTGCACTGTCCCATCCTATTGTCCCATCTACATTGTCCTTTCTTGCTGCACGGACCTCCTTTCCCAAAGACAGCAGCATATTCATACTGCCACCTGGAGAGGTGCAGCACAAACCAGGTTTTGAAGGGTTCATCCCGTATAAAGAGTGAGCAGGGACAAGTGACAGCCACATCTTAATCTTAGCATGAAATAGAAAAATGAGGCAGAGTCCAGACTTGCTTTTTGCCTGCTGGTTGTTTTGGTTTAACTTAAACAACAACAAACATAAAGAGTGGGCCAGTGTTTTTGCTTCTGAACTGGACTACATCGAGGATTTCTCTCTTTGTTCTTTCTAGATTTCTGTGACTCAAAAAAAATACCCAAACGCCTTGGTATCCGGCTGGTGTAAATACACCGCAGTTGATCTAACGCAACCGAACAGCTCAAGATCCAAACACCTGATAGCAAGGAGAATTGCTGTGGGAGTCTTTCATATCCATGTAGCTGTTAGAGGCTGATACTGTGTGGCGTGAGTGGGGAACTAGTGCAGCTGTAAGGAAACGGGCCCACGGAGACTGCCCTGGCTTATCTCACCTGTGCAGAGGTATGAGCGCTTGGAGCAGATGAGGACTGGGAGGTTTGAGAACTGCTTACCCTGTATGATCAAACACAGAACAGAAATCACTCACACTTTTACCGTGTTTTACATGCACCTAAAAAGTCTGGAAGGAACTCTGTTAACTGTAGCTAAGTTTCAGTGATAAGGAAGAGTAACTACAGTTTGAAGATCAACCAAAAACATGCATGAAGGAGTGTGGAGACAACCAAGTCATTGTGATTACAAGGATAGGTTACGACTTCCTTCAACAGTTTAGAAACCCGCTCTGTGGGATTTGAACAGTTAATGAAAAACACAGACATGAGCTATGGGTCTGTGAAACACATGGTTTTGAGATCCGTTTCAATGTATTTTCAGCAGTATAGAAAATAAAAATTGGTGAATTTTGAAGGTGAAATTTAACCTTAAATTCTGGGGTTTTTTTGCTGCATGATGTCACCATAACCCCTAGGTGGTATTCAAACTTTATAAATCAAATTTGTCTGTTATTTATTCTATTTGTCATGCATTTGATGTGTAGTGCAATTTTCAGAGATTAAAATGATATATCCCTAATTCTTGGATGCTCTTTGATCATGTTATTCCTTTACTCCTTTAAACATTGCTGAATAATTGTATATGCATTCACTGGCTGACAAGTACATTCCCTGTTTGATGGGCTAATTATGGAGAGACACTAGTCTCTTCATAGTTAAGTTTGTAACTAGCTTTGAGCCGTAAGGCCAGTTTTGATCTCTCTTCTAACTGTACTAGAATAAATCCATGCAATAGAAACTTAAGGTGTATAGTATAGCTGGGGAAAATTTTGAGAAGTTTTGTGGTTAACTGTATGTTGCACCAGACATAATTTAATATTTTACTGTTAGAAAATTCTTTTCTACCTTGTTGGCCTCTCAGAAATATTGCTTATGTCTGTGCTGGGAAAGTATGTCATGTTAATTTTGATATTACTGGATATGTTTAGCCCAATTCTAAATGAATTTGGGAGAGCCTGTTAAATATATCAGTCATAGGGAGGGGAATTTCAGCATTTCACTAGTAATCTTTTGAGGATTTTGTACAAGTTTCTGCCAGACTCCAAAGAATAGCAAGCACCCAGGCTCCACAGGGTGGGTTATTCTCCTGCATGACCTCCCTATCTTTGTATGGAGTTACATATGTGGAACAGAAAAGCTAAATATACCTTTCAGAAATGAGTTCAGAATAGCAGTGTCACAGAAAAACCTTCAATATTCCCTGAAATTCCAGAAGAAAAGTGTTATTAAGGCGCAGCTGTGTGAGCAGAGCCAGCCCTGAGTATGTACCTGGTAAGAGACGTGCCGCTTGGCTAAATGAGGATGCTCTAGCTGTATTTAACAGCTGTTAATATCCCTGGAGTAAAACCAGCTAATGTTGCTGGCAAAGTTGGATCTCACCCGGGAATAATAACTTCTAATGGGGTATACAGTAACAGCCATACTTCCTCTGATCCGTCACAAGGGACTCTGCTGGGACAGGAGACACAGCGAGACACGAACCATTTAAGGTGCAGAAACATATTCCCCATCCTGCTAAATATATATGTAAGCTCAGGGTTCACCTGCTGGTGTCCTACCGGGTTGCAGAGCCCTTGGGGCCCTTCCAACCTCCTCACATAGCAGAGCTGCCCAAGGTTGCAGGAACGCTCATTTAAATGCCAACAAAATCAGACCTGCTGGACGCTGAGTAGAAGGCAGAAAAAACCCCAAACTACACAAAGCAGTTTGTTGGTATGGGAAAAATCCTTCCCATCCCTCACACCTGGCAATCAGCCTTTTGATCTGCAACACAAGAAAGCTGGCAATTAGATGCAGGGAGAGGCTGAAGCAGGCAATTGTAAGCAGCAAACCTTCTGAGGATAGGGGTTCCTGTCAGGAAACTCACTGAAGGGGAACCAGTAACTGGCCCAATTACAGGGTAAAGCTGTTTCTGGGAACTTCCATCTCAGCCTAACATTGTGATTCTGGTATTGTACGAGGCTCCACTTCCACTCGAAATCTGTGTTGCTGTGTTACCTGGTGGAGGGGTCATCTTTATTTTGTGCTAATATACTGATACAATTTAACTATGGATACAGTTGCATATACACATATGGTAAATGTGTGTGTTTATATGCATATGGGTACAGAATATATATATATATATATATATATAAATAAAAGTTCTGTACCAGGGTAGTCCCTTTTCATTCTGTAAGGAGTGAAGCTGTGCTGGTATACACATGCACATAGGTATATACTCCAATTGCATTCACACTAGGGTGGGGGCTATACTAGAAACTTCGGCTTGTATTTTGTGCTGGCCAGAATGTGATTTTACTTTTCACAGTATTTCCAGTTTGACAGAAGGTGAAGTGTAGAGGCAGTGACAACACGAAAGAAAAAAACCTGCTTTCACTAGTAGAGCTACTGTTTGAAGAGCTGGCTTAAGAAGTTTTACTAAGTAAAGCACTCTTTTGTCAGCATAAGCTCTATTTATACCGGAAAGGCTTAGTGGAATAAAACAACAAACCATACATGATCTGAAAACCTCACCAGGGGTTGCGCCACTTCTGTTAGTGTAGCTTTTCTGGGCAGAGAAAACCCCAGTGCGGTATTCTTTCATGCCTCTGGACAGGAAGTTTTAATGAAAAGGAGGTATGTATGGGTCTGTTGGTTTGGCACTGAATAAACACCTACTTAATTATCTCTAATATAGTTTTCTTCATTCTTTTAACCATTTTTGTGTCAAATTACGTGGTTTTTTCCACAGACCTTCTACCTGCTTTCTACTACCTTGTTTGCAAACCCCCTTGTTCTTTTTCTAAGAGAGCAAATATGAAAAAAAGTTAAATTTCAGTTTTCCAAGTTGCAATGTCGTTCTGACACAATTTTCATTAATACAGAGTGTGGTGGTGTGGTAAGAGCTATTAATTCAATTTCTTTCTCATGGTCTTTTTTTCTTTTCCCAGAGAACTCAGTCTGTTTCATCTTTTGAAAGTCTAATAAGTATTTTGAACAGGTTAGAACTATAAATCTAGTATTGCTAAATCCTACAGAAAAAAATTGCTTATGAAATATATTGATTACAACTGATAATGATTTTTTCCCCCCTCTCTTCACTGGAGGCAAATAAATAACTATGGAAGTACAATGGAATTGTCATGGCTGGAGCTTTTGTTTTAGTACGTTATAGAAGCCTGTGAATACCCTTAGCAATAAACCTTATTTTTCAGCGTGATAAAGTTCATTGTCTGTGCTTCTAAGTTCTTACTGAATTTGATAGTGAATGCAAGTGATTAACAATTACATGTCCTCAGAATTCCTGATTTGTTTCCTGTGTCAGGGCTGCGAGTCTATTAAGAAGCGATTAGGGAGGATCTCCTTCAAGTCTCCTTCACTTCAGGATTCTCCCTTTTTTGGTTCAGTTAACTTGAGGTGGGAGTTGCCTGTGATATTTTCTACATTTCACCTTCTGAGGTTATGGGCACTATTCATATGCCAGATCTCCCTCTGAGATGAATAAGTACGACTTTTATGAATTTTTCTTCACTTGTAGAATTTAATTTACATGAATAATTAGAGAGGGATGAGTTAAAATTCCTATTTAAAGGGGTAGCATCCTTTTGTTAGCCCATTGTCCAACTTCGGAATGCAATTGTTTTAAAAAGGATCTGGCCTCTTCTCCATAGGGATTTTTCTCTTTGTAGTTTCGCCTTGATCTGAATCAGCCTGTTGTAAAGCAGATTTTGGGATGAGGTTTGACAAAGAACTGTTATCTAGAGAACTAAAGGGACTTTCAATTTTCCCTCGGAAATGTTTGCTGACTTCTTTTTCTGATGTGGCCAGGATTTGCTACCAGATTTATGACAATGTTGTTTAATTCATACATCAAAATAAATAAATGAAGTGCTTAACTTCATTTAGTTCTTTGCACCGTTTCCTGTGCTGTTAGGGCTTTAATGAGCCCAGCTGCTCTGTAGAGTTGCTGAGGGTGGAAGCTGGCCTGGGAGGGGAAGGAATAACTTCGCTTTGAAGTGCTGTCGTGGCAGGATCACTAAAGCAAGGCTTCGAAGGGGAAATTCCTGTTTCCCTTCCTATCCTACTTCGGTGGGCTTGACGGCAGCAGTTAAATTAGGGAGCTGCACTAAGGCTTTCAGATTCAGCTTCTCGGCCATTTGATGCCAAGCTTCAAATGGGAACTGTGGAGAGAGAGAAAAGGAAAGAAAAGGAAAGAAAGGGAAAGAAAAGGAAAGAAAGGAAAAAAAAAATGGAGGGAAGAGCAAGATGTTTATAATGGCTCTTTACCTGCACCTGTCCCAGAACAGCACCCACCCACACTCTCTGTGCCCATCCAACACTCGGTGCTGGAGCTGGGAATGCTAAGGTTACCTGCATTTGTCAACATTTGTTTTTCTAACAACACTGAAAGCAGCCACTGATCTTAGGCCATGAGAGGAGAAGCAAAGCAGCTTTAACTGTGTTAGGTAGGGGAAGAGGAAAGCGACTACTCATAGTAAACGGTCTCTCATTCACATTCAGAGGGCCGCACAGTGTTTCATAGGTGTTCTAGAGTCAGGTGTTAATTCCAATTAAATTCAGTTACAGCAATTCTCCTTATCTCCCCCCAGTAATGTATTTGCTGAAAAATTATGGTCAAAGTCGTTTGCAGTCTTGTATTTGCTGAGTGCAATTAGCTGCCCTCTGTGTTTGTATCTACATATGTGTGTGAATAGAACAATATGACAGAGGGAGACACTAGATCATTCCCCTCTCCCTCCCTACCCCTTTGAATCTGGAAATGACCTGCAAGACCCTACTCAGCACCCTCCACCACTACTCAACAGGTGGCCAAAAATTTGGTCCTCATAAAGATGGCCTTCAAAGAGTCCCCTTCCCTACCTGTCCTATGCATTCATTTTAGGCTGACTTACGCTCTGAATGTGCTTTTCCTCCTTGTAGTTAATGAGAAGATGCTGGATAGCCACCCTAGGTGAGAAATTTAATTTTTAGATAGCTGAAGTTAGCTGAGATAAATCCCTTTAACAGTACCAAGCCTGGAGAGGCAAAGCTGTAATGTTGAATCAGTTGTTCTCAGCAAAGTACCTTCAGAAGGTTGCTTCTTACAACTCAGAACAGAAAAACAATCCCACTGTTGTGGAGGAAAGGAAGAAAAGTAAAGAAGAGAATGAGATAGTAGTAGTGTTATGTGTCTGCTGAGGAACCTCAGCAGGGTCTTCCTTCTTTTTCCTGAAGACTCTCATCTTCTTGGGTACCTGCAAAGCAAATGTTAAGCAATAACAGTGTCTTACTACAGGGAGACTTTTTAAAATTTTAAACTTTAGATTTTTAGTGCATTCTAAAATTCTACCATAGCTATAGAGCAGAGTGCACTTGTTCTTATAAGGTCTTTAAAATATCTTCTGCACTTGGACTGTGTGCCTTATTTAAATATTTAGGGCTGAACCAACCACTGGATTTAAGAACAACACTCAATTTTTTTTTCCCTCTCAGGAACAATGTTTCAGGGAGAGATGGGTTATTTTGAACCTCTCTGTAGCAAGTTTCATGACCAATTTTCTAGGAGCCTGTAGGCAGTTAAATTGGCTACGTCCCTGCTGTTTGAAGAGGCCTAGAACTCTGATGGATCTCGTCTTCTTTCCTGGACACATTATAGCCTTGATTGCACTTTGGGTTTACAATTTATGACATGGGGAAGGGAATTGTTCCATGGCCTGTTAGGTGTGGTGGTTTTGGAGCAGATGCTCAGCAGACGTCCTCGAACCCAACGTCTGCTGCCCACAACTGTAGGCACCTAGCCTTAGTGACCCACCTGGTCCCTTCTAGTCCTGTGCTCCTAAAAACAGATAGCTGCATTAATACTACTGAACTGATGCCTCTTTCCTTATACGCATATTGGTTATGTTTAAACACATGCTAAGCGTGGATCGCTTTGCAGTTGTTGCATGAGTCTTCTGTACGTGAAAGAGGACTTAGTTTAAATAGCAGTGTTCAACAGTGTCCTGAATATTTTTTGCCTGCTTGTATTCTGCAAAATTGTAGAGTAGCATTGGCAATTCTTGTGTCCTTTCTTACCACTGTAATAATTAGACAAGCCCTTGGAGTGCTTGGTTACATAGCCAAGATTGTTAGATAACGTAAGATAATTTGCATCATTTCAAATAAAACATACTTCTTGTGTGCTTGACTTTGCAAAGCTAAGAGATCTAAAATGGTCTTTTTATCTTAAGCATTTTTGCATTAAATTTGTTCATCAGTAAAGTTGTTTTTTTTTTTTAAAAAAAAGGGCAACTGTATTACAGATATCAAATTGCTCCCAATGGAATATTGTTTTCTGATCCTTCTAAGGGTCTTCTGTCTTCTAATGGAAAGACCTAGAGGCATTCCGAAAGCTCAAAGGAGTGAATGGAAGCTCTTTTCCTTTGATTTTTACACATCTGTAGTATCAAAAACTACTCGGCTCATTCTTTATTCATCTAAGTTTGCCCAAGAATCATAGACGATATACCTCAAATATGTTCTTTGACCTGAATTACAATACAGATAATACTCTGAAATACAATATGCTTCACAACACAGTAACCAGGTAGCATCAATTTACATTGTTTTTGCTATACATGAGTGTACAAGTCTCTGTCCTTTTTTTTGCCTCTAATTCTTTGCTTCTCCAGAAGCAGTGAATCTGTTATTTTTGCATTCTCATATGAGGCATACAGGTTTTGAAAATTTTAACTGAGAGTTTCTTTCTGACTCTTTTTGCTCCTTGATATTTTTAAGGCAAAGGGAAAAAGTAATTTATCATGTATTTTTTTCCTCCCTCAGAACTTCAGACAAGAGAGTAAAGAAGTTGATAGTTACCTTATAAATCTTTTCATTATTTGAGGAGGGGGAATGAACCAAAGCAGTCAATTTCTTTCATCATAGGCTTGATATTTCCTCCTTGGACTTTTGGTTCCACACCTATCTGTTTCTACAGAAGCCTGGGGGAAAAAAAAATTCAATGGTACCTGACAGGATCTCCCTTCATTTTAGTTTTTCTCTTTTTCTTCTAGCAATGTTTCTTATCTCTTCTCTGTCTTATTTTATGACCTCTTCACATTCCCAGTTTATAGGATCCTTGGTCTTGGCCTCATGGACTTGTCGTCATCCTTAGATTCTCAGAATTTTCTTGAAATCTCCATGTGGCATCTACTAACCATTTCCTTTATTTTCAATTATCCTCATCCTACTGGAGAAAAGTAACAGTTTCCGAAATCAACTACCTGTACATCTCTCTCAATAAACATCTATCTCCCTTCTCCATGTATAAACCTGTTGAATGCCACATTTGCAGCTGCTGTGTGGCTCTTTATTCCTCCACTCACATTATATCCCTTTTATGTCCAGTGACATTGTTTATGCCTACAATTGTAACCTTTGATCATCTCCACTTTTTTTGATCATCTGCATAGGTTTAACTTCTAAGTTGGTTCCATACTCCTAGATGTCTTTGCTGCTTTGATCACTGTTGGACACATCCTCAATTGCAACTTCAGCGCTCTGGCCTTTCTTGACCCTCTTGACTGTTAGGTCATTACCTGCTTATGCTGAGACACATCCTTGACTTTCATATCTAAAACATGTTAAAGTCTAAAGTTCTTCTCTTTCCTCTCAAAAAATAATGTTTATCTACCTCTTTCCACCTAGAGATAAAATTCTTGCTTTACAACAAGAACAAATTTTCTTTGGTATCTACACAGTTTCAATGCATGTCAGTAGATAATCATTGGCAGTGTCCTACGCATGTGTTACGTCTTGAGTTGGTGGTTGTATCTGCAACATTAATGTCTAACAGTTTGTCATGGTTAGGCCCAGCCGCCAACAAAGCGCCATGCAGCTGCTTGCTCACTCCTCCCCCCTGCAGTAGGATGGGGAGGAGAAAATGTAACAGAAGGCTCATGGGTCGAGACAAGGACAGGGAGGGATCACTCACTAATTATGGTCACAGGCAAACCAGACTTGATTTGGGGAAAAATAAATAAATTTAATTTGTTACCAATCAAATCAGAGTAGGATAATGAGAAATAGAATCATATCTTAAAAACACACCTTCCCCCCACCATTGCCTTCTTCCTGGGCTCAGCTTTGCTCCCGATTCCTCTACCTTCTCCCCTCCCAGTAGTGCAGGGGGGAGGGAATGGGGGTTGCGGTCAGTTCACCACATGCTGTTTCTGCCACTCCTTCCTCCTTGGGGGGAAAACTCCTCACACTCTTCCTCTGCTCCAGCGTGGGGTCCTTCTCATGGGCGTCAGCCCTCCATGAGTTTCTCCAACTCAAGTCCTTTCCACGCACTGCAGTCCTCCATGAACTGCTCCAGCATGGGCTCCCCCACAGAGTCATGGCCTTCTCCGGGCCCAGCCACCTGCTCCAGTGTGGGGTCCTCCCCAGGCTGCTGGGGAGTCTCTGCTCCACTGCTAACCTCCATGGGCTGCAGGGGGACAGCCTGCCATCTCACCACGGGCTGCAAGGGAATCTCTGCTCTGGCGCACCTCCTCCCTCTCCTTCACTGACCTTGGTGTCTCCATGGTTGTTTCTCTCACATCCCACTCCCCTCTTTGCTGTAGCTCTTCTTCCTCTTCCTCTTTTCAGCAGTCTTTCCCCTTCTTAAATATGCTATCACAGGGGCACTACCACTGTCACTGACTGGCTCGGCCTTGGACAGAGGTGGGTCCGGGTTTGGAGCCAGGGAAGCTTCTAGCAGCTTCTCACAGGAGCCACCCCTGTAGCCCCTCCACTGCTACACAAAGCCAACACACAGTTCTAAAACATTTTTCTTCCATGATTTTATGTAATTGCTTTTAAAACTATTTCGTTTTAATGTGGCTTTGTTTTGATGTGGCTTCTACAACATCCAATATGAGTTGCACAATTTAGTTGTGTGTTGTGTGAAAGAATACTTCCTTTTTGGTTTGTTTTTTGTCCTGTTGTCTAAAAATTAAAATATGGCCCAACACTTCAACACTGTGATTAAGCCTAGACAGAAAATGCAACACTTGCTATGAAATTATGAAGGGCACATTTGGTCAAAAGTTCAGTAACATTCTTGTGTTATTTTGGTTCTTAAAATTCTTTAACAGAATATTGTATATAATAATTCCAGTTAAAAAACAGTTGAAGGTGGTAATTTATGGTCAAGTTACAAACTTGTAAAAATAGGTCTGACAGAGCATTAGCTGCTTCAGGAACTGATATCATATACCAGTTAACCACTGATTACCTTTAGATGCAAAAGAAAGAAAGAGATTAATCAGCCATCACACAATGACAATTAGACAGAGCTAGTAGAAACTGAAAGTCATTTGAAATCTCTGTGGAGGTATGACAATGAGGGGTAGAAACAGCTGAATTTTTTAAAGATTATTTATGGAAAATGTATTTAAAGAGGGGAAAAAAAGGACCACAAGTGAATGTATCAAGCAGGAAGATACTGATAATGGAAACACTTGATTGGGTTAAAAAATCATCTGCTTTTAGGTTTTGTTTGTTTGTTTGTTTGTTTTTATTTTTAAACAGATATATGCGCTTGCATCCTTGTACTTCAGCAGCAAGTGGATTCATTATGATCATTAGCTTCCTGTGGTGGTGTTACATCAGGTACATTTTCATCAGTACTGCTGCTAGTATCATCAGCTAATGTGAAGATTAAGATAAACAGAAGATTATTTCCTTGTATAGTCAATATGAGTCTTAATTTCAGGGGAGATGAAGAGCCAAATCCCAAGAGGGCCTAAGCACCTACCCCTCCCATTGATTCATCCTTTTCTGCCCCTCTCAGGATCTGGGTATAGTAATAATGCCACTAAATTGCTGCTTAGATCTAAATGCAGTGTTTTAACAGTCTTAGTTCATCAGCAAAGTTTATTTCTTTTTTTTTTTTTTGGTCTTCTTTCTAAACTAACCTTTTTAGTCCTTTCAGTTCATTACTGAGTCAGGAACATCATTGTCTAGTGTATTTCCTCACTGTCTGCTATCTCTTCCTCTCGCATTTAGAGAAATAATAGTTACTGATTCACTATAATCATTGACATTTCCTCTGCTTTCATTTGTTTCTGTACCACTAGCTGTTTCCTCAATTTCATTATTATCAAACAGCTCTTCAGTGATAGACTGCTGTTCCTCATCTTCATATTGATAATTTTATTTTCACATGCATCATCCTGATTTTCAACATCTTCAGTGCAGTCCTCAGAAGATGAGTCATTTGCAAAAGACAAATTTTCATTACTGGAGTCATCTTTAGAGTCAGAATGTGTTGGTCTATTCTCAGGGATATTGTTTGCTCCTCTGTGCCTTTCATTATCTCTTGGAAGGGATGTGCCTGATGTACTTGCTTGGTCATTATCCAGATAATTAAAATCAAATGTACTTATTTTGTAGATTAAACAAGAACATTTTTTATTATGATTGTTTGTCTTTGAAGCTTTAAAACCATCTTAGTATAAATGTTGAACTTAATTTCAATGGGTATTTAAACATTTAATGTAAGAAATATTTTCATTCAGTAGGTAAAACAATGTTAATTTTTAATAGGTTTGCTTCATGGAAATATATATGTTGACATAGCATCATTTTATAAAAAGTGGAGGAAGATACATAAAAGTGCAGGTTCTGGTAGCTTCTGTATAAAGATTGTCATTTGCATACATTACAACGGTTACTGGTAAAGGCCAGAAATGGTAGATGGTAAGAAAGTTAAGTGTGGCTGCAAGCTGTATGTGGGTAACATTTCTAGCCGGTAGAAGGCATAGAGGAAAGGGCATATATGTCATAAATTAGAGTTGGCAGAGTCTGAGACTGTGCCAGCTAACTTGCCCAGCCTAAGCTAGTAATGTTCACTCCTTCCACAGTCCATGGAGAAAAATTCCTGGGGGAATGTCAGTCCACATGTTGTAGGTGTCTGAGCAGAAGATGAATTGTTGTCTGGAGCCATTTCTCTTCGTGCACTGGTTAGGGATTGAGCCTACATGTCCAATTGCTGAAGCTAGGTGAGAAGTATTCTTCCTGAAGACGTGTTAGATAAGTTGGTGGCTCTTGCTGATGCAGAAGTTCATTCCTACCCAGTTGCTTTTGAGGTGTGTGTTCAGCCACCCATTCCTGGGAGGTCAGCTCTATCGACTAGTCACTGTTAGATGTCCTTTTATATCTATGTCACACCAAGCTTTTTCTATAAATGACATGAGGCACTTAATACTTTGACTTCCTGTAGAGATTTTTCTCTTTGTTAGTAACTCTGTGTTGTTGCTTTAATTGCCAGTCATATACCTTTTTTTTTTTAAATTCTCAAGTATTTTAGAAATAATTTCAGTTAAAAGATCAGTTTCCTACTAGATAAGTTTGGCACCTACTTAGAAATAATGTTCTTGGATTTTTGACACAGTGAACATCACAGTGAACTAGAACAAATGGCAAGCTCTTCAACTATGGCTTCTTGCAAATGGCAATATTTGTACCAAATCCTATCAAGAGCCCATGCAAAATTTTACAACTCTACATTTATAGCATACCCATCACTTCAGCATCCAGGCACCAAGTGCACCAATTAATTAATTAAATAATAATAATAATAATAAGTTAAAATCTGGCAGTGGATTATAGGAAAATTTTTATATTATCTGGCTTTTGTTATGGTTTTTTTTTTCATAGAATCATAGAATCATAAACTACCAGGTTGGAAGGGACCTCAAGGATCATCTGGTCCAACCTTTCTTGGCAAAAGCACAGTCTAGACAAGCTGGCCCAACGCTCTGTTTAGCTGACTCTTAAAAGTGTCCAATGTTGGGGAATCCACCACTTCCCTGGGGACATTATTCCAATGGCTGATTGTTCTCATTGTGACAAATTTTCCTCTTGTGTCCAATTGGAATCTCCCGGGAGTAACTTGTACCCATTACCCTTCGTCTTTTCCATGTGACTCCTTGTAAAAAGGGAGTCTCCATCTTTGTAGCCACCCTTTAAATAATGGAACATGGTGATAAGGACTCCCCTAAGCCTTCTTTTCTCAAGGCTGAACAAACCCAGTTCTCTCAGCCTTTCCTCATATAGCGGGCTTCCCAGTCCTTTGATCATCTTTGTGGCCCTTCTCTGGACGCTCTCCAGCCTGTCCGCATCTTTTTTGTGTAGTGGGGACCAAAACTGAACACAGTATTCCAGGTGTGGCCTGACAAGCGCTGAGTAGAGTGGGATAATGACTTCTTTATCTCTGCTGGTGATGCCCTTGTTGATGCAATCCAACATCCTGTTGGCTTTCTTTGCCGCAGCAGCACACTGTTGACTCATATTGAGCTTGTTGTCCACCAGGACCCCCAGGTTCCTTTCCACAGAGCTGCTCCCCAGCTGGGTAGATCCCAGCCTGTGCTGCACTCTTGGATTATGTTTTCCCAGGTGCAAGACCTTACCTTTGTCTTTGTTGAACTTCATAAGGTTCTTGTTAGCCCACTCTTCCAGCCTATCCAGGTATTCCTTCAGGGTGGCTCTCCCTTCCGAAGCGTCCACTTCCCCACTCAGTTTAGTATCATGGGCAAACTTCATCAGGGTACACTTGATCCCATCATCCAGATCACTTATGAAGATATTAAACAGCGTTGGGCCCAATATTGATCCCTGGGGGATCCCACTTGTGACAGGTGCCCAGTTTGAAAAGGAGCTATTTACCACCACCCTCTGGGTGCGGCCTGTCAGCCAGTTCCCCACCCCTCACGGTCAATTCCCCCCAGTTTATATACTGGGCATGACGTTCCATGGTATGGAATATCCCTTTGGCTAGTTCGGGTCAGCTGTCCCGGCTATGCTCCCTCCCAGCTTCTTGTACACCTGCTTGCTGGCAGAGCATGGGAAACTGAAAAATACTTAACTTAGGATAAGTGCTACTTAGCATCAACTAAAACATCAGAGTGTTATCAACATTATTCTCACACTAAATCCAAAACATAGCACTGTACCAGTTACTAGGAAGAGAATTAACTCTATCCCAGCCAAAACCAGGACACCTATGGAATTTTATTATGCATATCTGTAACACTATTATGAAATTTGAATCAATATGTTCTGTAGTACTTAATTCCCATCAATGTCAGAATCTTTAAAAATCACTGTGCTTGTATTTTCTTGTACACATTGTGTCTTCCTGACTTAATATTTCTAATAGTGTTTGTACAAGATGTTCTGTAGATGCAGCCTTATGGTGCTAATCATGCTTGGCTCATTTCCTTGAACTGGATCCAGAATAACCTCGTTTTGCATTAGGGTTATCCTCTTTGAAGAGTCCTTACATCCAGTGGAGGGATTTAGAGTGTCAAAGAAAGTGATCTAGTTAAGGCCATCCCTCTTCATATTTTTACATGAAGTAGGGAGGGAATTAAAGCACTGTAAAGTTTCAGTTAATGGAAGGGAATTAGTAGATCGTAGTAAGTTTTGCCAGCATTGCCATATTATTTTGCTTTTGGATATCTTACTCATTTTTCATCTTCTTTTTGTTCACCAAATTCCTTTTGCACATTTTCTTGGACTTTCATTTAAAAAAAAAAAAAAAGGCAGTTTTAGATCTCTATAGTTTGAGTTAAAACAGGACAAAAGACTATCCTGTGCCCCTTAATGTACATTACCATCTTGACTTGGTTGCTAGGAAAAACTTACTTATACTATGGATTGTGAAAATGAGTTCTCCTGACTTGAGGTTCCAATATACATTTTAAAGAAGAATGGTCATTTCTGTGTTCAGATACCAGTTTTGAGGCAGATTTCTGCCAGCCTCTCTTGAGTTTTTATGCACAGGCTTACTTTTCTGAAAAACTGATATTTAATTTTTCCTTCTCTATTTTACTATCTAAAAAATCTGTATAGTCTGATTCTTTTGGGGTTATATATGAGTATATATAAATGTGAAGATGGTGTAACTGAGAGTAGTAATGTAAAGAAATCAAGCTCATGGCATTGACAGTGCCTGAGAATTACCAGCAGACCTTTTGTTTTCGCTGTGTCATCTTCAGTAATACAAAAAATGTCCTCTTCTGAAAATAATGTAGAATTCAGGGAAAGAAGGCGACATTATCTCTGGAAATATGCAAAAGTCAAACAAAATAACTTTTGGCAATAATAAATTCTCTGAGAAAAACCAAAAACTGTTTCTGAATTTAGTAAATGAAATTTAAAAAAAAAAGTAAAAAAAAAGGGGGTTACTATTTTTATTATCTCTTGTTTTTACATTTCAGATCTTTGGAATAAGAATTTGTTTCTATTTTAAAAAAATTAAAGAAAAAAGAAAGAAGTTAAAAGAAAGAGAGTTAAGAGAATACAAAATTGGAGCCTGAATCAATTGAGCCAAAATAATTTGCATAGCTCTAGTTACAAGTCAAAACTGAGTCCAATCTCATAATAACTAGGAATTGTTTTTACATTAAAGTTCATCAAAGGCATCTGAAGGTCACTTTTTTCCAATCTGGACAGTATACATGACTCCAAAACACTCTGTTGGCATTCTCATGCCAATCTGGCCAACCAATCTGGTCAAGGACTAAGCAAATAAAAAGGCTTAGCTTTCAGCTTGGCTTGAGAGGTTGTTCTAGAGCAAGCCAGGGACATTTTGGCAGGTTAACATGACTAAGACATGCAAGATTCAGCACCTAATTCCAACTTTTAGTGCTAGTAGCATTTAAAACATCCCAAAAGGCTAAAGTCATTTGGCATCTTTCTTCTCTGCCTCTAAGAAAGGGTGACTATATCCAAAATAATACTGGAAATGCTTCCTTGTAAATGCTCTTCCTATGTGTTATCCGTGAGACCAATCCTTGTCAGAGTCTGGAAGGAGCCAGGGTATATGGTAACAGACAGTATGGAAAATAAAGGGAAAAAAATTGAGTTTTTGTGTTGGCCCCATCTTATTCACTAGCAGAGAAATGTCCACTATCTCTGGGGCAAAGATGAATCTTGAAGGTGGATAGCATTGCTGTCTTCAGCTTTTCTGATGGTTGGATACACAAGGGAAATCTTGCAAAAGTTAAGGACCTATTCTCAGGGAAGGATTTTGGCCTCCAAACAGAAAATATTCACAGACCTGAGATATTTGCCTAAGCTCTTGGAAAAAGCAGAACGTTAGTCTTACCCTGGTGCTTAGTATTTATTACTGTTTAGGGGACTAGACACCTAGTTCTAGGTAGGATTCTGTATGTTCAGAGAGAGAAGGTGGAAAGCAGAAGGAATTTTGTCCTATGCGATACTGCAAAAACTTTATCAGGTGGCTATTGGTTGTTTTAGTGCAAAAGTCCCCAGTTACCTGATCAAGAAGGAGATCCTGTGTTCAGGAAAAGACATTGAGCGGGGGGAAGCTGGGGCGTGAAAAACGTTGCTTGTTTTAATGAATGTTCCTTTCTTACTGTTCCACTGCTGGCTTTGCTAAAGTAACCCGGTTTGATGACTGGTCCAGCACTTGGGAGTGCCTTCATGCATCTCCTTCATTATCCTGCGAATCCATACCTCACTTGGGAAGGGAGCTGCTTTTCGTATGATTGGTGAGATGATTGATTTTCACCTGTGTTTGAAAATTTCATACATTTTTGGGAAATGAAAAATAAAATACTTTCATGATGGTCTGCTGTAAAACATTGCAGCTACTTGCCATGATGTTGACTTTCAATAACTGAAAATTAAAGGTCTACTGAAATCATTTTGCTCCCCAGTGATTTAGAGACCCAGTCTCACCATAATTTAGAGTCAACTTTTCGTCCCCGCATAGTTCCATGATTTGCAAGCTGTTTCTGGCAGCCATCGTTGTCAAACCAATGATATTTCTTCTTCTCCTCCTCACTTTTTGGCCCTTTTCCCTCATAATTAACTTCTTCGTCAGATTTACAGCTATTTAGGTCTACCTTTCTAAGGGATATAAACTCCTGAATGAAAATACTGTGGTAAGAGTACTTTTTTTAACCGTTTTCTTGCCTGACATGATTGTATTTATTATATAGAAATGGAAAATGCCTTTCCTCACAAATGTATCATTTTATTTCATATACACCATATTCTTAAACAAAGTAAAACTAAGGGTTCACATCCTCAAATTTCAGAGTAAACTGCATGCTAATAAGACTTAGGAATGCAATTAGTTTTGCTCATATACATCCTTTAATAGCAAATTGCTGTTAGTTTTTAGGCAAAAATGAGGAAAACATTAAGTTAATGCTGCAGCTTGGATCAAAGTGCTTAGGAAATGGCAGTTAACTTTAATCTTGTTGGATCTCTTCGTAGCAAGCAAGTAGTCTGATGCACTTGTTACAAATAAGTGTTGTACTCTATTTGCTGCTCTCTCTTCTCTTTCTCATGTGTAATATCTAGGCTGCCCATATCTTCATGGGATTTTGTGTTTCAAAATGGTAAAAAACCAACAGATCAATCTAGGTTAAAATAAAAATGAAATCTGATGAGGAAGGGACAAGTAAGTCCTTTGGGGTTGTTTTTTTCTGGACCTATAGAAAGGCCCTAACTTTACCTACAGTTGTACCCTGCTTTTTCCCTTTGAGACTTTCAGCAAATTTCTGGACCCAAACCTATTGCTCTCCCCTGAACCAAGTCACTTTTTAATGTGATAACTGGGTTAATGTTTCCAACATTTATATTGCCAGCTGCATGAGGCCAGTTGCTTCCTGAGGTCCTCAAGGGTCCACGTATGCTCTATTACGCATCCTGATTGAGAAGGAATGCTCCTATCATTATCTTTGAGATTTAAAAACTTGTGCTTTCATTATGACCTGCAGATGCTCATTTCCATTGAGAGAATGTGATCTAATCAACTGTGAAATAAATGTGATAATTCCACTTCAGGTGGTGCTCTTGAACACAGCTTATTTTGGAGAAATCTGCTTCTGTAGAGTCTGTTTTTCCACCAAACTCAGTGGAAATTGCTGCTCAACAGGATGTATCATATAACACAATGCTACTTAATAATTCTGCTGAGATGGAGAGCTTTAAGCCCATTCCTCAGTGACCGATATACTTGTTCATCTCAATCAGCACCATTTGGTACCTTACAACTTTCATTAACAGTCCTACAAATTTAACAAGTAGGGTGGCTTACCAAGATACAAACTTGGATTGAGAGACAGAAGTTTTAATCTGTTTTCCATTCCTGGAGATGTTAGCATGTGTGTTCTGTAATCTGAAAATAGAATGTTTATAATCTCATAGACAATGTATGAAATAAAACTCAAACTTGTTCTCACAGGCATGAAAAAGCTGTGTTCTGTCCCCATTATTTGGATTACTATAAACCACTGCCATGAACCATGTCCCCATTGTGCTAGGTGCTGGACAAAACTAGAACAAAATGTTGGTGATGGATATAACGAGTTCTGAATCAAAACTAAAAAACCACAACAGATTGATATAGACAGATGAGGGAGTAGAAGGAAACAATAAGTCAGTGTGATGAGAAGTGTTGCCAGCACTACCAACCTAACTGCTGTTGGGTCTTTCATAGGCCTTGCAGCAAATGGATTTGAAGGTGGATGTTTATAGAGAGCTCCCAAGCATGAAGGGTAGCACGAAAGAAAGTGTTTGAGGATGCAACAAATGAATGATGGGCATGGGCATCGTTCACTGGCTGGTGCTGGGAGCTGACACTGAAACAGAGAGGGAAAAAATAGCATGGGGGCTAGACCATGAAGGGCCTGGGCAGTAAAAGATGTAGTTAGGGAAGAGATTTATAAAAAGAGGTGATATGGTCAAAACAACAGCCTAGAAAAACGGAAGGCTTGCATTTGTCATGAAATTTTGCCATAATCAAAGACTGAGAGGATGAAACCCTGGGCAAAAATTCCTAATTGTGTGAATATGTAAGAAAGACTGTCTCTTAAAGAAGATATGCATAGAAAATCTGCAAAATTTAAGTATAACTTCCACCTGAGTGATAAGCATGGTATTTGGGATAGAGATTAAAGTACTGTCCAAAGAAGCTGAAAAGGAATAGCCGAGAAAGAATAAGAATGTTTTAGCCCTGTTGAACCGAGATGACAGAAAGGCATTTAGAAAGTGGTGTTGGAAAGAGGAAAATCGGTTTTGCTGGCAAGACGTGCTGGGTGTGACTTAACTGCATACACCTCATCACTGAATTTGCATTTGTGGGTGAGATTTTCTTAAAGCTAGGGTAGCAGGGGCCCATGTACCTTTATAACCTCTCTCCATCCCCGAAGTTAAAGGCTGAATGAGACTAAAAAAAAAAAACCAAACTGGAAAGACAACCAAAGAAGTAAGAGGACTAGGACAGCAATGTGCCTGGGTGATCAAGGGAAGACATGATTTGAAGACGTTTGAGGAGTAAACAAGGTTGAGTCTGAACTTTGCGATGAGGAAACAGAGGCCATGGGGAAAGAAGTTTCAACAGAGGGCAGTTTTAGAGGTCTAATATGGGTTTGGAAGAAAATTCTCAATGGTGACTGTAAACACTATGTTTGGTGAGGTTAGAGATGAAGGGGAAGAGCAATGCCAGGCAGGGATGAGTGGGAGGCATAAGATGTGAGAAGTTTCAGTGCTGGTGACTACACATTACAGGAGTTCAATGGAAGTGTTAGATGTGGTCATGTCGGGGTAGCAACACATGGTAATTCTTGTCGCAGCAGGTAGCAGCTGGCTTTGTTCTGTTCAGACCCTGATCCCACAGCAATTCCAAGTGAAACTCATTTGTCTAAGATGTATATGCTGTTAAGTAAAACAGATATTCTAAACCAAATACTGAAATATTGGAATGTGCTAGCAATTCAATAATAGTACATTATCCTTTCTCTTCATAGTTTCACTATAACTTTTTTCAGAGCTTTATTGAGAAAATTAGGCTTAGTGGGATGATCTGTTCTAGTCTTATTTATATTTCACAATAGATACACTTAAAATTCCTACTTCCCTTAGAACAACTTAAAAATAAAATCTGAAAACTGCTAAAAACCAAGAAACACTTTTTCTTTTGCATAAAAATCCAAAAGCCAATTTTAAAAAATCACTGTACTGAAGTTATAGAGTTAGCAGCTTTCAGTTTGACATATTTCATACTTGGAGATGTTTCCTTGAATTTTAAAAAAAAACATTTTATATAACAAGTTAAAAATAAACCTTCATGGTGATTTAGTAGCATGAACTGAGATTAAAACTTCAAAGACAATTGTAAATGTGATGCAGTTACTGAACATGTGACTCTTTGAAAACATCATTCTGTAATATCAGAGTTAAATGTCAGAGCTCTGCATTTACCCCTGAATGGTATAGTTGGCCCATGTTCAATGACGCTAAGGGAACAATGCTTCATTGTATCATTTTAAATACATTTTTCTTGTGGTTTTTTTTTTCCCCTGGTTAAACATTCAGCACTAAACAGACCTATTACTGTATGGTAAAAGCCTGCTAATGTGAAATGTACAATGAACTAAAACTCCCACCTTCTTTCTGGGAACAAAATAATGAACTAAGAAGTTGAGGCAGTGTTCAAGATAAGGGATTTACTTGTTGAATAACTGGCTTGATAAACTACTGCTGAATACACATCGCCAAAGAAAACCTAACAATGCTAAATATAAATTGAAACAAAAGTTATATAATTTTTTTTTTCCAATTTGCTTTTGAATTTTCAAGAATGGTACACATGCACGTATGCTTTATTATCTACAGGTTTTTCTTTTCTTTTTTTGTTGCTCTATTATGGACCTGGATTGCTACTTTTCATCTGGGAACACTGAGTGCAGTTTCTACAATGATAATAGGTGAGAAATAGATGTGGCAAAATTTCCTCAAAGTCAGGTCTTGGGAGATCGAATTTATGTACTTTACTGCCTGTCATGCTAAGGATTTCTGTCTCCTTTGTAACATCCAAGTTTAGTGTGCAAATATTGGGAGTTGCAGGCTAAGGATAAAAGCTGAGGAGCCTTTCTTCCCTTGCTCCTTTTGAAGGAATTCCCTGATCTTCTCTTGGCACCCAAATATTGTTCATTTTCTTTCCGCTTGCCATTCCACCCCACAAATTCCTCTGCAGAGTCGTGTTTTAGCAGAGGGTGATTTAAGATCATGACATTTCTGCTTTTTTCAGGCAAAGGAACCCAACTGCAGGTGTTCCCTGGTAGGCCACTTCACTGCTTTAAAATTGTTACATGACTCTCTTCTGCATCATGTCACCAGAAAGATCCGGACTCCAGGGCTGGGCAGAGCCACAAACTGTGCAACTCGATCGCATCGCCGAGCACAAGGCACACTCCAGGTGTTGGGCACTGGGCACAGGGCGATAGCCATGGGTACCTGTCTGTCCCACCCCAGTAAATCAACACCTGCAGATTCTGCTCTCACATATACATTGGATTAATACCAATCTGTCTTTCTGCTTCTTTGCACCAGCATAAAAAGGAAGATGGCCAAGCATGTGGATTCTTGGCTTATTTTAAATTTCATACACTATACTCAGGGATTTTTCTCCTTTTTAGCTTCTTCATAGTCATACCTCCTCAAAACATTACCCAGCCTCTTAGGTCCAGGCAGGTTTTCCCAGAGGCTGTCAGTCAGGTTTGTGCATCAGACTGCACATCTCATACTGCAGCACATATTCCTGAAGTACAACAGACAGCATCATGCCAGCAAAGTTTGCAACATGTTTTCTCAACTGCTTCATCCCTTTATTATAGATGTTACAGCCACTTTACTTGCTTCTCCATAGGCATTAAATAGAGGAAACTGAGGAAGACCATTCAACAGAAATTGTGGAGTGAAAAACAAATGATCACAATAGAGTCCAAAGTATTAATTATGAGGATTTGATTGTTCAAAGGACTGAACATTTCTGTTTCCCATTGATATCAGTGACACATGTATACCATGAAGGCCTATTTTCTCAGTATCCATGACTCTTACGAAAGCTCACTTTTTATTGTAATTTAGAACATAGGCTCTTTTGCTTATATATCATTCTGCTCTTTTATAAGTGTCTTAAAAGATGGCCCTACATTGATAAAAATAATGGGTAATGAGAATGGGACATAATACTTGCTGTTAAATGTCTAATTTCCAGCCACTCTGTCTGCACCTCACCTCCCTCCTCGTCACTGGCCTAACTATTTATCATACTACTAGCCAGCATAGGAGAGGAAGGGATGACACTTGGCTCCTTCCCTTCCTGCGTAAACATGCAGCAAGAGTCAGGTACTCATCTGTAATCTGTTCTTTTTTATGGAGTATTATTATTATTTTTATTATTATTCTACCTCATGAAGCTGATATTTGTGCGTTGAGCACTAATGAGCTTGCTTGCTGGAGATACAAATGTTGCTTTTGTGTTATTATCTTATATTTGCAGTTTTTCCTCAGAAGTGGAAATTCTGGAACTGAAATTCTCTTAAGAGCTAATAAGTGCATTGGCCACAGACAGTAAAGCATTTTGTCCTGGTGGTGCAACCTATGTTTTTGGTCAGTGTCTCTTCCCTTTCCCAAAAGAATGATTACATTGCACCATTGCCATCTCTGCACAGGTTGACTTCTGTGTAAGATTTCTGAAGCTGATGTAGAGCGTGTGGTACTTCTGTGACTGTGATAATAAAAGAGGTGGGGTTTGCACAATAGCTGCATCGATTTCCATCGTTTATTTTGAATCCAAAGATACAGGAGAGGGCACACAGAATGGTAAGGGAAAGATACATTTCCTGAGTTTATTCTCTTTACTGTGTTGTTCCTGCTGTCTGCCTGTCAGAATCCTAAACCCTATCACCTAGTGAAAAGCGCTGCCTAGCAGCTGGATTTACTGGGAAATAATCCTACGTATCATTCCAGCCACTATTTTAATGAACTTCTCTGTCATTGATTAGCAAATCTGTCCTGTGTACGTTCTTAGTCAGATTCACCATGAGTGCATTCAGGCACAGTAAGTGGTACTAACAAGTCCATACATTGCTTTTGTCATAATCTTTTAGAAGGACAAGTCAATGAAACTGGAAAAAAAAATGTTTTAAAATGTTTTTTGATAGTATTCATGTATTCATATATATTAGTTTATGTTTATGTCAGAACAAGTACATCAGTGGAGATAAACTCACATTTGACTGAAGAAAGTGAAATCTGTGGTGGTTCTTCGTTCTGTGGATGCTGTTTTATCATTCTGGAACTGCCTGAAGACTTCCGAAAAGTCAAGTTTTACTTACGCTCAAGGAAGTTCGATTGTACCAAAGAGGAAAACTGTCTTCATCCTTTTGCCTTACATGATACTCTAGTATGCCTAAGTCTGAACTATAAAGTAGGGAGCAGCAGAAACATAAAATGTGTTTGCAGTGATCAGTAAAATGTAAGTAATGTGTAATATGTGTTGTTACATGACTTTTGGACTTAGGCACTGAAGTCTTTATGCCCAAGTATCACGTTGCTGTAGTGTAGGCAAAATGCGACAAATGTGAATAATTGAGGCCAAGTCACAATTTTCTAGGATGAAATGGAGTCACTGAGCCAGCTGGAGAGGGAAGAAAGCATTTTTCATGAGCTTTGCCAGATAGGCTCTAAGGAAGCTTCCCTGAGGCTGCACCAGGAGCCATAGATGTCTTTGCTGGAAGATAAGATTTTGAGTATCTTACACCAACCCTTTTCAATTGTCATCCACACTGCCAACCATGGGCATTAAAAAAATCATGAATCAGGCCCCAAAACAACTTGGAACTGACTTAAAAATGTTAATATATGGGGGAAAAATGGGTTTTATGTATCTTACTGAGCTTCTAGGCTGTTTCATGATTCCCCTTCCTTTAGTTTTCTTTAAGGGGCTTGGATTTCTTTAAAAGAAAAAGAAGAATAGGATTATTTTATGATACTCTGGGTTCATGAGAAAACCCCAGATTTCCGGGGGCTGGAGTGAAAAATGTGGGGCTCACTGGCACCATGAAGGGGCCTGCAGAGGTCCAACTGCGCTGCAATCTAATTAGCTAGTCCTTGAGTGGACAGCCCAGCGAAAGAGAAGGCAGAAAGTTGTGAAAATAACAGGTAGGGAATGGCTTCTCATTTGGAGGACATAAAAATTTCTATCGCTCTTCTTTTGCAAATTTTATCACTAGGTGAACAGGGTTGAAGAGCTGGATGATCATGCTACAGCATCTTTAACGCATTCAGACTTCTGCCACATAGTTTGAAGCAATCTAGCAGACGCTGAATTATGTGAAAACTTATTGTCATGACAAAGACCATAAAAAATGGAAAATGAGACAATTAAAGACCCCGTGACAAATTTTATAACGAGTATAGAAAATAACACAAAGGTAATCCATAGTATTATCTTTTCAAGGTTCTTCTTAGATGTTGTAAATAGGGTTTATAGTACCAGCTATTTTTTTGCTACTTTGCCATCAATCACCCTGAGGCATTACTAAACTGTTACTTATCTGCTGACAGGTAAAACGAAACTTTAGTGCTGATATTACTGAAGTTTTATTAGTGAGCATCAAGAGCTCAATAGTAACCAAGAGAGGAAAAAAGCAAACTTTGTTAAAATATTATGCTGAGATTTTTAGATTACTCACTTTTCTTTTGTTCTCACGACAATTTTTTTCTTGAATCATTTTGAACTGACTGGAAAGGGAAGGTAACTGACCTTTCAGTTACCAGTCATGGCTGACAATTTTTGTTGTTGTGGGTTGGTTATTTGAGTAAGCATTTGGTTGTACTGTTACCTGATACCTAGAGAAACTTCAGGTTTTGGACAACTGCTCTTTTATAATGGGTATATAATTTTTGTGTTTTTCTTTTAGGTTTCCAGTGTGTCCAAATTCTGGGTGCAGGAAAATGTTACAGTACTTGACAATTAATAATTTGAAATTAAAGAATCTTTATGTCACTAATTCTTATTACTAAATCAACAGATTTCTGCAAGAATCCTAAGTTTCTCTTTTCATGTTAACTTTGATAACAACTACAAAGAAGATAGCATTATCTCAAAGGTAGGTATTGCAGAGAACAACAGAGGTTTAAATAGTGCCACCAAGTCAGGAAGAACCCTGAGACTGTGAATTGTACTAAACACAGTTGAAATGGAGGCAAATTGCTAATTATAACCATCTAGGTTATCTGTTGGTGAAGGTCCCCTCAAAATATATCTTGCCCAATCTTCTCATCTAGTTCAGCACAAAATGAAGCTGGCTGAATTTCACCATAGTCTGTCTCTGCAAGCATAAATTTTAAATATATTGAAGCTTTATTTTTGCTTCATATTTTTCTTTGAATAAAGAAGACCAAAAATCAATCATATATCTGGGATTTAGCTGCTTCAAATAGAGGTCAAATGAATAAGAGCTGGCTTGGTATTAAAGATAATCTACAATGTCAAGGTAAATGTTTAAAGCAAGCAGTTTTTAAAATACTGATTTTAATAAGATGCATGACCCTGATGCCTGTTATTTAGTCCTGCACATCTTGCTAACATTAGCTTTTCTAGACTTGGCCTGCAGAGAAGCTACTGTCATTTGCTTCAGCAGCAGATGTATGTATTAAGTTTCTTCATATAGCAATTTCTCACCATACCAAAGTTCTGTTCTTCTGCTTGATCCAGTGACAGGCTCAGCCTGTTATTATATCTAACTGAAAATTAAAATTATTTTACTACTTCATTCTGGAAGTCCAGCTTTTAACAAGTGTAGTTGTTCCTTTGTAATTTACTAGTGATATGCACATATGATATGTTGTAGCCCTTACAATAATGTCTTTTACCTTTGACTTCTGGTGCTTCTGAAGGCATGAAAATACATAGATTTCACAGACAATACTAAATTGAGATGGCATATGAAAATCAGCATGTACAGAACACAAAGCCAAAGAACCTTACAGTAGTTCAAGTATCAGCAGGAAATAAAATGAAATTCATCTTGTAAAAATTAGCTTGAAAGAGAAAAAGAAATAGTCTAAAATGCATGGATAAGAAGACAATTTGGATAAAATCCTGAGAATGCTGAATTCTGTGGGAGCTTTGCCATTTAATCAACTCAGCCAATACTTAGCCCCTGGCAAGTAATACTCAAGGAGATCAAGGGATGGTAGATGGCAATAAACTAAGTATAAAGCTGTTTGAAAAAGTTTGCTTATGTAGGCATGTTGATATGTTGGATGCATAAATGTCTCTGTTAAAGAATCCAATCCAAAATAACATATTCTGTAATTGGTACCTCATTGCACTTTAGCTCCTGTTTCAGCCACGTCATTCATTTTGAACAATACACTTAGCTGTGTGCTATTTTTTGTGATTTGTACAGTCAAGGGTGACTGCAGTTAGTTTGGATATGCTGAGCACAGCAATGTGAAGAGGACTGCACAGACCTTTATGTGATCAGTGTTTCCTATCACAACATTTGCAGTGCCTTTTGAAGTAGACACCAGTCTGCTATGTAGTTCACCTTGTGTGCTTTTCCTGATGGAGGACTTGTGGTTTCTACTCATAGAAGCCCGTGGTTTCCCTCACGCGCTGTTCTGCTGCTCTGTTTGCACCTGAATGCTCAAAAAGTTGGTAAGTCATGCTCAGTGCACCATGCCTTCAAGATGACCTTGAAGCCCTTTCATAGAATCGTAGAATCATTTAGATTGGAAAAGACCTTTAAGATCATCTAGTCCAACGGTTAACCTAACACTGCCAAGTCCACCACTAAACCATGTCCCTAAGTGCCACATCTTTTAAACACCTCCAGGGATGGTGACTCAACCACTTCCCTGGGCAGCCTGTTCCAATGCTTGACAACCTTTTCGGTGAAGAAAATTTTCCTGATATCCAATCTAAACCTCCCCTGGTGCAACTTGAAGCCATTTGGTCTTGTCCTATCACTTGTTACTTGGGAGAAGAGACTGACACCCACCTCGCTACAACCTCCTTTCAGGTAGCTGTAGAGAGCGATAAGGTCTCCCCTCAGCCTCCTTTTCTCCAGGATAAACAACCCCAGTTCCCTCAGCTGCTCCTCATAAGACTTTTTCTGTAGACCCTTCACCAGCTTCGTTGCTCTTCTCTGGACATGCTCCAGCACCTCAATGTCTTTCTTGTAGTGAGGGGACCAAAACTGAACACTATTCAAGGTGCGGCCTCACCAGTGCCGAGTACAAAGGGACAATCACTTCCCTAGTCCTGCTGGCCACGCTATTTCTGATCCAAGCCAGGATGCTACTGGCCTTCTTGGCCACCTGGGCACACTGCCAGCTCTTATTCAGCTGACTGTTGACCAACACCCCCAGGTCTTTTCTGCCAGGCAGCTTTCCAGCCACTCTTCCCCAAGCCTGTAGCGTTGCATGGGGTTGTTGTGACCCAAGTGCAGGACCCGGAACTTAGCCTTGTTGAATCTCATACAGTTGGCCTCGGCCCATCGATCCAGCCTGTCCAGATCCCTCTGTAGAGCCTTCCTATCCTCAAGCAGATCAACACTCCAGCCCATCTTGGTGTCATCTGCAAACTTACTGAGGGTGCACTCGATCCCCTCATCCAGATCATTGATAAAGATATTAAACAGAATTGACCCCAATACTGAGCCCTGGGGAACACCACTTGTGACCGGCCGCCAACTGGATTTAACTCCATTCACCACAACTCTTTGGGCCCAGCCATCCAGCCAGTTTTTTACCCAGTGAACAGTACATCCATCCAAGCCATGAGCAGCCAGTTTCTCCAGGAGAATGCTGTGGGAAACGGTGTCAAGGGCTTTACTAAAGTCTAGGTAGACAACATCCACAGCCTTTCCCTCGTCCACTAAGTGGATGACCTTGTCACAGAAGGAGATCAGGTTACTCAAGCAGGACCTGCCTTTCATAAACCCATGCTGACTGGGCCTGATCTCCTGTTTGTCCTGTACATGCCGTGTGATGGCACTCAAGATGATCTGCTCCACAACCTTCGTGGCACCGAGGTCAGACTGACAGGCTTGTAGTTCCCTGGATCCTCCTTCTGGTCCTTCTTGTAGATGGGTGTCACATTTGCTAACTTCCAGTCAACTGGAAGATTTTCCTTGAAGCCCATCCCTTCACAGCTGTGCCTTGTTTCCCAGATAGACTCACAGCATACTGCAGGACTGCTTGTCATACCACCCTGATTTTTAGCAAATATTGGTGATGGAATTACTCTGCTTGATCAGGGTACCTTCTGTACAACATCCAGCTCTCCCATGGATAGTGCCATGAAAGAAGCACAACATCAAAGGTGCACTTGATTGTGGGATTCTCAAAGCAGAAATTGCATCCATGAATACAGAGGACTGGAAATTTTCCTGAATTTTTTTTTTTTCTTTTTGTGAAAAGGCTTTAGTCTCTCATGGACAGAGGTTCTTATGGTGATCAAATGTTTTTTATTGGTAAAAATTTCCTAGGAGTAAAATTTATGGTGAAAACAAGAGAATGAAAAGACACCTTTTTTGAGATCTAGCGGACAATTATTGTCTTTTCCTCAGCTAGGCAGGTCCTTTTAAAATTATGCCAAATGAAGCCAAATTGCTTCAAGTCTGAGGATGGAAAAGCCTGAGGATGGTTTTCCCTGAAAACTTAATAGAGATGGAGGCCTAGTAGGATGGTAAGATGAGAAATGTGCTGTCATCTTCTTTTGCTGGGCAGAGATACAACTAGAAGGGTGAAATGGGGAGATCTAAATAAGCTTTATTTCCAAATATGTCTTAAAATATTTTGGGATGTATTCTATTAAAATCAACTAGATTATAAACATAGAAACACAGTGAGATTTACAGTCATGTTGGAGAAAACATGGGCAAACCAGGTTTGCCTGTCATGCCCAGAGCATATAATAACTGATATTGCTTACATCCTTGGGCTGAGGAAGAACTGAGTAAACATTTTTTTGCAATTGTTTTCTGTAAAAGAGAAAGGAAAAAGTCCATTAGTACTTATTTGTGGCAAAGACATCTTTATGTAATAGTCCCCATACCAAAAGCACTGAGTCCTTAAGATGGTCTAGCAGCCAGTAGCAGTAGTCCAGAGCAGTTGTGTTGAGCTCAGCAAGCAGGAGCAGCTAGTAGTGATCATGTGCAGTGGAAATAACTATTTAAAATGGCATAGATATTTCACAAAGTTACACAACCTGCTGAAATGTATTTTCTGACTGCTTATTTTTCTAAAAGGGCTCAAGCCAGTTCTGGATTCAGTTCAGTTCAGTAGGTAGGATGTTGCTTTGAAATGAAAGTCACTGGAGTAAGGTGTAAGTTAGAATTTCACAAACTGCTACAATTCCTAGGAAAATTCCTTAACCATCAGGCTGTTGGGTTATTTTCTGTGGTTAGTATTTTTCTTTGAGAAAAAGGAGAGATCCTAAAATGTTATGGAATATGTTGAAATTTTAGCAGCTAAAAACCCCCATTTTATTTCTTCTTTTAACTGAGCAGAGGCAGGATTTAATCCCTTAGATCTAAAAAAAAGAATGTTTGGGCAATTTGTATCATGAATCACCTGATTCAGCAGAGTAATCGATAAGAAATGCCCTTGTACAGTAGTTCAAATAATCTATTTCGTATTGGAAGTCTACATAAGAAATATACAAAAGAATTAAAGAGCATAGTTTATAAAGAGAAATTAATTTTGGAAACTGAAAATGCAATGTGTTGCTTGGGACATAACATCCTGAAATAACTGTTGGATTCACAAGTAGCTCAAACTTAATGTCTAATGCTAGGACCATGAAAAGATTTAAGTGTGTCTTGTGCCTTTTTTTGACAAGTCAGAAGTATATCAGCTGTGTGCCTCAGCACGACCAGATTAGAGATACTAAGAGCCTAACCCATGGAATGATTTGAGGTCCCCACCTGTAGAAATGAAAATGCATAAATGTCGTAACTCTTCCTGTGCTCTGTAGCGGAGGCAGCTCCACTGCAGTACCTCACCCTGCCATTTGCTGTCTGATATGTCTAATCTGCCTCAACTGTCCAGTCTCTTGCTATGATTCATTTCCTTAATACGTGTTTGTCCTCACACACAATTTTGCTACTTTACATAGAGAAGCTTTGTATACATACATCTCTTTCCCCTGCTGAGATACAAATACTGGAAAATCTGAAGTCTAAAAATGATATTCTGAAATAGTGAAATGAATCAGTATATTCTGTACTTCGCTTGTGAGAACTGTTAGGGTTTTAATGCATAGAGGGGTTCTGTTTCTTGCATCCTGTTTGGATAGCTCTGTGATTTTCATTTTTCCCTCCACCTTTACATCATGGCTCAACATTGGCTTCAGTCGTGGATTGACTTTTCCTTGCCTTCAGATTTAACTTGTATCTACTTGTTTTCCTTCTGTTTCCCTCGTTACCCACTTTAGCTGTTCCAAATATTACTTCCTTTACAGGTCTGACAAATGTTAATTTTGTTTTTAGCACAACTTTTGTGGTAATCAGGGCTTTTCTTAAGAGTCAGGTTCCCGTATTCAAACTCTTACGAGCAGCTCTTAATTGTCATTCCTGTTACTTAATAAGAAAAATGAAGGAAATAAAAGAGTGAGTTTTCAGCACTTATGAACGCAGAGTAAAATTGAAAATTGCAACTTAAAGAAGGTATAAACCTAAAGTCTATAAAGAAAGTTGAGAGCTATATTTAGACTAAGGTGTCCTTGTTCCTGATCATCTAGAATGGGGATCTACTCAGAGCATACTGCAATTCCTTCCAACAAAGGCACCTGGGAGTTCTTCCAGCAGAAATAAAGGTCCACTGGGAAAGAAAGGAAGAAAACATATGCACTTATGTCTTGCCTTCATAAAGGTTTGGCATATGGCTAGGACATGGAGTTGCTCCTGGATTCCACTTTATACTTAGCCAAAAATTATCACCTGTACCCTCACACAGATATCTTGCTGTCGTCCTCACCACCACCAGTCCCTGTCACCCATCCCTTCCAACCTTCCAATTACCCCCACACCTAGCACTTGTCCTAAACATCTTTACCCACATCTCCTGACATTGAAATCTCCTTTACTTTAAATGAGTTTAAAATTCAAATGGCTTCTTAATAGATGCCAGTGAAATGCAATATTGCCACCATTTGTCTTTGATAAAACACCATTTGTCATTATTGCTAAGGCCTCTGTTCCTCCTCCCCAAAGTCTGCTGACAGGAAGGAGGTGTTATTGCTGCCTTTGCTTCTGCCACATGTGTTTTGTTGTTGGTTTTGTTTTTTTTTTTTTAATTTTCCCAACTTCAGGGCTTTCTCAGATGATGTCCGAAGGTGGTACTTCTTCAGGGGTGGAAGTTCTACCCCTCTGCTTCATCCACCCCCAAAGGTGTTGAGAGACTGAAAGAGGTAGAACCATTCCTTCTTTTCTAATGCTTTGCCCTTCACAAAATACAGAGCTGGAGCAGCACAAGACTTTATATATTCTTGAGCATTTTAATGCTGCCCTCAGATGTGAGAAATTCCATTCCTCTACCACCTTTTCTCCCAGGGACTGATCTCTTCACAGCTAGCACACTGCAAGAAGGACAAGGGAGCTCTCCTCTGACTTGCTTTCTCTGCCCAGCTACGAGGGCTGTTTTTGCTTTTTGTTAGTGTATTTTTACACAGGAAAGCATATGATCACCAGCAAATAGTAACTTAGGCTAGGCACCTTAGGCCCCCATTTACTTTAGGAAAGTCTTCACAATTCAGCAAAATGGGTTTTCTAAGGCAGTTGCTGCAGCAGTGTCTTTTCTTCTCCCTGAGGGAAACAGCCCATAGAACCATTTTGTGAATTTATCTTGAGATTCCTGGCTAAGGGAATTTCAGTGAAGATTTAGTGTTTTATAAACACAAAGGTTTCAGACTGAAGTACTTTGAGTAGAAAAATGAAGCATTCCTGAACATGTATAAAGGAAACACAGGAGACTGAGGTTTTAAATGAATAATTTTTCAGTTTTCCCAGATACTGTTTTCAGTATAAAACCACTTTTGAAAGAAAAGAGTCCAGGCAATGTTTGGGAGAGCTCAGAAAAGCCGAATCAGGAACTATACAGGTATATCTATATGTAGGTATGTCTGTATCTACAACCAGAACATGGCTGGAGAGCTTGGAATTTCTTCTTTTATTCACATACGTCTGTTACAGTGATCTGCCAACTGAAGTTAACAAAATACTCCTACCAGTTTCACTGTGTGATGGATTGAGCCCTGAGGCCTCTGCGTGGTTGCACAGTCAGGTACTGACTAGTTGTGTGTGTCTGCTAGTTTATTTTGTTTTTACCCATCTAACCTTGCCACACAGAGAGTGTTGGTAAGCCACATAATGGAAAGCATGTAAAACTAGTTTTCAGTAGAATATAGCCTTTGTGGGTAAATATTTTAACTCTCCTCCCCCAAGTACTGTGTTAGAAACAATATTCGGCATAAACTGATTGTATAGATAGCCTGATTGTAAAGCAAGATTAATATGAAGAGGCAAGAAGTCTGCAATAAAACCTACTAACTTAAATCATCTGCATTTGTGTACAAGCATTCATATTTAGCAACAGTCCCAAGGCTGAGATTAAAGCTGTTTGGTAGGTTACTTCAAGGCCTTTTTATTGCTAAATCTTATTATGTCTCTAAAATGTAGAAATTAATCACCTGTCATCAAAGCTACAGTGGATTATTGACTTCTAAATGTCTCTACAAAGTGATTCATGACAGAATGAAACAGGAGACTGAACTAGCACTGAAATTCTTTTTGCATGTGATAAAAAGGGTCTATTAAAAGTGTTTGAAAAAATGCTGGCTATTAGGTAATCATCACAAAGGATTTTGTTATCAAAACCTGGTGCTTCTTGAATAACCTTATTCAGTTACATAGATTTGCAACACCAATCCTCTAATGGGGAAGTTATCTGGAGAATTTAGATTGTTCTAAATTCTTTCTGAGAAGCCTGACATTAGGTAAATTGCAGCAGGATTTTCTGAACTACCTGCAAGACAGTGATGGTGAAGTGTTGTTTGCACTTGCTCCCAGGTATTTTAACCCAAAATCATGTGGGTATTCCAATTCAGAATCACTGGGTTGTGACAGGAAAATTTCTTATGATTTGGATATTTTGCCGTATATTCAGTGTCAGTTTTTCTTTGACAATACCATGAGGATATACCGCTGAGGAGAAGAAAATCTGGCTTTTGATTAAGTCAAAGTGTGTTTCTTAAAGGATTGATAATGGGCCCTATTCAGTTATAGCTATCATGCAGCTGGATAGCTGTGACTGTGTGGTGTGATCTGGGGATGCAAGCTACATATTGGCTGGTGTTTCTGGGAGAAGTCTATAGATCCCAGACTGCTCCTGATAAACCTGTGCTTGTCCTACTCAGAGCTCCTTCTGGAAATGAGAAGGGAAGTCCTCAGTAAAGGTATGCTGATACACATTTCTGCTCCAAAAAGGGAACCACTAAAATTATTTTCTGAGAAAATCAATATGGAGAACATGGAGATTCTGGACAAATACCCTAGGTATTTTGCTATAAATATTAGAAGGCCAGGTTTACAACAAATGTCTTTGGATATGTAATTTTTTAATGGATTTTCAGAGTTTCCACCAGTCACTTTATGGGTCTGCAGAGTGTGCCTCAGTTTTCTGCTTTCAACAGGCAGGGTGCTAGGCTGAAGGGTACTTCCTTCCCAAAATTTCACAGCATCTGCTCTCACATTAACTCTTTGCAGGCTGGCAATAAGTGTACCCTAGTTTGTCTGTTCCTTACATGCATTATAAGACAGAGACTCACTGAATTTTCACTTAGAGTCACTTTGTCTAATACAATTTAGGGGAAAATGAAGGAAAGCTATATTCAGCAAGACTGACCATTATGCTTCGGGGTATGAGATTGGGGAAAAGAAAGGTTATAATTGCAAAAAGTAATGAAACAGCAGGTTTTTTAATCTATGTGCAAAACCAGAATTTCTCTCGAGCTGTTTTTAATACCTCTCGTCTGCAAGTTGTTGGGCATGTCTTAGCTACTAAAGCCAACAGTCTTGAGTTCCTACAGTCATCCTGCCTTGTGATGGCTTCCACAGGGCTCAGTAACTGCATCTTCCTCTACCCTTGCTTCTATTTTCCACATCGATTTTTACAGAAAAATGGTGACATTGATTTGGATAAAAATGAAAATGCTTTTGATGGCACCATGTGGAGTCAGGCAATTTGGGCACTTAAAATGATTACCGTTGTTCAGTCTGACCTGCTCAGACGGGGATTTGTGTGTGCATGTGTCTGTGTTTGCCTGCTTCCTATGTGCTATGAATGGCTCTTTTTTGTAAGCCTTGGGTTGTGTAAAGGGTTTTCCCCCTTTGCTCCTTGTCAGCTTGCTGCGTCTGTCCTCACTGTCCTAGCTGGGCTGTTCATTTTGAACTCCTATGGCTTTGTTGTGACTAAGAATATTACATGAGACCTCCTTAGCTGTGCATACATGCTGTGCATGCATACTATGTGCTCATGGTCCCTGCAGAGACCCCAGATTATTGATACAGAGAATATAAACAAGTCGTTCCACCTGGACATGCCAGTGCGAGCAAATGCTTTCTGTTCTTTTTCCTGTCCCCCTTGGTTTTAACTGACATTCCTATGTTTAATAGTTAAACACAGATTAAAATATTGCTGTCACTGAGTTCTTACGAAGGTGTTTGCAGTTTTCCCAGCTGATGCACACTTTCAGAAGTCACAGAAACAACTGTGAGAGTCACAGACTTATTGGTTGGAAGGGAGATCTGATGGTCATCTAATGCAAACTCTTGCTCCAAGTGTGGCTATCACCAATGCTGGAGCACATCAGCCAGGGCTGCGTCTCACTGAGTGCTGAAGACTTCTGGGGATAGAGATGCCACAACCACTCTGGGCAACCTGTTTCCTCTAAACAAGTTTTTTTCCTTAATGCCCATCTGGAAATTTGCAAGCCACAACCTGTGGCCCTTGGTCTTTGTTATTGTCTGCCACTTACAGAAGAGTTTGGCTTCCTTGTCTTTGTAACTACTCCTCAGGTAATTGTGGGTTGCTGTTTGATCACTCCTTAGTCTCCTCTTCACCAGACTAAACAAGCCCACCCTCTCAGTCTCTCTTCATAAACTGTGAGCTATAGGTCCCTGACCGTCTTCATAGCCCTCTGCTTCCGCCTTGGGATCCTTCTTCAGTTTCTGCATGTCCCTCCTGAGCTGGGGGGCACACACTGGACGCTGCATTCTGGGTGCAGCCTCATCCGCACTGCGCAGAGGGGCACACTGCAAGACATGCTCCTGCTCATGCACCTTACTTGTGGTGAACCACGCTGTTGGCTCATGTTAGTGGTGCCTACTGTAAACTAACTCAGCGTTAGGTATCTGCAGGGCTGTCTGTTGGGCAGTCGCATCCTGGCTTGCACTGATGCGTGGGGTTACTCACCTGGGCGCAGAACCTTGCAGGTTTCCTTGATGAGCTTCATGAGCTTTTTGTTGGCCCAGTCCTCAAGTTTCTCGAAGTGTCTCTGGACCAAAGCTCAGCCATTCATCGTGCCAGCCACCCTCTCTAAATTCAGCGCTGTCTGCAGATTTGCTGAGGGTGCAAGCTGTATCATCGTCCACGTTGTTAATGAAGATGTTGAAAAACACGGGCCCCAGTATTGACCCCTGGGGTACTTTGCTTGTTACTGGATACCAGCCATATGTTGAACCATTGATCACTACCCTTTAGGCATAGCAGTACAACCAATTTTCAGCCCACCTGACAGTCCAGCCCACATAGTATTGAAAATAATATAGAGTAATATAACGTTTGGGGAATTTTTTTTTTCATTTTAGAATAGATAGTAATGCAGAAATATCAACCACCTAAAATGTGGCAGGTGTGGCCAGTGATGAAATCAGAGACCACGAGGGCCTCATACTATATTCAATGCAGTTTTGGTTAATTTTTGAGCCAAGTAACAATACCACATTAAAGTGACTATGAATAACCTCTTTTTAATTTTCAGTTTTTAAAGAATATTTATTAGCTGTCAAAATGGTATCCTTGTTTATTTATTTTTTCCTAGAACTTGGGGTCCAGTTAAGGCGAATAGAAGCTTGCCTGAACTCCTAGGGACATAGCTAGGTCATCCTAAAATCTTTATCATTAGTATTTGCAAACACCTTGTGGCAATGCTGTAGAAATGTAGGTGAAAGTAAAAGTTATCAAGATTCAGAGATGACTGACACAGACATCATAGCTATCAGCTTACTAATATCTGTGGCAAAACCGAGAAATTAATTTTATAGAAATACAGCCCTCTACCATTTGATGTAAAACACTGTAATGCTGTCTGAAAAGCCTCATACCAATGATTCCAACTTCTTGTGCACTTTTAGACAGGAAAATGGAAGGATTCTTTGTTATTTTGAATCATCTTCTGTTCCTTCTCTTAGAAACATGTTAGAAATATGTTACTGCTTATCTTATGAAGCTATGATTTTTATTTTAACTTGACCTTAAATTTTATTCAAAACATTGTTGAAGAAATTTTTAAGCACAAAAGCTGAGGTGGGAATTCAGTACTGGCCTATGATTATACAGATGCAATAACATGATGTGCTCGTTGAAGAACACTGGCTTTGTCTCTTTGCCGCAGACTGGCTAGAGAGCTTGGCCTAAGATGAGCATGCAGCTTAAGAAATTCAGAGATGCAGGTAACTGCAGAGACCCTGTTATTATCTCCGGGTCTCTTAGGATCTTTTAGGGTCTTCTGTAGGTTTTCCTTTCTAATAGGCACCCTCTTTCCTGGCTTTTGATTCCTCTTTCCTGTAGATGACAACAGAATTGAGGGAAGAAGTAGAAAAGAAGAAAACAAACTCCTTGTAAGTGTCCTCTCAGCTCATCTGCAATAGCACACCTGTGAGACAGGGAAAAAAACAGTTAGTGGAGGAAGGACTTAAGAAGAAAGAATGAGGATGATAACAGCAGTGTAGATGACTCCCAACAGATGTTTTCATCACTGGATGGATGTACGTGTGTGTGTGTGTGTATCTGTCAGGAGAAGAGGACATGCTTGTTCCCCTAAAACACTTGTATACCAGGCGTGTGATTGTACTTAAAACTGCCTGTGCTGAGAATGACAGGAAATCTCTTTTCAGTGTTGCATGTGAAAATGAGGACAGTGAAAGCTCTTTGTGCTGTATTCTCTACCACAAATATTATTGTTAATGTGTGTATGAAAAAATGGGACAGGTAGTGACATTTGTTGAAATTATGTGTTTTGAACGAATTGGTTTTAACAAAATTCCTGTAAAATACTTTGCATGTGGAATATTTAGTCACATTGTTTGTGATCTTTAATGAATTAGTTGCTGTACAGTGTAAGAATTTCTTGGGAAGAGAATTTTGAGTTCAGATTCACATCCGCGCTGTGCAAACAGGGGTTGCTCTTTGATGCAAAAGTCACTTGCAAAGTTGGACTAAATTCCAAACCTTATTCAGAGACCAGATTCCCTATTAATCGATGAAAGAAGGTAGGCACTCCAGAGAGCCTTTCAGGCCCTCCTTTCTGCATCACTATCTTCTTTGGCTAAAGAAGCAGCTAGGCTCCTATATAACATGAGAAACCCTCTCAGACACTGTCTATCTGAAAGAAGAGACATCTTTGTAGCATGAGGGACATTCAAGGCACACCTTTTTCCTCTAATCCTAAAATGGCAGCTAGGAAAAGGGTTTAGATGACATTCTCTAAATCACAGTGATCCCTCTCTAATTATGATATACCTATCTCAATCTGGATACAGCACCTTTGCAAAGAGAATCTGCTGGCAGCGCAGCACAAAGGTGCAGTTCATGAATGGCTTTGCTGAATGGAATGGTATTATGCTGGTGTAAAATACGTATAAGTGAGATCATAATTAGGTTCATTCAATTAACTAATAGCTACCCTAACATCTCATAGTCCCATGGCATCTGGCACTTAGATACATGTTTTATTAGGTAAGTCAAGGATGGGGATGTGTTTGTCTGTTTACTCACAGTTCAGTAGTTCAAAGGAGAATTTCTGTGAATACATTGTATATATTTGTGCCCTCTGAGGCACATCCTCCTTTCTTTCCCCTACACTAATCCATTGTTACATCTCTGATGTCAGATGAGTTTCTTGTCCAGAGAGTGGTGTTCTCTGCTGGATACTGGATTTATGGAGAACAAAATTTGGGCCCTCATCCTTACATTCTTTGCTTTATTACTTTTCAAGTTAACTTCTTGCTTCACTTCCAGTGGCACAGTTGGCGATCCCTAAATCCTTTTGCAGAGCTACATTTTCACTAGTAGCATATGGCTATCTAACAGGTGGAGCAGACACTGTACAAATGAGAATTTGCCTTTGGGTCTTTTCATACTTTAGCTTCTGTGAATTTGGCTGTTGCAGTTACTATACTAAACTCGGTTATTTTTTTACTCATCTTCATCCAGCACATTTCTGATGTGTCTGAACAAGTTTAAAAGATAGCAACAAACTGAAAAGCCCCCATGCACAACTTTATGTTTCTCACTCCTCTTACTACTCCTCCCCCTCTGCTATCATGTTGTTTTGGTTCATGATACCCTTTTAGGTGTGGCAGTACCTTTTTCTTGTCTCCTGCCAAGCTATCTAGGCTCCTTCCTCAATGCCTTTCGTCACTGATCTGTGTAAGCTACCTGTCTTGCCTCAAGGTTAGATCACCATTTGGATGCAGTATAGTTGCCTTGTCTCCTGCTTCTTTCTTTAGAGCAGGGAAGGTGGGCAAAACTCTGAGTGTCTCACCAATAGCTCAGAGGAGCCACTGACCTCCCCAAACAGGATAAATAGGGTGGGTTAAGGACTACTTTGCATTGCTAGACTCATGCCAAATAACTGGTGAATCTGGCCCACTATCTTTATACATGTGTACAGCATCAAGCACACTACTGGGACTTAACAGACAATAAGATAATGGATGCGTTAAAAATACCTATGACAAATTCAATACAAGAATTGAAATACAGGGTAAGTGGAAAGGTGAAGTGTTGGTGAAAGTCTTAAATCTCAAGCTGACCTTTTTTTTTACCCACAGGACTTGCCATTGCAACTTCTGTGCTGCTCCGTGGTTGCTTTAATTTATATGACTAATGACATGAAAGATGTAAAATCTGTAAAAATACAGTGTTTGGCTGCTTAAATTAAGTTTATGAGTTTTTCTTAAGCCTGCCAAACAACTTAAATATTTCATGGCTTTCACAGGCTACAGTTCTAATATTTATAACTCTTGTGTGCAGATTTCAAAAATTATAATTACAACTCCCAGGATCCCAGATATAGCAGATGTTCAATATTTTGTACGATGTTGGCAGAAATGCTTTTCATGCTCTTTTTGATCTCAGTACCCCATGTATTGTATCTGCTACAACAAGCTGTTGATAAGAGAGTTTATTGTTATTTCCCTGTAAAAGACTCTGTAGGGCAGATTCAGGATGGCATAAAAAGCAGAATGAATGGGGATTCAGCCCTAATGAATAATGAGGAACCCTGTGCAGTGCATTCTTTCCAATGCTGCCCTAGTAAATGGCATATAGGATGTCTCTCATTGCACAGATCCACATAGGACTTTTGGAGTTACTGTGACCCTTTCATTTTAGGCTATACATCCTTGCCCCGTTCCCCTGTATTGATGGATCATGTCATTTCCCATTCTCTCTTGTATATTCACCCCCATGGTGCCTGTGTTCCCTCTATGAAAGTGCAAGAATAGCTTTATTTGAGTCAGATTCCGGAGTCCATATATATGTTTTAATCAGAGAGTCGATGTGTGAGATATAGATAAAATTATGGCACTGACTCTCTGACTTTTCTAATGATCCGCTTGCATGAGGAGAAGAGAAATGAGCTTTAAGCAGCTGAGCTTGTCTCAACTCTTGCCATGTTTTACTTATATTGTATTCCTTATTATTGTAATTGGGCTTTTTTTCTTACAATCATATTGGGTACTCAGTTAAACAGTTAAAATTCACTGTCACTCAAATGATTGCCCCAAATTTACAACACTATAACTGTTACCACACTCTACCCTTTACAGGCAGATTTTAATGCAGTCCACAAAGGTCAAAAAAAAAAAAAAAAAATCATATTAGTAGGTTAATACAATATCCTACAGTATTACTGTAAATGCATAACAGCAGCAAATAGTAGAGGCCATTATATAAATGAAATTAAGTAATTTTAATTATACAATCATTCATTTAGGTCACAATTAGAAATGTACAGAAGACATTAAAATTCATACTGTTTTTTAAGGATAGCTTATAAAAAATTCAAATTAGGTACCTGGCATTTGATTTTCACTATTACCTTAAAAATATCCATGCAAATATAAAAAATAGATTGAAAATATAATGAAACTTGAAAAAAGCATCATTTAATGATATTTGGACCTCTTCTATTATCCATGTCTATAGTACAACTGTAAGAAAACTAATATACCATGTTTTCAGGGAGTTATTTAGTTATTTGTGTTGAAGTTTCTTTGTTTGTTTGTTTTGGGGGTTTTTTTTTTAGTTGTTCAAACAATGAAAAAATCAAACAATGAGAAATTTTGCCATTTTCTGTTTGCAGACAAGGAATCTACCAAAATGTTTTTTGTACTATAGATAAAATTCAAATATAAGATGGATCCAGTATGGCAAACCCTTGAAGCTTAATGAGATTGTCTGGAGCAGAAGACGATGACTATGTAAAATGACATTTCCAAATTGGTGACTTCAGATCTGATAAAACTACTCTGGACGACAATCAGCTATAGGTGATTGTATGATAGTTAACATACAGATCATTTTGTGAGTTTGAACACCACTACTTAGGTAGTAGTAATAGATTTAAAGTTGCATTACTTAGGGAACGTTTAAGGGCAATGTTTTATATACTAAATGTAAGTTGAGTTTAAAGGAGTGGTTCCTGTGACTGTGCAGATAACCGAGGAAGTGAATTCAGTTACTATTTTGTACTTGTCTGTTAATGAGGCAATATAGAAATCAATGCTGTCTTATGGAATTGGACATCTGGAAACATAGCAAATGATGATTTTAGCCTGCTGGTCAAACGCCCTTTCACTGGTTTCACTTTCTCATCACCATTTCTTTAAGCCTCTTGGAAGTTCAGTGCATTTACTACCTTTCACATGTTTGGAATAGGTGCTCCTTTTGCTTCTCTGAGCTACAGAAGTGTCTTCAACACAGATCTAAACATCAGTGTTTGCTTTGGCACAGTTGCAGTACTTTTAGTTCTGTGATTTTGGTATCCAGTATTTGTAAAAAAAAAAGATAACTTGTCTTCTGAGCTGGAAGCACTGGGTTCTCCTGCAAACTCTGGGTTTCAAAAACATTTTTGACTCTGTGTCTCTCCAGAAGATACATTACCATCCACAACTGATGCAGAGGAGTTACTCAGAAGCCTGTAAAATTAACAGTATAGCCATGGGCAGTGGACTGAAAATGCTAATTAATGTAGCATCGTGGACTGTGGGATGAGGCAAGATTCATTATGTCCTCGCTCTGCCACTTAGTTCAGTTCTGGAGATTTTGTATTTTAATGTAACTGGACCTATGTCTCTGGCTGAACTTTGTTAAACAGTCTGTTCAGAGAACATTTTCACATACTTCTGTGGAGATTAAACGCCTTACAGAAGCCTCTAATTTTCCCTGGACAAAGTTATTATTTATGGGCATCATTAAACCCATGCTTCACTCTAGCAAATCCTATTGTTTCCACATTTCATCTTTGTCTAATTCTAAGTTACAATTTTCAGTTGATTATTATACCAGACTTGAATTTGCTGGGCTGTCCTTTGCCCAGAGGTGAGTTTGTCTGAGATGTCAGAGCAGAAAAAGTTCAGATATCTTTAAAAGCCCAGACAGTGATTTTTTTATTTATACTTTAGTATAATACTTTAATACTTTACCTAAGATACAATCTTACACTTTCTGTGGACAGGTGTCTTATGTCAGTAAGTGATTAATAGGACTTGACGTTTGGAAAGGAATAAGTCACATTTTATGGCTTTTTAGGATCTTCAAAATGTATTTCTTGTTTATGCACTGAATTTTTAACAGCAGATCTCTCATTTACTACAAATGCTACATTAGTAATAGTAAACATGTGCGGTATCTGGGGAAGTCTGTAAGTTCTGCTATATCTTTGACTACTGAAAAATGTGTAGGTGTGAAGAATGCAGCCACAGCATTGTGAAGGAAGGCTCTTCCTTGCACTTGCCATCAAAAGGACCATCTGAAATAAAGCAGACACTGTGTTTCGATGGAGCAAACAATTGAAAATGCAGATTGCATTCCTGTCCCCCAAAGTGTTGTAAGCATGCATGCATCCATTAATGCTTGTGAGGTTTTCTGACACTTTTTAGATGTGTCATAAAAACAAATCCTATCAAGGAAAAAAATACTTATTTTCGAGGTGGGGCTTGGATGTTGCTCGGTAAATAAGGCATGGGACTGTATTCTGAAATATGAGGCTAGCAGGAAACACAGAACAGCTGTCTCATTCGTGGAGCATTGTCCATCTTGTAGACCAAATGTGGCAATTTTTCCTGTGGAAATATATTGTGCGATTGTATAATAAAAGACTCATTAAAATAAAGATGCCAAGAGAAACAATGACTTTTTTAGGATTCATTTCCTGACTTTTGATGATTTCTCTTTGCAACTCTGAAGTAAAACTTATCATAAGAAAAATAGCCCCCTAAACACTGCCTCCCAAATAGGTAAAGCTGGTGTAACCAGTTACACTGGTTTCTTGGAGAGATATTCAGCCCTTCACAGAACATACTCAATTGTTGTGGAGATTTCACATTCCTTTGCTCTAGATAGTAATTAATCATGATTTTGCAGCTCCTTTTTAATTATGTGATTGATGATTTCTGATATGTCAAGAGAAAATGAAACAAATGGAAATCAATCGGAAAATGAAACTGGAAAAAAACCCCAACACTGTGAGCACCCAAGGTGCTGCTTAGAAGAAGAAGGGGTGGAGGAGGAGATATGTTTTTATATCAGATAGATAGAATCCTTCTATTATTATAAGGGCAATAGTTAAAAGTTAGAACTGCAGCTAATTAAAGTTCTTGTCTTCTCATGGCTGTAATCCCAGTTTGTGTAGATGAGCTTGTTCCTCATGCCTATGATTACAACATAATGAGTGACAAAGCATTATATGGCACGAGGGATTTGTCTGGAACCTTTAATTATTAATATCCAGGGTTTTTTTAGCATTCTTTCCCCCTACTCTCCTCTTCCATCTCCACTCTGAGACTGTAATGAGACTGCTGTTGAGTGGTAGTTGACTCGACTCTAACATATTTTCGTAGTTAGCTTTAAAAGAAAATGTTGGGAATATTTATCTATTGTGCCCAGGAGAGGGACTACATTATATGGTAATGGGTGAACTCTCTTACTCTGGGAAACAAGATTAATATCTCCCAGAGTGAGAATAGGAAGAGCTTTGTATGTGATGAACTTTGGAGAGCAAGTAATAGGAAGTTCATGAATGCAAGAAATTCAAATGGGGCTGTATCCCAGGGAGCAAAAGAGAGGCCAGCAGAGCCATTGTTGGCTTGACAATGTGATCCTTAAAGGTAGAGGAGCAGAGGCAGTTCAGGATGTCAGACACATGTTGTGCTCTCCGTTTCTCATAACATCTTTGAGAGAGAGGTGAAGGAAAACAAAAAAAGAGTAGGGGTCACAAAGACCACTGCACACACCACAGCTAGAAGGCAAGCAAAGGCAGAAGTGCAAAAGGCCACTGGCAGGGCACATTTTTCTATTTCTAAAAAGGAGGATAGAAGTGATGAGCAGCAGGAGTCTCATAGTTGTGGGGCAGTGATCAGCAGGAGGAAGGGAACCAGCTCTGGATGGAATGGGAATCACCAGCCGGCCAGTCAAACTATTTTACAGTCTGCTGGGAGGTCTGGCCTCCTCTTTTATCTTCAGGACCTTGTAAGAATAGTTCTGAAAAAAAGATAACTGGACAGGGGGGTTACAAAGTCCTTCCTCAGTTCTGCTGGGACTGTTTTAGCGTGGTTTTTTGTGGGTTTGGTTTTGGGGGGATTTTGTTTCTTTGGTTTTTTATGCTGTGCGCGTGTCGGGGGGTGGTGTGTTGGTGTTATTTTTCCTTCTCCCTCCTCCAAGGTAACCTAAAACCTTGACAGGAGATTTGAATCATGCTTTAGAAAAAGACAGGTTTAATATACCTATATCTATCTTTATTTCTATAAGCTAGCATGTTCTGAAAGTTCCTGCTGATGTACAAAACTTGTGCCTAGCTTGGAGGAAATTTGATTCAAACCATTCACTTTACTATTGAGATGATATTATCAGTGGTTTCACAAGAAAAATTTCTTTAAATGGCCGTATAAATCTCATAAATGGGAAAACAGTTGCTCTGATTTGTACTTGGTATAATAGTAGGTATTCTGTGAATAAAGAGATTGCTTTGCTACAGGGTAGATATCAGAACATTGACATTTAACCCAGTCACTCTTGAGCCTAATAGGAGGTCATTGATGAAAACACATTTGGTAATTTCAGCTTATCTTCTTTCTGATGGAAGTTATATCATCCAAAACAATTACACATATACTATGTGTACATGCATAGCTGGCATAAAGTTACACATGAAGATGACTCTGAGAATACTCTAAATTGGAAAAGTCTACAATAGCATTAAAACTTTATCATTGTGTGTCATTGGCCTAGTGCTAATGTTGGAGACTATTTGAAGGACTGGAAGACTCAGGGGATCTGTAATAGCAAAGTCTCTCGTCCATAACTCACAGTTTCAATCAGCTCTGGTCAGCTGCAGGCAAAAGTTGTCACTTGACACATATCTGTGATAGCGTACGATGAGCTGATGTTGTTCTTTCGGTCACGCGAAACAAAACCCATCACCAGTAAGCCAAACCCTGCTGCCCTCACCCATCTGATGATGTGAACAATCCCACCACAGTCAGAGGGACCGCACAAATAAGGCAGATGAGGTGTGGCATTAAAAGTGTCCGCAGTTGGAGTCAACACAAACCCTGTGAAGCCAGGCTTCTCCAGACCTATGGTTCCCAGCTGGATACTCTGGGATCCAGCAACCTGGAAGCTGCTTTTCCTGTGGTTGGAGCAGTCCTTGCAGGTGTCTCCAATGTGCGGTCTCTAGTATTTAATGGAGATAATTTCACCTCATAAACTTTACTGATTGTTTCCCACCTGAATGTAAACTCTAGGAGCTTATCAGATCATATTTGATTGAAATTTCCAGTGGCTCCAAACTTCTAGGGGTCCAGGTAGTGAGAAATGCTGATACGCAGATTAGATAGACCATTCTTTTGGATATTGAAATGAAAACTGCCCATTTTACAAGACGGGAAGTATACTGGCAAAGCATAGTAGGAGAGATTGAACTTCTCTTCATTTTGTCAGGCCTTTCTGTGGTCTCTAAAGATATTTTCTCTGTCACTTAATTCAAGTGGAATTGCATGGAGGGACTCAGGGTTCCTCTCAGTGGGAAGTAAAGGTGCAGCGCAGTGGCTTCAACTGACTCGTGTCACTTTGTATGGCAGTAAGAAAGTGTACATCTCAGCTAACAAATGATGTCTGCAAGCTGATGAGGTTATAGTTTCTTTAAGCCCTTCAAAGCAGATTGCTGGTGTTTACCCTCCAGCTGTAATTCTGGGGAGGTAAGGTGCAGGCAGAGGAACAGGGAGGGAAGGTCAGTGTATTGGGCTACCTGGTTGTGAGGCAATCGAGTAAGTTTCTTATAGGCCACTTTGACTCCACAGTGGCAGGTTTTCTGATTACTAAAATGAAATAACTGGAGCTGAATAGTATCTGCTGAAATTCTCTCGACTGGCTAACAGTTGTAAATGACAAAAATAACTAATAGCTGGTTTGAGGACAGAAGCCAGAGGTAGTACTGTAGCTAAAAACGGTGAGAAACAGCAAAGCAGAACTAGCAGTAACTCGTAAGAGGCTTGTGCCCAGCAGTTCCTGAGGTGTAAAATATAAAAATTGAGCTAGATGGCGGCAGCATTATATGACTTGCTTACATTATGCTAACCTGGCATTTTGATTAGAGAAGGTGGCATAGAAAGTGAGTTTGGAGAAAAAAAAGTTTTTGGAGAAAGTTGCCAGTTTGGAGCTGGCAAAGGGGGGTTGAATTCCGCTCACAACTTGATAGCTAAATGTAGTCAAACAGGAGTGAGGTGTCTGAGCTCCTATTATAGCCAGCCAAACTATCACTACAGTCAGTGGCCTCTACAGTGGTATCTAATGCCTTTTGAGACACCTCAAGATATTTCACCAGTCCTTGACTGTCTCTCCATAAGCGTATGCGTCTCCCATAGGTCCTATGCCATATCTGCCAATCCCAAGCAGTTGTCTTGAGCTTTGTATGGTATCCCCAAGCACCTTTGTTTAAGGAAATAAATAAATCCTTGTCCTCCACTGAATATATTGGGAGCTTTTACACCTAGTTCACATGTAGATACCTAATTTAGGTGGCTACAGCTGGGAGGTGATTTCCACCCCAGATATCTCTTTACAGAAAACCAGGCAAGTAGTTTTCTTGGAGCTAGGAGTAGCGTTGGAAATTTCCCAGCTAGGGAGTCCAAGGGGGAAAGGGAGTGTAGTTTGGTGATCAAAGAAACATCGCTCAGTGATATTTACATGGGCAGATGGTAAAACTGAGGATGTGATCTCTTGTTGTGAGTAAGCTAATGCAATGTCAAGCTGCCTCTGAAAGGGGCAGTCGTTGTTCCCTGGCCCTGACCATGCCATGGGCTTCTCCTTTTTCATTTAAGTGAATCAAATGGCTGTATCAGCAGGGTGAATTAGTTCAGCAGGCTGAGAGGACAGAAAACTGTATTTTTTAAAATTTTGTATTTTTCAGAGTTTGTTTTCTGCTGGATCACCGTGCGGTGAATCAACTCATCCTGCAGCTGTTTTGGTTATCCAAGAGGAAACCACAGCCTTTTCTGCAGCAGCTTGGACTTAATTTGGCATAACTGCAATGTTAGCATTGGCCTAAAGACATTAGAACAGAGGGAAAACAACTTGTAACACCTAGGTAAATCTATTGCTTATGTGTGGGTGTTGTATTTTACCAGAGTCATTCTTTGTTTCATACACACTCAGTATTTATCACAGGAGAAGCACTACCTCTTAGAGATGCTCGGGAAGACATCTATTTTTCCACACGTTGTTGAGTAAGCTGGAGCATGTGTGCATGCGTGTGTGTGTGCGTGTTCACTTCAGGATGAATCTGGGGGTGCTTGAACCCACTAATTCCTCCTGGTGATCGTACCATCAGATATGTATATTATGAAGAGAAATATTTTAAAATAAATGCCATTTTTTTTGTATTAACCATTTTTAAACATCAGTGAAATATTTAATACATTAGGTAATTATTTTTAGTAGTTTAAGGGTATTTTTAATCTTTTCTGTAAAGCTGTCTTTTCTGCATATGATTCCATCCTCGTTCTGGAAGTATCTAAAGTATTTAAAAATACAAACAAAAAAACATTTTTTCCCCATCTTCCTTCCAGGTCTTGGGGCAAATAGCTTAGTTATGTTAAGATGCTTGTTTGTGTTTTAAGTGTTTTGTGAATCTGTTTGAAGAAAGTATCAAAGGAAACCTGAATAAATGAAAAGAGATTTGATATAGCAAAAGGGTTCTAATGATTGTGATCAGTGTTTGTGTGTCTAACCAAAGAAAGAAAAAACAAAGAAAATGAGATGAAGCCAATAGCTCTCTGCTAATGTCTTCGCTTATGTATCAATATCTTCTTCAATGAAAAATCAAAGCTGCTATTGCAGCTATAGGAATAGTGCTTTTGGGGGACAAAAGGAAAATGCAGAAACCAACATTTATTTTTGGAGAAGATTTTAGGAAGAACAATCCAGATTTAAAATTCAGTACTAGTTTTTAAGTGCACACTTGGCGACTTAAAAATTTCCAAGGTAACAAACATTTCTCCATATTCAGCTAATTTTATTACCTACCTATCAATCAAACTTTGGAACCAGACTGCTCAGTAAAGAATATTTGCAAAGATAAATAAAGGTACAGTGTTGCTTTCATCACAGTCTGAGGTGCAGAAAATGCAATCCAGGCTTGAATGTATAAGAAAAGAGACTTTCAAATCTGTTGTAAAATAATTATTTTTACTGCAATTTATAACTCTCTCTCCTTTTTTTTTCTTTCTATCTAGATAGCCTACTGCTTTTACAATATGTTGCTCCCTTCATGTGCTAGAACATAGCTGAAGAATAGAGTTATGCATATTTTCATCACAGTGCTCTGAAGAACTCTTTTAATCATATTTTGTTCGCTGGCTTGGGGAAAATTTCCATAATCTTTGTTGTTAAATTGATATTTGATAAATTGGTAATCATGGCTATCTTGATTAAAACATGATTAAAGTACTCTTCAAAGTAGGGAAAAATATGTATATTTTCATGGCTTACATTGCCAATACTTTTTAAGATCATTTAACAGGAAATCAGTTTCACCTCCTGAAAAATCCTTGGTAATGTATTGCATATTATTACACATCATTATGCTCAGCTGTGTTCATTATAGGCATGGGATTCATGAGCACTTAAGATCCCCAACATGTTCAAGTGCATGGGTCTCTTCCCGTACAGAACTGCATAGGACTGGGCTGTACAAAATGATATGAACCTATGAAGTATGACCTAAGAAAGTTAAAGAAACTTGTTAATTGGATGTTGTCTTTGTGTTCATCTCTCCCTGGTCCTACAAACACTTAACTATACAAACTAGATGAGTTTCAGAGGAGAGTTTGAGAGATGCGAATTTTGGAGTAGCCAATGCCATTGAGATGAGGAAATGGAAGACGCAGTTATGCATCCGTAGCTTTCTTATTCGGTTATTTTGGGAAAGTCTATCCATTGCTGCTTCTGTAGCCACATCTAAATTAACAAATGCAACTGGCCTTGATGTTGCATCATGATTCCTATCCACACGGCAATAGATGTCTCCCTTCTTCCCATTCCACAGTGACAGTGATGTTTGTACTGAAGTCCGTGGTCCTGCTTTCTCACAAAACAGATGTGACCATTGCTTGGGAGAACTCTGCTTGGGCTAGATCAAACTCATGATTTTGATGATTCATTGTGGACAGGGCTCAGCCACGCACTCTGGCTCCATTAGCTGTCATCCTTCTGACCATGGCTTTTGTCCTGGACCACCTACCAGTTTTTGGGTTCCTGGGTATTTTTTCTGAGCCAGCCACACAGTACTCTGGCTAGCAGGACAATCAAAGATAGGTAAGAGATGGGGAGTATGTGGAAAAAAGGTGAGAATCCCTTAAACTGGGAAACTGAAGGAAGTCCCAGGAGGTAGCAGGGAAAAATTTCTATCAACTCAACTGAAAATAAGTTAGCAAACTAGACATCGAAGTTCCGCTTGACCTAAACTATCAGCAACAATGAAAGCTGTGTACTCACATTTTAGACTGTGCCCTTACGCACAGTATTCTGTATGGAAGATACTGTATCAGTCACATTGTAAAAGACCTAGATCAACTTAAAAAAATAAAACCCAATAGAATGATTACAGCCGCTGCATAGAATGACAAGTATTATCAACAAAAATTAATCAGGCGCATCTTTTAGTGAACTCAATTAATAATGTGCAACAACAGGGTCTCTTTTCTTAAGATGAAAATTAATTAGTGGAGGGAAGGTCACTTGGAGATGCTGACATCACTCATCAGAATGCTCTGGCAGCTCTAATTATTTGTCTTCCAGGCTTGGGTGATCAGAAATTATTGCAATACCTGAGCAACATTTTGAAAAAGCTTTGTGCATGGCTCTTTTAATTAGACCTGGTATTTGATTAATGCAGTGGAAGCATTTAGATCAGCCTCTTATCATTGAGTGACTTAGAAGTTTTAGGGAATTATACTGTGCAAGACAGGGTCACTACAGTAGATTTTTAATTCAGACCTAAAAAAAAAATCAGCTTTAACAATTTAAATGAACATACATGTATTTTCCCTCCTTTATTTTATCATTACCTAGAATGAAATTACATGTTTTTCAGCATCAAATGAAGTAAACTGCACACTGTGTGAAAATGTAATTTCTGTGTGCATGATAATACATGATTTACATTTATATATATAAATTTAAAAGCACCTGCTAAATTTGTGCAAGCTGGATTTATATAAGATTATAGCATAGCAAAGCAGAACATTGAGTTACACTGTGTAATCTATATTGCATTGACTTTTTATTTATTTTGTTTTTATTTATATATAGAAACACACACACTTGTGTGTATGCATAAATATATAAGAATGATTTCCAGTTAGAACTGTGTGAATAATTTAGAGCAATTTTCAAAGTCTTTGAGGCCAGGCATTGGCTCTTGTTCTGCTGAACCTATCTGGTGGTACAGGTCGTACAGGCAATGAAGTAGTAGGCAAACACAAAGAATGTGAATATTATTAAATACAATAAACACAATAATGAATAAATAAAAAGATTACACAGTCAGAATAAGAGAACAGTAGTAAAAATAATATCAATCAACTATCACAATTAAACAATAAAAAGCCACCATAGGTACTTAAGGATCACAAACACCATTAGTAGATGGCAGGTCTCCACCTTCTGTACATCTGAAGGCCTGCCAGTTAGTCTGGAAATGCAACTTGCTTTTTCTGTCCATGGCTCCTCTCTGGCCAACAGATCTAATTATTCTAAAGTGTTCCTGGAGCAAGTCTGAGCTTCTAATCTACTGATCGTTACAAGTACTCAAAATGTGTGAAATATGTTGTTTATTGTTATAATTTGTTCTTTTTATTAATCAGTTTTGATTAGGAATGAAGTTTAAATTTAAAGCATATACAGAATACTATTGAATATACAGAATAATATTTCATAGGCAAACAAGAAAGGAAACCAGTAGTATATTTTCCCCTTGTTTTTAAAACAAAATAAACTTTCAAATGAACACAAATCTGTGGAAGTTAATGTAATTGTTCTGGCTGAAAACTAGATTTGGCCCATTATGTTACATTCTCTCTCTGATTTCCTCCCAGCATGGTTTTATTATGACATGGCTTTAAATCACAAACTTATTCACTCTAAGAGACTATAAAATAGAGTAATCAATTTTTATTTTTGATGTATTTGGTTATTTACAGCTTCATTGTCCAGCTAGGGAATATACAGCACTGATATACCACCACTGACTTCAATGGAATTATACCCTTTTATACTGAGGCTGAATTTGGCAATAACAGCTAAAAATGAACATATCCAGAAAAGGTAATAAATTGTAATTTCTCATAAAACTCTGTGAAATAAATTGCTTGGAATCTCCTATTACTTAAAGTTCTAAAAAAATTATATTGGACTGTATCAAGTATAGTTTATTAGTATCATCCAGATGGTAAGAGGTCTAGAAATTACTTTCTGGGTGGAAGGGATCATATCCTGAAACAAAAATGTTCTTGCAGAATAACCTTAAGATCAGTCAAAACCATGGAGGATAGTTTACCTTGAAGTTTATGTTGTGGTAAGTCTGTTTTGTTTCACTTGCCAGTTGAGCTGACTTTCAGGATGAAAGGGTGTGCTTCTGTTGCCAGGACCTGAAAAATTATTCCAAACGTTGCTTTCTCATTGTCCACCACAGCTATTATCATAAAGCAAGTATAATACTTCTCTGCAGCAAGGTTATACTAAGGAATAGAATTTAGTGAGCTTTTAATTTATTTTTTGTGGTCAAAATTTAGTATTGAAATAAAGTCTCATTCTACTAAATGAATACGTATTGAAAATATCAAAAAGATTTTCCGATCCAGCTAGCACTATGAGGGAAGAAGCTCTTTCTGTTAATTTTGTTTAGGCTTACAATGTGTACAAATTGGGAACAGCTGTTTGGCTTTTTAGACACTGGTGAGGCAAATTCTGGAACATAAACATTCCTTTTTTTACATTGCATTGCCAGGTGCTAAAAAAGATGCTAAGATGCGTTAAAAGTTACCTTTGAAAGAATAGAGCAAAGCAAAGCAAAATGTGGTGAAAGAATACAAGCTAATTTCTCTCCACTTATAATTTGGGCAGTTTAAGATTGGTCGTTGACTTGTGAACCAGTTAATAACCTAGCTTACCTGAATTTCATTGCTTTGCTAGCAGAAAGAGTACATTTTACTCTCCTACCAATTTTAAGTTAATGTAATTCACCAAGTAGTATGCAGTCACACCTGTTTGCATCAAACCTGTTTCAAATTTATGGGTGGAATTTGCCACACCCAAGTAGGAGCATGAAATAGTTGCTTACTCAGAGGAGTCTAATATCATGTGAGATGCCCTGTGGTATCTCCTCCACCTCCAGCTGCCGTTCCTGCAGATCATCACATCTGTACCACATCTCTTGGCCCAGGCAGATGCAGACATTTAGGGTATCCTCCCTCAAAATGGTATTAGGTTTCTGTGCTAAAGCAACCCAATCATGCTCTGGCTGTCCTGGATGACAAATTCAGCATCCTAGGATGGACAGGTCTAGCCTATGTGACCATCTGTAGTAGATTTAGGCACTTTGGTAGAGCAATTTGGTCCACCCTAAGGTAAGTGAATGAATCTTTTCCTTGAAGTGACTGTTTCTTATCATTGACTTCAGAGCTTAGGTTAGATCCCTGGCAGTTAGCTAAAGTTACATGAGGTAAATCCCACACCATATCTATCTGTTATTTTACTGTACCTGGGATCTGAACTTGAAGAGAATGAAAATTCACAAGCAAATCTTGAAAATATATGAAATTCCAACACTGTTTGACACTTCAGTATAAATCAGGTGTGGAAATTTCCTTGAGCTGCTCACAAAACAATGTCAGGTCCTTGCAAACTCAGATAGATTTTATGGCAGTTCTATTCAGCAGTTGTTTCCAGTCATTTTGTGTTTAGAAACACATTGTATGTCTTTATTCATTTGTAGGTCTCTTATTAATTTCTTTTCTTTATCACTTATCACTAAGAAGACAAACTCCTAGGACTTTATGGCTAAATATTGCTGTCAGTTTACTTAGGGAAATTCTGGGATAACATTAATCTAACTTACAACAGTAAACTAGGGAACAGAATTGAATCTCAATAATGTGGAGAACTTCACAGCCACATGCCAATAAAAAATAAATGTAGGAACGTGAACTGGAGTTAGCCAAACACTTGGGTTCATTTTACAATCTGTTATTAGAGTTAAATTTTTTCCCCTGTGCTTTGTTGTTCACGAATAGATAAATTTTATAGAAAACCTTACTTGTTGATTTTTTAATGAAAAATAGTTTTGTATAAAATATTGTTGCTTCCGGATTTTAACATGTCATAGCTGCATTTGGCACATATTTATATGAATGTACATTTTGATGCTTTCTTGAAGTAAGAATCTATGAAATTTTTTAAAGAACTGGCTTTGCTCATTGTTTAAAATGAGTTCCTTTGTACCAGATGCCTGGTGTAATTTATGTTAATGTTAATTAACAATATTTGAAGCAAATCATGATAAATAGATGCCCCCCCAAACATTATGCATCTAGTTGTCTAAGTAATCTGATGAGTAACGAATCAAATTAGCACAAGCTTTGCCAGTGTTGAGACATAGGTCTTTATTAGAAAAAGTATACATCATTCCAGCTGTGATATTTCTTATGCTTATTATTTTGATCAAACCTGAATTACAAAATTACTCTAAAGAAATTTACTGCCTTTGGAAACCCCATTTATCTCTGATTCTGGAGGGTAAGCTTTATTTCTCCTCCTTGCAAATACAAGATTAAAAGAACTCTACATTTTAAAATAATGCAAAGTACTTTGTTTTATACAAACCCTTTGTTAAAAGGCCCTCAGCTTTCATAATAACAGTAAAATCAGGTTTTACCATTGATGTATAAAATACATAGAAGTCTCTTCTTGAACTGCTTTAGCAACATAACAATATCGTGAAGCTAAATTTTTATGTGTTTTGATTTTGACGTCCATACCAAATGCTAACTGATGGACAAAGGGGAGATACACATATATATATTAAAGTTGTGTCAGTATTGCATTTTATAGTAATTAAATAAATACTAGATGAATTCCTACCACCCTTTGTTTAGCTATATGGGGCTCAGCTGTATTGCTTCTAACCCTAACTACATCACTTCAAATTACCAGTAAATTAACAGAGTAACACTTTCAACCTCAGAGCAGATTTGATCCAAATAGTCTTTAAATGCCATTTCTGTTCCTATTAACCTAAAGATCGGCATAGCAGATATTTTCGTAAGGCTGCCCAGCAATACAGGGCATTAATGGCTAAGTTGTGACAGCACTTTTCATGATGATTTATGATTCAGTGTTTAACTTGATTACTCCACTGCTGACTCTGAATACTATTTCAATTAGTGCACAGAAGGTCACATCACAAATATTCCTCTATAATCTATTCCTATTAACACTAATACACAGAGTAACCAAATCTTTTCACCCTTGTTGATTCAAACCATCCATAGCACTAACTGCAGGCTTGTTTACCAGTTTACTGCTCTGGACACATCCGAAATGGTAATTTTCAGTCCTTTGAGTATCATTAATAGCTGTACCACAACATCGTGAATAAAGCATCCCTCTGCTGCTGTGTGTGCATTAATAATTATCAAAGGCTCAGATATTTTAAATGGAAGGTACACTTTCAAAAAGAACTCCCGTCTAAATCGTTATTTCACAGCTAATCATGAACGGGAAAATAACAAGAGCAGATAGTTAAGAAACATAACAGGAGAGGTGAGTAAGTAAAATTCAGGATGATGTACAAAGCTAAAACACTGGGGGTAGGAGGCTCAGTAAAGATGGGATTTGGGAGCCATGTTTTGCCTGATGGGTATCTAGCACGTTCCTGCATACACCTCTGGTGTTATGGGCAGTAAATGAGGAGTGACTTAAGCTTGGAAACTTAAAAAGAGAAGCATGAGAAAGTTAGTCAGCTCGGCCAGAAACCTTGACTCTCCTGGTCCCGCTCACACCTGCCTGCTGCCTAACTAAATCTTGAAGAAGTACTCTAGTGCCTCAGATTTTGGTAGGAGAGGCATGCTAGCGCTTCCAGTTCTGGTTCTGGCTGCCAAGCTTTTGGCAGGATGGGCTGTCTTGTATCTGTTTCTTATTTAAGTTTTGTTGAGATCACTAAATTGAATTTTTCTCTGTCTGTCTTCTCCAAGGGGCATGCATCAGCGGATATTTTTAACAGGTAAAGGTCAGTCTCTACCAAAAACACAGCAACAGCTTCTGTCCCATGTTCTTTTGAAAATGTGGCCAGTGGATTTGGTGCTATTATTTTAATAGCTCAGGGGTTAAAGCACTCAACTAAACAAGGGGAAATTAAAGTGCAAATCGTGTGTCTGCCACAGAGAATGCAAGAAATGTCCCCTCCCAGCAGGGTATCCTCTCCGACAAGCTATGGAGAACATTCCTCCCCCAAATTTCAGCCATCCAGGTGTTACATCTCTCTTCTGAGTTAGCTCCCTAGTTCCCCTCATAGCCAAGTGAGACAGTATAGAGACTGCAAGGGCAATGCATGCCATGCCAAAATAATTCCCAAGTATTTAGTGTCACTTTAGGTGCCTAGAGGTGTCCTACCCAGGCCTCTGTCTACCACTTCGGTAGGGTGCAGGCCTCCTGTGATGCCTACACTACTCCTGCTAGTCCTGTATGCCTTGGATCCTCTGAGACACTTCAAATGGTAATGGACATCAATGTTTAGGCAGCTGAATCCCACTGAAGATTTTGGCTTTTGCAGGTTAAGTGAGGTGATAAGCTTTGCAGAGGTGATACAAGCTCATTAGACGAAGATCTGCATTACATAAACAATGACATTTTTTACTGAGCAGAAAAGGGAACAGAATTGCCTGATGTCATCGGCAGGGCATTAACTGAGCAATAGGATGGGACTACTTCGCAGCTCCTGCTCCACAGACCATTTATGCATTTAATACAAGAAGTTGATAACATGTTAATATCAGGTAGGATTAGACACCCTTATGGAAATAACTTGGATTTCTAGCCTTTCAGGAGTTTTAAAAATATAAATACAAATATTATTAGCATTGTTTGAAGAATACATCCACAGTCTTATTTCTTGAAGAAATTTTTTTTTCTGGGTCTGGGGACAGACAATGCTTTGAGTTGGCTGACTTTAGTGGATGTGACTGCATTAATGTTTTAATTTACACCAGGAATACACTTTTAAAGTCAGTATCCAAATTGTTCCCACTTTCCCTGTTGTGGTTGGTATTGCAGAGCAGTTTCAGAGTGCATGAACTGGATTCCCTTTCGGATGAAACTAGCACAAAGGTTGTGATCTAGGAGCCACCAAATGAGCTCCAGCTGCTAATTTATGTTCATCTTGCGGACCAGATTAGAACAAGTCCAAAGTAAAATGCCCCCCAAACATTTCTGTGTACATCAAATCCTTAGTATCAGCTGTTTTGCTCTAAACACATTGTGTGCAGGACAAAACAAGGGTGTCTTTAGCCATTAAAAACACAAGTATAAAACCTGAAGTTAGTAATTAATACTTTGATTTGTTAGCAGTGTATACACCTGGAAGGATATAAGAGTGTTTTGAAATTGAATTAAATTACTTCATTATTGCATTCATTGTTTTATAGGTAAGTTTCTTTTTTTTTTTTTCCCCCCCAAATATTGCAGTCACAGCTAGCTTACACAAATCTGTTGTTAATTTGCACACAGATGTCACTCTCTGCAGGACATAAAAACAAAGCAGAGATAGCCAGCAGTACTATTTGTTGTGGCATCATACTTACAGAAGCAGCCTGGCTTTCATGTCTGTTTTTTAAAAAACAAAAGCAAGCTCTCCAGACAGAAAATGTACGAAGCCCTGATTTGCTGTTCACCTATATTTATGTAGATATCTATTTATTTGCTGTAACACATGTGCTCTTTTTGAAAAACATAAAATTGCTGAAAATTGAAGTGCTGGAATTGTTTCTGGAACAATGGTACTGTTTCCCACTGTGTTGCAAAATGTGCCTGACTACAATTTTGGACAATGTTTTTCGGGGGAAGAAAATGGTGACTTTTTCTTTTCCAAGTTTTATCATGCTGAAACTTCCAGCAAACATTCTAAGATGAGCCACAGTGACAACCTCTTTTCTCACATGGCTGGTAGGAACCGTATTGAGATCTAGTAGTTTACAAGGATATCTAAGAGTTGTAAGAGAAGAATATACTTTCAAGAATTACTGCTTGGGAAGAGATGTGTAGTGGTGACTTGCAGGTAGAGGTTTATAACGGTCATCTACTGACTTGTACCTCTGGCGAAATGCAAGTAAGCTTAGACAAATTTATTTAAGTCTATAAATGTATAGGTAACCTATATAAATAGCCTGAACTTCCAGCATCTAAGGATGCAGAAATACAAAATTGTATTAATTACTATGTAGAATAACATTCCCTTATCTCTACTGTAAGAATTTTGTCTCTACTGTAATCAGTGTGAACGAGTATATGACAGCATAAACAGCGCCCCTTTTTTGTATTTTACCCCTGATATTTGTGATTATAGCACAAAGTACAAGACACTTGGAGAAGTATTAAAGGAATAGCGTGCCTTAAGGACTGCAGAAACTGTAAGAGTAAAGCTCTGCCCTTGTGTAAGAGGAGTTTTCCCCTGACACACTGAGTACAAGTACATAGGGATATGTGCAATGTTGTTACATGCATGAATCAAATATCACATTATTCCATTTTAGTTTTAGAATACAGCTCACTAGGCTCCTTATAGAGAAGAGGGCCTGGATTTGGGAGGGAGCAACTTGTAGCTACACTTGAATGTTCATGACCTGATTTTCATATATTAAAGCATCTCTGATAATAATGTTGCTTATGAAGTGTCACTTACATAACATACTGTCTTGTAAGTTTAAATTGTATTTTGAATTTCTGTCCAGATTGGTAAGATATGAATTCAAGGAATAATAAAGTTTTCTGCAGATACTTCATGACATAAGAATTTGATTTATTCTTCTATATTAACCTTTTCTTCCTGTGATAAATATAAAGGGAAGCCAGTAACAAAAACTCTTTTACATCTTTGGTACCTTCTGTGAACTCCCTTATTGTTCAAATTCCTCTTCTTTGTTGTATGAGATGTCCAAGTGATCTGAAAAACAGTAAAATTCTACCTAAAAATCATCTGTGATAGTTGCAACTAAATGACAGAACTTAATTTCCTAAAATATTCACTACAGTAGGTCTCAAATGACAATGGAAAAAAAACCCTAAATAAACCAACATTCATCTATTTCTTGCTCAGTGTGAATTCTAAAATGTCTTCAGACAAATCTGCATTGCGTGTGATATGTACCCAAAACCAATATTTGTAAATACATCTATAGGAAAGGAGTTGGTGTTTACTGGGATAAAGCAAGCCTCATTACTTCTAGTGCTTAAGTGAATGTGGGACCACTCCTGGTACACGTAACAAAAAGTGCTGGTCTTTTTAACTTGTATTTAACATCTAAAGTTATCCTTATGGAAGGTCATATTGGTTCTTTAACAAATACACCAACATTTTCAAATGTCAAAAGTGGTCTGAATCAATGTAGAAGAGAGGGAATGAGAACCAGAGAAGGGCAGGCTGGAGGGAACATGTGCAGAGGTGGACAAAGGAAGGCGAATTTGATAGGAATAAAGAGAGAAAGGACTGGCACGGGCAAAGCAGGAGACAAGCTGTGTGTGGACATTATCGAGGATGGGGAAGGAAAGCCTGTAAGCACTAAAGGCTGCTTCTCCCCAGAGCCTGAAACAGAGTAGCTGAATTGCAACATCCCTCAGTGGTATGGGAAATGGCTGCACAACTGACAACACTGGCGTCTCATTCCCACTGCAGTCTAGTCCACAAGGAAGAAGACTTTGTTTTCACTCTTCATGGTTTTGTATGATGTGTTTTCTGGCTTTGTTCATTAGTTCTTCCTTTTTCTTCCTTTTTTATTGTTTTATTTTTTGTTTAATTGGGAAATTGCATACTTAGACTATGATAAATTTGGAGCTTCTTTATTGTACAACCTATGCACAAAGAAACATATGATACAGTTTTTTCAGATATAGTAACTTCCAAAATAAACAGTGCTGAGTTCCATAGATGTGGAATTTGCAAGCGGCATTAACAACTGCTTAGAAATTGGCTTTCCTCTAATATTTGATGTCACACAAATCAATTGATTGGTAGGTGGCATCAGGAGGAGAACTTTGGGAATTGACAATGTTCAAACTATTTTAATGACCCTCAGCAAGGGTGCTGAATTAAGGTTACACAGGTACCTTGCCATTCCTTAAATCTTACACGAATCTTCAGGAATTAATCTTTCTGTGACCCAATTTTATAGTTAATTATCCTTCCTGTTGTTTTTTCTAGTGCAGGGAATACCTCAGCTAAGATTTTCATCCTGAGATTTGGCATATCTGTTTCCAGTCATCACTACAACCAGGAACCACTGAGAAGCATGAAAATTGGTTTTGGAAATAGTTTACTTTCTCAACTATTACGTATTCACTGGATTTAACTTTTAAACAAAGAACGACAATATATTTACTCATCTCGCTTCTGTTGCTCATAACTAAAAGTAAATAAATGCATAAACCAGTGAACAGTGAAAAACTTCCTTCTACAACATGAAAATCATCTCTGCCAACAATTTGATTGTGTCCTAGGGACATGCGGAGATGGAATTAAAAGGAAAGATCCTCTATCAGCTCCTTTTTGTTTGTGTATTGTTTGTCACTGGATCCGTTTATTAGCCTGGAGATAATGTGACAGTTGACTCTAGCAGTAACACAGCACTCATTAGTAAGCTTGACAGGGAGGTGCCAGCAGCTACTTGAGATTGTATTTTATCTATCTTCATGGCTCATTTGGGAGGCTCGCTACACTGTGATCTACTCCCAGCGCTCACTGGGACAGGGGCAAGCAACCACGAGTACTTCTAAGAACGGGGACTTGAAGAAGTTCTGTGTGACGAGATAATCTCATCTTACTCAAAATATGTAGTGCTGACCTAACAATTCCACAACTTCTACCTGACAGTTTCAATGTCAAATGTAGGACACTTGTATAAAGTTTTTAATGTAAATTTTCTAACATTTCTATAGCCCTTAGGATAGTTATTTGCAGAATTGACTCTAAAAGAAAAATTGAAAAGATGGGTGCAAACGTTAATGCCACTCTTGAAACTGTCATCAATCAAAACCAGTGACAATACTTTACGGATTTCAAGGTTTGCTCTCTACTGACTTTTCCCATTATATTTTTGGTAGATTATGATTATTTGAAGTAGTTTAATGCTTTCATTTTAATTTTAAGATGCTATTGGTTTGTAGCACTGTAATTCTTCACAGTGATGTCAATCCCCAAATTAAAAGATTTTGAATCATTCCTTCCAGAGATATTAAACTGTAGTAAATACCATGAGATAAAATCTAAAAAAAAATATCAGTGGTTCTTCTTTCGTCTCTGCATGTTGAGCTTTTCAGGGGCATTAGGAACATGTTTTCAGTGCCCCTGGAAAAGATAGTGACATATTCATAAAATACTCACAAACCAAGATTCTAATTTATTTACACTGTTCAAGAATGAATACTTTGGGTAAAAAATTAACTATTACAAGATTCACAATTAAATTATGACTCTTGGCAAAACTGATCCCTGTTGTGTGTGCTGGTGAAATATTACATGTTGATACAGTTTTCTACTGCTGTGTGTTAGTAATGTCCCCTAGATTACCAGCCGGGGAAACAGTGTCAGCTTTTGTCATGCAAGAAGAAATGTTTTAATCTGTTTAGGAGGCTGGTGCAGTATGAATTACCGAGATACCATATGTCCTCTGAAACACATGGCAAATTCATCTTGCCTGAAGAACAGCAACTAAGAAACACTTGGTTGTGTGGTCTGATGCCGGGCATTTAAAAAAAAAAAAAAAAAGACTATATGCTTATGTATCATCTTTAGCAATAAATTTCATATACTAGTTAAGAATGACATTACAACAGTAAAGAATGTGTATAGAACAGTCTGACTTCACTTATTCAAATCCTTTTTGTGTATTTATATAATCTTGAGATTTCTTTTTTCCTGTTTTTGAATACCTTATCCATACATAGTTTGTTTATATCTGCAAAATAAACATTTTTTTTTTTAAAAGGATTGTATCATCTCTGTACCAGACAATGGCTAACCACAGATTCCTATAATAAAAAATGAAAAATGTCTGAGCTCAGTCAGACTGGCTGAATAAACAGAGCAGATACTGAAGGTGACATAACTCAGGGACTTGAGTAAGAGAGGGAGAACTGAGGATTACACATCAGGGAAAGAAAGACGTGAGGCTGGATGCTCGCTTGAGCAGCATGCATGTATGTAAAAGGAGATTTTGAAAGGGAAAGAGATAGCCACTCCTTCAACAATGAAAGCTGAACTCTGACTACAATTTGAAGCGTAATAAATGCAGCATTCACTATGGTGTCTAAAATTATACTATTTGAACTGATTATGCTCTTTTTTTATTGATCATTCACCTGTTGATACTAGTTACATATTTAGTTTTGAGATTCCATAAATATGTATAATCCGAAAGGAATTTCAGGTTTCAGAGCTAGAAGTCAACACATGAATTAATTCTCCCAACAATATCATCACTGTAGTAATGTTATGCCTGTAGCAGAAAACCATCAAAACAAGAAAATTCACTGCTAAGGCTGCACCATGCCATATGTCCTCTAATACCTAATTACAACAGGGGCACAAAAAGCAAGTCATTAAACTTGCACCCTATTGTGCATAGGTATTAGAGGACATATGGTGCATTTCAAATAAAAGTATGAAATTCCATGCATTTCTTTTATTTGTGGCAACTGTTTTTAACACAGGAATATTTTGTTGCTATTTTGGTCTTCTAGGAAAATTGCCAATGTTATAGCTTTTGATAAAAATGACACACACACCGCGCCCCCCCCCCCCCCCCCCCCCCCCCCAGCCCAGCCTCTGGAATTTGCAATAACTATTTACATTAAATATGCATCAACTTTATTACAGAGGTCTGGAAAGTTTTCTGACAAGATTTTTCACTATTTAAAGAAACTGACTTGACACAGGATGGGAAGAAAGGTTCCTTCATGAAAGTTGGTTAAAGGATAACAAACAAAGGACAGGCCTTGCTAGCCCCTTTTCAGAATAGAGATACATCCATACTGAGATACTACGTGGATAGTTGATTGGAGCAGTTTTATTGAACATCTTCATCAATGACCCGGAGAAGGGACTAGACCAAACAATCTCTAAGTTTGTAGATGATACCTTTTTGAGTAAAATGTTACACCGATGACAAGGAACTCCAGAATGACCTAAAAATCTGAGTCAGTGGGCAAAAACATGGCAAATTAAGTTCAATACAGATAAATGTAAAGCATCTAGGGAAAAAAAAATCTGAACTATGTCTTTATGATGCTGAACACAGATCTGGAAGTCACAGCTATGGGAAAGGTCAGTCCTTGAAATCATCAGCTTGGTGGGCAGGGGAAGTTCAAAAAGAAGCCTTCAGAATTTTGGTCATCTCAAAGAAAGGAAGAAAGAGCAAAACAGAAGGTCTCATTTTCCTACTGTGTAAGACTTGGTCGGCTCAACATCTTGAGTATTGTGGGTAGTGCTGGCCTCTCCATAGAAGGACACAGTAGATTTTAGGAGAGTATAGAGAATTAGGAGACAGAGTAGTTAATTTATCAGGAGAGACTTGAAAGGCTTGTGTTCTTCTGTTTGTAGAGGAGAAGATTGAGGGTGATACAGCTGAGATTCACAAAATCATGAAGGTGGATAAAGTGCAAGTTGGTTAGTTAAGTTTATACATAGTTGAACTTTCCCCTTTCAGATAGTCCCACAATTAGAATATATCAGTGTCCTGGTTTCGGCTGGGACAGAATTAATTTTCTTCTTAGTAGCTGCTACAGTGCTGTGTTTTGGATTTAGTGTGAGAATGATGTTGATAACACTCCGATGTTTTAGTTGTTGCTAAGTAGCACTTATCTTCAGCCAAGGACTTTCCAGTTTCCCGTGCTCTGCCAGTAAGCAGGTGTGCAAGAAGCTGGGAGGCAGCAGAGCCGGGGCAGCTGACTTGAACTAGTCCAAGGGGTATTCCATACCATGGAACGTCATGCCCAGTATATAAACAGGGGGGAGTTGGCCGAGCGGCGCGGATCGCGGCTCGGGAACTAACTGGGCATCGGTCAACGAGTGGTGAGCAATTGCATTGTGCACCACTTGCTTTGTATAGTTTAATTCTTTTAGTATTGATATTGTCATATTATTATTATTATCATTATCATTGTTTTTCATTCCTTTCTGTCCTATTAAACTGTCTTTATCTCAACTCACGAGTTTTTTTTTCCTGATTCTCTCCCCCATCCCAGGGGTGGGGGGGCAGTGAGCGAGCAGCTGCGTGGTGCTTAGCTGCCGGCTGGGGTTAAACCACAACAATCAGAAGTATTATAAGACAGCATTTCAAAGTGCAATTTCAAACTTTGCAGATCCCTTGAAAGAGAATGGCAGCTTAAAATCCAGGCTTGAGGAGTTTTCCATTATTACTGTTGTTATTGTTATCTTACAGCACTTTTTTCCTATTTTTCAAATTTATTCTTATTTCTCAGTTGCAAAATTCTCACTTGGTGTCCACTAGGTAGACGTTGGTTCTTCATTAGGTGCTGACTGAGTAGTCAGTGTTAAACAAAACATGGAAACCAATACAGTCCTTTATGGTCCAAAGTATCAGAATGTGAACTAATCTAGGTAATGCCATAGGTGACACTGGACAAGGCTCAAGCGCAACTCTCAGAAACTTATTGGACAGCTATGTAGAAGTCAGAGCTAAGTAGAAACTCCAGATACAGTCTGATAGCTTGTATCTGTATATTAACACCACCATAGGTTTCTGTGATATTCCTACACTTGCTACTTTCACTTTTCTCTGTTTTTAAACAGCTTTATAGGCATGAATGCACTTGTCTTCCTTTTATTTTACGGATTCTCTGGCCATAGATCACTCTCTTCTCCTAATGCAACTCTTCCTATAGTTTCTGTATATGGTACAAGAAAGGATATATTTACTTTCCACGGCAGAATATCCTTAGCACAGACTTTATTAGTGTAAAAGGGGAGGAAAATGGAAACCAATTATGTTCAAGTCTCTTTGAAGTACAATGCAATAAAGCAAAAATTGTGCTATTAAAATGGACTCACTCCTATATTAACCTAGCGTCTCATTCAGGCTCTGTTTTCAAAGTGTTTTTTTCCTCTTTGGTGCCCTGATACAGACATTTGAGATATACAGAACAGCAATATGAACTTTATGAAATGTCAGTAATTGCTGTGCATGCACATAAACTCGTTATTTTAAACAAAAAAGCCTTCTTAGATTTCCCACACACACATACAAAATAAGTAAAGAGATTAGCTCACATTAAGGTCCAGTGGCTTGCAAAATTAAAACTGTTGGAGCAGAAAAAATCCCTGATCAGATATTTTAAAATCTGAATGATAAGATCAACAATGGGCTACCAATGAATTTCAGAGGTTTGGAATAAATCGTCTTGTATCCCAGGTTTCTTAATGTTAAAAAGAATATTTTAGAACTCAGTATCAAAGTAAATAACTAGCAACGGTATAGGAAACAATTTATTTAACTACATTATTTTGTCCATTAAGTTAAGGCTCCTTGAGGTTGTCATAAAAACTGGACTGTCTCCAAAAATTTTCCACTGTTACCATTGTTTCAACATAATACACTAAATGCATGCACGTGTATATGTGTACCAACAACACTTACACTATAAATGTCTATATCGCTACTTTTCATTAATATCATGGAGGACGCACAGAGAAAGAAGGGAGAAAAAGTGCTTGCACTGAAAGCATTGTGAAAAGTAAATGTCTGTAAATGGAAAAATATGAGGGTTTTAAGTACAGGAAATTCATTTGTAGCCTCAGAATTAATAAAGTTTGCATTTATTTTGCAGTCCACACGTTCTTATAAATAGGACCTCCTATTATCTTGCATTATCCAAATACCTCCCTGGATTACTAGGCTGATGGTAATGTTCTTTAGCAGAATCCTGCTTTTCATTGTCATTTTCATTCAGGCTTTCTTGTGATATTAGTCATGCCCTTGTCAAACAAATTTCTGCTTGTTACTGGTTTTCATATGGTTAGTTGCTTCTAATCCATAAAATTAAGATCATATATGAAGAGGTAGCACTGTAGGTAAAGTGGCTGGTGCTGTTGTGTGTAGAAGGGAGAAACATCCTGAAAAAATGCAAGTGACCAAAGAGATGGAAATTCTTCCCATGGGAAAGTTTTCTTTGTTTTTATGATATAGATTTTTATTACACACCAATTAAATATCAAATTAAAAAAAAAATAAATCATATCATGCCAAGTACAGAATGATCTTGAATAAAACGTACTAAGCTGATGTTGGAGATGACAGTGCCCTGATACATAGAGAGTCCCAGATAACTAAGTTGCAAAACATTACACAGTGTTTTAAAAAATCAGCAGCATACAACTTAAATTTTAAGTAGAAGAATTACTTGTTATTACAACAATGACTGAATAAAAACTTAGAAAAATACAAGTTTATCTAGTCATATTGTGGGTAAGATGCCAAAAACAAGTTTACTGTGTCTATTATTTTTGTCCTTGGCTGCTTGAAAATGCAGTTGGCAAAACAAAGCTGTCTGAAATCAAAGCATACACAGACTTTCAAGTATTCAAATGCTATTCATTCTCCAGCTCATCTGTGACAAACCTTGGATTTGTGTGTGTAGGGAGGAGTGGCTTGTCATTTTTTCTGTTTTCAGGGTTTGCTTGGGTCCTTTTTTTTTTTGCAATTCACAGCCACAAAATGATATTTTCACGTTTAGAAACTGCATTTTTGAAACTTTTTAGCTTTGGCCTTACCCTTAAAATAAAGACTATACATGACTGATCTATACTTTGTAAGAGAAATAACTCAAGCTTGAGATAGATTCCAGCCAACATTTAAAAAAAATACTGATTTATGAGGTGGATAATTCAAATTGCCTTTAAAGTGTCTGTTTTACATGAAATATTCTGAAACATACATTAACCTCTGAGACGTTTTAGACTATTGGCCAGAATCACAAGTCACCTTTGACAATAGCGGTAGGTTTTTTTTCTGAACACCATTACCTTCTCACAGCCCAAACACTACAACAATACTTTTTTCTGAATAGTGTCATGTTATCTGCTTTGAAGCTTTATTTAGTATCTGTTTAGACATCTAATCTCTGTGTTGGATGAACTGTGTGCTCTGTATGAGCTGCAACAAAGCTGCTCAGGAAACCAACAAAAAGCTGTCATGCTAACCTGTCAGTCAGCTAACCTTTGCTGAGGAATTGCTCAAAGTATTATTTGTTATGAACACTGCTTGTATGGGTCAAACTGCTTGTGTGGTCCAGATGCCTTGGGTAATCTGAATGACCTGAGAAAGCCCTTGCAATAACATAACTATAACTGGTGCTGCTGCTACTCTGTAGTTCCTCTTTTCCAAAGGGTAGGCTATCACTTCGTTGCTAACTATGTAATGTTATTTTGACAAGACATCAGAATAAGAGGAAACAAGTTTTCATTGAATTGTGGAGATTTTTAGTCACCTGTGGATGTGAATCTTACATCTTCTAAATGCACAAGGTAATTCCATTTCCTACTGCACCACCTTCAATTCTCTTTCATGCCTCCTATAAGTTCCTCTTCTCTTGCTATAGTGCCCACAGTCACCTCCCATACACTTGAACTTCTGCCTGGGCAAGTGGCCACAGAGGGCTCACTGCCTCCAGGCTGCATGTGTGCTAGCAGGCCATCTGCATGCACAATTTAGGTCAGTAGGGTCATGGCTACCTATGGAGACCATTCGTAGCCCACCTGCTAATTCTTGAAAGACTTGTTCCAATTAATTATCTTAGGCTCTTCTATTACTCTATCAAGCTCGGCTAAAATTGACCAGAGTTTCGTCAATGGCCAGGAGCTGACCAGGACTGATGGATGACTAGATCTTTATTCATCCACAAAAACCTTTTTTCATTAGGAAACCAGCACAAGCAGCTGGGAATTGCAGAGTGTGTCAGGCAGAGGTGCATGTTGGGGTATCTTTGCCAACCCTTGTAGTTTACTTTGTCTCACCTGGCAGACCAGATTTTTTTCTCTTTAAAAAGTTTTTTGGTCTGCCTCGTGCTATAATAAAAGCATCCTTTAGAGATTCCAAAACGTTTTTGTGGTTTTGCTGCACCCACTATAAAGAAAAATTGCAGGCCAATTAATTTGAATGCTCTGACTCAGCTGGGCTGATACAGCATGTTAAAAAAATTTCATTATGAAGTTTTGAGATCATGGCAACAGCAAATTAAAATGTTCCACCTACTTTAAACAAAAGACAGCCTTTGAGGAAACTGCTAACCCAACTTTCTGTTCTTATTTTGATTACAAAGGAAAAAGACCTTCTGCATTTATACTATCTTGGTCTAGGTCTGTTTGACTATTTCCCTCAACCCCTGCTCTCTTAATACCCTTTAGTTAGTTTTGAACGAATTTCACAGCAGAGTATAGGTTTCACGGATCACCAAACTGTGGAAATGTGTAATGCAGATTGCAAAGTTGAAGAGAGAGACCCTCTTAGTGACCCAGTTGAAGAAAAGATTGTAACCACTGCTCAACCATTGTTAGCCATCAAAGAATCCACACAAAACAGAAGTGCTTTCTGTGAGCAGGAAATGTTTGCTGGAAACGTAACATCCGTAACAGGAGAGGGTATCAGCTGTGACACACAAATCCATAGGAAACTGGGCTTGTTTAGCTCTGGTACTCGCAAACCTATGTATGAGAATATTATTGAATCTGTTATATGTGAGAGTGTGCATGTGTATATCCCTTCAGCTAGATGAAAGCAAGCCTTGTTATTTCCTAAACCTATAGTAGCAAAAATGCATTGGGCACTGCATATATGGCTAAAGACAGGTTTTGCTTTGCAGAGCTAGCAGTCTTGTGGCTACAACACTGATACAAGTAAATGTGGATTCAATTGTAAATTTTTAAAAAAGATGTATTTCAAATTGTTTGCTAGCAATCTTATATTTCTAACTCCATATTTCTATATGGATCTCATATTTCTAACTCCACAGCAACTATGCAACTTTATATAGTAAGATTTACTGTCTCTCAAGTCAGATTACTGACTGTTCCTGGTTCCATAAAATATTGTGCCTACAACTGCACCATGTAAAAGAAAGGTAAAAGGCTGAGAGGAGCTTCTATCTCTGTTATATTCCTCTCCATTTAAAAAATGCACAGGTATGTAGTACCACATAATTCTTAACCATTGATGCTGCTTAACAGAAAGTTTCTTTGTTTTATGTCTGGCAAAGGGCATCTGAGTTGGGTAGTCATGAAGAAAAGTGGCTGCACCATTCTAGGATGTTTTGTAACATGAGCATTTCTTGGAGACTTTGTTAGGGTCATTGTGTTACTTTGCTTATTTGCCAGTTATATGCATTTGATTTACTGCATGGTGACTATTACTCATTGTTTTCATTTTTCCTTTGGGGGAAAAAAACCCTCTCTCATCCTATTCACCTCTTTTTTACCTTAGATATCTGTAAAGTACTTAGAGAGTCTGAGCTGCCATGTGCTGTTGAACTAACAAATAAATTAATTTAAGGATTTTTAGTATATCCCTATTTTTTTACACCACCTCAAAAATAATGTAGTGCTTCAATGACTTAATTAACTAAATCTCAAGCTCCTCAAATGTATGTCATCTGGACAAGAAGAACTGAAAAACCATCAGTTTTTTCAAGAACTCTACTTCCTTGCCATTAAAGTTCTGTTTTAGGGCTCTGGCCCAACCATATTACTTGGTAGTTAACACTACCAAGAGGTTAGATGAAATGGAATTAGAGAATGATCCAAGTATTATCTGTGAATATTTTAGATTGCTTTTGTTTGATACAAATCAACTTGAGAAGCAAACTTTGCTGAAAAAATTGTCTAAAATTACTGGTTTGCAAATGAAAAACTTTCTATATGAACTACTAGTTATTTTAACAATACATTAGCTCCATTGTGCTCATTACACTTTCTACAGTGTAAAACTGCTCAAAGTGGGGAATTTGTATTTGGGTTGATAACATATATCTATTCAGTTCCTTCAGTTTATTTTAGAGAAGCAAGGTATAAACATTCAGCATGGAAAGCCTTCAGTTTGAGAAACAGAGTTTATAATGGAAACAGCAATGGGGTGACCCAATGCTATTGAGCTGGGCAGTAATGAAAGTTCCCCTCTGTGTTGGTGGATCCTCTCGGACAGCAGAGAAGGGTTTGGGAGCCCTTTGAACGACCACTTCTCCAAGTGCTTAATCAGATCAGTAATATCACAATCTAATTCAGCATACTCTAATAACCGTATCTGAGCCCTCTAGAGGTTTATGTTTAAGAATAGATTTCTACAAAAATACCAATCTGAAAGTACATATTTTTCAGTGGTGCGAGGACTGTAAAAAATTATTTTTGTAATGAGGCAACATTTTCTTTCCCCATGTGAAACACTGGTGGAAATCACAATAAATAAATACAATGTCAGGTTAGAAAAAATGTTGCAGTTTCATGTTGTTGGTTTGCAAATTGAATTTTTACATAAAATTTACACTAAATGGAACCTCATTATACAGTGATGAGGTCCAGTATGATCCAAATCATTAAAATCACTGTACTGCTTAATGATTCACTAAGTGGTACTGCAGTGCCATAAATTTAGCACTAGTTTCATGATTCAAAACACCAGACTGAGACACCAGCAAATCGTATGTGGATCATTAAATTTACAATGAATGTCAGAGATGAAATAAGGGGGAAAAAACACTTTGAGAGATAGGGATAATATGTGCTCTAAGGTGACATCCATCAAGATAAATGATCTTATACCACTTGTGCTTGGATAATAATGGGGGGTTGTTTTTTTGTTATTCTTCGTTTCATAATTTCTAAAGGGGTTGGAAGTCTAAGCCCTTTAAGAATTAAAGTAGCTGTCATTTTCCGAGTACTTTGTGATCTATTTTATTTGTATTTATACAATATACATATGCTGCTACATTCTTCTCTGACCCCATTGGGCCAGATTCTCCCATTAGCAGGATCAAAGTATGTCAGCTTTGTAAATTTTACAATAGTGGATTACAATATTGTAAATAGTACAGTATTAGTACTATCAGAATCCCAGAAAATAAATTTTTTTGGTAGCTTTCTATATATATAATAGCTTTCTATTACAATAAAAGGTCAAATAAAGAAGTTCCTTTGTAATAATAATAGTAGAATTACTCTTTTGTATTTCATTTGTACACATATTCTAACTTACATATATAAATATAAAAAATCATATCCAAAGGAGCAATATAGTCTTATTCAAGGTACAAGCATGGAATACTTCAATCTTTCATTCTTAGGAGACTGAATATTTCATTTTTGCTTTGATTGAATATTTCATTGTTTTAACTCTTCTCCAATAGTTATTTCCCATCATGAATCAGACATCATCAAAACAGTAAATAACAAGTTAACTGCATTTTTCAGAACCAACATATCCTAAGTGAGGTTTGAGGAGTAATGCATAGATTTCAAAATAAAAATTATGCATGGATTTTCAGAAAAGAGATGTCAAACACATCAGTGTGACTGAATGGGAGAATTTACAGTTTTATCCAGAAAGACGTAAATTGAATAGAACGAAAGATATATTCTTGAAGGTATTTTACTATCTGTGAGATCTAATGATACTATATGGAGAAGTAAGAATGCTGAAATTGCTTATCTGGGTAGGAGAAAGTATACAGAGGTTTTCCAAATTTAGTTCCACTGCCTTATTCAAAATTCCGTCTTATTTCGTTGCACTGAGATGCCAAATGCAGCAAAAGGTAGGACATAAATGCTGCGAAATACAGCACTTGACCAACAAAACCAGAAAAAGTAAAAAGTACAGAATACAAAAATATAAAACAGAATTATTATTTGAGAAACTGTATTGTGTTTTTTTTAATGTCAACCTCATCAGCATAAAGCATGTGAAAGATATATGGGACTTGTTTCCTCCTTTTCTTTCTTTGTGAAAGTAAATAAAGCCATTTGCCATGCAGTTAGAAATGTAAAAAATAAATATTCTTTTAAAAAAACTTGGCTATGCAGTGGCTGTGACCTTGAACCCACTTACAATCTAAATTGCTATTATGTGCAGTTAGTAAAAGAACAGTTAGGAAAATGTAGGAAAATTCCACAGTATCAATCTCTGTCTCTTTTTGTGTCTCTCAGTAATGTGACTCCTGGTAAGCACTTCTGTGCACCATTTTTGCTGTTCTAGCTTCATGAGCAAACTGTTTCTCTGTTGCCTGCCCTGACCATCTCTTTTTTCTTTGAAAATGTAAGGTTTCTTGCTGAAAAATTCTTTCATGCTGATTTCTCAGCTCCTTTTTTAATCCTGCTCCATTGAATTTTCATCAATTTACAGGGCTGATATCAAATTCAGTCCACACTTTACATGATGAAAACAGTGATTCGTGTTATTACAATAAGGTAAGTTTAGGCTGCGTATAATAATTCCTTTTGGATCAAGTATCAAAGTAGAGAAGAAGGAAAGTTTTTGGGTTCATACACCCTTCTTTTGCACATATGAGAGCTTAAGCAGTGGAAAAGTGTTCAAGGGCTAAGCAGGTCTTGAATTAGTTTGAAATAATTTTTTACACACGCATTTTAAATCACTGACAGCCATAGGCTTCTACTAAAAAGACTCTGTTTACAAATATAGTATGTTGTAAGAAGGTTGCAGGCTGTTTGCACTGTAAAATTATATTTTAGAAAAATTTATGTCAGCCAACTTGGATTTATTTTTTTTTTCTCCACTCTAGTCTGGTAAACGTGGAAAATGAGATGAAAGGAAAATGAATTAATTTCCTTTCAGACACAGGAAATGCTACTAAATTTGGATATGTGAAAACATTGAACTTTCACTGGGGAAAAAAATAAATGATTTGAGGCCCTAGTGATCACACAGAGGATCCAGACAATTTGACAAGTATGAATTTATCTCACTTGTGAATGAATAACCTTTGGTAACTCACTTGAGACTTAAATATTTTGAACACATTTTCTTTGGAACACTTCAAAAGACACAGTTCATTTCTGTCTCTACCAAACAGCCCCTTCGGTTACTTTCACTTTACTGAGTATTTTGCTTTGCAAGTTTGGAAAATTAACATAATAAAAGCCTATCAGTGAGTTTTAGTCACATAGGAAGGAAACTAGATTAACTCTTGATTATTCTAAAGTCTACACAATCTTTCTGTGTATCAGCTGAGAGAGGCTTCATTGATCTCCTCTGAATCTTGCTTCAGCTGTACATGGAAATTCACCTCACTTTGAAAATACAGGCATACATTTTCAAAGCAGTGCTTCAATATATTCAGTGAGTGACTTCAACGTAAGCCATGTTTTATGCAGCTGAAAGGGGGACAATCAGTTACGGCTCAGTGGAATAAAACTACTGCCTGGGGACTTGCTTCAAGGTGCACCAAGGTGCACCTCCAAGAGATGCTACATACCCTCAAAGGAACCAGAGAACTGGGGATATATATGGGAGTGGAGGGCAGGGAGTGCACCCCAGCTCATGCTCAGAGCTTGCATGACTGGGTTATAAGGGATCACATCTTTCTGAGTGTGCTTTGTAGATGGGTGAAGTCCATTAATTAAACTTGTAGATTAAGGTTACTTTGCTGATGGATTATCTCCCTTCACTAGCCACTGATTATCAGCTGGCAACTATGATACAGAGGGATTCAGTTTCTCATCTCAAACATGTTCTTTGACATTCAATGACAAAAATGTATAAAAGAACTAGGAAATAAAAGCTTGAAGAGATAAATAAAAATGAATATGAAAGTCACCAGTGCTTTAAACTCTGATTTGTCTTTATCGAGGTTAAATGTTGCTGTGTTTATGCTAAACTTCTGAGGCAATGCAAATTTCTAAATAGTGTTGTGTAATATGTGGAAACAGTAATGATTCCAAAGTTTTCAGAAGGTTGAAAGAGTTATTCAAAATCTTGTATTTCTTCATAATCTTCTGCTGACCAGGCATACGCAACATAGAAATCACAAGATCACAGAATGGTTGAGATTGGAAGGAACCTCTAGAGGTCATCTAGTCCAACCCCCTGCTCACAGCAGGGTCAGCTGGAGTAGGTTGCTCAGGGCTGTGTCCAGTCAGGTTTTCAATATCTCCAAGGATGGAGACGCCACAGACTCTCAGGGCAACCTGCTCCAGTGTTTGACAACCCTCACAGTAAAAAAGTTTTTTCTTATGTTTGAGTGGAATTTCCTGTATTTCAGTTCATGCCCTTTGCCTCTTGTCCTTTCACTGGATACCACTGGGAAGAGTCTGGCTCCATCTTCTTTACTCACCCCCATCAGTATTTATTACACACATTGATAAGATCCCCCCTGAGCCTTCTCTTCTCCAGGCTGAACAGTCCCAGCTCTCTCAGCCTTTCCTTGTATGTCAAATATGCCATAGATATGAAGATATCTGACAACAGAACCCCGAGTATCCCTATGTTTAAAGAAAAAGGGAAAACCTGAAAATTCCCAGGTAAACTGAAGACCATTTTAGAGATTTTGGGTAAAGTATGTGATAGAAAGAAAAATGTTCTAACACTGATAATAGACTGAGTCAAATTTAGCCTTTTCAAAACCCAGAAATAATTTGACTTTGGCCTCTGCTAGAGATGGCCAGATTGGTGTCAAGAAAGATTTAGAGGGGTAGTCCTAAATTATTTTTAAAAAATTAAAACCCAACTTCGCTTGTCTTTCAGCTGTAGAAGCCCCCCAAGCCTTCCCAAGTGAAATTGGTATCACATATTCCCATCTCTGCAACCCCCTTTTCTTGCCCTCTTAGCTTTTGTGGTCTGTCCTGCATCCTCGCACAACAGCACTAGCCCCAGTAGAGGCTCAGTTTCCTCAAAGGGTACAGGAGAACAAGTCTGGGAGGAGTGAGTTACTACTGCACACAAGAGCAAGTCACACCGACCCACTTGCTTCATGGTCATGGTTTGTGTACAGGTCATTTGTTGCCCCAGCATATACGACATTTTAGGTTATTTTCTCTCTAAAGAAGAACAGGCTACTTTGCGTATGTCAGGGGGTGAGACCTAGATGACTGACACACTAGAGTTGCTGCTGTGTGGTAACTCAGTAAAGTAGTATTAGGTGGGCCAGACAATGGGACTCCGAGAAGAAAGAGATCTCCAAAAATCCCATAACTGGTTGGGCTCAAGTCTGTCCCTGGTGTGCTGGTTTTGGCTGGGATAGAATTAATTTTCTTCATAGTAGCTAGTATGGAGCTACGTTTTGGATTTGTGCTGGAAACAGTGTTGATAATACAGGGATGTTTTAGTTATTGCTGAGCAGTGCTTACACAGCGTCAAGGCCTTTGCTGCTTCTCACACCACCCCACCAGCAAGGAGGCCGGGGGTGCACAAAAAGTTGGGAGGGGACACAGCGGGACAGCTGACCCCAACTGATCAAAGGGATATTCCATACCATATGACGTCATGCTCAGCATATAAAGCTGTGGGAAGAAGAAGAAAGGGGGGGACGTTCGGAGTGATGGCATTTGTCTTCCCAAGTAACGGTTACGCATGATGGAGCCCTGCTTTCCTGGACATGGCTGAACACCTGCCTGCCGATGGGAAGTGGTGAATGAATTCCTTGTTTTGCTTTGTTTGCATGTGCAGATTTTGCATTACTTATTAACCTGTCTTTATCTCAACCCACGAGTTTTCTCACTTTAACCCTTCTGATTCTCTCCCCCATCCCACTGGGGAGGAGTGAGCGAGCGGCTGTGTGGTGCTTAGTTGCCAGCTGGGTTTAAACCACAACACTTGGCTACAGGATTTTAAAACTCATGGTTTTCATTTATATACTGAGTTCATCCTGAACAGTTAACAAGCAAGAATGCTTCTCTATACTTTTGGTTCCTGTGATCACAGGATTATCACTTGTTCCCAGAGTTAGAAACACAGCCCAGGGCTGATGCTCAGCTTTGGATTCTAAAAATCTAAATATAGGTCTCTAAATGGAAGCACCAACATGTGAGTTAGTTAGGTATCTAAGCTTCCATCTAGTCAATACAATTAATAGATTCTGGTGAGCTCTTAAAATCACCCCAAAGTAGCTAATGACATTTAGTCAGATGTACATCCCTCTTGCTTGTATTGACTAACATTCAGCTGACCATAATGGGAACTTAGACACTTAGTTTACATATAGGTACTGACATTTAGACACTTAGATTAGGTTTTGCAGCCTGCACTGAATATTGGGGATGTTGATCCACCATGTTCATTGTTGTCTACTTCATGCTTTGGAAATGCACCAGCCTTGTAGGTTTCTTCCTATATGGTATGACCCACTTAGAGAATGTATACACATTTTTCCCTCTCTCTCTCCAAAATTCCTTTGTCTGCATCTGAGGAGACCTATTGCGTAGATCTGAAGGAAGTCCACTGATGGCAGTTCTTTTTCATATACACTTATGAGACTAAGTGTAACAATTTATTCATTGTAATGGTGTCCTGATTGGGCAGCAATGGCCCAGGCAGAAAGGTTTTACTTCTGTGAGTGATACGCATCAGTGCTGATGTTCCTGTTGTCACCTGAGTAATACATCTGCTACAGGTCTGACCTTCTTCTGAAACCACATTAATGAGACAAGTATGAGCTAGGTGACTGATAATAGCTGATGCACATGCCTCCTAGATCTGATGCTCTCTCTGCTTCATCTTTTCTTCTGTAAAGTACTAAAGCTGAAAAGAAAAAGTCACTCATCTAAGAAGTATTATAAGCTTTCCTTGAAAACAATAGTGTAATTTAAACAGGTTAAATCAGTAACAGAAATATATGTCTTCAACCAGTATTATGACACAAATTTTTTGTATTTAGAGTGCATTGTGAAGTAGTCAGCGTACAATATCTTAACTAGCACAAAAAATGACATATCAATCACTCTTATTGTACTCCATCTTCATATGACATTTCAGCTCTTTGTTTAGATAAGAATCATTGTACACAACTCTGTAGAGCATTGTTTCTTTAGTCTACCCATGTCTAAAGCATTGTTATATTTAACAGGAGGATTTCTACTTACAATATAATTACATTGTATGTATATAATTAGACTAACACAGCATTAGGCATTGATTGACAAGACAAGATGGGATGAAAAGTAACATAAATAGACTTCATGGTAAATATCAATGTTTGGTTTATAGCTGTAGAGAAATTTTAAAACCTACCTCAGTTAAAAAAGGTAATTGTGAATTATAGTAATTATAGTATTATACTACAACTGATTCACTAGCTGGACTGCATCCACAGCATGAAACTAGTACATTAAGATATGGAATTACTTATCTTTCACAGGATACAATTATTTATTTCTTTATATGTTAAAGAGTTTCCCATATAAACACTCATCCTCCAAATGTAACACATAATTTTAAAAAGATATCTTACAGAAATATATATAAAGACACTGAAAAGGGGAACTCCTGTGAACCCTTTTAGAGTCAAAAGAATGTCTTTTAGTTTCTTCCTGCTGAACCCTTCCAGCTCCATGAGCAGTCTGTTTAAAAAAGCCTAGAAGAATAGATGGTTGAAGATAATAAGATCCAGTCTAATCAAGAGAGAAAGAAAGTCCCAGAGCAAAGTAGATCTCAAGGTATATCTGCATTTGCACTTTTAAATAAAGCAATTATAAGCTTTGCCTAGAACAGAAGTTTGTTCCTTGCCATGCTAAAGTCTGGTCTATAGCCTAGCATTGAATAGGCTGAGGAACAAAAGTCTGTTATGAATACTCTATTAATTAGAAATGTTAGCTGATAACATAGTAACAGTTTAAAAAAAATCAAATATAGATGAACTCCCATGAGAAAATATTGCTGTTGTTAATGGCACAGCAGTGTAAGTGCAAACACTTGAGGTTAGGTTTGCCGCAGTGATATCAGAGAGTAAGGGACAAGGGATCTCTCACAGTCAAAATGGTGTCTATTTGCAGTTTTATGGTTCCAAGTGACCACTGCAAACTTTGTTCTGGTCATTCTATAGCTAGTGCAGCCAAGACTCATGTATTCTCTCAGACATGTTACTTAATAAGTAGGCCCACCAAATTCTGCCTAGTTCTGAGTAGTGCCGTATACCATGATTTAACCTGGAAGTGACGAAGTCCTGGGTTACTACAGGAAGGCATTAGTCTTAAAGAACTAAGATGTGAACATATTAAGTGAAAATATTGAGTAAAAAAAGACCTCTCTTGGCTGAAAGTAATACTGAATAATCCTTGAAGTAGCTGGGAATCTAATGACATGCCTTGTGTTGAAAATCTTTGTCTATATAAGGAGTGGTGATAGGTGATTAATTCTTTCTTACTTTTACCATCTTTAAATATTGCTCTTAATTTCTGTCACCTCTTTTCCATGAGGCCACCAATGCACACATTGCTCTGCTCATTGTTTAACTGGACTTGTAAATTAAAAAAATGAAAATAAGAAGCTGCATGTTGTCAATGTCTCGGATAGGGCATGGCATGAGCTTTCCTGGTGGTTCTCTATGTCGGCATTGAACGAAGAAAACTGATGCCAGTGATACTCTAACTAAATGCATGCTCAGAGCACAGGGGCTTCAGTGCTGTCCTCATATATCCCTCAAAAAACAGAGACCTGGTGAAAGCTTTGCAGAGACATAAATCTGATCCAATATTTCAGCAGAAAAGGCAACTGGCCAGAAGGACACAGCATTGCCTAAAGCTTATCTAATAAGGAACAGATATTTGGATAACATAATATCTGGCATTATAAATCATCAAACTGATTGAGTGACTTGTGGAATACAGATGTCAGTGGAGTTAGTCACTGTCCTGGTTTCAGCTGGGATAGAGCTAATTTTCTTCTTAGTAGCTGGTACAGTGCTGTGTTTTGGATTTAGTGTGAGAATACTCTTGATAACACTCCGATGTTTTAGTTGTTGCTAAGTAGCGCTTATCGTAAGCCAAGGACTTTTCAGTTTCCCATGCTCTGGCAGCAAGCAGGTGTGCAAGAAGCTGGGAGGGAGCACAGCCAGGGCAGCTGACCTGAACTAGCCAAAGGGGTATTCCATACCACGGAACGTCATGCTCAGTATATAAACAGGGGGGAGTTGGCCAGGAGGGGTGGATTGCTGCTCTGGCATCGGTCAGCGGGTGGTGAGCAATTGCATCGTGCGTCACGGGGGTTTTTCCTCTTTTTTCCTCTTCTTTTTTTTGTTATATTCCTTTTCATTGCTATTATTATTATTATTATTAGTTAGCATTATATTTTATTTTACTTTAGTTATTAAACTGTTCTTATCTCAACCCACGAGTTTTACTTTTTTTTTTCCCTCCTCCTCCCCACCCCACTGGGAAGGGGGAGGGGGAAATGGTTGCATGGTGCTTAGTTGCTGGCTGGGGTTAAACCACAACAGCCCTTTTGGCGCCCAACGTGGGGCACGAAGGGTTGAGATAAAGACAAATCTGATCAGAGTGTGTTAAAACAAACTTGTTATAAGTATTCATTGTATTGGTTTGATAGTCACTGGTTACAACGTGGACTCTTTTGCTCTCAAGGTTGGTTTGTAGTTCTTGAAGTTGCGTTATATAATGCCCTATTTGCAGTATGTGCTCCCTGTTGTGCTGTTTATCACCTGCGGGAACCAGACTAAATAATAATAATAATAATAATAATAATATAATTGTAATGAAAAGGAATATAACAACAAAAAAGAAATAACACCCAAGAAAAGACAAGTGATGCACAATGCAATTGCTCACCACCCGCTGACCAATGCCCGAGCAGCAATCTGCCCCTCCTGGCCAACTCCCTCCTGTTTATATACTGGGCATGATGTTCCATGGTATGGAATACCCCTTTGGCTAGTTCAGGTCAGCTGCCCTGGCTGTGCTCCCTCCCAGCTTCTTGCACACCTGCTTGCTGGCAGAGCATGGGAAACTGAAAAATCCTTGGCTTACGATAAGCGCTACTTAGCAACAACTAAAACATCAGAGTGTTATCAACATCATTCTCACACTAAATCCAAAACACAGCACTGTACCAGCTACTAAGAAGAAAATTAACTCTATCCCAGCCAAAACCAGGACAGTCACTCACTCATAAGGGTCCGCATTGACTTTCCCAAATGAAAGCAATGTACCAAAGTAATCGGAGATATAGTATGGACTTTGACCAAATATGTACATCTACATTGTCCACATGTGAATTAATTGTTTAGATGTCCCTATACACTATTGAGTGCTATATATTTTCAGGATGTGATTGAGCGCATCCAAAATAGACATCTAAAATAGGTAATTGCATCCTAGAAGTGCCAGGTGCTCTCCATTGTGTGTAACAGGAATCTAGTCCAAAGTTTCTTTGAGTGGACTGATATTATCTTGTTTGACACCGAGAGGGCATTGATGAAAATCGCTATACTTCACTGCCCCACACTTACCTCCTGTCCCTTATCATCTAGAACAGACAGATAACTGGACTGCAAGCTACATCTTAATGTTATGCTTAGGATAATAACGTCACAGGCAGGAACCCAAGTAGATGAAAACAATTCATAAATTGTCAAGGATTTTTCCTCTACTTTGGCTGTTTTCTCACCTCTGATCTTTGTTAGAAGAAATGGATTTTTTTCTTTACATTTAGAAATGTACTCCTATCTGCATGTGAGAAATTTAAACAAATTTCATGAAATCATCTGTTCAATTTTTTGCAAAATTTCTTTGATTTGAATAAAGCCTATGTTTCCACTGCTAGGTCAAATTTTTTTATGTCCTCTCAGGAAATGTTCTTTGCTGTGAAAGGTTTCTGGAACATCAGGAGATCAGGGAACATCCTCAACTCAAACTCCTCTTAAGTTCCATCATAGGTGTACACCAGAAGAAAAAGGAACACTGTAGAAAGTGTATCCAAAGTAATTTCCAAGCATCTGAGAACACAACTAATGGGAATTAATCCATTCTTCTGAATCAATATAAAATGTTCGAAAGTGAGTGTACATGGTAATCAGTGGGAGTTGCCAAAACTAACTTGGGATCATAAGGGAGAAACGTGTGAAACTGATTGCAAACATGAAAGATCAAATGTTTATCTGAGTTTACTCTTTTTGTGGTGCTGCATTTGAAGATAATAATTTTCAATATAATTATCTCATGGGAATGGTAGATACTAAGTAGCACATGTGAAACCTATGCATCTAGGAATAAACAAAAAAAAAGTATATTCAGGTTGACCTTGTCTTTTAAGGTTAAAGTGTGCCTCATAGGATACTTTCACTCATGAAATGATATGCTGGCAGATGACCTTGTAAATGTTTATGCATTTCCTTCCATTTTTCGTTTTAGAGTTGCCCTGATTAAGTACACTGGAATCACTATATATTAATGTGACAGCTCAAATTACAGGTAGCTTGTGGAATAAAAAAGAAGATAAATTGGATAAATGGGTTATACTGGGATAGGTAAATTAATTAAGTTTCTAGGGAAAAACAGAGTCTCTCTAATACTTAAATATCTGGAAGGTGATTATTTGTAAATAAATAATGCATAGAGAATACTTTTAATAAATGCAGTTGGCTAGATTTACTATTCTCTCTGTCAGCAAGTATTTTGCAATAATTTCAGCAGAATGTTCCAATCTGACATCTAACCTAAATCTTCACCACTTTGCTCATCCTTCTCCTCCACTTTTCTGAATTCTTGCATTTGTGAGTTGGCGCTTAATAGTAATAACTCCTATAGGCCCTTTTGTATTCACAGGATAATTAAATACGGAAATAGAACCTTACTCACAATAATGCCAGAATGCCTCAATCTTGTTTTGGGATGGCTGTCTTGAAGGTGAAAAAGAAGCTTAATTTTATCAGCCTTTCAGTTCTTATCTTCTCATTTAAGATCTTTAAGTGCTACAGTATTAGATCACTTTTACTTACAGTTTTGTGATGTGGACTTCTGTCTACCATGGCTGAAACTCCTGCAGTAGCCACTGCTGTCAACACACAAGGATTTTCATCATTCAGCCAACAGATATGGAGGGATTTAAATACATAACCAGTAGATGGGAGGTATATTATTGTCCTAACCTCCTAGCCTACTTGTCCTATTCCAGTTGAAGGTTTATATTGTGAGATTTGTTTAGAGTGTCAGACAGTCCTAACAAAATTTGGATTTACAGCTCAATTTTGCCTAATCTGGCAAGATACTAAATAACTACATTGAGGTCTGATGTAAGAAGAATGTCAGAGTGCTGTATGAGGAAGGATCAGCCCCTAACTGGGGCAATTAAAATGTTAGGTACCTAAATAAATCATGTTCCACTTAGTATAGTTGTGTCTTCTTAGTGATATATCTTTACTATAAACAGTTAAAATAACGTCAATAAAGATGACTATGTTCACTAAGGTAGCATATGATTCTCACTAAGATTTAGTCATTTCTACACTTGGAATATTCTGAAACAAGGACCATGTTCCTGTCATGGCAAATTAGGTCAACATGGCGAAACATAGAGTCATGGGATGATGAAACATTAAAGAGTACATTATTAACTGATGTCTTTTTCATTTTATTTTTCTTCAGTGACTTTTAACAAATTGAATGTTAAATGCTGAGAGACACAAAAATGCTTTGTTAGATTACTAAAAAACAGGGAGAAAGAGTTCCCTCGGTGTGTAACGTAGTAATATAAAGCTGAGCTTAGTGATAGGTTTTGGAGGTGCTGTTTGAGGTCCCTCACCTCCCAGAAATGTTAGAGATTGTTGCTCCAAAGTGCAGTCTACATGATTTATTAAGTTTCTTGTATACTTTTACGGAGTTACTTCAGGAATCTTTAATTTTGCCTTTGCCATACCCCATGAGGACTTTTTAGAATCTCAAGACTCTGCAAAAAGAAATGCAGCCATTCTGAAATCCACATACCTCAGAAGGTACCCCTCTGTCATCAGCACATGTCAACGTCTTGAGTGAACAACAGTTTTTCCGTGTTAAGTAAGGTAAGAGAATTGGTAATGTTACCTAGAGCTAAACATTAACTGGATCCTCTTGCCTACTTGCAAGGGTGAATGTCACATTCCAGACATAATGAGAGCAGGAAAAGTTAACATATTTCAATCTTTCTTCTTAGGTACAAAACAGAAAGGACAAGATAAGTTTCTGCATATAACAGCAAAGCTCTATAAGGTGATGATGAGATTTGTGTGTAAACTTCTAGGGCTCCAGCCAGGGGTCTAACAGAATAGCCTACAAACTTATGTTTCAAGAGCACATCTATTATATTTTAGACCAGCGTTATATAAGATATGTATTATTCAGTTCATGCCAGCAGGTCATAAACTATAGCCATGTACATTGTAGTGCACTGTGAATGCTTCTTTGTTAAACACTCAGTACAATGAAGTCATTCAAAGAATTATCACAAAATGTAAATCATGCAGTCAGGATATATCTTGCTTTCCTCTTAATACCAACAATATTTATAATCAGTAAATTATTGACCATGTAACATCTCTTTTATTAATAAAAATAGATACACATAATTCTAATTCTGAGACAAACATGTTTTGGGATTTGCTCACTTGGAAAGAAATGATGGAATTTGAAATAGTAAATAGGTGTCCTAACTTCTGCTCTGGCTCCTCCTAACTAGATCACACTTTTGAATTATAATTTAACTGTGTGATTAATGTTATATCTGCAGTACTAAAAAAGACACTAGGGGCATGGGACAAGGGACTTGAAACTCTGTCTCTGTCTCAGGACTGTAATTTTTTACCTCTGTGTGATTCAAACCTTGAAATATCCTGTTACACTCCTGTGTTTATATTATACATATGGGTACAGATCACTGGCTTTTCTTGAAGAGGTTGCTCTCTTTGTGAATGGCAACTGTGGTGAAAGGAGTAAACATAATTTTTGACCCCTATGGTGATGAGTACTTCAGGGATGTTTGATTTTTTAAGACAAAATCCATTTACTATGAAATCTATAAATAACTCTTGAAGTATATTTTGAAAATTCTATTATATATAATTATATATATAATTATATTATATCTGGCATTAAATTGGCCAGCAAATGAAGGAGATAAAACTGAAAAGAACCGTTGTACTTAGTGGTGAGGTCTTTTACATATGAGCATGAAGTGACTTGTATTCCTGGTGATATATTATGTGAAGTGCATAAGTTGTGTCTCCCTGTCCAACAATCCAGCCAGATGTGCTAGATTATTATTTTTGTATTTCTTTCCTTATCACTGTCTCGGCTCTTTTCCCCGTTTCCCCTCACCTCATCAGAACAGGAGGTCCTAGCTCTGTGGTGTTGTGGTACTGCAGCTGCTTCCTGGAAACAGGAACCAATACAGTTCAGAAGTAAGGCTTCAGAGAACCAGGATCAAAGAGGCTAACACATCTTGCTTGTTCATGATGCAGGAGTTTGAGAAATAGGAAGTATGGAAACAGCCGAGGGGAAATGCACCAGTATATGCTGGGGACTGCCCGCCTGGAAAGCAGCTTTGCAGAAAAGGATCTGGGGCTCCTGGTGGACACCAAGCTGAACATGAAACAGCAATGCACCCTTGCCACAAAGAAGGCAAATGGTATCCTGGATTGCATTAGGAGGTTGCTGGCAGGTCAAAGGAGGTGATCCTTCCCCTCTACTCAGCTCTGGTGAGGCCACACCTGGAGTACTGTGTCCAGTTCTGGGGTCCCCAGTACAAGACACACATGAGAGAGTCCAGGAAAGGGCCATGATGAAGGCACTGGAGCATCTCGTTTATAAGGAGAGTCTGAGAGAGCTGGGACTGTTCAGCCTGGAGAAGAGAAGGCTCAGGGGGATCTTATTCATGTGTACACATACTTGAAGGGAGGGTGCAAAGAGGACGGAGCCAGGCTCTTTTCAGTGGTGCCCAGTGACAGGACCAGAGGCAATGGGCACAAACTGAAACACAGGAAGTTCTGTTTGAACATCAGGAAACACTTTTTTACTGTGAGGCTGACCGAGCCCTGGCACAGGTTGCCCAGGGAGGCCGTGGAGTCTTCCTCCTTGAAGATATTCAAAAGCCATCTGGACATAGTCCTGGGCAACCAGCTCTAGGTGGTTGTGCTTGAGCAGGTGAGTTGGACCAGATAACTTCCAGAGGTCCCTTCCAACCTCAACTATTTAGTGATTCCATGAAAGGCTGAGGGGCATGTGGCACTTGGGATTAAAACCTTTATTTGGGGACGGAGGATTAGAGAATGGTGATGCCAGGAACATCATGCTGGGGACCTGGCTTAGGGAATGAATTTGGAGGATTCTAGCTATACACAACTTTGCAATGCAGTTCAGAAAAGAGTTTGATGATGTCTACTGTGCTTAGATTGATCTTTTGGGTGGTAGGGAGTATAATTATTTCAGGCAGAGGAAGCAACTGATTGCTGATTTCACACACGCTGGAAAGGAGGTTTAACTTAGGAGCCCTTGTGTAAAAGAGCCATCACCCTTACTGCCTTCTCTTGAAGTGTTTCTTCTGCCTCATCCCCTCACACAGAAGGGGATAAGTATCTTTACCTCCCGGACACATGATTTTGAAGTACAGAAGGCATCTTTAGTGCCTTCTAATTGCAGGGTGAGCTGCTAAACCGTGGCCAGAAATGTAATTCAATATATATTCCCTCTTTAGCAATAGCTAAAGCTTTATCTTGGCTAGAATATAGAGGCTTCCTACAGAACTTGCTGGCTGCTGTGAGGCAGCTATGTGCTCCCACTGATTTATACTGTTATTCCCACTGAGTCTTGGCCATCTAATCCAGGACCTTGATAGCAGAAAGGAAGTCAAGCAGCTTAAAAGTTTAGGCATTACAAATCCCAGCACAGCAGCACCCAATTCATTTCATATATCTTGCCCTTAGTGTCTAACACATACATTTTATCAGCAGCTTGTAGGGCATGCAGTCAGACAATTTCCATTATGGTCAGTGAAATAGCATGGTTAAAATCCTATGCAATGCTTTATAAATTTAAATTTAAGCATAAATGTTCTGTAACAAGATTATTGTATCTGATCTGATGGTTGGGGAAAGCTCACTCGTTTTGTATTGTCAGCACTTGGAGCAGTCATTGATGTATTAAGCTCTTACACAAGTCATGGCATCTTACTTGAACCAACGTGCAGCCGCAGGGGATTTCAGTTGAAAGAGTAGATGCAAGATATACATTTATAACAGTGAGGGCAATCAGCTTTGCAATGGATTAGTGAAGAATATGGTAAATTCCCCATCACTTGGAGTCCTTTTATCAATGTCAGATGTGTTTCTAAAAGAAACAACCTATTTCAATAACACTTTATTAGGTTATATGCACAAATAAGGAGAAGAAATCTACAGTTTTCATGCAGAAAATTGGTTTAGATTAGCACAGTTTCCACTTCTGTTTTTAGCTATTTATGCTAAGTAAGGTTATGAGGAAAAAAAAAAACAATTGAGACAGTGGTACAAACTACCAGATTGCTTCCCTCAAAACCACTAAAACAGGAAGTGAGCTGTGACAGTATTGTCCTGAAATTGCTGCTTTAACAATGGTACCTCCTGTAGAAAATCCACTTTAAATCTAGGCCAAATTCTGAAAGGCCTGACTCCATGGGTGTACTCAAAACTTTTTCCTCATGGAAAAATTTGTTCATATATTTTAAAAACATTGTCATCTCTGCACGCATGTGATGGATCTAGCACTTACCTACACACGGGATAGAATTTTCTGAAGCAAATCCCTTTTGTCAAAATGGGCTTTGCAAGCATAAACTCTATTACTTACATGTGTGAATGCTTATGCTTACATCCTTGAAAGCCCCTTTCAAAATTTAGTCTATTAAATAAACGCGCAAATTAGCAAGACTAGTATGGTTCTCCAGCTGAAAGCTTTCCTTTAAAATAAATGTGATATTTTACTAGAAGTAAATGGAAACACTTAAAGAAGTGGGTTGATAAACAGTATTGAGTTGGGGTAGATTTGTAGCAATTGATGTTTTGACAAAATTGGAGATGCTGAAGCAGGCATTTTAGCTTGACTTAGCTAAAATAATAAATTGCAGTAGCCCAACCTAGACATGACAAAGGTATGAATCAACTTCTCCATCTTCTTCAAGCAGAGATCTCAGGCTTGTACTGTACCTGTGATGGTGAAAAGGGGTTTGAATATTACATGAAGATGGCTGTCAAAAGGTAGGTCTTAATTCAATATCACATCAAGGGTTTTCATGCTGACAGAGAGAATACGAGATTGCTGGTCCCAGAAAAATATCATAGAGAAATAACTCCGCTCTTTGTGTTCTTTGTAACAATTAGCAAAACGCTGACTTCATTTATATTGTGATTTGTTAAAAAAAGATACTGGAAATACCTGAGGTTTTTTGAAGCAAAGTATTCAGAGGTGTACTAATTTAGATGTAGAAGTCATGCCTATATCCTACTTTTTAAATGAAAATTTTCAATTTATAAAAGACTGAAGAATCTACCTGTTAAGCACTTCACTGCAAAATTCAGGTTTCAAATATTGAAGTCCACTGTTGCTTCTAATACTATACTGAATTCCCGAAAAAACCACATCATTGTTTTTTTTGGTTTTGCTCATTTTAGATGGGATTCATGACTTCTGTTAAATGAGCTGAAAATGAGCAGACATACAGGCTATATTAGCTACTGCTAGTTTTAACAGCCCAGGATAAGAAAACTTCATATTTGGGCAGGCATAAATCTTGGATGACCTTTAGCTATTAGAAAAGGTGTAATAAAGACCTTAATCCACCACAGCTAGAAAAGGTTTAGTACTGTGACAGTTTTTAGATCTTGCATTTGCTGTTATCAAGCCAAGATGCACATTAAAAACTACCTGAAATTTGCTGCTAATTTCAGTAAAATTTGTTCTTCCCTCGTTCTTCAGTCACCATATGCTGGTTCTGCCCTTAAGATTGCATCCTAATGAATCCACAGCCTTTTCTGGGGCATAGCAGTCATTTCTCCATTGTCTCCCCTTCTTGTTGCTATATGTAAGTCAGTCATACATGCATGATGTCTGGGATATCATAAACTGCCAGAAGATTGCATGATGGCAGTTGTAGTGAAAAATATTGCATAGGGAAAAATGGTTGAGTGTTTGGGGTGTTTGTTTGTTTGTTTGTTTGTTTGTTTGAAGACAGAGAAAAGAAGACTACTGAGTGGTTATGTCTATCATAATTGTTTGCCAATATATAAGATTACTGTAAAGAGCTATCCTTGCTGAAGATAGGTACCAGGAAAAAGCTTTCCAGCTATAAAGATAGTGAAACTATGTGGAACAGATTACATACAGGTGCTCTGGAATCCCCTTACCTGGACATTTTCAAGAATAATTTAAACAGACTTCTGGTAAGTATGGTCTTGACCTTGTCTCAGAGGAAAAGAAAGGACTAGATTAATTCCTAACTCCTTCCTGTCCTGTATTTAATGACATTTTCTAGTTCAGGCTAAGTTTCTTTCATTAGCATGATTGGGTTACAAAGCGTATGCTTTGTAGTGTTTGGTATTTGTTAATAACATTATTTACTGAGCTATTGCCGAATCCCTTGCCAAACAGGCTCATCTAATGGATCCCATCTTTATTCCTTTACTGTTTGGGGCATAGTAAAAGCTCTGACAATAACGTGTAAGGTATACATTTAATAACGGCTCTATTTAAGTCCACAGGCTGTGTAATTTCACCTGAGTTATCACGTATAGACACCAGGCCACTCAACGAGACACAGTGTTTCTTTCTGATTTTTGCTATGACTTGGTGCTTTTTCGCATCTTTGGGGTCAGTGAAGAGAATGAATACCCTTACGTTTTATAACACAGAATCACAGAATGGCTGAGGTTGGAAGGCACATCTGGAGATCACTTAGTCTGACCTTCCTGGTCAAGCAGGATCAGCTAGAGCAGAGTGTCCAGGATTGTGTATAGACAGGTTTTCAGTACCTCCAAGGATGGAGACTCTACAGCCTCTCTAGGCAACCTCTTCTAGTGTTTGACCACCCTCACAGTAAAAATGTCTTTTTTACGTTTCAGTGGAATTTCCTATGTTTCAGTTTGTGCCCATCGCTTCCTGTCCTTTCACTGGATACCACTGGGAAGAGACTGCCTCCATCTTCTTTACTTGCCCCCATCTTCTTTACTTGCCCCCATCAAGTATTTATTATACACACTGATAAGATCCCCTCTGAGCCTTCTTTTCCCCAGGCTGAATGGTCCCAGCTCTCTCAGCCTCTCCATTGCACGTCAGATTCTCCAATCCCTTAATCATCTTTGTGGCCCTTTGTTGGACTTGCTCCAGTAAGTCCATGTCTGTCTTTTATACTGGAGAGCCCCGAACTGGACCCATCACTCCAGATGTTTCTCACCAGGGCTGAACTGACAGAAATAATCACCTGCCTTAACCTGCTGGTACCGCTCCTCCTAATGCAGCCGCAGGATGTTCTTGGTCTTTGCTGCGAAGGCATATTGCTGGCTAATAGTCAACTTGTGCCCACCAGGACCTCCAGATCCTTCTCTGCCAAGCTGCTTTCCAGCTGGTAGCCAGTGTTATTCCTGGAGCATGGTGTTATTCCTCCCCAGTGCAAGACTTTGCATTTCCCTTTGTTGAACTTCTTGAGATTCCTGTTAGCAAAGTTTATTATGTTTTAATAATGATTAAGCTTATGTACCTAATCCAACTGTTGATATGTCACATTTTACTTGTGTACTGCTGAGTGTTGTATCAGTCAGTACGTAGTAAATATCACTTTATTTTTGCCATGTATTTTCTTTATATAGTTAGGTAATTAAAAACGAATCAATAAAGCTGGGATACTTCTCATTTACTTTAACAGTTTCCAGTTAGCTATACAGTCCAATTTTCAAGCTTAATTATAAACTTAGGTAAGTCTACCTTAGGAAGGATTAGGGAAAAGGAAGGTCTCCAAAGCAGGTTTCATTCCATCCGTAGAAATACATCTAAAACACGTGTTGAATCACCATCTGGAAATCCTATTGCTCTTGACTGACTACAGATGGAATCTGCGTGAGCAGTTCAGATTTGTCAACTAGAGAGAGATCAGAAGCAGTCACCCTAAATAAGGAGATCTGGGGATATATTGTCATTCTTATCTAACATGGACGAAAAACATGTGAATTTACCCATTATAAAACAGCCCTGTATACAACACTAAATATTTCCCAGCCCTCACCATAAAGTGCTTTAAAAGTAATAATGAAATAAAATGTTGTAAAAATTTATTTTACAAGTATTGACGAAGTGTCCCTAAATTTTAAATGCTTGGAATTATGCAGCAGTGCCTTTCACTAAATTTTAAATGCTCTAAAGCAAAATTTCATGATTTTGTCTGGCCTTACACACTAAAATATGCTCTCTTCAAGTTATCATCTAAATTATCATCCATACTGGTTTCCAAAGATTGATCCATTTCTGCCCTACAAGAAGGTAATAAAGAATCAAGTTACATCTGGTTTGATTTCCCTGTAATGAAACAGCCAATTGCCCCATGTCAGAAAAGATGTACTGTAGATATTCTTCTGGGATTTTACCTGGTTTTTGCCAGTCAATAAAGAAATAAGATCTAACATTTCATTTATAAAACATGAATTCCACTGGGTTAGAGGCATCAGGAATGATAATAGGTTTTTACTCTTATATACAGAATATTTTAGGAAAAATTTTTTTGCTATCTACCATTAAGAAAACAAAGAATACCATCCTTTGTGATTTTTGGACTGGTATACTTATTTTACAATGTAACAAGATAGTTTTCTGCAGTGTGTTGCTTACAAATGCTGCACTGAATTTATGAAGGAAGAGTTAAATAAAATTACTGTAAGAAGAAGCCTCACAAGTGAGATGAAGGATACTCCAGTTTGCAGTAGGGGTTTTTTAGATGTACAAATTACCATATTGTAACAAATTTCTCAAGGTACAATTTTTATTCTTCAATTATTTATCTTCCATGAATACTTCAGCATTTGATTTGACTCAGCTTTTCCCTTGTATTTATCTGTTGCCTTAGTTGTCTCAGTTTTTAAAATGTGACTGCCACATTCCTCATCCAAATCGTTCTTTTGATCAGAGGTAGTTCCATTCAGTGTTTGGATGGAAAAGATAAGAAGAATTGACTTCCTCTGCTTGGAAAGATAGTACAGCAACTTTCCTGGAAAGAATACTTTTTTCTGCAGACAATGTTCATTGTTTGCTCCAAAATTCACATCAGAAGTGTTAAAATTATATTAATCTTAGCAGCAGCACACGCTTTAAACGGAGCCATTAAAGAGTTCAGTTTATCCACTCCCTCTACACCTGCTGCTCAACCCAGTGCTTCCCTTGGCCCTTCTATTCCCTGGTTCCCTCTAAACTTCTAACTCTCTCTTATCTTAGTACTCCAAGCGTCCCCATGCCAACAAGATATCTCCCAGATTTCCCTGCCTTCTTCCACTTCAATGCTTGTCACCTTCTTCACTCTTGCAGTACCCCAGAGACACTATTCTCCTACTTTCTCCAGTTCACACTCTGATCTGCAAACTGGGCAGGCAGGAGCATGTGCACTTTTGCCAGATGACCTGAGGTATGTAAATGCTGACTGACAGGGAGGCCCATCGAGTCTGTTCCTCTGCCTGTCTCTCAGCTTTTGGCTGCCAGGTGGACCAAGAAACCTGCTCTGCCCCTTGACAGGCCAGAAAAAAAAGCTAGTGCTGTATGGCCGTCTCAATCTGTTTGCAGAAATGTGTTGCTGTGCATGCCAGAGTCTTGATCTCCTACTCATCCTGGCATTTTTTTTCTCTGAGAGAGCAATGAATTCCCTTTCTATGTTCCTGGGGACCAAGAAGCAGAAAGGTGTTGGCATGTTTCGGTCAGAATACAAGCTAGGGTACTTACTTCTGAATTTCCTCATTTCAATATAGTCTGTGTCACTCACAGGGTGTATATTAAAGTCTTGGCTCTAGCTGAGAGGAATCCAGGTAGGTTAATTAGTTAAACATTTTCATACTGGGGGTTACAAGACCTTTCAGGTCCACAGAAAACATACAAATGATACCATCCTCTGGGATGATACATCATGCTTCTCTGCCTCTGTGACTACCTTTTTGCATGGCCCCAGTCTGGATTTTTAATATTTCTGGAGGTTCTTGCTGATTAAACAATGTTCATGAGGTACTTCAACGATTTTTATCTCAGCCTTTGAAAAAAAATTTGTAGTTTTTACATAGCTTCGTCTCTGACCTACCCTCCATATCTTTACCTGAGGCATGAAAAGGTATCACCATCCAAGAAAGATCAGTTCAGAATATATCCCCTAGTAGTCAAGAAGACAATCCCTTCTTAGTGCTCTTCTGTATGCAGTATTTTCTCTTTGCAATCTTTTTTTTTTAATAAAAACAGATGACATCTAAGTGGATGAAGTAAATATAATCTACACCTAAATGACATTCAACATTATGCCAACTCAGTGAACCACTCCTATTAGCTGTTTTCAAGGAGGTTTGAAGTGACAAATTTAAAAAATTGCCAAGAACAATGCTCCAGAAATTCAAATGTGAGTGACAAGCTCTGAACTAGCACACTGGCATTGCAAATCTCTTCACTTCATGTGTTCCTTCTTGCTCAATGTGACATCACACTCACTGAGAAATAAACTCTTCTTCTTCTTTCAAATTCTGACACAATCGCAGTGCCAGGGTTGGAAGGTGAAGCTTTTGAGGAGCACCGTAATTTACCATTGTGCCAATTCTGTGCTCTAAATTAAGGGTTGCAGTGACAGTAACTATCGAGAAAATTAAGATGCTAGCATGGGAAGTCTTTTTTCTACTACAGCAGAGTATTAAAATTTCTCACTACAAGTATTCAGCATTAATAGATAAGTTCCTAGCATCAAAGTGGATGCAGAAAGTGAAGGATCTTGTTAGAACATGAATTAATCTTTATGCTGCAATGGACAGAGATAGTGCTATATTATGAGTTTGGGTGGAAGCTTTCAAGTCAATTTTCTTTCAGGTTCATAGTTACATACTATAGATTCACAGATGACGTGTTATATATTATGATTTCCTTGAGTCACATACTATCAGGGTAATGAAGGGGTTTTGGATTTCATTTCAACCAAATTCAGCCTTGTTTCTCCAAAAGGGATTTGCTTCTTTACATACCATGTGAAGGAAGAATTGCTCTGAAACATTGAGATGTCATACTTACATTTGTATGTCTGTCATATGTCTGTCAGTCGGTCACTTTTGCAATGCTGCCTTGGGTGGGACTCCTTCTCTGAAGGGGGAAGGACTTCTTGGAGCAGACCCAAGCATCAATTTTGCCAGCAAGCTAAAATGAGGGAATGTAAGGCAGATATTTGGTAAGTGTAAAGTAAAATTTAATTTCGTACATTTTTCCTTTAAGGAAGCATTATAGTTCTGTTATTTAAATATATTACATTAGCATAAAGAAACACTTTTAAATGAGACAATCAGTATTAGCAATCTTATCTACTCTCCATAATAGTTTATTTACATGGTGTAGACAACACAGACAAAACCAGTTGTGAATAAATATTATTTTGTTACATTGCTAAATTTATCTTTTCAGATTTCCAGATCATTAAGGCTGTCTTTGAGCTTATTGTCCTTGAATGAAACCTTTGTAAGTTGTTTCAGCTGGCAGTCAAGTGTTTCCTTGGTTTTGAATTACTGTACTATATACTGCAACAGAATTTCTGGGCTGGCTGAATCTTTGTGTGTGGCTCCTCCTAGACAGGTAGGGCTCCAAACTCAACAGACAAACTTGTGAAGATTTTGTTATGTGGGTTCATATGTTTTCTGCTTTAAAAAGATGGACATTATTTTTAGCAGCACCAGGAGGTGAAGGTGCTTTCTGTCATAAATAGATGTTTTTCAACATATATTGAACTCATGATATCCATATCCATGCTCCCAATATTTTTTTCATTTTTCATTTCTGAGCTTCTGTAGCTCAGAATTAGATTGTAAACTTATGTAAATAGTCAGACACATAAAATCTAGCCTTTGAAGTCAGAGCAGCTCTCTCTTGGCTTCTTTTTTTCACCAGTTAAGATAAACGCTTACTTCCAGAGGACCCTGTTTTAGCCATAGGAAAGGAAGGATGGAAACCACTCCAGTAAGTAACTGAAGTGAGATCTTACAGTGACTAGCTGTGATGGTTTCAACAATAGTTCTCATAGGAATTGTGCAAACAGAGTTTTTCAATTCCACATCCTTTCCTGTTGCTCACAACTGTGAATAACATCTTAGTTTTAAGGATTTCATAAAAAATCAAACAGGATTTCCTTTTACTGCAAGTAAAAGCTGCTTTTTATTCTCCCTGCCCCATTTTCGGGCACTTTCTTTTCTGGAAGATCAATAGCAATATGTGGTCTCTCCCCATTGTTGCTGACACACTTCACCATTTGACTCATTTTTTCATTACTAGAATCACTGCTAATGTGATTTCACTAGTTTCAGAAATGTTAACGTATTCCCAAAGCTATCAATAGCAAGAGGAATATAAACTCTGTAATTAGAGTTTAGTTTTGCATTATCTGTTGTATCTTTTCCTTCTGGTCCTTGTTTTACATCCTTATTAAAGCTGAACATGTCCCATTACTTAACCATATACAAGATACTTATCAGAATAATAGTGTTCTACACCCAACATAGTTTGTACCATAGTTTGTACTGCAGCTTTAGTTTGTACTTCTGCTGTAACAATTACTTATTTTATGTTTTGCCATAACAGTGTTATACTGCTCCTATACACAGCATAATTGTAAAACATACTGTGCTTCTGCATTCATTTAAAGAGCAACTACTTGATAAGTACAAAGTAATTAAGCAATAAGACATGACAGGCGGTGCATTTCTGGGGAATTATTGCACTTCTCAGATGTCTTGAAAGATACGAGGCTAAAGGTTGAGTGACTTCAGCCACCTGAGAAGTGGAATAATCCCCCAGAAATGCATTGCTTACCATGGTTTATTGCTATTATGAAATGGAAATTATGAAATGAAAATAGGAGGAAAAGATTAGATCTGTGCATTTATGAAGGATTACTTATACAGGTATGACATCACTATCAGCTCTATATGTGTCCAGAGAGTTCTTAAAGACATTTCAGAATTAGCACACGAACAGCACAACTCATCCAAAACTGCTGTTTCAGCACTCCTCATTACCAACTTCACCTAGTCCAGCCCCCCAACATTTCCCTACAAAATCATATTTGTATTCTCGGTACAGACTTTGTCTCTGATACTAATCACACAACCTCAGGGGGTGTGGTTATTCTGAAATAATCATACCCCCTGGAGGATTAGAGGCATTTGGTTGCTTCCCTGCCTTGTAACACCCCAAGGTCATTATCTCATGATAATCACATCTCCTGGAGTTGCCTTATTGCTTAAGTGTAACACTAAATTTTAATTACAATGAAATAGAGCTCTTCTGGTAGTTTATACAACATCCTGTGTGCGCAAAGCCAGATGGAAATAATGCCTAGCTTTTACTGTAATAGCATGTGGTGGGCTTGTGCTCCAGTGCAATAAATGATTATGTTTTTGTTGGGTTTTTGATGAGAAAATAATTTTGAACTGAATTTGCAGCACATTACTATCAAATTTAATTTGGAGTGTTTTTAGTGTTCTGATTTGTTGTAAATTCAATTTAAATTTAAAAATATAGTGAAGAAATATATTGATAAATTCTAAGTCTTTGTTGAAGATAGAGAACATAGTGTTTGGCTCTTTAGGCGTTTCAAAGAGTCATCAGTAAGAAATTACCTTTTCACTGAAAATTGAGATAGAGGTCTCCTGAGAAAGGTTTAATTTTGTAAAGGAATTTAAATTTTGAAGTCCATGAGATTCTTCTCTTGTCAAGCAGAGTAAACTACTATATGATGCTTTTGCTTAAGAACATACCTGCATATGCATTTATTAAAGATTTTCAGTTGTTTCCACAGCAAGATCTTAAAACATTTTAAAAACACTCTCTGCTTTGGCTAGAGAAGTTGTCATGTTTTGCATTTACCAGTCCTCTGACAGGATGTTATATTTGGGGGTATGGAAAATGCAATTTTTCAAATCAAATAGCTGCAAATCAAATCACAATATAAGACAATATTTAAGTCTGATAATGTAAACAACAAAAAAAGAAAACAGGAAAAAAAACATCAGATCTGTTTGATAGTAATATCTGAATGCATTATGTTTATAACTTTCTACACTGTTTTGATCGCAGTTAGAACTGCAGTTGTATCTTGAGGCATTTAGAGATAGCTATTTGCTGTTCATTCTTAGTAACTGTCTTGCTATAACTGTTTTTTCAGAGAGCTTTCAGGGCTTTAACAGAGTTGTTTTCCTTCTATTACTCTTTTTCAGATACTTACAACAAAGATAATATGAAATTGCTTGTGAGAATGATCAAACTATATGATCCTAGTTTTGTCATGTTTTATTTTGTTGTGTTTTACCTTTCTGCACTGCAACTTAGTCAATTAAATGTTAACATTGCATTTAGCTCTTGAAGGTGCATGTCCTGACGTTTTTATTTTTATTAGTATAATTTTTATTTCATTATTAACTCAGCATCAAAATAAAAATATTATGCTCTGCTATGATCACAGCTTAGGCATGCTGCTTAAAGTGGAGTTCCTAGCTATTTGCTTAAGAGGAGAATTTCAGACAGATCACTCTGCCTCAACAAGTCTCCTTTTTGATCAATGCCTTTTCTCCCATCCAGTGACGCCTTCTTGGAAACCAGTGACCACTTTCCAGCTGACCTGTTAAGAATGGATGTTATGAAGATATTAAACTTCTATGTGTTCAATGAAATGAGTGGCTCTCAAAGAAGGGAGAGGAAATGAGGAAAACTTTCCTAATGAGGAAAAAACTAACAAAACATCCTTTCGTACACCTCACAGGACTGGCATGTGAGAGATGTTAGAAATTAAATGTCATTAGCTCTATTTCTAGTGGATCTATTTTTGAATTTTTTTTCAATGTTCTCTTTGAAGAGAGACAAAGTCTTTCCTCATATGCCCTGTGAAATCAATAAGTCACTTCAGGAAGAATTATTTCTAGCCTGTGGTAAGAGAGATCTGTTGATTTCACTAAGGTTATGGCGGTGTGGCAAATAGTAAAATTTGACCAATCCTTCTGATACAAAGCAAAATTGATTCTGTAGTATGGGACAATGAAATTTAATCAGCTTTCTGCTGTGGTGAAGTTTGCTGTCATCGACAAGGGTTCATTATTTTTTAGTAGTATTGGTGCTGAATTGCCTAATAAAGAAATTTTTTATTTTGGTCACCTTGTTCAGGATTTAAAAAAAAAAATAAAGTATAGTGTTAGGAAACAAAATTATTAACTCTTGCACAAAGTAACCATATTGTGAATATTTCACCCTTACCAAAGCCTCTTATCTTGTTCTGCTCTTACACATAGGTCATATTATGCACTGCTTTGTGCTAGTTTGACAAGAACTAATGTGGATACTTAAATATTTTAAAGGCTGCACATTTCAGAATGATAAAATACTCAACTGATCTTCCTTTCCTGTTGAATTTGTGGTTAATGATAAAATAATTTAATCCTTTTTTTGTCTATTAGTGATTTTAACAACAAACACTAAAAGTTCTTTTGAGGAAAAATCTTCAAATAAGGCCATGCAATGACACTTTTTAACTACAGTTGTTTTTTATTCAGCCATAAAATCTATCTTTCATATAGAAACCCACTTACATGTCTTACTTCAGTGAAGGTTATTTGTAGACTGAAGGTCTTTTCTTGTCAAGATATGATGAATACCATGTGTGAAGACAGAAGAGCATCAGGACCTGTATTAGCCGGAAAACCCACTGATCTGTGAATAACCTAAAAAAGAAAACCTGAAGATTAGCAACGTCGCTTTTAAGAATGATCCATCAAATTCAACAAGCAGATTCACAGAGATGAATCATCTAGTTCCTTTTATTCCAACAATACAGTAAAGGTTATTTCCCTTCCTTACAAATAGAAGTTCTGAAATACAAGAAATAGAGACTTGTGAGTCTTTTTCAGTCATAAGGCAATGATTCTACATTTTTCATTCAGTGTGCTTTTTAAACATTTTTTCCTTTTATTTGTCAATTGAAGTAGGTGTGGCTTAGCCCATCCGGTACACAGCTAAGCTGTGTGATTAAGTCCCATTTTTAGATGAGGTTATATTTTCTGTAAAGATTAAGTCCTCTGTCAAAACCATTTAAAAAAGCACAAAAATTAATTATGCATTTTTAGCACATTTTTATTACTTTATCACAATGTATCAAACTATTGCTTCCTCCTAGCTTGAAAATCTGGTGAGACCATTGTGATAACCTTCTCTGATGTCTAATAAAGTCCATGGAATTTTTCTCAGCCCTCTCCTCTCCTCTCCTCTCCTCTCCTCTCCTCTCCTCTCCTCTCCTCTCCTCTCCTCTCCTCTCCTCTCCTCTCCTCTCCTCTCCTCTCCTCTCCTCTCCTCTCCTCTCCTCCCCTCTCCTCTCCTCCCCTCTCCTCTCCTCTCCTCTCCTCTCCTCTCCTCTCCTCTCCTCTCCTCTCCTCTCCTCTCCTCTCCTCTCCTCTCCTCTCCTCTCCTCTCCTCTCCTCTCCTCTCCTTGCCCCTAAGCTGACTCCAACACAAGATTCAATAATGTCCATTAAAGAATAATCTGTTCAAACCATTGGTGAACTATTAACTACCCTTACCATGGAAATTTACTCATAAATTCTTCCTGGAGGTAGAGATTTCACATCAAAAGTTCTGTTTTTAACTTCTAGCCTTTGAATGTTTAACTACCAGACTGAAGAGTCACTGCTAAGCACTTCTTGTTTTAGAAGTAATTTATTTTAGGCTGTGATTCGCTCTTAATGCTGTCTTTGATAAGCAGAAAGAGCTGGAACCTTTCACTACTTGCTATTCATTTGATTATTTTTGTACACCTTCTCTCTGTTTTGTCAATATCCATTTGAACACATCATTTTTGGTTTATAAAAAGATGATGAATGATGTATGTTAATAATCTAGTTATCAAATCTAAGTCAATAGATTATTTAGACTGACCAACCGCTATAAAAACTGTCCTGTAATGATTGTTTGGCATAAACATTGAAAAAAAAATGGAAACAATATTACCTGTGATTGAAACTTCTGTCTTTTCTGTTGACTTTGCGTTCCCCTTTTTAACATTTGTTTAACATTTGTAAAGAAGGTTACTTTACAGCATCTATGCTGATTCAGATACAGCTGGGATTCTCATAAGAATTTTGCATCTTGCTTCTATTTCTGAGAGGACAAGGCCAAAAACCACCTTGAAAAAGAACACAGAGAATTTAGACGTGAAGTTAATGTTACAACTTCTGTGCATTTGGAAAGTAAATGGACTATCTCCAAGCAGCAGCTCTTACATTCTAGAAAATAGAGTAGGCGGATTATCGTTATGGGATAAATGGAGAACAGATGAAACAGAGTGTTTTAAAGAAATAACATCAAAGCATATTTTTTATTTCTTTAATGGGGGAGAAGTGAACAGTCAGTGACGAGGTCATGGGAAGCAATTATTTTAACAAGGGTTATGAGCAGAAAGCAAAATTTTATCAGTTAACTTTCATCAGTTAATATGAAGATATGGTAAGTAAATTTAAATATGGGTATAATACAGATCTCTGTACACCCAAAAGGCTCTGCTGCTTGTGCTAACTGAAGATGCCCTCCACCATGCAAGATAAACATTTTGCCCCCGTTAGTGCTGAACAAGCACCACCGCCATAGATGTCTGTGTGGTAGGGAAGGGGTGACCAGTGTGACACATGGCATATCCACCAACCTGGGGGATGCTGAGCTCAGGGCTACTCCTCTGCATTTCTGGCACTCGGAGGCACAGGGATCCTCAATTCCTCAGGTTCTGGGTTTACTGACAGAAGTTAAAGAAGTTGTCTTTTCTGGTAATAGACCACACTTCAGCTCAAGGCCAGAGTTTGAATCAGTTTATTCTTAACATGCATTCTCTCCCTAAAATAGTCTTCCTGAAAAAAGCCCTAGACAAACAACTTTTATGTACTTCCTCCTTTCCTTTTATCTATATAATTCCAAATTTTACCAGACACAATAAAGTTTTCAACTATGAACAAGGGAATTACAATAACTTTTAGGAGCCATTGGCTGACAAAGTTCCATTTCTCTTCCCTTTAAATAGCTAGTAATTATTTATACTGTGGTATGAAGCTTTTTGATAATGTTATTTGTATAGTAATTCTTATCATGCAAATTAAATAATAAAATAGCAACAATGTAACATAGGTAATGAATTATAGTTGCAGAAATGAGAACCTTATGACTTGAACCATCTCAGAATATTTGGAATAACCTTGAGGGCATTTCAACACTTAAGTATCATCCATTTAAAGCTCTTAAAACTAATAAAGGATGAGCACAAAAGCTAATCATCTAGGGTATTTGTAATACATTCTTTATTTAGAGGGGCTTCAGGGTGTGTATTTAGAATTTAAGTTTTTGTGAGGGCCAGGCTTATCTAAATATTTGTCTTTTTTGACATCTGAAATTAAGTAACTCATTATAAAAATACTGGGTTATGTCTTGATGACATAATGAAACTGAGCATGGCAGCATAAGCAAAAGAACTGCAGAAGAGGGAAATTCCACTGATTGTAGGAAGCTTAAACAGTGAAAAGGCCTTGAAATGTATGTCCCACCAACAAGATAGTCATAAATCATTCTGCGAATGCAGAAGAAGAGGCTGTCAATGGTGCTTAAATGCAGGACTGCAACAAAGTGAAAAGCACTAAGTTAGAATTTGGCAGTGAAAGGCTACCTGTATTATTGATTTGAACTTCAGTTTAAACAGCCACCCCTTCAATTTACTATCCCATTCTGATGACATTAAAGCAAACTCACTACTAAATAAAACAGGGAGTTAAAGAGACATGTTGCTTGATATAGCAAAACAATGAAACAATTTAATTAGGTGATAATGTTTCTGGCACTGGAGTATACACAGCAATAAACTGCTTTTGTGGTTGATTAAATGCTGAAGTGAAACAGAGCATGAAATCTTTCTCAGAGGAAGGAGCTGCCTCTGGATCTTCCCGTTACCTATGGATCTCCCCACTTCAGTAAGGCAGCAGGTCTCACTAACAATTCTCCTGTGACTCTCAGCTGAGGGTGTTGGGAGTGTAGCCTTTGGAGGATCCAGGAGATCAGCACTGACTTTGCTTCAGTTCATTTTTTGCATCATTGTGTGCTCCTGCAAGCAGTTCCCAAAGAGACTTTCACCCACTGGTTACTTACCCTTCGCTTTCATATACAATGCAGTAAAGCTATCATAACACAACCTGGAAGATATAGGCACCCAAAAGAACATATATGCTCAGCGATGGGTTCTGCCCCATAAATTTCAAATAGTCTGGGCAAATAATTTGGTAACTTGGCTTCTTCACTTTTACAATTAGGATACAAATGCAGAATACCCTCCCATTGCTCTCAGAATGAGAAAAACAGCTGATTTTTGTTAGGAATTGAAAGCAGTCATGCTGTTTCTGAGGCATTAGAACATGTCTTACTGTACATTTTCTGCATTATTATCTGGTCTATAGGTGCTTATCAAGAATTTTGATGATGACTATTATTAATAGTTATGTAAGACTGTCCTGAATCATCTTATTTTTCCTCTGTGAAAATTGCAAGTTATATCCCCATAAGGTAAATTACACAAGAAAAAGCCTTCATTTCAATTTGTTTTGGTAAAGGAAGATTTGGAATAACTTTCCTTTTGGACAGCACCTAATATTTTCCCCAACCTTTATGTCTTTTTCCAGATGTATTCTTGTTGTTTGTGGGTACACTGTTATAGAGTAGAAGCATTTTCTTTTAGAACATGGTGGAAGAAATAATCTCAATTATAATTTAGGAAAAATAATTTCTTAATAATGTCCATTTTAATTTTATAAGCAGACTAAAACTGCTGTTTGAACTCCTGAAGATCATAGCTGCATTTCCTCAGAATTCTGCCACTTTCTGTTAAAGTACTTTGCAGACAACCTAACTTTCAAGGAATGTCCTTGGTTTGGCCATTACATAATTCAGTACTTCTGAATACTTCTGGGATGCTCTGAAGTTACATTTTTATATTTAAAAGTCTAATTGCTAAGTTCCTAGGTGAGCTTTTTAAATGCAAATTTAGCACATCTACCACCTCCATTCCTCTTCTGCTCCCATGATCATCAAATCAAGCACCCCTCTGTCAGTCTAGGCTTCCTTCAGATTTGTAACCTGAACTGAAATCTTAATGGCTCTTCCAACAATTAAATCTTTTACAAAAGCTGGTATTTCTTCACCACAGAATGGTATGTTCAACAAAATGGCTTCCCTGGGGCCCAATCTCCATCTTTAAACAAAAACAGTTCTGGTTCTCTGGAGACATTATATTTATTGAATGTAAATGTCATAATAGCTTGACAGGTGTTGAGGCTTGTCTGAATTTTGTGATCTGAAGCTGTAGTATCCTACTGCCTGCCCCACAATTAATCTTATTGTCTTTGTAGGGTCCCAGGGTCTATCTGCCCAAATAACAAGGGGCAAAGTGACCTGTCAGTTAAGCTTAGAAAAGTGCTAAATCCTGAAAGAGCACTTAAATCCAGCACTTAAAAGGACCTCCTGTACAGAATTGCGTTTCCTACCTTTCAACACTTTCCCTAGATAAGATGATGGAGGAAGGGCAAGAGAAAATCAAAAAACAAACTTAATAACACCTTCCCTTCCAAAGACCATGATTTATAACAAGACTGTGAGAACATTCTGAAGCTATTTCATGTTGAATTACAGTATACCTTTACAAGTGGCTGCTAAACTAGGAGTTCATGACAGTACTACTTGTGTTACTTTCATACCGTTCCTTGTGCTGCCACTAAAATTTAAAATGCGGTACATACAAAATAGATCTATAAATTTATATAGTAACTATCCCAACAAATGCAAACTCATTCTTAGTAACCATAAAATTACCTTCTGTTATCTATCACCCAGTGAATTATAGTTTCATCACTTAGAACAGCCAGCAAAACTGAATAACACTGCCTGTGTACCCACTATTTCACTGTTATATTCAGTGCAAGTGCTGCAGCTTGCAGAGAAAAAGGATAAACAACAAAAAATTAAAGCTGAATATATGGTGTGGTAAATAAGGGTCATGTTATCAGCTCTGCACTGAATATAATTTTTAAAAGTCAGCATCTACCTCTTTAGCTTTTAGTTTGAACCACAAATAAATCAGTATAATTTTGATCCATAGATATGCCAACCAGGTTCTTACGTTTATGGAGCATTCCACTGTCAAATTACTTGCATTAAACATTGAAACAGAATAAGATACACAAACTGCCTAGGTTTTAATAGGGTACAAATTGATATAATTGTTTCTTTGACAGAGTGCTGGGAAGGGTAAGCTCCACTTTGTTAATAAAACTTTGCCTTAATTCCTCCTGCCTGTTCAGAGCTGAAGGTGGCTCCTCTACCACTGTCGCCAGAAGCAGCGGCTGGGTGCTGGCATGAGGGCATAACTCATTGCCTTCACAGGTCAATGTCAAACCCATGTGTACAGAAGACCCATGGAAAACTCACTTTCCCTACCCTGGACTAGTATTTTGGCTGTCTCACACATTGATCAATGACGAGACAGAAACACCACTATATGGTTCGTCTGACCCATCGCAACTATAGAGATATGAGCAATGAAAACTCAGAGGAAGCTGTTGTGATTAAAAAATTACAGATGGAAACTATTCAGTAATTTGGTGTATGTTTGAAATAATCGTTGTCTGCTCATGTATATTACAGGTGCATAAAAGGCTGAATTCATCAGCTGAATTATTTTTCACTAATTATTTGCTCAGTCTGGTGAGCACCACAAGTGCTGTGTGTGCAGCTAGGATCTGAACTCTTACAAAGAGGAACTGCTTTTGAGGAGCCTTTCAATAGAACTCCTTTTTTAATCCTGCCTTCAAGTAGCTTTGCCTTAAGAAAAAAATTTAAAAGTACTGGCATTTGGCTCTCAGAGAATGGATTCCCAACTTATATTTTATCTAGATTCTACTCCCCAGAGCATCTATTGTGATCTTGTTTTTCTCAAAAATGTGATAAGAAACTTTTCAAGCTGTATTTCACAATTTATCTAGAGCTTATTCATTCAAAGTGTGATAAGAACCTTTTTTGCTTTTCCAAACGTGTAAATAAAGCTTGACATCAGTCAGAAATCTAGGTCTTTTAACATTAACATTTGAAAATTGTGAATTGTCTGCCACAGAACTTTGATGATAATGGTCTTATAAAGGAATAAACAGGAAGGTCAAGCTGCCAGTGCCTCATATACAAAGAACTAGAACATGCTGTCTGAATAAAACTAAAAGTAATGTTAACTGATCTGCTACAAAGCACCAGGAATAATTTAGCATTTTAACCAAGCAATTGAAAGAGCAGATGAATACTTTTGCTTCACAATAGAAGGCTTAGACATTTGGGCAATGAACTTCCATAAACCATACTTCTTTTTGTTTTAATATTCATGTTTATTATCCAAATAGCCTTTTTTTGATAAATTAGCAAAGCTCATTAAAAAAGCTTGAGACAAGCTCAAAGGATGGAAAAAATTATCTCTGACATTAAGATAAAATGCACATTACCAACCCTATTCTGATTGTTTGCTCTAATGTGGAAGCCTTGGATTTGCTGCACAGCATTTGACTTGTCCTTTCAAGACTCTGCATATCTCTGCCTTATTATGGTCATTTCCTCTTCGTTTCTTCTGACTTCGTTAACCCAAGTCTCCCTGCCCACTTTCTTTTTTTTTATCTTTCCATTATCCTTGCCTCAGTGCCCTCCTTCATACACCCTGTTAGAGTAGATGGGAACTTTTCTTAAACTTTCTCTCATTCAGTTCTCTTCAGGTTTTTTGGAAAGATTTTTAAAAAAGCAAAATGAAAGGGAGAAAAAAAATATTTTAAAAAGCTACCTAGCATTTTCACTAAGTTCTTATCAGTTGGCATGTCTCTGCATCACTCTGGTTTACATGAGGGTTTTGTTTCTTTATCCTAGCACCTTGCAAATAAGGAGTGACTCCATGGTCATCAGTCAAGATACTTTAGCATGAAAGTTGTGTGGAACAGGAACTGGGCTTTTGTATAAATGGCATGTGCCATACCTCCAGCTGAAATGGAGCATTAACGTATAATTAATTCTGAACTTGAATGATACAGTATCAAAGCAGCATTTTATACAGTGTTTTATTAAAAATTGCATCCTGAAACACTTTCAGTATTAAATACAGCTACAAAATTAGATAGAATGTAAAAACTATGAAGCAAATAAGAAGTAAAAGCAAGAACATTTTGTTTTCTATGTCCCTTCTAGTAGTGCCTGAACACTCAGAACTAGATTGAGAGCTCCACTGAATCTCAAGAACTGCATTTGAGGTGGGTATAAGTGGCTGTTTTATATAACAATTATGGTTTCTTCTTTTAAGTTTAGTTCATGTCTTTCCTTCTTTTTTTTAGTCAGACCAGCATAACAGTGTACCACTGACTATTCTGCCTCTTCCTAATAAGCCTTGTTTTTTACCTCACAAAGTGAAAAGAACAGTGGAATGTGGGGTTTTTTTGTCCAGTATCCTGACACAGCTCTGCATCAGTGCTAGCAGACAACGCACTTCCTCAGGTCGAGGTGAACGGTTGTTTTCTGATGGGGTATTTCAGCAGCCAGCAAGAGTCAAATATTCTTTTCAACAGACTTATCTGCAGCTTTATTTACAGATTCTTCCTCACTTTTCAGATGGATGGCAGCTTTTCAGAGCTAATTAATTTGCCTAGAGTCTTCAACAAGATCATAGTTGTAACAGTAACACAAGAGAAACAGTTTAAATCCTTTTTCTCCCAAGAAAATGCTGCTGTTATGGGAAAACAAGTAAAGAAAGCATTATGATGTCTAAAATATATCAGATGCATACCAAAGTTAACTGATTCAACTTAGATGACTGGTATTTGAAAGAATTTAAATGAAACAAAAATAGATAATTAGACAACCCTATTTAATGATAACCTGGCTCCCAGAAATGTATCAAAACCCCATAATTTGTTATACCTTTAGCTATCTAGAGTTGTTAAAAATTTCACAGGTTAACAAGATACTTCAGAAAATGAAACACTGATTCAAATGATTCAGGGACTGTCATCACAATTGTAAGAATCCAGCCTGAAAGGTCAAGTTCCCTAACAGTATCTTCTAAAAAATTGTTTTTCTATAACTAATAATATTAACTTGCTTTTTTAGTTGTTTGTATTTTTTCCCCTCTCAAAGTGTGAATGTATCTTGCACTTAATAACATTAACTGAACATTGGAAGGAATTAACACTTCAAATAGCAGCCATGGAAGTGGGCGTTGGTGTTGTGTGTAGGTAGGGTTGTTCACACTCCTATGTTGTAAGTTAACACACTTCGTTTTATGGTGAAATCTTTCAAGCTAAGACGAATTTTATTCCAAAAGTGTACTTAGCTTTTGCCAGGGAATTTAAGAACTATGCCTGCTGCATTATCTTCCAAGTATATAAATTTAAACAAGGAGCAATTGCTCACTCTAGACGTAAAAGAAGACCTCAAGACATACACTACCTATGGGAAAACAGAAGAGCTTTTTAGAAGTCTCAGTGTCTGCATATTTAGGTGTATTTTAATGTCAATATTTAGCAGCAACAATGAGTTGGGCCTCCATTTTAAGCTAATCAATACAAATATTTTTAATATTCTTTGAGATATTTTCCATTTGTTTGATTACTGTTTTCTGAATCATCTGTTCTACAAGATTGTATTTGAGATAGGATTAACATTACTGCACAGCATTACAGCTGTATCTATTAATAAAAAAAAAACTTGCATGGCACGACTCATGTCTATACAGCAAAACTTTTTTACCTTTCAGAACAGACTGGTCACCTCCAAAGAACCTGCTGAAATACTCCGTGGCCAGTAATAATCTCAAAGCTATGCACAGGCACAGTGTGCAAAGCTGCTATTTGCCACAGTCTAAAACCCTGATGTGGGTTAACCTAAAAAGTTAACAATATATATCGTCTTATGTCTGTGCTCTGGCCTGCACCCTGGCATTTTTTGGTTTACTGCTATACAAGTCACCAAGAAATTCAAGCATGAAAACAACATTGTGCTTTATTTATAGATTGCATTACATGAGATGTCATAAGAATACGTAGAACTGTTACGTGCAAAATAAGACAGAGTTCGTTTGTATTATACTATCTACAGTATTCAAAATTAGTATAGATGTTTACATTATCTAGTACTCTAAGACCACATAAAGACCTGGCATAGACCCAAAGTTTATAAGTCATGCAGAAACTTTAACTTAGACTGTTATCAAGATGGAGCTGAAAGGTAAATTTTGTAAGTGTTAAGGTATGTGAGAAGAATTTAAGGTACTGTATAAGTGTACATTCTGTTCGATCTCTTGACTCATCTTTCTCAACCTACCTTAACCTGCCTGCTTGTCTCACCCACCAGTTATGTTTTGTCTACTTAAAGCTTTTTGAGGGAATGACTGATATTTTACCTACTTCTGCACAGCAGCTATACCAATGGGGCGCAACCTGGCTTTGACCTCTATAAATGAAAATAGGAAGATTAAAACCTAACTTGAACATTCAGATGAATGAATAACACTCAACAGTGTCACTGAATATGGATGGCAAAAAGCAGCACCCTTTTCCCACCTCCCTTGTTTCCCAGTTGAAAAGAAAAACAAAATTAAAGCTCTGCTTTATGGTGCATGCAAATCTCCAGATAAATGCAGATTGCTAAATTGGATGTCGTGTGTGTGTCAATAGTGCAACATATCACAGATACAGGTAATCTCCTTAAGGAACAGACATGGTATTTAATGTGTCTGATGGATGCCCTTTTATACTATAACAATATTGAGGACTCCATGACAAACACCTGACAGCCCAAACAAATTTCAGGCATGCACAATAATGATGAAAAATCTTAAAGCATTCATACACTTTACAGTGGAGTGTGAAAGGTCTTTTGTAAGTCAGTGTATCTCAGTAAAACAGGAAAGTTTCCATCAGGAACTGCATCAAATAATCTGTCAATTACGTTATTTGATTTTTGTGGCTCAGCTTGTCCTGAAGCTTGTTTTTCTAGAACTATGTCAATATCCTTAAAGTTCCTACAGTACAACATGCCAGTAGCTGCTGTTTTGGCACAATTTCTGATACATTGATGCTTATCAATCTAATCATGTAAGGCTCATCTTCCAAAGGGAAACAACTGAAAGATCATAGCACCATATTTCATAGTGGAGTGGCTGTCATCACAATATATCATGCATGTATGCAAAGGTCATACTGTAAATCTGTTTCGTTAGGGCCAAACACTTATTGCCCCAGAACACAGAAGAGGGAGAAGGCAGTACATCAGGGAATCACTGATGTTACAGTGATGTTAAAGAAGTCACTGGCAACATGTAGCATCACACAGCCATTGCTGCCTTTTACTATATATTTGTACCATGAAAAAGAATTTTCTTATGGACTGTTTAATCTCCACAGAAGCTTTTATTCTGTGAGATAAGAGTTCTACGGATCGCAGGTATTTGTCATTGAAGACAAAAATTTCCTAAAATCCAGAAGCAGGACAATAAGATCACGTTGGTTTTTTAACCTATTTCCATTTTAGTGTGTTCTGTTTTCACTGCAGCTTACCTCCTTTTCTTACCTCTATATTAGCTCTGGCCAGTACCATGCAAATGGTAGGTTAGGTATACTTTTCTATTTAAGGGAAGTTGCTAAAAATGAGAAAAAAATTATTTAAACATTAATTTTCCTGACTTTTCCCTCTCTATGGATGAATGTAGCACTACAAGGTAAAACACAATTTTCCATACTTCACTTCCCTTTATTTTGCAGGGCATATATCCACTAACCATGCCTAAAAGCATCCTAATAGGTGATCTTAATATTCTTCATCCTTCCGGACTCCTCTGCCTGCTTGAGTCAAATATGCAATTTCCAAATGTATTTATAAACATTTGACAACCGACCTCTTTCTGTATTGAAGTGAGCTGTGTGACTCTGTATTAAAGTGAGCTATATGAGCTATGCATTATTGAAAGTTTAAGAGATAATTTCAGGGTCCAGACCAGATGTTATCAGAGATCACAATCTTGCTATTTCTCACATCATTGTGTTCTAGTTAGCCCGTGTGACCACTAGTACATGGGTAGACTGTGGTTCACACGGTGTTTTTTAGTAAGGCATTTGAATCACAGTCACTGATTTATTCGCATATCCATAGTTTTTTCTTCCCATTGGTCAAACTTAAAAAAAGTTGAGAGACCTTTGACTTACGTATTTCGGTAAAGGCTGTTAAAATCAATTCTAGCATTAAAGTCTCTAAGAATGAACAATGCATTGAGTGGAAAATTGATTAAATGGTCAAAGAAGAGTCCTTTGTGGCCTCGTTTGCTTTTTCAATTAGTACAGATGTCACAGCTGGTCTAGGTGGCTCTCAAACTTTCACAAAAAATGTCCTTGAAGCTTTGTCTTTTTGTGAGCCTTTTTCTACTAAGAAAGATGATTTTGCATTGGAGTTAGCACTTCTGTATTTTTTTGTACGCCATTTTTGCAAGAAAGCAAACAGTCACATAAATGAACTGTGCATTTGACTGATAAGACACTAACAGGAAAAAAAAAATGCTGCTAGGTGAACCAGTGTGCTTTTGAGGAACTTGATTTCTGTGTTCTGATGGATTCCACTTGAATTTGTTTCCCTCATTTAGGAATGATGGGGGTCAGTTCATGTGTATGTTTGGCAGAAGACATCTGACAGGGAGATGAATCATAACTGCAGCTACCTCAGATTGCTTTTGACCAGAATTCCTGGGTCTACAGGTGAAGAACTGATGGGAACATGTATGAATTAATTTAGGAGAGCTCCAGTAAGTCATGTGATTAAGGCACTTAACTGGGATTTAGATGATCTGAGTGCTATTCCAATCCCAGTTCTGCTACGGACTTACTGTTTGATGTTGAGAAAGTCATCCTGGGAAAGATTTTTCACGAGCTTTTAGCATTGGCCTAATTCTGCCCCCTTTGACTTCTACATAAAAAGAGTTCTCAGTATATGCCATGACCTGGCGTATCATGGCTATATTGGTAACCTATCACTGTGTTGTCTCTTAGAACCTACAAGTAAGGTAGATAAATCCCTAACTTCATTGCTTTAAATAAAAATGTTAGGGATTAAATTAATTTCAGTGTGCAAATATGTAGGAAAAACAGATAGGAAACTGTAACCTTAACTGCACTGTTTCTCTCCTTTACCTGCTGATTGCCATGTAACATTCATAAACACAAACACTGAGATTGTTTCTTTATTTTAGCTATGCAAACAATTTAGTTATGATAGGCAGTAGGTTTCTTTTTTAGTGCTTTAATGTTTTATTAATTTAATTTTCCACAGTCAAGTTCTTTTTTTCATTTTGCCTTATAGCCTAAATTTCCCTTGGTTTTTGTAATTATAATATTTGTTTGTGATTATACTGCAACATACTGTAATTCTCGACCAGCTGACAATGAACAAGAATTTGTATCTAATGTCTTATTAAAAATAAAAATAAAGACTGGCATTAAGATCCCTTAATTTATTTTTTGCAAATTCAGAAATCAATTGCTTGATTAAACTTATTGCATTTAAAACTATACATTTCATCAGACCTGTAAAACACATGAGCCAAAGTCAGGTCCCTTGTTGAGTGGCTATATCTACCAGCAAAGTTGCTGCAAGTTGTATCAACCTGTGCATGGACTGAATTTCTCCCATGATATTTGGAATAATAGAGAACTATATAATGGATTAAATAGCTGGCCTTTCAAAGTTAGTGGTGTGCTTACAGATGAAGCCACTGCCAAATACTTCAGGATATTTCCCAAAACAATCGGATAATTCTGCAGTTTAAACGTGAATAAAACAAATACTTTGCAACTTCGGTAGTAATAATTTGGTGTCCTAAATAATGAGGCTTATTTAACATTATTTTGTATTGCATAAGATAAAAACTGCATTAGTCCAAATGCTTGCACTGGCCTCTAAAAAAAGTCTGTTGATTAACACTGTGCTTCAACAGCAGCAGGTTCTTTGGTCTGTCTACATTATCTCCTCTTGTTCCTTCAGCCACCTAATATCAGGACATTTTTTTTTCTGCAAGGGTAGCAATAAGAGGTAAAGTTGTGGATAAAGCTTCATATCTGTGCCTGGGAGTAAAGCAAACTGGGTTCTGAAGGGATATAATTTGTATGAAGGGCTGGGACCGTGGTTGACCAGAGGTTTTTCTCTGGGTAATTGTTGTTACTTCTTCCCATTTCAGGGAGAGACTGTGGAAAATAACTTTTCTTTTTCCATGGCACAAACCTTTTATTCCACTTTGGATAAAATGTATCTGGAATGACTGTAATGCATTTCACATTTACTAGCGATGAATCCTGACCTTTCTTTTTCAGAGATGGTGTCCTCTGGGAGACAAACTCATCCTGGGACATGAGACACATAAGATATTGTTAGATTGAAAAGGTCTGATTCTTTATATTTGGGGAAGAAGGATTATAATTAGAAAAAAATGCTGTTACAGGAAGGTAATTTTTTTAGTCCTTAGCACTGAGAACTCCTATGTAATTCTCATTTTTTTATAGGAAGCTACAGCTAGAAATGAATAAGGTAATTTGTTCCTGAGGCTGAAAGCAGGACTACCTTTTTTGAAGATCCCACTACAACAACAGTCTTCTTTTCCAGTCAGCTCTCAGATGGGTCGAACAGCACAGTTCTCTGGGCATATGAAAACATGGGGGCTAAGATTTGGGATGCTTGATCATTACTGATGAGGATGAGCCAGAGGTTATGAACCTGAACCAGAATGTTTAATTCTGGTGCAAGTGCTTGTGGTTGATTTGTATTTTGCAAGGAAAAGCTATTGCATGAGATTGCCCGTGATGTTATGGCTAATAACCATTCAAAGCTATCCGTAATTTGAGAAAAGAAAAATACATGGTTTCTGTTGGTAGGATTAACATGTGATTGTTGAGTGCTATAGATATGATTTCAGCATTCTTCAATTATCCAGGAAAACTTTGGATTTTACTGAAGATAGTGTACCAAAGGCATGTCTTACAAACATTTCATGATGGAGGCCAAGTGGACACTTTTCTCTGTCCCAGTTCCTACCTTAGGCTTACTAGAATTTAACCATTCACTGTGTGAATCTTGAGATAGAGCTGAACAGTTGGCATACAGACAAATTTGTCACTCTTCCCTCTCTCCCTGTACGTTGCTAAAGTTCTTTACTGGTATTCACTGGGATTCCTGTTGTCGGTGATTTTCAGAGCAGTAGAGGTTGGTTTTTAAACTACCATAATGAGTAGGAGGTTATGCAGGTGGTTACTTGTTCAATAGTACAGTGTCATCAGCAAACTCTGCCACCTTGCAATCCACTTACCCCAAATTATTAAAAAAATATATTAAACAACTTGATCGTAGTACTGACCCCTGAGACACTCCATTATTAATATATCTCTTCTCTGAGGTTATAACTATTTATTTCCTATCATTTAATCACTTTTTAATCCATGACAAGCCTTTGCCCCTTACTTCATTGTTATTTATTATCTTTAATATTCTTTTATGAGGGACCTTTTCTAAAGCTTTTTGAAATCCAAGTAAATTATGTCCACTGGGTCACGTTCGTCTACTGTCTTATTAATATTTTCAGAACCTTCTAACACATTAGAGAGGCACAATTTTCTGTTACAGAAAGCTTGTTGGTTTTTCCCTTGCCATATATATTATGATTCCCCAAATGCTGCACTATTTTTTGTCTATTTGGTTTTCAGCCATTGTAACAAACTGTAATTCTCAAGACATCCCCTAAATCCTTTTAAAAAAAAAAAGAATCATGCTAATGACTTCCCAGTTCTGAGGAAGTGCTGTGATTGGTAAGGGTATAGTGTGATTTGTTATTAAGCTACTCAGTCAGTCAAATAATTTGAAGGATGGCTTCAAAACTTTCTGTGAAAAAGATTTAGTTCCAAAACAACCAATGTATTTTTTTCAGACAATAGCTTGGAAGAGGAGCTTTATCATCTTATTTCTTCAGTAGTGTTGAAACATATATAACATCTTAGACAATTTAGCCAATTCCTGCACTTACTATCCTCACTTCATTAGTAATAAATACCAAGAAATTCAGCTTTTGTATACATTTCTTATTTCTAATAGACGAAAATAGATGAAAAGGATGATTCTGAAAATCTTGCCTTTTAAAAATAAGGTCAGAGGACTCAGGAAACCTTCTCCACCTGGCACAGTTTTAGTACTTGATCCCTTCCAAAGTTGCCATTGTGTACTAAGGCTCTGTCTCCTATGAGAGAGGTAGAGCAAAATTGTTCTAGATCAGTCACCTTAGCCTTTCCCCTTGTGGGGCCCTGGGTAAGAAAACACTGATCAAAGGGAGAAAGAAATAGGAGAGTTCATGATGGTTTGTTCACCTCAGGGAAGACTGTTTGAGTGTAGGTCCAGAGCAGCAATTAGGACTGAGCAGCAATATCCAAACAGTATATTTGCAGGTAGGTCAAATGAGAAACTGATGGGTAGGAACATAATGATTCCAAAGAGATGTTCTGTCTCTCCAGAGGGGAAACATGGAAAATGCAGAGTCCTTCCTCTCTCTTTATTCCTGAATGTAGGGATCAGGAAGTGAGTTTGGGACAGAATGGCACAGAATTGAGGACAATGCATGGCCAGCAGAAGTATGAAAAAATTGTCCTCTCCCTGGAAGATGAGAAGGACTTCGGTGTCCTTCCAGGCAGCTGCAGGTATTCTAAGTCTGCCACAGAATCATGGACATATAGATGAGGCACTGCAGGTAATTGGTAACTGGTGAAAAGTTCAAGGAGAGCTAGTTCTTAAATCACACCTAGAGCGTGAGGCCAGAGCAGGATGCAGGAGCTACCTGGGCCAAGAAGCCAAAGTTCATCCAGCAATTGGTACAGTTTCTCCAGCCACTATTGTACTGAAGCTGAGTGTTACAGACCCAGCTAGAATATATAGATTGCTCTATATAGAATATATGACTGATATTTGGGATTTGGGGCTTCTTCTCAGCAATATGCTGTTGATAGCATTACTGCAACAGACTATGGGACTGGAGTTCTGACAAGGCTGCCCAAATTTGATGGTGATGACATTTTTGGTCAGGCTGGAGTTTCTGGTCCTGGAATTATCAGATTTGCCAGGTTCAAATCTGATAGGGCTTTCAGGTACTGGGAGACAAGTAGACCTGAAGGACTTCTTACACTGTGCCCATCACATCCAACAAGTCAGGTGTTAAGGAACAACTATGGTGTCACTACAGCAAAAGTGGATGTGCTCAGTGAATCCAGGCTATGGAGTAGTGCCCTGGTAATTAAGATCTGGACACTCAGATGGTGGTGCAGTAGTATATGGTCAGTATAAATGGCAAATTTTAACAGAGACAGAAATGATTTTTCCTCAAAGAATGGCAGGAGGAGTAGCAGCAGAAAAAATATCCATTTGACAGGTAGGAATCTGAGAATCTCCTTGGGTTTTTTCAGGTTAAAAAAGTACCTGATCATTGTTGTTATTTCTTGGAAATGGTAGAGCTGCACACACTACTGAGGTTGTATTCGCTATTTAATTTATTATTAGACTTAATATAGTCTGCTTCCAGGGCTTGTATTCCTTTGTCAATGCAATGTGGATGGACTTCTTCATACCTTGCACAGCATTTGAATAACGATTCACACGTCCATCCCCCTGCTGGGATGGACTGTGTTACAGGAAGCAGAGTTGGTTCATATGGCACATTATTTCAGTGATTGTCTCTTATCAGTGTTTGAGATCAAGGTAAATGATTGCGTTTTGGCTACTAGCTGAGTGTCATTCCTAAATTGCACAGTTTTCCTAAGAACTGTGGAACTGGCAGAAAAAAATTAACTAGAGCTGTCTACTCAAGTCATCTTGCTAGCAGCATGGTCTTATGCCACCTGAACAATATAAAATCACTGAAGTCTGAGAAGATTAAAATGGTGATGGACAGGAATTCAACAATATTCATGGATCCCTAAGAGGTGAAAATTATGATAGTAGGTTGGGTTTGTTGCCAGTGGAACAAGTCAGGTTCTGAAAACTAGTTTTTTTAATTAGTCAGATTTTTTTTGATGGAAAACTATGCAGAATCATTTGTTGAAAGCAACAAAAAAGTAAAAGTTTCCATTGCAAACTGAAATCTTTTGGAATTTCACCTTCTTTTGGCTGATTCTCAGCATGTTCTGCTTTTTCAGCGCAGAAGCTTCTTATCAGCTTTGCTGTTTTTATTACCTAATAAATCTCTAACTTAATTATAGTTAATATAGTGTTGCCAAATATTCAGAAATCATGAGTAAGACTTCTAGAATTCATAGGCTTGGGTTGGGTTTTTTTAATAACCTGTTTGGGGTTCTCCTTGTTTAACTTCTATCTTTTACACTTTTAGGAAATGCTCTAATTTTTTTCTGCTTAGGTATCAGGACTAGAAACATGATATTTTTTATGAAAGTTAATAGCTTCCTAATTAGTATAAATCTAGGAGCTAGGTCTTTAAGAAAAACATCAAGTATCATGAGGCTAATAATAAAATTGCAAGAGCTGGCAATATTGTTATCCAAAAATGAATTAAGATTCCTTATTTTGCCAGAACAATAGTCATTTGTCTCCAATTTATCAGTAGCCTTTTAACTTTTACAGTTATGTCAGAGGCGTGGAAACATTTATTTTTATTTCTTACCTACAATTTACTTGTCTCTCTCTTAACGATGTTGTCTGGGTCTTCAGGCAAAGTATTACACATCAACTTGTCATTAAGTCACAGTTTTGAAATAGATCTCTCTACTCTATCCTGTGTATCCACTGATAATTAAATATGAATGCCAAAGTCCTTCCTTTCCAAATAAGATTTTTTTTCTTCTTCTCTTTCTTTATCTTTTCTTAATTTTTATTTTTTATTCTTCCTCTTTCATTTTCTTTTCCATTTTCTTTTTTATTCTTTTTTTTTCCTGTTATTCATTCACTTTTCACAGTCATTAATGTCCTCCTGCCTTGAGAATAGAAAGAAGAAGAACAGTAAATATGCTTAAATGCTAGCTGAACTGTTAAGAAAGTTGTTGACACCTTTATTTACATGTCCAGGACAAATTAGTACTCTGCTATGCTGGTTCATACAGGCTACATGAAAATGTCACAATTATTAGCAAATAATGTTTTTTTTCCATATTGGTACCTGTCAAAACATACGGAGAACCTTATACCCAGGGTTTCAAAAATACTCCTTTGTAATTTGTTATGCGTAATACTGACATGTGTGCCTCAGCAGAACATTAACATTACTAGGTAAGCATCGGGGTGTACTTGAAAAGATTAAAGATTATCTGTTTCATAAGAGATTAAATACAGCCCCTCTATGCAGAGCTGATGTGATTTGTCTTAGCCAGGCAGGCAAAATGGAGTTTGGCTGTGTCAGAAATGAGGGGCTGAACCTGTCCTGGTCTTGCTCTGGGAAACAGAGGGATGGAGGAGAATGAAGAAAGGACAATGATAGGGTGGAAAACCACAAAGGAGAAAAAGTGTGAGAGACCAAGCCCCAAAGAAAAACTGCTGCCACTAGGAGGATGGCAGAAGTGGAAGGCTGAGTTGGTGCCTGTGGGAGGACCCAGCCCAACCAGTCCAGCAGCCACTAGCAGCCATCCTGGTTTCCCCCCACCCTGTACCCACCCTGGCTGTAAAATTTAAAATTATATTCAATGTCATTCTAAATGTCCCACCATTTAAAAATGACAAAATGTGCTTTGTTTTTACTGTTATTACTATACCCTTCCTATAGGAAAACCCTCACCCTCTCTACATTTTGGCAGCTCACTACAACACTGGGGAGTAGCAGGCGACATTCGTGATCAGAAGACTTAGATCTGCAGATATCCTTAGAACATGTAATCGTTTTCAGCCTTTTAAAGAACCCAGCTTATTTTGTACTTCACTGTTATTCTTGCTCTCAGAAGTAACATTTATTACTAGAAGACAACACAAAAAGTTGTAAGTAGCAATGCAAAAATATCTTGCATGCTGCATGTAGATTGGAACTGACTTCCTAAGGGTGTTTTTCTTCCTATTGATATTGTTCTGTATACATCCCTCGGAAGCAACGTCAAAATTCAGTAGACCACTGAGGTGCATAAGTACCAGTTGCTATCCTTTTAAGAAGGAAAATCTGCTTAGGTGCTGGATATTAGAAGCCTAGATTATTACTGCTTGGTTTTAATTCTGTACGTTTTTATAACACATCAGATTAATTACATTCTTAGTTTTATTGCACACTGAAAAGATCATCATTCATTATAACCACCACCACTTAGATCAAACACAAGACTGGAAATCTGCTTTGGACATCATCTATGATCCCTGGCAAATCCTAGGAAGTCTCTGCTACACATTTTTAGCTTATATTGAAAAGCACATTCAAAATGGTTTCACTACAGGCCAATACGAAAACCTAAAAAAAAAAACACAAAAAAACCCCTATTTGCAGTAGAAAAGTAAGTATGGCCTCTGAATTTCAAAATATTGTCTCTCTGATATATTAAAATAGTTCTATGCTTCAGTGTTTTTATCTCTCACCTGTACAGTTGTGGTGGATCTAGCATATGCTAGATCATGCAGTATGTTCTGGGACTCATCTGTTTTACAAGATTATGCTTTCCATTTTCATGTTCAGTTAGAGTAGCAAGCTATATACAGGAAAAGTAACAGCAGAGAGCAGAACACAAGCCCAGGGATTCTTCTCATGTCTTCCCAGTCATGGGTTTATTATTTCTTCCCCTCTCCTGCTAGCTTCCACGTGTTTAGATTGCAAATTCTTAAAGGCAGGTATATTAAAAACATGTTTATATTTTATATACTTCATATAATATTATACATAATATTATATGCATTATAATACTTTTGTTTTTATACTTTTATATATTCATTATATATGTTATATATTTGAGAAATATCTTTGTATACTAGAAAAATAACAGCCTCTCCCCACAACTTGCCGATTGTCATTTCTGTTCCTTCACATTTTTTGCATTTTTATGGTATCATATAACGCTTTTTCATCCAAAGCATTGTGCAAGTGTGTGCAGGATCATAACAACAAATGCCTCTCAACACCAATTAAAAAGCAAGACAAGCAAATCCACAATGGATAGTGTCCAGTAAAAATGAAAAAAAGAAAGAGCTCTGGGAATATTAAGATGAGCAAAGTGGAGGTTCTGAGATGAGATCTACAGTGCAAAAATTGGATCTTTGTTTGTTTTAGTAGACTACCTAGGAAAAAGAGTTCTAACTCTCTTAAGTATCGCCTTCCTTCACAGGTTCTGGGAGTCAGTCAGCCAGGTGGAAGAAAGCTCTGTGGATATCTTGGCAGGTCAAAGGAGCTCAGGTCAACTAACTGGCCTTGTTAATCTGTGGAGGGGCTATAATTTAGACTGTCTGCCCTAGTCCTCCTGTCATCTGCCTCTCCAAGAAAGTAAAATCCATCTCAGATACTTGAACTACCATACAGGATCTGCTTCCTTGGTTAACCAGCATCAGAAAAGCATCACAAAACCAAAAGCCACCTCAAACAGAGGTGGGTACTGGAAGCAGGACTCTCAAAGTCTAGTGTGACAAGAAGAGAACCTGTCCTTCCTAACCATCATTTAAAGATGGTGGTGGAACACCCACTGAGGGCCGAGGACCTGCTACCAGAAGGAATGAAAGCTAATGGCAGCCCTCCTACAAGTGAAAATAATTAATGAAAAATTTATGACCTGTATTGTAGAAATTGCTGCTGGATAGTCCCCAGATAAATTAAATTAATAAAGTTGCAGCCTAATTAAGCCATATCTTTCTGTTTTCTTGCATGGCTGGGGCAATGATGCAAACTCAGCAGAACAGAGGAAGGGAAGGACAGAGTTTGAAGGGCTGAAGTTTGAAAAGCAGAAGACTGGGTATATTAAAAAGAAACTCTAAATAAAGGGGCCATAGACAATGTGAGCAGAGATTTTTGGCTATGTTATTATGCTTAATTTTAAGAACATTAGTTTACAGAAGTTTCAGAACTGTACAGAAAAAAACATTTTTGCAATGAAGAAAGAAAAAGGAATTGGTCTTGTGAGATACTTTTTTACTGCGTGAAATAGGTGAGTGGTTTTTGGAAGAAAGTGAATGACACCACAGAATTTTAGGTGCTGGACAACAAAGGACAACAAACATTTTTTTTCTATTGTATATGAACTTTAAAAAACTAAACCTGCAATACTTTTAGAATTTATCTTTCAAATATAATCTAAAAGGTAAAATAATACAGAAATAAAGCATGCCATTTTATAGAATTTAGAATTATACAATTGACTTTGGGGTTTTGTTAGATTGTTTTACTGGAAGCTTCCAGACAGTGTTGACTGGAAACTTTTATCACACTGAAATTTTCTTTCCATTTGAGTTTTCTACAGACTTTTTCAGTTATCCTGAATTTCATACCGTGTAAATATATTCTATTTTGTGTGACCCCTTCATTACTTTTCTAATATATTTTCACATCTTCAAAATGTTAACTTTAAAAAGTTATAATAAATCCAATATTCAAAACCACTTAATTGAGATGGAAAATGTATTAGATTATTCAGAGAAAAAATCATTATTAATACTACATTATAATCTTGTATTCATTAGCTAAACTGTGATATTTGTCACAAAATTAATTTCTACTTTATCACTTTAAAATGAATGGTAAGGATGTTTTATTCTCTTTAATACTATCCTTATGAGACAGAAGAGTATTTGTTTAAATAGGAAAGCGGAACTTGCTTTGTAAAATAACTCCTGATCACAGGAAACTAATGGGGTTTGCAGGCCTACAATTCTTTTTTATATATCTTGAATGTGGAGCTTTCCCTGAAAACAAGTAGCAACAAGATTCAACCAACTTTGAGTGCCCTCCATGAACAATGATAAAGTTTCTAACTTTCTCCTGGACAGTTTAAACCTTTAGTCTTCTTAGGTTTAAACCTAAAACTCTCTGCTAAACACAGGGATGAAGATCTAACTGAGCTAAGGATAACTGCCATCATCAAGTGTAGTAATAAACAAATCTAAAAGTAACATTTTTAGTCTTTAAAAACTGTAATACATCTTAATGCAAGAAGTGCAGGCCTGAGCATGATTTTCAGTCCCGTTGACTTCAGTAAGATATCTCATGCTTAGAGCAGAGTTTGTGTGTAAGGGTCTTGCCAAAGTAGGGCCACAGCAGCAGTCATGCTCATGTCCACATGCATTGGAAAGATCAGAGTTGCAGCATAGCACATCCTTCTCTGGATCTGACAGCAGCAGCTTATAGGACATTACACTTTCAACTCGTAAAACTCATGTTTTGTTTTGTTTTGTTTTGTTTTTTTCTTGTGGCTTTATGGAAATACATTCAGCTGCTTCCTTCCATTTGCACAATTGTGTTTACACGTTTCAGATACAGTTTGTGATGTGCTATTTTGTGATTTCCAAAGTTATTGATATTTTCCTTTTTAAATGTTCAGTACAGCGAGTTAAGTCATCCGGCTAATCAAGCAACGTACAGACAGAACAAAAGTGTGTGAACAATAGAATAGAGTTACAACATTTTTTTTGAGTGCAGTGACATATTATCTGTTGGCAATAAAACTACATATTATGTCTACATTCTATGTAATTACTCTTTGAAGTGAAAAATTTGCAGATTGAAATTTCTCAAACTTTCTGACACAAATTACTTTACTAGATATTGATTTAAAATTAGAAGCAAAACTTGTGAGAAAAATGAACATTTGTTACTTGTCTTGACAATGCACGAATAAATTCCTTACTTTTCTGAACTTCAGTTTTATTAAGTAACTTTCTATAAGACAAGTTTCAGCAGATCAGCACAAAATTTTCTTAATTTCATTACAGGCTGTAAATTAAAATTAATGAGGCTGACACCCACAATTAACAATGAAAAATGCAGATTGTTATAATTACTTAAGCAATAACATTGCTTTACATAGAAGACTTAAGGTGCTCCACAAATTATTTACAAGTGTTACATAAAACACAAAAAATGACAATTTCAATTTATTTTGTCAGTATAAAAAACAAAAATCCTTACTAAAACCTTTCTCAATTGGGAATCTCTCGCCATGCATAATTAAGCAAATTTGATTGCAATTAAGCCTGGCTTCTACAGTGGAGTTTTAATTAATGCAAATCTGGCATCTACATCTATAAGATTAATTTTCGTGAATTAAAAGAAAACAACAAAGCATATTTGAAAGTGCAGTTGTATTGTTGAAAGGATGGAATGCAAAATCTGATTATTTTTCAGTCTTCCATGTGGATAGCCTTTGACTAACTTTAAGGAGGGATATTTTATTTGGATCTGTTGTTTTGTTTCTCAAGGCATTATTAAGCAGGATCATAGCAATTACACTAAGCTTCTTCTAAGGAACATCTTAAAATGTAATTATATACATTTAGAAGAAGAAACGAATGATAATATAGGCTAAGGAGTGAGGACACCATTACACTACACAATGCTTTTTCTAAAGTCATCATCCTTGTCTCTCATTTGGAGCCCAGAATATCCTGTGGAATCTGTGGGAGTACGTGAGATATTTTCAGATATATTTTAATAAGATCTCCTCTTAAAATCCCAAACCTGGAATGACTTTTATAGGACAGAAGAATTTTTATTTTTTATTTATTTAGCAGTGTGCTTTGAACTGATTTTTAAGTGTTTTCTCTGTCTTAAATTGGTTTGTATTTAGTTTAGTATCTTTAAAAGAAAAAGAAAATTCTTTACTGGGAATTCTGTTCCTTTGAAACTGTCCCATAAGAGCCACCTATTCTGTCATTCTTTCCACATAAAAAAGTTCTGGTTTTAGAAACCACATGGCTTGTCTTGCTCTTAAATACAGTACTATGTAATTTTATTTTGTCATTTGTGCAATAAAACAATCCTATGGAAATGGACCATTAGAGAGAGCAACAGATATTGCATTAAAAACTGTTCTTCTCACTGACATGCAAGAAGGTAAATAACTCCTTTTTTCATTCAGTCTCTCCACACAGATGTCAGAAGTCAGGTAATTCCAAGGAGGCGTTTATCCAGTTGGCAGAAATGCTCTGTCTGTTGTGAAAAGCTGAAATTTTTCCTTTCTTGAAATACATTCTGGTATTTTATTCTGAAGTTAACCATAGTTGCTGTATTTTTCCTTGGTCTTGCTTTTTAAAAAATGCAGACTGGGTATGCAGAGAAGATATCAATTCTTCTTTAGTCAAGGGTGAGAAGGCTGAGCCAAACCCGTGTTGGAGGGAAGGTGGGTGCCAAGAGACAAGTGCCTCTGGGAGAAAACGAACCACCAAAACTTTTGCATGCAGACTTCTGGAGGTCTGTGACCCTGACGTGAGAAGTAAAATTAGAAGCAGTGTAGTTTTTCCTCCTATCTAATCCAGCTTCTTTCTAATTTCTTTCCTCTTCTATTCAAAACCCCGAAATCTCCCTTTCATTATGTGAAACACCATCTGAACTGAAGATTTCCCAAAGATGCTCTATCAGGGGAACTGTTCTTTTATATCTGTATCAGGGAGAGTACAAAAACATCTCCTGAAGGGGCTGTAAATGCTGCCACATTTGGTTGCCGCAGTGCAGTTGTTATTACGGCTCCCAAAGGTAGCTTCCAAAGCACCACACTGAGGGTGCTCATAGGGCACTAGAAACAGTAGGAGGTGAGTCCAGCCTTACAATCACACGCTCTGCTTTTGCAGCAGGGGATTTATTGACAGAAAGTGCAGCATTCCCTTTATTTTGGTGTGGTTTACAACATAGCCGTATTTACAATTTTTTTATTAATTACATTTATTTTCAGTATACTAAATCATAGTATTTATTTTGGTTGAAGTTAAAGTCTAGTATTACAATTTATTAATAGCAGGTTTAGACAGAAGATTTCTAATTTGATTTTCCAAATTATCAGCTCAAAAAGCAAGGTAATGGACAGAAGATGTCCTGCAAGTCTCTGGTTATGGATCAGCTTCTGCCTTTGCAGATCGGGAAAAGTAGCAGTGTAAGTGCTTTGTGACTTACATGATTGTATCTTTCTCACTGGAATAGTCAAGTGTCTATCACTGTCTCCTCTCTCTAATTTAGACATAGTTGGCACAAGAAACCTGTATTTAAGCACCTGTATTGCTCCCCATGTTTGTTTTTTTTAATTGTTTTTCCTGTGTGTGTGCAAAAGGAAGATATCTGTAGTTATATTGTCTGTCTGTATCCAGTGTTTGATAATTTGGACAATGTTTCAAAATTGGCTCCTTAATCTGTGTTGAGACATATAAATATTTGAGCACGTTTTGTAGATTGCTGAGTAATCACAGCTCATTTTGTTTTCAACTTGTGGAGACTCACTGCTTCTCAAAGACTAGGTTGCTTGAATGTAGGAAGATAAAGGCTAGTTTAAATGATGGTAAAGGAGAGACTCAGGCATATGCTGTATGATTCCCAACAGGGATACTGCTGTACTTTAACTATAAGTACCTAGCCCCATCTGACTGAATTAGAGCACCAAAGCTCTAACCTTTTGAAAGCGTTAGATGCCTATAAATGATTTGTTTGGGCACCCTATGAGTTCTAGGAAACCCTTAGCAAAGATCGCTTATAGAAAGCCATAGGCATGTTCAGACTCTCACTGCTCTTTGGAACGTGTCATTTCTCAGCACACATCCATCTGCTTATGGTCCTGAATACTGCAACTGTGACAGGGCAGTTCCCAGCTTCCTTTTTCTTCCCTTTTTTTTTTCTTTTTAAAAATCTTTTATTTCTTATGTCCGCCTCTTTCTTTTTTTTCTTTTTACCCTTTTTCCCGTTTCCTTTTTTCCCTTTTTTCTTTTTCCCCCTTACTTCCCCCTTTTTCCCATTTCCCCCCCTTTTTGCCCCTTTTCCCGTTTTTCCCTTTCTCTCTCTTCTTTTTTTTTTTTCATTTTTCTCCCTATTTTTTTAAGATGAGGTAAAAGCAGTCATTCCTCCTAGAAACTGAGAGACAGTGTTTGTTTCTCAGTCTGAGTGTTTCAAACCTTTATCATTCAGTATCATTTATTCTTTAATAGTGTGTTCTAACCACCAGGGTAGGCAGTAGTTTAGCTAAAGGCTACCCCTGCCCCTTTGTTAAAAGAAGTAAGGAGAGAAATCAAAGGGGCAAGGTAGAATAAATTTGTTTCTATAGCACAATGCTTAGAACAGTCTTCTGCTATTGCAAATCAGTGAGGTTTGGGGTTTTTTTTGTTTCCCACGTTTTATGTTTCTCAATGATTTTCAGCAGTCTTGGACATGACATTTTTCCACGTCAATTGTGTAGGAGACCAATTTTGTAGGCATCCTCTGAACAAAGTTAATGTGCATGCATGCACACATATACTCTTGAAAAAAGGCGCATCCCACAGAATACAGCAGCAACTACTTTGGCTAAAATTGTGGTCAGAGAAAGAGATTGTGGTTCCCTTTTCTTTCATACAATTAGTTAATCAAGGTTTTCCTGAAAGTTTTATAACATTGTGGGTGAAGTATGAATCAAGACATCAAAATTCTCGAGATCAGAGAAAGATTATCAAAGTTAATGAGAATAAGGAAAATTAAGAGATCATTAATAGTAATGATACCAAAATGAGAACTAGGAAACCAGTCCAGGAAAATCTAGAGACTCTTATGCCAGTCATTAATCTGAAGACTATGATTAAAATACAAGAAGTGATTCCATCAGCTTGTTGTGCAAACATGCTGAGAACATCCCTCTTCTGGCTTGAGTTTTTCAAAGAAGCCTAGGGCCATTAGGCACCCAAATCCTATTAATAAATCCTTGTCTTGGTCTACACCTTTTCAACATCTAAAAAATAATAAAGGTACATTGAGCTGGTATTTCCTGTTTAATGTTCATTATGCATTGAAGAGGTATTGAGAAATAGTTTTTCTCCTGCAGTTATGAAAGAATTATAAAGGTCTTTCCTGAGTGAGTGAAATAAGTGCAGATTTTGTGAGTCTATGCCAAAATCTATTTAATTAGGTCATCATTCTTAGGAAAATAATGCACCAGCAGCTTCAGAGAAAGTGCAAGGCATGACATATTTGAATTAACTCTATTTAATTAAAGGAGCACCTTCTGAGGGTCTCAGATTTCATGGGACAATCCAGTTGTCACTGTGACTGCTACTACATGCATCCTAGAGCTCAGATTTCTTGTTGCACTTGTCAATTTTGTTTTGCGTTGGAAATACCTTGTTTTATATGGGCACTGACCAGAGCAAGAGGAAGAGACCTGCTAGGTGGGACAAAACTGGCAGAATTGCCCATGAGTAATGAAATGCAGTGGAGAGAATGGAAATGGAAAAGCAAAGAGGATGGAAGAGACTTCTGAGCAGGGTAGGGAAGGAAAAAAAACTAAGAAGGAAAAGGAAAAAGGACGTAAGTGAAGTGTAACACCTAATTGTAACAACAATTCAGGGCTTTCAAATGGAAACTAGTAACTCCTGTTCCTGTGTTTCCATATGTTTGACAGCTTTCCCACCTCAGCCTGGAAGTGAAAGATTTTATGTCTTAAGAAGGTCGCAGCTAAGTTGCTGTGCACTAAGAATAGAGCTGCAGTCATTTTAGTTTGTGTAGATAAAATCACAATGCTTTTGCTAAAACCATAGGAGATGTTCCAACTAAAAAACATGTTTTCTAAAAATTTTTATAAATTAATAAATTGATTTCCGAAAATAACATTATTTTTTGCCTCATTTCTTGATAGAGCTGTGTTTTTCTCACCTTCTTGACTGTAAAGGGAGACAACTTTTTCCTGAGCTTGCTGGGAAAAAGAGTTGAAGGGTAGCCATTTTCAAAAAGGAGAATAACAATTATGATGTGATCTCATCCCACTGAAAGCAACTAGAGATTGTTAAAAGAGTTGCCCTCTTTTGAGGGCTATTATTTGCGTTTCTGTGACATGTTTGTCTCGTTTGCTGGTTGGTTGACTGGTTTGTTTACTGCTAATGGTAAAGATATACTCTAATCAGTAGTGAGGATATGAGAGAGGGATTTGGAAGGGATTTGGAGTGTGAGGAGGGGAGAAACACAAGAAAAGTTAGGGAGAAGAAATGAAGAGAAACTGATGTGTAGAATATGGGGACAAGGATCTTCAAGGGATGGAAGAGAGAAAATTACTGGATGTATGCACAGACTGGAGGGATCTATGGAATGAAGACAAAAAGTGAAAATTCATTGTACACATAATCTGCTTTCTGCTATGTTAATGAAATAAAACAGCTGAATTCAGCTTACCTGGCCAGTGCACTACATTTTGTGCTGCTCTAGAAGAGCATAAGGAAGTGAGAGAACACCAAAGACTTTGATCTTCTAAGTTAATCTTAATTTTTAAAAATGAGAAAGAAAAAAGGGAGAGACTGGTACTCTGTACAGTGAAATTAGAACTATCACTTAGTATTTCCTTCTCTGAAATTAGTGCCTGAGACTTGCTATTTGTAAAGTTGAGCATTTACGGAAAAATGCAACCTAGAAGAGTATTTGCATCTTCAAGATTTGCAAGTGAATAAGAGTAATTGTGATGTACATCTGAGGAAGGTTGTAATTGTCTCCAAAAGGAAGTTAAGTTTTAGAAGTCCAAGTATGTAGGGCAAGAAGAAGGAGGAAACCCATAACAAAACATAGAAAGAAATCTAGTACCTATAGTGATGGTGGTCTTTATACAATAAACCAATTTTAAAATCTAACGTTTCTTTGTTATATGACTGTTAGGTGATAATTACAATATATTTGTAATATAATTTACCCTTGTTCTTTATCTAGAAAGAAGATAGCCCCACAACCAAATATAGACTTATTTTGTCCAAACATTTTAAGTGTTCTTCTTTTTTTCTCTCACATTAATTGATTTGTTGATTTAAAGTTACTGACATGGAAGCTTAATCAGTCTAATATGCGATATCTTTTCTCTTGCCTCCTCTCTGTGCTGCAATGATTTTAGTGAAAAGATGAAAATGACAAACATTTCTGTCGTGGTTTAATCCCAGCCAGCAACTAAGCACCACGCAGCCGCTTCCCCCTCCCCCCTCCCAGTGGGGTGGGGAGGAGGAAAGGAAAAAAGTAAAACTTGTGGGTTGAGATAAGAACAGTTTAATAACTAAAGTAAAAATAAAAATACACTACTAACTAAGAATAATAATAATTGTAATGAAAAAGAATACAACAAAAAAAAAAGAAATAAGAAAAGAGAAGTGATGCACAATGCAATTGCTCACCACCCGCTGATCGATGCCAGAGCCACGATCCGCACCTCCCAGCCAACTCCCCCCTGTTTATATACTGGGCATGATGTTCTATGGTATGGAATACCCCTTTGGCTAGTTCAGGTCAGCTGCCCCGGCTGTGCTCCCTCCCAGCTTCTTGCACACCTGCTTGCTGGCAGAGCATGGGAAACTGAAAAGTCCTTGGCTTAAGATAAGCGCTACTTAGCAACAACTAAACCATCAGCGTGTTATCAACATCGTTCTCACACTAAATCCAAAACACAGCACTGTAGCAGCTACTAAGAAGAAAATTAACTCTATCCCAGCCAAAACCAGGCCAATATCTTACACATTGAAGTTGAAAAATGAACAAATATATGATTTAAAGTAGCAAATTTGATTAAAGTAACTTCTACATTTATCCATTAGCCTTAAAACCCACAAAATTATTTTAGTCACATGCAGTGATTTCTGCACTTTCCTATTTACTGAAGCATAGTATCAATAACATAATTTGCAAGTGACTTTTCAAGGTATTTTTATATTATTTAAAAGGTATATTTGGAGAACTCTATACGATTCCTTACAGTATTTTATTATTCCACAGTATTTGCAGATCAATCTCATTCTTCTTTTAATAACATGAATTGCTCTCGCTTGTTCATACCATAGAAATTAAGGCCTTTATTGTCTGTGTCAGTATTTGATGGAGACTGGGTTCAGAACAGGGTATTCTGGATTTCAACTTTGTAATAGCGATTTCCTTTGTTACAACACTTTCAGTGAACAGAATTCTGCAGTTAACCCAATGGAAAAGTCTAGAACAGAAGGTCGAATGCAAGTTGCTCACGAAGACAGTGCTCTGCCATCTTGAAAAATGTGGTACAAGAGCCTGACTAGATTAGTTAGCTCATGATTTTGAGTCAGTGCTCATGGCTGAAGAATATAAGAATTTAAGGTCTTGCAAATGAGCTTAGGAAGTTATTTATAAGGTGAATCTGTACTGACAAACTAATTATAGCATCAGTATCATTAAACTTGTAAAGTGTTTCTGTAGAAAATTTGTTTCTGCTTGAATTGCTCTTTACAACAGACAGAAGCAAACATTTTAGTAAGTTGAATTGTGAACGGTCTCATGTGCTTATGGAATGCATTTTGTAAGAAACTTCTGTAACATTTTTTTAGGTAACTTTTCTGGAAAGCTGTAATTAATATGACTAGTAAAATCAGTATATTTCAGTAATTAAATGTTCATGCTTCTAATACAGCATGTCACTAGATGTCACTCTGGATTCCATTATTTGATATTCTGATGATTTCTACCTTTTTCTGCCTTTCTGTGTCTACCTTCCCCACAACAAACCTGAATAGACAATGCAAAATGTGCATGAATAACACAGAATTGCTGACTGAATGTCAATTTTCTAGTGTGTGACTTCTATTGATCATTCATTATTGACATGAAGGTCTCTAGTGTCTCTGCTTTCCTCTTTAAACTCTTTCTCAGCTAAAATTTCCAAGCAACAGAATCAGAAGGCCTTGAAGAACGGGATGATTCAGGTCTCTTAGGATGTTTTACAGAGTACTTTGACCTCAGGAAGGCATCAGAGGTACTTTTTATAAAGACTCAACAACAGTTTGGAATAAAAATTTAAACACTGGAAAAAAAGAACCTCCTACTTAAATCGAACAGCTTTCATTGACACTTTTTTTGGTGTAACTATAACTGACTGCTTTTGGCAAACATAAGGACTTTTTGAAACAGTTTTTTAAATGTATGCATTTCCCTTCCTTGCAGCCAATAAAATATAAATAACATTTTCATGGTGACGAATGACATGTAGTACAGTATTCTATGATCATGGTTCCAGGATTTTATTTCTTTTAGCTTTGTATACATTAATTAAGTATACACAATCAGGGCTGAGTGCAGAGACAGCTAAATAAACAAATGACACTGTAGAAAGGTCTTTCTGCATACTAATCATATCCTACATCTGCAAGCAAAAGCTCTATAAATCGATTTGCTCTTTCACATCAAAAGACAAACAGTGAGGCAAGTCAGCAGTTCCTTTGTCAAAGTCACAGAGATTGCTGTTCTTCACAAATGCATTTCTACAGAGCTGAATTCAACCATTTGATGATTAGCATTATTGGCAACTCTTCAAAGAAGATTCATCAAGTAATTTGCAATTGGATTGGTTGCCATTTTTGTGAATCTACCCCATGAAATTGAACAAAAAATGATTGACATTTGAATTCTTACTTGGAGGACAAAGTGAACTAGCATAAGAAAAAGAAGCAATCAGATTCCCAAGAGGTTGGGAAGCTGCTGTGATGTCTCTGGTGATTCCCACATGGACCAGATCAGATAGGTCTGAAAATGAAATGAATTGGCAGAGCAGAGGCGAGCAGGAAGATGTAGCTTCCAGTGAATAGAAGGGAATATAAGAAAAAATAAATAGGTCCAAAGTGCTAATTTTTTAAGATGTCAATTTATATATCTGGATGGATGTGCTTATGTAACCCCTCTAAACACTCCATCCATTCCTGTGTGAAAAATCTCGACTGAGAAGGAAGGAAAATCAGTCTGTCAATTCACGTGCTTTGTGTGCAAGAATTGAGTTCCCTGGTATCAGTGCACATTAGATATGTATTGCAAAATGAAAGAATAAGACAACATATTTGTGCATGTATGTAAATAATATGCAGCTGTGTGAGAAACTGCAAAGTGGTGTGATTGAGTATGGGAACTATTCAGCCCTTGATAACCTTACTTGCTCACAGTTTTCCATTTTTCAAAATGAACACACAAAACAAACAAACAAAAAACTTGCTGGAGATTTTATATTCTGTTTTCTGCTATGTCTGTTTCAGAAATTATAAATCAGAACCCTCTCTGTGCGCTGGCAAAATTACAAAGATGTTTGGATACCTCCTTTGAGTGTGCTATTCCCTGAAACAGGGGGAGGATGGAACTTAATGCAGAAAGGTATAGATAGAAAATGAAGTGTACATGAGCTCATTTGCTGATAGCTCCATAGCTCTTTTTTTCTGTAGAATATTTATTATACAGTTTTTGTTATGATGAAGCTCATACTTGCATAGCCTCATTTTTGGAATAGATTTTCTCTCCTATGTTTTGATCTCTAATGCTCACAAATATTTTCGGACAGACTGATCCTTCAGTTACCTATTTATGCTACATAAGCTCAGGTAAATCTACTCCATATGCAGTTATGAAAGCTGAAACTTGCTGAAGACTTATTTCTAATATCCTAATTCTTTAATTCTGCAATGCAAATAATCCCACAGAACTGAGAATGAGTAATTGTATGTCAGGGTAGTAGCCTAGATAAGATGAGATAGAATAATAAACCCCAATATAAAGTAAAATAGTGGCAGAATTCACTGGGAAAGTTGTTAAGAGAATGTCAAGTGATTTAAATTGTCTTCCACATTTTCATTTACTTTAATGTGGGGTAAGTGTGCGATTTCTTTCAGCCAGGTATCTTTTCAGATGTCTTCCTGGGGGAAAAAAAAAACCAAAATCCACCCAAACCAGTTCCTTAATTGTGAGTTTTAACTGAAGTAGGCTTCCATCACCTAAAATTATGACCCACAGATAGCTAAAGACTGAGCTTGAAATCATGTCACTATGGTAAGTATATCCAAGCTGCCTTTCCAAACATATTTGTTGAGTAATAGTAATGAAAAAATTGCTTCTCTAGTCATGACACAGATGTGAATACTGCTTTACAGAACATATAACACATAGTTATTAAATTTCAGAAGGCTTTGGGTTACATTGTCCAGGACTAATTTGTCTCGAAAAGTGTCTCTAAGTGAAGGATGGATTTTGAAGATAGCTGGATCCCTACACATAGGATGCAGAGGCTTCCTAGTCTGATCCTGAGTCTGGTGAAAGCAGTCATTAAAATATATTTCTTTTACAATCTCAGTGGCTGACCTTATGACCAAGGGTGTATAATGGCTACCTATCTAGGCTGTAATACCTATCAAAGTAGATATTTTGCTTCATGATAGGATTAATACAACTGTCTGGTATTGTGTGACATCATACAAACAGCTAAGGATGTTAACCACCTCCCTGAAATTCAAATGTTTAAGTGAGGTACTAGGAATGTGGTATCCCTGGATCCTGCCTGTCATCAGCTGGGAGGCTGACTGAGAGGCAGAAGCTCCATTAAAGAATGACAGGCAAGAAACAGTGTTAAAACTCTTATTAAAGGTGATAGGGTAAAGATATTCCAAATACTGTCTAGGGGCATATAACACCACACTGCTTTTAGTGAAGTTATCATATATACATATATAAATATATGTATATGTATATGTATAAGTGTATGTGTATACGTATATGTGACAAGTGTAAAATAATCAAGTTGAGAAAAATATCTGACATTTTTCATTTTTCTTAAAATGATTGTTCATGGCACAATAGCACATATATTATATTTTAAAGAAGCTGATGCTCGTTTCCTCCTCATCATATTTCTGTCTCTCTTTCAAGTTGTGTTATAATGTTAATGTTGGTAGTATCTCCCAAATCAAAAAAATAAGCCTGTCATCTTAATGAAATACATTGACTTTTAATTGAATAGAAACTGAAAAAAAACCACAAAAGAAAACTAAATAAAAAATTACTTCAGGAAGTGATTGTCCTTATTTACAGGTTATATCAAATAAACTCCAGTCTTCTGTTAAGTTGTTCAAGGAAATTCAGCAAAACTAGAAACACTGAATCTGCCTAATGACATGAGTATTTCAATTTTTTCACAGGAAATCTTACTTACTTTAAAGGTCAAGTGAACAGAAAGAATCAGCGACGGTGATTGGTGTTGATATTATAATAGTTTTGATCTTTGCCCCACTAGGAGATCCTTCACAATATAATTGGATACTATGAAAAACAATGACAATATAATTAGTATATATTCTAAAAGATGTGTGACTATCGTATCTATAGTCTTATTCGAAATAACTATAATTTTACACTTTTGTTGATTTGATTCATTCAATGTCATATTCAGTTCTGGAGTAAATAGATCTGACTCTCACTGAAGTGAACATATTTATCTTTAGAACAAATTTGGTCCTCTGTAACACACTATGGATAAAAAATTACAGCAAAATCTAGAGAAACCAAAGGTCTCAGTATTACTTTCTTAGTGAGTTTGAGGAAAATCATTCACCAACTATTTTACCACATGCTGATTCTTGTATGTACTTTAAGTGTTTCTTACATATTTTTGGTGTGTGCTCTTCAGTACATGTCTACAAAATGAGATTCATTGCCTTGGTGATCCAGGTTTTGCGTAATGGTATATGAGCTCTTATAGAGTATCATCCTCACTGTTCAGAGAGTTAGTTCTTTGAGTATTATATCTCCAAATTATACTAGCATTAGAGAGAGATTGTTTTTATGAGCGGAAGTCAGGATATCACTCATATTAATTGGCTAGGTCATAAAGCTGTGAATTGATGAAACTAACTACTGTTCTAAGGGGAATACTATGGTAATGGATTTTAAGAAGACATCTGATTCTGGGGATTATATTAGCCAGGCTGACTATTCATTCAGTAGCTGCTCAGAGATTACTGCAGTGCTTTGTATTTTCCTAACTACAGTAGTGCTAGCCATTTTCAATGCAGTCTTTGTAGTCTACAAACTGTGGCTAATGTTTGCCAATCAGATGTAAAGCATCAGGCCATATGAGTTACAAATGCCAAACAGCTAGAGTTTCCTTTGCTGCTGTGGCAGTTCACCTCTGAAAACCTGTCCATTTTACTTGGGGCTCAGATATAAGTAGAGATCTGAGCAGTGCACTATGTAGCATGGAAATAGCTCACTTCAGATCCCAGGGACCAGCCACTCAGCATTAAGCCTTCCCACACAATGCAGGTAAAATATGAGACAGCTTAAAACTAGACTCACAAGGAGGGTACTGTGGAGCTCCTAAGAAAACAGGTTTCATTGGACTAGAGCAGGGAATCAAGATTAGTGGTTAAAGCTCTAAAGACTATTTCTGTATGAAATAGTTGTGAGATAAAATACTTAAATAGTCTAACAAGTGATTGAGTGCCTAATTATTAGATTAGACTGATGTTACCTCTTTCAGATATCTTGAACACCTATTACTGATGGTAACCTAGCTTCAACTAAAGAACATCATGTTTCCATTTGGACAGATTTTTCCAGTAGATAGGGCACTTCCTGACCAGATGAAAGATACCAGCCTTGTCCTCCTTGTGCCAAAGGAGAGATGTCTATCCCTCTGGGTCAATTCTCTCTCTCAACAGTGGAATGCAAAGAAAAGAGTACAGCTTCTGCAAGAGGACAAAGAGTAGCATCAGGATAGTGTATAGGCTGGTAAATAAAGCATATTCTTAGCTCACAGATGAATTGTGTTATCCTTCTGAGTTAGCTAGTCCACAGCAGGACTTTTTGCACAAGAAAACTGAAATTAAAGTCCCATGGATCATCCGTTGACTACCCATGGCATACCACAATGTCCTGGTCTCTTACTCCTGACTATAGTATGCTACAGTTCTCATCCTGCCATGGACACTGAGGATGGGAAGTACTTCTTTACTTTGCCCTTCAAGTGTTCTGAACACTTGATGATACAAACATGAACATGAGAGTTTGGAAGTGATGCATGGCCCTTTAATTAAAAAATAGCATTTGTTGAACAAGATTCTATGTCCTGGGAAAAATTTAAAAGGAAGAGCTGGAAAAGTTCTTCTCTTTTTTTCCTCCATCACTCCCTCTTTCCCTTCCTCCCTCTGATTTTCATTCTTCTTCCCTTCTTTCCTTCTCTCTTTCTTCTTGCTAGAACTCTCCATTGGTGTTCAGCTTTTCCTTCAGACAGCCTTTTACCCCTGAGGCACTAGTAGATTTCAGCCCAGGAGCCCACAGTCATTTATTTCTCTTTGCTGTCCCCTGGACATTGCAGTGATTACTAATCAGATGCAGTGTTAATCCATTTTCTAAAGAATAGGTGTCTTCCTTCATAAAGAGCCATCATAATTGACACCGTTGGCCATAATAGAGAGAAAATTGTTCTGAGTACTAGAACTATCTTTCTCAACTGTGGCCTGAACTGTCAGGAGTAGCAACCCCATTCGTGATTAGGGTAATAAGAAACCATGAAACCACTAAAATAAGCAAGCTGGCTTATTAAAATTAGTGTTTCAAATTTGAGGTCTGTGTCTTAAGTTTACTCCACTGTAGAGAGACCTTTATCTTCTTATAGTTGAGCATGTCCAAAGAATGACTGTAAATCATCACGTATTGAAACTTGGGGCATACCCTTGATTAATGAAGTGGATGGCATGATGCCTCTTGAGCCGTGGAATAAAGTTCTATAGTTTATGTGCTTATACGTTTTTATGTACTGGAGTTGACTCTGACTCTTTAACTTTTAACATGCCAATTAAGCGTATGGTTTAGACGTCTTAAATAGCTGTCTTCAACTGCAACCCATTAATTTATCTTCTACTGATGAATGGAACTGTTTAGCAAAGATGTTGGAAAATTCAAAGTTTCAAAATTAACAAAATTAGCTTTAATTTGCTCATGGAGCTACTTTAATGGGCAAAATTAGTCTTTCGCCCCACCTACAATGAAATATGTTGGACCTTCAGAGAATACCATTCTTTTGTAGTATGCCCAAAGCAAAAAAACCCCACCTGCACAGAAAAGCTGTAAAATTACAAGGCTCTATTTTTCGTATTGTTTGGCTACCTTAAGGTGACCTAAAATCTTATTGCAATGACAAAGGAAACAAGCTGAAAATACTTTGTGTAAGAATACCTGGCTTTCTAGGGCTTATGCCAAAACATACCTGAGCATCCTAGTAGAACTGATTTTACTAGAGGGGCAGAAATTTGATTAGTGGGCACATGTAAAGATGTGCTTCTCTCTCTCTCTCTCCCCCCCTCAAGTTTTCTCCTCATATATTTGTGAATTTACCTGTTTCTATAAAATAAGCATTGACACAAACTCCTTATTAACCATAAAATGAGACTGGACTAGATCTATGTCAATACTTAGCACCTACACTTTGCAAAAAGTGCAAGTAAATGTCTATCTATCTCAGCTCAAAATAATATACTTGTCTATGACTCACAGATTTATCTAATGTCTTTTGGCTATCTAATGTTGGTATTTTGATTTTTGTCATTCCAAACATTTTCTTTTAAGGATTATAGTTGATTGAGGCAGGTTATCGCTTAGCATATATTGACAGGTGTCAAGACAAAGTATAGTACTAAAATATTTACATTACTTTTTCTTGATAACAAAGTCATTATTTGTAATATTATATATTATTTGTTTTATAAATTATGTTAGCATATCATTTCTGGAAGTAGCTAAGAAATTAAGGGTAGATTGGTACTGGAAATTTAAACCGATAATCATAGAATCATAGAATCATAGAATCATAGAATCATAGAATCATAGAATCACAGAATAGTTTGGGTTGGAAGGGACCTTTAAAGGTCATCTAGTCCAACTCCCTTGCAATGAGCAGGGACATCTTCAACTAGATCAGGTTGCTCAGAGCCCTGTCCAACCTGACCTTGAATGTTTCCAGGGATGGGGCATCTACTGCCTCTCTGGGCAACCTGTTCCAGTGTTTCACCACCCTCATTGTAAAGAATTTCTTCCTTATATCTAGTCTAAATCTACCCTCTTTTAGTTTAAAACCATTACTCCATGTCCTATTGCAACAGGCCCTGCTAAAAAGTTTGTCCCCATCTTTCTTATAAGCCCCTTTTAAGTATTGAAAGGCCTCAATAGGGTCTCCCCAGAGCCTTCTCTTCTCAAGGCTGAACAACTCCAACTCTCTCAGCCTTTCGTCATGGGAGAGGTGTTCCATCCCTCTGATCATTTTTGTGGCCCTCCTCTGGACCCACTTCAACAGCTTCATGTCTTTCCTGTACTGAGGACTCCAGAGCTGGACATAGTACTCCAGGTAGGGTCTCCCCAGAACAGAGTAGAGGGGCAGAATCGCCTCCCTCAACCAGGCTTCTTTTGATGCAGCCCAGGATACGGCTGGTTTTCTGGACTGTGAGCACACGTTGCCAGCTCATGTCCAGTTTTTCATCCACCAGTACCCCCAAGTCCTTCTCCACAGGGCTGCTCTCAATCCCTTCATCCCCCAGTCTGTATTGATATCAGGGTTTGCCCCAACCCAGGTGCGGGACCTTGCACTTGGCCTTCTTGAACCTCATGAGGTTCACATGGGCCCACTTCTCAAGCTTCTCAAGCTCGATAAATTCAAAGTTATATTCATACCTGGTTTGTAAATGTAATTTTTCAATGCAGTGTAACATTATTGATAAGAGTTATGTTATATTTTAATACGGATCTCTTTTACGGACTATATTTAGTCAACAGAGTACAATTTGGTAACTGTTTGACTTCTTCCTTCCAGCTGAGGGAAGTATGATTTGTTAGAGGTTTTTTATTGATAGTGTATGAAAATATACTCTTATCACCTGGTTAGTAGCAGTAACTATTGCTATTTCACTAACTTCTGTGGAATATCTCAAATTCCTTAAAGAATTTCCATTTCTTCTGCTCTTCAGGTAAATGCAAATTGCTTTGAAATAATAGGGATGGAAGAAGAATATATTGTCCATCAAATTTATATTTTCACTTTCAGGGTTTGTTCCATTCTCTATCTTTAAAGTTTTGGGAGTTTTTTTAAACTTTATATATAATAATTGACATACCAGATAAGATGAGCAGTTCATCTGATGTAATAGCCTGTCTCCGACAGTGACTGATATAAGATGTCTTCAAAGAAACTTCAAAAAAACGTATAAGAGACAATTGTAGAATTGCATACATCTGAAAGTCGGAACTTCTTTCTAGTTTGTGCCTTGAGGCACACCTTTCTGTTTGTTTCTTTCTGTAGATGGTCTTCTAATGCTCAAAGAAGGCTGTACAGAAATCACTGTTTCAAAGAGTCAAAATTAAACAGCAGAAATATTATCCTTTGCCCTCCAAGTGTATCTAAGAATTTTCTGAAGAAGGTGGTTTTTCAAATCTCCTGTATAACAGAGACTGAAAAATACCTGCTGTGTAATGGAAGCTAGTAGAAGGCTCATCTATCTCTTCATAGAAAATTCAATGGTCGGGAGATGTCATTACAGTACAACACAGCGTGTTGTTTCTTCAAACAGTTAGTTGTATAAAACTGTCTGTCTCTTTAGCCATTTTATCTTTTCTGTCTCTTTACCCTTGTGTTGTTATCTTCATTTATCATCACTTTCTTCATTCCCTGAGACTTCAGGATTTTTCTTTTCACTCACAAAATGTCTTCATCATTTCTGTGTTAGTCTTTAACATCTAGCAATTGTTTTCTTACCCTCTTTCAGTCATTATAATGAACAGAAACATACTTTAGCTGCACATAGATCAAATCTATTAGAGGTTTGTTTTGAAAGTATTTTGAAAGCCACTGCAGAAAGGCTACTAAGTGTTGAGAATAGAAAATTCTTAACCTTCACAGAGCCTACCATGTGCATAACTTTCACACCCAGCTCACTTTACTCGCTAACAAAATCGTACCCTTGTTGCATGTTTTCCTTTTATTGTCTTTAAGGGGAAAGAATCTATCACCATAAATCTTAAATATCTCCAAAAGTACAAGTGAAAATACATAAATATATGTAACAGATGCAGAATTGCCTCCTGGGATGCATGTATTATGCATACAGAACTGTCATAACATCCCTCACACAATCACATTTTTTCCTCTGCTCATGGTCTTTACACCTATCTCATTTTGACAATGCACCTGGATGTAATGTGGATACTAAAATGTAACTAACACTATAACAACATATTTGCCACTTTTTGGAATGTACTTATTTATACAAATATAGAATCAAATAAATCCATCTAGATTAGAAAAAGCAGTAACCACATAAAAGCACTTCCTTTACTTTTTAACCAATTTACTGAAAATAGAACTATGATTCTCGAGAAACAGTTGTCTTCTGGGCAAACAAATAGTCTAAGTCTAATCCACGTGGTACAATTTTACAATTTTGTTAATATCTTAGCTTTCATTTTAGAGGAGAGAAAAAGAAATTAAGTTTTATTTTTATCACAATAAATCTCTCTAAGTTTGCCAATAATATTGTAAGAGGTCAAATTCAGATATTGATCTATTTCAAAGTCGTAACATTTTTAGCTAAAATCTGGTAGATTTTCATCCAATTCAAGAGAAAATCCTTTTGAATATTTTTTTCCTTATTCAAGAGCAAATTATTTTTGATATTTCCTCTACTTGGCACTGGTAACCTCTGCTCAACACTGGTAGGGCCACACCTGAAGTACTGTGTTTAGAGATATGGAGCTACTGAGAGAGTCCAGTGAAGGGTCACGAAGATGATGAAGGGACTGGAGCATCTCCTTTATGAGGAAAGGCTGAGAGAGCTGGGACTGTTTGGCCTGGAAAAGAGAAGGCTCAGGGGGGGATCTTATCCAGTGTACAAAAACCTGACGGGAGGGTGCAAAGAGGAGGGAGCCAGGCTCTTTTCAGTGATGCCTGGTGACAGGATCAGAGGCAATGGGAACAAACTGAAATACAGGAGGTTCTGTCTGAACATCAGGAAACGCTTTTTTTTCTGTGAGAGTGACTGAGCACTGGAATAGGTTGCCCAGGGAACTTGTGGAGTCTCCATCTTTGGAGATATTCAAAAGCCATCTGAACATGGTCCTGGGCAACTGGCTCTAGGTGGCCCTGCTTGAGCTGGGGAGTTGGACAAGGTGACCTCCAGAGCTCCCTTTCAACCTCATTCTGTGATTCTGTGATATTCTGTTAGAAAGTTCCTTTGCATGTATAGAAGCAGTGGGGAAATGGAGTTTCTCTGTTAAGGAAAAAAGGTGAAGCTGTTCTAGAACACCTCTAGAACCACTTAAAAAATGCTGCCTGTCTGACATTTGGCATGAATATCATCTTTAAGTTACAAGTCTGCTTTTCAGTTGCCTGTTGGAAGTTGATTTTATTTGGTAAAACTAATGACCACCTATCTTTCCCTTGACATGGTGCATTCACATATAAATAAATGGATTGGAAGTTTCCATTGAATAGTCAAAAGGTCAAAATTGCATGTGAATGCAGAACAAAGATGTATGGAATATGAATTCTGATAAATAAGAAATGGTGAAATGCAATCGTTGCAAGTGTGTGAGGAGTTACATCTTCCATGGAAATAAAGAGAACCAAAGCAAGTGCAACATACGTGTGCACAGCAGTGGAGATGGAAAGCTTAAGGATCTTAGATTATTAAAGACTTGTCACAGGTTTTATGAACCATACTCTCGAATAAAGGTTCTGAATTTCTGCAGAAGCTATACTTTCAAGGCTATTTGTTTGGATCTGGTCCCAAGATCCTTCAGATGGCAGTGATTACCTGGCAATACCAGAAGTGCAGTATCTACTCTACAACCTATGGGCTACTTCTTGTCTGAGAAACCTTTATATAGGGCTGATCAAGAGATTTTATTTTTTTTAATTTTGAATGTGCTCAATATGACTTGTGACATACAGTGGTGACAGGATGTTCTCCATTCCCTGCACTGGGTATGGAAGCTGTGTAAGTGTTCACTCTATAAACATTTGGAGCTGAATTTGGAGCAAACAAACTTTACAAAAGTTGTGCTGAAGTCCTAGCTGCTGGTGTTGGATGTGCCCATTCAGAGACAATACATAGAAGCAGAGAACAAAGTTTCAAGGCAAGTAAGCAGATAACATCTGGTAGTATCATTGCTGTATTGACACTGAATTTTAACATACTGGGAGTGTCTTTGAGAACATTTCCTTTTTTATTTAACAGAAATGACCACCGAGTTAATGATTTACTTTTAAAACCAAAATAAAATTTATTGATTTGATGATCTTGCATAGAGCCTAATGAATGAAACAAGTTGGTTTGGTCTTTGGCAAACTCTCAGATGGATGGTCAAAGATTTTTAATGTCTTATCAGTTAAATGCTTCAATAAAGTCTACTACATTAGGTAGGATATTGCACATCACTGAGTGAGTGGTAGATGAGCAATAACTAAAAGTATTCAATAATTTCAGGAGGTAAATACATCACTTGTTTTATGACTTTATTTCATTTCACTGTGTCAGACAAAATGACTAAACATGACTGCCTCTGTCTTGGCAGATTCGTAATGTGTGTCATGAGAGACACAGATACTGTCCTCAATATTTTTATTTTTAATTGTAATTGATTTCTAAAGATATACATGAGTAAAAAGATTGTGAGGACAGCTCTGTTAATAAGTACACACACACACTGCAACCCTTCATATCAACAGTATTAATAAAATGTTAATAAAAATGTATGGAGAAATTATAACACTTTTAACAAACCATTTCTAAGTAATGTTTCATTTTTTTTTATTATATTGCATATATAATAATGTGTACTGCATTCAGATTAACTATGTTTAATATTGCCACTCTTCTTCTACCATACCTTTCTTCCTAAGTATGTGATATGAACCATGACATTACAATCTTAAAGCTGTAACAAGAATGAGTTATGTTTGTACTATTTCCCATTCTCATTATATTCTTTGTCACACAATGAATTAATGTTGTGCCATTCTCTTTTCTCATTACAATCTTTTCCTTATGAATGGGGCATCAGAATTTTAATGTCTTTTGTAATCTCTGAGTTATAGGAGTGTGTTACACTACTATGACCTTGTTAATATTTTGCATGGTGATTGGCTGGCTGCACACTGCCACATGTGAGGTTACACTGAGCAGCCAATCAAGTGGTTTTGACAGTGGCTGATTCAAAGTGTTCTACTAACCTGAAGTAAAGCCCAGGGACCTGAGTGTGTTACTGCTGCTCCCAAAGACAGCTAAACACAAGAAAGTGTTCATTCCCTTCCCAAGTATGAATCAAGTATCAATATTTCAGCTTCCACAAATTAGGAAACACTTCTTACAAGAATGATAATATGCAAGTGTATACACTTTTTGCAAGTCCTTTTGTTCTTCCTTTGCTTTTATGTTTTCCACAGTTTTAAAAACTGTTGTGTATTGCTCCATAGTAAAAAAAAAATTGAGGCTTCTAAATTTTTGCTTTTCTTAAATTGAAAGAAGTTGGAGGTTAGGACTTTAACTGCTTGGTGGATCTGATGCACTGAGAGTGCGGCTGACAGATTAGAAAGCTTAACAAATGAGTGCACATACAATCCCTGTTTTCCACTGTTGAAACCCAGAAACAGGGTATATCCACTTTCATTTCTCTGTGCTTACAGCTAGAATTCTGAACATTTTCAGTTATGCATTTAAATGCCTTCTTGTCTTTTTAGAGGATCTCACTTGATATAGGTTTGTATGATCAGTTTAAAAAAATCTTTATATTTAAATCATAACGATTTAATATGTCAGAACATATTGCAGAAACCTGGAAAAACAGAATATAAATTATAAAAAGGATTTGTGTTTGTCAAATATGCTTTTCATGTTAGTTGATTCTTGAAAGTATTTTCCAGTTTACCCAATGTAAATTATATATATGATAATGAATAAATGTGGATTTTCTTTTATTTTTTCATCCTATCATGTAGTAAATACATGTTCATAGCCCTAAGGAGGTGCTATTAAAACTTGGTTTGTGAGAAAAATTCTAAATTGGTTAGGAAAATGTTAATACTGGCATGTTGAATATGATGACAAGTAAATTGGCATATGTCAGTCAGTACTGTGTTGGAATAATGCCAATAACTTAGTCTTTTTGGGAAAGTATAATTTTTCATTTAACAGAAAAGTAACTATAAACAACAAACAGTGTTTTACTTAGGTGCTGCTGAAACCAGTAACTACTGAATCACAACCCACCCATCATTCTGAGATATGTAAGTAGGTGGCTTTGGTTAGGAAACTCTGTCATTAAGAATTGTGCAAAATCACTTTGACCTTATGGAGACTGTGGGAATGAGAACACTCACTGGATCCTAAGAACTTTGCTGTAAGTCTCAGCAAAGGGTATATAGCACACATAATTCTTTACCTGTTGTCCAGTTTTATTTTCTGTCCTGGGGAGGTAGTTGAGTGGTATAAGAAACACTGGTCAGCAGTGGTTCATACACTCAGCTTCTTCATTTAATTGTTTTTTCTTTGGAACTCATCGCCGTACATTCTCAGCATCTCACAGATTTTAAATTAATTTATCCTTATAATATTCCCAGTAAGGTAAAGAAATATGTTACAGCTGGCGAACTGAATGTAGATAAAATTATTCGCCTGACTTGGCCTAGTAGCAATATCATTAACTTTGTCTCTTTACACACAGCCAGGTGTGTGAAGGAAAAGTCAGGGTCTGGAACCTAACCAATGACCAGCTGGCAACATGGGGACTAGCAGGCAGGGTTATTTTTGTTATTTTTAAAGGATTTGAGGAAAACCACTCCATTGTCAAAATTTAGGGTGTGGGGCAGAGAATGCACAAAGAGCTTCTATGCTGGAAAACCTGAATAAGTCCAGATTCAGGTTGTGAACAATCTCAGCAGGCGTATATTTTGGAAGGCCATTGGGCTTTATCTCTTCTGCATAAGCCTTTAAGAATAAGCTATGAATGGATAAGAACTTCCCTTCCATGGCTGCATTGCCATGTTGTCTCAGGAAGGTGCATCCAGAAAACTAAACCTACCACTTAACAGTTGGCTTTTCTGGGAAGAAATGGGAGAGGTTGTGCTGTGACACAAGATCACAAAGCAATATTACAGATTTATTAATTTATGCAAGAGTCAAAGGGCAATGACCTTCATAAATTAGCTCATTTGTTACTAAATGAATATCTTTAAATGTACCTAAATATTTTTGTTCCTTTGTTTATCTCTTTTTGCATATTCAGTAGCTACTTACACTCTGGTCCTTTGCATTTAAATTGGATGTTCCTGTCAGCATTTAATTACTAACAAACTCAACTGTGTAACAAAGTCAAGTGAGGAATATGTGTAAAGTTTTAAATTTGTCTTTGGAGACTTGACTTAATTTGATTTGGGTAATGTAGTTAGGCTAAGTGAAGTTCACATAACATAAATTCTGTCCCAGAACAGTGGTGTCCACAACTTATGTGAGGATGAAAGTTCATGTATTTTGAACTTTAAAGCAGTCCTTTTACAGGTTAAGCTCATAATTCTGAGGATTGTTCCTATTGTGTTAAATGTATTAAGGTAGATGTTTTATAATTGGTACCTTCTAGCAGTTAGAACATGACTTCAGTTTCCAGAATTTTTGGTAACTAGTTCTGAGACTACTTTCCTTAAAGGACAACTTAGAGGTTTTTTATGTATGAACATGGCTAAGAGTTGGGATTCAATATAACATGTGCAATAGTTCAAAAATACATGAAAGCAATGGCTAAAACTGAAGCTGGGTGCTGAAATGCCAAAACAAAGGCTATTCCTGCACCCTAAAGTCTGTCCTTTTCCATAAGGATTTTTATTTACATGATTGATGGCCTTTTTTCCCCTACATCTTTTTCATCTGATAACCTCTGGCCTTTCTGAACTGGAACAGAAAAACTTACTCTGATTTTGTAAGATAGGGGGATTAAGCACAAAGGTATGTATAAATGGGAATTTGTTGCCAGGTGTCAGAAGACCAGACTGACTGAAGCAAAAAGACCTAACCCAGGGTACATGATATGACTACAAAAATAAGTTAGTTTGTTGTTTTCTATTGGATTCTGTCTCTCTTTTTTTTTTAATAAGAGAGTAAAATAGTTGCATTCAGAAATCAAATTTCTCATTTATCTGAAGGATTTGTGCTTATGTATGCTTACTTCAAGTCATTACTACAAATTAAGCTTCTGTGAAATATATTTTCTCCAAAAAAAAAAAGGTGGAGGGCAACAAACAGCTATCAGTAGCCTTGGCATTCATGTTGATAAATATAAATGTCTTCTGAGTTTAGAAAGTTCTAGATTAAGCCCAGTGGTATATAAGATTTAATTGACATGACTGCTGGTGAAACATAGGTCTTACCTGTTTCATCTGTTCATCTCTGACTCAGCCAATTGTATAGCAGCAGAAGGCTCTGACAGGCTTTGCAAATTTTGCAAACATAAACTGTAAATTTTGAGAGAGTGAAAAATCATAGAAGTTTCTTTCCTACTTTAGTTTGCTTCAGACAAGAAATTTTTTTTTAAATAAATTCAATTCTGTTCTGAATGTGTATAGAATATACGTTTATATATATCATATATTATATGAATTATGAATTATATGTGTGTGAGTGTGTATATATAATTCTCATTTCCTTGAGAGACGTCAAGTCTTTCAGGCTTTCTACCTAATAGTGACTTCCTTTAGCTACAAATTCTCCCATTTAGAAATTAGAAATTGGCTAGAAAAATATCTACATCAAGTTTCTATACAGCAATAATTTGTCCAATATTCTCTGAAAGTGAAAATTCTCACAGAAGTAATGACCAAAATGCAGCCACCTCTGGTTAGAAGTGCACTAACACTGCGCTTCTCAGCATTTTAGGATGTGAAGCAAAACAATAGATCTTATTCAGCTGAAATTGTGAGGGGAATTTAGATAAGCAGAAGGTAATTATCCAGGTTAGAATTTGGCCGTAACACAGGAGCTGACACCTCCTATCAAGAGGTATGTAATCACATCGCATGATTTTCTGCAAGAAACACTATACAGAGCAGTACTAATTTTCAATGCTCTTGTGAACAGCATTTCGCAATATATGTTACTTTCAAGGCTCCCAGAAAATTCTCTGTAACTGCTTTTAAGACATTTCCCCTAGTGCAGAGATTTTTTTTTTTTTTTAAAAGCATGTTCTGAAAAGCACTGACAGCCTCTTCAGTGAAAGAGCCAGGATTGTCAGCCATTGATGCAAAAACCTGAATCTGCTTTGACACCCCAGAATAAGCTTCTGGCAATGTTATGTCTTTCTTTTAGATGTTTGGATAAATCACACAGCTCAGAAGCTGCATCATACATTATGCCTAAGTTATAAACAAATGCTGCTGAGGTAAGGATATTTCTCAGTCCAATGTAGTGAATCTCTAGATGTCACTTGGCTGCATCAGTGAAATGTTTGCTCAAGGCTTGGCTGTGTGTTCCAAGCAGCTTATATAGATCTTCCACGAGACCCAACCAAACAGATGTCTGTATTACTGCTCACTCCTTTCTTAAGCACCTGCATTTCTCTACCAGCAGCACAGTGTTTGGAGCAGCTGTTGATCCAGAGGAGATCCATTATAAAAGAGAAGGAGAGAAGAATTTGTGTCAATCACTGGTGCTGTTCTGCCTCTAACCTCAGTAAGGCTTGTGATCATGACAAGTGAGGACTTTCTTTCCCAATGGTTGTCCTTATGTGACACCTGACCACTGCGGATTCCTCCCTTCATGTGGTTTGCAGTTGCTGGCAACTGACCTGGACTGAAATGGAGGATCCACTTAGCTATAGTGGTACTGTTGAAATATTTACAAGCTTGGTAACAGGCTTACCTCTCTACCTAATGACTGTTTAACCTTTTCATTGGCTCATTTGGAGCACTGACTGCATTGTGTGTCTTTCCTCTTGAGTTCTACAAGGCCCAAAGCTTCAATGTCTGCTTCTAGTCGGGAACAGAGGCTTGATGGAGATGGTGCTGGAACAGTCCCGCAATAAAAGCACTGTGAAGGAGGATTGCCAGGGCAGCCAACAGACAACATGGGAAAGATACATGAAATCTTATCTTTCTTCTAGTTTAAGGGGCCTTTTCACAGCCTTGAAAAGTGTGTGTACATGAAACAAATACTAGGCACAAAACTACCTTCCCTGTTCAGACATCAAAGTTCTTTTTTTTGTAGCATGATGTTTATTCCCTGTAACTTTGAGTATTTAAAAGTTGGATTTTTCCATGTTTGGTGGAGACAGCATCCCTGGAAGATGGTTCATCTCACTTTGCATGTGTGGCATTTGCAGTGAATTGTGTTTTGGATGTTTTTTTCTATTCACTATAAAAGGATACCTAGACTAATCTAGTCATGTAGGCTCTAACTTTAAATGGTTAAAGCTATACACCATGAAAAGCAACTATGGACAACTGAATTACTATTTTCATTTTAAAAAGTGTTATAGTGCTACCCATGTATATATGATAATCAGACTGTTAAAACAGTTGTTCAGGATATAGAGGATCAGTGCGTTAATAACTCTCTATTCCAAGATGCTGGAACTCACGTCTCCCACTCAGGTAAATTCCACCACCGGTGCCCGTATCAAATCCACTATAGCTGACACCTAACAGCTACCAAACACTAAATTGCTTAGGAGCTGTGGCCCTACATGCTGCCTAAACCCATTAGTTATCCAAGTCTATGTCATACCATAACCGCAAATGACACAAAATACACTAACTGTGATTTATCCCTAACAAAAGAAAGCAAAATGTTTGTTACCTACATTTCTATTTTGTACTTTGGTTCACCCACTGTCTTATTTTGTGACTTCTTCAGGATTTAATATTTCCACTTTGTTGCCAGGTGCCCTGCTTCCAGGAGACAGGCAGGGGAGGTTGGAAGTGAGGAAAAGAATGAGAACTCCAAAGGTGAATTAATGAATGCTGATGTTCTTCTAGCAGATAGCACCACAACCGTCTACCTTTTTTTAAAACCTTTGTCAAATGACAGACAGTAGATTTCAAACGCATGAGAGAACATATTTGTGTCTTGCTATATAGGGTAAGTTTTGCTGAATGTCAGATTTTAGGGAAAATGGGAAGCATAAAAGTTGCCTCTTCTAAATTCAGCTATCTGTATGGGAGGCATCTAGTTAAAGTCAGTGTCCATTCTCTCTCAAGAGTAACGGAAAGAGCTGGAGATGTCCAGAGCAAATCTCCTCAGAAGCAGATTTATTCCACCTAGTTTAGAAACCTGTATGGATTATATCACAGGCTGGAAGCGCCATTCTCTCTGGGTTAACAACAGAGGAAGTTAAGACAGTTCAGTTAGGCTAAACATCTCACTTTGATGAGATAAAGTTGAATGGCATGAACATCAACCCCACCTGTGTCTGTTGTTTGGTTTCCTTAGAGAGAGAGTGGTTCAGAGAGTTATAACACTATTGAACAATGTGGGAAAGGCAAAGGAAGCCAAACCAGGCAAATGGCATGATGATGACCAAAAAGCATTAAGACAGGTAGTGAGTCAAGAAATAAGAGATGATAGATCCAAAAAAAGGGAAATTAAGAGATCACATGTAGAACATTTTAAACATGGTAACTGCAATAGGTATTTTGTCATTGAAAAGGTAATCACATTGAGACAACCTTGTGAGACAACAGAAGCCTCCAAAATATTTAAAAGACAAATACTGAAAGAGAAAAGAGACGTCAACTCCTTTTGTTGGCCCGTCAGAAAATGAAAAATTACTCCGGTTTGGGCAGGAAAGGGTAGCATCATCCACCTCCAGATACCCAGCTAATGATGTTATAATTAAAATGAGAGGTTTCCTAAATAATGCCAGGGAATTTCCAGAACAACTCAGACACACATGACTGTGCTTTATGGAGCATAACCAGAATAAGTTCAGGAGTTTTAGAAGAGAACTGAAAATAGACCTATACTAACAATGGCAAGCTTTCCTTCCTGTATTAGGAGCAGGTAAGAAAAGGGGGACATCAGCACTAAAGACTATAAAAGTTCGACAACAAATTTGTGGATGAGTAAGAAACTTGCTTGGTTTATTTAGGCCTCAATTTAAGCAAACAATAAAAAAAGAAACTGGTTCAAATTTGGATTTTCTAAGAATGCTCTTTGGTTTGGTTTGGTTTGGTTTGGTTTGGTTTGGTTTGGTTTGGTTTGGTTTGGTCTGGTTTGGTTTGGTTTGGTTTGGTTTGGTTTTGCTTGGTTTGATTGTAGGAAGAAAGCGGGATGTTAGTCCTGAAATCAGATCTGACATTTGCAAGGAGTCACATTGCATCCACTATAAGACTCTCACGGAAGAAAGTATGGAGGAAGATGGAATTACACTGAAACGCATAAAGTATCAACAAACTGAAGTGTTTCTAAAAGTCTGTAAAAAACAGACAAGACAAATGAAGTGCATTTATTAATTCTGAAATGGTGGGCACAGCTGAAACAGACTGGGGTGGCTCTTGTAAGTGAAATAAAATCAAAGGTGTCCCCTCAAGTGGAGAGGTGAAAAGAGAAGATATTGGAGAGTAGCATCATATGTCAAAACACAGCGCCAATGCCACAGTTTCAGATGGGAAGACTGCTGTGACAGCAACACTTTTTGCATAAAGTTATTAACAGCAAATAAATAAATAAAAAGAAATAATGACAATGAACTTCCTCTGCAGGCCGCCACACAGGAGGAGACAAAGAACTTAAAACTACTAGCTTACCTCTGAGAGACAGTCCATGACACTTACAAGAACATAAAAAGGAGACGTGAAAACAAATACACACAATAAGTTTATATGAGTCAGGGAATTTCAAAGGCAATACAAAGGGCTTATAAAGCATATTAAGATGAGAGACGCTATAGAGAAAGTAGGGGGATACTTGAGGGGAAGATACTTACATCCTAACAACCTCCTGTACCTATTCATGAGCGTGCAATACTGTAATCAAATGGGATTAAATATTTATACAGCCAGATATTCCTGTTAGTACTGACACTGGGAGTGGAGGCAGCTTGCTGAAGTTTATAAATTCTAAACATTATTAGGGTACAGGCACTGCATGAGTCTATATTTGTGTATATGAGCACCAAGTTCAGCCCTAAATCGTGAGCATAATGCCCGTTTCCTAGGATCCTGAGTGCTCTTGGACCCCTACACTCAAAAGATCTCTATCATGTGAAAATGAGCTGAATTGTATATTAATATTTATTCAGTGTGAACAGGGTTATAAAACATGCTGCTGTTATTTCCACTTCCTCCAGATGAGATCACTGTTGGCTGCCTGAACATCTCCTCTGCTCCAGCCTAAAATCAGGCAGGTGAGCTTAAACCTGGAGCAGAGATGGAGAAGCCCTCATGCAACTGCTCAGCAGGCTTGGCTAGTATGTGGCCACCAAAAGCACAGCTGTGCAACTGAGACTGTGCCTCCCTGCACAAAAAACTTCTCTGAAACAAAACAAAAACCTCTCGGTTGGCACCATTCTCACCTGGGAGGCAGCAGCTACCAGCTGAGAGGCAAATCCAGAGCCTGCTGCCCTCCTCCCAGACATGTGCCTGCCTGTATCCTAATTTGGAAACAACAGTGGTAGGTTGCTCGAGGTCACGCATGCAGAGTAATCACAGAGAAATCTTGTGGTGCTATGGAAATAGTCCAAAGGAAAGAAAAGAGAACAGTAGATGAAATGCATGCAAATTTTGGTTTCATACACAAAAAACAGCACAGAAAAGATTTTCAGCCAGGGCCATTATCATGTGAATTATGAGCTGCGTGAAAATTATGTATGTGACAACTAATTGATGTCATTTTTTTCTGATATGGGGAAATATCTTATGGAATATTGGTGGGTTTTAGGTTCAGTCTTCTATCTAACCTTTACATTAATAATTTGGAAGACACAGTAAATTCATTGAGAGGATTAATGACAAGGACAGAAGAGCAATAAAAGGCATCCCAGAGAGATTAGGATAGAAAACAGCAAAGTCAGTTGCAGGCTGAGCTGGTATGAATTAGCACAAGCAAAATAATCTGAAATAGCAATACCGTATGGAAGACAGAAACTGAAAGGATTTTATGTGGGGTGAAGAAGCACATTAAAAGTGAAATTGAACTGTGATGTGATAGCCAAAAAATGCCATCCATTTTGGAATGAAGCACCTCACCACAGAGTATGAAGATAGTACTCCTTTTCACTAGGACTCTGGTGTGATCCCATCCACAGTACTGCATTCCTTCCTGGGTATCTCATTATTAGAATTACAGTTTGGAAAGAGCCAAAGTAATTAGGAAACAAGAAATTGTTGACACTGGGTGGCGGGGGTGGAAATTAGTAAGCTAAATGTGGAGACTTAGGTAGCAATGTTTAAAGGAAGAACATAACACATTAAAAATGTCCTGGAACTGCCAGGGATGGAAAAGAATTGGCTGATACAAATCTTGGCGCAACTGAGCTAAGGCTGCAAAGGAAAAAAAAAAGATAAATGCAAGCAAAATAACCAGGTATATTTCCTGTCAATTGTCTCTATTAGGCTATCTTCCAAGGGAAGCTTTTTCACTTGGGACATTAAAAAGTGGAGTGGACAGAATTCTGTGAGATGTATTGTTTTATATAGCTTAATAAGTGGTTTCTGTCACTAATATGGGCCAAATATATCAAGACTGCATACAGTTCCTGCTGCTATTAGGAGCAGGTATTCAAGCACAGAATGTGTCTCTGTGATTCTTCTATGGTGTTCTTCAGCGAGGTGCCCTTGCATTTACCATTTCCTAGAGATCTTTGATCTTTTCAATGGCATGTAACTGGCTGTAGGGATCAGCGAATGCAACGTTTCTGACTGACTTGTATTTAACGTGAGATTTCTAGCTGAGAGAGTGGGACCATGTTTGAGTATGTGCTGTTTCCAATTCACTGGACTTATTAGCAGTTTATACCCTGTGTTTGGTTAAGAATGTTCTCAGACACTATTCTAAAATGTTATTAATCCTTTTCATTATTGTTTTTAATCATTGTGGGTACATACCATGTGCCAAGAATAGGCTACGAGGTTTAGTTTTCTTGCCTGATAGTTTAATAATTCTCTCTTGAATAGGAGAACTTGCTTTCAGAAAGATTTATCAGGTTAAAAAAAGGTTTTGATTTAATATTTGAAGATGGAGTTAGCCTCCTGCTGTGCTTTAAGCGTTTGAAAACCTGCTGCAAAGTGGCATTTCAAAGACAGCTTAATATTAAATTCAGTTTGCAATATTCATATCTAATTGTTATAAGACCCGTTGTTCTGTTAATAAGTGGCAGAATAACAATGTTATTATGTTTGGCTTTCACATGCATTTTTAGACCTTTGTTAAAGGACATTGTTCTTGCAAAGGCTTTCCTCAAAGCAAAGAAAAACATTTACATATACAGTAGATAAACTCCTACAGCTTCAGAGCAGTCTGGGTGTTTATCATCTTGTGCAGAACTGATTTGAGTGTTATTCTGCTCAGCTATTCTCAGAGTACACATTGTATTCTCATTTAAGCATTGGCTAGTTGTGTTATCCAAATCACTGCATTATGAAAATAAAATATCCAAGAATATGAAATTATATGAATAGGAAAATATGCCATTTTTTACAAACAGCATGCAATCTAGTCCTCTGTGTTTTCTTCTACAGCAGAGGTAATGTAATAAAGAATTTTATATGACTTCAGCACTGATGTTATTGAGTGATTTAAAACCATTTTCCCATTGTAACTCAGCTGTTCTGCATTTTTAGAGATTGTTTTTACCAATATTACTGAAAATATCAAGAGAGCAGTTGCAGAAGTGACACTGGCTACTTGCTTCTGTTGGACGGTTTTTATCTGGCGTAAAACTATTAAGCATACAGTCATTATGAATCATTAATAGCCTGACAGCAAAGTTGACTGCAGTGGGAAAATCAAGTCAGTTTTATTATTCATTAAGACATTCCTGAAGGAGCTAACTTTTCACAGAAAGAATAGACAATAGAATTATAATATTTCATACTTATGAATGTGGTCATGTGTTAAACTACTTTGCCTTCTTATAATCAGATTTTTTCAGTTACTTATGCTAATCATTTTGGTAACATTTTTATTGCATGCATTCTGCTTAATTCAAAACCTGTCTTCTAGGATATCGAAGTAATGTTTGAATTTCTTTATAATAGTTACATTATACACACCCTCCCGTATTAAATTTTACTTTCTCAAAGGAATTTTATGAACTAAAATTAGGCCAACTATGAATCTAAACCTAGTCTGAAGACAGTGTCTCACATTCCTCTCCACACAGGTTTTACTGTTTCCCAAACAGAAACAAATCACACGTTTTGAAAAGGTGTGTGGAGTTGTGATGCAGAACAAGGTCACGGAAAGGAATATATGCTTGTGGCTTGATGAACACATTCCAATAATGACAATAGCACTGAGACATTTGACCTCTTTTTCTTTTTTTTTCATTTTGGCCTCTTTTGATATGGGATAGTACCAGCAGCTCTCAAGTTAGAGCTAGAGAATTAAACTTGGGGTAGGGTGCTGTAGAGACATATCAGATTCCAGCTGTTCTTAGGGTAAAATTTGCAAACATTTCCCTGAGATTTGTGAACTCAGCCTAACTTTTACAGATACTTTGGATACAGGTCCATGAACATGGTTTATGGGGTTGGCTCAGACTTTAATTGCCTATATGAGAGTGAAACCCCCCCCCCCGACTTCTGTGTATTTAAGCCATGCACTCGTTCAGCATCCCAATCTCTTCATTTTGCTGTCTTCAGAATGTGAATTCCAATACCTCACAAGGAAAACTAGAAGTCTAATGTATAAAGTGTTCTGATATTTTTGGTCATAAATATAGAAATGGATTTTCCATGCTCACAAAAAGAATAACACTGAATTTCATAGATCAGATTCCCCCATATCCATGCACACGAAACAGTGTTTTTCCCCCAGCTTTTCTTTTGGTCCAGTTTCTGAACTTGGCTGGGAAGATGAGCTTATATGACTGTGCAGAAAAACTTATTTAAAAGGAGTAAGAAAATTCAGAGATGCTCTGTCTTAGATATTAGCATCACAGCTTGGGAAATCCAATGTTATCACCAAGCTCCTTAGTTTGTTCAAGACTGGCATTTTGAGATGAGACATATGAAAACAACAAGATTCAAAACATCACCTGGTATAAAGGTGCATTCAGAGCAATCAGGTCTAACATATCTAGAGTTGTAAGTGCTGAATATGTGCTTGCAAACTTTGGTTCAATCAAACTGTTGTAAAATAACACTTTAATATTAACGAATCTAGGTAATCTTCTGGTCCACATCATGCTTCCTTCACAGGCATAGAGACAGTGCTATTCATAAGCCAAAAAGACAGCACCAAAATTAGAGAAGTGATACTAAAACAGCACTAGAGAAAAGCTAACACATCCTGAGAACAATCTGTCTTCAAGTAGATTCTGGTTGAAAATCATAGAATCATAGAATCGTTTAGGTTGGAAAAGACCTTTAAGATCGTCGAGTCCAACCGTTAACCTAGGACTGCCAAGTCCACCACTAAACCATGTCCCTAAGTGCCACATCTACATGTCTTTTAAACACCTCCAGGGATGGTGAACTCAACCACTTCCCTGGGCAGCCTGTTCCAATGCTTGACAACCCTTTTGGTAAAGAAATTTTTCCTAATATCCAATCTAAACCTCCCCTGGTGCAGCTTGAGGCTGTTTCCTCTTGTCCTATCGCTTGTTACTTGGGAGAAGATACTGACACCCACCTCGCTACAACCTCCTTTCAGGTAGTTGTGGAGAGTGATAAAGTCTCCCCTGAGCCTCCTTTTCTCCAGACTAAACAACCCCAGTTCCCTCAGCCACTCCTCAGGAGCGTGTATCTGGCTACGTGCGCTAGTGGAAAATGTGTGTGTTAGAGATATTATGCAACAAGAAACTGCTAGACTTGTTGAAGACAATCCTAGAAGGTTAATGATACCTTAGTCATCAGTGACTTTGGGATTATTGGCCTGAGTGACAGATAGGATGCTAGTATTCTTCACAGTGATTAGAAAGCAGATAAAAAGGGAGGGATTGCGAGGGAAGAATATCAATGCCATTTCAACCATGTTCTGTCATTGTTCCCTGTGCTTAGGTGAAGAGGTCTCACTGTCTCTTACTACTTCACAGTGTACCTCTGACAGCTCATCCAGGTCCTTCCATTTAATTTTGTTCCTTTCATCTGCATTTTTAAGCAGTGGTTCATCCCTCTCACTCCTTTCCCACATCCCCCTTAGAAAGCTGTTTAGGTTCCTGACCTCTCAGCTTCTCTCTCCACTGGCGCTTCAAGTTCATTTGCTCTTCTCTCACTGTCTCCTCTTGTAAGATTGTAAAAAATCTTTTTTTTCCTAGTTATTTACTACAGTACATATGACAACTGGTTTTAACAAAGTTCCTCCCATACCTTAACTTGGAAGTACCTTGAGAACTGGTATGTTCAAAACACAAATGTAGGCACATGATATATACTAATCTGTGGAGCAGAATGTAAAACCCCAGAAAAAAATCACCACTTTATTGCTGGTGTCAGCCAAAGAATCCATAAATCTGCATTTTATATCTGCAGCACATAAGTAAAACCTGGCCTGTATTTCTTTTTAACATACCTTCATTCTAATCATTCCTTACACTAACTGTGTCTCAAACTTGACAGCTAGTTTAGCATTAGACAACAATAGAATATTTCATTTCTGTAAGTTTACTTATCTTGTTAAAATTCATATTTGCTTGTAAAATACTGAGAAAGGCTTTTAATCATTTCCTGTCAAAATGCCAGGCGGGTTTTTACATCAAGAATTGGTAAAGTCAAAAGACTCTTTTTAGGTGTTTAAAAAAATATATGTAAGATATATTTTCATACAGGCTGGAGAAAAAATAAAACATATAGCTTTAAAAAGAGAGGGAAGAATGAAAGACAAAGCTCAGGCTTGCAGCTCCGTGGGATTTGGCTCCACACAACGTGTGCGTGTGTGGTGGGGCCGGGGTTAAGCAAAGTAGACAGGAGGATTTTCAGGCCCGAGAGAAGAGAAGAACCTGGAAGGAGGAGCTGCCTGAGATCAGCTCCTGCAGGAATCACATCAGAGAGAATGCAAGCAGGATGGAAATGGGAGCTACCATATGCTGCAAAGCACAAACGAAGATGAAAAGTCTGTGAAGGACTGGGGAGGAGGCTGGAGGAGGAGGGAAAAACAATGAGCTGAAACATAGTCCTCTCTGTTGGCAAAACAATCTTCTCCATAGCATCTTCTCACAGCCCCAGCTGCTTCTTCACTACCGCTCCACTGTGATTGCTCTAAGAGCTGTATGGAAAAAGCAGTGAAACTATTTTGTGGTACCTTTATTATTAATAATAATATGTTATCCATTTGTATTTATAGGCCATCCATGCCCAGGAGCCTCTGGGCACATAACAAAATATAACTAAAACACAGCTTAGTTTTAAAAAAGGCAACATGGCCCAATTAATTCCCCAATTAATTAATTTATTCTACATAGCTTTGAATTTTGGTCTAAAGATTTTATGTAGGACATTAAAAAAAAAAAAAAGAACGGTTCCACTGACAAGACAGGTAATTATTTTACTCAATGATTTTTCTCAATGCAAAGCTATTAATAGCTGGATCACTAGTGGGGGGCCAAATTCTGCCTTGAGGTAAATCCAGCACCATTTCACTGACTTCAAGGGAATTACTCTTTTACTGGGATCAGAACTGGGCTGTTAAATTATAAGTGCCCAGTTATTCATAGAACTGAACTAAATTCTTTTTCTTTCCTTTTTTTTTGTCTTTTCTTCAAATATAGAAGTTAGCTCTAAATCACAAAACCAAAACTGAAGTATGTAAGATGATATGGGTATAGTTCCTTCTCTAAGAAAAAGAGGGGAAATAATCTCCCTCCCAACTCCTTGAGAAGCACCCACAGGCCCCATCTGTGTCCACACGGTTCTGTAAAAACACAGCCAGGGCTTGACAAGACCTCAAATACAGTTCACATTGTCAGAAAACAAATGACATATGAAAGGTAAGAGGACAAAGGAAAGGCAAACGTGTTCAAATATTTAATGTTTAATGTACAAGGCTGCACATCTTTTCTCCTCTTCCCAAACCCAGAGCTTTCCGGACATTTGTTACAAATGCATCATGAAGTATCACAAGAAAAGTTTGTGTGTGGTTTGATTAGCCTTTGGGTGCTCTGAAGAGGAAAAGGATTTAGGTTTTGGGATCATTGTCTCCATATACTCTCAGCCTGGTGGTGACTCCTCATTCCTGTGAAGGGAGGGAAGAGGTGGGGAACAAAAGCTGATCTGCCCCTCTTCTCGGAGGGGAATTCACACCCACATGCTTTCATGTGCTCTGTTATGTTTAAATAAGGCCTCATTATTAGGTAGTAATAATATTATCTGTTTGACGTAATTTACTTCCTTGTTTTGAACATGGATCACTGACATGCTTAGACTAACGCTGATAACCAAACTTCAGACTGAAAGGGAATTTGTGCCCCGTACATGGTAGTAAACTGATACACATTGGTAGCACCCTTGAGAGAATGGGCATTATTGTTTTTCCGTTGCACAGAGAAACTTTGCACCATGAGGTATCACCAGGTAGTCCTGTCTTTTCTGTCATATGAAATGAAACACGTTTGTGGCACATTTTTTCACCTTAGCAGTAACAGAAGACCTTTTTTTCATTGTTAACATCTTTCTTTCCTTTCCATCCTTCTGCATGCCTTCTTAACATATATAGCAAAAATAGTGTACAGACCCCCCCCCAAATTCAAATTGGAGTATAATACCACACTAAGAGGAAATGTGATTTAATAACTTGTTAACTTGGGACTAGAAAAATTCATTTTCCAGCATTATTTTAGACTGCTTAGGTGACCTTGAACAAATCCCTCTATCCCTTTCTTTGCCTAAATTCCCCATTTATATAACAGAGGCAATGATTTGTCTTTACTTGTCACTGTAAGGATAAGTACAAAAACGTTATAAAGCTTCAAGTGAAACAAAATAGAATATCTGAGTAGCAAATATTTGCAAAAGAGCAACTTAAATTTCAAGTATACTCCTTCATCCCTACCTTCTCATCTCCAAAGTTTTAGAAACAGGAGAGTTAGTAAGTACATCAGTTCCTCTCAGTTGTAGAATTAGATGTTACCAATAATTTTATTAAAAATGGCCATACATTAAGCAAGTTTAAACCAACTTAAAAATTAAAGAAGTTTTCTTCTTTGTTTGTTGTTTAAAAGTCACTGTAGACACCATTTATCAAAACTGAACTGCAGAAGAATTTGGCACCACTGATAAATCTACAAGCATTAAAAAAAACCCTAAACAGTGAAAATGTATTTTTCAATACAAAAAGCCTATAGTAATCACCAAAACTGCAAATCTATAGAATGCAAACTATATTGAAAGCAAAATAAGAGTTCCAAAACCTCATTAGCAAGGAGTCCAGTCATTATTTAACTGTAAAACAGGACAGGAGAATCTATGTTCAGCCCATTGGGGGCTGAATACAGTCTGTAACTGTATTTCATTATAGTCCATAACTGCTCCAATTCAGAGGAGTTATTATATTTCAGAACATTACTGTGTACTAATATGTAGCCCACCAAAACTGAAAGGCAGGGAAAAGCCACCCTTGAAGTAAATAATACTGAAAAAATATGAAGAGAAAAATCTATTGTGTGAGTAAATGTAGAAATCTCAGATAAATACACAGGGTGTGCCACAGTTACTACACAATGCTTGCAATCCAAATAATGTGTTGTGTTGCATAGGGATTGTGAGACCTGCTAGGATGCATTTGTTGCCAATTATTTTTATGGGAAAGATCATTATGATATTGGTGTATTGCACAGAATTTGTGCTGAACTCACACTGGAATTTGTGTTGTGACATTCTAAAACTTATTTGACACTTGTGGTATGGAATTTGATGTCCTTGAGCTTTTAAATTTAATTTTTATAATACCCACATTGTGAAATCTTTGCTGCACACCCTGTTGAACTAGTTCCTTAAACATGGGGGAGTTAATACTGTGATTTTCAAGAAGGAATTCTGTGCGTTCCAAAATAAGTCTTGTGTGTGTGCTACACAATTGTTTTGCAAATGATACAGTAAATATACACTGAGATTGAAGATAATAATATTTTACTACCCCAGAGACTAGTGAATATGCTATTTTTGTGGTTGTTTCACTATTTACTGAAGCACAGGTAAATGGCCTGACTTGTTACTACGATGTCTGTAAGCAATTAGTTGGGGTCTCAAATAAAAAGCTTTAGTATCACAATCCAGATTTTTTCATTTTCATTAACATTCCCTTCAGTTGCTCATTGTGAAGAACTGTGTCTAAGAAAAGATATGGGTCTGGGCTGCCTGCCAAGAGTTTTGGGTTCTTAACAGATTGTTTTTCCCAGTGGGGTCGACTCACTTTCTGCTTGAGACATCCACTTTTGTCTGTATTTCCTGAAACAAGTCACTTACTTACACGCCTAACTCCTATACATCTTGAGTGCTTAAAGAAAAGAGGCATGTTGGTAGTGTTATCACCAATTGTCATCATCAATTGTTATCACCAATTGTTATCACCAATTGTTATCACCAATTATCAACCATACTCAAATACATTGTCAAACACTTTTAAAGCATTCTCTAAATGCTGTTCTCAAAATATCAACTTGTTGCTGCAATTGCTTGTCAATCACTGCCCAGTCTCACACCTCATCAAAGAACAAAGCGATTTGAGACACCAGTGAGCCATATAATCTAATGGACTGGCTTCTCATTTCGATGAGTCTCCCGGTAACTTTTCAGACAGAAATTCAGACGTGGATCAGCCCAGGCCCTCCTCTCTGACCAGTCCCCTGCTACACCACAGGTGATCAGACGGGTGGGCTGTGGCAAACACGATCATGGCAGGCACCACTGACCTTACCCTTGGGATTCAGTGCTCGTAACATCCACACATAAGACAAGCGGGATGTATTTGCATGCATTTAAAGTAGGTCACTGGAAGACATATTCAGAGCTGATCTTGGCATTCTCTGTTCTTGACTGAACTCAGGTTTATTTTTTTTTAACACCTAAAAACTTTACACATCTTTGCAAAACTGCTGTTCAGTACAGTCTTAGAAAGTAGAAGTGGAATTGGTAGACAGACTGCTGTATATCATCAGTGAGAAATAAGAGAGGACAGATTTTATTTTATAATGACAGCTGCAAATGATGTCTTTTCAATTCCTCAGGGTATCCCTTCCTTTGGCTACTGTTCAGAAGGGATGTGGTCTTCTGCACTTTCTGCGCCACATCTGCCAGCTTAGTGCGGACGATCTGTAATTTAAGACATCTAAGATTTCTCTGACCATGTATGTTTATGCCCCTGAATAGGCACTGCAATGTCATCCGTAGGAGAGGCTATTCTCAAACTTGAGCTTTCTATACATAAAGTACTATAGTGGGAGAGTGTCTAAACATATGGACACCAAGTTGTGGTAAGAGTATTCATCAACTTTTTCTGTATGCACTGCAAAATATCTGTGTTTATGAATTTGAACACCTGGTAGATTTTTTTTCCCAACAAACTATTGTAAAGACAAGACTCAGAAGTCAAAAGGAGCAGTAATTACAAAAACTGAGTTGTGAATACAGGTATCTGTCTATAAATCTGTGTTTCTACTTCAGAAAATCACGATGAAAGTATTTAAAAACTGTTGAATATGTAACTATTGAAAACATATTAATAATATAATGCAAATTTTCTGGATCAAACAGTAAGCTATGTAGTGTTCCCCCAAATTTACTATCTAATGTATTACCCAATAAACCAGGAACTAGGCAAAGTTCACAATGAAGGTGACTTCTCTTGAGAGTGAAATATATTGTCAGTGCAAACATGTGGATTTAGAACCTGAAGAACAAGTTTTCATTTCTTTCATTTGTGGATAACAACAAAAGAACTAGTTCATCTTTAATTTTTGAAAGATGAAAAACAAACCATGACAACCACTCATGGTACATAAATAGAACATCAATGATAAATTATAAAACAGATAATTTTCCTTAGTGAATAATGAACAACAAATACTGAAAAATTAACCATTTCATTTTATGTTGGTAGAAAACTTAAGAGCATACCAAACTAAGTTTCCTTGTTTGAACAGCAGAAAATGAATGACAGTTTCAGCCTCCAAAATAATAATGAGTTCTGCGTTAATTTGCAGTGTACTTTGCCAGTGAAATTCAAGAAACGTATATCGTATTGAATATTCTAGTGATTTTTCTGAACTTGTAATTGGACTGGGACTCTATCCGCTTCTAGAGATGTTAGCTGTATTCTTTTAAAAGTGTAAGTTTATTGAGAAATTCAAACATGTATTGCATCATTTCGTCTGAAGCTTGAATAATACTTTTATATGAAGAAAGAGCTAGGGAAACTAAGGGAATGTATCACTATGAATATGCATATGTGTCAATACGCTGTAAGGCTGTACATACTTCAGGTGTGTATACCTCAGATGTTTTCGTGTTTGGGGCACATGTGCCAACTATGTTTAAAGAATTTGCACCTCTAAAATATTTTTCTTTGCAGGCCTGCAGGTTATGTTTTGGCTAAACAACAGTCAACACACTGCTTTTCAGCAGTATGATTTTAGTCTGTGAAGCCTGCCTCAGTTTTGTCTCTTTACACAGTGTGATGGTGCTGTAAGCAATATAACCTCATGATATGTGGCTTACATTCAGAAAATGAATATCCATAACCATTCCAAGACAAAGCTTTGCTCAGCGAAGGAAACAATTTCTGTAATACATGCATACATATACATGAATAATGTATTTCTGCACTTAATTTACTACTTCTGCACATTCTTGTTTAGGCGTATTTGAAGAAAAAGTACCCAAAAAGATCTTCATCTCTCACAGAGGACAGTGGTTTCAGAAGGGGAAGAAGAGGGACACGAATTTTTCCATCACCCAGTGGACAGTCCAGTGTAATTTTTTGTCAAAAGCTCCTTTTACATTTCCCATTGAGGCTTCTGACTTCCACTGTAATGCCCCAGTATGCAAGTATGTCTGGAAGCTGTGGGAGCTTGGCATTTCTTAAAACTTTCATGTTTCATAATGCCTTACAGACATTGCAAAGCTTTTTGAACCAATATTAGGGAGTCAGCTAAAACTTCATTGACCACTGATAAAGTGCCCAATAATCTTCAGCAGAAGATTTGAAGCAATGTTTTAAAATTCTTTACTTTTTCCTCTTTCCTCTTCACTTCGTTTTTGTCAAAAATGGCATGTAGTTTTCACGATTTTTATCAGATGCCAACTAAAAAAATGAACAAAAGATAAACACATTTCTCCATTTTTTTTAGAGCTGGCCATTTCATTATTTATAAACTTCATCTGTGAATAAAACCATTAATGTTACCTGGTACTAAGTGGCCTACATCCTTGCAGTCGTCTCTTAAATAAAGCAGACCTTGAAAACCCATGGGCATTTAAATACCCATACTTTGAGTGCAGGCTGAACTGAAATGCAGCTTTCAACTCCATGCAGTTTTTCAGCTCCATCTTTTCTTCTGAAAAGAATCCAGCTGCCTGGTAGTTATCCTACCACTATCAGTCTTTTGCCATTTCTCTCCCTCCAGCCCAGATCTACTTTTCTTACCTTCAAAAAGATGACATGAAGAGAGAAACTTCCTCAGATTCCCATGGTTCAAGCCACCAAAAGTTTTGCAATCATCTAAATTGATCAGCTTAAGTTTTGCCTGCAATGGAAACTCATCCAACAGCGGTTCCCACTGAGGTCAAGAGCCTTGGTTACATTAACATTGTCCTCCTGGTGCAGATTGGAGGTGGATCCCCCCAAATTTCCCCACTTACTGTGCCTGGGACCTTTTACACCATGGTGTGACATGAACAAGACAGATTCCTTTCCAGACTAAGTCCAGTCCAAAGGACAAAATCCTGAACTTTGAACAGGGGAGATGTAAAGCTCCCAGCAAAACCAGCTCTGATCTACTTATCTACTCCCACTGTGCCAAACTCCTGGCTAAAACAGACATAGTCAAAGGGAGTTTTGACATGTTTCATCTGATGACAGTCTTGTATCTGTGAAACCAAACAAATGGTCATTTTAAGAAATTAGAATAGATTTTAAAGTTAACTGATTAGTTATATGAAATAAATTTGGTTTAGAGCTCTTAAAAAAGACAGAACTGCTTGAAAACACAGATGCTGCTTTAAGAAGGCCACTGATTTCTAAACTATGTAAATTGGAAATCCCCTCACTTATTCACCTTCTTTAGGAATCATACAAGTTCCTCTGATGTATATACATAAGTCCTTCTAAATGGTAGGTGAAATTTGCACTTGCTCCAGTTCTTAATATTTTCCTGTTAATATGTATTCATTTCTTTCCTTCATCAGACTGCCTTAGGCTTACTGTCATGAAGAGCTGTGCCCTAGCACACATGCAGAGTCACCCATATGTATCTCTCTGTAGTTGCTGTTGCTTTTTTTCATGCTCACTTGTAGCATGCATCCACTCACAGCACTGAAAATGCAGTGCTTTAAAGATCCTCAGAGTGGAGCTCAACCACAGCCTACCAGAAACGTAGGATCAGGCACTAGCACCTTGGTGCAAGGTCACTCCAATTCCCTCCCTCTGTTTTTCTCTTTCTGTTTTATCCCAATGGGAATTCAACAATACAATCTTGAGTGGAGTCTTCAGACTATACCATTAGCTTATTGAGTAACTGCACCTGCTTTTAAATTTTAATGATGCATTTTTAATATGATAAATGTATTATACTTCAATGGTTTTATATGCAGGTCGAATAAACTATGAGTTTTGTTACTCTTCAAATATTACTTTCCAAAGAACAGCTTTATAATTGTATAGCTTATGTAGTTGCACATGTGCCTGGTAGTCTGAAAATGACTGTGGTTCTGTACCAGTGAACACAAGATACTTTTGACTGCAAATGGGTAGTTAAATTTTTTGGTAACTTGAGAGCAATATTACCTAGAATAAGGCTTATAAAGTATTTAGTCTATATGGCCGCTGGGGGAGGGAGAGGAGTTTTTCTCTGTTGGTTGGTTACAGCAGGATTCAGTAAAAAAAAAGTTTCCAACATTTTGTTTGAACTGAGTTGCTGGAATATGTTTGTGATACACATAAGGTTTTCTTGTACTAGCCAGATACTAAAGGAAGAGTTTGAAAACTATCATAAATAATAATTACAGTCAATAATAAGAATACTACCTTCTAATGTAACTACCAAATGAACTTGATCACAAAAATACTGAGATGCAAGATACAAACACAGGGTTTTGCTCAGGAAATCCACATATATAAAAAACATTCGTATGCTATTAGTTTTATTTCACTATTTCAAGTAAAGTGTACTTGACTTAGGAAATATTCCCAAATAATTGTTACTGAATGGTTTGTTTATTTACTACAGAACAAATACACTTTGACACAATTTTCTCCACCCTACATTGTCAGATTCATTAGTGCTGACCTAGAATACTTCTACATGGTTCAGATTAGTTGTTTGGACTCTTTGCTGATTCTCAATTGTTGATTCTCTTTTAAGACTTTTAATAAATGTGCCACAGGGATAAAAGTGCTTACTTCTGGACACTTATCTTCAAGGAATTAAACTGAGACCAGAAGCTCAATCTTGTTTTAGTGTAATGAGTTCCAGTTGTTGTGTTTTGGTATGTTTTAATAAGATTAATTATCCTTTGCCTAGGCTGATTCTTTCCTTCATTCCAGTGGTTAACAAAGAATGGACAGTCACTGAATTACCTGAGTAAGAGATAATATCTAGTGTAGGAATATTATCCAGCTGGCAAAGAAGTAATGTTACTGGTTTACACCAGCCTCCAGGCAGAAATAGAGTCAAATATCTGTCACATTGCAGCAATTTTCATCTGGCTAATGGGCTGTTGGCTCTATATGCCAACTAGTGTAACCACAGCTTACTTGAAAGTATTTCAGACCACTGCAAGATGATTTTCAGAATAAAAGGGTCTTAACCAGGTCTTAGTTGTTGCTCTTCCACTATTCTCTATCAGTAATAGATGCAATGGAAAATACTTCAACCTTGGTAGGATTCCCTTCCCTTCTCTTCCCTTCTCTTCCTTCCCGTAGAATAGATATAAGATCCTTGCCAGAAAATATCTGAATTCATGAATGTCTCCAGTGGTTGAACATTTGGCAGAGGTTGCATTTAACTTCTCTTTAAAGTCTACAAGATTAATCACCTCCTGAGTCAAAGCATAAAAGTGACTACAAATGCAGCCCATTTGGTTACCATCAGGGTCTTCATACGAATAAGGTCAGACACCTTATTGAAGGATGGTTGACAACAAAATTACACCCAGTGACACTGATTCACTCCAGGACCTTGGTCATATCCTATCCCTCATTCCTCTGTCTGATGCTTTCCTATTAGGCTTAGAGGGCTAACCATAAGTATTTGAGCTGTATACACAAATGCCACCAAAAATTGCAAATTTCTCTAAGTTGTAGTTTAATTCTGAATCACAGCATGAGCAATTTGCAACAGCAGCTGTTCCAGTGTGTCTATGATATTGCATTAATTCCCTTCATAAAATGTTCATGGAAATGGTGAACTGGAAGACCGTATCTAGATCAGAAGTGTGGGCCTGATTTGTTCCTGAGAATTACTTGGTGAAATTTTTCATTAGGAAAACTGAAACTAGATTTCACAAACCACTATTTGCAGTTTAAACCACCTACTTGCAGGGTTGCAATAAACTGATTTGGGGCAAGGGAATCTGTGAAATTAACACAAAATTCCTTCCTTCAAAAGTTTGGATGTGATATATGTCTATTTTCCTCCAGCAGCCTTTATATTTTCACACTACTAACGAATGAGTGCTTAATTGCCACAGTGAAGCTGTCTGGGGTTACTTCCCAACAGAGCCTCTTGCCAAGGCCAGCTGGAATTCTGCTTGTATTCTGCAGCTGATTAATGGAGGTTGCTGGTGTTAAACATATATAAATAAGAGCCCCCCACACCAAGAAGTGTGGAGTTCAAGAAATGTGTAATGCTCCCCTGAAGTCAAACATTTTCTTCAAATTAGAAAAGTCGGCAGTGGATCAATACAATATCTCCTGATATATCCATAGGAAATAACCAGGTGAGATCAACCTAACTGGATACTGAGTACCACCATTTTCCCACAGAAAAGCAATTGAAATAGCTTTTCTCTGACATTAAGAAATCAGACTGGTTTTTTCCACCAGACAATCTTGAAGTGCCACTTTAGAGTAATACAGATATCTGCGTTCTTTTCTGTTTCACAGAAGCAAGAACTGTGCAGACTGATTTCTTCCTACAGGTTTTTTTTGTCTTAAATATTTAAAGCTTGAAAATTCATTTTGATGTGGCTACAAGTCACTTACATAAAACACTAACATTGCATACCTAAGGTCTCCACTAGATTCAACTCCATTATTTCTCTTGCATTATGTAAGCCCTGGATATCCTTGGGCTTTGTGTGGTAGGAGTTATCTGCTTACTGAGATACTCTGTTAGAAGTTCAGTAGAAAAATGGGGGTTTTTGTTTTAAAATTAGGCAGGCATTTTAAAGGTTATCTACATCAAGGAAGAGATGAATAAAAAGTGCTCTGAAAAGTAACTTCTGTAGTGGACTAGAGGTTTACATCATATACATGACAATTTTAAAGATAACATCTACATACGAGATCTACTGATTAAGTTGGTGGTAGATTTCAGTATAAATATATGACTGAATAGAGAAGATATGATATACCAATACGAGTGCTGATTTGTCCCTGACCTACACAAGTAAACTGCAGAGGTACCTACTCATAATCTTTAAGTTATGTTAGTACAACACTAATGCTTTTACCGAGAGAAATTCTGTGCTAAGAGACATAAACTATAACAAGTATCAATGGAGTGGATGTGTCCACAGATTTTTAAAGCAAAGTGAATGAAAGGAACGGCTTTGATTTCCAAAGCAAGAAGTTGCCTGAATGTTTGAATGTGGCCATTCTGGCAGCTATTTCTCAAGCCTGTTTTCTGCAAGGCAAGAAGTGTCCTATAGTTCTCCCTATTATAAGCAGAATGACTTTTTTTTTTTCCCAAAATGGAAAATGATGGTTCATCCTGCAAGCTGCTACTTACCTGTGTAGATATCTAACAGCTGGGATTTACAGAAACAGGCCTACAAATACTGTCCCTGATTTCCTGGTTTCTCAGTTGGTTAATCTATTTCTAAATTTTATTTGAAATTTTTTTCTGGATAGCCTGACAGCTTTCCAGGTGGGATGGGGACCCTCCAGACTCCTGGCCTTTCTCCACCACAGAGCATTCAAACCCCAGGATGGACACTGGGAGATGCATCTGAATAAGAAAGGCCAGGAGGGATCCTTTGCCAAATAGTTCAGGTTGCCTGACATCCACACTGCTAGCTCCCTCTCAGGCTGGTGTGCCTACACTACATAGCACTGGTGTGTGGGTGTGTTTCAGTTCAAAGTATCTAAAATAATGTTAAATCTTTGTTATGGCTCTCTACAACAATATTTTAATCCCCCCCCAAAAACAATTTTGAAATGAGATCATGTGTCATCTTTCAAGGGGCAAGGCCTGTTGGGATGGTGCTGGAGGATTACATAAGATGGAGAGATCTGGACCTGACACAGATTTGCCCATTCTGCCTTTCAGAAGCGGTCACTGTTGACCTGTCCCCAGACAGTACCTCGGCTTTGTCTGTGAGAGGTAGTGAAGCTGCTCAGAGACATGGTAGAGGCAGGGGAGGGGGAGCTAACAATTAAATCGAATGGTTGGTGAGTGGTTTAATGTTCAAACTAATTTTCTTCTCATTTTTTATTTTGCAATAAATATTCCCTTCAGTCTGTGACTCTGAGGAAGCCCAAATATTGCAGCCCGTGAACTGTATGTTCCATGCCCTTGAAGTCAATCAGTGGACATAGGTGCAAAGGCTGTAAGATACATTATTTTTGGAAACAGCATGTTCTGATGCCTCTGCAACAATATTTTTGTCAGAATTTCTCACTCATATGGAATTTGGAAGATTTGGACATTTGGTGTTCTTTAAATTGAAATTTCAAAAAAATTCTCTTTGAGTGGAAGCTCTGTTTGCCAACATATCTCAAAAGTATGGGGAGATTTCCCATTTTTTCATGTTTATTAAAAGACCATACTTTTAGAACATCAGTCTAAAAATATAATGGCAAGAATATAGGGCTCAGTCTTTTAAATTATATTTATGCAAAGTGCTTAGATATACGAATGACCACATTGACTCAATGGCTTGCTTGTGAGACACAGAGGTTGCAGGGTTGCCTTGTTGCTTTACGTACACATTTACTTTTATAAACTCTTGAATTTTCCAGGAAGAGTAAAATTTTAAGCTATCACATTAACCATTGTTTTATTATATTCCCCCAAAAATATTTAAAAGTGATCTTTTTCTAAGTCTCTTACTATAAGCAAGCCTGCTTATACAGTTACGATCAAATTTTACTGTAATTTAAACTGGGATAAACAATGAATAATGTCAGATGAGATTACTTCATGTGTAAATGAAATAAAAATTTAGCAACTTAAATGACCAGGTACTTAAAAAATAATCATCTGGCTTCTTTTTGTAGTGTTGATGCTACTGGTGGGATTCTTCTCCACTTACGTTTGTTAGTAGCCTCACCTATAGTTACAGTGAAAGGAAAAGTATAGGTGTCTCTGGAGAGTGATTAATTCCAGCCTAAGACAAGTGTCTAAAACAGGTTGGATGAATTATCCTCTAGCAGTGTCTATCTCTTCACAGACTAATGAAGAGATAGGTGGTTCTCAACTTTTGATCTGGGAAAGGCAAATAAAAAACCCAAGACTATTGTCGGTAGAATTGCTGACAGGAGGATTCATACTGCTTTTGGAAAATCTAAGATCCACAAGCTGAAAAAAGTTTAAAATTGTAAATGGAGTCTGGATGACACACTAAGACTGAACACCTGCATTTGAAGTTGTGAATATAATGGGAAATACTGATTTATACCCAACGGATATACCTTGTTGTTTCTCTATGAAAAATTAAGGATGGACTTTTGGGAAAAGTAAAATATTGAGAATCCATTGTAAGCTTTTTGCTGAAAATAAATGGGATATTGGGGAGATCTTCACTTGTTATACTACTAAATGGTCTATAAGTCATTTAGGTCTTACTGGGATTTCTGCCAGTACAATACATCATTGTTTTTAATTAAAATACTAGTACTACCCAAAAGCACTAAAACCCATCAAAAATTTCAAAAAATCTTGTCCTTGTTAATGTAAAATGTTACTTTGACTGAAGCAGGGACATGATTTTGTCCATGATATCATTCCAACAAGAAGAGACAATGTTTCATAAGGTATTACTGTATACTTGTGTATTTATATATACGAATATATAATTTTTTCAAGATGTATTTATAACAACTATGTTATCATATTTAAGGACAGATTCTTTCATTTTTATGACTGAGTTATGCAATGCTTCTTTCCATAAGCTCAGTCCTTAAACAAATAATTTATAAAGTACTGTGTCTCAGGAACTGTGTTCTGATTAGTTTGTTTAGACACAACAGTTTTCATAACTGCCACTGCACATTGAGTTTCTTATATTTGCTTTGGACAGCAAACTGCCAACTACCTGCAAACGCTAGCAACTTCATACAATTTGTTTTGGCAAAAGGTCACCATGCAGAAAATTTTCTGTAAGATGTGGCAAGTCAGATTTCATACATACTGTCCTCACTGGAACTAAGGCTCGAGTTTGTTGTTTCTATAATACTTGTCAAAGCTAGAGCAGAAGAGACAGATATGCTAGTCAGGTCTCTCTATTCTTTCACTGTTAAAGTTTACTGCACTGTTTAATTTCTGATCTTGTTAAAGTCCTGTGTAGCTCCTACAGTTAAATTAGGTCTGATCATAGGAAGAGAACATTAGGTTAGATTTTAATCTCAGTTGCACTCAGAGCAATTCCATCAACTAAAGTCAATATATTTAGTTTTATGTAAATGAGTTCAGATTCAGACTCTTACTGTTTGTTTTTATTTTTGGAAGGAAAATTTAGCAGTTCACATTGACACCCAATAACCCTTCTTTTATCTGTACATCACTGCAGAAGCAAGTGTTGTTTTCTGTTCTCTTCTGTTGTTATGGCAGCATATTTTTCAAGATATCGTATTAGTCTGTTTCCTACAGATTCTACTGGGTTTTTTCTTATAAAAAGCCTTATAGATAACAGGTATATGTCCAGCTTGAGGTAGATCAGATTAAAGAGATGAATGCTTTGAACTGCATCTAAAAGTATCCAGATGCTGATACCAACATTTTCTAATTCTCTTGTTCTTCCTTCAGGCTTCATTCCCCAATACCTTTGCTTTGTTCCCCATTACCTGTACTACCAATGGCTTTTTGAGTCAGAGTTGTGGATGGGCCAAAATGCTCTACCCACACAAAAACACAAAAATGCATTTGGCAGTCTTGCTCCCAATATAATACTCTTGCCTACTGACTTAAATGTGGATCTAAGGCAGATTTTAGACATTTCAGTGAATGCTTTGCTGTGGACACAGTCAGAAAAAGACACCAGGAACCACATGTGAGTCCAAAATATCCTGTAATCCATGGGACAGAACCTCCCTGGCATCATGGAAAATGATGTTGGTTTACAACAAACTATGAACTACTTATACCCAAGAGCAATAAGGTTCTGAGGTTTGCTGGTCCACAAGGAATCGAAGAATACTTTATATGCACGTATTTTAAGGAAGTGCATTGATTAGGTCATTATTCCAACATTGATGCTGCAGACATTTATAACGATGAGTAACTTCAGGTATGTTTAAATGGCACACTGCCATTAATGACAGCATTCACAAATATGCTTTTTTTAATGTATGTCTCTGTATTTCAGTTACCGAACCATTTGCAACACCAAAGAAAAGCTTAAACTGGAAGGCAGAGAACATTCCCACCCACAGCAGCCTCAGACCTCCTGGTTAGGGCTCTTTCTGGGAAAGTGGGCGATACAACTTTGAATTAAGCTTGTTAAATGTTAATCAAGTTACCCTTTTGTTTTTGTGTAACAGGCTTACACCCCTACACCCATTCACAGATGCTTGTTCCCACTCCCATCAGAATTTCTTTCCCCTCAAACAAAGCCAGCAGACTCAGCATTTCATGTAACTGTGGCAGCAAAAAACTCTTGAAGGAGTCATGGGATAGGGAAAAGAATTAGGTGGAAGAGGAAGGAGGAAGACTCCTGAGGTGTTTTGGCTGATGATAAAATAAATGTTTCCATAAGTAGCAGACCCACCTCAGGACATTTTGTCACTTGTCCAGCTTCTTGTTCCTTTCCTTGTCCAGTCAGGCTTTGATCTCCTACTTAGGCCAACAGATGAACTGTTTGTGTGGCAGTTCTCTAAGAAAGAAATCCTTTAGGGAGAAGGTGAAAAGAATGTATTTTTCTTGTTTTGTTTGAAATTGACTGTCAGTTGTGCTTACAAGGCAAAATAGCAGCTCTGACTTCGTTATTCTGAACCTCCTCAAATTGAAATGGTGATTGAGTTGTCTGTTGCCTCCCTGGTGAATCCTCTAGCCACTAGGCTGTAAGGTGAAATGGTACTTGCTACCAGTTGTTTCCAGAAAGAAAATGGTGAGCTGTCCTCACTTCCTTGAAAGGAAGGACTGTGATACTGATTTGCTGAAGTAAGTTCTGACTGTGGATTCCCAGTGAACATAAATGTTTTTCTGGAGGCTTATATGATGCACTTACTCCTCAGTAGTCCTGTTAGTAGCCGTTATTTTGAGTTAGAATTCAACGACCTGACTGTTAAGACTAAATGACTTGCTCATGGGTAGTCACTGTGCTACAAAAGAAAGAATGCAGGTTAGGAATAATTGTCTTCCTTGTCTTTTCCTTTAGTCACTACATTCCAGAGTGAAATATCAAAGTGAGATTAGAAGTTGAATCCCATTAGCGCTGGGAGTTACGGCTGTACTGTAAGAGCAACAGAGACAGAACAAACTCAGACTTTCATGCAGGTCCAGGATGAAGGCTGTATTCCTGCCTCATCACATAATTTTGTTTCTTCCATATTTTGTTACTGTATGTTTCCATGTCTTTCAGAGGAGCATGTTTTATTGGGTAAGTGTTAGGAGTCAGAACAGTATGTCCAACTTTCTTGTGGTCTTGCTCTTTAGGGAAGCCACTTACAGTTTTCCAAATGCCACTCATAAGACAGGTTACTAGTACTTATTTATAGCAACAGATAGAGCTAAGCTAAGTTGCAAAGTGTTTTGATATTCTTGACTAAAAGGTGCTGCACAAAATGCAAATTATTATTGTTTCTCTTCTCTTCATCATGACACCTCTTGGCTCCAATTTTACCACAGTATGCTCTTCTGTCTCTCCTTACAATTGCGTTATATTGTTCTCCTTGCTCCCTCCTATCACCTCATCTTTCCTTCCACATCAAGGAGCCTTTCTCAGTAATAGTTCTGGCATTTGGGCATAAGGAGCATGCCCCACTCAGAAACATAATAATATTAAATCACTATAAAATGCGGTTATCTCTGGTTCAGCTCTGGATGTCATTCGCAATAGTTCAATAGAATATTCAGTAGAATAGCTGACGATGGGCCTGATTCCTTTCACTCGTGTCAGACTTACCCCCATGTAACTCCATTGCCTCCAGCAGCATTCAGCTGATTTTAAATGAGTAGTAATGGAATAAATATAACTGAGATTTTTTAAGCGTCCATAGCAGATCAAGTGTGTACCACATCAGTGGGCTACACATTTTCATCATTACCAGCCAAAACAGTGATGTCTCTGCGGAACTCTTCAGCCTCCAAAGGCCTAGATAAAGCACATAAGCACTAAAGATAAAGCCTACAGTGCAGGTATTAATTTTTCAAAATTGAGCAAGGAGAACTTGCCAATTTCAGGGAATACTGTAAGACCCTACTTACTGGCAAAGCATTTCCACTTTAACAAATATGGGTACTGCTAATACAACATATTTCCTGTAACTTCTTTCCATGGGGAGTAGCTTAGAAGCACAGGGACAGCAAGAAAATTCCTGATGTTAATTCACAATTTTCACGATATAGAGGCATTAACTTGAGCATACATAGTGAACCAGATAGGAGGATTCTTGCTAGGTTTGTGTCAAATTATTTCCAGTAACATTTGCTATTTGCATAACACAAGTAAAATATTTTTAGATGTTCTGTCCAACTAAATTTGTCACTGTGATCTCAGTGAAATCACTTTTTTTTCTATCCAAAGAAATTTGCTGAAGTTTTTCTAATAATTCTTAGATATAGAAGTAAAGAGCTATAAAACTATTAATTATTAAAAAGCACCAATAGGCAACCTAAGAAATTAGAATTTAACTGATTCCTTTAATCAAAATATTCAAAATCACCTTCTGTTTTTTAATGAAAGAGTCCTCCTTGAAACAATGATAATCAATGTGGACTTGGGCTAGAGAGGTCACACTTAACTAACTTACAGAATTTTTTAAAGACATTACTGCCATGATAGATAAGAGAAATTCAATGCATGTATTATACTTAGATTTTAAAAAGGCAGCTGACAATGTTCTATACCAGAGATAAATTGCTTAGGTAAAGTCATGGAACAGCAAGAATAATAGGGTAATGGACAAAACCCTGGTATAATAGCAGAATACAAAAAGATACCTGAAGATGGACGTTTCATCCTATTAAAGAAGAAAGAAGTGGATTGAATATATAAACTAAGAATAAATTTGAAGACTAGTCATCTAGATCTCCCAGACTGGATGGTGTGCATGACTAGAAAAGGGAAACCAAACATTGAATGAATCCATTTTTGTGCTTACTCCACTCCTTACAGGTCAGGAGGTGTATAGACCTGCCAAGGGTGGTCACGCAGATGGAATTTAGATCTGTTGTGCCTGCCATTATTGGACCAAGGTAGCATTTATGATGATAAACAGTTATTTAAACAAAGACAAACAAGTCTTCTAAGCTGTCAGTGATTTTAACATCAGGCAAGCAATGACTAACAGAGGGTGCTTCCAGCTTCCCCTGTATACCACAAAGCAATGATAGGCATCAATGTTCTTCCCAGGAGTAAGGAATGAGGAAGAAAAAGTGGGTCTGAGGCAAGGTAAAGCGGAGCCACCAAAGCCACGAGAAAAGCAATGGGTCTGCAAGTAAACTGAAATGCAAACTCTGCATGGTTACTGGTGCATAGAGCAGGGGGAGACAGTGTCCATAGTGGATGAAAGATTGTACTACTCCCTTCCTCCAAATTCTACTCTGCAAAGCTCTTCCACTTGGTGGTTGTGCGGGGTTCACTTCTATACTATGTGTGGCAAGTATTTTCCTGTAAGACTTAAGTAAAGTCTTGAAGCCAAGCATAAATACAAAAATGTAATGTATATTAGGAGGAAATGTGAATCAATATGGTATTACACTAGTGCTCCACTGATAAGAGGAGTTGTATTAAAGCAATTCTGGTAGCACAGTGTAACCAAACGGTTGTATATGGGACAACAATGGGGAAAGAGCAAAGAGCATCTGTGAGTTCAAGACATAGGTATGTCTGTTTGTGGAGGAAAAAATATTGAGGGAAAAAGACCACAGGGCAGACGTGTTGGTCTGGGTAAGACTGCATGGTCTTATGTCTTCATTAACTAGTTCTAGGTGGTTGAAATTCTTAAACTATGTAAATAAAAGCATTCTAGGAGTACTGTGAACAAATAAACAGGATAATTATTATGGAAATGGTACTCTCAAAGCTTAATTCATTTTTTATTAAATGCAAAAGTTATACTGATGTAACATTAAGAATGAGATTTTAACTGGAAGATTTACACCAAAGGTTTCTTCAGAAACCCTCGCACTATCCCCGTGAGTATATGCATAACAATAGGCTCTTTCATTATGTACAGGATTTTTGCATCAGTCACCAAATAATAATTATTGTCTACTGTATCTTCACCCCAGCCTACCTAGAGTTTCACAACATTGCAGCAGAAAGTTGATTTCTGAATAGGCAGCTCCTCAAACAGGCAGCGAGCTACCAGATGCTAAGAGGATACACAGAAACATGAGGGAGGGCTTAAGCCAGTATATGGGAGACAAACCAGATGTGTGAGAAACATTTTACAGGCACTGTCAAAAATGAGGAAAGAAAGAGCCTGAAGAAGCAGATGGGTGGACAAGGTGACAATAATATCAAACAACAAAATAGACAACAAAATGCCTGGGGGGCAGAGGGGGAAGAAAACCTCACAATACTTGAAGAGATAAAAATAGGTAAATACGAAAATATTTTAAAATAATGAGGCACTCATGGGTTTTTCTAAGATGTGTGTATGCAAATTCAAGAAGCATAGCAAAGACAACGTCAATAGTAATAATAGTTATAGCTTTGAATTTATCAGGGTCTTGAAGAGGCTAATGACTTTGGTGTATCACTGTATCTAGAGTTATATAGGGCTGCAAAATGAAAGGTACAAATACCTAGATCTTTTTAGGAACTGTGTGGAAATTTAATCTTAAAGTATATAGACATTTTAAAAAAGAGTTATACAAATACATTGGTGCAATCTTAATTGATCTATAGCATGTTTAAAAAGGCTTAAAAACATCCATGCACAGTGGTACTGATTTTGTTAATATTATACAAACATTAATGTTGTCTTTAACATTTAGTTCTCATCATACAAAAGTATTGTATAGATAAACCATAGTTAAGTTGATTTGCAGCTGTTACTAGTTGACAATAGCTGTTTTCAGTTTTCAGTGGACCCCAAGGTTCCACCCACAACACTGCAAATTTTTTAATTGATTTATAATTTAGGTATTTTATCTCAAGAATCTCAACAGATGCTGGGAGGAAGAAAAAGGATACCAGCCTAGAACAGCTTCATTGATACAACGGACTTGATCTGTGTCTGATAAATGTTGATACTCAGGCAAGGCGAGTGTTTCAAGAGCTTTTTCTATGGTTCTTTACATCTCATTTGCATGAATAAAATAATTGACCAAGTACAGAGTACATTAGAATCCAATCTACTATATCTTTGGAAGGCATAACATCTTTGGGTAGCAATAGAGAAGTGAGCTGGTTACAGGAAATTCCTTTATTTACAGCAGGTTGGGGGCCAGGGAAAACTGCACAATGAACATTAAGGTGGCAATAACATGGAGGAAAAAGAGGAGCAACACTAAAAAAAAAGTTGGTTGCTTTGCTTTCTTGCATGGTTCCTATAATCATTTTTAACAGAATGACTTCTGAGTTATGTTGTTGTAAAAGAAAGGAGGAACGAGGATTAAGTTAGGATAAATTGACTAGTAAGAACAAGACATCAGCGAAAGAAACAATAAGGCCTCAAAAAGATAGTGAAAGTAATTTATTGACAGCCTAGGTAGGCATTGCTAAAAATTTTAATGAATTCTGGGCCTCAGTGTTCACAAAGGAGGATTGGGAACAGATGCCAGAAACAGACATAAATTTAACAGCAGAGGTGGAAGGCATACTGAAGAAACTCAGGATCGTGCCAGAAGAGGTGACCTAGAAATTAGAACATTTAAAGACTGACAAAACTAAAGGACCAGAAGGTACACATTTGATGAAGCGTCCCAAAAGAGATAGGGAAACCTTTAGCAAGTTTATTTATAATCTCTTTGGAATTGAAAAGGGCAAAGTAGCACATATTTAAGAAGTGATCTAGCTAACATCTAGAAAGCTTGACTTGTAAGATGAAAGGTGAACCAAATACTTTAAAAGGTAAAGACGTCAATTAATTACATGGATTTTCTAAAGCTGTACAAGACCACATGTGTGAATTTCACAATCACTCAGAAGTGCATTTCTATCTTAAAACCATATGAATGGTTATTTATCTACTAACACTCTTAAGTTCTATGTTTCTTAAGTTCTGTGCTCTTTCTCTGTTAATGAGCTCTATAAAATGACAGGTGATCACTATTAGTGTATGTAAACACTGGAGACTTTACTATACAGTTCTAACAATAAGAAGACATTGAAAGCATTGGATCATGTCCTCTGAGAGAAAAAAATCTGTAAGATGTCAAACAGAATTAACAACGAAATTGAACCCAAAAATACCAAAAAAAATGGAGGAACCTGAATTGTAAGCTTTGGTCCTCCACCTCTGAAGTCCCATTGTGTGTTTGTCATTTTGTGACTCTAGCAGGACTGAGTCTCCACAATTCAAGAAAGAGCTGGACAGACTGGAGGGGGTCCAAAGGAGGGCCGTGAAGATGATCAAAGGGCTGGAGAATCTACCCTATGAGGAAAGACTAAAGGAGTTAGGTGTTTTCTTCCTGGTGAAGAGAAGGCTCAGGGCGACCTCATCACAGTATTCCAGTACTTAAAAAGCAGCTACCAAGAGGACAGAGGCTCTCTCTTCACAAGGAGCCACATGGAGAAGACAAAGAGCAACGGGTACAAGTTGCACCAGTTGAAGCTTCATCTTGGTACAAGAAAGAAATTTTTTACAGTGAGAACAATCGATCACTGGAACAACCTCCCCAGGGACATGGTAGAATCACCATCCCTGGAGGTTTTCAAGATGCAATTAGACAGGGTGCTAGATAATCTCATCTAGGCTCCCTTTACCATGAAAGGTTGGACCAGATGACCTTTTGAGGTCCCTGCCAACCTGGGCTGTTCTATGATTCTATTCTATGATGAACTGGTTTATTTGCCGTACCCTTCAGTGAGCTATGGAAATGTATAATCATTTGGCAATAATAAGAAAATGCTCCACTAATACTATGCTCCAATAATAATATGAAGCCATATATTCTCATTTTTGTGTGCTGGAGATGCTTTTGGTATTCCAGGGAGTTATCTGTGTCTCTGCTTCTGGCCATGTGCTTTTTTAGGGTTGAATCTGCCATTGCCAGGCATTTTCTCTGTGGTCCAGAATGTCCTAGCCCTGCACTGTGCACCTGCAGGATGCTTGAAATGGCTGCGATTTCCAGTCCACAACTTCTGTTGCTTGACAGCTTTTATTTAAAAACATAAATCTGGCCCTTTATATGATTTGTTAAACCTCTGAAAATACCAGCTCACTTAAATTTTCACTCATCCCTGATTTTATCAAAGGAATTTCCTGTGATATAAGCCTCTAATCCAGAAGTCTTATGAACATAATTAAATTCAACAAAAAGAAACTATGACAACTACAGAATTGAAATATTTTGCTTAGTCTGCAAAAAAGGGTTTAAAGAAATTCAAATGGATTAAAACAGACCAAAGCTATAGAAAAATTTTCTTGAGTTCCTAGCAAAGTTTTTTCAGAGAGCACCCAAGAGAAGTTTGCTGCAGGCCTGGTGATGTATGGTACTGGCAGTATGTTACATTAATGTCTTCAGAATTGACATGTATATTATAAAGGGTAGTTATAAGTTCTAACAGTTGTGAACGAGGGAAGTATCAGACAAGTATAAGGCCAAAGTATCACTATTAAGACAGATTTTATTCACCTCATATAAAAGTAACCTGAAACACAGAATGTGCAGTAACAGGCTGAAATTTGATGACTGCACAAAACTGGAAAATAAGTCAAAATGAATGAGGTGGACACTAAAATAAAGAGCAGTTGGAAAGGCTAAGATCAAGGACAGATATATGGTTATGAAATAATACAGAAAAATGTAAGAGAAAGACACTGAAGATGAAAAGAAAGATTTTCAATTTTCAAACAGCAGTACAGAAAATCTAGGGGTAGTGGAATATATCACGTAAACCTTTGACCCATTGCTTATAAGCAGTAAATTGTAAGAAAGTGAAACTAGGGCCACATAAGAAGGCTTGGGAAATGTAATTGAGTGGGAATTATTTGACTGATATAGAAATGGGACCAGGAAAATAGTGTTTTATCGGGCATAAAACCCACAAATAGTGGGTTACAAATATCAAATAAGGAAATTCTGATAAGAACTAAATTCTATCTTGGGAGAGATTTCATTGAAATGAACAGGCTTCTGCATATATCTCCATAAAAAATAAAGCTGGCATAACCCAGGTAGCTTTCACTTGGTTTTAGCTAGCATTCTGATTACCAATACCTCAGGTAGTTTATCATATTATACTGTTTAATTCAGTGAATGAAAGTTCACTGAAGTTCACCTTTTGGGAAAAAAATGCTTGCCCCAATGCCCAGAAGAAATGGGTAGTCTTTTGATAAATGGCTGCATTCAACCCCATGCCTAATCTCCCCAGGGTGTTATCATTGTACTTTTGCTGTAGGTCTCCCCCCAAGAACAAGTTGTCCTTTATCCAGAGGTATGCTCAGTTTTGGGACTGCTGCACCCAGGACTAGGTTATCCAAGATCTGAGCATTCTGCCTTCAATTTGAGCAGCAGAGCCGAGATAGCTCAGCAGCAGTCAGGAAATGTGTATCCCTGAAGGCAGGGAAAGATTTGTTTCTCAGTGGCTGGTTTTTCCTCTGAAAATTTCTGGCCTCCTTTCTCCCGTAGTGGTCCTGGGGCCACAGAGCCCCAGAATGGCTCATCTTTCCATTCCCTAGTCATCTATGCAGCTTCCTCTGAAGTCCTTTTCTACAAAATATATCTAGTTTATTACCCCAACAGTGAATGTGAGCTTTACGCTTCTGTTTTACTTCACTGAGATTGTCTTGTGAACTGGTGGGAGTATCTGGTGTACGTAGCCCAGTACACCCCCAGTTTGAACCCCTATACACAAAGAGCTGAAGACCTGGATGAGAATGTGACTAGTTGTTCCTGGTTCTTCTGCCCATCTTCAGATATCTCATGTTGTCATATACACACGGAAGAAACGCAGAATATAAACAAGATAAAAATCCTGGGTTGACTCCAAACCATCCTCACTTACCTGCATGTCCCTCACAAGAGCACGTGATTCACCAGCAGGCAGTTCGGTGAATTTCAGTGTAACCTAACAGACAAAGCAAAGTCATTAGACACACTGGACACTTTGCAATATTTTTAATGCTTTAACTACAATTAATAAGTGTGGTTAACAGGTTTTTGTGAAATGGTACAGTAGACAACACAGAGAAAAGGCAGTGGATTTTTTTTTGAGAGAGAGATCTGCTTTTTATAGTAATTGGGATATAAACACCTAAAACCAGGATTTTATACTAAAAGGGCAAGCTAACCTTACTAATGGTGATTACTCATTGTATAATAGAAAAGGAAATAAAAGCTTTTTTATAAAATGTATCAAATCCTAAGAGTGCTGTTAAACTCATTAAAGAAAAAATGAAGTTAGAGAAACTGGTCTTATTTTTTTTCACTCCCAGTAGAGTTCATTTCTACTTCAACAACTAAGCCAAGGTCACATTTAACTCACTTCAATTTCACCCAGTGCACAAGCTAATGTCAATAGTACAGCTGCCATGCAGAGCTAAAGACTGATGGTTAGACAAAGCCATTTACACAAGGCTGGGTCTTTCATCTTCTCTCAGCTAGTGACATAAGAAAGCACTGAGGTTATTCTCAACTAGAGACTAAAACTGGCATATTAGAAAAAATGTTATTCTCCTTAGCTGTCATACAAAGGATCTGAAGAAATGTAGAAATGTTTTTTTCCTTGGTCATCTAGGGAGATCACAAAGTGACTCTAATAGCCTTCACTCTGAAATTTTCACATGGTTTAAGTGATTGCCAAGTCTGATATTTTCCATTTACACTTCATTGCCATCAGAAAAAGAAAAAAATCAATATACCTACCTACTCAAGTGTGTCACAGGATGAGCTTATAAAAGAAGACATCAGTCTTTTTAGGGCATGAAAAATATACTTATTCAAATATATCTTATTTAAAATGACATAAATTGCAGTGGTTAGTCAAGATTCGATTTCCTCTAAAATATAAGACTTAAAATATTCCCTGACTTGCCAAGGAATAAGAATCCTTCAAACTGTTGATATGTACAAATGTACTCTTTTTCTCTTGTAAGTTATACCCGCCACAGTGTGCAAATATTAGTGAGTATCTTTAGGAATTTCAAAGGGGAGGTGAGATCTAAGAGATTATCACATTTCTCTGAGATGGTACAAATAACTGGAACCTTGCCAAAACATAGGAGCAATAGCTTTTTTTTGTTGTTTCAATTTTACTATGTATATGAATTTGAGTTGCTTTGGCTTGTTGGCCCTAATACGATTCCATGTGATGTCATGCAGCTCTAACAAGCTCAAATACCCTAAGCAGAGCTATCTTCCCTTTGCATCCTATAGCTCTTACATATCTTATCTGTCCTGTTAAAGATTTCTAGCAATTTCCGTACAATATGCAATGTCTTTGGTTTAGATTAATAAAATATCATAGGTACAATGGATTCGTCTTGTCAAAGATTTGACTGCTTGGCCATTGTCAAGAACATTTGACAAGTGAGAGCCAAATTTGTCCCTGACTGTTCTGCTCTCAGTGGAAGCTGTAAGGTCATCATTCACCTTATGATGTCGTTTCAACTCCATTATCTTTTCTACCTTGTTTTAGCACCTCTCTCTGGCAAAGGGAGTGAGTAAGATGTTGAAGAACTGAGATGGTATTTCAGGCTACCTGCCAGCAAGTGCTAAATAATAATGGAATTTGTTTGCTTACAAATTGAGCAATTGAATTTAGACATTGAGCCGGTCACCTCTGTGATTTTTCCCATCCCCAGCTGGTCAATCATCTAAAAAGGCAGAATTACTAGGGTCAATCCCGAAACTCTTTCCCCCATGTGGTAGCACAACATACCAACCATACAGCTACTAGGCCATCCCCCACAGTTACAAGTATTTCAAGGTCAATTTATCAATTTAACAGCTTCATCTTCTTAATCACTAAACTTCTGTCTCTTTGAGCTTGTGCTGAAAGACTGTGGCTGCTAATTAAAATGGAGCTTTACTAGCAAGTACACAAATTAGATCCTGTCAGTAAGTTTATTCTAACTATTGGTCATTTCTAAATGCCTTTTTAATCCCCTAATTTTTACATTAAAATTCAAAAGCCTAACAATCTTAATCACCCCTACATCAAATTCATCATTAAGAACAGGAAGCCAGATGGTATAATTTTGATTTACCGGACTTCAGCGTGAATTAATGTACTGAGTGCCGATAATGAATACATCAAACCTGATATTGCAGAAACCTATGAATCTGGCATGTTAAATTAATAACACACTTTGCACAATGAAAGCATGTAAGCTCATATAAAACCAAGGAGTAATGGTCCCTTTTATTTTAAATGGTCTTTATTAGCCTGCAGTTTTGACTCTTAAAAAAAAAAAAAGATGAACATTGTGCTTAAGAAAGTTCTGTCTGTTTCATATCTGTTCTTTTTCATGTAGGCATGAAGTGAAATGAAAATAAAAATCCACCTGATTACAAACTTTGTAGTTGTGAAAGATATATTGGTGCAGAAAGGGCCCCAGTGAATTGACTGAATCCATTCAATTTATGTTGAAATTATGGTTAAATTTTGACTGGCATGCTGAAATTCACTTATCCCAAAATGTTGTAGTACAATGTTGTTTACTACATGGGATAGTTATTCATTGCATGGAGTATGCAATGAATTACGCAGATTATGCCAAACTTTTTCTTTTATCCTTTTCTTTCTAATGTGTATTATTTCTAGTTCCAATGTAGGTTTGCACTGTATGGTGAATATGAAGCTGAATAACATTTTGTTGGAATGGAGAGACAGGAATTGGTTTTACTGAAAAACAGAGCAATCATACCTTCGGAAATAGTTGCTATAAAAAAAGTACCAGGTAGGTAAGGTCCATGCCTACCACATTTTCTGATTATCTAGCTATTATATAGCATGGAGATGGCATAGAGATCAGCATTTTTGAAAGAAAATTGATGGATAACAATTTTAAATATTCCAGAACATTTGAACCAGAGTAGCTTGTGTTCTAGCAGTGAGAGGTTACATAGGGCTGAAATTACTTAAATACATCACTTCTGAATGTATAATTATACATTTACTTAGTGTAAATTAAAAATATGGCAGTCGTTACATATTCTGGTGGACCTATGAATACAAAGACCCAACCTAATTCCTGTTCACACCAAAGACAAAATTGCCTTCGACTTTAATGACAGCTGGATTGGGCTCAAATACTTAACTAGAGGATCTGCAGCTTCCTTTTCAGATATGTAGCGGCAACACAAATAGAAGTAGATTCTCCAATATGAATTCTAGCTCTGAAGTACGTCTGAGTTATATAACTCCTAAATGAATTACAGTTTGGAATGGTTTTATACTGAATGACCTAAAATATACAAATGTAGGCCTGTAGACCATAAGCCAGAAAGGCAAGATGAGAGTCGTCTCTGTGTTGGAAACCACAGACTGTTTGCTATAAAAGCATTTAGAGAGTTAGAAGATGCCTAGTCCAGGCCTGAGCAGGATAAAGCTGACTGAATAGGTTAACATGAGCATAAACATTTCCCCGACTTTATTCTGTCTCTCGATCTCCGCACAGTAAGTGAATGTTTCAACAGTCTCAGTGTAGCTGTAGGAAATATATTCAATATAGTGAGGGTAGGATAATACCAGGGAAAACGTTGCAAACCTGAATTAGGTGCTACTTTCCAGCTAGCTTTCCTTATTGAACGAGTGTGTTCTTGCACTTACTACTATGGCATATAATTTGTATTGCTTAGAGATAAACTGCTAAGATTGATTACTAAACAAAACAAGGGATGCATTATGGATTTGTCTAGAGAGGATATAAAAAAACTCTTATGCCTCTTCTTTATATATTTTAGTGTTTTTACCCTTCAAAGAAGTAGTACTTTACTAATATTTGGGAAGAGAGGAGGAAGATAGTTGTTCCCAAAAAAGAAATTTACACTGCAAATCTTTCTAGCAACTTGAACAGAATAAGTCAGTTGCTCCTGGATGGAAATGTTTCTCACTCTTAAATCTCTAGCTGAAGCTCATTTGACAAACCTATTATAAAATGAATAAATGTAGCTCTGTGTGATTTGTCCATTGTCAACATGTTAACACACTTTATTTGAAGGTAGATTGATGAAGGGTGGCTGAAGGAGTTTACCCTCCTGAGTTAAAGAATAGAAAACCCTTTTTTCTTAGCATTTTTCTTTTTTTCTTAGAAGTTCACAAGAGTAGATATACAATTATCCTCGACTTGCTGATGCAAAGGAACAGAGCATTTAGTTTCTTGTCACTGTCTCTGAAATTCCTAAAGGTACAATTAGCATTTCATTTGACATAATGTTGAAAGGTTCATAGATTGATCTTCCCTAAAATGCAGCAAGAATTTTTTGAAATGCAAATTTTGACATTTATTAACTTTTATTCCAGATCTGTTTATAGACTGTAAAACTGTGCATACATTTAACTCAAAGAAGCTAAAAGGACAATGTTTAGGTGGATACTCTGTGTTATAATAAAAGTCTATTTTATTGTTTCAACAATGAAATTTTTATTATCAGAGATTTATGATATCAGCACAGCAGTTTTTACTGCATGATTCACAGTGTTTTTATAGATGTATATTCAACAAAACAAGGAGAGAAATTGTACTGCAGTGCTCTCTCTCAGGAGTGCATTTCCCCATTGAAATAATGTCAGCAGTTTTCCACCTTCAAAGCCCTATGTTTTCAAATCAATTAACAATTCTAATTGTGCTGGAACAGTTGTTCACTTAGCTTGGCAAATGGGACAGGAAACATTATTTCCTTTCTTTGCCTAAAACGAAGACTTTAATCTTCTGAACCATATTTAACATATAAAAAACACACAACTGAAAAGTTAGGCAGTTTGGAAACTCACTCAATTGTAAATGTTGTTTCAGGTCTTGGTAGAAGAATGGAGCAAGAGCACTACAGTTTCCCCTCTGGGTGCCAGCAAACCATCTTAGGATTCATTCTGAATATTTCAAGTGAGATTTGTATCTGTCTGGACAGCTGTAAGAGTTATTGCTTTTGCAAGATGGTAAAACAAACACTGATTCTGACCGAACTAGTGATAGCAGAATGCAGATCTGTATCGTGTTACACAGGGCTGACATAAAGTAAGTAATACAACATGCCAGAGCCAAGACTTAAAGGCCAAATTTACATTCCATTTTATTTATATACATATATATTGTGTGCTTGGATAGGGGCATAGTGAAAGATATAATTACTGTGACTTCATGCAGAGACTAACATCCAACAGTTAAAATAAATACGCCTGTTTCTTCTGCAAAACCCAAAACGATTTACCAGATGGGCAAAATAATATTACATTTAACAAATGGAACAATCTCGTGGTACAATGTAGAATCACGCAACAAGCCCTTTTCAGGATTAAAGAAGTCAAGGATCTTGCAGTTGAACATCATGCATAGTGCTCTATACTAAACAAAATGAGAATCCTCTAGCAAAAAAAAATATACAAATATGAATTTAAGGTTGTATCTTTTCATAACACACTTGCATTACTCAGAAGGTCACAAAACCAGTAATAATGTGTATTGTTCATATCAAGAGAAGTACTCAGTACAGATTATCTGTATGAAGGATCTGGTGAGTGTTAACACGTGTATTCACCTCAGTCCTAACCTTGTGTAGGAGCTTGCCAAGAATATGGTCATACTTTGTGCATGAAACTCCTGGGTAGTTAGAACATCATTTTTACCACAACTGTAGCCATGTCTTAGACACTGCAATCTAAGCAGTCTTCACATGCATGGCATTGTTGTAGGTACTGTTTCTAACATGATACTTATTTAGATCAGTTCCAAGAAAGAGCTAGAAAAAAGTTTTGATTTCCATGGTTGCTTTTTTCCTTTTACTGTTTTTCTGTGGAGTCATTTAAATTTCTTCACTATTTATTTGTTTGCTGGTGTGATGAAGCATTTAGACAGGAGGTCAAAGTAAAAATGGCAGCAAAATTTTAGGAATTAATTAGGAATTCAGGGTCTAGATTTGAACTTATTTGAGTACACATAGATTACACAGTTTTTTCCCACCTCTTCCTCTGTTTAACACCGATCCAATTGTTGTGCACCCTCATGACTAAACTTAATAGCTCACTGCTGAGATGGACAATACTTTCTTATTGCACAATTTTAGCTATTCACTGATGAGGAAATTGTCTCATTTGTTGCATCTGCTAGAGGAATGGCATCATACAAAGATATTGGTTCTGGTATCATTGTCAGGTTTCTGATTCAGATCCTGAAACTTGACCCAAAACAGAGTGAAAGCTAGATGAAACTCATCAGAAATTATGGTCCCCTGGGGTGGTGAAGAAAAGGCTGTGAGAAACAGGTGGGTAATGGTCAGTACTTACCTGCCATTCATGCAATGATAATAGTATTTGGCATGGATTTAGTTCTTTTTGTCTGCCTTATCATCATACACCTCTCTGCAGAGCTTGGTATCAATTCCCTATTTTGTAAATAATGAATTAAGCCAGACATTCTTCAGAGTACTTAGTCACTGTGACTAGAGCATCTAAATTCGAGAAAGCCTGCCTGCCATCCAAGGCTGCCAAATCTTCACTTTTTCTGTCCTCTCAGTGGCGATGAGTAGTCATAACACCTAAACTTGGTAATGATAGGAGACAATATTAATGTGATTTGCTCAATGATTTTGTGTAAGCTGATAGCAGAGATTAGAGTAGAACACAGATACATGTATGCCACTGCAGATGCATAGACACATTTCACCCTGGGTTACTATACTTTTGGAGCAGTACTAGTCCTAAGAACAGACTTAGGCACCTAAATTGAGACTTAGGAGGAAATAAGATCAAAACAACACTCTTGGAAATATTTGTTGCTCACTGGGCACCTTGATTTATCACTTTCCAAGAACAGCAGGATGCACACTATGATGCCCTAGCTCCTGCCTAATATTCCTTTTTGCTTCAGAAATGGAGCCTTTCTCTACTTAAGCTTCCTTGGGGCTCCACTCAGTGGGTTTTCATACTAATTTTGTCCCAGTACTACCAAGTTCCCCAAAAAATAGAAGGCATATCTTGCTCTCCCTGAAAAAGAATAGTGTTCTTTTTTCCCCACGTCTCCTGGCTAGAGCATCGATACAGGCAGTCCCTGTTCCTTCACATCCTCCTGGGAGAAGGTTCTAGTCACTAGGACTGTAGCTTTTGCTAACACCTCTGCTGAGTGTGCCTGCTTAGGGTATCTATTTCAGTGGGAGAGCCCTGTGTTTCTTGTCCCTACTTGTAGTCACGTTGTTGAGTTTGGCATTCAACAATCAGTGGCTTATATGCCAAAATGCCAGATATTTTTGGGGACAGGACCTAGAACCACTAAGCAGCCCCACTCACCAGTCTAGAAAGCCATATTCCCAGCTTGCTTTTCCTTTCTGGCCCAACGAATCTCAAATTCGCCTTGGCACAGCAAGGCATATCTTCTAACCAGGTTAAAACAAGGGCAATTCCTTCCAACAGCTTTCAAGACTGAAGCTTCTACAACAGAAATGTAAAAAAGTTTGTGTCCCAAAAGCTTATCTTTTTTCCCGATTTCAGTCAGCTGGTGTAATACATTCTGTTATCCCTTTTTACAAACCTTGATTTTTTCTTGCATAATTTCTTAGGGAGGGTGAACAATGCTCCTTCCCCAGAGTAGATCTGTTCTCCTAAATAAAAGATAACAGCAGAGCAGGCTTCAGCACTGAATCCTTGCTGTCCACACTGCTTAACTCTTATTTCATACCCTACTTATGCTGCCTGCAGGGTAAATCTGCTCTAGAGGAGACCAGTCCTAAGGAGTATAAAATCTGCCAGTCAGAGCCTTGTGGCCTCAAAGCCAGAGACTCGTCCTTGGCCCTTTTTTATTTACTGTATAGATACACTCAAACTGGCTGCAGTGCTCTACTGTGAGAAATAGGTTTGAGAAGTGTGCTATGTCGACAGCTACACAGAGGTATCTTTTTCTTTTAATAGGAAAGAAAGACATTATTAATTTCTTTAAAAAAAAAGATAGAGGAGCTTTTCTTCAAAAATCAGGTTTACTGTGTGGATTCTTAGGTGGCAAAGTGCCTTTCCAAAGTCTCCAGTGAGACATCTCAATTTGAGGAAGGCATGACGTTTCAGCTAACTTTTGTCACTGGTATTTCTCACTTAACCATCTTCAGCTGTTCTGGGTGTCTCCCTTCAAGAGAGGAGGGTATCTCAGCTACCTGATGCAACGTTACGAATTCTGTTCTGTAGACACTGCTAAAGGTTAGGAACTATGATATCTGTCTCTGTCCTTTACCAAACGTAATACTGTCACAGTTTGACCCTGAACAGACCTCCTTGACCTGGAAGCTGCAGCTCATACAGAACCTGCCTCTCATTTGCACCTCTGGAGAAGAACAAGCTATTCACTTCTGGTATGCTGCAGGGTTTATTCACTTTATAGTCAATTCTCAAATGCCTGTGAGAAGATTATCATCTGGGTTACAGATTATAGGTGTCATGCTTTAAAAAAAAAAGAAATCCTTTTCTGACCTCATTCCATGCTTATAGCCTCATTCTTAAACAGTAAATATACTAAACAGAATTCAGCTAACATTCACTGTATGTGTGTTTTGTTTTATCCATGCTTACCTTCATTTGGTTATCCTGTCCCCTTCTCTCTCACTGTTCTTGGAGAGCTGACAGTATTTATGCTTGAAATCTGCTGCTATAGAGTTACACAGGGTTTCGTATCTAAAGTACCATGAACACCTACAACACTGTAAAAACAGTCATCATGATTTGGGATGGCTTATTCTTGACCACTCTTTGCCCTCTCCAGTGCGTAACTCATTCCTGCTATTCGCTTTTTTCCCGTTCTTTGTACCTGTGAGCAATTGATTTCTTTTGATAGGAGGTTTGATTGATGTTGTCTTGGCTAGATATCTGAGCTTTTTGAATTTTGTTTCAGTGTTTTTGGTGCTTTGTACTGTGGTAATTGTATAACATTTAAATATTATAGGCGCCTGAGACAAGATTAAATAAATAAAATTAAGTGTGGTATGAAATATTATCCTCCTTTGTTTTTCTTTGTATATTTTGGTTTATTTAATGAATAGCTTGCATTTTTCAACTGATATTTGTTAGATATTTAGCATAATAATAATTTGGGGATTTCTATCCTGAATGTTTTTTATTTTTGTACGAAGTATTGTATGACACTTATTCCAACTAAGATGATTATTTTTCCTGTCATTTATTTATTATAGTTCAGAGTAACTGAGATACCCTTCATAATAATAGGATGGTAACATGTTTATTGATCTTATTTTAATCCTTCAGTTTTATCTTAAAATATGGAATGAGAAAAATGATTTGTTTCCCCTTTGTTACCAATGTTTATTGCCAAAAAGTCTTATCTAATGAAAATATTTCATCTTCTTTTATGGAATTTTAGACATTTAACATCAATTCAACAATTGCATTTCTGGACTTCATACACAAATACGTAAGTGTCTTTAATATTCTGATAAAATAAGATCGAATATTCAGGGGAATGATGCAAGAAACTTAATATAACCTGTCCACCTTTTGTAAGACTTATTCTCTCAGAGGAACTACAATGGTTGCTTGGATAATGATTACATTAGTTATTAGATTAGAACCAAAAAAAAGATTAAAAACTCGTGATTTGATATATAGTAAATGTTTTTAATCCAGTTGAAGCTAATATGTATTTCTGTTTAATAGAATAGAGTTTATGGCATGTTTATGACAACTATGAAAGCTTTTTCTGTCATTTTCTCTATTTTGCCAACTTATTAAAAGACTAAAGTAGTAGTTTTCATGATTCAATATTCATACTGCACATGCTACAGGGCATCTGTGCAACAAAAATCATGTTTTATTAAAACATATAAACATACTTTCAGTGTCATATCTAGGAACAGAGACTTGAAATTCTGGCCCCAAGGTCTGCTACAATGCACCCTGCATGAAACAGTAACCACTACACATTATTTGAAATGAATGGACTTGATTTTCCTTTAAAAAGTACTCTGAATACCATCATAAAGCATTTTCATTTCACCCATTTTAATGGCTGAAAAACTGAGGTAGAGTATTAGAGAAAAAATGCGTCAGTTGTTGTCCCAAGAGAAGTGCCCAAAGGCAGTGAGGAGCTGGTTTTGATACCATGACATTTTCAGCAAGGGAACTTGCATTCAACAGCTCTACAGTGAGTTCAGCAGCATCTTCCAACTTCCTTCCTTTTCCCATGGTTCCTTTGTCAGGCTTTTGCAAGGACTTTTGCCTAGACTTTGTTTTGGATGCAGCCACAAGCTCAGTGTTTGTGAGAAATATTGGTATCAGTGAGGGGATTTTTCAGTTGAATTGCTTTGCTGATTATTAATTCTGTTATTTAACACGTATGTTCGGATATGTGTAGGGAATTTGGTCAGTAGCTTGTACTAAAAAAATCAAACATTCATCATTCTTTTTGGTTTCTTTCATTAATCATGCAAAATGTTAATCATGCAATTAAGATATTATGTAAAAGTTAAAATGTCAATAAATAAAAATACATAATTTCAGTACTTTATTAAATGGGGGGTGGGGGGTGTCATTTGTGGTCCCTCCATAACTCTGCAGGGGACAGGAGTAACTGTGAGGAGGAGGTGAAGGTTGGAGAACCAGACAATTTGCCTGGAAGACCTTTGTTCAGAACTGCTCCTTCCTGGATGACTTCTACATTATACACTGCTGATTTAGACTGTGATGCAACAAATATTCACATGCTTCCCTTCGTTTATTGGAGAAACTGACTGACTTTCATAAATTCAGCCTGCTTGCAAGGGTTTTCAGGATTAAGCCTTCTGAGGGACGGCTTTATCATGGAAATAGTGAGACCTTCATTACTTTTTTTTCTTTTTCTTCATTTTTTAGATCTACCAACAGTTTTAAAACATGTAGTATTACAGGAAAGTTTAATGAGAAAACATACTAATCTTAATAAAAATCTAGATATGTTAAATTTTCTTTTACTGCTTTATTTGAGCACAGTTGTGTACTGTCTTCCTCCGTTATAGGGCCCCAGTTACTGCCAAAACATCTCTGGGGGGGTGTGTGTATATATATATATATATATATATATAAAAATAAGGTCACATATAACCATTCACTACTGAATTATTGTGTATAACAGGAATGCGGAAACTTTGCACCTGTCAGTTCTGGCTGATTTTCAAAATTGTGTGCAAGTGTCAAAAAAATGACCTGCCAGTCTGTGCTAGTGATTAAGGTCCCACTCAAATTCTTCAGTGATTTAAAAAGGGTGTTTATCCTTGGAGGGTTATTTCTGTATGAATCTGTCCATCTCATACCTAGCATGTGAAAGGTTTACTGTCTGAATTAGGAATAAAATGATAGCTCCAATGACAGTAGCACAGCACTGTCCATTTTGTGGCTAGTTTGAAATCACATAGGATGAAATACTGGCCCTATTGAAGTCAGTGTGAGTTTTGTCATTGATTTTCAACCTAAATTATTTCTGTTGATTATCTGTATCTACTGATGACCTGTATTATAAGCTGGGTGCTTTTTCTGGGGACCAAGCTGTTGCCTGAGGGAGCAATGCACTTTTCCTAACTTTAAGCACCAAAGAGACATGCCCAGGCTGGGCTTCCTAAATTCTGTGTAGGTCATGGAGAGAGAGATGAGATCCACAGTCCTCTCAAGAGGGTGATTCAGAGCACCTGTGTTAACCTCTTTCTTCAAAGTCTCCTCTGAAGACATGTATTTCTCTTCGTGTTTGTTGAACATGCAGCGAGCCTCGGAAGATCACAGACCTCAGTTAGATGCTGAGGTTAGACCGTAGAAAGAGTATGCTCAGCCAGGGCACTTTGGCTGTGTATTGGGGGATGTCACATGGCAGGCAAAGAGCCATCCTCAGTGTCTGTGAAGAGATGAGCAGGTATTTAATGGCCCTTGCTGCAGCTTGAAAATAGGATTAGTCCATTTTGTCAGCTAAGGATGAGAAATTTATTGCACCCAGAGAGAGAAAGACCTAGAAGAGCTAAATGAAGGTCAGTGTCTTCTTCTCAACCCCATTTCTTTACTTGGCACTCTGAGGGAAGCCATGACAGTAAGCGATATGCTGGGAATAAGAGCTGGTGAGGCTGGTGAAGCCTCTTGTCCTACTGTACATTGAAGACATTCCAATAAAAGCACCTTGGTGTATGTATTTACATTAAAGAAAGATATCAGTTACACAGAAACCAAATGTTCACCTAGCCTGCTACTGGTCTAACCACAGTATACGATGACAGGGTAACAGTCACTGCATATACTCAGGTCTATTCAAAGAATTCAGTGCCCAGAGGCATTTAAAATCAGTATTCACTTAAAAGATGTATCTCTGCAAATGTAACCTGTGTGCGGTAAGAGGCATAACCTCCTGACAGAGGCTTTCAGATACTGACAATGCTTGAAACATCTAGGAATGCTCCACAGGACCACAGTCAAGAACCGCTCATAAGAGTCTTAACACTGAGCAACCCTATTTTAGTTGCAGAAAGGGACAAAGGCATGAGTCTGTCTCTCTCTTACCTTCCTCTGTGCTGGACAAGAGTTATGTATTTACAAGAGCAAATAAATGCAGAGACACTGGGTGAAATCATGCTTGCTCTGAATAGGTGAGTGGTCCATCCCTTCAGCAGGACCATGCCTTTATCTAACAGGTTTAGAAATCTGAAAAACAGATTCCCTTGTGAGACTTGATCTAGACAGTGCTGAGTATTTCCTGCATGCGAGCACTAACTCCCATTTCCTGCTCGAGAGATTTGGGTGTTGTGGCTTCTTTTATGCCTTTTTTTTTTTTTTTTTTTTGATAGTAGGAAGGGTCTTTTTTGGCCCTTCTTTTTAATGAGAAGGAGTGAGCTACATGCATCATCAAGATATGAGATCAAGAGCCATATGAGCTGAAAGAAATAACGGATTTTGCCCATCACTTTCTCCAAACCCTGTTGCCCGACATGGATTGTGTCGAATTATTATCTTTTTAGCTGCACATCTTTGTCAATTGCAGCTTGTTTCCTTGGGCTGTGCTCTGATTTCTAAAATCTGATATAGCTTCTACAGCACTTGTTGTAGGGTTTTGTGGGAGAGGGGTTTGGTCAGATTTATGCCGGCTTCTTTCTCAACATGATAAAATGATATAAAATAAAATCAAGTACAAATCCTTTTTATAAGGGAGATTTAAGAATTTTTGAATGATGTTGCACCTGTAACGTAGACTTTAACCATGTTCTAGACACAAATAATGGAAATCATCTAAAGTCTCTGCTTACAAATTTCCTTTAGAAAACATTTACTGATTATACCTGACTTGTTTTTCTATGTCACTCCAAAGACAAAGCAAATGCTGATTAAAGCAATTAAAACTTTCTTTTGTTTGCAGGAAGAGATGTATTCAGATATGGCTTTTTTCTTTGTAGACATCTTAATAAGCACCAGCAGATTGAAATGAAATCTGTCATCAGTTATACTTTCTCTTAGACTGTCTACTTCACATACATATTAAGAAAGATTTGTTACCAAAGCTTCCTTATATGTTTTCTATTTGTTGTTGTAATATGGTAAATGTTGAAATAACACTAGATCTATCAATCTGATAATATAATGCAATACATCTGACAGCTGACGAGAGGAAAAAAATGTAATGACTTATATAGTATTTGGAGTAGTGCATTTTTTTGTTGTTATGGTTTTCTTCAAAAACACAACTGTGCTGTTTGGGTGTCTGCCACCTTGGAGGGATATAAAGCATTATTGTGCATGGAGGATTCAGCTTTAGCAGAATATAAATTAACTGCCGTGTAAATATAAACATCAATTAAGTTCTGTCACTTGTTAAATATTTATTTACTAAAATGATTTAAGCAGAAAAGCTTGCTGAGGGGAAAATTGTCTGCTTCTATCTATACACTGCTGGTACCTCTTAGGAGCCTGCTTTGTTTCTATTGTTTCTTTATTTATAATCTCTTATGTGTGGTTGCAGAGGTTGCTATTTCAAGCAGCTGAAAATTTAAGGTGCATTTCTCACCAATGTTGAGCAGTGTTAGGCATGTAACTCCCATTAATGCTAATGGGAATTAAGCAGATAAATACCTTCTTGCATTAGTGGATAAGTGGACTCCCATTTTCTAAGGTGACGCAGACCTCATCTGTGCAACTGGAACATGGTTGTACATGACAAGATCAGAGCAGTGCCTAGATAGTTCCCTAGAGGGGAAAAATAAAACATCTGCAATGTATTTATCCTTTTATTCTGATTATCTCATCAGAATAAACTGTCAATAGCTTTCAAAGGATGGTTAGGCTTACACTAACTCATGGGGAAACATTGTTAAGTTGCATGGTCTTTTTCCACTCTTGGCTAGATGATATACGAAGAGATACTTACGACACTCAGTAGTCCCTCATTTCTTTCTCATATTAACAACATTATTCAAAAATGGGTTTCTTTTCACTTCTATTGTCATAAAATAAGTACATCAGAATAAAGTCTTATGAAATAGAAGTTACAGAATGAGTCATTTATACCACTGAAATATCCACATCATCATTTTTCTTTCCCGAAAGAATAATTCTGCTACTCTCATTTGCTCTTTGTGCTACGCTGGATCCCATATTTATTTGGCTCAGGCAGATGAGGATTATTGCAATAAGAACCTAGATATTTTTAAGAAGCATCTATTAAAAATGCAGAAAAGAAATCTAGTCCTATTCTGGTAATACAGATTGATTGGAAGCAAATGGAGTCCCACAATGAAACTTTCTGGTTTATGACTTAACTTTATTTCAGATCAGATTTAAAATACAGAATGCTTCCATATGATGTATAAAAATGAGTGAGAGCAGATACACAGACATAAGAAGACACTGAGAAGTTACAAACAAGCATTAAAACGTTAAACTTCATGTACAGAAAACCAGCTCTTTGGAGTTATGTGAAAATTTTAAAAGGCAAATCAAATTTTTTAAGCCTTAACAGATTTCAAGACTAGGCACATACTTACTCCTAGATTTATTTTTTAAAGATCTTTTTAAGTACAACTGATCATGTCCACACAGAACCAAACTAGTATGTACAAACCACACCAAAAACTTTAAGTGGTCATTGTTAAAAGGCCCAAGAGGTAGGTGCCTAATTTCCATAAATATTAATTCCCAAAAGTTCTTTTTGCATTCCCATCTAAATTTTCAATAATGATAGCAATCACACAAACCATTTCAAAATCCTAATCAAATGCCTTCTCAGTGCATTCATAAAATGAAATGCTGATGCAGCACATTCTATTTAATTGAGATACACTTAAACTAGGAAGTCCGCTTAATCAGGACGTCTCCCAGGGAACAATTTAAGTCCAATGATACTTAATGGCAATGACTACTGCTTAATGGGGATGGCAATTCTGCTTAATTGAGATTTCTTCCAGTGATGTAGTAGTTTACAGCTGTACACTTTTAAATAACTGAGAATAAGTTTGTTATGTTTTGTGTTTTACTAAATGTATTTTAATAAATGTGATTAATTGCATGGAATAACACTTGAAAAATGTTAGTCTCTGTAGCAAATGAGGCCTTATAGCATTAAAAAATCTATCGGGGGCAAAGCAGAAGGAGATATGCTAGAAATGTGTTAACTAAAAACAGTAGTGTTAGAGGAAATGAAAAGTTTGTGCTGTTTGGGGGGGGAGGGGTGTGAAACCTCTAAAACAAGTAGTTTTAGTGGAAGAGGGCTCCAGAATTCAGTTTTGAATCTAGATCAGTGTCTTCTGAACCTTTGAGTGTCAAAAGATGGGGCAGCAAAGAAACGAGGAGCGCAACGTAACAACAAGGCCATAGGAGTCAGCACAAAAAGCAGCAGATAGATACAGCACATCCACCATGTACGTATTGTGGAGGGCGGGAGGAGAGACCTCTGAGGTGTCTTTGTGGATGTTCATGACAAGATCCTCTCATATATAAGATGTGTCATGAAAGAAAGCAGGAAGTAACATGTTTAACATGTAGCTATTCAATGAAGACCAGTGTGCAACAGAAAGGGGATCAATCACCTGAATAATGGGTAGGGTAGAAAACCTCCAGGATGGATGTTAAAGAGAAACAAAGTACGTGAGAAAGGGGTCCAAATCCTACTCAAAACTAGTCACATCTTTAAGCACATCGTGGAAATAAAGTGGAATGTGATGTGTCCCTCATGGGTACCTAATCTAGCGGCTGTATGGAATTGCTAATGAACTGTATATTTGATCTTCATGAAAGGCCCCATCACCTACACTACAAAGTATGTGCATGTTGAAAAGGTAGGTGAGATTATTATCATTGTACAAATGGTTGAGGAGCATAGCTGTTAATGCTTAGCAGGACTACTGTGCACCTGTATTCAGCACACCAAAGCTTTCTAGCCTTGGTATCCAGAGCGTGACTTGGGATGTGGAACCATAGACTCAAATGTGAGTCAGTGGGTTTTTGTTAGAGCAGCTCAGCCATAGGGTGCATTTGTAAAACAGGGAAGTCAAATGCCATGATTAGATGAAGAGACAGGCTACTATTATGCAAAGGAAGGCTTAGAAGCATATAATGTTGAAAGAGGGTTTCTCTTCTGGGGAACAGGTAGACACCAACATTGCAGGAGGAATTACTAATTTTGAAAACGCACTTTTTCTACAGTGGACTCTGCATACTGAAGAAATATTGCACACCTATGACAGTTGATAAGCATATTCATCAGCTTTAAATCTAACCTGCTTAAACCTTTTAAAAACCTTTGAGTAAATACAGTGCTTTTAAGACAGCAGGACTGTGTGGTTAAGGAAGTCATAATGCTGTCACATTTCACAGCACTGTCTGCATATAGCTCTGCAAATGGTGCTTAGTTCTCATCTTCAGCACCCTGTCCATCCCTTACCTTGTCCTATGATGAGACTGCAGGTCATGCCAAATTTAGTGTGGTTGCTTTATGATGTGCAGAATAGCAAAGAAACTTGCTATGGTCTTTAAAAAAGTAAAAACGCAATCATGTTTTTCTTAATACTGTACTTCCTTCCACTATTTCCTATTTGGTAGACGCAGCACAAAACTCTTAGAGGTGGAATTTAAAATATGACACTCTGTCAAGGCTACAAAAATCCTGAATAATCTGTAGCAAATCAACAACTTCCATATCATCAGCAAAGGAAGGTGGTTCAGACTTGTTGAACCCTAGTTATTATAGGCTTGAACAATTCCTGATATAGAGGAGAGATATGCATGATTATGCAGGCAAGCACAAGTTAAGTAAGGCTGACTCCTGCTCACTGCAAATCTAATTGACAATTTTGTTGCCCTTCTCTGGCTATTTAAGAAGAGTAGTGAGGTCAATGGTAATGACATGTCTCATGGTTGGAAAATGCCACCCACTTGGTTTCTTTTTACAATGCATTGATTTCAAACTTCTAAGCTCAGCTTTGTTACAAGGAAAGAAGATTTTAAAGAACCTTGTTGAGGGAATTTTCTGCTTGTGCAAGTTGACTCACTGAAAACTGCAGAGACTGAAATGCTCTGTTTTCAGAGGAGGTGGTGTACCTTTACATTCCTTCTTTCAGTATTACACTGTCAGTTCAGTGTCCACTTCTTCATGTTTACATATGTACTTCAGCCTTGATCTTGTGGGGTCATTCCTAGACTGAAAGTTTCTATGCCTTAAACCAATTCTGGAGACTTATAAAAAAGGCCCCAATTAATGACATTTGCCAAGATTGTTAAAAGGTTTTTCAATATTTCTTATTTTAAAGAAATAGGAATATAGTTTTCTTGTTGTGATCATCATGATTAACAAAGATGAAGCAGAACAGAAACAGAAATAGGATAGAACTGATGCAGTCAAGCCTTCCATCTGTGTAAACAATTCTCAGAACTAACACACTCAAACAAACGAGTCTCCTACTGCCCTACATGCCGGGAAAGCTCCTTGAATTCATACAGTATAAAATTCTGTTTATTAAGTAAGAAAGAGACTGAAACAGAAACAGTTTCTCTGATGCCAAAAAACAGTAACAAAATATGTCAGTTATACTTCAGCCATTAATAAGACTTTCTGGCAAATATTCATTAACTGACTTCTGTATACACTTAGTGATATTTATAAGCCATATGGCATCAGAGGAATGGATTATTCCTCGTTTGCTGAAACTAGACCCATGTTTAGGAGTGACTTACATGTACTTTAGTGCTACCTAACATACATGAAAAAGATAAAAGATAAAGGTGTTAATTTTTTCCCTAGTCAGAATACATTAACGAAATAGAATTAAACCTTGACATTTCAATGGTTGTCTTAACCCCTAAATAACTCTGAAGTCACTGCCTATGGGCATGTGACAGCCTCAGTGTACTTCTCCTACACTAAGGTCAAACTATGATGGATTCCATGCCCTGACACTTTGGATCCAGCTGGCACTCAAATCCTTGTGAAACTTACTGATTAAGAACCTGATTTTTCACCACTGGCTATTTGCAACTGTATAGTGTATTGCCGTTCAAAGAGCACTAAACAGTTTGTGAGCAATGGTGATGAACTCTTCGTATTTCTTCTTAAAGTATATGTTTTACGAACATTTACTAATGTAGAATTCTTTCACTGGAAATTGGATTTCTCTCCAGACTGTACACCTACCTTTAGGTGTGCAAAGATAAATGGTTATGTGTAAGCTAAGTGTCTGCCAAACCAATTGATGGAATCTAAAAAGTGGCAAAAGTTGGCAAAACATAAGTGTCTGGTACTATTTAAGATGCCTCAGAGTATCTGAGACAGTCACATGTGCTGTTATATAAGGCTCAGAACCTATGGAAAACATACATCCTCCTAGAGTGTCAGATAGACACTGGATGGAGAAGTTAAGTCATTTCAAATGGTATTAGTTATTTCTGTTTTGGTAACAGAATTGAGCCATTTTCGGGAGAGTTCTAGGTCTTTTTGAGTAGCTCTCCATTGCTTACAAGATAAATTCAGACAAATCCCTCAAATAATTACACCTACATTTAGACAGATAAATTCATATGTCCACCAACTGAAGCTAAAGTCCATATCGGGTGTCTAAAGTTTAGGTAGAAATGTCTAATTCTCTTATACTAGATGGTCTACAAGCAGTTTAGAACCATGTCTGAGCCCAGTTAGCAAATACTCTTCCTTGCACTAGATAAAATGAAATGTGAGAGAGACAGTCTCTCACCTTAGTTCCTTGACCATGGCATAAAGTAAGATTTCCGTCTCACCTAAGGACTCACAAAAGTGAAACTTTTACCCTTTTTTTAACTCTCTGTATCACACTGAGTAATCCCATACTCCATCTGTAGTCGGTGGAGGTGCTGTAAGTACTGCCAAAATTTATTCTTTTTCTAGAAGGGTTGAACTCCTGTCTGGGGATGTCTGCCTCTCCCCTTCTTATCAAAAATTTAGAGAATTAGTAGTAGTATCTTTGCCTAATACCTTATGATTCAGTGACACCTGGACTTCAGTAAGGCCTTTGACACTGACTCCCATAAGATCCTCATAGACAAGCTGTTGATGTACAGGCTGAACAAGCAGTGAGGTGGGTTCAAAACCAGCTGAACAACTGGGCCCAGAGGGTGGTGATCAGAGGCACAAAGTCTAGTTGGAGGCCAGTAACTAGCAGTGTACGTCAGTGGTCAATACTGGGTCCAATCTTGTTCAACATCATCATCATTAATGATCTGGATGATGGGGCACAGTGTACCCTCAGCAAGTTTGCAGATGACACAAAACTGCGAGGAGTGGCTGTTACACAAGACGGTCATGCTGCAATCCAGAGGGACCTCGACAGTGGTGAAATGGGCTGACAGGAACCTTATGAAGTTCAAAAAGGAGAAGTGCAAAGTCCTGCACCTGGGGAGAAATAACCCTATGCATCAGTATATGTTGGGGGCCACCCAGCTGGAAAGCAGCTTGGCAGAAAAGGACCTGGGGGTCCTGGTGGACATCAAGTTCAACATGAACTAACAGTGTGCCCTTGAGGTGAAGAAGGTGAAAGGTACCCTGGGCTGCATTAGGCAAAATATTGCCAGCAGGTTGAGGGAGGTCATCCTTCCCCTCTGCTCAGCACTGGTGAGGCCACACCTGGAGTAATGTGTCCAGTTCTGGGCTCCTCACTACAAGAGACGCACGGACACATTGGAGAGAGTCTAGTGAAGGTCCACTAAGATGGCGCATCTCATCTATGAGGAAAGGCTGAGAGAGGTGGGACTGTTTAGCCTGGAGAAAAGAAGGCTCAGGGGGATCTTATTAAGGTATATAAATATCTGAAGGGAGGGTGCAAAGAGGACGGAGCCAGGCTCTTCTCAGTGGTGCCCAGTGACAGGACCAGAGGCAATGGGCACAAACTGAAACACAGGAAGTTCTGTTTGAACATCAGGCAACATTTTTTCACTGTGACGGTGACTGAACCCTGGCACAGGTTGCCCAGAGAGGTTGTGGAGTCTCCCTCTTTGGAGATAATCAAAAGCCATCTGAACATAGTCCTGGGCAACTGGCTCTAGGTGGCCCTTCTTGAGCAGGAGGGTTGGACCAGATGACCTCCAGAGGTCCGTTCCAACCTCAACCATTCTGTGATTCTGTGACTAGAGCATTCATCAAAGATGTGAATGACTTGGATTCAAGCCTTCCTCTGTCTGATTTCAAATAAGGAACCTGGATCTTCCAGATGAGAATAAACTGCTACCTAGGCAAGACTTTGAGGTTCTGTACTTCAGGGTTAGTTACAAAGCCTTGTATATACTTTAAATACTATGGCCAAGGTTGCAGGGAGACAAACACAGGTCTTTTAACAGTGCACTAATTCCCTGTTGAATCACTCCTCTTTATTCTGTGCCTTTTGGAGCATGCTTGTAGGTGCTAAGAAATTTATATTAATAGACACACTTGCAAGATTTCCTGTATAAAGCGCTTAACTTTACTTCTTGCTTTGAATAAAGGGAGGTGCTTATCTGCGCTGCCATGGGGAAAGAACTGTGACTCAGAAGTTTGTAATCATTCCCTTGACTCTCTCTTTTGTTACGCTTTTTTATAGTGCAAACCAGCCTTCCCAGCTCACAACCAGCAAACTCCTGAGAAGACACAGCAACTTCTCCACCCATTCCCAATTCCTTCCGACCCTGTCCCTGTAGCTGTGGGCAAAGGAAAAAGCAGTTCTGAAGAGCCTTAAGTAACTACCCAGCCAAGATAAAAAGGCACTCCACCCCTTTTATTCACTGTGTGTTTCCACTGCATGGAAAATCTCTCTTTATTTTAACATTGTTAAAAAAGCAACAAATGACAGATAAGGTTTCATTTTCATTCTTAACTCCAATGAAAATGGTCTCCTGTGGGTATTGGACAAATTAGCAAACATTTAATTGAAAGACAGCTCAGAATCTAGATGTGCCCATAAGCACCCAGGAAAATTTAGGTGCCTCCAGGGTTCTGTGCCAGGTGAGGAGGGGTTATCCTATTATTATATAGAATAATAGAATGCTTATTTTATATCTGCAGCTCTGCCAACTCTTCTTGTACTTAAATCCCCATCCCTGAGGTCATGTGAATGTGCTCAGATTTCATTTTAAATATAAAAAGGAAGTTTTTAACATCATAGTTGAACAGAAAGGTTGAAAACAAGAACTTCAAAGACCTAAAACCAAAACAAAAAGAGATAGAATTAATATTTGTATGTGTGTGTACGTTACTTATATATATACATATATATACACATACTTATAACTAACTCTGGTTATTAAGATGATCTTTGTTTTCTTTAAAGCCATAGCTCATGACCTTTTACAGTGTGGGCTGGTAAACCTGTGTCTATCTATTTTTGGTACAGACTTATATAGGTCTATGTAGCTTGTTGATGAATGAACTTCAACCCATAAAATAATTAAATATTGCCTTAACAAAACTGTGAAAATCATTGTCCAAATTGCAGCTTCCCAATGTAATAGAGGGGTATGGTTTTGGTTTTACTGATGTGAACATCAAAAACTATAGGACTGCCAATATTATAAAAAGAAGCTAGTTTAAAGTTTCATCGTTGGAGTCTCTCAGAACCTCATCTAACTTCAGCAAATAAAACCTAGGCTGCGCTTTTACTAAAATGAAAAAATATATAGTCTACACACATTATTTTATTGTTTAAATGGTTCTCATTCATGTTTCATTTCAATAATATTTCCCCAGCTTGTAAAGCTTATGTTACATTGAGCTCCTCTTTAAATTCACAATGCATAAAACTGCCAGGTGGCCTAATAACAGAGTGCATTAACAGATTGAACTATAAATCAGATGGTTGTGTTCACATACTGTAAAAACACCACCATTTTCTTTCAGATCTGAGTTTGTACACAGATTCCTTAGAGAGTGTGATTGCTCTCAAATATTAAAAAAGCCCATATAGCTCAATTTTAACATTAAGATTGATTTTATATTTCAAACATAAAATTGTTCTCTTCAATCCTACCAGAAAATGTACACAAAATATGATCTAGTTTTGACACAAGAAAGAAAGGAATGGAAAAAAAAAAGAGGGAGCTTGAATGTTTTCACTGATGCCACAGTACGAATGTGGCTCTAAACTGAACGTACAACTTGCAGCCTTTGTTACCACTGAAAAATATATAACCTGGAAGTACTGAACCCCTCCAAAAAGCGTCAACAACAATCATAGGTTAAGAATATTCTGGTGAGGGATATATAATAGTTTCCAGTGAATGCATTGACTGGCTTCTTAAAATAACCTATTCAGTGAGTTTCATTTTGGTTTCCATTACTCAAACACAGTCAATTTATTTCCATGGGACTAACAACACTAAATAAATCTGAAAAAGGTAAGATTTCATTTTAGAAACCTTAAGAATAGGAAGAGGCCATTATTTGTGTATATATATATGATGTATATATATATGTATATATATATATTTGTGTATATATATATGATATACATATCTCTTATACACCTCTATGTATAAAAAAATTTTAAAGCAGAAATTATATTTTTCTGATATTTTGTTTCCAGAAGAGGCAAAGCAACTATGAAATCCAGCAGTTGAGGTTCATAAGATCATAGGATAATTCATGTTGCAGGGGAACTCAGGAGGTCATTTAGTCCAGTCTTCTGCTCAAAACAGGGTCAGCTGTGATGAGGTCAAACCAGGTCAAACTCAGGTCTTTATGCAGTTTGTTTTGCTTCAAAACACTGGATACACTTATTTTTCAGCATCTACTATTATTATTATTACAATATATGCACGGTAAATTCGTGGGTAAGAGAACTAACTAGGATCATTCTAACTGCTAACTTCTGAATAAGATTCCAGAATCTCATCTCAAGGAGCTTGCAATCTAAGAAAAAAATATATATAGAAATAGCAATAAATATATGGTTAGCATTTATGTGCCAAGCCCATGTGAGATACCTCTTTTGAGAGGAAATATTCAGAAAAATAAAAGAATCACAATCTCATTCAGTAAAAGAAAATTATTTTCATCAAGTGAGTGAAAACTATAAATCTATACCCCAGAGGCTCTCATCAAGCAGAAATTTGTCAGAAGTAGGGCACCAGAAAATAAATAACAGCTATTCAAATAGCGATGAAACAGAATAGCAGCTCAGGATGTTAAGATACAGTCTAAATTTTTCCTTTATGTACGGGGGATATATCTTTCTATATGCTTGTACAAGATATAGGAAAGACTGGATGCAAATGAAAAAAAAAACTAACAATGCTGCTGTGGTTTTTAGAGAAGCAGCTCTTATAGTTTTTTAATGTTTAGGAGGTTTGTGTGTAATCTCTGGGTCAAAGACCATGGATAAAATTTTAAAAACACCCAGATGACTTAAGAACAATATCATTTTTTGAAGTGCTGAATAGTTCAATTTCTATGACTTTCAACATTACCTAAGAAGTCTAAGGTTTTCTGTTGGGCTTTCAGGAGAGAGAATGGCATGAAAAATAAAGAATAATTTAAGACAGTAAATTTTTTGGACATAGATGATCAGTTTGGTCCTCACAACCCCTGAAATGCTACCTCAACTTATTTAAGTTTTCCAGAGGATGTTTCCCATGAGAATATTTGCATCCCTCCAATGTTTTTCACAATGTATGAACGTGCATCACAATGCTAAAGGTGGAATCAACCCCCAAAATTAACAGCATGAAGCTACAATTTTGAAACCCCTTTGTAGGTTCTCCTACTGTTAAAAGCCATTCTAGACAAAAGGAAGTTCATGTCTCTCCAACCTATGAAAGCAAATAAGAAATCAAGAATGGGATTCATCTCACTCTACCTTAGACATTTAAAAATTATTTTCTCAAGGTACATATACTCAATCAAACAACTTAGCTTCTTAGTTCATTCCAGGGTCTCAGTTCCCTAGTTTATCACATTACTTCACTCCTGAACTGTTTGGTTTGGGTTTTTTTGTTAACTATTTTGTTCCCTCCAAGACAAAACAGGCTTGGTTTTGGTGATAGTTTGTGCCAGCAGTCATTCCGGAAAGATAGACTAGGCAAGACTGAGCTAGCCTTGGCTTTCTCTGCCATATACAGTTCCAAAACTCTTCCTGAAATGCTGCTTTACACCCTCCAGGCAGGCCTCGAGGTATGAAACGTACCCTCAGTTTCGTGTTATAAACACACCATCATGGTAACCTGCAACACAGGTTTCACATAATTTCAAACACTTTGAAATAGATGAAACAAAAAAAATAAAAATAATGTTTTAGGTTCACAGGGGTAACACACAGGGATAGGGGTCACCTGTTACCAAGTGCTTTGTGGGTGGAGACAAGCTGCTTCAAATGAGTCTACCCGTGAGCAGTGTGAAAGTGAACCTCTTGTACCACTTGGCCTGAATAAATACGTTTACTAATAGAGTCCTCAGGAGCGGACACGGATGTTGTTAGGAGTACATATAGCACCGGTCTAAGTTACTACCTCTGGCTTCCATTATCCTCAATGGACTGTAAGCTGACCAGTTTAGACTTTAGCAATTAACCTGTAAATGCCTAAGATGGATGAGATCAATCCCATCGTCAATGTAAATCATAACAATATAAGGAGTATGCACCTCAGTGAGTATACAATAAACTTTGGGAATTAAAAAATATATTTAAGATTAGAAGAATTACATAATTAGTAACAAGTTTAAAAATGGCTTAGAAGCAACAGGTGGGGAATAAGAGATGCAGACAAGCACAGAATTGCTGGCTTGGGGACTGTTCTTGCAACAAGCTGTTGATTTTCATTCTTTAAACCCAGAAGCTTTATTTAATTTAGTAGTTCATCCTATTCGGGTCTCCAGTGTCTTCCTCCATCTACTTAAAGGCACTTTTCTACAAACATTACATTTTAAATAAGCATTTCCAAATCCACTGTGCTGGTGCAGCTCGCACAGGCACAGGCTAGGGAAGGTGCTCTGTCAGTCACCGTGCTTCATTTTTCTGAGTGACAGAGAAAATGATTAGGGAACTGGGGTATGGGTCTATACTGTGGATAGACTAATGTAACACACAAATGCAGAGACACTGCCATGAAAAAAAAAAACCCTGCTTTTGCCCAAAAGATCCAAGCCTAAGAGGAGAGACCAGGAGCTGAAGCAATCTTACTAAGGGATCCTAATAAAACCACCCAACTGGGAAATTTGAGTCATTGTTTGTATAGCTACCCCATAGATGCACACCTGCCTGCCAAAGGATTGCAATTTAAATGCTTTTACTCTCACAAGGTCAGTTGTGGTTACTTCTCTTGTTGGGACCCTGGAGCATGGGTTGGAACAGCACAAATGAATCAGGCCTGTAATATGCAGGCTTCAGCTCTTTACCATCTGACTGTACACTGTTGACGTCTCTCCTTTGGTTTTTAAACAGAGAACACTCCCATATAGAAGAAATCAAGGTAAAGAAATCCTAATGTTAGAAGTGGACATTAAAATGAATATATGATAACCTCAGAATGGTGATATGGTGATACACCCAATCCTGTTACAACTCTGCTTTTTTCCCATTCTTATAACATTTCACACATCTGTAGCTTTTCACTATGATGTGGGAAAACTTTCAGGTTCAAAGGTATCTTAAAACATACAACAGCTGATATTTACAGTTACAAGTGTTGCAAAGTGATGCCCTTTAGCACTACACAACATGAAATGTAAATAATGACGATCATAAGAAAGCTTAGAACAAGGAAGCACAGAAAGGAGTTCAATTAATGACTGCAATTTGCAATTGCTCAAGCCTTTATAGAATTTTATTTCTTCATTTTAATTTGCATTTCTACAGTAACAAAAGGTATTTATCTCAGCACATGTACCTCAGGAAATTATTTAAAAATCCAGTTCATCTGCATACTCAAAATAACAAGCATCCTCAGCATATGCTACTGGATAACCGTGAAACTCAAACAGTAGCTGAAGTCCACATACTGTTCTAGGAGAAATATTAATTCTCTAATGCTACTCTGTTCTTAGCTCATCTAATCTCTTCTTCTGGGTGCCCCAAAGTCCCTGACCTTTTCTTTTTCTCTCCAGAGCCTGTAATGATTTCTTTTTTAAAAAAACTAGGGCTGGAACACACAAAATTTAGAAAATTCCAGTCATAATGGGCGTGATGAGTTTGTTGTACCTCTAAACAGACAAAATGTCCATGCAAAAATTAGACAATCTAATGATGACATAAGTTGAGTATCAACCCCCCTCCCGTCTTCACAGTTATGAGGCCTAGTGCCTTTCTCCATGTTTTGCATTGCAGCACGAGGCACACAGATTAACGATGCAACCATAAAGCGTGCTGAGATGGTTGCCGAAATATATTTTTGTTTCTTTTGCTTACTGTTTTCAGCTAATGCATTCTTGATATCTAACATTCAATGCAAGTATTTATTCAGCTTCATTTAATTTCTTATTATGTCCTGCTCTTTTGTCAATAGTGCATTTGGAGAGCATATTTTCAATGCTCTGCACAATAAGAGTCTTACTGCTGATGTCTTGACAGAAATTGGGATATTGATGCCAAATTGTAGGTATTGATCTAAATTTGTTTCTTGCCCATACCGAGTCAAAGAGGCAGTATACAGGTTGTTGCTACTAGTGCTGTCTTGTGCTGTACTGTTCTGGGCCGGAATTACTATTTGTTGTTGAACTATAGATACAACGATCTAGAGCTTACCATGGATTTTTTATTGATACTCATGATTTGCTCTCAAGGAACAGTTCAGATTTTTCCTCTGATTTCATGGAGAGACAGTAGCTTATGAAAAACTCAGAAGAAGATGGGAAACACAAGGATTTCAATAGAGATCTGTGAGGGTATGAAGTTTTAGTTGCTCTCTGCTTCTAGATATGCAAAGGTCTGTGCACCCATGGCAAATCACAGCAGTGAGAGCTGATGGAGTCTATGTGTACCACCTTCAACCAGGAGCAACCAAAGTCTGTTTTTTTTCAGAAACTGGCACAGGAAACAACATAGTCAAGTCATGATAACCATAAACAAGGAAAAAAAAGGTTTTAAAGAGGTAACTTACTTAAAGCCAGAAAGCCTGTTTCATACAATCATCTACTGGATCATACAATCTACCTCAACAAACTTTCAAGCCAACCCTGGAGTAGAAAGTTGCGCCTCTCTTGATAATGAAAGAGTTAGAAGAAATTTACACAAAGGTGAAGAAAGCTGACAGAGAAATGCAAGTGGATTTTCTAGCAAGCAGCAAAACAAAACAAACAGACAGTGCAGGAAGAGAAGCAGAGGATTATGGAGAGGCAAGCATCAATAGATAAGAATCTAGCAAGAGAAAAGAAATTTAGATATTGGTAGTGTTAACATAGTAAAATCAACATGCAGGGGAAAGAGCAAGTATTAAAAAGCCATACATTCTACTAAAAATGGCATGACTGAGACCAGAAATGGTCCTTTTCAATCAGAGACTAAGGCAGTTGTAGGCCAGTGATGGAAGCAATATGCTCTAAATGTCAAATATTAAATATCAAAATATTAGTGAGCAGAATAGGAGTAGGCTTTGCTTAGGAAAAAAGTGGAAGAACAGATAGAAAGCTTTGAAAGTCACAAACCTGTAGAATCAGAAAGAAACAACTACCAAAAATGAGTACATATCATCTACTGTACACCTATTTAGTAAATTATGCAATCACGACTATTCACAAAGACATATGGACAGTAATCTGTTATGATCCCAAATTCCAGGAAAAAGAACCTGTAAAACCATCACCCCACCTGCCTAGTTAGTCATTGGAGAGAAATGTTATTACGTAACTTCCTGAACAAGCTACCACCTCTGGAGGAAATATTACTATAAGAAAAAAATTAAAAGGTTTCACGAGCGGTCAATGTGCAACAGAACAGTTTTTCAGTCTAAAGTGTTGCCTTACATTGCTTCATTTTTTCCCTTTGTAGTATCCCTTTTGGTTTTTGGAGGGGGTGGTGCATACATTATGAGCTCTTTGAGACAAGGAGAACCAACTATAAACACCTACAATTTAGAGATGTACTCTGATTTACAGTCAGTGGTGAGAAATAAGCAAATTTAGGCAACAAATTATCTTATTCTAAAGTAACATCTAAAATAGGTTAGATATACAATGAGAATTATGTCTCAGCATAGTTTCTTTCCTTTGATAACATGTGACAGGTGACCAAGGCAGACATAACACATTTAGATCTTAAATGCCTAAATTAGAAAGATAAACCCCACTCAAGTCCCTGGTTTGTATCTTTTTAGCACTAACAGTGCAGTTCTAATGTTTTCTTAGGGCTTCTAGGCCTCCTGCAATACATATAAATAAACAGAATTCAATAGGCAAACAAAATCAATGGTAAGGTCAAAGCAATGAGCTAGGAAAGCATTGTTTGTCACAGACTTTTGAAAGGCCGGATGGGAGGAAAAGGCAGTATTTGAGGCGTGAAAAAAATAAGCATGGATTCGTCTTTTCTATGTCTTTTTACCTCTGGGTGAGACCCTTGCAGTAATCATTATTGAAATTTGTCTTTCATTCTGCCGGTTTGAACTTATCAAAGAGTACAATGGCATAATTCTCTGTAGTTTTCACTTGGGCTCTGAGAAAAACAACAGTCATTGTTTTACATCAGATTGGCTCTTTCCTGGCACAGAAGTCCTTTTGAACCACACTGAGATAGTATGTCCTGTCTGATGCTCCATTGCAGTATCTGGTAGGATTAGAGTCTCTGACATTTGTAGTGATTAATCTCAAACAGATGAGAAGCTGGCACAGGTGGCTTTCTGCACCACTGACAGGCAACTTAAGGTTCTTGGTTTTGAATCGTTGTTTTTTTTTTTTCCCAGCGGTGCATTTTGGGAATGTCTTCATTATTTTTGAACAGTGCGTTGTTAAGTTTTTTTCAGTATCCACTGAGTTACCTATATTTTGTTTACCCAGCTGCCTGTGTTTGTATAATTTTTCTATATGTTGACATATTAATAGTAGAATCTGCAGTATTCTGCATGAAGCCTATTTTCTGATGGTTGACACAGAGATTTCAGACTATTATGAAAATGCCAGAATAATACTATAAATATGACTCCCTGCATTATCTTTGATCCAGTAGAGATTTATATATGAATTCCTATATCACTGCTTCAGCATACTGTCTTTCAGAAAGGGAGATACTAAATTGAGTATTCTGAATATTTCTAGGCACTGGTGTTGCAGAAGAGAGAATCTCACAGGGGGGTTTTGTTAACATTTTTCTTTATCTCTAATAAAATCTGTTGTGATGGTTAATGAATTGGCTCTAGTGCAGATGTCTGTAAGAGACTGCTGAATGCATGTTACCAACCATTATGACCTGCATTGTATCATATCACCCTAAGTATTTCTTCCTTTCAAAAGCACTGTAGGTTGTAACAAAATACAGTCCCTCTTTAAAAGGTCAATGCAGTGGAAAGTCACTGGAATCAAACTGGAATAACTGCACAAGCCAACCTGGCTGAACTTGTTTTGTCTGAATGCTAATCAAATCTGTATCTTCATATAAACTTTTGTGCTTGCTTAGCCTTGTTTTAAAAACAACACCTTGTAGCAGTTGGGATCAAATCCAATTTTACACAATTTAAGGATGAACTACATAAATATTACTTAGCATGAAGATGAAAAGTAGAATTACACTTCTAACAGTGAACATATTTATCCCAAAATATTGCTCAATAACATAACCGCAACAGTAATCTTTTTAATTAAAAATACCTTCTAATCTCTATGTGTTTTGGAATAAGGAAAGAAAATCTCTGCCACAAATATACACGGATGCACAGAATAACAACCATCTTCAGGAAGAAGACAATAATGCTGTTATTGCTTGTTATTCATCAACTTTAACACGTAAAAAGCACGAAATGTTTGGATTGGAAAAAAGGAGTAAAATTTTAATGACTTTTTGATAATTGTAGTATCTAAGATTATTAAAAATATATGTTGAGATTAAGAACCTTCATTTCAACTAACCAGCCTGAATTATGGACCAGGGCCTATCAACAAATCAGTCTCAGTGTGTCAGGTTAGGTATCTCAAGAGGGACACTTGAAATTGTTCTGCACATGAAAAAAATTACTATTAAAACAATCTGAGACTAAATGTGTTTTCATTGCATTTGGAAAGGTTCAGACATTGAGGATGCAGCTTAAGATGCATCTTGGCTGTAATCTAGGCTATGAGCAAGTCAGCTCTGTTAACATGATGAAATCCAGATTATTTCTCCTTATTCACACTGTGTGATGACACATTCAGAACTGAAAGAGTGAAAATCACCTTTCTCCAATAAACTCCATATAAATTAGAAGTTAGTTGTTAACACACTGTGCAGAGTGCATCAGAGGGAAGGCCAAGCATTGAGTAGCTGAAATAGGAAAGAAAAGTAACCTTTAAGTGTCTTGTCTTTCATGTTAATAATATCGAATTTAGTGAGTCCTTCCCAATGTTTTACTTGCAGAGCAAATATTTTCTCTTTCAGTTATTGAACTCATGATGTGATGTCAGCTAACAGCACCTTCAATTTCTTTAACTAATGAATAAAGATCACCAGAAAAGTGATGAACTACTATAAAGTTTTAAAGGAGGGTGAGACAAATGAGTTTTTACATGTAGTTCAGAGGTTATCTTCTGGGTTTTTTGAAGATAAGTAATGTGGTTTTGATTCTGGTAGATGTAGGCACATAGAGTAATTATATGTCTAAGAAAGGTTCCATATGATTTTAGTGAGACAATGTGGTAAAATTCAGCTGACCTGGCTGGAGAATATTTGGGGTCTGGTACTACACAGAAAGGGCAAATGTTGAGGAAAATTTGCTTCTCTTTTCATTTTTGTTGTGTTAATAATGATTAATAATAATTCAGAGAGAAATTTTTAGTGTTACTGAATTTATCACTAATCTGGCATTTACAGTTTCAGCAGCACTCAGTTGGGTGTTTTACTTCCTGGTAAGGAATTAAATACAATGATCAATGCACTTGCCAACTCTAACCACGACAGAGTTTCACAGAGATTCATCTGCCCTAACTTAAGAGTCTAACAGTACCTTACACTCTAGTAGCCTAGCTACTACCTTACAGTATCCTTGTGGAAGCAGAAAGAATTTGGAAAGAAATTGGAATGAAATAGTCACCTGATGAGGGTGATATCAAGTGCTGTTGATTTAACTTGTTACATTTTCCAGGGCTGGGATGCTTTCCTCTTTATTTGTTTACAAGCAGCTATTCATTTTCATCACTGCAGATGAAAGAAACGATCAGTGGGATTAGTAAATTGTAAATTTGCATGATTGTTAGGGATGGGTGAAAGACAGCTGTCATTATATTTGGCATATTTGGGGTCCTTGCCTTTAAATTCATGGCTGTTCTAGCATTATGTCTTAAGCGCCATTGCCTCTGTTGATGTTTCAGAGTAGTTATCTTTTAGTGCTCCCAATATTTAGGTGTCTGGTTTTGTGTACTACAGAGGAACTGCTGATCTCCTGGTCCCTGCAAACCAGTGTCTTAGCACTGCTTTGTGTGAAATCTTGTCAAAAGCTGCAAAGGGAAACACTGCCTCACTTAACCTGTTGGAGTTCTGTAAAGGACTCCTAAAACTGGGATTCATCAAGTCTGTGTCTATTTGAACATATACTGAGGTTTTCTAAGATCTGGCAGATCTCTTTCTTAGGATTGATCATTTTAATGGTTAAGTATTAAGTGAAAAAAAAAAAAATCCTACAAAAATTAAATATCTAGACTTTTTTTTGGCCAGAATATCTTAAACATGTGTGGTGACTACCTGAATCAATATCAGTTCTTCTTCTTCTTCTTTTCCTGTTAATTATTAAGTATTTTGCAAATTTTCGCCAAATTTTTTTATGATGCATTGTCATTTCGTCTTGGTATAATTGAAAGCAACATATCCAGTGTTAAAAAAGATCTATTTAAACTATGATTAATCATTAATGCATGATATCACATAACTTGGTTTAATGTTATATGTCCTAATTTAATCTTTTCCAGATATATCCTAGTTTAATCTCTTCTTGATTCAATTTACCTGATCAGGAAGTTATCTAATTCTATACATCACAGCTCATGCTCTGCGTATGCTTTCCATTCTACAAGTGGCATGGCATAAAATCTGCTACTTATTCCCAGTGATTGTATTCTTTTTCCAACTATTTACCAAAACTGTTTGTTGGGGTTTTTCCCTGCCAAAGTCACTTGTTGCTATTTTGGACTTCCTTGAGTAAAGCAGGCATTTATTTTAAAAGTACAGATAAGATCCTTGGTTAATGTCAATTTCTTCACGGAGGTTATGTACATTTACAGAAAAGGAAGTTTTGCCAGATGGCTGCAGTAATGTAAATATGTCTAGGAAAAAAAAGGAGGAAATTAGCAAAACTGCAGTCCAAGAAAGAGAGTCTGCAACTGAAAACAATAAAGGGTAAATATATAAGATACTTTTATCAAAACGCATATGAATCTAAACATTATCATTACCTGGCTTTTGATGTATTGATGGCACAGTGCTGAAACTTGGTATAGTTTTTGTATAAAATAATGATACTTTTAGAATACAGCTTTTCAGGATGAAATTGCCTGTACAAAGTCTACAGATTCAGGATCATATTTTTAAAAACGCCATTTTGAAGCCTTCAGTTGACTTTCTAAAAATGTTTCTAGGAAACACAGACAGCTAGGTGAGATCTCAGGACAGAAAGACAGAGGAACATTACTGATAGAATTCAAAGAGAAGGACAAGTGGAATCTTGTAAGGGTCAAATTTTTATGATAGGAAAAATATGTTGGAATTTGATTGAAGCTAAAGTTTGGCTCAAAGGTAGAAGCAAATAAAATTTTTGACCAATTTTTTTTTTATGAAAATGCTTAGTGTTAAGTGGACGTAGGCCATAGACATTATAGTGACTTTTCAGAATTTAACCAGTAAGTTCCTAAGAGTACTATCACGCACATATGTACTACAATGTGTTCAGTTAAAGGAGTGGTTTGCAGTGAGGCATTTTATCCATACTTCGAAGTTAGTTAAAATAGCAGAAAGAAGAAATTAAGCAAATAACAGAATAAGAATTATATAAAGTTCAATTGTTATACGACTGGAGACTGTACTACAATGCACATGTATACAGGGACACTTGATATTAAGTGAGCAGTTTGATCTTCAGCATTTTACTGCTTAAGTATTAACCATGCAGTATCAAAGGTCTCTACATTTTTCTGTTCTTCCTCAGGTTGACAAGCTAGTTACTCTGTAAGTAACCCTTCTTATCTCTAGGACAGTTCAAGAAGTCAAATATCTTGTTTTTACGCTGTCGTGGTTTAACCCCAGCCAGCAACTAAGCACCACACAGCCGCTCACTCACTCCTCCCCAGGGGGATGGGGGAGAGAATCGGAAGAGTAAAAGCGAGAAAACTTGTGGAGTGAGATAAAGACAGGTTAATAGGTAAAGCAAAAGCCGTGCATGCAAGCAAAGCAAAACAAGGAATTCATTTACTACTTCCCATCGGCAGGCAGGTGTTCAGCCATCTCCAGGAAAGCAGAGCTCCATCATGCATAACGGTTACTTGAGAAGACAAACACCATTGCTCCAAACATCCCCCCCTTCCTCCTTCTTCCCCCAGCTTTATATGCTGAGGATGACATCACATGGTATGGAATATCCCTTTGGTCATTTGGGGTCAGCTGTCCTGGCTGTGTCCCCTCCCAACTTCTTGTGTACCCCCAGCCTACCCGCTGGTGGGATGGTATAAGTTGCAGAAAAGGCCTTGACTCTGTGTAAGCACTGCTCAGCAGTAACTAAAACATCCCTGTATTATCAACACTGTTTTCAGCACAAATCGAAAACATAGCCCCATACTAGCTGCTATGAAGAAAATTATCTCTACCCCAGCCAAAACCAGCACACACTCATATAACCTAAAGTTCCAGAAACATATTCCTTTTAGAACAAGAAGAAAAATACAAGTTTAGAGAAAACCTTATCTTGTGATAACTCAAACACTCATCTTTTCCCCATAAAATCAGAAATAAGGACATGCACAAATCAGAGACCTTTAGCAACAGAGGAGGTGGCTTTAGATTACCAGGACCTGGAGACCTTTAGGAGAAAATGGGAATATAGTATTCTTCAGTATGAGGAAGCATGAGCAAAACTGACTGTATAATTTATGACATTGCTTGAGTTGCTTTTCTGAGGAAGTAGGTACTAAGAAAAAAATTGAGACTTTTCTTGTTTGGTACTTTTAAAGTATAATCTGATATGACAGAAACGCAACAACTTTTCTATTCAGTGCTTCAACATTATCAACCTGACCCTGATGACTATCTGATTAAGCCATGTGCAATTCTTAAGGTTTATCCACTTCCATAAGCTTCCTTTCTGTGTGACTTTTAATGGACTATATATCATGTTGAGATACATTTAATCAGAAATGTAATGTAACAGTAGCTTTCTATTGCAGTATAAGTTAGAACAGACACTTTTTTGGATTTGAACAAATGTTTACATCACTCATAAATTGATAGTGTTCCTGTATCACCACTACAGAGAAATATCTAATCTATCTTCTGGTGCATAACATTTCTGCAAAAGAACTGCTTCTTGATGCTAATGACAATACAGTTCCCAAAAGAACTTAAATGTAGCATGAGCATAGCTCATAAACAGTACCCAAAAGTTAACCTTGTGTTATAAACTAACTTTTGGGGGCATTCTGAATTCAGTGCCTGTACTAGTAGCCTCATGCATGAACAAATTAAACTAGGATATCATTTATCAGCATACATATTATCAAATATTTGGTAATTTATTTATAAACAATATCTAATACTTTTTTTTTTTCCTAGCAATGAGATGTAAAGATGATACTGCAACACAGATTCCTTTTAATTTGCCAAATAACTTTAACAGAGCTTATGTGACTCTTGTCTGGTATAATATTTCTCAATTACCACCAAGACATTTTCTCCACAGAATGTCACACACTTTGACACACATACCCCTGTGCTTATGAAAAATAATTAGTGGTTAGTGAAAACAACTGGCTTATTAAAGAAAAAGAAACTTCTATAAAAGGAGTTTGGAGGCTGCAGCAGGACTTAAAAGTCTACTAAGCCAACCACAAAGTCTCAGGTTGGTTGTATCATATAATTTTGTGAGTTACAGGTAAAAGTATGTTTTAATAAGTGCAGTGGAGGTGTTTCTAATGCACTTCTCTTGAACAGCTCTTCAATAATGATTTAACACATACTATAATATAGGAGCTTGTACATGGATTTAATACATTTTATTTTATTGCACTCTACTTCATCTCAACCAATTTTCATCCTACTTTATCTCAAGTGACGAAACATTTTCTGCCTGTAAGCACGATATAATTATTTCAATGTTTCAAAGCGATAGTTAAGGTGTTCTAAGACTATATGTATACGCTTTCTTTGTCTGTTTCTAGTCAATAAACAAATAATGATCTCTCACTGGTTAGATTACAGTGCATTGCAACAGTATAACTAGTTTGCATTGTCAGCTCTATAGAGAAGGGCTGCCCCACTTAAGGCTAACAACTTTGTCTTGAACTGTTCTCCAAACAATTTTCTCTCTCATTATCCAGATAAGAAATTCCCCCTCTGAAATGTCACCTGCTTCAGCATTCACTTCTCCTTCCCCCCCCCCCCCCCCCGAGGCTTTACATTTCCATTTGGAAGATCTTCATTTCCCACCTAAATTTTTGGGGGAGCTCTAGATGACTTTCAGACTCACTCACATTCTTCTTATGGTTATTCCTACCTGCAGATAATAATTGCAGCTTTCTTCTCTACGTGGCCTTCCCACAGAGGCACTTTTTATACCTGATGTTCTTTTCTTCAGCCAAACTAACGATGTGGTATTCCTTACCAGTGTTCTTTGACATCAGATTTCAGTTTAAAATCAGCATGGTCATAACTGAGGATCTCATCTCATTTTCCTTCTCTTTTCTTTTTGAGTTGCTATGGATCACTGCTTTCTGTTCTTCTTTGGAGGCCCTAGTGCCTCTCATGTTGTCCACCTCCACACATAAGCAGATTAAATGGCATAGCACCAGTGGTCTTTCTCTTGGTAGTTTCACATCAGCTAACAGAGGTGAGACTAGCACAGTGTAAAGATGTTCCAGCTGCCTCACGCTAGCTACCCTGAGTACCAATAGCAGTTAACCACAATAAACGAGAAATCTTGAAATTTATTTTACCTTCCTTCTTACTCTTCATTAAAGCCTGTGCTGTTACCATTATCTGGTAAGCTTGTTTAAAGTTAACTCAGATATTTCTATGTTATACTTCAGTCACTCATGTGGCTGAGTGACAAAATACTCTAAGTGCAGGCAATGTTTGCTTGTTTTAGTTTTACATTGTTCATAATTCATTTTATGGCACTGTTTCCTTAAACTCTGTAAAGTATTTGTATACTTCTGTTGCTTTTTTTCACTGGCTAATAACTAACTTGTTTCTAGGTGGTAGTCGGTGACAGCCAGGAAGCTCAGAAGAGATAAGGCTGTGTCCAAATAAATAACAGGAAAATTCAGGAATTATATTCTTCTTCCTTGTTTCTTGTGATATAAAGGCAAAAGCACAATATTTATGGATTGACCAGCAGCAATTCAAATAAATATTATTTGCATATGAAATCCATCTTAGTTTATAGCAAAACTGAAACAACTTTCTGTTCGTTTACTATAATTTTAAAAAATTATGTCATATGATTTCCATCCTGGTCACATCTTCAGCTGTCATTCAGACATTTTCAGCAGTTTACTAGTAGTCATAGTCTAGTACTAAATGTAACAAACTGCAAGTTTTCAAGTGTATTTTAACAGTGTGTAATGGACATTAAATACACAGTCATTACGTTAAGGGTTACGTTTTATTTTTGCTTTATTGCTGGGTCCAAAAGTAGGCTGGGGAGAAGAGACACGGGAGCAATAAAATTTTCCAAAAGTTCTGTTCAGTAGTTGAAACATGTGTGAGTTTCATAGTGGCTTGGCTGTTTTTTTCTTTTCCACATGAATATTTACAGCCCACCAGGAAAGAAAACAGGAGTGCCAACATACCGTAAGTACATCTATCTTGATATTTTTTGATCCAAATAGAATATAGGCCCTCCAAGTAGCTTAAAAGAGTCTGTTCTAACAAGACTTTCAGGTCAGTATATTTGATCCCAATGTATTCACATCAATATCCTAAAATTTGTCTGTCTGTGAGAACTGTTGAACTGCTTGAACACTTGAATTTAGTCACCACTATATCAATGTTAGTTCACTGTGGCAGCATTTTTCAGTGTGTTTACCTTCTTTTATAATGGACAAGAGAAATCTACTTGCCCAAAAAAAGACTTTTATAACATTGAGGATGAGGTGAAGCCATTGGATACATATAAAACATGACAGATTTACTAAGAATAATTTACTTTCTTAGTAACGGTTTTTACAGTTTAGGACAGGTTGTGTTCACAAAGCACCTCACCTTAAACCTGGAAATAGTTCTAACGAGATACCTTTCACATTGTGCATTTTAGATTACTTTTGATATCCAGCTTATGAAAACAAATGTTTAGCTTTTTCTTTTCCCTTTGCAGTGTCAAGAAATTGTGCTTGTGTGGGACACACCAGCCAAGTTCTCTCTAGTGCATCTGACTCCACTTAAAAATTAATAAAGCCATACATGCGGTTGTCAGTAAAGCTGGGCAGGACTGATCAAACTAACAGATGCTCATTCCGGACAACAGAAGGAAACGAAAATTCTACAGGGTTCATGCAGGAATGTGACAATTTTGGCCAACATAAAATTTATGCTGTATATTTGTTTCTGATTTGTCATCTGATCCCTAAAATAATATACTTATTTTTCGGCCAGAGTTACATTTTCTTTGGGAGGTCTAATTCCATCGGAACAGGGCTGCCATTCAATATAAGTCAAGTAGGCTGTTACCTATGGCAGAGGAAGCAAAATCATTACCTTTAGATGAAAATGCAGGCTTGTACCAGTAGCTTTATTTCCAAGCCCTACCTGTACTGATGCCCACAAATCCAGGCTCCCTGTTCATGGGCCTTCATCCCCCCTCTGCTATTGAAGGGGCAGAGGCAGTGCCGGCAGCTCAGGGCTCCACGGCCACTTGTGAAGATGGACAACCAGGGTGGCAGCCCACCTCCTTCTGCACTGTTGTCTGCCGGCTATCAACAAGCTTGCCTAGTTATTGTTTTGCAAATAAAATCAGTAATTGATATTTGAAAAGTAAGAAAGATCCCCATTTCTGCCATAAAGCTGGAGATTTCTTTTCCAACAAAGCATGGCACACAAACAGCTGGTTCTGTACAACTGAGTGGGTAAAAGCAGCAGGTACAGAAACAAGCAGCTGTCAGCAGGATTGTTCTGAAGTTGACATGCCTCTGTCAAAACAGAGGGCCATTCTGCTAGGGGCTGATAGGTTTGAATGTGTTTGTACCTCTTTGTGTCAGTCCTTTTGTTCCCTCACCTTTGCTGTGGATTACCAAATGTGAGAAACGGTGAATCAATTCCTTATTTGACTATGACCAAAATAAAAGAGAGAGAGGAAGAAGCTGGGAAGAAAAGGAACAGAGAGGCTGGGATCGGGAAAGAGATCATGGTTGTTATTCTTGCAAGTGGCAAATGAGAAACCAGTGCCAATTCCTGCAGCCCTAAAGGACACAGAGTTTTAGTCTCCCACAGTGTGAACAACAGTATTTGAACCTATTGCTCACTTGTCCAAAGGGTTTAAATATTCCGCAATGCAGAAGTGGAGTTCAGATCTCTCTTTTCTCACTTTCTCACCTACTATGCAAGAGTATGTAAGGCTTGGGGTGGGGGGGGGTGGTGATTGAGTAAACCACCTTGATAGTGGTAAAGACTGAAATTTTGGGCTCTGCTTTCAGTACCATTCATGCATTTGACTCACGAGTCCAGTGTTTTAGAATACCTTGTATGGTAAATGACAACATAATTACAATACATTGTATTGTTTTACAATATTTCACACTGGGAAGCAGTATTTGGTCTTTCCACCACTCAGAAAAATAAATTCAAGCTCATTTTTAATTAGACTTTGAATCTACCAACATAGTCAACAGCACTGAGAAAATTATGTTCTTTAAAATAAAATTTTATAGAAGGTGACAGAAATTTAGAAGATTTCAAAATTAAAGTTTCTTGCTACGCGAATTGTCAAGACTACATTCATATTTTACATAGCTATTTATGCAATAACTGTGGTCATCACAACATCACAGAAAATTTGGAAGAGTGTATTTCTTATAAGCAGAATGATTATATTCAAGCAGAAAATACTGGTCTCCTGGTTGTTATTAATAATTTATTGAAGTGGTGTCAGAAAACTGCTTATCAACCTACAAGAAATAGTAGGATATGGGATCTGTCCTGTCAGGTTTACAGTTTGAAAAAGATACAGGAAAAACAACATTCCCTGGGTAATCCAGTAGTAGATAACCATTACAGTATATTTCCCGTGCTTTCACTTCCTGTTGTTATTTTTGTTTATTTATTAGTGATTTTAGATTAGAAGAGTGACTGTCAGAAGCTTTGGAGTAACTCTTCAGGATTTTAGTTTATATAGGATAGTTTTCTCATCCCTCCGATTTTTTTGGCTATTCTTGATTCTGATAAACATTACTGATATTTGTCAGTTGAATTAACAGCATAAAAAGGATGTGTTTTACGTGAAAGAAGAAGTTGGAGTAATATGAGAAAGAGGTTAGGCAGGAGAAGAAATAATTACCCAGGAAGATATCAGCAGCAGATGGTGATTTCTACTGGGAAATGCATGCAAGGATTCAGAAAACGAGTACTGTATTATAGGGCTTTTAAAATCTGATGGCAGCACCAACGTCTTTCAGAAAATGGATGTTGAACTGTATCTCAATGTTTTAACAGAGACAGAACGGCTAAATTGAAAACAACGAGCGGTATATGGATAACTTTGAATTAGTACTCATCCTGTCCATCATACACAGTGAACCCAGAGACTTACTGGAGAAGGCAAAGAACTGTTGCAAAATGGTCAAGAGGCTAAAAGAGAAAATTTTAAAGGATTTATACTACTCAGACTCTGGTGATGGAAACTCAGCACAAACAATTTAGGGACCGGAGCTGAAAACGTACTATGGAGTCTCCAGCTCCTGCCCTTTTTGCTTTGGGAGTAGAGCTCACTCCGCCAAGTTACAGCAGCTCAGGGGCTGATCTGACTTGGTGCAAACTGATGCAGAGGCAAACTCCACATCTGCGAGTGGCATAAACAGTACTAGCAATGTGAGCAGCCTGGCTGCTCCTTCTTCTCTCTGCCATGACTTTCCAGCCTCTCGATTCTAGCAACAGAGAGCAAGAGTGGCATAAGAGCTTCCACAGCAACTCTAAAAGTATACTTTTTTTGGGCTGAAGTGAATGACTTTTTCAGGATAGGATATGCCAACTTTAAAAAGTAGATCTTTTAGAAAGCTTGTGAAAGTTAGCTCTTAAAGAGCAATCTTCCCAAATGTGTGTGATGTGTTAACTACCTTGTGTCCTTTTTCCTGCAGTTGACTTGAGGAAAGAAAGATATAATTAAGGCAATTGCTTTTGTGAAAATCCTGTGCTTTCTGTGATTCAGAAATATTTCCTGTTAGTTTTCCAAGTCCAGAAGCGGTGCTGTTTGTTAGTGATTGCAGTGTTCATATTCAGCATGTGACATTACCATGCTCTATTAATTCTGAATTGTGACCACTTAAATATACAAAATATTCCTCCTAAACACAAAATGAAGATATAAAAAAGTCATTAAAACTAAAAATCCAGATCTGACTTTTAGTTCTACTTACAATGTACCTAGACTCTTTATATGAAAGAGTTTCACTTAGTTTTATAAGATAGGAATTTACTGTTAATTTTGGTGAATTTACTTCCAATTCTGTATTAATACTTGTCCATCTTTTAAAGAGGATATTTATTCTTCATAAAGTGAGGAATTGCTTGTTTTATTTTCACTGAAATAATCTTCCATCCCCTGAAAACTGTAGTGTTTGCAGTTACCTGAGTTCAGCTTTGACTTTAATGCTCTTCCAGGTACACTAGCTTCACCTTACCTTCTTTGAGGTAGGAGTCATCTCATTGATTGTCTTGAGTAAAAGGAAATGGCTCATGCATCTTTCGTACATTATAACAAATGTCCTTTTGCATTATAATTGAATGGTGATTGTTGTGTTCAATCAATGAGAAAGGTTAAGGGAGCTTCTCTGCCAGCATTTTTAATGGAGAAGTCGATTAAGATTCAGTTTAATCATTCTGGCTGCTTCAGAATTAAAGCAACAAAGACCATCAATGGCACTATAATTACCAGTCTTTCTGTAAGTTTACACTGCTATTTATGCAGCCATAAATTTTGTTATAATGCACAATGTGACCAGGTTAACTTGCTTTGTTTGTAATGCAAAATATTTCCCTTAACTGTACTGTGGATAAGAAATTGTTGTGATGAAGTATACATAATTCAGCCTAATAAAAAAGAGAAAAAGTAAAAACATACCCTCTGTAGAGTCTAACTGAGGTGAATCAGCCTGATAGCTTGTGTTAAATAGTTTAAAGTCATGGCCTTAACCTTGGGACACTAGAGACATATTTTACTTTATTGAACATGGAGACTAGCATCACTCCCAGGTGAGTAAAAAGGGTCAAATATATTATTCTAATCCCTGTTCCAAACAGAGAAAAGGTCATTATACACTACCTATTGCACGCTGCCAAAGAGTAAAAAATTCACATTGGGGAAATGGGTGCAAATCTATTTTAGACATGGCCTTTAAAATGTTACTAAAATGAATGATTATGTGGTTTTGAACAAGAAAAAAATTCTTGAAATTGATCTCGTTTATTAATTAGTTTGAGCTTATAAAGGTCTTACTATAAATAGCCAGAAGACTAGAAGAAATTGCTCATTTCAAATGAGAGTAAGGCTATCAAAAGAATTTGTTTTCTTGTAATATTAATACCTGCAAGTACGGTTATCCATTTCATTTGCTACTGCTGAATGGATGACAGGATATCGTGATTTATCCAGGATGTTTAGATAAGCATGTCTAGCACTTCCAGCAAATTAGAGACACGGGATACTTTTGTTACTCTTTTTTTTTTTTCTTTTTTTTTTTCTCCTTTTCCCTATAGGAATTTCATTCAGAAGGCATTGAGGACTTCTTTTTTTTCTCCACAGAAAGGGTAAGCTTTGACCAAACTTCTCACTAACTTAGAAACACACTTTCTCCATGCAGAAGCACATTCTCCAGAGGTGGGTCAGTGTAAAAGAGAAAAACAGTCCTTCTGCCTGTACAGGTAGGTAGAGGGCAAGATGCTTCCCCCACCACCACCCCAAACTCATGTTTTATTGAAAGCTCAACTTCCCTGAATGAAATAATTAAATTTTTATTTCATGTTAGCTAGCAAAGCTATTTTTAAAGTTGCATGAAGACCAGAAACAGGAGTGCATTTTCACCAGTTAAGTTGGTGGGATCCATGTGGGGATCCACTGCAGGCTCAGCCTCAGCTGTAGGTTTCAGAGAAATGAATTGCGGCTCACCTAAAATGAAAAATTCCCTCCCTGTGATTTGATAAAATATTCTTGTAATTTTTTCCTACCACTTTTCGTGATTCTTTATTTCTATTAATAGCATATTTTATATCTTGTAGTTGTGCATCTTAACTAAAGATGGATTGTATTGTCCCTGTAGCTTGTAGCTTGCTGTTGTCCTGGAACAACTTTTCCTTCCTTTTCAGCAGATTGTAAACTAGTAGGAGAGGATCATCTGACTAACAGCAGTTATTGAATGACAATTAAAACAAATTAAAATATCACATCACACAAAAATTTTTCAGTGTACAGCTCCTGAGCTTGCCATTTGCTGCATAATTTATGCTTCTTGGAAAGCTGGGCTTGAAGATGTAATCAAAGGTATTGATATACAAATCTGGACCTCCTACTGGCTATAAAACCACACGTACACGTGGTAGCAAGATATGGTTCTTTAATGTATTTCTGTATCAAGCCAGCTCTTTCAGTAGCAGGAAATTATGAAAACCACTAAAGAAGACAATTTAAAAATGTAACTCCTTAAATCTGTCTCCAAAGAGGTAAAGACAAATATGTAAATCAGCTGTTTATGAAACATTCATGTTTGAATTTAAAAGGCATATCAGTATACAGTGAGCATCACTGGTGTTAAAGTCAGGAGCTTAATCCTCTAAAGAAAACAAAACACATACAGTGCGTAGGCAGCCTGGCATAGTTCCTTCAGATTTTATACATGTGAGTTAGGGTGCGGAGGCTATACTTAATTTAAAAATAAGATTGACTAATCTATTTGAGTGCTTACTGCCTTGTAAGCAGAGAAAAGAGTAGTGTGCCAGAATGGAAATCATATGGGCCGGGAATTCCCCTTCTGTTGACCACAGAAGGTATAGGCATAATCCATCAAGAACAGAATGCATGCCATACTTTGTTCATTAGCATTTAAAGAGGCTGTTTGGCATCAGACAACAAATACAATTCTTGCAAGAACTTGGCAGCGGACTGTTTGTCAGTTAATGACAATCCACAGCTTTTTCAAGGAAATACTAAATGTTCCCAGGGCTATTTCTGAATTCTTTTCAGCATGAAGCTTGAAGTGGGGCTAACACATTTGTATAGCAGTGACCAGCTTCCAAGAGAAAACATCAGTTCTGAACTTGAAATCGAAACAGATTTGTTGGCAACACATCAACAAATTGTGATGGAATTACAGGATATGTGATATCACATATCTTATCTTTACATTTATGCATTTCCTAAAATACACCAGTGTGTTCAGTGTCTCCATAGACTACAGTCTGGAAAATGATGGATCTTATTTAGGAGTTGGATATCAATATAGACAGTGTGATAACATACAAAGAGAAAGGAAAAAAGAAGAAAAAAATCTCCAAAGTTTTTGCAGTTTTAAGTTAGTTATCAATGGGGTTTTTTTGTTAATTGTTCTATTGTTAACAGCATACCAAATTACCTTCACTCTCTGTGTCAAAATCTTCACCTGTGCTTAAACTAAATAAAAATATGTATTTTTGAGATGGGATCTGATTCCAGTCAGATAACTGAATTTGAGCTCATATAGGTGAGTCTTCACGAATGAGACATATATATGGGACTCAGTAGCCTAAACATAGGTATCTAGTACCATCTGAGATTCCATACAAGCCTGGCAGTTGTGACACAAGACCCATAAGGAATTCACGCCTACTGGAATGGCTATGCGGGATATGTACCTTAGGACATCTTGAATGGCATTAGACACCTATGTTAAGGCAGTAGAATACCAACCTTTGTGTCTGAAGTCTTGTTTCAATCACTGACATCCATTCAATACCAGAGTTTAGAGAGCTATTCAGCTGCCAAAAGGTAGGCATCAACTTCAAGGACAGCTGAATACCTCTCTAGCCTTGCTGGACTGCATTGGCTAAATTTCCACTGACCGTTAGGAGAGCTTAAACCCACCTATCTCTCATAGAGATGCTTAGTCTAAAGTTAAATCCCATCCTTAATCTTCTCTAAAGAAGAAAAAAGAGATGATAACTTAAATAACAGATTTATTCTTTTCCTCTCTAAGCTATATCACTGTACACATTTTCAAATTCTCTGTAGCCATGCCTCTTTTTTTTTTTTTTTGGTGACAACTCTCAGAAAGCCAGCTTTTTGTGTCATAGTTGGGAACAAATTACTAGGCTCTGATGTAGGTCTGATGCATTGCTGTGATGCTACAAGTTAGACTGTTTTGTAAGCGCTGCAGATTGTATTGTATTCTTCTATTGTAAAGGCAGGGACTGTTGGCTGTCTCAGGAGAAAGATTTTGAATTTTAATATTCTGTCCCACAAAGCTTCAAAATATTCCTTCCTTCCTTTTTTTTTTTGTTTCTTTTTCTTTTAAATGTCCAGCCAGATTTATGGGACTTCACCTTGTATGTTGGGCTTGTGGGCTGAAGACCAATGTGCTGGTTTTGGCTGGGGTAGAGATAATTTTCTTCATAGCAGCTAGTATGGGGCTATTTTTTGGAATTGTGCTGAAAACTGTTGATAATACAGGGATGTTTTAGTTAAGCAGTGCTTACACAGAGTCAAGGCCTTTTCTGCAACTTATACCATCCCACCAGTGAGTAGGCTAGGGGTGCACAAGAAGTTGGGAGGGGACACAGCCAGGACAGCTGACCCCAAATGACCAAAGGGATATTCCATACCATGTGATGTCATCCTCAGCATATAAAGCTGGGGGAAGAAGGAGGAAGGGGGGGACATTTGGAGCAATGGCGTTTGTCTTCTCAAGTAACTGTTATGCATGATGGAGCTCTGCTTTCCTGGAGATGGCTGAACACCTGCCTGCCGATGGGAAGTAGTAAATGAATTCCTTGTTTAGCTTTGTTTGCATGTGCAGCTTTTGCTTTACCTATTAACCTGTCTTTATCTCAACCCACAAGTTTTCTCGCTTTTACTCTTCCGATTCTCTCCCCCATCCCACTGGGGGAGGAGTGAGTGAGCGGCTGTGTGGTGCTTAGTTGCTGGCTGGAGTTAAACCGTGACAACCAATTACTAGTAACAGTGAGCTTCAGGAAGCTTGAAAAACATTCTTTGCTGGGATGAGGGTACCAGCTTATGTGATTCCTCCTGCAGTCTGAAAGTCTAATGAGACTGGAACAACAGGGAAAAGTTAAGTACTTAGGGGACCTAGAAAGAGATACTTTGTTTAAAGAACCACAGTTCCTATGGCAAGTGACCACCCTGTACTCTTCAAGGTGACTTCTGAATATTCTCAACTGAAGCAATGTATTAAGCAATAAAATAAACAAGAAGAGTGACAGAGGAGTTTTTATTAGGCTTGAATTGCAAGCTTCACTGCTAAAGTTGCATATAGATTTTAAACTGAAAGTGTACTGTTGTCAGTCTTGAAGATTTGTCTGATGAAAACTTTCCAGGGAGGCTATCAATAAGTTATATTTACATACACTTGAAGATACTTTTACATTGCAGGAGTCCTGGAAAAAAGTCTGAGGGTAAATGAGGTCCAGCTCCAGCATCAGCAAAATTTTCTGTCACAAGCTTCATTTACCATGGAAATGAGTTAATAAGTACACACCTGGATCCTATAACCCATGAACTTCATTGTTAAAGAGGGATGATAATATGTTACTGAATCTATTCTAGTTAATGTTTTCTCCTTCCACATTTTCTACAACGTAAATACGGGTTACTTACAGTTTGGAAAGTATGTTGACAGTGCAAAATGAAAATCTGATTATCGGAGATAAGAGTACAACCTTGCTAGCTGATCTGCTTCATGCAGAGAACAGCAGTGAAGTCAAGGTAGCATTTTTACATGTTGGAAGTTGGAATACAACTGACTAAGGATCATCATGATATACACCAACATTTAGATTGCTGGCATACCATAAATTAGTCTCCTATTTTTTGCTGATGGTGTTAATTGTGCTAGTCAGGTTTAGCTAACACATGCTGCAATCACACTTTAATTTGCTATAGAGAGGTATCCTATAGAGAGCCTCATTGCAACAGCCATAGGACAGGATGCTCCAACTGAGAAGTCAGAATCCCCATCAGCTCACCAAGTAAGACAACTGTGCTGCTACTGCATGAAAAACCAACAGCAACAAAGCAGAAAGGAAGTCATAGTGGAGAAAATATGAAGTATGGGTCACTTAGCTAGCACTAAGAGCTTAAATGGAGGTTAACTGGGCTAGGCTTTGTTCCTGGCTCTGCCACAGACTTCCTGTGCTATCTTGGTAAACTAGTAGTTTTCCTGTTATCTTGCAGAAATAGCAGGTCTTCCCTTCACACAGGTATGGAGAATAAAGATTTTAAAGACTGTGAGACACATAGAAGTTACAGTACTGCAAACCATGGATATTCATAAAATAGAAAGCAAAAACAAGATATCATATACAATGCATAAGTCAGAACCAAACAAAAAGATTAGAGATAAAGCACACAAATCTATCCAGACAGAATGGGTGGAATTCAGCTAGGGAACCTTAAATCTCTGACCCAGTCCTAGCCTTTCTTTATAGTACATGGAGAGCTATAGTCACTTTCAGAGCACAATTCATCTAACCAAATACAGTATCTCCTTTGAAATGAGATGTTCTGCTCTATTGCTCTCTACTGACTATAAAGAGCCTACAATCATTAGCTCACATCTAGACATCTACACTTAGATGAATCCAGTCCTCAGACTGTAAGAGGAGATGGAGATGGAGTCCACATGCAAGAGTTGCCTTTCTGCAGCATTTTGTTACTGCAGTGTTTTTTGTAAGTCAGCTTGGTGAGTAGTGTGAGACCTGATAAGCCCTCAGTCTTGAGCACCATTTTAAACTCTGGGCTGTGCAGTGTTGAATTTGAGGACCAAAAGAGAAGAGCTTGGGAGAGGTATAGTATCCTTCATATGTTGGCTGCCAGAAAAAGAAACACTGATAAGTTATCTTGTTATGGAATTAAAAAAGTTTTAGATGTCTGTATACATCTTTTTTGGCCCCTGCCATTCACAATAAAATCATTATTTCATGCTAATAAGAGTCTGATCCTGCACATATCGAAGTAAAAAAGAGTAGAAGTATATTATGCAGAATGATTGGCAATCATAGGCTGAGGTAGACTGATCATCCAATTAAATCATAGAATATTAAAAAGGTCAAAGTAATGTAGAGCTAGTCTAATTAATAGACAATGAAATAAAATTCTGATTCTCACACTTTTGAATATAAGCCCAGTCCTGAAAACAAAGTACCTACTTTATTTATGAAAGTAGGTCCTTTTACTTCAGGGTACTTCATAAGGGCATGTGGATCTTTGCTTATGGATTACCTTGCAGGATCAGTGCCTAAGACTTTAGCTCTTCTACCCTGTTCAGGTAGTTTTACTAGAACATTTAATTTTTTTCACTCCTTATCTGCATCTTACAAGGAGGCTTGTATAATCCTTTTTGTCTTCATGAACAGTAGATAAAGATTCAACCCTTTAAAACTTCATTAATATGTTGTCCTAATGATATCAAAGGTATGGTATAATTCAAACGTCAGTTCTATGTCTGTCTTCTGTGGTTTATGTGGATTTTTATTAATATTTAATTTGGTTCATTACCTTATTTATTGTGTGTTGGTTAAAGGAATTCGAAGATGGAGGTGTTGTGTTAACATAAAAGTCTCCTCATACTGAAGCAGGAACCAAACATGATACATGCACAATAATGTTGGGACTTTGTTTATAATAAACATTTTAAATGACTGATTTTTTCTCATAAATACTCTAAGTAGGATGATCTATGAGATTTCTAATTTATTCTTGTTTAAAATTTAACCATGCTTTTTTAAAGCATATCAATTTTGTTAATACCATGTAATTAAAACATGTCAGTGCACAGCAAGTTTTAGTCTAAATTAATGACTATGAGAATTATTTTAATTAAATAACCAATTATAGAAAAATCGCAAGCATGAGAGCTGACATTTAAATGAATTTCATTTAAATTGCTTCTTAACATTGTCCCATCTAGGACACTAATGCAAAATGAACTATTGTATCAACATAGATTATCACTATTTTTGTATGCACATAATGTATTCATATTCAATCACTGGAACAGAGCTGAATATTTTGTATTGATCTGAAATGTCTATGAACAAAATACGACAGAATAAGCTGAAGTACAAAAATCCCATGTAGTTCTGTGACAAAGTACAGCTGTATTTCTCTTGTTTGCACACGTATATTTTCATATTTCAGTTCTTCATTCACTTACAAATTCCATTTTCCATTTGGTGCAGGGTGAACTTCTAAAATTGCTGAGCATTCAAGTGACTTTTTAAATTCTGGCTCTCTTGTAAACACACATGAAAAATCATGATGGGCTATTCAGTTTTCATGTCAGATTTAAAAAAAAATCTTCTGTTAGAAACATTTGTTGGAATATATTTTGCTCACTTTTAACTGGAAAGAATAGCTTACATAGTTAACTAAATTACTCTTCTGCATTGCACAAATCGTTACTTCGTTTATCTAACAATCACATTCAATTTAATCAGATGCATGGTGCAAACTGTGCCAGGAAACTCCTGAAGCTATTTTCAAAAGTGAGTAACAGTATAATGCATTGCAAAATTGTTCTTCTCTACTGTAGCTTTAAAGATGTCACAGAAAAAGGGAAAAAAAGGTTCTTGCATTTTTGTTCATTGATTAACCAGTAATGTTATGTATAAATAATGTATCTGACAGTATGGCAGCCCACTTGGGACATTGTGCCATTTACTACAAAATAGGATGCAACATGCAACTGAGCAGCAAGAACAAATTAAACATCTTTCCTTGGTAACTTTAGCATTTTTATTAGGTGATAAACATCACAGTGAGAAGAAAAGCAGATGTAGATATTTCAACAATATTAACCTTAATCTAAAGCTATCTAGAGACAAAAAATAATATTTATACATTCCTAAAAAATGCTTAAACTGTATATGAAATGTGTTGTCCTGATCTCTTTATGTTTTGTGGGACTCCCATGGAAACCAGTTGATATAGCCATGGTGTAAAACCTGGATTTTGTTCCAGAATATCGCAACTAAATTCAGTGAAGTATTATGTATAATCTTATCTTGTTAACTTGTAACACAGAGATATCACTGCAATATGTAGTGTGGAGAATTTGCGATGTTAATATAGGTGTGTGTTTTAAAACTGTTGCCCTTGTGAAGTCAGGTGTTCTAAGTCAAATTAAATTATGTTATTAGAAATTTTCATTGAACACAGCCTAAAAATTTCACCGGGTTTCTGTGTTTAGGTGCAAAAAAGTTTATGAAAGTATTTTATCACTAGAATAGTAAGTTCTTTTAAAAGCTATTAAAATTATTATATCATTATAAAAGTTACCTAAATATCAGCTCAAAGAGTCTCGGGTCACTGACAGTATTTTAAATGAAATCAATGACAGCCTTAAGTACAGCTGCAAGGAAAACAGAAATTATAAGGCAAAGAATGATTATTTTGTAAAGTAAGAAAAAATAAATAAATAGTAAAAGAAATGTATTGCATCTGGCAAAGGATGATTTCATAATTATATATTTATTTCTATGTTCATATATGATCAATTTTCATAAAATGGATATTTTTTCCCAGGCAAGTACTTGTATTCACTGATTTTGATTGGAAAAAAACCCCAACCTTTATCGAAATAAAAATGTTAAACAGCAGTTTTACATAGTTATGACTAATAAAAACATAACAATGGTATTTGTATTCTCAAATTAATCCAGAGGAGTTAGGTAGCCAAACCTTAATGAAAATCAGTATGAGGTGTTAGCCCAGCTCCCTTTGCCTGCTGTGGAATTTCCAATCACTGCATTAAATATTGTTAAATGGAACAAGTGAGTATTTTTCAACATGATTCAATACCATACACCTTGAATTTGTAACTATCATCACTAAATCACGTGATCACTAAATCAAAGTATCTTTCTGTGTATTGAGCTAAATACACAATTTAGACTCTCTACTCGTTGTCCTTTTTACATACTGCAAAAGCTGCAGCAGTTTATTTCACATCTACACAATAATTAATCTAATATCCCCTCATACTTAATAGTTACAATGGTTAATGTTTATACCTGAGGTAATTCCCATTGCACAGTGAAGAGGATTATCCACTTGATTAAAAATAAATCTTTTCACCCCTGCACTTGATTCTGTACCTCCCTGGGGAAGCTGACCATAATTTCTTTCTTGCTGTACCTCGTTCTGCAAGTGATGAGCCCATTTTGCATGGCCAATACTGAATGTAGCACTGGGCTTTAAACAGGACAGTAATTCAATTGGGTTTTTTTATCCCAGCTCTGTCTGGAAACAAATTCCTGTTACTCAGTTGTTGCTGCTAAAACCTGACAGCCATCATGTATTTCCCAATGTTGTGGCCCATGAGATGGTGCAGTTGTTGTTTTTCTCTCAGAACATGGAATAAACTCAGCTGGAATGGTAGTAACTGGAGTAATAACAAATGGAAAATATTTGCTGGAAGACTACCATCCAGTCTCAGGTACGGAGAAGTTTGGAACAGGAAAGACTAAAAGGCAGGGACTGAAGGGCCGAAGGGCAAAGTTTATGAGGTTGATTTAGGCATCCAAAAGAGATAGGCACCTAAACTGGGATTCACAACAGCTGGCGTGCTCAGCCAGCTAAGTCCCATGCTAAGTGTTTCTGTGAATCCTGACCCAAAAGCTGCACAGGTGCCTAAGCGGATTAAGGAGGAGTCATTCGTTTGCAAGCAAGCTCCTAATTATGACTCACCAGCGCTGTAAATTTCCAAATGTTTTGTTGTACCTGGCTGCATATACTTAAGTTTCTATTTTATTGGGTTACAAATGCTAGCCCATGTCAAATGGACACATGTTTAAGGTGACTCAAAGGAAAGGCAGCTTCCTTCTCAACTGATAGGTTCCCTGTGAGTCATATATGTCTGCTTAGGAAATAATTGTATGTTTTGACTTTGATTCGTAACTCTTTTTTTTTTGCTTACCAGACCCAATAGCTCTGGGGGAGTAAGCTAGATTCTAGTCAGTCTCATATGTCATCAGCGAAGCTATTCTATCTCCAAGTTTCCCACTGGAATGCCAAATGCTGGCCTTATTTGCACCTTCATAACCCCACTGGAGACAACTTGTCTACTCAATTGTAATAATTGGGCCTGAGAAAAATTTACTGTTGGCAGTGACTTTCAGATCCCAGTATAAGGTTTTCACTGCTGGCAGTTAAAAAGAAAAATATTTTTATGCCTAGTCTGAGTAAAACTGATACAAATTCACAGAGATAAAGCAAATCCAGAACTCTACCATGCATTTTTGCAATGCTTCATTTCAGAACTACAGCTTCCTCCTCATCAACAAAAACAGCTCTATAAATCAGTTCAGGATGATCATTTGCCACATGATGATTTGTAAATCTTTATGATTTGTAATGGATTTAAGTAAACTTTCTAAAGAGTCTGAAGAAAACTATGGAATGTGCTGCTGTATTTGCACCTAGGAAATTATCTTTGCCCACTGAAAGAACGAATTTAAGTGTAATAACAGATAAGAAAACATTCATAATGTTCTGTTCCAGTAGACGATTATGGTAACAAATTAGAGCAGATTTTCTCTTGAATAAAGATTACCTCCTCAGTTTTATTGCCCAGCTCTGCCAGAAGTCCATAGATACTGCAGCGATGGATGCTATGTAAAAGTTCAAGAGAGAGAACATCAACAGCACTAAGTTCTGCATGAGATTCTTCTACCTAACAGTTTAGGCCACATTGAACAGAATTTCATGTACGTATGCACTTTTGCATAACTGCCAGGGGGTGGGTAGACACACAGAGTGACGTCAAAAGAGAAAGCTTGATAACCTTGCTAACCTCTATAACCTCTAAAGGATGCCCCAACTAAACAGTGAGCACCAGTGTTCAGGTTGATCTTGTGGAGAGTGAAGAGTGATATGAACAGTTTTACAGTTATATTTGAACTATATTTGAGTTTGTGAGGGGAAGCAAAATCATGCCGTCTCCTGGTTTATATGCTATTCAATGTTACCTATGTGTTCACTCGTAATACACTCAAACCTCAACTGTTGTAACTGTCTAGTATCCAGAATACTACAAACACAGATTTTCAGTCAACCATTCAGGAGGTAATTTCCTAATTTCTGGGTGAGCTGCAGAACAGATTTTAGTAAGGTAATCCAAAAACTAATACAGAGAACTAAAGTGATAATGGAAATACAAAAGACCCTTTGAAGTTCTCCCAAAGCACTTAGAAAAGTACACTTCGTTTTAAAACTGAATTTGTCTACATTCAGTTGGATCTGTCTATATGTTATTGGATCTTTTTTTCTGTCTCTCTCTTCTTTCCTTTCCTGTTGTATTAAGAATCCCCTCTACTTGCAAAAGTCTTCTCTCCAAATAAGGTACATGCTCATTATGGTCATGTTGAGTATTACTCCTCTAGGGAAATAAAACAACTTGAGCTCTTTAAGTTTACCACTGTTCAACTTACCTCTGTTGTAGCTCCCTTCAGATCTTCTGTTAGATTGCTAGTGCAACTCTAAAGTGTGATGGCAAAACTAGACACAGTATCCCTCTATTACATTTTTTTCTAATGAAGTTAAAAGATTGACACTTCCTTCTCAGCATCCTCCTGCTGAAATGTTTGGGGATTGCATACTCATGTGAAGCTCACGACATCCTCTATCCCTCAGCTGGAAGTTACTGCCTCCGGTTCCTGAAACATGGCTGCTCATTGTGCACATGATCCTGTTTTGTTGCAATATGGAGTAAAATAAGTTCATTTGGGCTGCCAGTTACTGTCTTCTGGCCCAGGCACAACAATACATCAGCTGTTCCAACAAGGTCATGAAAATCATATGAGACCTCTCTGGATTAGCTCTCAGATAAACCATCACACTGGAAGGCAGCAATTCATAGAATCATAGAATATCTCGAGTTGGAAGGGACCCATAAGGATCATTGAGTCCGATTCCCTGCTCCTCGCAGGACCACCTAAAACTGAACCATATGACTAAAAGCATCATCCAGACGCTCCATGAACTCTGACAGGCTTGGTGCCATGACCACTTCCCTGGGGAGCCTGTTCCAGTGACCAACCACCTTCTCAATGAAGAACCTTTTCCTAATGTCTGAACTTCCTCTGACACAGCTTCATACCATTTCCACGTGTCCTGTTGCTGCTCACCAGAGAGAGGAGATCAGCACCTCCTCCTCCACTGCCTGCCTTGAGGAAGCTGTAGACTGCGATGAGGTCGCCCCTCAGCCTTCTCTTCCCCAAGCTGAACAAACCAAGTGACCTCAGCCACTCCTCGTAAGTCTTGTCCTTGAGGCTTTTCACCATCTTGGTTGCCCTCCTCTGGACACATTCTAACAGTTTGATGTCCTTGTTGTCCCAGACTGCACACAGTACTTGAGGTGGGGCTGCACCAGTGCAGTGTAGAGTGGGACAGTCACCTCCCTCGACCGGCTAGCTATGCTGTGCTTCATGCACCCCAGGACAGGTTGGCTCTTCTGGCTGCCAGGGCACACTTGACTCATATTCCACTTGCCATCAACCCAAACCCCCAGATCTCTTTCTGTGGGGCTGCTCTCCAGCATCTCGTCCCTCAATTTGTATATATAACCAGGATGTATAACCATCCCAGGTGCAGAATCTGGCACTTGCTCTTGTTAAATTTCATACAGAAATTGGTTGGTTTTACTCTTTAATCCCTAAATCTTTTTTCAGTCACAGGACACAGTTTGTTTTCATTTAAGTGTGACCTTTCTACTCTATTTTTAGATGGCATAAGTTTGCATTTGACTCTACTAAGCAGAGTTTGCTCTGTAGGAAATGATTAATATACTAAATAATTTTAGGACAGTGCTTATATTATTGCTGTCACTGGTATAGTCTATAGGAAAAGCATATGGCAGAAGTTTGGGGCTGTCTAAATGTAGAAAACATACACCTTTTATTGCTCCCATCTCAGTTAATGGTAAATTATTATCTATTTATTTATTACTATTTTATTACTACTTCTTACTTTTGTTGCAAGGAATAAGAATCCTGCCAAAAAGACTTTAAACAATCAGAGAGCCAGACTCTGATCTACTTACTTATTCACACTAAACAAGGACATTTGCCTAGCAACTTGAACATGCATTTTGGTCTTAAATTAAGACCTTGATAGAAAATAAAAAATAAAGATATTTTGGGAATATTATACGTTATAAAAACATTCCTGTAGCCTAAATCCAAGCCACATAACTTAATACCTAATGCATATGTAAAGAGAAAGTAGTAGTCACTTCCAGGTGGAAATTCCAACTTTAGATTGGCTGAATTGCCCTCTGGATTATGCCTATCTTTTTCCATTTAGACTACCAATAGCTTGAAGTTAGGTACACAGAGTCATATAGGATGAAATCAGACTTACACGCTTACACTTCTAAAGTTTTCCCAGGTTGTTGCTAAAATCCATTTGTGTGTACTATTTTTAATGTTTTAGTTTAACCAAAAAACCCAAATTATTTAAAAGAAATTTTATTAATAATCCTATAACAAACTTGTATGGTTAAGGTAATGAAGTCCATGACAACAATAAATGAAGTGCCCACAATTTCCACAAGAAGCTATTAGCTTCTCCTAGCAATGATTTTTGACATTCAAGATACTTGCTATGGATGCAGAAAAATGACGCAGGGTTGCAGCTCTTCCCATTGGTAATAAACTATTCCATAAATAAACATTTGCTCTGTTTCCTTCTTAGGAAAATTACCTTTACTGCTTGGATAGATTTTCCAATATATAGGTCAATCTGTCCTAACCTTTTCTGAAGGAAAATGAGAAATGTTCCCTATGAACAAGATAAGACATACTGTATCTAATGGCACTGTTTGCAAACACCAAATAGCAGCAGACTGAAGAACTGTAATATAAAGCTATCAATTAATTTTGTTGTAACTGTATGCACCTGTGAACGACTGCTTAATTAAAGAGGCAAACAGAAATCTCTCACAATAATGCTTCAAATTACTTGCATTTATGTGACTCAATTAGTTGGAGTGGATAAATACAATTGGAAAGCTGCCATGTGGACTTCTGGAAATAAAGAAAAGATAGAACTGAAGAGATACAAAACCAAATGGGAGGACTCAGGCAGATAAATACAGATAATTCTCAGAGGTTCATAGGCCTATACAAACAGAGAAGATAAAAGAAAAAGATTCTATGTAAATATATATAAATACCTCATTTACTGTCACGGAGTTCTGCTTTCACAGACAGGAACATTAAGGGGATTGTTTGTTTTGGGCAGCATACTCACAGGGCTCAGATTTGCTTTAATTTTGCCATCAGATATATTCATCTGATTCTCTTTGCCTTTAGGGAGTGGCAGAGGTGTTTACTGTTATTGTAGACATGCTAAAGTGTCTTGCTTACCCTCTAAATGTTCCTCCAGAAAGGCACAGGTCTTCCGTAGTCTCTGACCTATCTGCCTGCCTAAATGCCTAAGATATCCTGGGGGTGTTTGGATCAGGAGCGTATTTCTGAAACAAATCTCCTGCTGGTCCCCTCTTCTATGCCGTGGTTACCATCAGAAACCGGTTCCAGAGCATGTGGACCAGGCTTTTCAGGGATGAAACTGAACTGGAAGATGCTCTCCATGTGAGCACACCGAGTGAACATTCATCTGCTGGGACCAGACTAGAGATAGCCCAAAGTGAAAAATGTGAGATGTGTGTGGTGTGGACACCAGGTCCTGAGCACTGTGAGAGTGCTCCTCTTGGTTTTCACTACCTCCTGGTGTAGACATAGCCTAAAGTATTTAAAATGACACCAGACACATTAGGCACTTGAATTCCTTCTTCCATTTTCATGTGCTTGTTTCAGAACAGGATTTAACCCCATATGTGTGCAAGTGCATTGCTGAAAATGCCTTTTTCTCATCCTCACATGCAGTTCAGTTTTGTTCAGCAGCATTTCAGGAAAGCTTGCTGCTGATAGCCATTGTCTGCAATGGGGCATTTTATTAATGCTGCATGATTGACACTGGGGGCCAGTTAAACAAATCAGACTTCCCTTTCTTCTGAGAGGGATCATCTAGAAATGGCAAAGGGGATAAGAGACGGCATAGATTACACTTAAAAATACTTTCAAGTGTAGGGTCCAAAATCTATTTTAGATATTACTTACTAACTCTGTCTTCTAAACACAACCACTATTTTTTAAAATTTTTTAAAAAATAGCTGTCTTTTCTGAGCTCACAGTCACAAGAATTCTGTTCTTTAAAGTGTGGCCAAATACACCTGACTTGGTATTTGGGTCAATGATTTGTACATGCACATTGTAACTGAGCAGTGGGATATTCTTGCAGGTGGAGTGGGGAGCAAATGACCAGGTCAGAGGAGAGAGCAAGACCTGCTGAAAGCAAAAGGCAAAATGATTATTTTCTGTGGAAAAAAAATCATTAAGTTAGCTACCATTTTAGACTTACATTCAACAAAGACACCAGCTGTTTTTCTCTCTCTGTTTCTCTGGAATACTTACTAGCATGCTGGTTTATAGCAGGTATGTTTTCAATATTCAAATACATACAAAAGTTTCTCTCAATATTTTCGAGGTTAATACTGAAATGAATTTTATTAAGACAAAGGTTTTAAAAGAATATCTGTCCATTTGAGGCAGAAGGGCTACCAATATATTTTGGATGGTTCATTACACCATTTTCACTATGCTAGTATATTAAAAATAGTATGTATTTGGTTTTCTTCACTTTCTTTCCTTCTTTACTTTTGATTTCCCTCACCTTTTTCATTTCTCATTTTTTGTAACTGTAACCTGAAGTTTCCAAGTTTCCTTATAGTAATTGCTTTGGTTTTTACTTTAATTCTATATTTTCCATTTAGAGCAAGGTCATAAGATATGCATAGCTGACCCTACTGTTATTTCCCTTCCACAAAAAGCAAATCATGCAGGTAAAGGCACAGGATACAAATAGATTTGTTAGTCAACTCAATCTGGCTATAAAAATCTACCTGTGACCTAGAGGACAAAACTCCTCACACTTCTAATTGAAGTCAACTACCCAGCTGACAGGCAAATATGCTTCTGAGGGCTCTTTTGCTGCTGTGATGATAGCATCTTGAGGTTGTTCCCAGATGGAGGGGAGGGAGGTAGAAGTGAGAGTCAGAGAGTGTGACAGTCGCTCATCTATCTTGGAAACACTGAGGACCTTGGAAATATGAATTAAAGTAGGCTGTGCTTTCATGAGCACTTTAATCTAACTTAAGTATGAAACGTTGCTAAAGGAGATGATCCCTCCATCCTCCCCACCCCAGCTGTCTGTTCCCACCTTTTCCCTTGTGCCAGCACGTGAGATCATATGCGTACCTTGTAAGCTAGGTCTGGGAACAGATCCAACACCCAGCCTCCCAAATATTAAAACTTTTTAGTTGGATCAGTTCCTTTTGCGTAAGTGCTAGTGGGGGGTGGGCGAGTGGAATACACAGGCAGAGGAGGGGTTGAGGGAATTACCACTTGCAGTAGTAGCTTGGGCTTAGATCATCTCAAAGGCATTGGTAAACCACAGTCTTAGTCACCCACAGGGCTTCGAAGGCAGCCCTGACTCAACAGGACTGAGCGCCAGCACTGCACTTTACGGGCAGCAAAGATGTGGTCCTAGGATAATACGGAGGAAAGTTGCCACTTTCAGCACTAATCGCAGTTCTTATAAGACTAATCAAACTGATGTAGACTGCATTGCAATATCAAAGATGTATTGTGATAGCACTGAGCATTTTAAAAAAAGAGAGAACAAGAAGCTTATTTTAAATGATTAAGGATAGAAAAAACCCATGGTTTTCTCTCTCTCTCTTCCTTTTTCTTTTTTTTTTTTTTTGTTCTTTTGGAGGCAAAGGACTCAGGCTTCATAGTTATTAAATGAACTGAAAATTGCTTCTGCCCAAGCTTATTTTGATCATTATTGATCTAATCAAACCATGCTTGTTTAATAAGAAAATCTAAAGATGAGGGAGATATTTCTAATCAAAACAATGTTGTAAAAAAAATGATGGAGTACAGTTTCCTAGCTACTTATGAGTGGTAGTTGACTGTTTTTTCCTTCTCCATGCTAGGTATGTATATACTATACACGAGTAACGAACCAAGCAGAGCTCCCAGTTCAAAAATCTTGGCAACTTTGAAAGTTCTTCTCTGCCTTCTGGCATGGCATGCATTACCTTCAGTTAGCTCCTCCTGGTCAATGTAGCTGTGAAGATAGAATTTGCACACTATTTGTACAACTGGTACCCAAAGTGATGAGAGGCATGACAGGGTTGCACAGTCTTGGCACAGTAACCCATGAGAGTCCCATAACATGTCGTTGTGGCTACAAGTGCAGAGTTCATGAAGAACGTTGAACTTGTAGGACTGCAACCTGTGTGACATCTCCTGTGCGCTCCAGAGTGAACTCTGAGGACCAAAATGATACTGTATTACTGCCTTTATTTTCTTCCAATATGTCCTCAGCCCAATTCCAGTGACTGAGCAGCTGTAGGAATACTGATGAGTGCGATGAGGAATGTATTTTTAAGGTGAAGGCTATGCTTGGTTCAATAGTCTTGAAGCTTTTTTTAGTCTGTCTGTCTGTCTTTCCTTCTTTCTTTCTTTCTTTCTTTCCTTCCTTCCTTCCTTCTTTCTCTCTTTCTCTCGCTCTCTTTCTCTCTCTTTCTCTCTCTCTTTCTCTCTCTCTTTCTCTCTCTTTCTCTCTTTCTCTCTTTCTCTTTCTCTCTTTCTCTCTTTCTCTTTCCTTCCTGCCTTCCTGCCTGCCTTCCTTCCTTCCTTCTTTCTCTCTTTCTCTCTCTCTTTCTCTTTCCTTCCTTCCTTCCTTTCCTTCCTTCCTTCCTTCTTTCTCTCTTTCTCTCTTTCTTTCTCTCTTTCTCTCTTTCTTTCTCTCTCTCTTTCTTTCTCTTCTCTCTCTCTCTCTTTCTCTCTTTCTCTTTCTCTCTTTCTCTCTTTCTCTCTTTCTCTTTCCTTCCTGCCTGCCTGCCTTCCTTCCTTCCTTCCTTCTCTCTTTCTCTCTTTCTCTCTTTCTCTCTCTCTTTCTCTCTTTCCTTCCTTCCTTCCTTCCTTCCTTCCTTCCTTCCTTCCATTTGCTCAATCTGCAGTTCATGTGTGAAACTGCCAAGGACTTACCACATATTGAAAGCGGAATGAAATACACAGACACAGAAGGAAATCCTTTTGACCAAATACAGATACCTATAACATAGATGTGAGCTACCAGTGGGCTAGTTATCCAAGCTCCCTTTACAGATGCTTCTAGGCTGTGATTCATTTAGTCTTAAAACAGAAGTCTACAATAGGTCAGGTGAATAGTAGACTAGAAACATGTGTTTCTCTGCATTGAATGTAAAAGATGATTAGCTAAGTAGGTGACTACAGCGCAGAGATCTAAAGCTGGGTAGCAGGAATCCTGTCACTGACTACAAAATTTGTTCTTAACTATCATCATCATGGCAATCTCTAATAAAACAAAAGATTATAGACAAATCTTTAATGATCATGTTTGAACTTCAAGTTTGTGTGGGATTTTACCCATCTTATCCAAATCTGCCACAAATTAATTAGAATTTTTGCAAAAACTTTTCACATATTCCTACTATTTTTTAACTTGACTACATATTCTCACTCTTCTGCCCAAAGACTATTCCAAATGACATGGTCATACTAGAGATGTATGTAGAAGTAATAAATGAATGAAAAATGCGTAACAAACCTTTCCGTTCTTCAAGAAAGACCTCTGTTAATTTTCTCCTCAAGTGCTAAATAGAATTGTGGCTTGAATAGATTTGGCAGGAAAAAGATTTAAAACAATTCAGCAGCAATGCCAATTTCTTTTCAAGAATATATTGATTCCTTCTTGCAAAATATTATTTCAACCTAAGTTTTGAAATTGAAAATCAGTTTTGAATGGCAAAATATTTTTTGTTCAATGTTCTGTTTTCAGAATGCTTTTGTGCTACAAAGGCATTTCACCATTATTCTCCCTGATTTCTTTATCTGAATAAAAAAGAAGGAGAAGAAAAAAACTTTGATGTATTGTCATGCTGTGATGGGATATGTTTTTTTGAAGTCTTTGCATTGCCTTATTGGTCTTTATTATTTAAATGCCTGGTTTAAATTTATATGATGAATTGAAGTTTGGGGGGGTGTACCCATATTAACTGTAATCCAGCCAGCACTTTGGAGTTTGCTGCTACCCATATTACTTTTGATTTGTGTGGCAAATCTCCAGGTTTGAAGTTTCATTGCAAGTGCCTGAAATCGGAGTAGGATGAGCGTTGTTATTTTCATTGTTTGGAAAACAAAAATGTACCTCTGATAATTTTTGTCTTTGATTACTGCTTCTTCAAAGGATTTAAAACAGAATGAAAGCCTTTGAAAATTTTAGAGATGAAGAGACATGAGAGTTATTCTGTATGCACCAGATAAACAGATGTCTTAGCTTTCAAACTAAACCCAGAAAATATAATCACAAGCTTCATCAGAAACAGATAACAATCTAGGTGCACAGTACTTTACATTTTACTAATGTGCAATGGGAGAAATAATAATACTACTTCCTTCACTTGTCTAAATATTTGTTTCAGACTAACAGCTCAAAAAACATGTTGGTAATAGCAAACAAAATATGATAAATTCCTTTGAGGGGGAAATATTCTCAGCATAATGTCATTATAAGCACAAGTAAACACACTTTGAAATGTATTTGCAAATAAGACACTCATAACGCTGAAGGTATTAAATTGTGAATTCCCAAATTAACAAGTATCAGATGTCATGAGTGCTTTTCATCCTGTATTAGAGTCACACTGAAAAGTACCAATAAACTTAAGCTGAAGTTGTAATCATCCAAAGGATGACTACGTGACAGGGCTCATTCTTAATATGTGGAAAAATGCCTGCTTGGAAATATGTAGAACTGCTTAGAAATAGCTGATCGTGTGCATTACTAAGCCAGCCTCTGCAAAACAACTTCCAGGAAACCCTAAAATATGGACAGATTTAAATCACCCACAGAAGAATCATATAAGAAAGAAATGTAGGGTTTCTTATGCTCCTCTTGGTTCCCGATACTCAGGATGTTAAACTAGTGCGTGCACCTGAGCTGTAGATAATGGGCAGGGCAGGGAAAGCCATAGGACACATGGCTAAATTGAGCAGAGAAAAGCCTGAAGGAATTCAGATTCATTTTATGGTTTCCTTAGGCTGTTTTAAAAGGAACAAAGTGATTTCTGTAGTTCCAAAACAAGTTCAAATGAGTGACCTCTGTGTATGAAATTACATGCTCCCACATCAGAAAGTCAGTTTGCTCTGTACAGTGGAGGCAAGATGAAGTATGGACAACACACAGTGCTGTAGTTCACCAGAAGAAAATTGAGTTCAAAAAAGAAAGTACAGAAATAGAAGCCACATTCATTTCCACTGCACAAAATCATAATTAAAATAGTGTTCACAGAAGACAGAAGAAATAGTACTAAGAAAAAGAAGGTTCTTCAAAAACACAGGAAAGAAGAGAGAAGATAAAATTCCATTTCAAAGAGGAGAGAAGTGGAAAGTGATGATTAAAATTAGGAGAAAAGGAAAGATCAAGCCTTAAGTAAAAGGAAGAATAAATAGGGATACTTAGAGACGAACAAGGTATAATGAAATATTTGAATGGTATGTACATCAGTTGTCTCTCTAGGCTTTGAGATCCAGATGTTGCTGTTAAGGTGTAAAGTTAAGATGCATAGGACTTTAGTACTAATACTGAGATTTAAAATTGAAAGTAATTTGTATTTTGAAAGGCATTAAATAGAAGGATCTATCAGAGAGCAGCCGACACACAAATATTTCAAGACTCTATAACCAGAAGTAACACCATAAGCAGTACAATTTTTAGGCTTTGATTGGTAGCTAAATATGATTCTTGTTCTTCTGCATACACTGCTGTAAAGATGGCAAGCTGGACCTGGAACACAGATTGCAAGAGATGGAGAAATAATGACAATGGGGAGAATTAAAACCATTTTAGACCAAACATGTTTTATTTGGATTAATTTTTTAGTTAAAGACAAGGCAACATATCCAAAACCCTGGTCTTCTTATGATTGCTTCATTGGCAGTTGCAGTTCCATTTAGATCTCAAAGGAAAACTTTGTCTTCATGGTGGCATCCATGGCTATGTCTACACTGGTACATCTAGGGACTGATCCCTGACAACCAGCCCAAGTGGCACAGACTGATTCACCACCACATTGCTTTGGGCCAGCTTCTCTGATGCTCCCCTATGGGTTGGTCATATTTTTTTCCTGGAAAGACTCCATGTGGCTCTTACACTACATTTCTATTTTTGTGTGTGTATTTTCAGTTCAAAGGGTCTGAATTGATGTGAGGACTTGTGGTGCCATCTACAAGATTAATAACTTATAACATAAAGCTGAGGGGAATTGTTGTGTGCCTGAGGATAGTGAGGGTGCTTAAGAATGAAAAGCCTCTTGGGACAAAGTAGGAGGGCTGTTGAGGGAGAAGGGATAACATGTGCGATCTGGACATTGAGGAAAGATCCACTGAGTGTATTATTCTCAGATGGGTGCCCAGCCTTTGTCTTTGATACAGCTAGTTGTAGTACAAAATGGTAAGGTAAGTAACAGTTAATTAGTGTGAATGATTGGGTGTCCAGCTCATTGCTTGCTTTGTTTCTCAGTAAATATATACCTTTAGACCTGATTCTGACCTTGATTTATACTGATGTAAATTAAGCAAAATTCTAGTTGTATTCATATCAACGGAGGAAAACAGCTGCTTTGAGTCAGAGTCAGAGCCCTTGTGGATACTATATTTTGTCTGCTGTCTTGTCTCACTGTATTTAAGAACTATTTCATTCTTAAAATACATAAACCAGATATTTAATAATTCAAACGATACTTGGTGTATATAGGAAACTGAACAGTAAAGTCAGGTTTATGCTACCCTCCACGCGCTGTCTTCTGTTTATGCTCCTTTTTTGTTGGTATTGGTGTGCTCTAATTTCTTTCTGCCTCTCTGTAGATCCCACTGTCTGGTTCCCTTTGACACGAGCTTGGTCTAATGTCAGTTGAATATAAAACTGAAATCTTAAGGGAGATCTTTTCCAGTTCTGGCAGTTCTCAAATAGCTAAACTTCATTTCAAGATTGGTTTGTTTTGTTTGTTTTGTTTTGTTTGCAAGCAAATCTCTAGTCTGTATATGGAGAGAGGAATGGCAGCAAATAACTATGCATATAAATTCCTATTTATCGAAAATGAAACTATTATAGCAACATAAAAATCAATGTTTGTCCAATTATTTTCTGCAGGCAGTACAGTACATTGCAACATAGTTTCTCATTAGATTAAATCAAAACTGTTCTTAAATACCATTTTACCAGCTGTTACTGAATAAAGGGTGAAACAAACAGTTTGTAGTATCAGATATGTAGCTTTCTGGCACACATCTTTGCCAACTTTACAACAGCTGTGTATAATGTTTGAAAGAAACAAACGCCCTCGGTGGTTATTCTTCAGTTTTATTGAAATTCACCTTTTTTTTTTCCCCCTGAACTAGCATCCTATATTTGTGCTAGTATAAAGTGAACCCATTGCCAATAAAAATGCATCAGAATTCATAAACTAATTCTTAGACTTTCTTTCTTTCAATAATTAACAAAATGGGGTGAAAATATTCTTACAGGCAATCACACTTCTCAAGAAATTACTTAGGACAGCTTCATTTTTTATTATTTATTTTTGTTTGGGGTTTTTGTTTGGTGTTTTTTCCCCCCAAATAGAGATACAATATAGTCTGCACAGAGATTGCCAGTGCATACTGAGTGTTAGGTCTATATGTCAGAGACATATTCAGATGTCTGTGAAGCTTGGGCCCTCTTGAGTTTCTGGATGCTGTGACTCCCAAAACTAATCTCAGCCTATTCAGTGCAATTTATACTCGATCTCTGATTTCATAGGGGCCCTTCTGTGAGCTGCAAACAGTGGAAACAGCCCAAGCTGCTGCAAAATGACTGTGGCTGTTGTCTGCTTCAGCTGAGCAGGCAATATAATCGCACGGCCATGGGAGGGGCATCCGAATAGTACGAGAAAATCTCAGCCACGGGACAAGTTGCAGATTGTCTTCTGTGTGCTAATCCCAGATCTAAACACTGATTCCTTCTCTTGCTTTGTCTAATCACTTTGCCTTTCTGTTTTGCTTTCCTATTTGGAAAGTAAGAGTAATAATAATGATATTTAGCTTCTTCAGGAGATGGGTTTTTTTCACTAATGAATGTAGAGCAATAGAATGCTATTATTAGACAATGTGGGGGTAAGGAGAGTAAACTTGGAAGAACTAAGATTAAAAAAAGTAAAAAGTTTGGGAATGAGAAGACTGAGATCACTAAAAGAGGGGTGGGGGGGAAGAAACCCAAAGAAAACAGAGGGTGAAGAAGGCATAAGAAAAGCATAGTTCAGAGCAACAGGGGAGGTATGTTTGCCAAAGGGAGAATGTCAGGCAAAAACATTCTTCTTGTTAAAGAAATGAGCATAACTGAAGAGAAAAGAGGAAACCGTAAAGAAAAATGGAAGAAGTTGAAGAAAGTGATACCAGGTAGAATGGAATGGGTTTGACACAATTAAATGAATGAAGGAGGAGGACAGTAGTTTATAGATTCTTTCACATTTGATGGCAACTGGAATCAGAGATTGCCTTGCAATCAGCTTAATAGCAGTTCGTGGCACAGGGACCACTACCTGCTGAGGTTGTGGGTGACATCTTGTCCCTGGTGAAGTAAAAGGTAAAATTCTAATTACCTCCAGTGGGCCCGTGATTTTGCCCCCTGAAATTTGGAATTCTCATAGGAAAACCAGCTGCTTAAGTAAACTAAATTAATTTAGGCACTCAATAAGGAAAGTTAAGTATTTGAATATGCATGAAAAAATACGCAACTTGGCAACAACATAAGGAGCATAATAAATAAAAATTGAGTACAAACCTCAAAATCAGTCTTGATAGGAAAGTATTATTATTTTAAAATTAAAATGATTTACATAATACCATATATTCAGGCAGAATTCTATAAAAATAAATAAGACAAGTTCCCTACCCTGGAGAGATTTCATTCTTAATAAGACATGACAAACAAATGCAAGGCAAATTAAAACAGGTAGAAGGAAAGAAAACAGAAAGAGCAAGATATTTAAAAATGAAAAAATTATAGGTGGCAGAAAAAACAGAATAACAAGTTGAAGGTATAATTTATGAACCGTGTTAGCTTGCAAGCAAGATCACTTGCTTGTGCAGAATTGTTCAGAAACCTCTTGCACTTCACACAAATTTCAAGTGCACTTGTGTTGCTTGAACTACATCATTATTAAGAAATTTAATTTTTTACCAACCCATCTAACAAAATATTTCGAGATTACTTCTTTTCTTTCCCTCCTGGCAGAGTCAGTTTTCTTAAAAAGTTCTTTGAAAGTTTACAAGAAGAGCCAATCCTCATCCAAATAAAATATCAAATACTCCATCCCGAGCAGTGGTTTTCTGTGTAGGTACCAAACATTTGCATGTGATTTTAAATTCCAATTTTTTTTTTTCTATTGATCATTGAATTCTTTCAAAGAAGAGGTCAGTGGATGGATTAAAAAACCAGAAACATACTCCTTTGCTAAAACAATGTCAAGATAGGTCTCCTGTCAGCTGCCCACCAAGTTCACTGGTTACTGTAAGTGATGTTAATTAATGTTAGTTAATGAGCAACACTTTTTTAAATCTCCAAGTAGTTACTCTCTGCATTGTAATCTCTAAATATTTTTAAATGTGCATTTTACAGAATTGTTCAGGAGAGATTTGGAGAGGTAAGGATTAGACTGAGGCCTTCCTTGGCTGAGCTGTTTTTGGAGGACCTTCAGGCAGGCTGTATTGTGATGGGACATCTCAGGAGAGGTTTTGCCTGAGTTGTTCCAAAGTTCTTTCTTACTCATGAAATTTGGAAAATGGCCACTATATAGTCACAGGCTTCTGTCTAACTGCTAGGAAGATTACTTGTATATCTCTCTTCCTGACACGGGAGACAATTAGGCATCAGAGGGAGGGGACTGAAAAAGCAAGCTAAACAGCTGAAACATTACATATATGGTGGAAGAGGAAAGTAGAAGACTAACAGGTCTTTGGATCCTAGAAGACTTTCTCCAAATTAAAAGCTTTGTGATGTGGATTTAATCCAGGGGAGAGGGTAGGCTGAAAGTTCAGAAGGAAGATAGATTTTAATTTAATGAATGGCTGAACCAATGGAGGGATGAAACTATTACATACTGGTGAGGCATTTTTAATAAAATATCTTCAATTAATTTAACCTGCAGACTAACTGGTTAGTGATGGATAATGCGTTTTTGTAAAAGTGAACCCACATGCTTCCAATATTATACCAAATTAAAGTTTTATTCATATAATATAAAAAGAGGTACTCTTTGAAAGATTAACTCCAGTATCTTCAAGCATTGGCTTAATATTCAGCTTATACATAGCATTCTTAAAAAGTCAGTGCACATTAAAACAATTTCACTGCACAGTCATGCTTCATGTAACTTTTTTTTTTTAATACTATTCTTGATGCCTCAAGATCCTTCCCTTGCACTAAATCATCTGAAACTTTAAACCTTCACCTTGTCCGCTACTGGATTATTGGTGATTGTATTAGCATTTCAGTGGATGGCGCTCTAGAACTGAATCATATTGGGAAATTGTTTTACAACTGCAGTTTAAACATGACCATTACACTGACATAAATTATGCCTTTGTAGTAGATGAGGTATCATACAGAATAATAACAACAGTGAAGAGGTTTTGAAAATGTAAGGAGCATACGGTTTGATGAAACATTTTGAAAAAAAAAAAAAAGTTCAAACAAATTCCATTTCAGAGCATTGTGGGGTCAATATCCATTTGAAGCACGTTTTGAGGTGAGTTGGGAAAAGGATGTCCAATTCCTTTGGCTTTCCCACTGAGTCTAATGACAAATATCCCAAAATAGAAGAGTGATTACATAGGTCCTCTGTCTCAGAAAATCTTTTTATCTTCACATTTATCTTCTGAAAAGTTTTAAAACTGCTAGATTCATATGGTCAGAAGTAAAGTTACGCTTATCCCCCAGTCAGTGTATCCTTACCTGTACCATTTCAAATCCAGTCTCTTTTATCCTCTCATGTCTGCCTCTGTCAATCTGATCCCTATGCTTGCAATACCCTTCTTATTACTTCGTGCATTAAAGTTATCAATATCAAAGCAGTAGTGTCATGAAAATAAAGAATTGCAAAGTTAGTGTCGCAATTCTATAATTAAACAAACATATTTTGCTGCATCTCCTGTGGGTAAGGTGGCCCTGGGCAGAAAGTTCATGGTCTGTGATCCTAAGTCCAATTTGCCATTATATTCTTAACAGTGCAATACTTGCCTGATTGGTTCGTTCAAGGAAGGTGATTAACACTGTAGGCTTGCAACATACCTATTTAATGTTTTAAACAGTGGGGTAAAAGCATAACAGCTAAGTTGCAAAACAAAAGCTGTTCATATAGACTTCATAGTATTATGCTTGTGTACACTGCAGCCCTTATTTAAGCATAATTGATGCCATAACTCTGCAGCAGTTACATTTCTCTTTTGCTTGGTTATTCAGCCTTCCAAAAACCTGCTCTGTCACAGCAGAGGAATCTGATTCTGAGAGGAAGCTTTCTTTTTCATTTCATTTTAATACTGTCTTGGAGAACAACTTCTTAGTTTGTTTTCTAATTAGACACTCCCAAAGATCAAGAATTAGAGAGCTTGCTTCATCTTTAAACAGCTGGGTTCCCAGCTGGGTTTGTGTAATGACTTCACTAATTTCCTTTCTTTTAATGTGTTTGTTTTCTATTGGTGAGATGCATTGTTTGGAGTTAGAGTTCCTTTGCAAACAGTACTGCTTCCGCTGTTTTAGTTATCCTGCAGTCGATTCTATAGCTCTGATTTACGAGCTAACCTATTTTACCCAAGTCTGCTTTATGATGATCTGTAATGGTTTTTAGGCTTTCTAGTTTTTCAGCTGCTGTTTAGTTTTCAGGGATTTAAAAAACATTCTTTCAAGATATCATTAGAAGTTAGCAGAATGCTTTCATATATAATAAAATATCTTTAGGTTAATTTACTGCGAACTTTAACACCCTCATTAGTAGCTTTCTGTGTGTGACTTAACAATCTTACATGTTTGTTTTTCACAAGTCCTAACTTCCGAATGAGGGAATTTTGTTGGAGTTTAGGGTTGAGAAAAACATGACGGTTTAAACTTTTGGGGAAATTAGCACTACAAAATCGTAAGATTTTCAGATTGTCATTAAAATTTCCCTTTTTATGAAATTATATTTTCTATTGTGAGAGACACACTGCACTCCATGACAGAACTGGACACATTATATGTTTTGGTATTTATGAATCATAAGCGATGCCTTAAGTTTGCAATGATAACCTTTTATGAGTGTGTGTGTGAATTTTTTTGCTTTGCAGAAGTCTGTCAAGGCAGAAAAATCTCCTTCTGAAAAGATTTTCCTTTTTGCAGTACAGGGGTCTACAGCTTGAATATTACCCTGCAAAACTCTTAGCGCTCTGTTTTAATTTCTTTAACCATGTTAGTTAAACTTACTATTCTTCTTTCACAGAAGGGGAGACTGAAAGAAAGCAAACCCAATGCTTTGCTAAATAAATAAGAAAACCCTACTTGTCTTTGTTTGTAGTTTTCTTCTTTGGTACTAGCTTTAATTTGCCCTTCTTTTCCCTCTCACACCATATGACAGGATTCACATAATTGCATGTATTTTCCTTTTAAGGAATATGTTTTTTTGGTCTCCAGGACAGCTCTGTCTTTTTCCCTGAAGTCAGAGAAGACAATCAGTGAAAAGAAGGAATTGCAGGGACCTGCTGACATTTTTAAAGCCATAGCCAAAAGAGCAGATCTGAAGTGCCTTTCAGAAAGAAGTACCACGCAACAAAAATACACCGAAGCAGGAATACAGCCCTTTTACTGAGGGGTCTCCCTCCTCCCTGCGCAGACCCTGCTGACACTTACTTGCCTCTTAATGTTGTAGCCAGAGCTAGCCAGGGGAAGAAGGTTTAGTTGAACACTGTCAAGGTGAAAACTGTTTATGAGCTTCGGAGGCAAGTTTAGGCACTTTTCTTTTTTGTCCCTATCAGTTTGTTGCTGCCAGTTCCAAACTTAAATTGCCCTTCAGCGGCCCTCGCTCCTTTTCTTGCTTGTTCCCCCGTATGCCAACACTCCACTTTCAATTTAGATCTGAGGAAGGTAGATTTTACCTGAATAAGTTATTTTGACTGGACACAAGGCAAAGCTGGGGAAAGTCCCACGACAAATAAAAATCCCTGACATCCTTTTGTGGAACGAGCACAAAGGCCAGATTTTGAATTGCCTTAATTTAAATTCTGTGGACCATGAGCCTGCTGAATCTCATGTGTCACTCTGGAAACTTGACTGATTTCTCATAGCTACTATTTATATAATAACTGTATTGTAAAATTTTTAGAGATCCCTTATGGCAATACACTCTGCCACTGTATAAAATAAGTTTATCTGGAGATTATCAAAAACTCAAGAGTGAAATCATAGAGCTCCTTAATGTACTGTGCAGCCAACTCTACTAAGTATAGAAACATTTTTTCTTCCACACCACATGAATTGTGTTTCTAAGTACTTGGAGAGGTATATAATCATAGTCGCTACTGTAAAAGACAGAATTCTCCTGTGAGATACTAATGTTCTATTTATAATTTACTGTTGTCCAAAATACATGGCAGTAATTATGTTTATTCTCAGAAACCAAGTGTTCTCATTTCAGGGTGGGGCTCTTTTGTTTTGTTTCTTTGCAAGCAAAAAATGCAGCCTGTGAAGTAATAACACGACGTAAGGCCAGAAGGCGCAAACATTTCTTCACACAGTCACATTCGGTTTTCAGGTACCTGCTTTATGGACTAGCCATGCTGTGAACTGCCACAACTCTGGCTGACTCGGCTCAGAGACGGCGTGGATCTGGCTGGATTTATTAGCTCAGGCACAAATGCAAGTATGGTTATACTGCCACCAAAGCCAGCTTAGCTCCAAAAAGAGTAAAGTAGCTTTCATTTGGCAAAGAGATGAAACAAACTCTGGTAATTTAAGCTGGTCCTGCGCTGGCCAGAATGGATGTTTCAGCACTGTGTTCCCAAAATTAGAGGTAGAAAGGAGAGTCATGCACTGCTTAAAGCTCACTAGCGTTGATGAGTGGCTATTTGGTATGTCTACACTGCTAAATTAAAAGAAGGCTGGAGAGAGTGCTGAAGCACTGGTTCCCATTCACCCACATTGTGTAATTGCTAGTTTATTCCCTGGATTTGTTTTGGAGGGTTTCAGCTTGGCTTTTTCCAAAAAAGTGTGGTCTAGGGGGGTCAGCCTTCAGCAACGTGAGCACAGCTGGTCCCTTCAGCCTGGTCCTTGGGTCATTCCCAGGCTGACTTTTATTTAGCAGTAGACACTGCTTTATTACTCCCCTTAACTCAAGTTCAGCACAGCGGTAACAACCTGAGCTGGCTCCTGTAAAAGGAATTCAAGCCTCATCTTCCAGTACAGTGTCCCTTTATCACTTCTGTTAAAGTGTCTTAGTGTCTAAAATAGTGCACTGAGATAGTATGAGAGAGTCAGTAAGACCAGATAGCCTAGCTGTTTGGGACGCTGTCCTCAGGGAAAGAAGATGTGGATTCGAGATGACATTTTGAAAAAGAGAAGATATTGTATTGTCTATTATGTCTTGAGTTTGTAAATTAAATGACCTCTGAAAAAGGAAGGAATGCCTTAGGAGACTTAACAAGACAGTACTTAATTTCAAAGTGGTTTTTGGCTTTAAAAACAATCTGTGTGATAATGGGATCAGACCTGCCAAGTTTCACGCTTACATAGTTGCTGTTTATGGAAGACATTTGTATGATTTTTTCTCTCCCCCGTTCCATTTGGTTTTTTGCTGTCCAACAATCAAATGTATTTGTACAATCGCTAGACATTACAGTGTGTTGTTTCAGATGCATGTCTCCATAGTTACTGCTTACAGTATCTTCCTCTGCTTAGACTTGCGTCAATAAGTTTCTGCCTTTGAAAGTAATGCGTCTTTATTTTTCAGCAAAAGAGATTCCTCTCCTCACCAGCTTGCTGATTAGGTAAACATTTAGGCAGATATTCCTCTCATGTATCTTTGACCATCTAAAAATTAGGCAACTATCATGGCATATCTCTTCAACTGCCTAAATGTAGTCACGTAGTCTAAGCCGGTTACCTAGGCTCCCTCTATAAACAATGGAGAGAGACAGTTGCAAAAAATGATTCATTCAAATTATTTTAGATGGTTACCTTAAGAAGCCTGAAATAAGATCCAAGAAGAGATGAACGCCTACACCTCCTCTCACAAGTGGCATCTAATTTTTTCAGATCAAGAAACCAAAGCTGTGAAGAGTTTAATCGCATAGGCCCTAAGATACTGTTGCTTGAATACAATCCCAATGGACAGCTTAAGCCCAACAGATCTCACAGCTGGAGCAGTATTCAGAATTTCCCGATCCTCCGTATGATGTTCTGGACTGAAGATGACTATTTCTCTTTCATTCTTATTACCTAGGTGAAAATAAAATCAAGATTAGAAGAAGACAAAGGAGATCAATCTTTATTTTGATTTTTATTTCTCTTTTTTTTTTCTGTCTTGTAGGCTAAAAGCTCCCTCAGATACCATTCTCAGCTGATATTAATTTATGTAATACATCTAGAACACTATAATACTTCTGGGAAGTAGAACTAACATCAGAATTGCATCTACGTCCTTCATATTCTTTCTTTGCATTTGCCTCATGCAATGTCTTATATTTGGCATATTGTATAGGTTGCATAAATTACAGTTGTCATCATGGCTCTGTGACTTCTTGAGAACAAACTAATCTAATATTTTTTATTGCTATTTCTTGATGCTCTATTCATTTTGTTGCTGCTCCTCTTAGACTCTCCATTAGCTTAAATTACAAATTACACTGTCTCAGAGACTTGTGAGCCTACTAAACTAAAAAAAAGTTTAAAGACACAAAAAGATTGCCTGTCATGTTGGGTCTTCTCCACTTCCCCTAGGCCCAATGACATAATCTCTTAAATATCTTGAAATTCAGAACATTACTCATTTTTTTCACAAAGCATGTGACTGTTCTGAGACAACCACACCTCAGAGGCCATCTTATGAGACCACTGAAAAAGCTATTGTGATGAAAAAGCAGCAGAAATAATGTATTCTCTGTGAATCATACAGAATAATATTTCCTTTTAATATATTCAGTACCTAATATCAGCCCTTCCTCAAGGGCCTGTTTACACTGTAATGAAAACATTTTATAATGTAGCTCCATCATCAAAACCTACTTGCAGGTCTGCAACACCCAACACCACCATCTACCTGATCTCCATCTATGATACACAGCTGAAGTCCTCAGTGACTACATAACACATGTTGTACAAGGAAAACTTGAGAAACATTTGAGATAAAGCATTTGTGATTACTCTGTTACAACATAAAACAGGTTGTCAGGAGGTATCAGCCTAAAACACAAAAAGACCATATCTGGGGCACAATGCAAAACTCTTATTTGGAATACAGATTTTCAAGCACCACTGTTCTCATAAAATGGAAAGAAAAGAGAGAAAAAACACTTCAGAAACTAAAATGGCCCAAGCCTGAAATGAAGAAGAATACCTATTAAGGACACTAGTTACTAGATAATAACTAATAGAAATAGAGACGTAGCTACAGCTTTGGGGAGGCCAAAGAACATCTTCTGAATGAGTGCTTTAGTGAGCTGTCTATAGAGCCAGACTTTATCACATCCTTTATCTCTGGCCCAGTAAATCTTAAATTCATTACCGAATGGTGACGTACCTTCCCATGCATTGTCCCAGGGTAGGAAATTCAGCTTTAACTCTTCCATCCTTTCTTCCTGAGCATGAGAAAGTAACTGGATTAGGTCTCCCTTTTCCTGGACAGGTGCTGTCAACTCTTCTGCCTCTCTTTTGTTCTTTTCAAACAAAACCAGTGCTAAAACCAAGTCCATGCAGTATGTATTCTGCCTATAATTTTTAATGGTATACATATTTTAGCTTTATGAAAATGTTAAAAAGAATATAGATCCCTAGTTCTCTTAAAGATACTATATTATCAGGAAATTTCTCCTTTTCTGGGATTTTTGCTTGAAGCTAGAGTTCCATTAGCACAACCTAATCTAGAAAATATGGCTTCCCAACTCCAAATCCTATGCAATTTTTGCCTTGACAGGACATCTGGTCCATTAAACAATTATCCCAAAGCTGCATGGTGGTTTTTAAGTGAGACAGGACCAGAACCCTTTCACCAAGTTCCTAGACCTAATCTCTCTCCACAGGACTTTGTTGTTAACAATGCAAAAACGCAAGTTCATTTTAAATGGAGTCTGTCTTAAAGAAAAGAATAAATATTTTTTTTCTGGTTTCCTAACTAAAAGTTGACTGGAAACATTGCAGAATACAGCCACGTAGTATCTTTGAACATATGCCTTATGTTAGACCATATAGGCTGCAACATTTTTCACTGTTCTATGTTAAATCATGCATTCAGTTGTTTCCATTTATACTGCATCAAAGCAGTTGAAATCCAATTGAAAAGTTTCTTTAGACAGCCATTGTGCAGGAACATGATGTCAATATTAATAAAGGCTGAATTTCCCCTTGGCTCACTTCTTACAGATAAGCTTTTCAATAACACACTGCTTGCACCAAAGGTCTGATGGGACTGGGAATAGTAAAAAACACTAATAAAAGAATGTTGAATGTTTTTATATTAAATTTCCCCACAGGCGAACTGAAAAGCCTACTTAGAGTACGCCAATCAACATGGCACTTATTAAATGTAACAAGAGTCCTGTTACAACAGATCTTTAAAGCCCCTAAATATGAATTAGAAAATAAAGACAGAAGACAATTACAGATGTATTTCTAGATTGAAGCCCTGGACACCTCACCTGATACTTACTAACATGACACTATATTTGATCTTCAAAAGACTCCATTTTTATCAGCCTACAGCTATATTTTTATTACTGCTATTTACTGTAGTTAAGAATTTTATCCTTTCCATTTACAGTCTTTTAAAGTGCATTTTTATGTTTGAGAAAAATACTGTAATTATTTAGAAATAAGTGAAGTCAGTAAATAGAGTACAATAGCCACATAACTTTGGGTTGAGTAATATAAGGAAAATGGAAACATCTGAGTAAAAGTAGTGACCACAGTTAGGCCAATTAGAACAAACGCTTATTCTTCTAATCAGAACATGGACGACTGAGTGCCTGAAAAACATTTCATTGTGAGGATTACATCTGTTTCACAAAGGCTCATCTCTTACACCTGAATTTAAGCAATATTTTCACCCTGTCAAGGTAGTGACAAATATATTAAATCTGTCTGTCTTCTGAGATTGCGAACCCCAATCTGAGATTTTGCCTTGGGCACAGCAATAAAAAATAAACTCAATTGTTAAGCATAGGGTTTATTTTCTGCAGATGGAAAGAGAAAGGAAAAAGGTTGCAGGACCTCTTGCAGGATTGTAGTTTGTCTGTAAACAACCAGCTTAAATTGATCTAAATAGCTGTGAAACATTTAAACTTCTATGAAACTGGGACAATTCCTGTAACAGTATTGGCATTTATATTAATTGGTATGTATTAATTTGGAAAAAGAGGTGCATTTTATTAAATAAAAAAATAAAATAATAAAGCTTCTGTGTAATCCATGCTAACATTAAGTATTTTGTCTGAAGCTGTAAGCAAAGCAAAAGGCAACGGTTATCAAAGCCTGTTCTGTGGACTCAGTAGTTTTCTGTTTGTCACATGAAAACTTAAATGTCATTTAAAAATGCTGACAACACACTAAATATGTTCCCATCACATTTGATGAGTCTGCACTGAACTCCATTGGGATCTTTCAGGTGATTCCTATTTATATTGGATCATATGTTAAATAAACAACTGCTGTATTTGTCACAAAGAAGTTACACATTCATTAACAGGACAAGAGGCAGTGTCTGTCTTAAAATGTTATCCAGGCTATGGAATACTTTGAAACCTTAGCTTAGGACAGTTTTCTGTTTTCCATGGCCCACAACTCTAAAATATATAAAATAACTTCTTGCATTAATGGATAAATACTGAAATGGACAGGATTAGATGTCATAGCTTCTGAGATGACTTAACACTTGATAAATATTTGAGTTACTGTTTCAATATCAGTATTTTATTGTATGAGTAAGGTACATATTTTATTCAAAGTTTACATAAGCAAAAGTTGTAAAGACATTCTACCAGGTATTGTTGGGGTTTTGCTGTAGACTTGCAGAAGCAAATTTGATTCTATGATCTTTGTAATGCTACTGGAGATATAAATATTTTCAATAGCCAAATTACAGGAAAAATGTATTTCCCATACACAAACAGGAGAATGAATGCTATTGACATCACCAGATATCAGCTATTCCTCAATGTGATAGCTAGCAAATTTATTCACCAAGTAGCAACAGAATCAGCAAGAGGTCATTCTATTTTACATGCAAATTTGAAACTAATTAGTATTTGATAGAATAGCTGGTCTAGAGCTTGTATGGAGTAATCATAAATTCATTCTGTCTATTAAGTTGAAAGATAAACAAAAACAGACTGGTAAAACAAGTTATAGATTTCAATAGGAGATATTTCCCAAGTAAAGTTCAGTAAAATGTTGGTAAAACCAACAGGTCTGAAGAGTTCAGGGACGAAAACAGAGAGGAGACTTGGTACTACTTTGGGAAGAGTGATGAATTTGGAGAAAGATGAGTTTGACCTACTGACATGAATATCTATTTTGAGAGGGATATCAAGAAAATGCAGAGAGCAAAAAGCAGAGGAAAGCACAGAAAAATTATAAAAACTTCCTAAGACGTCAAGTACTAAAAATCAAGAAATAAAAAATTGGACTGAATAAGACACTGCAAAACAACAACAAAATAAGTCTTCAAAACCAGAAATGAGAATACGGAAAGAAAGATGTTTCCTATACAGTTACTGCCTATGTGTCATTAACTAAATGAATACCTTGGTTTTTAATAAGGATGTTGCAGCTAACTGTAGTGGCAAAAGCCAGATGAATAACAAGAATGATGTTATAAACTCAGAATGATTATAACCAAGATGGAAACAGAACACCTAAGTCTTAATGCTCTCAAACCGCATGTCTGTTTTCTCTCTGTCCCAGAATGCTAAAAGCCAACGTGCAGAATTACAGGTCCAGCAGTGGCTTTCTATCAATTCAACAGTGAATAATAGTACAGCTGGAGAAAAACAAATACAATGCATCAAGGGAGGAAGAGAGGGAGAAATCTATCAAGACAACTTTAAGTCTGTTCATAGTTACTTTCCCTCACTGTTATGGAATAACTTCAGTTCAGGGCAGATACAAAATAAACCGACCTAACAGATTTTTAATTTAAGTCATTTTAATTGTAATTGAGACGATCTAGGAATGAGTATGTCCCATCTGAGTGAGTGTAATTTCTCACGTTTTCTGAATCATCTATGACTGCATAAATCCTTGGATCGATAGATTTTAAGGTCATAAGAAACCACTATGGTAATCTAGTCTGACCAATATCCATACAATCTCATCAGTAATTTCTTCACTGAACTAGTGGCTTCTCTTTGACCAATGATGTAGATTTTTAAACATGTTCCCTTGATTGAAAAACTCTTGCTGATAGAATCTATAAGTCATCAAATATGTCATCATGTACCAAAGATATGTCTTACATTACAGGTATGTAACCTTCTGACTGATACCAGCTTCCTACCCATCAAATTGTTCCATTTGTTTATGGAGATCCATTTACATCAGAAAGTTGCAAATGATACAGCAATACCTCTGTTATAACTTTGTAAACATTTCATTTAAGAACTAGCTGAAAGCAATACTTGAAACTATCTGCAGAGTTAGCAATATACTCAACGTGGAAATGATTTGACAACAGAACTGAAAGCAGTTTTTATCCATGTGCAAATGCAGCATGAGACAGTTATTGTCTTGTCCTTCCCCAAATGTTGTCAGACCCTTTTCTCTTTCAAATCTAGATTCTGTGAAGCCGAAAGCTGTGAAACTTTTCAGAAAGGCAAGCTAATGTTTAGATTGAGTAAACACTTTAAAGATGTTTTCTTTTTTGCTTTGTCCTAGCAAGGGGAAAAAAAAAAAAAAAAAAAGAGGTTAAAAGTTACGATCAGTTTCCTGTGGGGAAGCTGATGAAATGTTTCATTATCTGTGCAGGGAGGCAGACAACTTCAAGGAAATGTCACTAACTTAGCATGATATTCTTAAACTAAGTATCATCTCACCCAACAAAACCACAGGAACAGGTTATAAGAAGGATCTGTGAAGTAAAATTAAAAAATCTGAGGTAAATTTCTAAGGACGGCATTTTCTTGTCCCTCCCTGACATATAATTAGAGCCCCACATGGAACAGATAGCTCAGCCTGGTAAATGAGGGCACCTTACTACTTTGTGGCATCTGATAGAGATAGAAAGATTGAATAGTTTAATTTGAAAAAAGTATATATAAATATTAGACATTTTCAACAAGTAGAAGATGACTTAGCCTTTTCTGCCACTATTTATGCTCTCACTTCACGTTTTGGTAGTGGCATCTGAGCAGAGACAAGCCTGTTAAACAATCAATTGAACATTTGTTTCTCACTTCACATTGATATCCCAGGAGGAGGGATGTTGTCCAACAAACACCAGTCTTATATGTAAATAAGACATAGGATATCTATTCCCTTTCCCTCTCCTCTTTCCCCCAGTGGGAGCCCGGAAGGGGAAAGAAAGGGGAATTTCTTAGCCAAGACTCCCTTTCTTTTTCCTCACCTACCCCTCAGTAAAGCATATGGGCTTCCAATTAAAGAACTAGAACAACAGTCCCTTCTTTCTGTCAGATAATTTTGAAATTCTTCATGAACACTATTACATTTCAAGCTAAATTCTAATTTAGTCTAAGTAGGTGTAATTCTTAACTTTATTCATCACATTTTGCAGTGTCTGATATTTAAGAAAAGCAAATTAAAACTAGCCACTAAGCAGTTGATCAAGAAGAAAACTGATCATATTCACAAAGTTTAACTGTTAATAAAAAGTAAATAAAAAAAGCAATCTTGTCCCAAAAGACATCTAAAGGGAGGCTCACAATGAGTCAGTGATAAAATGGCTTGCACTTCCATGACATTAAGCAGGCCTGAGCAAGCCAATCTCTCTGCAATAGCTTTATCAAGGCTGCTTGTTGATTGATAGCAGGAAACTGCATAGTTTTCTGCTTCCTTGTGTATACACAGGATGCCAAACATATCTCATTAAGAACATCTGCACTCTTTTCTCAAGAGAGTTTTGAAGAGTGCAAAGCAGCGAGCCAAAAGCTGTGCCATGTAGATTCTGCTACCATAACAGGTAGCCTGCTACACTGCACCAGGCAGAGCTGCACTGCAGATAACCAAAAAGGCAGCTAATTGCCAGGGAAGAGTGAATCCACTAATCCACTAACACCTTCTCTTTCCTCCACTAAATCCACACCAGGGAATAAGAGGGGTGATGTGGTTTTTTCCCCAAAAAACTGAGGAAATAAATGAGCAAACTCTCAAGCTTTAAAAAAAGGAAGTTGGAAATTAGTAATGCTTTTTCTGATTAAACTAACACTTAAAATCCTGATGATTTTGAAAATATGATGCAAAATGAAGTTCTGTGCAAAATCAGGAGGTACATCACTGTCATTACCATTACCAATTCAGGCAATGTCTTAAAAAGCATTCTGGGCATGTGTTCCAAAAAGAGATTGATTTGACTATTCTATCTGCAAATCCTTTAATTTGCTTTATGATGAAGATTTAAGTGAAACTTTAGTTTGCAAAAATAGTTCAGAACAAGAAGTTGGCACCACCAAACAATTATGCCACCTCTCCGTAGATCTTGGATGGTGAATAGATCCTATATGCAAAAAAAAAAGAAAGTTTCCATGCACACAAGGGCAGGGGAGGAGGAGATGGAATAATTAGCCGGTTGCTATAGTAACACAGATAGAACTAGGACATCCCACTCACATGAAAAGTTTATCTTAGATTTTGGGTAAGTATTCCTAATATAGCACTTTTTCTTGGCTTTGAAAATCCTAAATTCTCAGTTTTGCTGTGATTACAGTGAAAACTCATTTAGGTTTTCCACAGAATTCAGGTATCAGCTGACAGAAAACTTCAAAAATACCAGGGTAAACCTGATTGGGCATCTGCATACCATAAAATAGGAGCATTGACAGAGAAGAATAGCAAATTCAAGACAGAGCTGTCTCACTGCTCTTTCCATTCAATCAGTGCTCCAGAAGTTTGACTGAAATAATAATGGTCTGTATAAGACTGCTGTCTATCCTGAAGACCTTTTTCTCCCAAATACCAATGAGTTTGTCAGCTCATACTTTATCACCTCCAAGAGCTAACTGTCAATTTCCCTGGGAAATTTGAAAAAGCTACTTGGAGAAGGACATATAGTGCTGGACACTGCACAGAGGCACTAGAGACTTGCCTTAAATTACTGCCTTAGTGTTTGCAACCAGGAAAATAACATGATATGCCTACATAGATGAAAAACAAGTTCTGAGCTCTGCTGTGCTCCTTCTGGATCAATGCTGTCTTAGATATGACCAGGTATGATCAGTGTGTGGAAGAGCTCAGGACCATCCATGTAGACTGTCCTGAGCTTCTGTTCTTATCAGTGAAAGGGGGACAGTACTCGACACCTTCACAGAGACTCTTGAAGATAACTAGTGTTAATAGTTGACCCGACCATTTGCTCACCATTCTCCAATCATTCTGGCTATCCTAAGCACATTCCAGATTCTCCCAGTGGTGAAGAAGTAGCTGGCTTTGCTCCTGAAATGTATATTATGCACGATAACTGAATGTCCCACAGAAATTTCAGCTGGAAACCAGAGTCCTGAAATTTCAGGCAGAATCTGGTATGCAATCAGGCTTATTCTGCAGTCTTTTCTGGATTGATTTCCAGATAAGGTATATACTGGTTTGTGCTGCTGGAGTCATAAAAATGATCACCAGGTAAACAGGAAGTTCTTTTGAAAATTTGGCTCCTAAGTAAAGCTTAGTTTGTCATTTTATAAATTGGCAATAATGATGCCCATGTGAGACTTTTGGATGGAAGTTTCTCTAGGAATATAAGGTATTATTAATAGTAATTGCACTTTTATTGATAGCATGATACTTCATCTGTCAAAAGTGGATTAATGCTGTTGAAGCAAATTCAATACTATTCTAATATACATACCAGATACATCACGCTCCTTTTCCTTCTGTGGTCTTTTTTTCTCATTGCATGGTTGCTATTCTTCTACCTTTTGCTGAGATGAAACTGAGCATATTAAACACTTCAGAAAATAAACTATACCACATACATTTCTTCTACCATGGCGCTATTCCCTAGCCATTGCTGAGAACCATGATTCATCTTTGGAAAGTAAACACCTAATGAAATTACTATTTTTTTCCAATACTGTAGAGTGACATGCATAATCATTCATCTAAATATAGACCGGATGATAGGACATAACCTAGAGCAACAATAAATGAGAAAGAAACAATTGATAGATTTGTTGATTTTTTTTTCAACTTCTTATGGACTGTATGGTGGCATTCTGAGCATTGAAGTCAATGTCAATATATTCCTCTGTTCACTGGGGACTTGTGTTGCTGTTAGAAAATTTAACTGTAACACTTGATTTACCTAAATAAGACCAAAATATATTAATGTAAATATTAACAATCCATTCATAAATAATCTGAAGATTGTCTCCTGTAAAACCTGAAGGAAACAAATGTGGTCATAAAATGTATATTATAGTCTCCTGCACAGGAGTACTATCTTTCTTATTAGTATCAGAAAGCATGCAAAGCTGAAACATTTATAAAAGCTGGTCTTCAAATGTTTGTAATTGTCAGGACATATTTTTTCTTATTGAACTTGAAATTTCTCTGGTTGAAGCTAGTTCCGAGAAGATTTTTTTTGGTGAATTATCAATCATTAAATGTAAAGAAACAAATTCTGATTTTTATAATTATTTTATCTATATGCATATGAAATAGAGAAAAAAAATTTAAAAGAGCCATTTAAATGTAAGAGCTCTGTTCTCAGTGAGACACAATTGACATTGGAAGAGGTGAAGAGAAGAGCACCGGAGTCATTTCTGCTCAACCTATACTGACAACTAGGCTAGGTACTCCCAGAGCAGAAAAGCACTGAAGGCAGCGGTGTAGAAATGCTTCCTCTTTACCGAAGTGTTCCCACACCTAAGGTAATTCACAGAGGTCAATTATACTAGCATTCAACTCCTTCCAGTAAACAGACTAGCATTAATGGACTGATGTGAAGCTTAGGATGTATACTTCATGTAAAGCTGTAAATTTTCTACAATCAACTGCCCTGAGCTCTGGGTGGAGCCTCTAGGCTAAGCAGCAGATGAATGTGGATTTCAATATCACAATTTGGGATGCAAAAGCCTACATTCTGACTAAATCCCACTTTAGTCACCTGTGTCCTTTTATGGCCCTGCATATATTAGACAATTAGAACAATTAATTAGATAACTTGCATTTTCTAACTACTGTAAAATGATTCAGGTTTTAGGTGACTAATTTCAGAACCACCAAGTATGCACTGCTTACTATGAGCTATTTGTCAGGTTTCCAGAGTCCAACCATTTCACAACTATTCTTGGGGGGGGGGGGGGGGGGGGGGAGGCAGATGGAATTATTCAGTTTAATGTATAAAAGTATGTTTTTCACCATCTATTGATTCCACCTTATTTTATATGAATAGTCATGCTTTCTAATTAAAACAAGTGACAACTCTTATAGTGTTCTCATATGTGCCAATACACCTTAGACCTAGATGATTTGAAACCGAAAAAGTATTCATAACATTAACCTTTACCTATCATCTTTTTTGTTACTGTAGGCAAAAAAAATCTTTTGACAAAAAGTGTTTAGTACAGAAAGGACATAATTGCACATCTTCCTTTGCTAATAAATGCCTAATCAGTCATTCATTCATTCACTTCATATTAATTGTTAAAAGATTAATCATGATGAACTAACGTATTATTAATATCCACATTATATGTGTATCCATGGAAATTCCATTGCAATATGGCGATTAACTAATGTACCATTATTTTAAAGTTAATTATTGTAGCATTAGAAGTAACTATGAAGAAAGGATTCAGGGAATTTTTTCCTATTATTTTTCTTTTAAAATAATTTTATATTTTATCATATTAGAAAAGTGAATCCAGGGAGAGAAAAAGCAAGGATCTGGAGCTATGTCATTTTATTTCCCTAGTTTCTTTCATTTTCAGCTTATATTAATGATTTTTTTAAATGCCAAATATCACAGTCCAATAATTCTACTGAGAAGTAACAGCTGCCTACTATGAAAATTAATAGGTCTCAGCTTGTCCAAGGTTGTAATGAAGAACATAAGAAAATTCAAAATTCTATTATCATATTATAAAATTCTATTACCATATTAAAAAAGAAAAAGACCAACAATTTCTGAGATCCATATATACAGTAAATAAATAAATCTATCTAGTGAACATTCATCTTTATTGTTCTTTTTTGCCTTAGCCTTGGTTAAGAAATCAGATCTTCGGTGTTCGTGATGTGTGCTTTTTTCTTTTTTTGCTTTGAATTTCAAAGATATATGCGTATTCAATATTCAGTTCATGTCTGTGTGTATACATACATGCACACACATACATACACATAGGTTCTTCAGGTATGGGGAACAGCACTGTTTAATTTGAAACTTTGACAATAATTCCAGTTAGAATTTCAGTTATGGACAACTGTGTTAGGTTTTAAATGACTGGATTTTTAAAATAAATTTTCACTTACAACAATGCAACTATTAAAAAAAAAGAAGTTAGAAAAAAAATTGTGTTGTCAGTGATATGAAAAATCTAAGAAATCATTAGGCTTACTTAAATCACAAGACCTTTAAATAGTATTTTTATTTTTTAATATATTAGGATTCTGATGTTTGGGCTTTGTGTCTGCAGATCACGAGCACACTACTGTGTGAGCACCACCTTAGTCCCTGGCAGTTTTTGGCTTTGTGCAGAGCTGCATAACACTTCTTTGTGTTTGTTTACCACTACTAGTACCCTTCCACAGTGCAGGAATCCTTGAATTTTAGGCTTTAGAACTTTAATTTTGAGCCACCTCTTTAAATAAATCCAGTTGATCTGTGGTCTGAGTCAGTCCTTCCCTTTAAAATTTCATTTGATTGTTTTCAAAAGAGTTTGAAGAGTAGGCTTTTGTAAAAAGATGCCTCTGAAAAAAATAAGATAAGCAGTAGTTCAAACTGCTTGTTAATAAGACTGTTTCTACCCTATTCCAGAAGGTTGCTAGATCACAATCTGAGATCAATGAGATTTAAACTTTGTTTAGGTACTTTCCTAAATCATTTTCATTCATCTTCACAGAAAAATGAAAAAAAAAATCTTAACTTTGAAATCAAAATAAATAGTCATTCCAATACTTCGGTGAAATTTCCATAGTTTTTTTACATGTCTTTGAAATCAGTTGTGTTAAAGACTGTGGGATCTCTTGAATCCTTTCCCTTGATTTCAGGAAGCTCATGTTTTTTGGATTGTGACTCTTAGGAAGAAGAAAAGAAACATCCTTGGAACACCAAATATTGATGCTTAAAGTGTTCACAAAGATGTTAAAAATGTAAATGAATTATGAAAGATCATGCTGGAAACATTCCCATACTCAAATATCAAACATGGTATAGAAAACTTGTTAAGGAAAGTATCTTTATCAAACATTACATTAACCAACTTTTGGAGAGAAAAAAAATTTACTCCCCGTCTGACAGTTGTGATGATACTGATCAGTAACCAAGACTGCAGACTGTTGGCTGATGCTGAAGTTAAATGTGTATGACAGAAATAGCAGCAGTGATGGATGGCTTTGGATCTGCTGAACTGACAAAATGCTACAATGCTTAGGATGCTTCGTTGTCAGTAAAAACAGGCAACATAGGGACATGATATTTGAAGTCTTTACATGACATAATATGAAATGATGGTCAGCACTGAACCTTGACTACTTGACATTAACAGTGTTAATTTATATGTAAGAATCTGCCTACCACAGCTGTGATACAGGTCATTTGCTGAAATATCAACATCGAGTACAAACTAGCATATGGAAGTTGAAGCTGAGGCAGCTACAAAGACATATGAAACTCAAACTTTTGCACTGACGACTATGTACAGTGGGGCTTATTTGTGTCGTCCTTCTCTAGATCTCCTTTTAAAACTAGGTGTTTGTGAGGAAACCATCTCACACACATTCTGGGGCCACTCAAATCCGTGTTGTCATTCCTTTTTTCTACCTTCACATAACTTAGAGGAAATAAAATGAAAAAAAAATCAAACAGATAAGCCAGCAGCTCATAGTATATCATGACACGTGTAGTTGCTTTTCTACACCAAGTCACCATTTCTGTCCATCCATCCTTAGTGTTTTCATTGCATCAGCATCCCATAGTTGCCCATCAAAATTTTTTTTCCTATTCTGGTCTTATCGTACTTTTCTGCTCTTTTCTTTCAGTTAAAGCAATCTCCTTCAAACAAAATCCATCAAGTCAGTTTAGGAATTAACAGGATTATTGCCTCCATTTGTGGGTCATAACCCTTTTCCTTATTTTGTCCGTCTATTACTAAGGCTGAAAGCCCTTTGGAGAAGATCTATTTGCTATTTTGTACAATGTCTAGCACATATGGTTCCCATTTTCACCTAATCCTCTGGTAATATCATAGTAAATAATATCAAAATGGATATGTTAAGATACCAGGGAAAATGGTTTCATTCGCACTGTTGTGTTGGGTGGATTCAGGGCCAAACCTACATTACTTCCTTCTTTTTAGGTATGATAATGCCAGCTCTGAGCTGAGCCAGCCATATTTCCTGAAGGAAAATTCAGGTTTGCACTGGCCTTAGGATACTTGCACTTACCTGATACAAAGGGAGGCACCCTGTGCAATTTCCAGCAATTCCTTCTTGTGGGGCAGTGGTTGAGAGGGTGATCTGATATCCTTCCTATTATTTGTCATTTTAATATCCTACCTCTGTTCTGTAGAATGGGATTCACCCACATGGCTTTAGCTGTATAAGAGTTAAATGTCAAGAACTGCATCCTCTGTAGTAAACAGAGAGAGACAGATACGTCCAGAAGATGATTCAATCCTTCTCACTTAGGCATCTACTTTAGGATGCAACAAATTGCTTCTGGAGACACCTGGCTCACTCTTTAAAACCAGAAACCTATTATTTGATTGAAAATCACTGTAAATAGTTTTACTTTACTTTTATTTTCTGCCCAGCAGCCAAATTTTTCTTTCTCATTCCTACATAGGTATAACAAATGTGCATTAAATTAGACTCAGACTTTTATTTTTTCATCATTTCTCTGAATATTTTTATTATGCTTACATTTCAGTGGTTAATCTGATACACAATCATATTTGTGGGAGGGAAAAGTATTTGTACTTTCCAGTAAATGTTGACTTTGCTGAAATCTTTTTTATTGCCTGGAGAAATAATCATGTTTTTGGTAAATATCTGTAAAATTTGATCTTATACTTACCTAGCAGTGTTTTAAAAATTGGGTGGAGACAGAGTACACTTTTAAAATAAACTCATCTGACTTTTATTCCTGATCCACTTTCTCCTTCCCAGACTTCATGGCGGGAAGTGTCATCCTTCTCAGTAACCCTAATACTGATTAAAATTAGCAAGAAGCAATTCTGACCTATTGATTGCAAAAAGAAAATAAATGAAGAGATATATGGTTCGCTAGGCATTAGGACTGGTAGTATTGCTACTACAAGTAAGGAAATTAATTTTTAAGTTTAAAACCCAGCTTTTGAAAGAAAAATAAAGACAAAAATTCAGACACCAAAACAATAGGAACTACAGATCATTCCATCAAGTATTAGATAGAAAAAGGAGGTGAAAGAAGAGGAAGGGAGAACAGTAATAGGAAAACTAATAGAAAAACAGATCCAATGTGCCTGCATTGATTTTTGTGATTACTGTTTATTAAAATGCGGTGGATACAGATTATCTTTCTTTCAAATAGTCTGTATTTATTATTGCTTCATTTGCCTTGAAATGATAACTGCAGGCACTTAAATAAATGGATTCCAACGTCGTCCAGTTTCATTCTACCATCCTTGTCTGTGATAAGTACCCCTGTAGAAACGTTATTTTGAAACTTCTTTAAGCAATGTTTCTCTGTTAATCACAAGATCTTTCTTTGTATGTCTTCTGCAGTGCTTGTACTGCCTACATTTTCTCTCTTATTCTAATGGTAGGAGAATATTTTCTAGTATAAAAAATTGCTGCATTTTTGGAAACAAGTTTTACTGTGATTTTATTGTATAATTTATATTTTTGAGTTACGCATTGTAAGATATGGTAGAATCACTGGCTCTGCCACAGACTTCCTAAGTGACCCTTTGCACAAATCCATCTAGGTCATGGCCATGTAAGTAAATTAAAGGTGGCCAGGCATGTTCCTCGGAACTGAGGCCCTCTGGCATGGAACACCCATATCTATGCTAATAAGATGGTTTTTTCTCCCAGGCAGGGTAGATGTTTGTAAACTGTCCATTGGTAATGGTCCCTGGACTTACCTAACCCCCAAACTGAAATCACAAATTGTTTGTAGGGTGCTAGTTGGATTAGCCAAAATCTTGACAGAAACTGCTTTAACAGACATAAGCGCATTTCCAGGCACTGCTTAATTTACCAGTAGAGGTGTACCTTTAAACTCTGTACACCGAATTTCTAAAACTGTCATGATACAGGTGGGTATACATTACAATTTTAAGAAATTTTATGAAATGAAAGTTAGGTATGTAGATGCCTATGAAAATCCCACTAACTGCCTCGTTGCATTACGTAATTGCATCTTTAGATGGTTATGTGCATTTTAAAATGTCTGCCTGTAAAACAGAATTTATAGTTCCTCCCTTGTTTGTCTTGCAGCTCTCAGAGAATGACTACACTGCAGTCTGTGGCTATGGGCTGGAAATCCACGTATTTATGCAGGCTCCTGGTCAGGTTTTACAGCCAGTGCTGAGCTCTGTACTATGACAATACACTAATTATACACCAGCTAGTCAATTAAAAGCTTGCTTAGGTATGTCTATGAGTGGCATTAATGATACAGATGTCATACCTATAGAATCAGGATTGTCTCTCTAGGGTAGGGAAGGTAGGCGTTACTTCTTTACTCACACAAACTACAAATTTACAATCCAGCACCTGTGGTGTCAGAATTATTCTCTCCCATATGGAGAGCTGTTTTTTGTTTCAAGTGGTTATGAAATACTGAATGCTGGTGTTGACGAACTACTTTCAATTGGCCAATTGCAGGTGTAAATCCACCTAGAAAACCCTACAGTGACAGTCTGGAAATTCCCCACTTTCTAATCACAATTTCAATATTATTATCTTTTGCCAACAAGAGCTAAAAGAGAACTTTTGTTTTAGCAGTAATCCCCTAATTGGCGAGTTGTTACAATCTGTATTTTTGCTATGTATGAAGTTTTGTTATTTCTAATAAATTGTGCTTATTTATAATTGACTTAAAACACACCTTTACTCTCACTATAGTTCTAAATGTGTTTTTTCCTTACATGTTCCCACCCTAATGACTTCAAAATCTTAATTCAGGAATGTAGTTAGACGACTGCTTTGAAGGTTTGAAAAGCACTGAGGAATGCCTGATGGATGTATCAACCACCAAATTTTGATATACGAATTAAGGTATAGAGAGATCTCCATAATGAACACAAAAGCCATTTACATTAATTTCAGAGTGAACTATCATGCTTACAAACTTTTCATGTCAGCAATGTTGCATTTTGTTGAAGTGGTAACTTCATCATTCTCAGAGATGGTACACTCATTACAACAGCATAAAGATACTGTGCAGTGCCTTGATTAGACAGGAATAGTTATATAATGCTACCAAGTAGTTTGCTCTCTTTTCTTTCAAATTAGAAGGAAAGGAAAACATAAAAACACAGAATCCACAATGAAAGCAGGAATGCAGTAATGGTGCAGATCTTCTTCTGAGTGCTCTTTCTGCTTACTAGTACATGCCATCTCCTATTCTGTGCACGTTGCCTAAAGCAATGCCAGTCTTACTGTTTTCCAGCTCTTCAATGATTCTGCCTTACTCTGCTTCCTGCATAGAACAAGTCATATGGGCTTGGGCCTTTTTCCTGTATTTTTTCAGCAGTTCAGGGTATTCTTTATCAACAATGTTCAAAACTCAAGCGCTTACTTCACAGGACAGTCTGGTTAGATCAATACTGCTAAATAAAAAGACAAGGGACCAATACTTATCCCTGCAGGCAAACAGAATGAAGAATCTTGCAACTACAGTACTTAGGATGAGCAAACGTGTTGTGTCCACACCATGGAGCACTCTGTTCTGGAGTTCCTCTGGGCTCAGTGTGGTGTTTCTATTGGCCTGGCATTAATCCATACGTTTTGTATGTCTTGACAACTTAAACTGTTTTAAACAGTGCAAGGGCTTTGCTGCAGCTCAGTAAAGAGGCTGGCATTCCCATAGCAGGAAACTGAAGAAACTGTGTTGCATGCTGTGGGATGTGGCATGAGGGGATTTGAAGGTTGCTGAGGGTGCAAAGTTTCCCGGGATAAAATTGAAGAACAGCTGTGGCTGGAGAGAGCCACAGATGAGATAGACTTATCCTGGACTGTCTTTTGAGAGACGTCCCTGAGATTAAATATCCACTGATCTCTGCTTGGGTATTATTATGAGGAGAGCTAGTTGGAGCAGCCCAGAATAGAGCCAGAGAGTGAGCCAACAGCTAAACAATGAACACACAGAGCAGAGACTTCCATTATTCAAGTTTTTGTCCTAGAGCTGTTTTATTTAGGAAGGTGGCCATACATCTTAGACTGCAAGTGTAGGGTCAGGCATGGGATCAAGGCAGTATTTTTTGCCAAAAACGCTTCAGTGAAGGTCTGCATTTGAACTCTGAAATCTGGCTGAGGAGAAAGATGAGGCTTATTCACCTGTTAGCATGCACCCAGGTCTGCTTCTATTCTGTGAATAAGGTTGGTGATGCTGATCACGCAGAGTCCTCTACTCTCTTCTATCAGCCCTTGCAGCAATGTTACATCATTAATGTTGGACAGGTCCTTCCCAGAAGGTCTGTCATGTAAAACATTGGCTGTTGAGATGTATAGGATGCCTGTGGTTAGTCTCAGAGCAATGGTGATCTTGCAACATCTGAACTACAGGATGCTTGGATGAGCAATGTGGACATGTAAAGTCCGGGTCTCAGGGTATGTCATGCCTTTAACATGTAGAGGACAATTCCCTCTCACATATGACTGAGAAAAGTAAAGAGGGGTACTGCATAAAGTTCATGAAGTCTGATAGGTATTTGTCAGCTGTACTGACTGTATTAGGCCTACATTCCCCTATATAAGTCCCAGGAAACTGAGACTAGAGAAATATGCCACAGGAAAGTGTTTCTTTGAATTAACAAAATCTTATGGAAATTCTGTTTTGCTTTGTTGTTTTGGGGGATTTTTTTTTTGTTCCAAGAGAAATCCAGCCAATCTATTCAGCCCAAGTACTTCTGTAAAGAGGAAAAAAAGGATCAAGGAAACAAAGGAAACAGTCATTGACTCAAAAAGCTCATTGTATTTAATATAGCTTTTTCATTAGGTCTTTTTTTGTGATTCTAGGAAACTTTGCCCTTTAAAATGACTTCTTTGTTTGCACTTCCTTTCAGAAAAGAAATGTTTTAGTTACAATTGGGTGTCCTTTCAAAAATCTTTTCTACAACTCCCAGTTGCTTGGGTCTTCTCTTTCTAACACCGAGTAATTTGTCTTTTGTTAAGCAGAAAACTACTTTTGTGAGAAGCACTTTAAGATAAACAAAGCCTATGACATACACCTGACAAGCTTTTCATGGTGTATGTTGTAAGCAGATCCAATAGTATGCAAACACCTGAACCTCATTTTGAAGATCTCAAAGGTCATTTAAATGAATGCACAATTAAGGTATTTTTATGAGTTTGATTACATCTCTCTTGCGTATGTTTTTGAGGACTGAAGAAGGGGGTCATAAAATATTGCTTCAAAGATAATTCCCTGGCAATTCTGGGAATGTCATCATAGCATTTACAACAAATGAGTAATGGAGAAGAAGAAAAACGACAGTGTAAGCAACTTGGAACATAAACTTAATTTAAAACTCACAGTTTATGAGTTCTTCAACCACATAGTTGAATGGCCAAAAAGAAAGAAGTAATACTTATCTAATCCTTATCGGTATTTTTCCTGTGTTTGTGTTCCTGTCATGTAAGTTCCTTGGGGCAGGGAATGTTTGTGTATTGTCTAGCATTGTAATAATTTAGTCTGGATTTAGAGCATTTGGGTAATGTCTTAAAACAAAAATAATAAACATAGTCCTACTTTGATGTAGATACACAGAGGCCACGGCTACTTTGCAAAGTTTTTACAACTTGGGTTGGCTACAATCTTCCCATAGTTGCAATAATGTCACAAGATGGGAACAAATGTGGGAATGGCAATGAGAAAGCTTTGAAAATTTGTGTATACAATAATAAGTACCTGTAGTCTCCACTGAAGGACTCAAATATTTGATGCATGGCATGGCAAAACACTCTGCATTACCTAATCCAGAGGGAGCAAGGAGTTAAGCAGAGTTTAATTTCCCACTCTGCTTCCCTCAGGTAAATGACAGACGAGTCTGATCATAGGCAGAAGAGAAAACGTGTTTTGGAATTAGTGTTCTGCTACCAACTATCATACAATGGGTTTTACCCTAAAATAAAAATGCATTTTCTATGTATTTTCTGACTAATAAGGACTTCTGAACTATAGCCTTGAATGAGTGAGAAGACCTCAAGAGCATTTCTTTGTTTTTGCTTTAAGTCATTCCACCACTTACACATATAGGCATCAAAATCTGCCATTTTTCATTTTGAGAACAGTGTTATAAATGGAAAATGTAGCTAAGTAGCTCAGTTTTCTCAGCATCGATTGCTCCTTCCCACCTGGTTGTAATGAGGATTTCTTTTGATGATTATTAGGATGGCGTTTTGCTATTACCAAGGCACTGGCATGAACACTTTCATGCTTTCATGAACTCTTTTTTTTGGGGGTCGTTGACAGCAGGATTACACTGATTAAATGTATCTGTTCAAAGTAGGTCAGATGAATCCTGCCCTAAATGTGGAGAAATTTTCACTGTAAGTACAAGGGATCCTGGGGTGACTGTTCACACTGAAATAAAATCACATGAATCCCAACTTTCCTGTCTTTTTGAAGAGGGGAAGAAACTCCAATGAATTTTTCCACCTTACTACAGCATAGTAATTTCTTATGAAAACAGTCTTTCCCATTAAAAATATAACCACAGATCCACAGTGTTGCAATTTATGCTTTTAAAGTAGTACTACACCAAAGTGTTCTGCAAACATTGCGTAGCCACACAGGAAGACAGCACATGGTCATTAGTTGACTGTCACGTCTCCCCTTATATTAGTGACTGAAAGGTTCTTCATATGGACAGAAGTCTTAGAGAATACGAGAGTTATCATGCACTTCTGCTTCATTCCTAAAACATCCAGAGCTCTTTCTGATATGTTATGAAGAAATTCAAAGGCATTACTATAGCTTTCAGGAAATATTCTTGTTCCTAAAACACAGAATGAAAACCAAAGTGAAACAAGAGGCAGTTTCTTTGTTGTAAAATACAGCCTGAGTTGCAGTCTTGTGCTCCAAAAGAGACATTTTATCTTCTCACCTGCCCAGCACATACTGAGTACCTAGCATAGTGATTAGGACCTCATGTCAGAGGCAAAAGGAGTTCCGGGATCTGCCTCAAAGAATGCCAATGTATTTTACATTAAGACTCTACTTTCTTTATTTATCTGGAAATGTCTTCACTCAACAAAGAATAAGGCTGAAATTCCTAGGAAATTTCTCTAGGAGAAAAACTCCTAGAGAGGAGATTTCAGTCTTATTCTTTGGAAATCAATGGAAAGTTTGAAGCCCAAACTGGAGTTACGAGCTGAAGCAATGTGTTTAAAGCCTTTACTTACATGCCAGAGGAACTTCAGAATAAAGAGTGCTCATTAGGTGTGAGAGTTATGTTCTTGGGCAGAATTTATCTACTGCAACACTTAGGTTGAACAAATATTCAAAAAAGCATGTAAGCTCCTATCTAACTTGCTGTAGAAATACCCAGTTGTAGCTACGTCCTGGGAACTATGTGTTCCAAGCTTTGCTTTAGTGCTTAGGCCAGGCAAACAGGTTTGAGTGGACTATAAATCTAAAATATTCTAGCTATTATAAAGGAGGATTACACTGTCTGAAATTACAGCAGGATATTAAAATTTAGTGGTCTTAATCTTACAGAAATCTTTCACACACTAGTTGTTCCCTACATGTTGTGTTAGCTCTCTTACTAGATACAGGGAAGTCATAGTTCTGTGAATTTCTAGAACTTTGAACAGACTTAAAAAATAACAAAAAGGACCATTTTAGTTCTCCTGGCATAGTACTTAGGAGTTTGGGGTTTTTTTGGTTTTGTTTGTTTGTTGGTTGGTTGGTTGGCTGGTTGGAAGGTTTTTTGCCTTTTGCCATCATTTGCAGAAATTTAATACTATTAATTGCAATATTAAATTGGGATATGTCTTCTAAAATGCATAATAATTTTATATATTTATGCATTTAAATATTATTTCCTGCATTAAACCTACCCTAACACAAGTCTGGTTGGTTTTGGTGTGGTTTTATTTGTGCATTCCCCCTCTCTTTATTGAAAGAATTTTCCATATTTTATTCTTTAATTTTATCCTTTTCAAAAACTGACCAATCGTGTTGGCTTCTGGCAGTAATTATGTTGCCAATGGATCTTTTCCCAACTTCATCTGAGCTGTGACTTACTAAGAGTTTTCATTCACTTAACTTTTTAAACATTGGGAACACTGGTAAATAAAATACTAACATTTCATTTCACATCCACTTTGAGCAGATTTTAACAGCCTTGTGGCCAGTGAATCAATGGAGCTCTGTCTAGCGGTAGGGTAGTAGGAAACTTTCAGATAAAATAAACTAGGTTAACAAATGCTCCATAAAACATAGTAAACAAATTGAACAGCAAAATTTAAAACCCAAATAGAAAAACTGCAACTGTGTTAATGTAGAAAGATCCCATTTGTCATTTTTGTATTTTCATATGGCAGACTTCAGGTTAAAAGAATTTTGCTCTATTCTAACCCTGGAAATGAATCAAGTAAGTTTTTTTCATTAGATTTTGTATAACTGACCTTTTGTTTATTGTATATTATCATTTATAAAATAGGTGCTCTAAACTAAGTTTTTGATATCTTTGCAATGTAAAATTCTACGGACGAGGAAATATTTTATCTCTCTCTCACTGGTTTTATGTAAATATCTGCACTGTTTACATGTGTACACAGTGTGGTCACAAGATCCATTGTAACTGCAAGTTTGGGCTGGATTAGGAGGTTGTCTGGCAAGTCTCTACTGATCATGATATACACTGGAGTCAATTATCCCGTAGATAAAATATGCAAACTACAGTGAGGTCCAAGAAGAGAGATAAAGAAGGAGAAACTGAAGTGATCTGGGAAGTCAATCTTCTGGTATTGTGGAAAGGAAAAAACAGAAAATACTGGAGGATGGGTAGCTAGTGAGGAATTGAAGGAGTTTTTTGAAAGTCTCGGAGTCCATCAAGGCCACAGAAAGGATAATGCATTTCAGATGTCATGCAGCTCCTCAAAAGAAGGAGAGTGACTTCTCATCTTCTGTTTGGGTGACAGAAAAAGCATCAAATTAATAACAGAATGGAGAGGCATCAATGAAGCAAATGTAGTTCAAATCAGCATGTCACGAACAAATCAAAACAATGACCAAAGGCATGAAGAAAAGACATTTTTTCAGTTGCTTACATGTTGATTAGAGGTAACGAGTAAGAACCAGAAATTCTCATTGAAAAGAAGAAATTTTACACAACTGAAACAAGTGAAATCCGGTGGAATGATTCATATCATTGGAATACTAAAATCACCTGTTAAAACCTGCTTGGGAGGGACAGAATAGATAAAAGAGGAAGATACTGTGAAGGAGTTGTTGGCACTCCAGAATCAAAAGATATTGAACGTTAGAGGCACGGCTCTGTTCTCTGAAATCTGTGACTGAGAGGCACAGAAGTATCTATCTGTCTGGGTTTTTCTGTAATGTATATGGGGGCGGGGGGAAGAAGGATCATTGTGGAGAATTTCAATTTGGGAGACTTGTATAAAAGAAATTCAAACACTGAAACAAGTTGCCCAGAAAAGTTGTGGAGTCTCCATCCCCATAGGTATTTAAAACCCAAGTGGACATGGTCCTGGGAAACCTGCTTTCAGTGATGTTGCTTTGAGCAGGGTGATTGAATGAGATGATCTCCACAGATGCCTTCTGACCTCAACTACCATGTGATTCTGTGAAACATAATGAAACCCAGCAGTTCAAAGTTACTACGAATAATAACTCAAAAACTGAGTATGGTAGAAGAGGTGGCTATGACAGAAGGATATGGATACACAATCTTGTTACAAGATAACTGTGAGACAGCAATGATGTGATACAACTTCAAAACTGGGAAACAATACATTAAAGTGTACCAATGGCTGTGGTTTTGGTAGATATGGGAAAGAATTAATATCATTTTACAACTATACCTCAGTTTCAGCTCTATTTAAGAGGGATGAATTAAGGATGGTACAGAGAAAGGCTCTTAAAATATGATTATCTTTCCTAAAACTGGCTAAGTTTTCTATTAAAAACATAAAGAGAATAAGCCCCACCATGGGAGAAACGTAAGCTAAGGAAAACAGGCATAAATTCAGGTTGGAAATATGAAGCAGACTTGTAACTAGTAGAAAGAAGAAGTCCTGAACAACTTTCAGGAGAGTGACAGGAAAAAAATCCAGTTGTTTTAAAATGATGCTTTATGAGCTGATGGATTATGGATGCTATTTGTTGGCAATAGCATGGGGCTGGACCTCAAGACCTCCTTCAGGAGTTAAATATATAGAGAATTTCTAAATTACTGTGACACAAAATACATTACATCCAGGAAAAGATAATTTTACTTTGGATATGAGAATGATGGGTTAAAACTGCTTAATGACTGGAATGGTTTAGGAACTTCTTATTTTGACTTAAGCTTGTTTATTATTGCTTATTGTGGGTAAGCTTTTTGACATACCTGCATGTAAGCAAGGAAAAGACCGATCAGTAATACGTATGCTTAGTTTTTGAAAGAACTGTCTTCACAAAGCTGAAGATGAGCACAGCCGATTTGGAAGATAACATGGAAGCAGGAAAAAAAATAATTAAAACTAAGAATTATTTAATAATTTTTAATAATTTAAGAATATAATTTATTAGAAGATTAAAATCTTTTGCTTCTACAGTGAAGACAGAATAACTTTGGCTAATTTTGACCAGAAGGGGGAAAAAAGAGGGTAATAGACTATAAATAATATGAAATAGCAGTTGTGAAATGCAAAAATTTATATAAGGAAACTAAGAAGGAAACATTATTATAACAAAAATATTGGTTTATCGCTACATGGAGGTCATAAAATTGTTGAAAATCATGACAAAAACCCTACAAAACCTGTACTTCCAGTTTCACACCTTTGGGGATGACATGCTAGAAAAGCAAAAACACAAGCTTAGGCAAAAAGAATTTCTTAATCACAGTGACTTTATTCTCAAAAGAGTTCAGAAGTTACAAGTCTTTGAGAAAAACATTCTTTCAAGAGCTGTTGTCCATCATTCTATGCTTTCTGAGAATTCTGTCGAAATTCCGGACTGGGATGAGTCCCTCTGACACTTGCTTATCTTGCTTCCATGTAACAACAGGCTGAGGTGATCTCAGCCCTCATCTAAGAAACCCTGGCCTCCCTGATGCCATAGGAGTTAAATATTTTTCTTACTGAAATCATTCTGATTTACAAAGTATGTACACAGAGGTTCCATTACTCCAAACACAGTACAATTAAACAACAGGACAGCATTTCCTTTCTCACAGTTCTATGCCAGCTTTCCAGACAGCACATCACTCAAAAAGCTCTCCCTGTTTCGTTTCTGTCATGACTACACTGTTTTTCCCTGTTTTCATTCCTCTTGGTACTTTTTTTTGGCTTGTTTTCTGACTCCTTCTCTCTTATAGATGCAGAGCTACATGCAAATCAGTTACGTTCCCCTGAATTTGTATTCAGTGTCATCATGGGGTGAAAACTTCTACTGTTTCATTAATTATAAGGAGGAAGATGTTTAATTGTTTCCCTATGTTTCCCCATATGGAAATATTTAGCATCTTCTTTGACCTCAAGGAGCTCTGCGGTTGCCCATGTGTCAAAAATGCTTGGTTGAAGTATCCTAAATTCACATACATTGCAAAATTAATAAGCAGACACTTATTAAGAACTGGTTAACACACCACTCTGAAATGTGGGTTTTATTCAGTAAGAGCCCTTTATCAAATAATGGTTTTAAATATGGGTGGTAAGAACTAGGAATTAGAAGATGTTATTCAACATTTCCATATACCTTAGTAAATATCAAAACACTGTTGATACATTACGTTGCTGACATAGAGATTGGCAGAGTGGTACATAATTACAAAGACCAGGAAGTTATAAAGAAAAATTTGGATTGCTTGGCAAGCCGAACCCATTCAAGTTAAATGCAAAATTATGCATCTAGGTCATATCTAAACAGTAGAAAACTATATTCTGGAAATCAGTAGCTCAGGAAACAATGAGAGGTGTCATAATATCATCGTACCCTGCATGACAATGTGGCAAAGAGAACCGTTTCAGGTCTTTGAGGTACAAACAGGTAAGGTGATGTTTAGGTCCAGAAAGATTACTCTTCTGCTAGAATATTGTGTTCCAATTTGGTGTCAGTTTGAGAACACAACTCATGTTTACCACGGAGAATGATTAACCGAAAGAACAAAATAGCAAGAGAAGTGGTTGATTTTTCATTTCTTAGCACCTAAAAAATGAAGGAATGGAAATATGATTTATTCAAACGCCAGGTTTCTATAATCAAACTAAATAGTAGAATTAATGAAATGGTTAACGCTAAGGTTATCAACTTAAGGTCTTAAACTCTATCATTTGATGAGTCATTTTTTATTGACTGAGTCACTCAGGATTACATTTTCGACCTCTGTAAAGAAAACCTATTGATTTTGGAAACTTTTGGGTTCAGTCTGGTGCACAGAGAACAGACGAATGAAGGACTCGGCGATAGGGTGGTGGCCATGTTTTGGACATAGAGTCCTGCTCTCAATTCTGTAACTGCTGTGATCTACTTAGGTAGTAGTACCCCAGTCACTGAGGATGGGCGCTTTATCCAGTTTAGTTACAGCTCTTGAAGGGCGCAGGTGGGAGTTTGGCTGAGTATTCTGTATAGAAGTGGAAAAGGATTATAAAAAATGAAATATGGACCTGAGTACAGAAAAAATTGAATTTTTCCTTGATTAGGAGCTGAAGATGTCCTTGACAGCATTGTAAATCACTACTGCCTCACTAGCCAATCCTGCACCTGTGCAAGGAAATAGTAATGATGACATTTTCTTACTCCTCCAGCACCCAACAGGAATGTCAATAGCCTGAAATACATAATTTCTGGACTGTAGTAATTCCTCTCTCTTCTGAATGCATCAATGTGACTGCATCTGTTTTGCTTGAAATTCTCCACGTTCTTCTCATTTAAAGAAAAAAAAAAACCAAACAAATAAATGACCTGCCTCTCCATTAAGGGATCTTTTATTGATATCCTACCCCACTCTTCCTAGATCTGCCCTCTTACTCTACATGCCATCAGCCATGATGATACACCTCTCATTTTTTTAAAAATGGGAATCATATTGCTTCCTTTAGCAGTTCTGCTCTCAGTCTGCTCTATCAACCACCACGGAGCAGAAGCCTTCAAAAATGATAGCTGTAAGACAAAAGTAAAAAGTGCAGACATAGTCAGGAAGCAAAAGGAAGTTTGACCACCAGCCCAGAAATCAGGGCCCCAGATCTACAGATGGAAATCTTGGTGACAAGCCCCACTTCGTAAATCTTTTGCTGATTTAACCCCCCGCAAGGCACCAGGTTATGCTTCTCTTTCCAGCAGACTGTACTCACCACTAGCTTATGGATCATCCTGCTCCCTGTTTGCTCTTTTGTGGCATCATAGCTCTTGGACTTTTGCCTTCAGTGAGCTAGCTTCTCTGGGGAGGCAGAGGGAGCCTTCTCCAAGCTAAATTAAACCCTGATGAGCAAGGCATTTTTCTTGGGAGTGACAGGCAGGTGTTTAACCTTCTTTCATGGTGAGGGCACAGGATCCCAGATAGCTCCCTGCCTCACTAGTGCTTCAGATTATTAGGCAGACAGTGGAGAGCACCACCAGTTTCATCTGTGTTGATTTATAAGAATGTAATTGTCCTGTTGTTTACTAGGCCTCCTTTGATCACACTTATGGCCTGGGTAGTTTGGGCCCAGTTTTTGTTTTTGAGTAACAGAGTTTGAGTTAGGGCTTACAAATCAAATAGAATGAATTCCATTTAACTTTATATATGTATAAAGCAAATATCTACACCTGGGCGAGATGTCTAGGCTCCCTTTATAGTCAATGAGGGAAACATATTTTTAGGGAGAAATTAATCTTACCTATTTGAGATGTTTATATTAGGATGAGATAAACGAATCCCTGAACAGGCTCTTGTATTCAGGTACTTATATTCCTTGTCCACAAAGACAGTGCAGGATGACTAGCTCAGATGTAAATGTCTATACTGCCGGTGGTGCTACCTTCATTCCAAGGACTCTTAGCATTAGTGTCCTCCCTGGAACATACAGACAAGACACCTGAAGCTTAAATGTGGCTAAATCCCATGCCAGTCTTTGTACGAACATCTCTCACTGGATAACCCAGGTGCCCTGCTCTGTAATTTACCTATCCATCAGTCAAAGGGCATGGGTCTGCCTGGAATTAAAGCTGCCTAAAAAGTCCCTTGTGAATGCTGGGTTCTGACATATGGGTTTTCTAGATAGTTTTCTTTGACGTGAGTGCATATATCCCACTTCAGTGAGATGTTTAATCCCAAAGAAGTGCTCTGTGTCTAGCCAAAAAATATTTTAGTCTTTTTCCTGCTCTGAATGCTACAGTAGTTTTCGAAAGCTGTATGATAACTTACTGATGCATCAGAACTGTGTCAGTATTAAATATTATTGGAGATAAAAGAAAAAATGTGGCACAACTATTTAATTTTGACATAATATCAAATAAAATGTTATGCTTTCATACTTTTATAGCTACAAAGTATTGCCTACTTTTTAAAAGAAATTAAACACATGAAGCAGATGTCCTGTGGGAACAATCTGTTATGGTCTGGCAGTAGATTCTCTTTCACTAGCTTGAGATATTGTAACTGAAACATGTACATAAAGTTTAACTATATATGTAATTATGGTAAATAGTGCTTTATCAGATTTCTAGTTATTAAATATCCCTTCAAGATTTAACTGTTCAATCTCTTTGTGCTTCTCATTGTCCTACCATTATTGTACCACTGTCTTTTATATTACATACTATGGATTACCTCATTTTAGCAGTATTTTCTGGTCTTATTATTGCTATAGAATCTTCATTTTAAATGTTATCATCTTTATAGGTATGAATAGGTATTTCTGAATCACAATTTTAAGCAGAAAAACCTGACTGTTAAACTTCCTCAGAAACTGTAAAGTTGGTGCTTATCTTCTAGACATCTTTGCTGGTCATTAGAATCATCCATCTCAAAACTGAACACGAGACATGCAGAAAATCAAATGCTTAACATCCTCAGAAGCCAAAAATCAGAGCAGACATTGTCAGTGTGAAGAGAGAGTAAAGTTTAAATGCCACCTTTCAAAGAGTTGCTCTGTGCTTTACTCAGGGCATAGAAGAGACTTCTCCTTTGGGGACTGTTCATGTGAGGTCCACTTTTGCTTGCACACAGCTTTGTAGGGAGGAAGGGAGCGACACTCTCTTTTAGCTAAGGCAGTGACCATGGACAAAAGAGATCTGTTTAGTTGAAATGGAGCAGAGAGATGAAACCTCTCAGGCACTAGGCATGTATAGACGGTTGCTATAAGGGAGGTCTGAGGACTTCGTTGGCATGTAGAACTTGCCATTAGCAGACCTAGAGTGTAAATACTGTGACGGTTTGGAGTATGATTGGCACTACATGGTCTCTCCATTGTCTACACCACAGTATGTGGTACCACTGTTGGCGGGTCTTCCTCAAAATCAACACCAGTAGTATTGACACCAAACTGCCCCTAGAAATTTGGCAGGAAACACGTCAGAATCTGGAGTCCCTCAGCACAGCACAGCACAGCACAGGTACAGTGTTGCTTGCGTTTGCTGCCTCCACAGACTGTATTCTCACTCTCATGCATCTTGCCTCACAAAAGAGTAAAGCTGAAAATAAAGAAGGAAATACTTATTTAGTGAGATTTAGGTCAGGCTTTTGGTTACACTAAATGGTTACAATCAAAACATGTAAAAGTAAAAAAAAAAACTGGTTGCATCAAGTAATACCAGAGCTTTCTAATTACTTAGCTCATCTTATCTAGAATTCCTAAAACATTGCTTAGCCTTTACAGCTGTGGATCCTTAGAAAGAAGCCCTTAGAACTCAGGCTGTCAAATGTTAGCTTCAGACACAACTTCCATGTTTTTTGTCTTTTAGTTTTGGGTGCCAGTGACCTCTTTTTTCACATGGTAACATCAATACCCCATCAGCTCCAGCTAAACTCTTCTTTTGTGTCCTTTTCTTTCATCACAAACTTATCTTCTAGGGTATAATTCAGTATAATTTTTTCCTTGATTGCATGCATCTCCACTGTAAACTTTGGTAACAAATACAAGTGGCCTTCACCATTCTAAATGTACCCAGTGCTCTTTACTCATATCACTGGCCTAACCAGCTGTAAGCTATATAAATCCCTGGCTCTGGGTGCTCTGTGTGTTTAGAGACTATTACTCCTTTGTTCCTATTTAGCCCACTGGCTAACTCCTCCACCAGTCCTGACTGTTTAATTCAGTGGTTTGCAATCTGTGGTGCACAGGACCCTGGGGTTTCTCCACAAACTATTTCTAAAAGGTCTGTGAAAAGTAATTACAGAAAACAAGCCTATCATTTCATGTGCTGGCTTTAATTTGCTAGCTAAGGGTCCCATACTTTCAATGGACCTTTTTAGGGGACTATGGTTTTAAAAAGCCTTATTGAAGTTACTTATACATCACATTAGACATTATACAAAACATCTGTTATATATTTTTCTGTTAATCTCATTATCTCTTGGACTTTACTAACTTTGTATAAAGACCATACATAACATACTATTAATGAAGGTGGTGGTCTCAAGAATAAGTTGCTTTCCATAGTCATGCCTAACAGAAAAGGTTCCCCCCAAAACAATCCCACATTCCTCTATTGGGACTGCTTTACACTTAATTACAATTCTGTCTGAACTGCTAATAAATGCTAGTTTATAAATAGCTCTTAGAAATCTGTTTGTTTTTATCTCTTATAATTTGAGTTCACAGGCATATGCCTACTTTATTTACTGTCTAGTCTTTTCTTAATAAATTATTTGTAATGAAATCATTGTATTTTCATATATGTCTTTAGTTCCAGTAAATTATGTTGCCCAGCCTCTAAATGTGTCATAATACAGTTTTTCTCTGAAATCTCAAAAGAATAAATTACACAAAGTTTAAGAAAAATTAACTGTTAGGTATGATTGTTTAAGTTGCATAGACCACCAGCTTTCATTTGACCTATTATGAGGTGATTTAGAGATTAAAATAGCTCCAGAATTTGAGGTAGACCAACATTCTTGAACATAAGGGTTGAACAAAAAAAAGAATGAAAAAGTGTCAGTTTGGTGAATCAGAAAAAACAGTAGCTTTGAAACGATTGACCAAGTTTCTTTCAAACTCTCCTGATCCTCTATTGGGATACATTTAATTCTCATAAGCAATGAAGTGTGAAACATCATCATAATAAAAATCATATGAGTACAGTTACAGCTTCACACTATGGAGAGAAAATCAAGGTCCCAACCAGGCTGTGAGTATCTCAAAGAACAAGATCTCTGACAAACAATTTACCACACACCTCAATAGGCTGTCTTCTTTGTTCTCTGCTCTGGCAGCAAACTTTGTCCTCTTCTTTGAAACAGGAACTATTTGAACATGTGAGATTTAATGCAGGACTCGGATGGTCCTTAGAAATGGTCAGCCATAACCACGAACTTCTTCTCTGCAGTCTCCTCAATATATTTCCCAACATAGCAGCAGCAAAATATGGGCCATGTTTGTTGGTGACAACAGAGACCAGGACAGACTTTCAACCATCAAGCCTGTGTATAGTCATCCCTGACAGGAAGAACTTTTCACCCTCTGCATTTTGTTTTCTACTAGGCTAACTAATTTTTAAAACTGCCAGCTTTGACACTTGGGCTCTGCTGCTTCAAACTATGGGGTTGTGCTAACTTTGCAATTAAGTCTCTTACACTGCAGGAGAAGTTGTCAATTAATGCTAAGTAGTTTAGTAAGACACTGACATCCCAAAAGTAATAGTATTTTGGCTTGACAGGTTTTGATAGGGAGGTGGCAGCCCTGTTTAGCTTGTCTGTTCCCTAATTCCTGTTGCTCCGGGGAGAACGATGGTAAAGACTGTCTTCGTGGCAGGACTGGATATACTGTATTCCACTTTCTTTTACTCGTAGTAAATTATTAGGGTCTTAGATTTTGAAAAGTATATTTTATCTTTCAGCTATAAATTATTCCATAAATTGAAGTAACCCCATTGTTTTTCTAATTTCTGGATAACTTTTTCTTGACTTGAACATTCCTGAGAAGTTACTGTAGCATTAAGAAATGACTGTAGCACTAACTTATAATCCGAATAGGCAAACAGAAAGAAAAGCAAGAGTGTCACCAGTTTTCCCACAGTTTTTGCTAGTATTTTCCCTACTAGCAGTAGGAAAAAGGAAACAAGGTTTGAGAAAACATTTATTTTCTTTGGCTTCTTTCAGTTTAGGGAGGAATTTGTAAGAGTTCCCACTTCCAATTTACTTGTAAGTAATTCAGTTCTCCATGCTGATATGGTTCTACAAAATTTGGTCATTTTAGCTATAGAATATATTTGTGTGCATTCTGAAAGTTGTGCTTGCTAAAACTTAAGGAACAACTAATAAGTGGTAACAATTTTGGAGGCAAGTACCTTAAGATTTCTGAATCTTAAAACAAACTGTGTTTTGAAAAAGAAGGCTTTCATCTTGTCATATTAGCTATAGCAGCACATTTCAAGACAAGTAGATGCTTACTTCCTTTAATAAACATTTCTGTAATGAAAGGTACTGCAGAGCAGTCATATACTGTATTTGATTCTCTAACCTTGTTTTAATGACAGAAAGGGCAGATATAATTTCTTTTCAGACAAAGGAATATAGGGGGTTGAAACTTCTGTAGCCACTGCTCTGCTCAGATGGTGTAAGTGGGGAGAGCAAAGGTTTTACTTTAAAAAGGAAAAGTGCAATAGAATATAATAGCAAATGATAAATATTCTTTAAAATTTTAATCTGGTTTGTGATATTTTATAACAAGGATACAACCTTCTGCATCATTCTTCCAATCAGCTTTAAAGTTTTAACGAAAGTGTTGACTATTCACAAAAGATAAACCAATAACACGTTATTTAATTAAGTTCATCTTTCCAGCTAGTCATATGGAACTTATTAAAGCTATTACAGAAAATACTGTGTGCCTACATGGTAAAAGCAACAAGATATTACTTTAATGTTTTTATTACTAACTTCATATGAGTCTAACAAGAAAACCTCAACAGTTTTTTATTGGACTTATAATCCATTTGGCTGAGTTATTCAAGTTGAATTACAGAAAACAAATTTTTTTTCTCTGGTAAACAATTTCTTTTCTAACAGCTCTTAAAGATGCTATTTTTAATTCTTGCACTATCTATTTTGTATGATTTTGTAAACAAAGTTTTTGTAAACAAAACATGTAAACAATGTTTGTGCCTCAAACAATACCTAACATACCTTGTTATACAATTGTTGTTCTTATTTATTATTATTACAGCATCATCAGGCACATTTTAACTTCTCAAGTATATTAAAAACCCAGCGTAACTTCACTGAAGTCTTAGAAGAAAACTTAGAAGAAAAATAAGTATGTTTAAACATACTTATTATCTTGTTTATGAACATCTTCTATTTTACATATGTATTAATGTAGTACAAGGTTAATTGTTCTTATTAACGCTTTAACAAAACCACAGCTTTTTCCTTGTATTGAAAATAAGCCATCACATACTTATGTCCATTAATATATCACAGAAACCAACAAAACTTTAGTCTTCTTAAAAGACAAATTACTTTTTGTTTGTATATTTCCATGGACATTGTTGTTAAAAGCATTAAATAAACAACACATGCCATCATGTATGTAACAAAAGGACGGAATTCTGTATCAACTTCTTCAGGTTTTAGTATATTTCCCCTGGAACCCAAGCAGCGGGCTTTCTCAGTATTTTTATAGAGATTTTCCTGTGTTTTGCAGAAATCACAGACTTTCAGAAAGCACACTTAAATTAAAATATGCAATCTTGAGATATGAAGTCCGTATTTCCTGTTTCTCTGACACAATAAACATTGTCTACAGTGAATAAACATTTTTACTGGAAGAGGCTTGGAGAAACGAATGACCACTTTTGTCATCCTGGTAAATTCTGTCAGGGAAATGCCCAGACCAAATACCACTGGGGAAAAAAAGTTCCTTCTCAGAAAACATTTAGGAGTGGTTCTGTCAATTCTCTGGCAGTTTGGCTCAGACCAGTTTTTGCTAGTAGGAAGCAGTAACTTTCAGAATTGGGTGGGAATGATTTCAAACTAAGAGTGCCCTTTTAGAAAATGATTACAGAGCTGTAATATGGCTAGTTGCATCTCATTTCTCTGTACAACAGCACTCCCAAGGTTTCAGATTCAGTACCTTTTCAATGTTGTTTTTGTTGTTCTGAAGTGGCCTTTCTGGCTTAAGGTTTTGGGGAAGAATGAAAAAGAGCTATCTTAGTGTGTAGTTTTACAATATATCTAAGCTGATTTGATTGCTAGATTCTACTGAAAGTGAGGGTGGCAAGGAGACATACCCTTTTCCTGCTTTCTGCTTTTCTTTTTTCCTCTGCTTTTTTTTTCAGTATTTACTTGACACTTTGGTGATCTGGTTCAGGTTGTTGAGCCAGAAGAAAATTAACCCTATTGAAAAGGAAACAGAGCAGAGAGCAGGGAGGAGAGGAGAGGAGAGGAGAGGAGAGGAGAGGAGAGGAGAGGAGAGGAGAGGAGAGGAGAGGAGAGGAGAGGAGAGGAGAGGAAAGGAAAGGAAAGGAAAGGAAAGGAAAGGAAAGGAAAAAAGGAAAGGAAAGGAAAGGAAAGGAAAGGAAAGGAAAAAAAAAAAAAAAAAAAAAAAAAAAAAAAAAAAAAAAAAAAAAAAAAAAAAAAGGAAAGGAAAAAAGGAAAGGAAAGGAAAGGAAAGGAAAGGAAAGGAAAGGAAAGGAAAGGAAAGGAAAGGAAAGGAAAGGAAAGGAAAGGAAAAAAAAAAAAGGAAAGGAAAAGGAAAGGAAAGGAAAGGAAAGGAAAGGAAACATGAAAGAGCCATGAGTCTTGTTGGGGGCTAATAGACCCATTTTGAAGTCATAGCTGTTAAAGTGGCTTAGCTATGATGTGCAACCATGGCCTTGCAGATCAGGTAGTTCAGGTGACTGCTGCACATGTCCAAAAGCCTGAGGAAGCCACCATTTCACTGCTTACCCACTCAGCTCCACACTGAGTCCAGCTCCATGTGGCACTGAGGATGAAGGCAGAGCTTCCCTCTCTTGGTGAGGCTGCACATTGACTGGCAGCCTGGCTTTCCACCAACTCCTTCCACTCCACCTCATATATTTTCCACTTCAGAAAGTCTTCTGCCATCCCCACAAAACTTAATTTTACCACTGACGGTGATGAGGAACAGCAAAGTAAGTGACTTAGTTCCTTGACCTTGAAACAGTACACATTTTACTTTGCCTCCACTGCTGAGAAGCCTGGACCTGGTTTTGAACAAAAGCAATTATACTGATTTGGAATGAAAAGGCATTTAAAGCTCTTTTGACACAGCAGCACAAAGGGAGAGGGTCAGTCTTTCCGAGATTTGAAAATGTTCCCTTCTTTCCTTTCCATCGCCATTTGTAAGAGAGAGTTGAGAGAACCTCTAATGCTAATGATCACTGAGGAACTCTCTTTGTTAAGATTTCCATAATGCATACTTCTTCTGAGGTGTCTATGTCATGATGTGATTCCTTCTGCTAGCTGAAGCGTGTCCTCTATCCATGTTCAGAGGCAGAAATCAATGGTAAAGCATGCTGAGTGAGTATAATGGAGGCATTCTTAGCCTCTGCAGCCACTGAGAGCTCACTCATTGTTGAGCCATTGAAGAAGAGTCCAGTCAAAAAAAACCCAACACAGTATCTGGCAAAGGAGACTTTTCTTCCATTAACTTTGAAAAGCAGCAAGGGATAGAACAGAAGAAGATATACCTGGGTGAAGAAGTGACTCTTACATGTGTTTTCTTGTATAAGAATAAGGCAGGAATATATGAACCACTGCAAGGTATTGTGCTCTAACCTTCTTTCTGCTTCCTTGCCTGATGTCACAAAAGCCAAGTGAACTTTAAGACATGGAGAAATAATGTGCCTTTATTTTCTAATATGTAAACTGCAATGGAGTCTGTAGCACATTATTTTAACCACCACAGAAACTAATATTAATTGCAAATAACACTGAAAGTATGTGAATCAAAGTTTATTCTACTCTGACTCAGGAAGCAAAGGAATTCTGTTCACAGTACTAGTCTTTGTTTCCCTTACAGCAAAACATACTTGCATTAGTCATTTATGGTATTAAGAAACATTGATAATTGCCCTTTATAGTTTTTCAAGCATCACAATTTAGTACAACTATAATTGAAAAGCTGGATTTTGCAATCAAAAAGTAGAATACAGAGAGTGTTGCTATGCGAAGTGAAGAATTTCCTCTTTCTTTAGCTTATTAATTTTCAAATAATGCTTTAGGGCTTGTTGTGATAGTTCTTTACAAGGTAGTAAATATATAACTAAACAGACTGTCTAGGCTGAAAACTAATTACCATTAGAAACTGAAGCATTTGGGCTTGTTATTTCTGCAAATCAGACAACTCTGAATACAATCTCCATATTAAATAAAATGTTCAGTGAACCATGAAGCTCTTCACAAATCTGGACCATGTTTTAAGAAGCCCTTTTTTTAGTTATAGTTGTATGCATGTCGTTGCATGCAGAATAGTTGGAATATTAAAATATTTTTTATATTGGAGGGTGGGGAAGAAAATGAAAAGATTGTGTTAAAACTTGGTTTTGGAAGTTTTTAAAAGTTACCAGCTAGGAAATAAATGTGGAAAAGGAAGTGTATACCTTGAAGTTAAAGTTCTTACACATATACAGAAATGATGATGGGGAAACATATCCTGAACTTGCTATTCCTCTGTCATTCCTCTGTCCTGTGGACAGACATCATAAGGATAGTAAAGCTGTAATAAGGAGTATTTGTTATGTGTGCCTCAGAACTATAATGAAGTTTAATATATTAGCATTTCTAAAGCCCTTCCATTATATGGCTAATAATGAATAAAGTTCTTAAGACGAAAAATAGGCAGTTTCTCTCAAAAAAATTGCTTTTTATTTCCACAGCTGAGTTTATTTCAAGGCAATAGCCAAGGAGCAAACAACAGGTATATAAGTGGATGACTCTTTTGTCTCAAAATTAGAAGGAAAAAGAAGAAAAAAAGAATCCACAGAGAAAGAGACTAGAAGACACAAACATCCCATATCAGCAAAGCATATAAGGGGTGAGGGTAGAAGTAAGACTGGTTTTGGAATCATTCTTCAGACTAATTGCCTAGTATGCTGCCTGTGTTTCTGTCAAAAAACATGAAAGGAAAGTGCTGACTGATTATATATATTGGAATATCAAATTAGGATATACATTCTGAAATATATGGAGAGAATAAACTACACATATAATAAGGCTGCATTTTTATCAAGGATTTCTGGTGATGATACAAACCATGTAAGGGAACTCTAGTACTTTTACACAGTATCTGTCATCTGATAGCTGAAATAAAATACAACTCTATGTATAAAAAACGAGAGGAAAAAAAGGCAAAATGAGAAAACAGCTTTAGATATCCACAAAGATAGGCAATGGTACAGAACTGCATGAAATCTTGTGATCATAATTCAACCCAGTGTGTTTGACCATCAAAGGCTGTAATAAATTATATGTGTTGCTTTGTAGTACCTATAGCAGTTAAGAAAGTAAAACAATTTAAATGTATAACCTCTTCTTTTCACGGACTCCATTCCACATGCTTTTATCCAAGCACAGTGATTTGTTTGTTTGGCTTTGTTAGAGTCTAATTAAGATTGGAACTTGATGAGTGCTCATTGAATAGAATTCATTCTGGATAAAATAAGGTAGCAATACTTATTGGTGAAGAAAAATAATTGGAGGACTGCACAGAGGGATTAGCTCCTTTGACTAAAGTCATGCACTCACCCTCTGTTACAGAGTTTCTAGACTGAATATTTCTTGAATCTTCAGCTGTTTCAAAATGTTTGGACAGGAAAAAGTAAGTGCTATAATTATAGGGAATGTGTGCTGTATTCATTATACAAGACAAGAAGCCGAATCATTGTTTAAAGCAAAAACTTGACTTCATATTAGCTATCAAGTGTTCATAAAACCTCTCCTTTCCTTCTTTTTCTGCTTCCCTTCTCTCCAAAACAGCTGCAGTCTCTGGGAACTGAAAGCCAGATTTCCCAAAGAGTTAACTTAAAACAACTCTTAAACACAGCTTTTCAGCACCCATTAGCCCTAATCAGGGGTGGAGATCTCCTCCAAAAATATATCATATAGGAAGTCCAAGCTAGCTCTCCAAGGTCAGAGACAGGGCAACCTCATTACTGTGTAAATTAGAGGAGCATAGCATTTTGAAAAATCTCACAGAAAAAGATTCAAAAAAACCCCAGCTTGTGTGATGGGACGAAAAGAGGATAGAAACAAACAAACAAAAAGCTTGAGCAGGCAGACTTGAAGATGGCATCAGCAACCGAAGAATACAAGAAATTGCTTGATATGCTTATCTTAAAAATAAAATGTTTAGATACAGTGATTGGCATACTGTAATACCCAGTTCTCTTCTGTGTTGACTTTCTAATCTCCATTGTGCTTTGTAATAGATATCATCATTAGAAAAGTCTCTGATTAACTGATAAATATTTTTTTTAAATCTATTGTATTGGTTGTCCCTTTGGAAAGCACATTTCCTTTTTTTTCTGTAAATTTTCCTAAACTGCCACAAAAAGAACATTTAAAAGATCAAAGTGTAGTGGCAGTTTAAACTTGTGAAAGCAAAAATATAAAGATGAATCAAATTTATGCATTTATAAATTAAAATGAAGAGGAATGGAAGAATAATAAGGTATTCAGGTCTAATTACTTTTCAATATTCATCTTTCATTCTGCTATATTTAGATAACTGTTTAAGAAACATTTAATGTTAGAAGTGGTCACTATAACGTACAATAGGTGATGGGTCTGGACATAAGGAGAATGAATCTTAACTGAGTTTACTGAGTTAATCTTTCTGTTGGTATAACAATAGTTTCTAGTCCTTTAGAGTATGATTTGCAAAGACATTTTTAACTGTTGGAATTTGTTTAAATATTTATTTCAATAAAACCACAATGAAAATATATTTCCTGCTTGAAACAAACCCTTTTCAGAATGCCAGGACTCACAAGGATGCATGACTGGATTTTGTGACAGCTGATGTCTGTACAGTAGATGTTTAATAAATGGAGACATTTTATACTAAGTTCTGCAGATTAATATTTTTCCAGTTGTGACATATGTATTGGAAAAAAATCTTTTCAAAATGAGGTCACTGCTTTAAAAATGTAAGAAACATTGTCAAATTTAAAATGCTCTTTTAGAAAAGAATTCAGTAACTGCACATTAAGAGTGCCTTAATGTCTGCGACAAGCAAAACATCTGCTTCAGCAGTGGAAATGGAAAGTTAATACTCCAGATAAGCAAAGGAGGTTTTGAAAAAAAAAAAAACCTGTTATAAACCTTACCCAAAACTCACATGAATTCTTCTTTGATCAAGTTAGTTCAAATGGAACAAATAACTCCCTCTTCCAATTAGCTTCATATCCTCTATCCCTATTAGCTTTCTTCCCCCACTCTGTTTTTCACCAGATTTCTTGGTTTTATCTTTATTCTACCCCGGGAGGGAGAAGACTGAACCCAGTGTGCACTGTGACCTGGCCCCACACATCCCCACGGCAGGTTTCGTGTATCCCGAAGGCAGCGTGTGCTCTGGGTTAAAGCTGTAGTTGCCTCCAGATTACACCTGCCCTCGTGCTACACAATCCTGGACATCTCCCTTGTCATACAGCCTGTCTAACATCAGCCACAAGTCCCCACAGGGGAAGACATTGAATTAGTTGGGTATGTATGTCATATCCCCTTCACACTGCTTGTAAGTACATACTGGGAGGCTTTCCCCACCCATGACTAGTGTGGGTCCAACCTTTTGCCCCGCAACATGCCCCAAAGTTTGTTTCTGTAAACCTGAGAGTATACTTGTATCCAAACAGTGTATCTCAGACCCACATGAGAAATACGCTATAAATCTAGCCATTGTACTCTGTCAGTATGCTTGACAATTTTTACTGGGTGACTCTATTTTGTTGCTTTCTGCTTTTGCATTACTAAGACTTGACTGGGATTTAAAGATTTGCAGTTTATCCCAGGCCAGCTGAATCCAAGTCCAAGAACACAGAAACTGCAAATACTAAGTGTGTTCATTTAGGATAGATGAGACTTACTAGACCTGTGTAAAATACCTGGCCAGCTGACAGCATAGAAAAAGTCCCATTGATCTAGTGGAAGGGAAAGAAATATAAGACTGGGATGGAACAGTTGCATATGAAGAAATAATATAGGTGTTTCCATCTCCAACAAAGGAGATATATTAGAGGACAGGCAATATGATTTTGACAAGAGAAAAACAGTAAGGTAAGAGAAAACAGAGACAGAGAGAAAGTGGAGAACTGGTCAGTAAAAAAGACTTTCTAAGAAAGTCTGTAAGAACTGTAAGTTTAGAGAGCCAATGTATATATATTGATGAATGAAAATGTCTTTCTAGATCTTTTTCATACTTGACATTTGTCTAAATAAGACTTAGAAGCACAAATTCCTGCAAAATGTTTCTTCATAGTGTAAAAGCAAAATAAAAATTCTTGAAACGATTTTCCCATGCTTAAGCCCAGCACAAACTAGCTAAATATTAACTTGTGGCAGAGGCAGAAGACTACCTAATTTATAGCTGTAAAGGTTATGCAATTCTAGTCACTAAAATACAAGACCAAACCAATGATAAGACCTTTGCATTTACAATTATACAAATATATAACACTATAGTTAAAATGCAAGTACACATCTCACACACTATGGATTGTAAACTACAATTTCTCTTGTATTGGAAATTCATAACATACTTTCTTTAGCTATTGGGTTTCAGAATGAGGTCATATAATGTGAAATGGATTTTTTTATACAATCAAGTGCTTAAAAGCTGTATTATATATACTTCCAGATTGTTTGTTTCTTTAGAATCAATTATACTCTAAAAGTTGATGTATGAGAAAACACTTAAACTCTTCATGCACTGTATAGTGTGCTTGTTGCTATGTAAAAATGATAATAATAAAGGTAAAAAGTCATTGGAGGTTTTAGCTAAGCATTCTAAATTTTTCATGTTAACTTCCATAGTAATGTGAAGCAGCTATAGAGTTTCTTCAGCAAAAGCCTATTCACAGTTCTGAGTAGCAATTACTGTTGATACCGCCTTTAATGAATCAACAGAGACACCTGGGAATGGTGGCTGACCTGCTGCCTTGAAAATTTGGAGATGGCATGGAAATAACACTTGAAAGCAATTTCGAAAGGTTTTCTAACCTTTCTTTTCCTGTCTGCAATGGTAGGATGCAGTCTGAGATGAAGACACTCAAATGTAGGCATCTATCTGTAGGTAACTATAAGTACAAGAAGGGAGCGCAGCAGTACCTTGAATGCAAATGGATAATGTCATTTTAAATGCTGCGGTTTATCTCTCCTGGCCTTCAGGTTCTGCATTGGGAGGTCATGTGTTTCCCACAGACCTTGTATCATATCTACAAGCAAATGTCTTAAACATCCTCAGGCACGCAATATGGGAGTAGATCTGTAAATTGAACAATAAAATTAGGTCCTAGGCATCTACACTTCCATTATAGTCAGCAGAGATAGAGAGCAGGATTCAGCTATGGAAACAGAGGTGTATACGGTTATTTTAGCTGCAACAGGGTATCCCACCTGCTGTCCTTCTGCCCCTCTAGAGGGACATAGTCACATGTCATGTGTGCCATGCAGATGTCTTAGATGACATATAGCATCTCACTTACTGATGTCTCCATTTAGGTATCTTAATATGGAGACTGGATTATGCTTTCTATTGTGATTCTAGAAAACACAGACATTGTGCTTGCTGAAGTTAGAAGTTCAAAACTGGTGCATATAGCAGATAGATACAAAAAAACCTTCTTCCTGAAGTTTCCTGAAGAGGGTGTTCTGTCCTGCTCCCATACTTCTGTCAGGAACAAGATAACAGAAGCTGGAGACTGAGAGCTGCAGTTTGTCTTAGAGGCCAGATATCACTGACCATCTGTTATACTATAAAAAGAAATGAGAAAAGGTAACAGTGTATAGACGATTTCTGGAACATCTAGCAATAATTTTGGCAAGTATATGCTCAAATAATGTCCTAATGCGATTACATATTGCTTTCTGTCTGATTAAAGCTGCTGTATATCAGAAGTGTGATTGTCTGCACTTCCAGAAAAGAGGTAAATCATACAAAGATTTTACTTTCTAAGCAGCCATGTGCTATTCAATTAATTATGATTATTAATTTAAATTTAGGTAAGCAGAGTGGGGAAGTTGTTTTATTTCTGGAGGTCCTCAAAGACCTCCCTCTATTTGCATGGAAGTTGGGCTCGATTCCATTGCCTAAGCACGGGCGTGTAGTGCCACTTTAGGTGTCCTAGAGTTTCCTTCTTGGATTTAATCTGTTCTAGAAGAGTGGAAATCTCCCATGAGCCCTGTGTCAAATCTGTCAAAGTTGAGCCTATCAGCCAAGCTAGTGACGCATCCATGAAAACGTATCTAAGAAAGGGCAGCAAATGCTGGACAGGCAGAGGGGGAGAGAAAAAAAGAGGAGAAACAGCAGGGGGAACACCAAGGTCAGAGGAGAAGGAGATGCTCCATGGTGCCGGAGCCTGCAGCCTGTGGAACAGACCACAGTGGAGCAGGTGGATGCTCCTGAAGGAATCACAGCCTGTGGGGAGCCCCTGCCAGAGCAGGGGAAAGTGTGAGGAGGAAGGAGCAACAGAGAGTAACTGTTATGTGCTGACTGTCCCCCCTGTGCCTCTTGGGGAGGGGAGTCAGGAGTGAAAGAGTGAAGTTGAGCTTGGGAAAGGTGTTGTTTTAATGTTTATCTTGTTGTTTCCCACTACCCAAATTGATGGTTGTATTTTTATTTTAATTGGCAATAAAACAAGTTAATTGTCCCAAGTCAGGTCTGTTTTTCCCATGATTGCGATTGGTAAGTGATCTCCCTGCCTTTATCTTGACCCACGAGCTTTCTCATTCCTGTTCTTACTATTTTCTCCCTCTCTCCATCCCAGTGAATGGGGGGAATAATCAGGCAGCTGGGTGGGTGTTTGACTGTTAGCCAAGGCTAATTGACCACATTCCTCCAAAATAAAAATCCCAGTGTAGTTCTGGGGATTGCTGCAGTTGGGATTTCAATAGATGTCAGGGATGAGACTGCATCTGGTTTGGTATCTTCTGTCACTCTCCTAAGAAGCTTTGCACTCTCAAAGACTGCCACATACTTCCATGCTGTGCCTTAGGGCACCCAACACACCTTTAGTTTCAGATAATGCATGATTTACTGCACAACTCTCACATTACTTAATGCCTTTTGAACCGAAATACATCCCCAAAAATATATATTACATCTTAGGGCTATAGGGGAAACTACATGAGGCTCAGAGGAGACGCATGATCAAGTACTGTTTATTGTTGATGTGGCCAGTCTGTTCTAGATGGGACTGGAGTTAAGCAGAATAGATACAGGCCACTCGATTCTATTAGTCTGGACACCAAGAGTGACTGCAGGAAATGCATTTTACAGCAGACACATGAAGTGTATCGAACAAAAGAATAAACATTTCACCAATGAAGAGAGCAGGGACGACGAGAAAGCAAGAAGCAGTAGTACTTATTATAACAGACAGCAAAAAAGCCACTAAGCATTTGGAAACCTATAGAGCAGTGTGCCACATACATCAGATTCCAAACCATAATCCTAAACAAAGTTATGTCGAATAGTGTTACATTCCAGCAAAGGAAGAGAGCATTGAAGGCAAAGATGATTCTGCAGCTGCCTCCAAGCTGTTACTCACAGAATACCAGAATACAGCTCATTTCTTTGTGATGGTTGACTTCAATATTGAATTACAATGCGATAAACATGGAAAAGACAGTGCAAAGGGAAAACTGGGATGAGGAACCATCAACCAAAATGATGACTTGCCGGATAACATTTGGTGTCTGATATACTATTCTCCAAATTTTCACAGAGAAGAGTCAAATTTTTCAGATAGGAAAAGAAAAATTTGACCACAACTGCATCATCTGAAGACAGGCTATGTGGCTACAATGCAACAGCATGCCAGGCAGCAGGTGTCAGCGATGACTACAACCATCTCTGGCAAACTAAAAATAAACCAAAGAAAGATATCCTCTGATTAGGAAGTGACAAAGATCAACAGTACAAAACTGAAAACAAAAGGCTAGTATGAGGAATTCCAGCCTGGCCCTAAGAATAGATTTACGCTAGCGTATCAGGCAAAGGAAGCTGAACTGAAAGAAAAAAGGGAAGTGCACAGGTGCAATGTGGTTCAGTTCAGCTGTCACAACTGGGTATCAGTATACTCACAGCAAGAATGGAAATACTGTGCCTCAATGAGAAAGGAACATTTAAAGAGCTAAGAAATACATGGCATGCTATGATATACTGTGAAACCATATAGTATTTTTGAGCAAGCAATGTTTAAAATGGGACAACCAAAAGAAAAGGAGGAAAATTCTCATTGCTGAAACAGAAGAGACGGGGAGATTCTTTAAAAGGAATCATTAACAGAATCTCCTTATCTCAACCACAGTTTTATATGTAACATTTGAAACCACACAACTAATCCCACTCCTAACAGGATTTCAGGACAAGTTACAAGCAAGAAGCTGAAAAACAACAAAGCAGCAGGATATAAAATCACAGCAGAAATACTAGAAGAATTTGACTCACCTCCCTGATGAAACTGATAAATGTGCCTAATGAAATCTAGGAAGGCAGAGAAGAAAAGCCTTTCTGAATAATAGAAATAAGGAAACATGAGTAGGATACTGTGAAATGGTGACCTCACTGACTTCAACAACTGGAGACAACTTGTGCTGCTCTTCATCATAGCAAAAATCATTTCCTGTGTGATACAACACATCAGTAAGTATACAAAACTTATAAAAACAGACAAATTCTGTTTGATAAATAAAAAAGTAGGTTAACTATTTTTCCCTTAAACTGTACTCTTGGTCCTCAGGATGAGTCAACAGTACTTCCAAAAAAACGTCAATACTATCCACATAAAAACCCCTAGTAAAAAAGAGCTTGATCCAAAAAAAATCAGCTAAACCAAAACAAACTTTCCTGAAACTCTTATGGCAAATGGTAACAACACATTGGTAAGCATAAACATCAGAGAAAGAGAAAAACCCAACTAACTAGATATTTCTGATTAAACGAGTTATTTTAATCTCCTAACCTGATATCTTAATTCTGAAAGTTCACAGTTGAGCTTCTAGGTCCTTAAACTACTCCTGTATTACATTCTGATATGTAAGGGAAAATAATAGTGAAGAAATGAATGGATATGCAAAGGATTACAGGGATATTTTATGAAGCATCCATGAATCAGCTTAAAACTCTTAATTCCTTTTTGTGCTCACCAAGACCACAGTTCTACATATAATTTTTGTAATATGTATTTTCTATTAACTCTTCACTTACTTACACTCACTCTCACTTGTACAGGAGCTGTATCTATACGAACAATGTTTACAGAAGGCTAATAGTCTTTCTCTTGCAATAGCGGACTACCCTGACGCTAGAGATCTGCGTGGGAGGACCAGAAGTAGGACAGTCTAGACCTAATCAGCAAAGTCTACCAGTTTCTCAAAGGAGAAGACTTTTCTTAATCTCCATAAAGTTATCTAAAATATAGTTCTATTTAATTTTTATAACTTCAGCCTCAAACCATGCCTACAGTATTTAAAAGATATAACACAAATATGTAATTGCATTACAAAATAGAAGTTCAATAACTATATCATTTCTATTGCTTTCTGATAAATACATCAAAAAGGTAGATAAGGACCTGTTCAGATCCATGTTTTGTAGCTGATAAATCAACATGCCAAGACGTTATCCATATAACCCGAAATGGGATTTCTGTGTTGTATTACCCAATATTCATCACTTTGACTTCAATAATTTTTGTGTGTGCTCAATACCACTACAAAAGATTGGTGACTACAATTCAAAATAGAGTGCTAAGAATGCTCTGAAACAATACATTTGAGAATCTGAAAAGGTTCTGGCATTAAAATATGTTGCCTGAAGGCTCTTATTCAGCATGGAAATTATTAAAGCTTGTCACGTACTTAAAAACAAGCTTATGGACAAATGTGTTAAGCATCAGTGTTTAGTCACACTGTGACACTGCAAGTGAAGCTGAATGTAAATTTGAAAATAGTTCTTCCTTTTTTTTAGGTTCCACAAGGGGCAATATATATATCTGTGAAATCAGCAGATTTTTGTAATATGTACATGTCTTAAATATCTAAGCAAAATAAAGTTGATATAGAAATCTCAGAGGTAGCATAAACTGCAGAATAAAGCTTACATTGAGTAGGCTTTATCACCTAAAGCTTTGTTCCTATTTTGTCTGGATACGTAGACTGCTTATTCTCAAACTGTTGAGCCTTTGGCAGGAAATGGACAATACTGGGGAAAAATTCCAAAGGGAATACTATATATTACTGAGATCTTCATAAGGATGAGATTGACAGGACATCCTTCAAAGAGTAAAAACAGTGGCCAAAAAGAAGTATTTAGGTTTTAAAGAAGATTACTATTTAAGCAGGAGCACTCTATTAAGGATGTGAAGTGAATGCATGGTATTTAAGGAACGCAAAAGGAAAAGAAGTTGAAATCAATATTGAACATCAGACAGAGAGTAGTAATCTGGCTTTCATACCTATTCGACCAGTTTCTCAGCCAGTAAAAAGTGACATTGTTTTGTTGACTTAGGAGAAGCCTGGAGACTCATAGCAGCTAGGGATTCAGGCCCTTGTACATTTTAATGTGTTTTGTTTAAACTAGATAAAGGATGAGGAGGTTTGGCTACTAGTTACTAGTAAAAGGGGCCAAGTAAAGGGATGGTAGTAATAAAAAGATGGGCACAGAGACAGAGAAATAATTATATAGTAATTGCTCTGTAATATTTGTTGGGCTACATACTCTTGATCCTCTGTAGCTAGAGTCAAACAAGAAGACTATTCCAGTAATGATGCAATCAGAAGGCATTAGAAGCATGTAGTAAATTAACAAAAAGCTGGAATTCCTTTAAATGAATAAATATATCACAGGCACATATATACTTATATGGTTAGTTATGGATGTTGTGATAAAAGTCTCCAAAGTTTGACCTGATAGCGAATTCGTTATCATGGGAATGGACTATGGGATGGGAATGGGCTATGGAACGGGAATGGGCTATGGGAATCAGCTACTGTAGATTCACTTATCTGCAGTGTAAAATTAAAAAAACCCCTATGTATACTTAAGAAGCTGTAATACATTCAACTCAGCCAGACACTAATATGTTTGTGGGCATCATCGCCACGAATACAAAATGAAGAGTAGATTTAATCATTAAAACCACCTAACCTATGTCCAAACCCATGTGACTGTACAAAACTTGTGACAGTTTACAGACACTGAGAAGAAAAAAAAAATCTAGAATTGGGTTAAAAATCCCATTACAAATACTTTGCAATGATTGACCAGTAAAATCAAAACAATTATCCAAGCCCTGAAAATACGTGCACTCCCGAATAACGTTATGCATCAATAGTCAATGGGCCTGCTCTCATGCGTAAAATTACTCAAGTGTATAAATTTTTCAGGATTGGGGCCAAGCAATATAATGCTAGACAACAGAGCCCAAAGACAGTTGGCAGCCATTCAGGAAAAGTGCTGGGGGCAGCGGTATCAAAGCTGCAGATAGCTGAGTAAAATTAATAAAACTATACGAATGAAAGATTAAAAAAACCCAGATATTTTAGACTTTGCACAGTGCCACTTTGCTTTTAGAGTTTGTATGATCTTAAACTGGAAAGAAAGGGTCAAGCCAATTACAGTAACAGGAAATAAGTCAAATTTGATTTGTGTACTACAGAATGCTCTAATAATCTTAAAGAAAAAAAGAAAGGAAAAAAAAGGAAAGAGGACAAAGACACCAGAAAATAAGAAATCATGCATTGAGATTTACCATAGTTTTTTTCAAGTCAAGGTTGATCATGACTGTTTAAAAATAGATAGAAAAAGTTCAGTCAATGAGGGAGAATTTAAAATATTAACATGATCACAGCAACTAAAAGACAGCATAGTAAAGAGCAAAATGGATACAAAGAAAATTATGATTGATGAAATTACGAAAAGAAGATTAAATTGTAAACAAAGTAATTGGGTACCTAAACTAAAAGGGAAATTTGACATATTTTACAGTCCACTTGTGACAGAGGTCTGTCTCAGGTCACCTAGGACTTTTTGCACAACATCAGCTTAGGGCTTACAGTTTAGGTTTTCTGAATCTCTGCACTGAACATGCATACTTCTTCTCATTAACTGTATAAGGAGACCAGACTCCTATCTCTGACACATAAACAAAGCATCTGAAGATAGGTTGTGTGAGTACTGTCTGGAAGCAGCTACTCCAGAGTAAATCTGAGGAACTGGCAGCCTCTAGTTGGAAAGAAAAATCTAAAAGAAGAAAACTTAAGGAAAAAAATCAAAAGAATATAATGCTTGAAAAGCATTGCTTTTCCAGAATTAAATCTATTACACGTCTTCAAAAAAGTACAATAATACCTTTGCAACTGCAAATATAGTCTTATAAAAGGACCAGAAAGGATCAATACAATAAACCAGAAGGATCCAGCTTGCATGTTTAGACACAGGCAAGATGTCTAGCAAAAGGAAAAAATAGCCTTGGATGTTTGTCCTGTGTTTAGCTGAAGGGTTGGATAGTGCCAAGAAAGACTTTAAAGAGACCTACCCTGAGGTTACTTTCACATTTCAGGATAGGCATTCAAATATGACCATGGGCTTTCATTAAAGATGCAACAATTAAGCAGGGTAAGACGATGTCTACTTCAGATATCTCACAGCGTAAATGTGCTTTATGTCAGGGAAAAAAGTTGTCGTGAGGATTTGACCTGTGAAGGACATTCACATAGTATGGCAGCACCTACAAGCATTTCCCCATTGAGTTCAGATCCTCACTTTTGTCCTCTGAGTTGCATTAATTTTGGCTGTGAGAGAAGGTGGAGTGAATACCCTGCTGTATGTCAGATCTGATTCACAGGGTAAGCAACGGGATGTGAAGAGGGCATGTCAAAAGTCCACTAAGCTCCATAATCTCAGTCATTCCCCAAACATTTATTTATGTAAATAGACTTGGAAGCATGCCCTGAAGATCAAAAAGTAGTGGAGTGAAATCACTTCTCTAAAATGAGACTGGGAAGTTCAATGCTATTTGACGGATTGAAGGAAAAGAGCTTACTGTTTCAGATATTAATTAAAACAAAAGATAGCATTAATCTGACATTTACATGGTTCAAAACATGGGATATGTCCCTCATACCAGTATTTCCAACAGTGGGTAAAGAAAGGAACAAGCTCTCTTTGACCAGAACTTGTGATTAGGAAAGACAATGTCATAGGTTTACATTCCCCCTTTCCTTCAACCCTGCTTTTGAAAGACAGTCAGTCTTGTCACTATGACCTAGGAAAATGGACCCTTATTAACGATCTAGACCAGAAAAAAATCTCGAACACCTTTAGCAATCCATAGGTTTTAAAACTTATTATCCTTACTTTTCCACAGGTGACCAAAACCCACCCTTCTCTTTACAGTCATATTTAGAAGCAGATTAGACTGCATATTTACAACACTGATCTTCACTTTCTAAACTATTGTTCAGTCTAGGTTTCATAGTAACCCCAACATATATAGCAAATCAACTACTAGAATTAGTTTCTTCTTCTTCTCTGACTTTCTGGTAATGCAGGTTACTATATGCAACACCATTGTTACTCCAAAAGTATATGTAAATGTAATGTAAAAAGAAAAGAAGACAGGAGAGAGACAGAAAATCAAGATAACAAGAACTGCAGGTCATCCTAATGGATTATAAAGGTGAGGCCTAGAAAATAATTAATAACGAGCAATGAACTACAACTAGTGTTGGATTCCCTGCCTCTCTTTGGGCTGGCATTAGCTACCATTATAAATTGAGGAAAGAATTCCCCAAATAATTGCAAATAGCCACTAGAGATTCCGCACACCAGCTAAGATGTGTCTGTGGGCATGCCAACAAAAGCAATTTCTTAGCAAGCAATATGCTAACCCCCTGGGACTGGTAATGAATCTGCTTTGTGGTAAACTTTTTAGGAGTACATGCTACAGAGACTTTTTAAGCGTGTTGCTTTCTGAATTCTCTTATTTCGATAAAGTTCTTGTGACTGAAATTCATATTTAATTTTATTCAGGAGATTCCTGCAGCTCATTTTTCAATGCACTATACATTTAGCATTGGGGCAGCTTTTTACAAAACTGTTAGTTGTTATTTACAGTTGAGAGTATTATTTTCAGCTTTATTTTAAGGCAAATATTTTTTGTTATTTTTGCACTGCTTCATTTATACATAATATTTAGTCTGTAGTGTCTCTCTGAGAGTGAGACTGCTAAGAAATTTTTCTTTTCTGTTGCTTTCTGTGAACGTTAAACTCCAGCTACCCATCATCATTTACAGCCTCTCCCCTACAGAGGGCACCTTTGCCTTATTGGAATTGCTTCTGCAAAAGAGACAATCGGTGGTTATCAGAGAAATAACTGAGCCCTAAAGCGAGATCAGATTTCTCACAGATACAAGCACCTTGTTTGCCTAGTCTCGTTAATTAACCAAGTTTTGTACTGTAATTCAGCAGCAAGCAATAACAGTGTTACATTCTGTATTATTTTAGTCTCCACCAAGAAGTGAGGAGATGAGCTGGAGATTGCTAGAATTTATATGAGAGACCAACGAGTACTGAGATGAATTAAAGAGCATCAGTTTGGGGTTCTTTCTTTCCATCAATAATTAAGAGTTTTGTCATTAAAAAATGTTCCTGAGATGCGTACTAAAAACATTGTCCGTGGGAAAACAAGCTGTAGAAAGAAAGTCAACCATTTCCCAAATAAATCTTTCTAACAGACCTCCAATTAGTAATTGATATCTGAAAGCTGTTCAAGTGGAAGAAAGGAAGATTTTATTCTCCTTTGTAGGGTTAGACTATCAAAACTGACCCTAAAATTCTTGCACTTGACTGCAAGACTGAGCCAAAAAGTAATTTTCTTCCTGATTTTTTGGTGTGCTATTATTTATGAAGTGTCAAGTATATCATTCATAGTCTCTGCTGGTTCTGAATAAAACTAGCAATACTTTTCTGTTCAATATTGTTTTTCAGCTCAATCTGTAACACAGTCTTCCTTTACAGGCCGTTTCACTAATGTATTAAGACAGATGCAAACGTCATTGATTTGTAAATGGCAAAGTGAAAATTCTAAAGAATAATCTTTCCTCTGTCATTTTGTATCTGTCTGACTATTCAAAACAAGCTACAGCTGTAAAAAGAAGTGCAAGACATTGCATTTATGCGACTCCCAAACAGGCCAGTACTATGTGAGTTCATATTAAATGGGGAAAAACACACAAATAAATGCATCGGTCCCTTTGCATAATGCTTTTTTATGGTGTTCCTATCAATAAAAGTTACAAATAGCCTTATAAATTCAATAGCAGGCAACCTGTTGCAAAAAGACTCTAACTTCCCCGGGCTGGTTTCTGGGCCTGATGTTGACTGTAAAGAATCTAACACAAAACCCAGCAAGGAATGTGCCCTGCCTTCCCTAACATTTTTCTAGAAAAGTCTGTAGAAAATGCATTCATGATTACATTTTCAGCTTCAAATACCCAGCACAAAAGCATGAGAGCACAAAAACCTGAATCTCTAGTCCAGGCTGCTAAATTAATTAAGCAGGCCCCGTATTAGTGAGTAATACTTCAATGCCATTGGAAAATTTTTGTAGGGAGTATTTTAGCAAGCTCCTCCTGTGTTATAATTTTACTTCCTTTTTCTTTTCCAATTATAGGCCAAGGCTGGATTCCTCACTAATTAAGGAAACCTTTTTTTTTAAGATTTCTTTTCTAGAAGTCAATAGGAATGTTGCCCAAGTAAAGATTGCAAGATCAAGAGCTTGTACCTATAAAAGTGTCCAAGGTGAATATATGTTTCAATGCAGTTACTGTAATATAAAACAGTTGAAGCTACATTTGCACTAGTAAATTAAACAGTGCCAGGAATGTTCCCAGGTACTGGAACATGATGGTCTATACTGTAAAACTGTTTGAATGGCCCCCGGCACACTTTAAGCTTCCTAAAAACCAATTCCTAGGTGCAGTTTGAGGGAGAGGGAGGCTGCATATCCCAGAGACCCTTCGCAGCTGGCAGGCTGCTGCCACTACCATCTTTTGGACAGGAGAAGAGTTTACAACTACTTATATGTGCTAGTTGGCTTTATTGCGTAGGAACATTCCCAGGCAAGTTTAATTTGCTAGCATAAACGTAGCCTCCAAATCTGTATTTACTGCAGCCATTATACGTCACTGTATTTAAAAGTATTCAGCTGTTGGCCCTTATTTGTAAACTGTGTGCTGAGTTCTTAAGTTTATATCAGTAGGAAACAAAACACTCAAGAAAACATTTTCTCGATTATATATACTGCTATATGCGTTATTTTCCTTGTAATTGTTTCAGCTTGATAGTAAAAAATAAAACTTAGAGCTGTTAAGAAAATGTTTGTTTTGAGTATAGCTTTACGGTTGTAGATAGAACACTTTAAAACAGGAAGTAAAAGCCACGGAATAACATTTTAGAAGTATCAAAGCTACTTAGGAGCCTCACTTTCAAACCAGGAGAAATTAACCAGTGGAGAACAGAAGGTCTTCATTGTCAGCATGGGGTACCCCATGATACTGATAGTGAAGAGGCTGTACAGCCCAACAGCAAGTGTGGCTGAATTCAGCCCTTACTATCTTTTCTCAGCAAGGTGACACAAATATTTACCTGAGAAGTAAGGGAGACTACTTGGAGGTCTTCCTCCTGGTAGTAGTCTATTGGTCAACTGGCCTAAATTTTCCAAGGAAGAACCAGAGAAACCTTCACCATTGCAGACCTCATATTTGATTGCTCACGTTTACTGCAACCATGTGGGAAACCTGGCTGAGTTCTCTTGTCCTGTGGGAACGATAGAAGCTGGATGTGTGAAAACAGGTTTCCCACCCTGGAAGTGACCTGCCTAACTGGTTATTAGCTGTACCACAGAATGCAAATATGGACGCAGAAGCAAATAGCCTCATTTCAGCTTTACCTTGCTCGAAGTCCCACTTGTGCGAACACAGTGAACCCAAGCAAAGACTGTTTGTGTTTAGGCATGGACTCTCTCTTCCAAAAAAAAAGCAACACTGAGATTTGTGCTTCCATCTATATGTCCAGCCAAGGAAACCTGCACACTTGGTGAATTGTGTCAACATGAGCTTATGCACTAAGGGATTTAGGTACGTATTAAGTCATGCAACAATTGGGAGTATGAGTGTGGCACCTGAATTTTTTTGTGGATCTTAGTTGCTCTATCCCTCCTCACATGTCAAAACGGAATAATCCTCAACTGCCTGAGAGTGATCGTCAGATTGAAGGGTGTAATTAAGCAAAAGCACGACAATTAAAACTCTTTCTAACCAGCTAGATTAAAGCAACTTAGATGGTGATAGTTCATTTTTCTTGCTTTGAAGTTTATATTTTAAGTTTATACTCACATGTTTAGGAGAACAAGCTTTAATAAAACCAACCTGCTAGTACATACTTTTGACTCAAATATTTTGTATAGATAAAATTTTATTACTGTAATTCACCTCCTTCTATATTTTTACAATTTTCTTAAATTCATTTCTTACTCGAATGTATTCACTGCTTTTCCCTTAAAATTTCCTTTGCTTTTCAAAACATAAGAATCAAATGTGGGGTTTGGGTTTTTTTAATACTTTTGTGACTCAGCTTCTTGTTTTCCAGTGTTCAGTACCTACTTACAGATCTACAGCTGTGCCTAAAGCTAAGAATGTATTGAGGAATTGCTGTCTTCATAAGTCTATTTTTATTGGATAAATATTCCAAGACTTTACTTTGTATAAGCACTCAAATACATAAGCTTAGAGTCCAGTATTCATACTAATAAAATTCAATTGCATGTAAATCACCGAGCACTGAAGAGGAACAGACAACAGTGAAGTTATATTATTTATAAATTCAAACAAATAGTCATAATAAAAGTCTTTTGCCATTATCCATAAAAATCAACAGTGTATATTTTAAGGGAACTTATTTTGGCCATACTACCCCTATTATACCTACCATAAAGACACAGGAACTTTTTTTTATGTTTTATATCTATGCCAAGTATTATCCTGTTTTAAAATAAGTGTCTTTTTTGGAAATGTGAAAATAGAGAAAATCAGGACTTCCTGCAAACTATTTTCAGCTACTTTGGTATTCAATGCCTTCTGTATTTATGAGTTTGTGCAACAAATTTTTGGAATAGAGAACTATTTGAGTGTATATTTTGGTGCTTATTATGGATGAAGAAATGCATAGCAACAATAAAGGAAAAGGAAAAGATGTGACTGTCAAACAGAGGTAGAGCGGAGACACATGTTAATCCTGGCCCACCTTTCATCATCCACCAGATGATTTTAGACATTGAGCCCAAGGTATTTGAGAACATATTTGGAGTTTTCCTTCTCGGCTAAACAAGCTCTTAGTATCTCAAGAAGTTTTATACAATGTGAACCAATGGTTTACTGAAAGCTTTTAAAGATGGAGTTAGAAGATGACAGGATTAGTCCATTGCCACCTACTTGTGACCCAGTGTGTGTGATATAATTCAAAGCTGCCTCTTACAGCTTTGGGAATCCTGCATGGGAAATCATATTATGCTGGACACCATTGTAAGTGCTTGGATCTGACTGGGGAACATTATCCAGTATGTGTGTAAAACCAAACCCAAACAGAACACCCACAAACCTCAGACACCTGAGAAAAGAAAGAAGGGGCCTAATGAAAATATCTCGCAGAGCTTCCATAGCGTTGCATGTCAGGTGGGTTTTCAAAACGCAGAAACGTGTGTAGCGTTGTTCGTGTTTCCTATCAAGTCTTTACAGCCGGGCAGCCCTTCCAATTCCTTTCGCAATGACAGTGTGAAGATGCTGCCTACGAAAACTTGCTCCATTCACACACCTCCTCAAACAGAAGGGGGTTAGTGAGACGGGAAGAAGCAAGGAAAAGACAACTTCTCCATTTCTGCTTTTTCTAAGCTTCCACTTAGAAAATGAAGAAACCACCCCCACTTAACAAGGATGAGCTCAAGCTTATTTTTGCCCGTATCTCATTCCTTTGCGCTTTCCCCCAGTTCTGCCCGCGTTTCCTTGCCCCCGAAGGACGTTTCTCCCCGGGGCCGGCCCGTGGGGAGCGGAGGGGAGCGGGGCGGAGGGGGAGCGCTGGCCGCGCAGCCCGGCTCCCCCCCCCACCCACGGGCACTAGTGGGCGCTGCAATTTCTATTAAGTTTCTCTAAGCAACGATATTCCACATTGCATCCAACCGGTCATTGGGGGAGGGCGTGGGGGGCAAAAACTATTGCTTCAATATAAAAGACTCCGTCTGTGTGTGCAGTCTGCAGGCAATTGTCATTTATGTTCCTCTGCTTCACTGGAGCTGAGCTGGGAGAGGTCACTGGACAAGCAAGCACCAGGCAAGCAGGCAAATTACTGGGTTTTTTTTTCTTTTTTTTCTTTCTTTCTGGTTTTTTTTTTTTTTTTTTTTTTTTTTTTTTTTTTTTTAAAGCAGGACCTCGCAAAGCAGCACCCCGCGTTACAGCTCAGGGCTCAGAAATAAGATGTCGCTCCGGTTATGCTACACAAAACACCCGTGAAGTCCCCAAGAAGCACAGCTGAAAACTGTCGAAAGAGCTCTACATGCCACGTTAAATTTGAGCTTTTGGCGTGGTTGGCAACATACCTTTGTTTTGTCTAGGCTGGGGAGGGGGGCACTTTTTAAAAAATCTCCTCCACTGACATGTTTCTGTCTTGTTATTTAACAAAGAAGGGATATCTTTGGTACTATTGCAAGAGGCATGCAAAAAAACTTCGCCGCATTACTCGAGCCTACTTAGTAACTTTCAGACTTTGTTCCTCTGCTTTGCTATCTAAATACAGTAGACGGAAATGGGAGATAACGCTCCCATGCAAATGAAGGTAACAGTTGCTCGCTCACTCTCGGCTTAGGATAATGGAAGACACACTGGTTTCCCCTAAAGCAGATTTTTTTTTCCCCGGTAGCCTCCTGCATGTAAAGCGCCAGTGCATTGTCCTCTGACAGCTGATGCTTATCGCACCGGTGGGGGTATTGTGTTTCTGCTCGTGGCACTGGAAAACCTTGTAACTTTCTTTTGAAGTTAAATGGCTTCATTTTGTTGCCATGTATGAATAACTCTCCCGAAGAACTATAGTGACCCAAAAGTCGACCCATTTACAACGCCCGTCCAACCAACCTGTTCCTCCCTCGGTCGGAGCTTTGCACAAGAAGGTCCTCTCGGAGCAGCAGGCGGGCGGGTAGGAGAGGAAAGGGGGAGGGAGGCTCCTCAACCAGTCCAAGTTGCATCGTAATTAAATTTTATTTTATCCTACCGAGGCATGCAAAATATCGAGCAAAATACAAGTTTAAGTAATTTGTTTGTATTCTTACCTGTAGGAGTTGGAAATTAACAGCCCCGCTAGTTTACTGTTAAGCCTGGAGAGCGAGAGATTGCTTTGCAAACATTACAGTTATTATGTCTGCAGTTGGTACTCTTTGTATAAATTATTGATCAGCCATCTTATTTTTCTTTCTGCTTAATGGATATTATAGCATAGCCGTTTACACGCTATAGTTAAGGTTGTGTCAGCACTTCCATTTATAACATCCCGCTCTTACCGAGAGTTTATAACTCGCTATAAAATTCCGCTCTGGGCTGAAACTTTTCAAGCAAGGGCTCGGACTTTTAAAGGTGTCGTGTGTGTCCCCCATCAAAGAACAATTAAAAATGTTTGTCTGCTTTTTTGAAATATGGGAATAATAAAGGAACCCCCCCACCCCAACGTTTTTCATTCACTTTAAGTGACTTGCGGAGGAAAAGGCTGCGTCTCGCAGGCTGTCAGCTCATATATAAAAAAGAACCCAGTGTGCATTTTTTTTATTATTATTATTATTATTAAGGGAAACAATTAGCGCTCGAGCGGCTGCCGAGCCGCCGCCCTCCGCCCCGCCGGGCGCGGGGGCCCGATCCGGCGGCTGCCGCCCCTCTCACCGCCCCGCGGGCGGCGGCACCGAGCCCCGCGGCCGGGGGCTTGGCGAGCCCGGCGGGGGCGGAGGGAGGGAGGGAGGGAGGGAGGGAGAGAGGGAAGGAAGGAGAGAAGGAGGGAGGGAGGGACAGGGGATGCCGCGGTCCCCCGCGGCTCCGGGGCGCGGGGCAGGAAAAGCGGTCCCCTGGCACCGGCAGAGATCGGGGCGCGTATTGGAAAACCAGGAACATTTAAACAGCGGGCCGGCTCTCCAGCGTCTGTATTTCGATTAGCCTGGGTTGGGAGATAGGGATGGAGTGGCTGAGTAAACTAATTGTGTAAGGGGGGGGGGGGGAAGCACGGGAAAGGGCATCTCAGATTAGATCACCGCTTTAACATAATTTAATGGCAGGGGCTTTGTACTTCATAATTATTGCTCTGAGCGACTTTTCCTACCTGTTGGTAGGTGAATTAACACGTTGGACTGAGGACCTCTAATGAGAGCCCAAGTATAACGCAAACATCACAGAGGGCTCCCCGTCTATTCCAGTCCTCGTCTAATTCACGCAGGGAAGTTGGTTATCATTTCCTTCTCGTACTGCAGCTTTCCCTCTTGGCTGTCACTTGTCAGGTAAATGTCAGCAGGCAGTGCCCAGTCGCTTGCTCCATCCACCCCGAGCCAGCCCGACAAGGGAGCCCGACCCGCTTCACCATTTGGCTCTGGTAGCTGCAACGTGACCGAGAGGCTCAAATCAACATAAGGATTATTTTAGTTACTGACTTCGAAACATATTTTCTCAAGTCAGAACAGCGACTTAAGGGGGGGAAAAATCGTAAATAAGCAAGTAGCTTAATTGGCGTTTGGTATTTGCAATTTGCATATATGCGCTTGTGCGTGGGTGTGGGTGTGGGTGTGTACGTGTGTTTGTGTGTGTGTCGGATGCAGGGGAGGAGGGAGGGAAGGGATGAGAAGGTTCCCAAGTCGTCGCTTCTTGCATCTCCCAGAACAGCGCGTCCTTGGTCAGAGGATCAGTTAGCATCACCGGAGATAACACCCATTTCTCGTGGGGATGAAGGGGAAGAATTGAAGGCTACTCTCCTGGGGCTAAACCCTGCCCTTCTACTCAGGCGGTGAATACACTCGGAGCCAGCGAGATGACTTACGGGAGTAAAGCCGGCAAAAGATGCTCTGGCGCTGAAGTGGCTGGGTTAGGCAGGGCGTGTGCGAGCTGCCAAGCCCGGAACAATTCCCCTTCCAGTCCTGTGCTGGGGATGCGCAGCCACTGCTTTCAACTCTCCAGCTGAGAGATGCGCATTAAACAATCAGCCCAGGTGATAATTTGCTCCCAGATTCTCGTTTTTCAAGACTTTAAAAGTTATTTTTAATGGCTCCTGAAGTTTCTTCGCTTCCATTCTTCCACCACTTTTTTTTGTTAAGCAGGCACCACACATAAATACACATTGCAGTCAACAGAACGTGAAAGCAATCTTGTCATGTATTCTGGACTTCTTATGATATATGGCGGACTGTTCAGAAGTGTATGCTATTGTTAAAGCTGTTTGTGCCGGGTGTGCTAATGCACTGTTTGATTGAGTGAATTAGCAGTCATAACAATCTGGCAGTCTGGCCATAGAAGTGTGCTCAAATTGATTTGTGTTATGGCTGGACTGGAAAATCTAGTGTTAGTTGTTTTTTGCCCTGGGGCATTGTTTGTACCAAATTCCACTTTTCATTTAATTTTCCAATAGATTTTTGAAAGACCAAAAGGTTTGTGATCAACGTTGCTGCACTTTATTATTATTCAGTTATTAAAAATATCCTATGAGTAATTTCAGGTTCCCCAAAACCTTGCTTTCAATTAGAGTAAACATAATTAGCGAGACTTCGTGCTTGGAATGGTAAATCTCCCTTTGTATCTATTAAGCATGTTATCTACTTGTCCTGTCACTGAAAGGAATCCAGTTTGTATTTGTATTGGACAAGGTCTGTGCTAGTTTGACTATAATGCAACAATTAGAAAAACAGCACTGCAGTATCCAGTTTCTTATTACTGGTACAACACTTCACATCAATCTCAACTGTATTCATCGCGTTTTCAATGTTTAGTAAATACCTTGATGGAAGGGAAAAAAAAAAGGATCCCAATTCACAGACTTACATTTCTATGAGTCTATTTTCCTGAGCCATGCAGGGGGGATTCGGTATGAGGTCCCTCCCTCTTTCTCAGTCTTCCCTCTAAATAACAGATAGCTCCTGAAAGGAGGATTGCTGCTCGAGACCCTAGAGATTAAAAGCAAAACAGAACTTACCTTCTCTTCGCCAGTACTTGCTCCTTTCTTAGAATCTTCTGCTCAGCAGTTGCTTGCCAGAATTATAATGCAGCACGATTAAACCTAAAACATTACTCTATTGATCACACAGAAAGCTTTGTGAAATCATTTAGTTTCTTCTCTTTAGAAACCAGTGAACAAAATAGGTCACGAGACAAGGGTAAGACAAAATACAAGACAGAAAGGTATTTCGCAGGAAAATAAATTCAAAAGAAATGCAGAAAAAAATCTTGTGGATGAACTTAACACGGTAATACACTGTTCATCCTTACCAGGTGCCTATCTTCTGTACGCTTCCCCTCCCCCAAGCCCATTCCTTCACACACGTTCAGAAGATAAATACTTTTCTGGTTTTTCTGAATGAATTTAAATATTTAATTATCAATAATAACTGAAGAAGGGGGAGGGAGCTGATGTACTATCCTATCTCCTGTCAGTCAGGCATTCAGATTCCTTAAAACGCAACAGCTACAATGCATTTTCTAATTGCATCTTACCCTTTACAGCTGCCCTCAAAATTGTAATTTAATAAAATAGTGAACTCCATATCAGTCTTTTTTTAGAGCAATAAATTACAATCACTGTCAATACATCTTACTGCTTTAACATACATTTTAATATACCAAAATGGTCAAAAGGAAAAAAAAAAAAAAAGAGAGACAGAGAAACAGAGAGAATACCTGCCCTGAACAGTTACATGAGCAGAACAGAAACCCTGCTTCAAACAATATTCCAGGAAAGAAATTAAAGACTTCTTAATTAGTGCAGCAATTAAGCTTTCTTGGTCGCATTTTAATCAGCCCAGGCCCTATCAAAGGACAAACAGAACGATTTGCAGGTCTTTGAATTTTAAACAGTCTTATTGATTTCAGCACCGTAAGTCTTCACTTGACACAGGGAGAATTTTCAAATATCAGTTACAGTAATTTGAGTTTTGCTGATATCAACTCAGGGAGAAAAAAAGAAAACACTCAACAATATCATTACATGAAAGGGTCAGCAAGTAAGAGAAATGCAACCTAAAAAAGTTTACAAACAGCAACCTTAGGATTTGTTGGTGTGTTTACGTGAGTGTGTGAGTATATGTGTGAGTTAAAATAAATCCAGTCACTCCCCATAGTCATTAGAAACACTTACCAAGCCAGAAGCTTTGAGGAGTCTTGAACCTTTTCATAAATCTCTTTCTTTCTAGGTTTCTAATCCCATTGTTGCATTGAAATGATCAAGGTTAACCCAAACCTGTGGTAGTAAACCCTTTCAAGCTATATTTTCTTTATGTGGTTTTGAACCATGAGGATTATATATCCGTGAGGGCACACAGCAAGAAGAAAAGCAGAAGGGCTGGTGTGCATCAAGTTGTAGGGAAGGTAGAGAACAAATGAAATGGTAGGTTTCCTAACTCAGAGTTCACTCAGATCTCCAAGTGGCAATATCACGTGTGTCTGGCTCTGTCCTGATCTTCTCAAGGATCTGTTCCGTCTTCACAAGGTGTAAGAGAAGGTGAGATGCAAAAGGATAGTTGAGGCAAAGAAAATATGGACAGAGTTAGTTTTCTACAACTGAAAAAAGAAAGATGCAGTGTATTTACATTTTTAAATTACAAGTTTTATGCAACACTAGATCCCACCACTGGAACTCAAGTTTTACAAGCTCCTCCAGATAAACGTTCTGAAAAACACCTAAAAACCGCTTGAAGAAGTGTTCTGCACAAATATGGGTACACAAGACTTCAAAACAAAATGCCACTTTGTATTTTCTTGGTTTTATTTGCCAATTTTAAAGATTTTAGTGCGGGATACCTAAAATTTCACTAGCAAAGGACATCCTTACCGGTACAAATTCCCGTAGATTGAACTTGAAGTACAATAAGCAAGTAGATCATACGAGAATAGTTTATATCTGATAATGTGGAAATTCCCCTGCACTGAAGTACTACAGTTGAGATTATCCACTCTGTAGATGTGTCATCCCATGAGTCATCTCTCACATAATAGTATATATTAAAAAAAAAACCCCAAACCAGCAGCTATGGGCACATACATGCATCACAATTAATTGAGTACACAGCGTAATTTTTAAAACTGGAAGAACTACGTACACACCAAACCCTATTTTTTGCAGACCACCCCCCCCCCCATCTGTACGAATGGCCATTTCTTTACCCCTTTAAAAAAGCGACGTGCCCTCAAGACAAGCAGAACAAAGCTCTCGGCTTTCCCGACGGACCCTAACACCCCACGCACGCCAGCTGCCGCACACGCGTTAAAACTCCACCCTCAACTTCGGCGGCGGGCAGGTACCACGCCACGCACGGGGCCCGGCCACGCCAGGCGAGGCACGTCCTGCCGGCTGCGCCACTGCGCATGCGTGGGCAAGCGCAGCAGCTGACTTTCCGCGCTACCTGGCCCGGGGGGGGGGGGAGACCGCGCGGTTTCTGCGCGGCGCCGCCACCTGTTGCGCGGCGGTACCTGCGCGGGGCGGGCCGAGCCGGGCCGCCCGCTTTCCCCTAAGTTACTTCGGTGCCGCCGCAGCCCCCTGGATGCGGTTTCTCGGCGGCGTGACCCGCGGTGCCCCGTCGCCTTTGATCCGCGGCCGCTCGCGGGAAGGTCCCCTTGCAGATGTTGCCGCGTGGGGCTGCCCTTGCGCGCCCCGCGCAGCCACCGCCGCCCGCGCAACAAAGGGGCCTCGGCGCTGCCGACGGACCCTCAGCAGCAACTCCCACCCCGCCGGGAGGAGCGTTTGTGGTCCCGAGAGAACAACAGCAGCAAGAGCGACAGACCCGTCCGGAGGTTTCCGCTTTTGTCCGCGGGTGCCCCCGCCCCAGCCCCGGCAAGGTGTGCGGCCGGCGCCCGCCCCGCGCCCCGGCTTCCCCGCTCCCGCCCGGCTTCGGGGGAACGCTGGAGACGCTCGTGTTTCTCCACAAACTGTGTTGACAAGCGACTGCTGAAAAGGGCTGGGAAAATTACATCTCGTCTCTGGTGGGGTGAAATACGAAACATGTAATCTAACGGTTCCTGAAGAGGAGGGGTGGGGGGGAAGAGGGACTTCTCTCCCTCTCTCTCCGTCTCCCTGCTCCGGGTTCCTGGTTGGATAATTTGGGTTAATACTAGTGAGTGAGCCTTTTGCTGCTTCAAAGGGTATTTCAAGTTGCCGGAGCTCCTCCCCTCCGCACCGTGTGACAACAACAACTCGTCCAGCGAGCGAGCGAGCGGCGGCGGCGGCAGCCAGCACTTCCCAGCTCATTTTCTCTCTGTCATTCCCCTCTCAATCTTTGATCAATGTACTTGCCAGAGAGAACCGAAGTCCTTCAAACCTCCTCCTTTTCACCTTCGTCTTTAACGTGGTGCTAGAGCAAGGACCACAAAAAGAAACTGCCCTCCCCCTCCCCTCGGCCCCAGCCCCGCCGCCCGGAGCGGACTTCTCCTCCTCCTCCTCCTCCTCCGTCCCCACTTGCGGGACACTTTGTGCGTTCTCTCTCTCACTCTGCCCCCTGCTCTCTCGCTCGCCGCAGCACCTGATCCCGGGTTAACCCCCCCCCTTCTTCTCCCCCCTCCTCCCTTCTCTCCTTTCCTCCTTTTTTTTTTTTTTTAAATATTTTTTTTAATTTTTCCCCTTTCCCCTGCGTGTGTGTGTGGGAACTTTCCCCCCTCCCCCTGCCCCCTCCGCCGTATATGTGACCATGGCCGTACCGGCTGCTTTGATCCCTCCGACCCAGCTGGTCCCCCTCAGCCTCCGGTCTCAACTTCTGCCGCCTGCACCACCACCACCACCACCTCCTCGTCGGCCACCTCCTCTCCGTCTCCGTCCATCGCTCCCCCGCCGGCCGCTTCGGGGACAAACCTATTCCGGCCGGAGCCCATCGCAGCGGCGGCGGCGGCGGCGGCAGCGGCGGCCACAGTCACCTCCACCACCAGCGGCGGCGGCGGTAACGGCAGCAGCAGCGGCGGCAGCGGCGGCGGCAGCCCCAGCCTGGGCACCGGCGGCGGCGGCGGCGGCGGCAGCGGCGGCGGCGGCAGCGGCGGCACCTCCACTCCCAATGCCAGCGCGGCCAGCGCGGCCAGCAGCCTGCCCGGCAAGCCCGTGTACTCGACCCCGTCCCCGGTGGAGAACACCCCCCAGAATAACGAGTGCAAGATGGTGGATCTGAGGGGGGCCAAAGTGGCCTCCTTCACCGTGGAGGGCTGCGAGCTCATCTGCCTGCCCCAGGCTTTCGACCTCTTCCTGAAGCACTTGGTGGGGGGCTTGCACACGGTCTACACCAAGCTGAAGCGGCTGGAGATCACGCCCGTGGTCTGCAACGTGGAGCAGGTCCGCATCCTGAGGGGGCTGGGAGCCATCCAGCCCGGGGTCAACCGCTGCAAACTCATCTCCAGGAAGGATTTCGAGACCCTCTACAACGACTGCACCAACGCCAGGTAACCGCCGCAAGGCACACGCACACCCCGCGGGGCCCCCCCCGCCGCCGCCGCCGCCCCGTCCCACCCCCGCGCGGTGCGGCCCGGGCGAGCGCTGCGCCGCTTCCCGCTGCCACCGCGCGGGCCCGGGGGGGGGGCGGCCCGCACCCTGCGGCCACATGCGCTCGCCCCCTGCCTCTCCCTCGCTGCCCCGGCACCCAGCCGGCCTCCTCCGCAGCCGGCTGCGCCTCTTCTTGGTGGGACGGAGGGAGAGAGGGAGGGGAAGGGAAGAGAAGGGGTGTTTCTGTCCCTCTCCCTGCGTGCCGTGCAAGTGTCGCCCTGTCATTGTCCCCTTCTCTCCCCCCGGCCGAGGCGTGCCGGGCGGTCGGGGCGGCCACGGGCAGCGCAGCGCGCTGCTTACGCGAGGAGCGGAGGGCCGGCGGGGGTGGGGAGGGGGTAGCGGGGCCAAAAAGTGCTTTCTGACCGACCCCTCTCCTCAAGTTTGTCCGTCGATGTAGCTTTAAAAACGGGCAGCCCTGGGAAAAAGCTGCCCGAAGGGTGCACAGGAGTGGGCGGGGAGCGGTCCTGGAGGGGGACGGCGACGACACACAGACACTCGGGTTTCGCGTAAATGGGATGAGGCGCGGAGCTGCCTCCCGGGCGGAGGGCCCTATCCGGGGTGGATGGAGGCCACTTGGCCATCAGCTGCTGTCACATATCCGAAGGGGCACGTGCACTTTTTGTATAGGTCTATGAGGCAGTTGCCACATGGCGAACGGGGAGGGGAGTGTGTGTGTGTGGAGGGAGGGCGGGAAGACGAGGAGGAGGTGGTGGCGGCGGCGGCGGCTGCTTTGCTTTGGGGTCGTGGGGAGAGGTGCCAGGCGGCCGGGCTGGCCTGCTCCCCGGGGCCGGGGCGGGGGGGGGGGGGTGGTCCCCGAGGAGCAGGTGCGAGCAGCTCCCGGCCCCCGCCAGCCGGGGAGGAGGCGACGGGGGGAGCGGGAGCGCGGAAGGGATTTGGCAAGGCTGAATCCTCTTACCGCGCAGAATAACGCGGGCGCGGTGGCGGGGATGGCGCCGGGGGCGGGAGGGCAGCGGTCCGGCTGCGGGCGGTGCGCGGGTACCGCCGCGCTCCCCTGCCCGCTCACCCCCGCGGGTCGGGGGCGGGGGGTGGGGGTGGGGTGGCCGCGAAGGAGAGGTGAAGCCCCAAACTTGGCACAACCGGGGAGGGTTGTTGAGGGGGGGAAGAAGGAGCTGGCAAAAGAGGAAATTCCTGCTGCAATAGCAGCCTGCTTTGCAACTGAGGGCGAAAGCGTGGGGCTGTTATCTCACAATCTGTAGGTTACAGGGCTGAAATCTGCTTGATAAGGAGAAGGGATCGCATAACTGCCGTGACCCCGAGATCAGAGCGGTCGGAAGCGCCTCCAGTTCCCGGGGGCTCCCCCTGCCTCGGGCGGGGGCGGGGGGCTCTGGTTCTGCCGCGCTGGAAGGGTGGTGGGAACTTCACACGGAGCGAAGGCTCGCCACGGAGGAGGTCGTAGACAAAGTCCCGATGCTACTTTCAATATACGCAAATAAACAGACCGGGCTCGTTTCACTTTCCTATTGTCAGATTTCAAGGTGCAGCAACAGCCAACACGTGGGGAATTAACCCCGTGCGATGCCGTGCTCCTTCCCTTCCCTAATGGCGGGGGGTGTGACATTCCCTCCTTCCCCCCTGCCTGAGTTAGCTGAGGGTAGTTGGGGCTCATTAGCATAGAGCAAGGCGAAGCAGAGCACTTACTCGGCAGTAGCTGTTGCTAGATGGATTGTTGAAGTTCCTGAATATTCAGGGCAGCAGGACAAAACAGCCTGGAATAACTTCCAAGCACTGGCATAACTGTAGCTGCTCGGGTAACTCTGCTGTTGTTTCATGTGGAATCAACATGAATATTAATAGCTGCTCTTAGACGATTGGTTTTTTTTTTTTTTGTGTGTGTGTGTGTGGCATGTAACTTGTAACAACTCTGCGCGAGTTCCAAGATTTGGTCCTTAAAATAAACTGATGGAAGTTTTATTTTGCTGCGGTCATACCGTGTGAATTGTAATTTGAACATGTGAAATTAAGAGATAGAGAAACTTTTTGGGGGGAGAGAGTACGGGGACACCAATTCCTGGACTTGGCAGGGCTATAAAAGGGTTTGGCAGCCTGGTTGTAACATGGGTTGATTATGTCAACAGCACAGAATCGGCCGTGTTTCAGCTGTTTCTGAAGGTCTGCTGTGTTACCATCCAGCGTAGTAGAAATTACAGTAGTGGGTTCAGAAGTGGATAGGATTTGACCCTTAAAAAGCATAATTGTAGTAGACTTATTTATACATCCATTAAGCAAATAACTTAATGGAAAGGATATACAATAGGTATGCAAAATGTATTACAGTATAGACGAATAAAGCAAAGTGGGTCAGTGAGTTTTGGTCAAAATGCATGATACCATCAGAACATAAATCTGTATTTACTTTCTGGGTTTCCCCTGCAGTACATTTAGTTCTGATTCTTCTTTCCTCACAAATTAATTTTTTTTAATTATTTCTGACGTTACAGTAATTACGCAGGATATTTTGATCTGCTCAGTTTAGTGATTTAAGTGACCTTTCCAGACTCTCAGTTACTGCATACTTTAGCCGGGTGATGTCTTTTTGTGTCCTGGGTGGACACTGACTATTGAGATGGAAGCTATAAGAGCCAACTCCATCCTAGCAGCTAAATTGTTATACTCATCAGATTCAAAAATTTTGAACCAGCATCTTATCACTGTTATATTTGTCTCATAATCAGCTGATGCACTCGAATACGCTAATCCCTTTTTGGAAAGCTTCATCAAGGTTAATACGTTATTTAATCAAAAAAGGCATCCAAATAAAGCCATTACTTTGTTGTTCTTTAAATGGATTGAATCGTTAGTTGCCAGTTGCTGTGGAAATAATTTGTAATAACTTATTTCGAGATGGAAAAGTTTTAGACGTGTTTCACCAAAATGATACATTTTAACTGTGATATTGCTATTTAAAAAAATCAATAAAACAAAAATCAATAAAACATCAAGGGATTTTCTATTGAATGCTTAATGTGGAGGTCTGTAAAGTGAATTGGTTTCTGTGTTTATTTGTGATACTACTAATAATAACATGATACTAAAGGATCTTTTTCTGAATTAGGCTTCTGTATCAGTTCACTGGAAAAATAAGCTTCCGTTATGGAAGATGACTTTTCTTTTCTGGTCATACTGACCTTTGCTTTTATTTTCCTCATAAAAAGCACTGGTCGCCAAACAGAAATCCAGGAAATAGCAAACTGTGCATTTAGCTTACATTCCGATTAAATGGTTTGACATTAATGGGATGCTAGAAAGCCATATGCCAAACAAATAGGGGAAGGATAAAGGCAAAACATGGAAAATATTTAAAGCTACTAGATGCCAATCGAGTCAGGTTTCTTGAATGTGTGCGTGAAAGAGAGTAGCGAACTGTGCACTGGATGTCACCTGCCTAGGATTAATGACCTGGAAGATATTGATCCCAGATTGTTTCTGGTCTCTTGTGTTTTGAGCACTTGTCGTGGAATTTTACCATGCTGGGTCCCTTCGTGGAGTTTTCCCATAGACTTAGGCTGGCTTTGGATCGTGCCCACCCGAGTAAAGACTAAAAGCGTGTGCCGCCTTCTGACCTCCCTCCTGTGGCCAGGATATGTTAATCTTTTCTGACATTTGAAGATGATTTTGAATGAGTTCATTGACATTCATAGTTAAAGCGGGGAATTATTTGCACTGTTTGGAAGCTATTTACAAAATTTGGAAAACAACCTGATTGATTTTTCAGTATAAAGGGGAAAGATGCCGAACGTGAAACAATTCTCTTCAAAGCCTGTCTTACATGGCAGTTATTCAGTCTCTCTTTGCCAGCTTCTGCTCCTCTCAAATTATGTGGACCTAGTGTGTGCTTGTTTACTGAATACTGCACGCTTGCATAGTTTTTTTCTGTTTGTATTAATTAAAGGAGTACCTCACCCAGTTAGGTTAGTACAGATCATAGATATTTTAAATGAACAGGTCAGCAAGTGCAGCTGGAAGGAATGTCAAATATATAGAATCTGTGGTTTATATTGATGACCTTCCTTCTTGCCACCGATTACTAAAATGTAATCAGCAGAAATATGGTAGGTTTTACAAGCAAAGACGACTTCTGGAAGGCCAGAGGATAAATTGTAGTAACTATAAACAAGGAGTAAAAGGTTTGGAGGTGGCTTCCTCGGACTTAAAAAAACCTAAAAGACTCCAGCCGCTCGCAATAACAGAACTTTAATATCCATCTTACAGTATTTATTTATTGGTAAATATTATAAATTAGAAGCTGAGATCTTTGGACCATACTTATTACAACAGAACAGACTATTTATCCCTTTAATCTGATAGTTAGTCCCTGGCAGTAGCCCAGTATCTGATACTTGAGGAGGGGAACACTTCTCCCCAGTGAACGTTTGTCAGCCGTCGTGCAATGCTGCCAGTGCTGTTCCTGTGCAGGGATGTGAGGGGCTGCTAGTGATGGGCAGAGAGACATTTTTTTCCTGATTGCTTCACATGATTTTCCTCAAGTATTCAATTTGATTAACTCCTCCTTCACCTTACAGCTATGAATATTGGTAAAGTTTTGTGGGTTTGGGGTTTTTTTTAAATCTTTTACCGGTAGCTGTAGTCCATGTAAAAATGCACAGTTTTGTTGTCAGTTCTGTATCAGCTCTACTTACGAGAATGGACCCTGTGAAAGGACAGCGAATAGCTTTGTTATTTCCGCAGCCCACTGCTATCTCTGTTCAGATGCTCAGTTCGATGTTAGGCCTCCGCTCTCTTTCTGGAGCTGCGGGCACGATGCCTGGGGCTGCTGGTCCCACCTGGGGTGCTGGGAGCCAGCGCCCCGCAGCGTGCCCCCTATGGGCCGGCGCTCCGGGGGCCGCTGCTCCCACACTGGTGTTCTTCGCCGCCACTCCTCAGCGCCGGAAACCAAAATGCACTTAAAAGTAATCTCATTTACTACTTGTCTGCCTCATATTTTGTCATCTGGAGTGCGTTCCGAATGTTTGTTGGAAATGATAATTTTGTTTGACTACCATTTAGTATTTCTTCTGTTTTCTCCTGTTACTAGATCGTTCCAGACGGCTGTTTTTGCCTATCTCTGCGATTCATCATCTAAAGTGAATTGCATACGAAGCAGAGAATTGTCATACACTGGATTGAATTTTAATATTTTCCTTTTGAACTGTATCATAGATATATTAAATTATTACTGCAATCTCTGCTGGTCTGGTACAGGTAAATCTCTTTCAGCGTTGCCAGTATTGCCTCTTCGTGGACAAACTTTACAAGTTTAGCTGTAAAAATTCATTTCTGGCTGCAGGATAGCAGAGGGAGTAGTCAGAAACTACCGAGTTTTATCAAAATTGTATGAGCCAGCAAACCAAGAGTCCGAAGCAACCACGATGCCTGTCTGTTTTTAAGCAACAGGACTGGATTTAGATCCTCTTTGTTCTTTTATAAGTTAAATATGTTTTGTTTTAAAAATAACGTTTGGGGCATCTGCTTTGCATTATGAGTTAATTCCATTCATTGTTTAAAATAGTTATTAACCTTTTGCAAATTATATACCACACATGAACAGTAATTTTTTCAATAATCTTTAAATGTGCATACTGTAACAGCGCCATAATGTGGACTGACATAATATGAATTGACAGTAAATTTTTAGTTGCCTAAATACGTATGTAAATGGTAGAGCTGAAGAGTCATCTGCAAAAAGCTATTATGATCCAGAGAGTTAATTCTTATATAGATAATTTCTCCAGCATGCATTAAGGAAGAATTTTTTTTTCCATTATCATTTAAATTTTTTTCAAAAATCCTGAAACATAAACCAAAAATCTTTATATTTAGAATCAAGGTACGTCTGTGACTTGAAATGATAAAATCCAGGTTGCTTTGAGGAGTAACTTTATCCTTAACCCACTATGTTCTGCTTATTTATCTGATACGGTGCTCAGCTGGGGGCATCTCCTAACAAGTGCTGATGTTTCATTTCATAAACAGTGCAGAATACTGAAGTGTAATTTATTAAATGTGGAATTTTAGCATTAACTGTGAATAACTGTGAACTGTTTTAAACTTCTTTTTTTTAATGGAAGAAGAAGAAAAAGGGTAGTAGTATATTTTCCATACCATAAAGTAGAAAAATGCTGTCACTGAATTTTGTGAGAGGAAGGATCAGCTTTTGACCATACAGTTATGTCCCAATATGGAATTCTTTACTCTGTCACTGATAGCGATGAGCTGGGAAACTACACTGGGGAAGGATAACTCTGTAAATACTGAATACTTGCATTCTCTCCTGTGAATTTCCATAGGTCTCTTTTAGAGATGGGATGTTGGACTGAAAGGACCCTGAGCGGCAGTTCAGGATACATTGACCAAAACTAATGAAACTGCTTGCATGAGTTGTGATTGAGGAAATGGATCACAAAATGTATTTCAGTTCGCATTGCTTTAAACGATGTTTTGTGATAATTACATTTAGAGTCAACGTCCTTCTGCAGCAGGTGTATGAATATGTATGACACAATTTGCAGAACTGTATGGAAAGATCTTGTAAATCGTGTGTATCCAAACAGTTTATTAGGAATAAACAGAAACTTTCTAAAATAGTATAAACGTGGTTTTTAATATTCTTAATATTATGCTTTTGGTGTAATAAAACAGTCTAAAGTTTTTATTGTGCGCCCCTGAGAATACTCGTGTGGGTAACACCTACATAACTTTCTGTTCATTATTCTGTTTAAAGGTACCCTGTTCACTCTGAAGCTAATTTACTGTAGATATTTTCTTTGCATCCGGTATACTTTGCATCTTCCTTGTGAAGAAGAAAGTTGTTTTATTATGAAAAAAGAAATATGTTTTTTGTTACAAATATCGAATAGTGGGATTTTATGTCCGTTGGAAGGCTGAAATTAGCCATAGTCCAGAAGCAGTGGAGCAGGTGTAATTAAAATTTCCTGGTGCACCTCGCCACACTAACTGGATGTTCTTTTTCTATTAAAATAAGAGGATGTTTTGGCCATGAAATTTTATTCATCCTTAGAATTTATGGAGTTATTCTCTAAATTAGCCAAATGGCTACATTCTGCCTAAATTCCTTTTGATCCAAAACAAGCTCGGATTCAAGCAAACCTTTCAGACCAGTCTTCTTATTCACATTATACTTTTATGTGATGCTGAAAATACTGAAAAAAATGCACCTTAACTATTAAGACGTGTATTTTTTATGTTTAATTTGTTCCTTAGATTGTATGACTAACTGACAGGGCCATACATAGGTGTGCATACAGACTACTTGGCTGATGAAATAACGGAGTTACATACTGGAATTAGCTGGGGCTGGGGAGGAGGGGGAAGAAGGGGAGTACGTGGGACTGCTGCAAACATTTTAGCATAATTGACAGCTAAAATATATTTGTAACATTACGATGTCATGATTGAAGTTCATAACTCTGAATAACGTTCATGTTAGAGCACTTGTTAACGATACTGTACTGAGAACAGGTAATAGGTATTTTACATTTGGACCAAAAGCTGTTGTTCAGGACACGTCTCTCAAAATATGCTTGTATTTACAAATTGTTGTATGATAAATATTATTTTTAAGGCTTACTTTTGGAAAATGCTTTGCTTTTTCATCTTACATAAAACAATCGTAAGGGATCAAAAAGAAAGTAGTTATATAAACTATAAAGGGAACAGGTAATATATAAATACATATTTTATTACTACTTAATTACATCTTTTGTAACCTTGATTTCATGTTGTTCTCATACTTAGTAATGAATTATTATTTTTTTAATAAAGAGCTAAATCATGATTTTATGTATGGGACAGAAAAAAGCTGCTTTCAGATTATAGGTACTGTATTTTTAAGGGAAGTGCAAACAATGCATTACATTTTTATCGATGATAAATCTAGTCAGGGCTTATTAATAGTTTGAGCATTCTTTAAAATACATTACTAAAGCTATTATTTTTGAATCATACTTTTCCAAATGTAGTAAAAATATAAACTTAATATTTTAATTGGTTTTATGTCATGTTTCAATGGATGCCAGCGTTATCTGTCTTTACAAAGCATGTAATTTGTTTCCAGTCTCCTGGCCTGCTGTAAAAACCTTTCTTTATTGGAGAAGGTCACCTGCAGGACTTAGCTATTTACATTAAAATAAAAATGCTGTGGTTTTAAACCATATGCTTAACTTTAAGAATGTGGATAGTCCTGTTGCTTTCAATAGCCTACATACATCTTTTAAACCAAGCATATGCAAAATATATTTGGAAGTGCTATAAAAGAATCAGTTGACATCTTTGGTAGGAAGCTGTCTTACTGTATACTTTCTTGCATTTGTAGGGACAGTTTGAAAGCATTGAAAAAATGCTTTAGATTTAGTGTCCTGTAAATTAACACTTGTTGCATAAAATAGAATCATGATGCATTTTTTAATGTTTTTGTGAGTATTGTCTTCTTTCGTATTAATTAATTTTAGGAAATCAGGGCAACGTCTTGGCAGGAATGAGTATCAGAATTTGGTATAACCCGTGGCTTCATACCCCCGCTGGGATTTTTTGTATTCATTTTTGTAGCACAGAAGCAGCCTGTCTCTTTTCGAAGGGAATGGGCACCTCCAAGATGTGTGCCACGGCTGTCACTGTTCACATTTTAGTTCTGATACTCACTGATAGTTTGGTGGGAAGGAAGTGAAACCATTTTCCAATTGTTTTCTGTTTCCTTAAATTTCTGCTTAAAAGTTAAAAAAAAAAAGGGGGGGGGGGAAGGAAAATACCTCAGGTGGTATTAAATGTATAATAAGGACTGATACAAGTGAAAAGTCATATGTTCTCTTTTTTAAAAACTATATTTCTCTCTTAGCTTGTTAGAACAGTTCTTACAACGTAGATGATACGTAGGACTTTATTATTTCTCTGTGTCTGTATCTACCACTAAAGACTAATGCCAAGATTCTGTTGCAAATTTTGTTGTATATTGTTCTAATTCAAAGCAGGATCAGTTGGTGGGGTTTTTTGGTGTTTTTTTTTAAGCTGATACTCATAGCTTTTAACAGGCCAGGTTAAAAAATAAACGTGAAATGCTAATAAATTATTTTGTCTTAACGTTACTGGGTATTGTAGATGGTTTATGATTCTACTGATTCCCTTCAAAATTAATTTGCTGCTGAAATATGTTAAAAATATAGTAGTAGAAAATGAAGCTCCTGCTACAGTAATATACAGTTTAAAGTATAGCTATGTATAAAATATATTTTTGAGAAGCTATGAGGAAAATGTATTAGAAATACTAATCTAACAGCATATAGCTGTTTCAGGAGCACATTTGCAAATTGTGTAAGGAAGGAGTCATAATGTTTCCTGGGGAGGGCATCAGTGAGGTTTTTAGTCGAGATATTTAGGTATAGCCACAGCTGTTGGATTGGCTTGAGGCCACCTCAAGGTACAACAGGTGGGATGTGAGAATTGATAAACTTTCAACAGATTTTACTGTTCAGAGCTTCTCTGGCATCATCCCGGTAGAGTGGAGGAAAGGGTGGAATTTATCTTCAGAAGCAGCGGCCCACCTCCATAGCATGTAGAGCTCAGGTTTACACACGCTGAGAAAGTAATTTGCTTAAAGACCTTGAATTTTTTTGTCTGTTATGCGTCCTCCGCTCTTTGACTCTGTTGTTAAAAGCTCCCCTACAGGAGTCTGTCCCTATGGAGAGGTCCCTGCAGAGATCAGTCTGCCTGTGGGCTGAGATGGGGCAGTCCTTGGTGCCTCCGGGCCTTTGGCCTGCGTATGGACTTACAGGCAGGCATTAGAAGATGTTTGCGTGGAGCTGGCCAATATACCCTTTACATAGGCTGGGGAAGCTTTAATAGACCCAGAAGGAATATGGTCCCATACGGGGTGATTTGTGTCGCTCAGTTGAGCGGTCAGACTCAACCCATTATCACTCTGGCCTCATTACCATGAAGCTCAGCCCCTAGTACACAGTGCAGGGGACATGATGTTAAACAGTAATTTCAGGTTGTTCCTGAAGGAGTGGAGCCTCCATGGCATTTAGCTCTCTGCTGCTGAGCCTTTGCTGATGTGGGTCTGCCAAGTACAGGTTTCATCTTTTCTGGTGACCCCTTCTATGATTTTGTCTCCTTGCGTCTTAGTTTACATGTTTTATTACTTAAATTAGGATAATACAATGATATCATGAGAGGTAATAAAATAAGTTATGAAGTGCATTGTGAAGCATACATGTATTCACAAATATTCCAAAGTATGACTACATGAGTAAAACATTTTGACATTAAAGGAGAAGGATGTCGTCAGTTTAAACTGCTGGCATTGTTATGTGATAAGGTCATCTGCTCTTTTATTTGGTGTGCCAGCTGATGAAAGAAAAATACTTATTTTCTTTAGAGGTGAAAAACACAGGCATTTTCATCAGCTTAAATGAAAAGAGCCAGCTAGTTCTAAATACTGTTTTGTGAAATCGTGTTTTACCCCTGTAAGCGGTATTCTGTGTGGAAGGTGTGCTGTAATTGGGATGGGTCTATCTTTTCAGCTCGGCTAATCATTTCCTTTCACAAATCCAGAACGCATGCAGATTTGAACTTGTAGCCAGGAAAAAGTGCTGCCATGCTTCAAATTGCCAAAGGACCTCAAGGGACAGAAACTTGACCTGGTTTTATGAAACCATAGAATTACATTTATACAAGTTACCCCATGGGAAAGGAATGAACTGATCCCAATTCATTTCTAAATACTGGGGCCTTATGGGTCACATTTGAATTCTATCCTACACCTGTTTTTCTACTAAATTTTTCTGAGGACATTTTTAGAAACTTACTTTACATTAGGTATGGGTCATGTGCCTAATATTTAACAGTTCAATGTTCTAATTCTTTAAAACGTCTGATGATTTCTGAATATAATTAAGCTGCAAAAAGTTTAAATGATAGAATTTGTTCGGTATGGGCTAAATCCTCAAACCATGAACTCTCCTTTTAGGCTTCATTTTCCTGCATGTAAAATGAGAACATAGAGCAGGCAGTGACTATAGTCAGTACATATTGTATGGGCTGTAGAGAAGAGAGTGACTCTACAGATGGGTCATTAGGCTACTCACCTGGGACGTGGGGCATGGTGGCTCAAGGTTCAAAAAGGGTTACCCAATGAGACAGTTTACAAGAAGACACTGAGACTCCTTTCTTCCTTCCTCCAAAACAACCTTTCTCCTTCTCTCAATTAGACTAAAAATTTGGGACTTGGAAAATCTGGGTTCAGACCTCCTCTTGGAATCAATGAAAGTAATGAGTAGGTGCTACCATGGCTTTCCTCTTTCAGTACTTTGGTTTGAGCTAGAAGCCTAAATACCCTACGGTGAGTGCTTACCCCTCTCTGGTGAGGTGGTACGGTACTTAAGGTGTCCAAGTGTTTCTGCCAGTGTAGTGCCAGGTTGGAGCATGCCAGCTAAGTAGAAACAGTGGGCCCTAAGGACAGGGAAGAGTTCCTTAGTTCATTTGAATATCTGAAACTATATGCTTATAGGGTTACATTAAAATTAGAATTAGCTTGCATTTTGATTTATTTAACAAACTGAGAGCTCTGTTCAGCTTAAGTTTGCCTCAGCAATTACTATCCCACAGAGGCTCTGCAAACCTTCCAGGCTTCGCTTCCACCTTCTCGTGGAAACCATTTCCTATTTTCAGGCAATCTTTCCCGTCCTTGAAAGACATTTTCAGTGCTGAAATTGGCATTAAGTGCCTGCATAAGTCTACCTGTTTCTAGTGAATGAGTGACAGATTTGGATACTAGTCATCTAGTATAGATTGCTTTTCTCTTTATACACCATCTTAACACTTTAGATCGACTAAACAGCTCAGCTGATGATCCCTGGCTATAGACTTTCTACTCTTAAATGTGGATGTGGCAGAGGAGGCTTTTGTGTGGAATTACTGCTCCCACTGTCACCTAGTCCTGAGTTTGTAGTCACTTTTTTGGCTTGGGCAAAAAGGACTGGAAAATGAGAAATGGGAATAACGGTGTTATCGCAACAAGTAAGAAGATATTTATTTACTCTGTTTGTTTGCTTTTCATACTGGTGAATTTTTCCATACAGTTTGTATTAAGCCATTCATGACTTTCCTGGTCTGGATAACCAAACTGTTCTGTGAGGCATCATGGTAGGGCCATTACTCATGGCCTGCACTTCCTTTGACTGGCAGAGTGAAGGGCAAGTCTTCTAAATGGTGATTACTTATCACCATTATGTATTTATTATAAATGTGTACATAATGTCCCATTCTAATTCACCTCAAAGAAGTGCTCATATCGATCCCTAAGCTCTTTTTTGTCTTTCTCTAAGTCAGCCTTATGCTTTTAGCGATTCAGTTTTTGTTGATGCCATCAACAGGTTTGACTACTGTGTGATGCTGATATCCTGAGTGGGTAGAGGGGGACAGTTTTTCTAAGACACAGAGAATGGTTTTGTTCCCAAATGATTTTTAATGGAAGGTAGAGGTCCAGTTGCATTCAGGGGCTTAAACATTTTTCTTAAGCACTTCTTTGCTTGGCTTTTCCTTTGTAGTTCTGTTGTTCATAAGTTGGGTAGAAGATGCATTAATTTTACTGTATCCAGAGTAAGTTTAGATCAGACTAGTCTAAGGCTTTTGATTTATCAATAAAATGTTTTGGCTGCTTTCTGATATTGGTGGTAAATAAGGGAAATCTTTAAGATCAGCTGTAGTGGCAATGAATGCTTCATTGTGATTGAAATGTTTGTCTTAAATTTTCTTTGCATCTAAACTAGAGAGGAAAAAATTCCTTTGTTATCTGTTTAATCATAAAACAACAACTCAGAATGAAGGAACAAATTCAGATCTTTGAAAATCCAAACTCTTCCTTTCCCTTTCCTTTCCTTCTGTTTATTTTCTTCCCCTCACACAGCTCTCTGGATTTTGAAGAAAATGAAGATGAAAATTTACAGTTCTTCATGGAAGCCCCATTTTATTAGGTGCTGTGAAAACTTCAAATACAGAGGATTCTTGGTTGGAAGCAGTTGCTAACCCTAGCAGTAGCAGTGGGGATAGGAGCCCTGAGGCTATGGGGCTGGGAACATGCTGAAGAGTGGCATAGTGAAGAGACAAAAGTGAAAGGCTGGTTGACAGCATGTTAAAGCAAATTTACCCAGTGTTACTGTTATATACAGCCTTATAAGTGTACGTATGTATGATCAAATTTTCAGTCTTTGGATCACAAATGTTTCCCTTCTCTTCGCTAAGTAAGACTGTGTTTAGAGTAGTGCCTGGGGAAGCAAGCAAGAAGAAATAAGCTTTGCTTTGGAGTTGCGTGTGGGATGAGATTCTTGTGGCAGAGATGCTAGATGGGAAGAAGGTATTTGTGTTTTTATTACATACCTGAAAGAGTGGATTACCTCCATCTCCTTTAATCGCCTCTTTTCTGGGGCTGGTATCCCTACGTAGATAAAAGAAGTTACTGTTAGAACATAAGACTGAGTTTTGCTGATTACTTCTCCACCAAACACTAACATGCAAATACCAGGCATTGATTATGCCTCAGCATAGCCTCAGCAAGGAGAGAGACTAGAATGAAATAGTTTGTTAGACACTTGGTTTTTTTAGAAATTCACTCATTCTGGAAATTTTCACCTATGCTTTGTATGGTTCTAAGCTTACTTCAGAAGCATATGGCTGTAATTCCCAGGTTTCTTCACATTTTTCTGTATCACGTGTGCAGCAACAAATATAGTCACTGTGATACTGGGTTGCACATAAAAGTCTTAATCCTGCAAGCAGGAAGGAAACTTTGGTTTGTGTAAGGAGTCCTGTTGCCCATAGCATCTCAGTTGGATGATTTATAGGAATAAAATTATGCAGATCCTTAAATATTCTCAGTATTGGTACCCACATGGCATAGCTAGCAGAGTTTTGATAAGCTGGAGTTTCACAGATACCGGCAACCAAGTGTGGGAGCGATCAAAGAACATTATTTGTAATCAAAACATGAGTTAGGTGTTTATAAAACAACTGGTGGGTGCTTGTATGCATGTGAAATTTGCTTACACGAGTAATCCCATTGATTTAAATGAGAGCACTCATGTGACGAAAACAAGTTCAACACGGGAACGTTTAGAAGATGGTGACCTTAGAAACGAACAGTCGACTTTGGAACTATTCAAAGGGTGGTTATTAAAACTTAAAGCTGAGAGTTGCCGTTTGAAGGCAGAACAGGCTAGAAAGACATTTGGGGAGCTCACCTGCCAAATAATAATGCGTTTTAATGACACTGGGTAACTGCCTCAACTTCCTCGTACTCTTTTTTTGGGGGGGGGGATGGGGAAGGGATGGGAAGGAGGGTGAGAGAGGGACGGTGACAGCGAGGCTGTTTGTTTTTCCCGAAAGTTGTTTGTGATTTCAGGTACTCATGGGAAATCTCTTGATCAGATTCACATCTGTTCCTGTCAAAGTGGGTGCTAAGATACCGGTCACCCAGCAACCATGTCCAAGAGGGAATTGGGCCGATAATAACTTCAAAAAGGAATGACAGATGCTAGATTAGGATGAAAGACAAAACGCATGAAAAATGAGCTTGTTAGAATAAAAAAATTGTTCAAGCACCTTCATGCAAATTAAATGAATATTGAACATTTGCATGCAGTGATTTCTACTTTTTCTGTTGATTGAGAAGAAATAAAGACGGTACATATAAAAACATAAATGTAATTTTTTTTTTGCACCAATTAACATACAAAGCAGTATCTTTCTTCTAAAAATGAGATTAGCCACCTGGGTGCTTGGCTATATCCCACATATGTCACATTTTTGTAATGAGTATGCTTCTGTTGAAGGAACACCTTATCTAATTCTTCGTAGCAAAACAAACAAGGAAGCAACCTTATATTAATTTTAAAATACTTTAAGTTAGCATGGTTCTATTTTTTTTCAGCTGTGGTTTTCAGAGCTGAATTATTTCCTGCTGTCCTTGAATTCAATCGGTATAACGTGCATTAATAAAAGATCACATAAGATGAGTTCAGACCAAATGCTAAGGTTTCCTATTGACTGGTCAAACAATACATTTTTTAAAACACGATGTCTGTCAGGGTAACATGAAAAAGAAATAGTCACTTTTCCATGCCTATGTATTAAGATAATTTAAATAACAATTTTATTATTGAAACATTCATATAACAATCAGAATTTGGAAAAGAATGATAAAATGTTCTGATTGAGAAAGGACTCTGTGTCTTGGTTTAGCAATGTCTAATGTGGTCACGTACAGAAATTGATTTTCTTCAGAAATTAATTAATTTTTCATATCGCCCTAAGCTGCAGTTAAAAAGAGTGCATACTTGTCTGTTTTTTCCAGAAATATTGCCTAATCATATTAATACCATTGCCCCAAGGATGAAAAGATAATTGTACAAATGCATTTGGAAATATGTATCACTGAGTATTTATGATTAAATTATGCAAATGACCCAGCTCTCATCCTTTCCAGACCCAGATTGTCTAATTAGGATTGATATGCTGAATAGATGTTCCAGAATTTGAATACAAGCATGTCCAAAGAGCAGAAAATTGGAAATGACAAGGCTGAAATGCTAAGAAAAGTGTCTTTCCCTTTTATACTTTACTAATGTGGTGTTAGCAGTTGCAGTTTTTCCTTTGGCTATATTGTATGACTCATGTGTCCTACAAGAAATAAGTCAGGAAAGAAAAATCAACTTTCATAAATAGCATTACTTTGCTCCAGACTTATTTTTCTTTAACAGTCCGCTAGTCGTTCCTCTCCCCTTTAAAGCTTTGTATCCTTTATGTTAAAATAATGATGTATTCCACATAAATTACTTCTTAATTTGGAGCACTGTTGTTTGTAGCTTGTCTCCAGCTGCCAGCTGCTGGTGCTAGATACTTAGCTCGTCAGCTTCTCATATTCAGATGAGATTTACACACCTAACATTTTTAAGTTTGGTGGGGTTTTTTTTGCATTCTTACTAATTTGAATCCACAATTCCTTAATGTAACAACCTTTTGTTGTTTTTTTAAAGAAGAGAACTAATGTCTCATTAAGCTTGTTCATAGGCATTCTGAGTTGGAATAATAGCTATCAGCAAGTCTACAGCGTTTAAATCCTTCTTCTTCAGTGGGCTGTTTGTTCATTTATCGCTCTTGGGAAGCTGGGAGAAGCGCCCGGTGAGGAGCAAGGAGGAGTAGTGAACTGTCAGTACTTCAGCCATTGTTAGCAGCGGGAGTCGCTCCCTCTGAACTCTGTTGGCTCCTGCTTCCCATCTGCGGGATGATGGATTGCTATGTTTAATACATTTCAGCTTTTGTCTGTCATAGTGTGGATAGACAGCGCTATCAATGATTTCAACAGTGATTAGAGCGCTGGTTGTACCCACTGCTATTGGGCAGGCACCTCCCAGGAATGTTTGATGTAGGAACTCGTTGGCACTCTTGCCACGCAAATGAGTCGCTTGGCTAACTTGAGGTGGTTTTAAACACCTACAAAAGACCGCTGGGAGTTACTAAATCCACACAGCCCCCCTGGAACAAAATTCAGACACCCCTGCGAATGCTTTGGTACCAAATGTAAACACTCATCCCGAGCTGAGAGAGAAATGCCTCCTGCTTTTAATAGACCGGGGATGGGAGCAGGGATGCATTCCAGGGGGTGTGATGTCAGCGGTGCTTGGCCCGTCTGTACTTAAGTGTTTCGCTACTGGTGATACGGTAGGAGTGCAAGGGTTGTGTTGAAGCAATAAGATATGACATGACATGTGTCGTACGAGGATTTGCTGAGCTGTGGGTGCTTTGTGATTCACAAGTCCATGGGCTGAATGATTTCAGCCACCAGAGAAGTCGCTGTACACCAGCACGACATATGCCCTGGAGTATCTTCTAATAATTATAAAATGGTGCAGTGGACATATAAATTGGAAAAAAAAGATAATCGTGTTATAGGCATCATTTTAGAGAAGTGGATATATATTATTTTCATTATTAGCATATTAATTTTCCACTCTTAGAAGAAATTATTACTCAAAATCTTAAGTGTGAAACAATATTGTATTAGAAACAAATAGATAATTATGCTTGCTAAAGCATATAATACTGGCTTTAAAAGATGCTTGACCCAGTTTTGATTTGGACCATTGCCCACCATGACAGGCCAGGCTGAGGATAACTTTCACTTCATTTTGAACTGTGGGAGGAAGGAAAGTTAAATCAGAAGGTATTAATCATCCTTGATTTAGCTTTCTTAGTAGAGATTTTGATTTACAGAACCGGAAGAATGAGTAACTACTAAAAACTACCTATAACAAAAGTGGAGAAATTGCCAGGCTTAAGTGTGTTTTCTTTACCCCTGCTTCACTTTATATTCACTTGACTATGGCTTTGTTTGCTTTTTAAAAATTTCTTCACCTTTGGTTATACCAGCATTCAACTTCCATGGCTCTGCTTATAGGCAATGGTTTGTAATTTCTCTGTTGTGCTTGCTGGAAATCTAAGCTCCACAGCACAGCCATGGGATGCCATTTTTATTCCTTTTTAAGATGATCCAGGCAGTGGCAATGCTCATAGGGAGGAGTGTTCATGCTAATTAAAAGCTCGAGTTTACCTTTCAAAAAAATATTGCCGATTTGCCTGGGAGAAAATACTGTCTTCAGTCACCATTTTTAATCTGCTTGGCTGTTTGGAGTTATCTTCACTTTAAGAGTTGCCTGGTTTTAAAAGTTGCCTGGATGTTTAAGTAGTTTCTTTGACATCATTCCTAAGTGCTCACTTGCCATATATGATGGTCAGAGGATCCGAGGGCTTTATGGAAAGGAGTATCAGTAATAAGGAGGGCATAATCTTGACATTTACAGCTGCCAGCTTTTCTCAGTTCAGGCTCCCTTCGTTAGCAAGGGCTGCGTGGCAGTGAAACAAGGAAACTTGAGGCATACTTTACAAATTTAAGAGAAAAGTAAAGAATGAATATATTTATATGTTTATACATAAACAGGTTTAAACATAAACAAGTTTAACGTATTAAACCTCTCCTGATATTTTTTTCACCTTTAAAATAAATGGCATTTGGCTAGAGATACTGAAAGGGATTGTTCTTCTGCAGAGATCAATAGCTGGAGCATTCATACATGCACAGAGAGGAAATAACAGCAACTTGAAAGTTAATGAAAAGCAAGTATGAAATAAATCCATGTATTAGTAGGTGATGTGTTAATAAATGTATCACATAAATATGATAGGTAAAGGAATCAGATAAATGGTTCCTTAATCAGATAAAAGATCTCTGTTGTTTATATTCTTTCTGTAGAAGTAAGGCTGTGATTTACAGCCTTTTTTGATAGCAGGGCTGGTTTAGATAATTTTACCTCTCTTCTGTTTCCTCCAGGCACCGTGATCTCATTCCTGTACAGCTATGCCTGTACAACTGTGTGTGACCATTTTCTGGACTGGATCAGGTCTAGGTTAAAAATGCTGTCCGCTTACACACCCCACCCCCCACACCCCCCCTTTTTCAGTATTATTTTTATTAACCCTCATCTGTTTTGGGAAAACAGTTCACCATGTGTTTTTATCAGCAGTTGTGCTGTTACAAGTGAACGGGCAACGGGGACAGAAATGAATGATGGTGGCGGGAGCCGGGGGAACCGTGCTTTCAATTTTATGTATCGTCGTCCTGTGTGCCATGAAATTGTCCTGCATCCTAACTGCAGTGTCCTGAGCCTAGCCCGGGAAATGAACTGTGGATTACACAGCGGTTTTAACACTATATTTAAAAGGGGGAAACAGGAGGGGGGTCACTGCTAATGAACAGAGAATTAAAATCTTTGAAAGAAAAACGTATGAATGCAGTGAAAGCCACGTTCCTCTCTCTTGGAAGTCTGCTTTACTAAATCTTGGCAAGCTGGCCTGCTGTGTATTGCAAAACAAATGCAGTCGGTCTCTGAGGTACAGCGTGATTTCGGCCCTTGGATGCTCCCCCTAGCCATGTTCTGGTGGCAGGGAAAGATGAGATGCGGGTGTGCACCGTGTTCCATGCCCTGCATATCTCTGCTTGTTCAGGGAGCAGAAGCCCACTTGTTACAGAGCATCCTCTGCTCTGTGGGAGGGACTGCACAGTGGAAGAACCCTGGAACTTAGGTCGAGCCCAAGTCTCTGTGGGTTAAGTGGAGCGAAAGCCCTAAGTTATTCTGCTTTTTTGAGAGGACTTTCATCTCTCATACCTCTTCCCGCCTTTGGAACTTTTTTTCCCCTGGTAATGGCATATACATTAGTACAGAAAGCATCTCCTATAGCTATGCAGGATCTGACAGTGTCACTTAGACCTCTGGGTTCTGATACAGTATAAAATTACTGACTGCTGTTTTATTGTGAGCACCTAGTTCAAAATAGTCCTGCCAAATGTTAATGATGATTGAAATATTCTGCGGTCTGTAAGAAAAGCTAGGCTACGATAACCTGCGCACTTTTCGCAGGCTATGTTGATAGAATTATACTAGTTTGTACTTCTTTAGGAATACTCTTGTTCTATTACAGAAAACCTGTTTTAAACACCAGTTGATTTCTTCAGCAGCTTTTTGCAGACGTGATGGAAAAACGTCTAAAACTACAAGATCCTTGTCTACGCAGAACCAGTGGGAAACTCAAAATTTCCCTGGGTAGGCATGGTTTTAGCAAAACTTCACTCTCTTCAGAATGGTCTGACTTCACTGTAAAGTGGGTTCCACTGTGCTAATCCTCTTGGAATGCAGCAATTATCACCTACCGTATAGGTGTTAAGTGCTGAATTTCAAAGGGATTATCACTTTCCTCCTTTAGTGGCTAAGCAAGAAGAGAAAAGTTGTTAGTACTTCTAAAGGGGAGGGAAGAGGAAAAAAAAAGAAATCTCTCCTGTTTTCTTTCTGTGGTTGCCTTCAGTCTGGCAAAAGATGAGCAAGCTGGGTTTTGCTACAGCTAGTAACTTTGGGTTTGATCTTTAAGAATTCTAAAGACATTTATTTCCCGCCCCCCCGAAGTACCTTTCTTTTGTGGAAAGAGGTAAATATAACAGCCATTCAGAATAAAAACTGAAAGTTATGTAGGTGGATAAAATTATATAGGAAAACCAAAGTTCTCTATATCCTTAGAGTATGTTTTCATCATCTGGAGACTTTTGTCAAGCTAAGTACGTAGCAGTACTTCAGATCTTCAACAATTTGTAGAAGTTGGTATCTTTTCAGTCTAAAAACATAATTGATGGTTTTATTAATGTCGCAGACAGAGCATTGGAAATAATCCTAAGACTATTTTTCTGCATATTTTCTTTCCACGTACCTTTTTCTTTAACTGACATATCAATATTTTGTTCTTCCACTAGCACTATCTACAATACAGGTAATACTCATTGCACGTGGTTGTTGGATAAGGTGGGATTAGTATCCTTGAACGCCCCCTCTTTTTATATCCATTCCTAAGAATCTCTCATACATGGCTACTTCTGTAAGTGCTTGCTCCTGCAGTCTTGATCTTCAGTGAACTGTTGTTTGGGTACATAATGGGCAATGAAAGCAGAGCAAAACCTCACTACCCTAACAATGCACTTTGGATACCATGCAGCAACCATAGGCAATGCTTCTTCCATATTTGATTTTCAGATTATGAGTTCAGTTTCTGCCTGGAAATGAGCTCAACGTTCTTCAGTGTCATCTAGTACTTAGCAGGCAGTGTATTCAGCTTTTCTGTCTGCTACGTTTTTCAATTACGAGTATGAAAAAAAGGGGACTCCAGTTGCACAGCGACAAATGTGTGCACTTGAGTACACCACTGAGGTACATTCTTAAGTAAATACAGAAGCCAGAGTCTTGGGTGCCCAGCACATACATGCCTAGCACATACATGTTACATGCCTGGCCTTTAGCCTGTTCAGCCTACCTTTCTTTAGAAACGTATAAGGGTCAACAGCCAAGTCTCCAGAGGTTGCTTTTGGGTTTGCTGATGTGAACTAAATGGGGAATGGTAGGTAGGGAGATAGCATTCACATCTGGAGAAGGATTTAAGATGTTATAAGAGATAGAGGTGGCTAATAATGGGCAGGAGAGGGCTGCCTTATGGAGAAGTCTTATTCGTGAGGCTGCAAACTTACTTACCAAAGGGGGCTTTTAGAGAAGAAGGCAGCATTTGGCATTGTATTGATGATGCTGAATAGAAGGTTTCATGGAGGGGGGATGTAGAATATCGGCTTGTAAGACTGGCTCCTAGCCTGTTATTTTTATTTTCACTGTCACTTTATTGGGATGAAGAATGGTAACTTCTGTCAGAAGTGTTTGGTCTAGAGCTGGCTTTCTCAGAGCTAAGAATTTAGAGTTTTAGTGCTGGAAAATGGGTTTAAAAACGTTGCAGTTTCTTCACAGTCAAATCACAGAAGTTCATGAATTGCAGAATTAAGCTGTATCACAGTGTTCAGATAGCATTTTCCAGGCATTGCCCCAGAACATTTCAATAAATGATGAAAATTTTCTTCTATTAAATAAAGTATTTTAGATATTATACATAGTACTCAAAATACGAGATAGTATATCTTGGTGCTGGTAGGATTAGTTCCTATTACAAGACTTTGTAAGATACATGCAATCCATTTTATTGAAAGAAGACATAAAAAATTGCGTTTCAGTTCTAAAGCTAACAATATTTTCCTGGGAATAACAATCTCCTCCTTAAACGTAAAACAATTTGGCGGAAGAACATATTTTGCTAAACTTAGGAAGCTGTAAAAATGAGTATTCTTAATTTTTAATGAATTTCTGAAATATTAATTGATTTAGTCCATTTTTGATGGCAGTAATGGTTTGTAGACTTTATGGGGTATTTTGAACTGTAAGGAGCTTAACTGCCTAACTTTCTGTATCCAGGTGATAATATTATATACCACGAAATATCCACAGTGGAGAGAAGGGACTTTGTTTTGTTGGAAGTGGTGTTCGTTCAGGTCTGTTGTGCATGCATAGAAGGCGGTATTTATGTCGATAGGGATTTAACATGGGCTCAGTGCCAAGAGTCATCATAAGACACAGATATTTCTTTCAGGAAGTTGGGAGCACCCTGCCATTGTAGGGTATCCGAGTATTTGGCTTGTGAATTCTGACATTTTCGCTAATCTGATTTCATCATAATTTGCATACAGTTTATATGGAATTTCATGCTATAGAAATAACTTTACAACTTCTGGATGAAAAAAATGGGGCATTTTAAAGTAACACATTTCTGCCATTTGTTTTGCTGCCTCTTTAGTGTAATGATCCCAATACCAAAGAACTACAGCTCCTCCTTTGTCAGCAGGATTTATGATAATGTCTTGCCGTTTTTGTAAATTATGTAACACACACTGTTCCTCCTTTGTTATATAGTGAAATTTAGTAGGTTGTTTTAATTGTTTGATTGATTTTTTTTTTCCTTTGGCATTTGTCTACACTGAAATCTAGTGTCTGAGATTTACTAGGAGGAGCAATCGAGAAGAATGTCTTTTGTCTGAATTCTGAAGATGTCAGGAGGTTTAGGAATGTTTGTGATAAGTCTTTTGTTTTGCGAAGTCTAGAATTGGATACATAATGCTGTATGAAAGGTGTCGAGCGTTGCTCTATCTTTTAAAATCATCAGCACATTTCTTAACAGGAACAAATACCAGTCTTTCATGTAGTACTGAATATTCAGCAGCTTTTAGTGGTTCATATTTATTGTTGTTGAAACAGTAATAATGTTTTAAACACTCTACTACATGGGACACCTAGAATATAGATTGCTTTGATCATTATGATGCAGCGAACTTGGAGGCAATAGCAAGATGCCCATAGACTTAACCAAGACCAGGTATTACCCTACTGCCTGAAACAAATAGTTTGCTTACAAAGATGCCAATACCCATTTACTAAAGCACTCACATTACTTGTTGCACAATGATAATCTGGAATGTGTAAGAGTTAACAGGTAGAATCTCTACCTTCCTGCATTTCAATGAAAAAGTTAAAGTTAATTTTTCATAACTCTTTGGGATAGACAGGAGGGACTCAACCAAAAATGCCTCAACCATTCTGGTTCCATTTTGTAAGGGACTTGAAAAATAGGGAAATGCAAAGTTGAGATATTTTTAGAATATTTGATAGATTTTTTTCATTTTGATTACTTACTTAGGTATACCGAATATGACTCTTGTTCAAAGGCTGATTCTGGGATAGTATTTTTGAAAAATATGCTTGTAATTCTCTAGCTGCTGTGTATGGACTTAACTGGGATTTCATGGATATGACTGAGCAGCCCAGGTCTGCATTTTCTAGCTTTCCTTTTCTGACAGGTCAATAATAAAACACTACCCGAGTAACTGCTCCTCAGAAGCTTTGAAAAAGAAAGGCTGGTTTTATGTTAATTTCACCATATCCTGTATCTAAAATGATCAAGGCCCCTGTTGGGATAGTTGGTCACCGAAATTATTAATTATATTAATAAAAAGTCCAAATCTATATAGTTGCCATATTTTAAGTTTGTAGACATAATCTATATTTTTTATTGCCTTGCCCCTCCCAAAGTTACGTTTCTCTTTGAATACTTCGATTTTCTTTACTGGTTTAGCATTTGCTGTGACAGCAAGCAAGACCTCAGCTGAAAACATGGAGATCTGGCCTTTGACTTTCAAGTTAAACTACGTAAGAATACCTGTTGAGCTGCTATAATGTATATTTCATTATGAAAGTTATTTAGTTGTTTGGGTTTTTTTGTTTAATTATACTGCTAGGAAACCCTTTAAACTCTCTATATGTGTAGATAAAGAGGGGGAGAGAGATTTAAGTCAATAAAGTTATCATCATTATCTTTCACCATTGCTGTTGTTATTGTGATTATTATTTTATTATCACTATTCTCAGGTGATGATTCATGTTTTGAAAGGGTGACTTCTATAGGATATTGACTGACTAAAAGTGAAGAGTACATTTTCTTTCCGTCCGATGTTCTGTTGTCTGTGCATTTTTTTTGAATGTATTGGGCTTTGAAGTAATTCAGAGGATTGTGAGGACAGGCATATTCATGAGATTTATCGGATCTCTACATAAATGGAGCTGAAACGTGATAAAAGTAATTCTGCACTTGTTTCTGGCACAACTAGTGAGCTCAGATGTACGTAGAAACCTGAAATGGATGAACTGAGAGGGCATGGATGATAGAGGTAAAAATGATGTAGATGGGGTATTTGGATTTCAGCATCATGAAGCATTTCAGACATCCAAGCATTTCAGACATCATGTTCCTGTCATAGTAGATGCATGGACTATCAATATGGGCACTTTCTAAGGTTCAAGCACCTTTAGTGCACGTGAATGTTGAAGTTTCCTTATTGACCATTCTATAGTGAACTAATATTCTCAAAGTCCTAGAAGGTTAAAGTTGTTTTTGTTTTTCTTATTTGAGATGGCAATCTGGGTGTCTGAACTGAAAGCTGTAAGAATCATAGTTATTTCAGATTCCAATTTAAATAATGGTTTTGACTGTATTTGTAGCCATGGTTGAAAATACATGATGTAAAAAAGATAAATATTAAACCTGCGCTGCTGTTTAGTGAATACTTCTGCAGCTTCATGATTGTTCTTGGAAATCTAGATAATATTTTGATTGTTGTTTTTAATAGAATCTTTCTTCAGCACTGCAGATCTGTGCCCACGGACCTGCTCATGAAACAACTCACAATCAAATGCTTCTTTTTATTTTGAGCATAATTATGTTGTATTTTAGTTACTGCTCTGGAAACATCTCATTTTGGAAACAAATCAGTTTGCAGAAGAATAGATTCATGTCTAAATGAGCTTGTATTCGAGGCTTCTACTAGTTTCAAAGAGTTTTATTACAGTTGTATCTCTGGTAGCTATTTTTTTGTAAGACACTGAAATGCTTTTGTCTTATCAAGCGCCATTCTCTGCTATCCTTTAAGCCATTTGAAATGGAGCATGCGGTTTAGATCAGCTACGATGAATTTCCTTAGATCAGCGAGTGTTCCTGTGAATCTTAAAATACTCTGCACCCTGCCTTTTGTGGTTCTGCTGCCATTTTTTCTCAAGACTATCAGAACAGAAATAATTGCTTCCACCCATTCTTAAAGACGTTGGAGTTCAAGTATGGAAGCAGTTCAAAAGGGCATTTATGTATGCACACACGTAATAATTAATATCAAAATATTCCCCTTAAAAGTTTAGCAAAGATCTCCAAATATTTTCCCACATCTTAGTTCAGATAATTGCAAATGCGAAATAAAACAGGATCGTTATTTTTGCAAGCTAAAAAATAATTTTCACTAATAAGGTTCTGAACTATGAAAGACTTTTAATTGATAATATGTAGGGCATCTAATGTACTTTTTCCTACGATTTTGGGCTTAAGTATCTCCCTTCTACTTTATGCCTTTTTCCACATTATGGCAGCACACTAAAATCACTGTAACTCTTGCTTTATCCAGGCTGGCTTAGTTAGGGCTAGTTCATAGGGCGTGTAGGCAAGTCATCTTAGTGTAATATGGGAGGTACACAAAGGTGAATACTGTTTTGTGCTATTCTTTATGCTGTATCACTTTCCAGATACTTCCACGAGCTGTTCCCATGTTTGAAAGCCCATTAGTTGAGTTTTCTCATTTTGTTTCTGTGTATGCATCTCATCATAGATAACAACATATCAGCGTGACTCTCTTTCACTAACTTTCTGAAGCTGACTCAGGTGTCTTGCTCAGGGAATTTGATAATTAGAGACATTTCTTTGGAGGTAGGGTTCCTCTTAAGAAACTGGTGAAATGACTTCAAAGATGAAACTGCAAACAGGGCACTGAATGTTCTGTATTCATGAAAAGCACCGAGACTCACTATTACTTGTGAGTAAACAAGCAAAGTCAAGGAAAGACAGGTTGAGGCACCTTGTACCTTTAACGCCAGGAAAAAAATAAATGTATGTATAGTAAATAAATGGCCTGTCTGTGTAATACAGGTTTGGGATTTATGCTTTAGGTTCAATAATCATTTGAACTTAAATATTTCAGAAGAATAATCAAACTTTTCTCAAATTTAAAGTAATAGGGATTCTTCACAGCTCACTCTTAAGTTTGTTTAGTCTCTACCTTCTGTTATGTTTTTTTTTTCTTCCTTCTACATTTGCTTACTACATGCTTATCAACTGCTTACATTATTGAAATTTTGTTTCCCGGGTAGGTACTTTCAGATCTTCACTCCTTCTCTTTGATAAGTTAAATAGCTTGAGCTCATTAAATCTTTCACGGCATTTTTTTTTTTTTCTTTGCTGTCCTTTTTTCTCTCAAATGCTCATCATGAGTAACATTTATTTTGCCCTTGTTTATACTTGCACAGCCTAATTGTTGTTTGTAAACGATGGGGTTTTTTTAGTGGGACTGTATAGATGTAATAGAATAAAAATTTTGGCGGGGCAAAGAGAACTTCGTTAACAACCCTGTTGCTGCAGGAACAGGGGTGGGACTCCTGCAGAATGAGCGAAGTCTTGTTAGTTTTGCTGGGTTAATAGCAGTAAAGAGCAGCGAAAACTGAACTCTGAAGTGAGCAAACATTTGCCTTAATACTCCCCAAAAGCAGGTCTGTTCAGTAAGAAGATATTTTTCAAGTTATTTCTTGGAGTGAAACTGTTGTTTAAGAGTTGGTATTTGTTCAGGCAGGGTGCTTTTAAGATGTTGTGTACTATGTGAAGGGACTTTGTGGATTTCTGTTCTTCAAAAAGTCAGGGTCCAATGACATGACTGATTATAAGAATGGCACTTTTAATGAAAATCTATTTTAAGAGTATTTTGAGTAGTTCCTGTTTCCAGAGTCAAAAGGGAAGTGATTGGAGATAGGGACATTAAGTGCAGACAATACCAGACTTTCCAGGTCTGATCCTTTAACTATAGTACTCTCATGCTCTAAGGTACAGTATCTTGTGACTTTCCAGGATCAAACAGCATTAAAGGACTAGTGTTCAAAAGGAATAATAAAAAAAAAAAAGTAAAAGAGCTTTTAATCTTTAGTCTGCTAGTGAATAGGTCTATTAAGTGTTAAACAGTGTGAGATAAAATATATGATTAAGGACTATTGACTACAGCTAGAGTAATCCAACGATTAATTGAGGTTGTTGAATCAAGCTCAAGGAATAGTCCAATAATAGAACATTTTCTGAAATTAATGGGAAAATGGTAAGAAAACATCTGACCGATGCATGGCATTCTCAAATGACAAACCAAATACAGCCTGTAAACAAATTGCAGGAAAGAGCAGACTTATGCTAAGCAAAATGTTTATGCCATTCAGATATGTTTATGATGACACAGTTATCTTAAAAGATATTAAGATGATATTTGTTAATATTTTTAACTTTTATAATGGATTATAGAATTAGAATTTCTCATTAAATGTCTGTTCTGTTCCTATAGCTTCTTACTGGTATTTGTTATTTTTTGAGATGTTGGCTTTTATTAAGGACAGTGAAGGATCTTACGACATTTCTGAGATGTAGGAACAGGGAAAGGATTATAGCAGTAAAACATTAAGATTTGTATCTCTGATTTTGGTCCATTAATGGTGTCATTGGAGAGGGGCTGTTTATTCATTGGTATGTAGAGTCTGACCTGGCTAATTGCAACAGTAAAGGTAACAGTTTTCAAATGGAGAGCTTAGGGTTTGTGTAGGTCCTGCCTGTTTTTGTGTGAGCAGGAAATCATCTCCTTCATTCCATGTTGTTTGTGGAATATAAAGCTGGACTGTTCACTTTTTCTGGAATAACTAAACTCAATTTGCTTAACATTTGCTCATCACTACCTTGAGTTGCACTACCATATTGCTTTCTGATAGCATATCTGGTGATGAACAGCAGGAAACCTTGTAGGAAACTAGCGTTCTCAGCCCAGGTAGTTGTTTCAGCTCTTGTAGTACAGGTCTTATCCCCAACAATACATAGTTGTTACTGATTCACTTACTGAGTGTCCTAGCAGAGTTAATAGTTATTAGAGGCAGTTGTGCACTTTGGAGGAATGCTGTGTTGAGGTTCTCAGTGGGGTTTATAGAAGAGCTGTAGTTCAGGTTCAGGCTTGAAATGGGCACATTTATTTGAATAAAAGCAATCTGAATGGGGTCATAGAAAAGGGGTTACAGATTATGCTGTATTCTTTTTTCTACAAGTGAAAGCTTTGTGTTGAAGGCAAGATTCTTGACATCCATTTTTTGGGTAAAAAACAAACCAAACTTCTTTGGGCTAGCTTTACGGTCTATCTGACATGCAGTTTCAAAAAAAAAAAAGAAATATTAGGAGAGAATTTTTGGGTTTTGAGGGGTGTTTTTTTAACTCTGAAGTCAGAGTGTTGTAATTACTTGAAGAGCCAGTCCCCCAAAGATAATGGGAGAAGTGAGTCAGATGCAGGACAAGTCTACTTTCCCAGTCCAGAAAGACACAAAAGTTTGTGGTCCTTTTGAAACTTAGGCTTTTGTATTTCATGCTTACAGCATCACAAGAAGAATGTGCATTGGGAGAGCAAGAATCATGGAGCAAGAATTAGTGATAGCACCCAGGAAAAAATTAGCCACTATTAGGGTATGTTTTCATAGCAGAAGGTAAGTGTAACTGTAGCAGGAGCCAGTAACTTTGCCAGCATGTGTAACAGGAGCAGTGAAGATCTGTCAGTGTGGTCTAGCAGCTAGAGTATTGTCCCTTTAAAAGCCTGTACCAAGCGTTACAGTCGCCAGTTCCTGATGAAGGCAGTGCAGCAGTGTCTTCACTAATATTCTCACCTATGCGAGCTAAATTAAAAGTGAGATGAATGCTCTGATATAACCACATTTTCATTTTATGTAGATCAAGACAGGCTGCAACACATTTCTGCTAGACAAGGTTAAGAACTCTCCGCTGTCCCTGAACAACAGTGTTCTAATTAAACAGGAGTATGGTAAGCAGGTTGTTTCCCTGCTCAGACCAGCTGAAAATTAATCCTTTTTTTTTTCCTTTTTTTTTTCTTTTCCCTTTTTGAAAGGACTAGTTTCCAGTCAGACAAGTCATCTGAAGCGTCAGGCACAAATTCTAGTGCCTGTATGGAGGAAGGGATGGCAATGCATGGCTTGGGACAGGAGGAGGACAACACTGTAAATGGGTGGCCTTAATGTACAAGAACTTAAGCCACCGTAGAAGCATATACTTAGATTTGAACAGTATTAGGTAGCTATATTTCAGTTATGGTTCGGGTCTTTTTTTTTAAAGAAAAAAAAAGAAAAAGAGTTAGTAGAACACCAATCCTGAACATAGTCTCTTAGGTCTAATGAATGCATAACAACTTTTGCTGTTCAGATTCAGAAATGAAAAGGTAACTGGTAATGAGTCTTCAAACAACACAGGAAAATATTAGTTGTTGAAAATCAACTAAACTAGGCTTATGAGGTTCCACTTCCAAGAAGACTAACTATGTCTGAAGGATGGAAAGGTAGGCTAGACAATTGGTGTTTATTCTCCAGAGCTCAGATTTTGTAGTATTAAGAGTAAAAAAAGATTGGTTGTGGTTTAAAAAAATCACTGGCAATGCTGACCAGTTATTTCCCGTTTGAGTAATGGCAAAGTTTCAACTTAACTCTAACCAACATGTTGAGGTGCGATAGGATCATGTGATGAAGCAAACTGCTTCAAGACATGTGAAATGTACTAAAAGTCCTTCTACAATGTAGGAGGAGGAGTCAGATTTTGAGAATGCCAATTACGAAGCATGTCAGAAGTTGGTATCTCCAGAACGCTCTAATTTTGTATCTCCCATTTAACACAATCTTTGATTTTTACACCAATCTTTGCTTTTCCCTTATAGGGAATCAAGTCAGGAGAAGACACTGATCATGACCAGTATTTCTTAGAATATTTTTTTATTCCTTAAGCTGTTATTAGCTGTAGAATGAAGCTGTTAGTATTAGTAGAAGATAGCTGTTCGTACAATGCATTCCCTTATTCGCTCGCCATTACCTGGTTGCGGCAACAGCTAGGAGGCCAAGCTAAACTGTGTACTCAGAAGTGGAAGATGGTACTGATGCTTCAGTGGCTTCCAGGCTCAGAAAATCTTCGAGTCATGTGTTTCATCAGGTGTATGAATCCTTTAGTCTTTGTCTGTGCATAGCAGCCACCAGCCTCCTGGACGTAAACCGAATTGCAGGAGCCCGTTGTTGGTGCCAGCGTGTGCTGGTGGCCTGGGCAGAAGTGGGAGGCTCTTGGTGTCCCAAGTGTGTCAGCTCTTTCGGATTCAACAGGACCACCAGTCTCTGGAGCTTGGGAAACTTCTGCGCTGTACTCTCTCAGCATGTAATTTTCCTCTCTTTGGCCTATTATTTTCTGGTAATTATTTCTCCATCCAAAACTGTAGATTTTTTTTTTTTTTAAGAAAAAAAATGGGCCATTGTCTGTTTTAATGTTTTGATTTCATTGTCCAGTCAGTTGTGTTCTCCATGTCAGGAATTCATTTTTTTCAAATGTAATTTTTAGAGATGAACTAGGACAGTGGCTCCATGTTACTGTTCACCTGGCAGCTATTTAAGAGGTTCACTTCCCTATTCCTTCGAATGGTTTTGTCCTGTGAGTTGCATTGATTCAGTTCTTTCTTTAGCTGTCTAAACTGGTTCAGTGAAATAATTGTATTTAAAAAGGAAAAACAACAACAACAAAACCAAACCCAAAACCAAACCAACACTTTTTAGACTTTTAGAGGTTTTATTTTTTTCCCTTTCATTTCATGCATTTGATTTTGGAACACAGCCAGCCAAACAGCTGAACTAACGTGATTTATAGCAAGGGACAAGAACCTTTAGATGAGTGAGAACTGGAGGTGAAGGGAAGGAATGATGGGGAAATATATAGAAAACCTCTTATACTTGATCTGCTACTGACAGAATAATGACACGTAACAACAGCTTAAATGTCTAAAATATCACAGAAGGTGTGCAGAACAAATTTTTATGACATGCTTTCTTATTCTTCACCTTCAGAGTAATAACAAATTTGTGGTTACTATCACATTGATGTTTATCATTATGGAGTGGCTGTCATCAGGTGGAGACAGTGTGAAAATCTTAACAGCTCCTAATATTTTAAACCTTTGTGATAATGACAGAGAAAGCATTAAATGTACTGTAGCCAAAGAATATCATATTTTATGGAAAAACTTATGGAGTCTCTTTTTCTTCACTTCTTTTAGCTATTGAGTGACACATTCACCATCATTCATTTTGAAAATGTGGGTATATTTGTTAGGAGCACAGGTAAATAAAAATGTGTGACTAAGGTTATTATATGATACAGTAGAAATCCAGGGTTAAGTATCTGAAGGAATAATGTTCTTCAGGTTGACAAGGGAAGATCTTCCAGTCACTCCTTTCAGGCCAACAAGGTAAAAGACTTGTACGTGGAGAAGTTACTTTCAAGTAAGCTAACATATCATTTTAATGCACTAGCTACTCCGTATTAACTTGCTGTTTGGAATTGTAGGACATGATTCAATTGCATAGACACCGGCATCTAGATGAGTTTGAAAGGCCCTAGGGTATCTTCTCTGTTTTACAGCTGCCGTTCTGAGGAGTGCAAGTCTTTCCTGGGTCCTTTGTCAAGTCTGCCAGCTTGTCTGCATGTCTTGGATTCTTCAGGGCATTGCAGAGGGCACTGGGCTCCTGTATTCAGACAGCTGATCAAACTTGTAGGGAAGAATTCAACTCTGGATTCAGACACCTAGATTTAGTCAATGGCAGTTTAGTCGACACAGTCAAAGGAAGACTCATTATTCTAAAGCAGACACCTACATTTGCTCCACTGAATAGCTTTCTAGACTTCTTTGACTGCATCAACTAGATCTCCTTTGATAATAATAGGAGCTTAGACAACTGCTTTCTAGATACCTAATTTTAGACACTCCTCTTTAACATACAGTAGATATGAAGCAGCACAATATATTTTTAAAGCATCATGACTGAGAGTGAATTTCAGTCCGTTAGCCTCAGATATGTAAATTTTTTTAATTTGAGCTACACCCCCTTTATAGTCAAATACAGAGGGATGGGCACCTCCAGAAAAGCCATTCATCTGTCCTTAAAGTATATGGTAAGATAGACAAGATGAATTGCTTTCTAGAGGTGCCAGTCTTTATTCCTTTGACTATAGAAAGAGTCTCGATCACTAGTTTAGATTTAGACAGCTACTAGATGCCTCAAGTTAGGGGCAAATAATTTTACCTTAAATTGATCTCAATGTAATTGCCTAAACATAGGCATCTAGTGCCACTTGAGGTGCTCTGTGTGTAACAGCATCCAGTGTTGGACACCTGTAAAGGGCTGGCAGATATGATGAATGACTTTCAGGAGATCTGTTTCTTCCTAGAAGACGTCATGGTACACCATGGGGACTAAAATAACTTTACATGCCTATTCAGGCAACTGAATCCTACCTTACATGTCTACGCAGATTTTGTCCAAAATATGAAATGCGCTGTAAATGCATACTCTTTTTTGCAATAACTTCCCTGGATAGGCATAGCCACTTTTATTTTATTCTGACTTGAAATACAGTTTTGTCTATATTGCCCCTTTAGTTGAAATGCTTTGAAGGCATGGTACTATATGAAGGTCATTTCTCCGTCATTGAAATTACTAGTCATAAGTAAAGTGAAACACAGCATCTACATAACAGCATGCAGCCACATTCTGAGGTGTAAGGAATAATATATACAGAACTTACTTATCTGTTTTTTAATCCAGAACACACTGGGTAGGAAATTTTGGATGAACACAATATAATTTGCCAATTAGTGTTGGGCCAGACTGTTGAGACTGACATTCAGGTTTTAGTGACAAGTGCTTTAATAAAAAAGTATATACCTGCAGTGTAATCTGAGACAGTGATTAATCCAATAGATTTTAAACAAAAAAAAAGTAGATATATTTTTGTTGCTGTTTTGCATATGAAAGAGCAAGAAGAGGGGTTTTTGTTTTTTGTTTTGGTTTTTTTCTAAAAATAAATTTAAATTAACAGCAAAGAGGATGAAGAGTGCTTAAGAGAAATTATTCCTGGCTTTCCTGTTTTGTTTTTTGATTGTCCTTCTAAGCTGGGATTCACTGGTGGCTATTCATGACTGCAGATTGGGAAAGCTTTTTGTAGTTTGTGGAATGAATGGATAATCGCTTTGCCCCACCCCCTGATACACTGCGGTGTAAAGGCCCTATAAGGACCTGGTTAGAAAGACTAATAAGTGAATGGTTCAATATATAAGTTTCTTTACATTAGCAGCTCCTACTGACTTTTCATGTTGCAATCCTAGGAACGTGCACTTTGTTTCCAATTGCGTTTTCTGCATCTATCAGATATTTTACTTCCTAACCCTTCTTTTATCCAGCAGCCCTTGCTGATTCAGCATCAGTTTTCAGTGTTCACTTCTGAAACTGCCTTGTTACCAAAAAGAGTACTACTTAGAAACATGCAGTAAGTATGTATTACTTAGAACAACCTGAAGGAATGATTGAGAAATGCATGGACTGCCAAACTAACTTGATCCTAAGGGACTTTTCTCCATTTTAATTGATTTTTTTTTCTCGGAGATTTTGTTCATCTTATTAAGCAAGTCCTTAGAGGAGTGAAACAGTAGGTTACCTCCTTGAGAGCAAAGGACAACCTGACTTATTTGCTACAATTATCAATTTGTCCTTATCTTCATGAAGTGAAATACTTTTTTTATCCTTCTGAAACAGCTTACAGTGATGAATAAAACAATAAAGAATAGCTGGTGTTAACTCCAGCCTGAGCCTATTTAATTTTTAAATATCAAGTGCAATATTGTGAAGACTGCATATAATTTTATGTTCGTAAACCAGATATTTGGCAGGTGAAGAAATTGTCAGGCACAACTAATTGAAATGCTATATTTTATTGTATTTACTAGAATATTGAACAGTTAAATTCTCAGTAAAAAATTGTTATATGCTTAGCTACAGTCTGTCATTTGAGGAAAATTGTTGAAGTTTTGTGCATAATTCAATTACCTATTATATTTACTCAGAGCTTTCTAATATTGTTTCAAGTGATAGTTACCTGATTTGTACTTCCATTGAAAATTGTTTTGAAATGCTACTGGCTTAGATAGGGAAAGATAGGACCCAATAGCTGGATCAGCTGAGCATTTGCTTTAAAAGAGAAATCTTGCAACGCTCAGTTCAGTGCAAATTTTGCCATTAATGGATCAAGTTCTAATTATGACCAAATTGAAACTTTTGTTATACGGACAGATAGATCAGGGGGGAGGCAGCTTCTGTAACCTATCCATATACTATCTGAAGTAGGGATACCAGGGAATCCATGCTGTACAGGGTGGGACCCAGGACAGTTTACTGAATTCCTGGCATAGCATGGGCGATTGAGGGGAAGATGGTGGCTATTATCATTATAAACTTTCACCTGAGGTTATACAAGGATGTCTGGCCCAGGGATCATAACAAAGTCACTGTTCGGCTCTAATTAACTTATCTTTAATGATTAATTTTTGAATGCGTAAATCAAATGAATATTAACTCATTTTAGGAGAAGCATAAAATTATACGTACTTTCAGCGCTGTTTGTTTTTAAGATGCTGTGGTTTAAAATGTGCAATGAATAAGCACTATATCAAGTTAACGGTTTGTTTAAACTATATTGCTAAAAATATTTGTAGATAGTAAAATTAGCAATGCTTTCCATTAGAATGAGTGAAATAAATGTACCTCAGACAGCCGTTTCCTTCATAGAACAAGTATGCTGAGGGAGGGGAAACTTCAAAAATATTTTCTCAATGTACATTTATTTAATAAACAAGAAAATTGCATATATATTTTAGTATTTGTGTAAGTTCCCTTCTTTATGTTTTTTTGGTGCACTGTTTGTACGTTATCTGCTTCTTTTTATCCTTTTTTTCTGCTTAAAAATGTTTTATAGACGTGTCTCAAAACTTACATTTAATTCGTATATGGAATATTTTCTGTTTTGTCGAGGAATACTCCAGATATTTTGTTCCTGAAATGGAAAAACATTCTTGATAAAAAGATTGCAGCACGATATGTAGTCAATAGTAGTTTGATAAGTTTAGAAGAAACAGTATTATTTCTGTCATTAAGAGATCCACTTCATTGTTTTCCTATTTAGTTGTCTTCTCTGGGTTAGGCATCAGACTAATGAGAAATTCTTAGAACGGTCCTTTTTCTGTCTAAACACCAAGCACAGAAATGCTTTCAGCAGGGAAAGAAAAACCCCCAACAACCCACAAAAAGTGCGTACAGAGATAATACGTAGCCTGAAAAATACTTACGTGCTGACAGCTATCCAACAGTGTTGTCACAGCAGGAAGACATCAGCTGAAGAAACAGATAGCGACCTCAAATAAAAAAAAAAAAAGTCTGGTCAGCAGTGTGGACAGGGTTTCACAAGATTATAAATCACCCCAGGGTCGCTGTGTTCCCACCATAAAGAGAGCATGGTCGTTTTATTGTAATCTAATAAGTGATGGGAGCAAAGGACAGCTCCAGTGTGAGTGTTTGAAAAAAAAAAAAAAAAAAATCTTGATTACAGTTTCAAAACTATACAGTTTCCCTTGCCATTGAAGTGCAGATTATGGGGGTTAAGGCCATTTTAGGATTGGATTACCTTTTTATAGCGGTATGTTATTCCCTTGTTCATGAATCAGAAAGTACTTAAATTAAACTGAACATTTGGGAGTAATACTAATAGGGAGTGTGGTAGTAGAAAATTAATCACTATTTAGTGTTAGATGGCTAGCCAAGTAAGTCTTTGTTTTCAAGGCTTTTTTCACTGAATGAAATACTTACCTTAATGAACTGAGGAGAATTTATATCCGATAGTTCCTTTTATTTTTCAAAAAAGTTAGTTTTTGTGGTGACTCATGTGCGAAAGCAAGTCGGTAGGAATGTATTTTTAATGTCAGATTTAATCAACTTGTTCACACTTTCATTGTGGAGTTTGTTCTATATTGGGTAAAATTAGCCAGAGGAAATTTTTGTTCTTCTTTGTCTTACTTCCTGGAGTTACACATTTGATACATCTTAACGTGTTGGGTAATAGCCTTGATGTGCACAAAGAAGAGTCAGAAATAAGAAGAGTCTTTTCTTACCTTTCTGACTTTTTACATCTTAGCCCTCCGTTTCTTTTCCTGTTATTTGGATAGCTCTTCTGGCGCCATTTATTTTTTTCTCCAGAATCTTCTCAGGTGCTTGAAGCCACCTTGTGAAGTGAGTGGCTCCAGAAGTGAAGAGGTAGGAGCAGAGCAGTGGGGCTAGGGATGGCTGAAGAGGAAAACGGGTACAGAAGCCAGTAAAATGCTCCAGCGCTTTCGTATGTTAGTGTTCACATGCCTGCTTGCTTCCTCAGTAGACTGAAGCTATCAGCTAGTGACCCGTTTTGGTGCCTACTGCCCAGACGCTACCCAACCCTCGCTGGTTCTGAGTAGGCATCTTCTGTCCTTCTGCCACGAAGGACCAGTGGTTGAGAGGAAACGAATAGGAAAGAGAAGCCGAACAGGCCTTCATATGCTTTCCAGACCTCCCTCCTCAGACTAAAAACTACTGTTCCTCTTGATGGCTCTATTGTCTAAACCAAAACCTGGGCAGCCTTTCCTTCTTGGCCATTTCTTTCCTTGGAATGCTTTTTTTTAACTAAAGATGACACCAAATTTATTTCTGCTTACCTCCTGCATCCACAGGTAGACTTGGGAAAAGAGTAGATCTAGCACTTTAAGAGTGTAAAGCAAGAGGGTTCAGGAACTGTTTTCTCTGAAGTCTCCTCAGGCTCCACATTTTCTTCGTGGCATTTAATTCCACCTGCTCATGCAGACATCCGGATCTGTGTTAAAACCAAAAGTCCTAATACTTAAGAGTCAGGCCTGGGTTTTAAGAAAAAAAAAGTCCCTATAGGCTGACTTCTGGGGCTAAACCCAGGAAAAAATGTTTCAAATAAACTTTCTTTTTTTGATGACATTTTGAAAAAAAAAAAATTTAATATTTCAGCATGGCATAACATCACTGAAAATTTTTTCTGATTTTTTTTTCCTTATGCTTTTTGTATTTCAGAGTTAATGTTAATCAGTGGGAAGTTTCATAAGACAAAATTATCCAAATTTGAATTTGTTAGTGGTATTTTAATTTCAGATTTTTATTTCTCTTCTTCTGTGTGTCAGGATATACAGTAGCATCACAGTAACTCCTGAGATGCACTCTGTCATATCTGGGCAATTTACTAAATTTTGCCTTCTAGGAAGCAGACTTATCATGAGAAGACCTGGAATGCAGGTGGCTGCTTGCTTCACAATTAATCTTGCATTTCAGATTTCCAAACTTAAATGGATGGTAAGGTTTTTGTTTGTTTGTTTGTTTTGTTATAGCTCACAATTTTAATGATATTTTTCAAACGTGTTCAGTGTGGTAGCATTATCAAAGGCCCAACAGTATATTAAGTGCCTTCTTCGTTCAGAAACCTCACCCAATCGTGCAACTGTTCCTGCCTGCGTTCTTAAACAAAATGTGAGTATTATTTTTCCGTGGTATTGGATGATGATGAAGGCGATCATTTGCACTTAGACTCATAAAGCAAACCTTTGGTCCACTCCAGCTCACTTGTCTATCATTGTTCCCATGTTATTCCATGATTCTCACCCCCTTCAGCTGTTAATATAGGCAACTCTCACCCTGTATCTAATAGGACTGACAGAATCTCCTACTGCTGCTATCGGTGTCATTCCTTTAATTGAAAATGGGGCATGATTGATGGCTACGCGGGTTCTGCTTCCCATTGGACAGAAAGCTTTGCCTGCTTGACTTTCCCAGCACATTTTTGGTAAAGAGAATAACTTCACCGGGGTAATTACGACACCAAATCCAACATGGTGCACAGGGTATTTGAAGTTCCCATCTTATCATATTAGATACACAAAACTCTTACCAGTGTTGCAACAAAACTTTGCAAAAAATAAAGAAGGGAAAATGTGCTTGTGGCTCTAACTTCACTTCTGCTCTGTATATCCATTGAATTGTCTAAGATCCTCCAAAGTATCGGTCAGGTGAGTTCAATTTTTGTTTTGTACGGTTAAGGGTTTTGCAAGGTTTTCTCCCCCCTTGATGGCTAAGTTTAAAAAATAAAAAAAAATAGCGAGTGAATTTCTATCACTGTGTTATGGATAATTGAGTTGATCAGACACACTGTATTTAACCAAAAGCAGGATGTTGCATAAAAATAGTCTCAGGATTCATGAGATGTTGTAGTGAGGAGAAACATCTTCCTATCCTGCTTCAGATAACAACAGTGCTAGTTCCCACATAAGTCAAGCTATACTTGTTATTATTAGAAGAAAGGAATGAATGAGTTGTTTTACATATGATGTTTTACTACTTGCAAAATTACTCATGCTCTCAGAATAAACTACAGAGTGCAAATGCCAGGGTGATTTTTTTGTTGCTGTTGTTGAAGACATAGGGTAGATTGGTTAAGGTAGAGAAACAAATGTAGTTGCTTTGATTTATCACTTGTGACATTAGCATGTACTATACCGTTCTCCTGGAAACAAAATGGTTGCACCTGAGGACAGTGATATAAACACTACTTTGATTATTTGAAACAAACCATTAGGCTTTGATGAAAGAACCATTACTTTAGTAGACCTTGTACAGAGAGCGCGCTTGGAGATAATGGATGAGCAGCCTACAAATTGCTTGCTTTGAATTTAAAGAAGTCACATGTTTGTTTGAACTTCATGGCATAAACAGATATCTAACATAAACAAGACAAGCTAATGGTATACTTACAATGTAGTTGAAAAACACTCTTGCAAACTTTACTTGCAATACTTTAAATACTGCATTTTAGAGTGCACACTGAAAAAAATCAATTAGCTGTGTAGCCGTAATGTATACAATAGTTTTATATATGGTTGTGTATACAATGTATACATTTGTATATGCATGTATTTGTATACTACATAGTTGTATTAAAACAGTAAGTTTGATTTTATATATTTACTGCATGTTTTCATAATGAAAATACATATTTTGGAGTATTACACAACTAAAATGGTTGTAAAAGGTGTCAAATTTGAGTCTATTTAACAATGAAAGCCCAAAATATATTTAAAATATTTGTGTTCTGTGGTAGATTTTCTTTACCGTCTCTTAAATGATTACCTAGAAAGTTGTTTCTTTAATTCTGTGTATGGTGCCTTAGGTAGGGCTGGTCTCTGTGGGCATTCCTATGCTGTAAAATAGCTCCCCTTTTACTTCTGGATCCTGATTGCCTGCACTCCACCACTTTTTGTGTATTCTTTTGGATAAACCAGCTAATTCCCTCTGAAACAAAATGCGAGTGTAGGTCTGGTGATAGTCCACTCTAGGAACTATTTCCCAAAGGCACTATGGACAAGACAGCGCTAGGTTTGTTTCTTTCTGCTTCACATAATCCTCCAACACTATCCCAGAAAACTCTGCACTTGCTCGTACTCTTCTGTACTCTCATGCTATTTCCTAGATAATGCGATACATACCTTACACATCAGCCGTAATTTGGAGATGGAGAAAATTTCTTAAACCTCCCATCAATAGGACCTGTGCTTGCAGTCTTCAAAATACTTTGATCTGCAGTGGTGGAATTGGTTCATCCCAATTTACATCTGCAGTGTACAGCTCTCCATCTGAACCAATGACCAGTGATCTTTGGCTTGATAGTCAAGGAGCTGTATTTTTAAGATGTTACTCACTTTGTTATAAAGGAGTTCAAAACTGGTCAGATGAAGCAAACTGTAGAAGTTCCTGTGTTGCACATTGGTTATGAAAGAAGTATATAGGATGGCTGTGCCACGTGGGTATTTCTACATTGCAGATATCTAAATTTAAGTGAAAGGAGGGCACCCCATTTGTAAATACGGTGTGTGTGAGAAAGCTTAAAATTGCGCAATAAATTCATAGGCCCTTAATGTGTACTGTTTGTAATAGCTACATGATGCGGGCAGGCAGCACTGTACATTTCTGCAAATAATCTTTATATGTCCATACTTTTGCAGTGGAGATTATTAATTAATTTATTTATTAAATACTTACACGATCACTAAAAGTGCCAGACTGGAGTCTCCCCCTTAGTATTCCTCCAAATAATAGTCTAGCCTTAACTGCTGTTGGAGATGGAAAGATAAACAAAAATTGAGAAGATAACTCTAAACTCATGTGACAGCCAAGGACACACAGAGCCTGAATGATTTACCTTTACATTATGGTAGTCATGTCCCAGGATCCTGTTTCATGTGACAAGTCAACAAGCAGTAAAAAATACAACACTTGAATATCTGACTGGTTTTTCGTGTTTAATTTCAGGAACAAAATAAATACTGGTTACTATATATAGAACATCATGTACTGGTTACAGAATACCAAGGACTGTACAGAATAGTGGACTGTATTTCCATAGTCCATATACTGCCTGCTAGGAGAATATGAGCTCTCTTTTTTCAGTTCCATAGATAGCTTCTTGATTTATTAAAATGTTTCTCCAGGGCGTAAGCACAAACATGGTACTATAGTCTAAGCCCCTCTGTGTTGTGTATTTTGAAATGGTTGCATTATCCTGCAAACCTGTAAAATGTTCAGTAATTAGACATAAACATCCTAAGCAGGTTACATTTTGTGAAACAAATATTTGTCCCACTTAACTATTTTGAACTTTTTATAGGCCTGTTAAGTGACATAAAACCTTTAAATGATTGTCCTTTAACAACTTTCTTTTCTTTTGAACTTCATGTATTTAGCTACCATTCCCTTGCTCAAGCTTTTTGTGCTTGATCTAATAGATTTTATTAGAGGTAATGAATGGAGAGCAAACTTTCATCTGCTGTGGATACATCCTCTTAACTGTATTACAACTGTAATACACCCCACAAACTACTTCTGTCCTGATTAAGGACACATTACCAAGCTGCTGTAGGGCTTTTTAATTGTAGTGAGTACTTTTTTTTTTTAAGGTTGTGTTCATTTAAATACTTATTTTTAAAAAGCCATTAAATATACAGCTGGTAAATCAAGATGTTTTATAAATAGTTTTATGGAAATACATACAAAGATGTAAACCAGTAAAATTGCTCAGTAGTTTACTAATCAATAAATTCAGGACATTTTTGAAAAAAGAATTTTCACATTTCTAAGCCTGAATTCACATTAGCAATTCGTGGTTCATTGAATTAGTTGTTTTCTCTTTTATGAGCAGCAGAATTGTATTCTATGAACCAACTAATCACCTAAATTTTGTTTCATTCTCTGATAAATGATGAATCCAGTATTGATAGTGAGATCCGTTTATTCCAGAGCAAAATGCTGTGTACATGAGAAGAAATAACAGAGAGGTGGTTTTGACTCCTATTCCTGCTCAGTTTAAATAAGTTAATCACTTGTCTTTTTATGAGATCTTTCATGGCTTGATAGCCCTCTAAAGTTCCATTGCGAGCTTTTAGTATCATTATGTGCATGCTGCTTGTATAGCAAGGGGTTTTGTTAACTGATGAAAAGCTTTTTTTCAAATTCACTTTTCACGCAGTGACCTATAATATTTTTTCTTATAAAGATTGCGAACTCTCATCAAATAAGAATTCTATGATGGTGACGAATTTAAGCAGTTTTTAAAGATAGGTTTTGTTTTTACAGCTTGAAAAAGTCAGTGTCTGTTTTAATCAGAACAAAAAATTCTAGTTGTGTTCTGCTCAGGAAATGGAGAAGAATAGGCTAAACATGGCAGTAATGAGGCTAGCTCTTTCTAATGTTTGTAATTTCAATTAATGAGAAGATATTTAGCTTCTTCTGAACTGAATATGCCCAAAGAAATAATTATTTTCACACATAAGAGACTACATATATATGTATGTATGTATGTATATGTGAATTAAAGCAATCCTACAGTTGCATATCTTCTTACTTGGGTTAGAAACTTTGTTTTATTTCTTTAGGGGCTGCAAGATGAGATAGCAAGATGGGGCATTCGGTTAACTAACGCCTCTATTTTCTTCCTCATGATTTTGAGACTGATTTTTAAGATGTTTGCTGAGTTGCTCTCACTAGTTCATTTTGACAGTTGTCCTGCAAAAATTCAAAATAGATACATAGCTTTGTCGCTTGTTGTCTAATACTGTCTGAGGTGGGATTCATCAGGCCAGATTTAGACACCAATATTTGAGCTCGCTACTTTTGTACTGAGTGGAAAGAAATAGGCGCTTCTCGGACTACGATTCACCTGACCTATTTGAAATGACCACCAAAGGATGAGATGATTCATGCCTGGAATTGCCCGTTTCTCTCCACCAACTGGAAACACAGCAATGTATGTATCATATACATATACATATATACAGCATACGCAGATGTGTACCACACACAAAAAGTTCAGCTATTTCCCATTTCTTGGGTACGATGTTAGCATATAGTGCGGCTCCAGTCAGAGTAGGGCATTATTTGGGGTAGCTTGTTCATTCTGCAAAGAGAACAAGTACCCTTTGGGGTCCTTCGTGAAGAAATAGTATCTTCTGCTTTCTTCTGCCTGGAAAATAAGGTTGAAAATAATAAACCAATATCATCTTCCTGCCAAACGTTGTCATGCCAGTGGACTGTTACCCATTTAATCTCCAGGAAAAGTTTTTCTGGAGGAGCTTCCCCTCTCCAACCCCCAAAGTATGGTGTCTAAAATGACAGGCTAATTTCAGATTCAGCTGTGATTGAGCACATGCCAATTTTTACATGCTTTACATAACTAAAATAGAGCTGTCTTCAGAAATCTGTATATTAGGGAAATGAGCTCTAATCAGTGAAAGCTTTTTTCATAAGTGGATATATTCATATAATTTTTACTTTTTTTCAAACATGTAGCACTTAAAATTATATTAGGAAACTTACAGAATTATTACTACATGGCTCATAGCAGCATATAGGAAATAATGGAAATGATAATTCTGTTATTTTCCCTAATAGATAACCACTGATATTATATCAGTTGCATAATCATTCTCATTCTAAAACATGTACCTTTCATCTGAGTAATATTTTTTAAAGATGAAAGAAAATAAACTTCCCTAAGGTTTATGGGTATATGATGTTGTTAAGTTTGATAGTTTTCCTTTTGTATTTGTTTAGAGTAGAAGGACTAAAAATGATTAGCCCAGATTAATTTAAGTGAAACTTTGGTTTTCTTATTAAGGAATGCTTTTCGGTTACTTACATACTCTGCAGGCCAAAATGCCTGTAGTTTTTCATACTAAGAATCTGAAAACCAAAACTGATAAAACATGCAGAACTTGGAGAATCAAATTTGTCTCAAATCTTACTCTTTATGTGACTATAGAATAGAATCACATCACTGCCACTACACAAAATATAGTTTATAGGGGAAAACTGAGTAAAGATGTGGACCTACTGCTGCTGGGCTTTTTCAAAACCTAATTTTGAAAGAAATATCCTTTAAAGATTAACTGGCAACAAACAGAACTGTCTTTGCACCATGGTGCTTGTAAATGTAGTAAGAACGAGGATGAAATCTCACTTTTCTTTAGTTTGACCAAGTACTTCTGCTGCCATGCAGGAAAAAACTAAACTGAATTAGCAGATCTTTTGGATTTGATAGCTGGGTTAAATGGTATTCAGAAGGGTATCACTGCAGACCCATTAAGTCTTGAGCATTGCATGGGGAATTCACACAACAGACTTTCACTTTATGTTTCTCTGTGATTGTCTCTGCAGCTTTTTGGTTTCTGTGCTGCTCTTTGTAGATGATGGATGATGCTTTAAAAGGTTTTCTAATAAAAGGCATGTGTATCCATGGTCATTTGACCACATGCAGTGTTGTGCCATGTAATGGAAAGCAGATAAATACACAATTTTTTTACCATTAATTAGAATATGACACAAACAAGCTGTATCTGGCATGAAATAATTAAGTATAAGAATACATAGAAGGGGATAAATAACATCACTTACATGGCTTTGATACCATATGAATCATGAGGGCATTGTTCTTACTCTTGGAACCTAAAGATCTAAGTGAGTCCTGGAAAACAAAAAAAAAATATTTTGCATACTAATATCCTTCTTCACACAGTATATCCAACTAGGTGGTCAAGCTCTCATTTACAGCCCTGACTAGACTTTTTTGTGTCCCACACTCAGTTAGGAAGCATCTGGGCTTAATATTTTTCCTGTTGCCTTTGACTGCTAATAGGAACTGTTAGCTAGATGGTTTTGAATAATTGTGATATGCTGAACCTTAAAGTGGTCAGATTTGCCATCTAGATCAAGAGGTAGGTGCTTCAGTGAGTAGCTTTGTTAAGCCACTCATGTAGACAAGCTACAGGTGTTTCTTTCATGACCCTGTAGATGCCTGCATAGAATAATTCTTTGGTAGATCCTACTGTAAGCCCGGAGGAAGAGATTCATCTGCAGCTGAGGTATGTAAAAAAGGAGTCAACACTTCCAGAGCACTGCTCATCTGCTCCTGATGTGAATGTCTAAAATAGATCAGATGAATTATGCCTTAAAAGTTCCTGTTCCTCTCAGTAGAGGGTAAGGAATGATTTGCTCAGATGGAGATGCTTACGCTTTAGACCTCTATGTTAGGTCAGATGAATCTGGTCAATACAATTTATGATGCAAGCATGTTTCAAAGAATGGTGTAAAGGATTTGACTTATTAGAATTAAATAGCTGGGACAGAAATTGCACAGAGCTGTGACTTTATAGAAAATCAAGTTATCAGCTCACATAGAACAAGGAGAATAAAATAACTGGCAGGCAGCTGAGACATGTAAACCCAACTTCAGTGCTTAATTTGAAAGCTTTTCCCAAAGATAGCAAGGAACCCTCCATAGAGTTATCTCCACTGGTGCACTATGGTAATCATAGCAGTTAACATTCAACGGAGTTAACATCCGATGTAATAACTGCTGTACAGTAAAAATTGAAATGGTGAGTGGTGTTAAAGGATGTTAATGCAATCCAAATAAAAATGTATTTAAGAATCTGAGTTAGGTGTCTAGGATGGAAAAAAAGCCATTTGAATTTATGCCTTTCTAGTATTTCTTCCAAGAATCACTTTTGTCCAAAGAAAGAAAGCAGGTATTACTTTTGACGTTATGTTTTGCTTTAAAGGCTATTTTCCCTTGCTAAGAGAATTCTCTAGTGTTTAGGATTATGTTTTTCTACAAAACCCTGTGAAATATATAGTCATCAACTTGCATGTAATTCCTGTGTAATGTGGGGACCTCCATTTTAAGGAATAAACAGGAGAGTTAAAATTTTTGAAAACACACCTTCATAACAATGCAGTAAGGCAATGCATTTGCTCATATTAATAAGGATTTGCAAACCTGGGGCTGCTTTTAGTTTATACCTTTTCCATGAGCATGAAAAACTATATAGTAAGTGCTGGCTAAATAAAAATGTTAATGCTGTGTCCTACATTTGGTTGTGTGACGAGGAAATTAAATTGGTTTAGGAAAGACATATCAATGTGTAGCATTGATTCTAGACATCAGTTTGAACACAGAGATGCTTTTAAATGCAGTGTGTCTAGTGCTTCTTTCTTTTATAGATACTGTTAACACTGTTTGAAAATGCATTATTTCACACAGAGGGTGTCTATAAGTGAGTGAATATGGTATAGTACATGAAGTTAAAGAGTTATTTTAGATAAGGTGATAATACTGAATAATGATGTGAAGCCTTTCAGCAGTTTTGTTTCAGTTGAAATCCAGATTTCCCAGAATGTTTCAAAGTCCAAAAAACCCACTCTCTGCCACTTGAACAGTCTTGCTCTAAGGAATATGTGGACATTAGCATAAAGGTTGCACATGTTATACAAAGTGTAATTAAAGAAGCTTTGATCCCCCAAATGTCAACTAGCTTGCTAAGTGTCATAACAAAGTGTCAAGCATCTGGTATACAGTTAATTTGTAGTCATTAACTGCATATTGTTGATGTGACAGTTTGTTAGCAAAGCAAGCTTGACAGTTTGCATTTTGTTATTGATTGACACCTATAGAACTCCCCACCCGTCTAGTTTACATTCCTTATGAGGGTTTCTCAGGTTGCACTTTTACTTTTAACTAATAAGTTTAGTTAGTTGGTCCAATATGTTAAAATGGAGTGAATGTATATAGGGAGCCTAAGACCCCTAATTCCATAGCAAGAGTGTTTCTTGAGTGCATGTATCTTAGTCTGTCTTCATTGGGTTAGCAGTCAGTTTTACAAATCTGCTTTTCTTTTGATATTATTGGTAATCTATAGCTTGCATTAACATATACCATCAGAAACACCTATTTACATTTACACAAAGCGCATTTATGATCTAGATTGCGATATCTTCCAATGTGACTTACCAAAGAGCCTAAAAGAGTATCTTTCTACTGCATTCCATTTTGTACTATGCAGCATAAGTGTATTTTGGTTTGTATAGCTTGTTAAATATTCAGTAGCATTCTGCATTATTTTGAAAGCTGGAATTAATTAAAATAATTAAACTGCTTTTTGGTTTTGGTTCCAATTTCCTCTTCCCCCCATATGATATGAAGGCAATCTATCAACAAACTGAGCATGCTAATGAGGAGCAATAAATACTATGCAACTATTCTTATATCCAGAAAGGAATTTGTGTGTATTTTTTATAATGGGTGATGAAAGTGGGTTATAAAAGAAGTAATGTAAGGAATACTGATTCAAAGTAGTTAGATGTTTTGACATTTTTCAGGCACTTCCACAAACTTCTGAATGTTGTTTTCTAAATTAATTCAAATTGCACTGGTTGCACTTTCAAAGTTCATGCTTATGACTAAAGAGAGAAATACTAAGGAACTCCTTATTTATTGATTTGCTTTATTTATCAGTTTTCAGATGTTGAATCTATCACCCACTCCACAAGAAGTGGACTGGATTAAATTTCTTTCAGAGCCTTCCACCTTTGCTTAGACTGATGCTGACATAGTATCAGAAGCTAGATACAAGGCTTTGCTCAGTTGCATATGTTATCTATGCTCTAGTCTACCGTCCTGGTAGTCCTCATACTCGTGTCTTAATGTGTGTCCCTGCCACTTGCTTCTGGAAGTGTGCTAGCTAATGGTACTTTTCATGTTGTATGCCATATGCATGTGTGAGTAATAGCACTTGTTTTTCCATCAATACACCATTTTCATGCCATACAAAAATTACACACAGGTTTGTCATCCTAAAATTTCAGTCTTTGCCTAAAAATTGTAATAATAATTTTGGATTTCAGTCTTTATCTTGCTTCTGTTTGTTTTTTTTTTTTTTTCTTTTGTACCTTTAGTCTTCATAGATAATGTGGACTGTAGCTTCTCAGACTTTTTCTTTTGTTTAGACTTATTTTGACAAAAATTGAGATACCTGATTTCATGATCTGTGGTGAAATTCCAGATATGGTGCTTGCAAGAAAGATGGCAAGCACTTGAGGAAGCAGCAAATATTTCAGTGATAGCACAGAGCTGACTTTATTTTTATATTTTAATTATTATGGAGAGGCAGTGTAATGAATAACATGCATGGAGTGCTTGAATAAATGAGAAAGGAGAAGCAAAAAGGATACATTTATTGGTGCTTACGCCACTATTTGTGGTGCTCTGAAAAGATTCTTCATCCACTGCTGTTGGTGGTATTGCATGATGCTGAGGACAGTTGAGTGGGGAACACTGAACTTTTCTGCACGGAGGAATTAAGAGCAGTTATCACCTTTTTGGCATGAACAAAATGTGAGATCCTGGTGATGTTAAAATTCCAATTGTCCTCTTTTGGGCCAGTATTTTCTGTTGGTGCTGCTTCCAAGTAGAGGACAGTACCTACATAAAGCCACTCAGTGGTACTAAAGTTAGGAGCTGATTTTCTCCTTTTTTATTCTTGCAAAAGGAAGTTATTAAAACTGCATAAGGAACAGTATATTAGTATTCTGACAATTTAAGGATATATAAAAGCACAAATAATGGAGAATGGTAGAGCATTTTTCCTTACTGAGTGAACAATGAATTCAGAGAAGGGTGGAACATTAGGAAGAAAACATTCTTTAAATTGTCTTTCTGAAAGAATTTTACTAAAGAAAAATTAAAGTGTTTAGTTGGACTTGTTTCCTTTTTATTGATTCCTCCATGCTTGACATACTTAGAGGTTTCCCATAATTTAAAGTGGGGAAGATAGCTCATTGCCACATTCTCATTCAAATAACAACTGTTGTATTCTTTGTTTATTCTTTGAAAGTGTTATGTTTTCTTTTCTATAAAAGTTTGAAATTTTAGAAGAAAACTGACTGTGTAAATTAGAACTTCTTAAGATGGCTTTAAATTGTGCCCCTATTATGTACTCAGCAAAGACAGCTAGCCTTGGCAGAGACTATATTTTTGTACAGGTTTGTTAGTAAGGTACAATTTCTTTACTGTGTTAAACAGAAAGATGTTTTGGGCTCTAGCAGCATGAATACTATGAGTACTAAAATAATGCAATGCTTAAAGATATATTAATTTTTATTGTGACTTAAATTCATTCAATAGAAAATCTAGCATTTTGCCTGTACAGAAAAAAAAATAGTGCTATTTTACTTATATTCAGATTACTAAAGTGTGGTCCAGGTTTTGTTTAGAATGGTTGAAGAAAGCAGTTTGAGTATCCACTCTCATTTGCTGTGCTGCTGTTCCTACATGGAGGCTGTTCCACTTGCTGCCAGTCCAACCTCTACGAAATGCTATCACAGCGTTAGCAAAACCGTTTCCTTACTGAGTTCCTTTTATCAGAAACAGCGTGGCAGTCATATCTTATAAGGTGATCGTCCTTGAGGAGGCTTGTCTAAAAGAGAAGCTGCATTTCAGAATGCATTTTAGCTCGGTATTTAATGGAGCATGAGTATAATGCTTGGGGACAGTTTTGTAGCTGGTATAATTTAACATAACTTCATTGCAGTCTGTGGACCTATTATAGTTTGCACCAACTGAGAATCTTCACTAATTTTTTTATATAGGGATGCTGAGCACCTCTTTCTGTGGGTGATTACTTTTACTTCGTCAGAAATGTTACCCTATTTTTCATTCCTTTATATCTGTAGTCATTTAGTTCACAAACTTTCCATTTCTGGTGGTTAGTTATTTCAAATACATTAAATAAATTATTAGATTTTTAGACTACATTTGAAAGTAGGTGTTTGAAACTTCCTGTCCTAGTGAAAGGAAAAATTGGTTTTAAAAAAAAAAATGGTTGGATGTAAACAGTTTTTTTTAAAAGGAACAAATAATGCATTTATGTATCCTTTAGTAATGCTAAAATAGAGGAGACGTGAACTTTTCCTTCAGTTGTTACTTTATTTGTGGTGAAGATTGATACTGTTCAGAAAGCTTTTTCCTAGGTACTTTTAGATTGGTACTTCTTAATCTCTTTTTAAACACTTTAGGCCATGTATCTTACGTGTATTTTTAGCCTGGTTTCTTAAAGAAGTGAGACCTGTATATTTGCCTGTTTCTCCCTCAGACCTCTTCTCTCACAAGGTGTCTGTTCAAGTGTTGGTCTAGGGGAGGCATGGGGATAGAGTATTCTTTCCAGTGGAAATATTCAGCACTGGCTAAATAAAAGGACATAAAAAGGATGTAAAAAGGGGAATGACTTTGGCTCCCCAACAGCTGCTTTTCTTTTGATTTCCACTTTTACAAATGGAATCCAGAAATTATCCAAACTCTGGAACTTCAAACACCATTGTTTTCAAACTGTTCAGTGAAAAAAAAATAAATCTTCACCTTCCTTTTGAATGATTTTCTACTTTAAAAAAAAAAAAAAGGCAGCAAAGGAACTCTTTGTGACCTGCCTGTATGTTAATCCTTAAAATTGTGGCAGATTATACAAAAAAATCTTCCTGGACTTGCCCAAGACGTTTCTCATTGGCCAATAAACATAATTAATCCTCCTTCTTGGAGTAAATCAGGTCCCTGCTTGATAAATATGTAGTATGAAAATGCCGCTAGCAGACGTGAAAGATGAGATGTCCACTTTCCTAGATTACTGTACTTTCTAGAAGAGCTGGTTCATGTTACCTCTGATGTAGAGGAGACCTACCCAGAAGAGAAAAATCCTCTTTGGGGAACGCTTCCTTTAGTGGGTACATTTACCTCAGGTTCAGGTCGCTTAATGTGAGCATCAACCAAACACCAGTAACGTTGCTGACCCTAAGCAGGATTGGGCATATATACGGATGTCCCTAAAGCTAATGACTTCATTACTGGTTTGCTGTTTCTTGCTCCAAGGTAAGGTGAGGCCAAGAGGCCCCATCAAGCAGAACTTAGAGGGCCAGACATTGGAAAATGTCCATTAAGGAGAAGCAGGTGGGAATCCAGATTTATTGCTGTTGATTATGAAGAAGTTGCTTTTTAAATTAACTGACTTGATTTAAAATAGCAGTGAGGACAGAGAACTGGCTTGAGTTTTGGCAGTTTTAACTAGGACTAGAAGCTAGGTTTTAATCTCCAACTGCTTTTCAGATCTTGAGTACTACTTAAACTTGAGTTGTCTAATTCAAGTTAGCTAACATAGCTTTTTTTTTTGCACAACAGATATACCCCAAAGCTTCTACCAAGAAAAAGTTATGATTTTCAAGTCAGACCTGGCACTAACCAAGATGCTGGTGCTTATTCCTGGACATTTACCTGCAATAAGATAGTCTTTGAAACCTCTTCTTCCCGGGGCTGCTTTTGAAACCTTTGAAACTTCTTTTTCCCAGGGACACTTCTGGTGCAGTGTTTACTTGACACCAGAAAACTAATATATGATTTTGCAATTAATGTTCTCTTTTACCCCCTCCAAATCCTCTCTTCTGCTCCATTATCTCAGGCAGAGATGCCTCTCCTCCCTATGCCAAGAGAAAAAATATTAAATGATACCCATCACTCAGTGCCGAGCCAGAGAAGGCATAATAGATAAATTGTGTGCGACAACTCCAGTACCTTTTTCTGTTTGCCACCATTATCTCAGATATAGTCCTCTTTCCTGTAAATCAGGGGAAAGGACTTTCTCGTGCTGTTGTTAGTTGGGCCACCGTTAATAGAACCCAAGCTTGTGAATGGGGATTTTACTACTGAATTTCAAAGAATTATCCTTATAATTGATGAAAAATTTGCCTGGTCCGTTCACCCAGCTATGGACAATGTAAAATCCAAAATTTTTAGGTCCTGTGATAGTACCAGTGCACACTTTTATTTGTTCAGAATTGTGAGGCATGATTCCATTCAGGCTTCTGCTGTTTAGCAAGAAAATGGTAGCTTAGTTATTTTGGTACTAAATTGATGAAATCTTCTGTCGACTTTATAGGGAATCTGGAGATGGTTTAGAGTCCATTGGGAAGGTCTGCCTTAAGCCCTAAGCCTCTTCCCAAAGAAGATTAGTGCGAGGGCATGCCAGGGGGTTTATTCACCGTGCACCATTTCTATCTTCTCCTCTTCACACTTGCCAAGAAAATGAAGTGACTCCTGATTGACCAGTTAGTATAGACGAAATCCTCCTAGCATAGCCACCTCTGGATGGCAGATAAGGATAACTGAGTGAAACACAACTGCTGATGTAGCTGCGTAAAGTGTCTACTGGATTCTCTAGGAGAGGTTATAATATGGATTTTGCAGACAAAAGGCTAGAATTTCATCTGGCGTACATTGACATGGACCCATTGACTAAAAGGAGCCCTTTTAGGGTAAAACAGCTGAGAATCTGGCATAAAATCATGAACGTAGTGTTGAGAACTATGTAATTTTTCTTTCAATTACACTCTTATTTTTTCCTTTTGTACATAGTTGGTATTTGTGAATATTTTCTTCCATCTACCTGTTGGTTTGACTGTGTGAAATACTATGCCATAAGTGTTTTTTTCTTTAAATTAGAAAATAATAAATTCTGAGCTTGCTTACCAGAAGGTTTTCCACAAAATGCCTTGCTCCAGGAAGAAAAATAAAACAACAAAAAAAACCCTCTCCAGTTTCTGGTTGCATTTATTTTTCATTACGTTTTTTATTTGCATACTTACCTTTGAATTATCAACATCATTTTAGCTTTCTCACTAATCAAATGTGGATTATCACAAAGTCATTCACAAATCAAAGTGACTAGGAAAGAATTTATATTTTGTTAAAAACATGGCTAATATTCCACTTCTTTTTCCTTCTAACTAAATTTAGAAGGTACAGACTGTATTCATGAGGCTATTCTGCAGAACCCTTCTGGATGTGGTAGAAAAGCTGATTTGTATGCATGAACTCTCATTCTTGTGTTTGTGCTAGCTTTAAGTAGCAACACAGCTTTTAATTGTGAAGTTTTAAGTTCTGCAATTAAAATTTACCCTTTCTACTGAGAGGATTGAGTGATAGTTTTTTGATTTACTTTAGACAGTTTAGACAAATTATATTTAAAAGCACATAAAGATGCAAGATGCATTTCCTGACTATAAGGTCAATATGTCTTAGGCACATTTGCTGAAAGTTTTACTTTGAATAGCTAATGATTTTTTTTCTACTGTATTGCAGAGAACATGCTAAGATGCTACAAAGAGTTTTCCTGTCAATCTCCTCCAAGGAATCAGTTTTCTTGAAAACCATGACTAAAAAGACCTTGAAGAGTTTAATTAATAAATTTTCCATTGTGTAAAGTTATGTCAATAGCATTCATTTTATTAGAAGTCTAAAAGCCAAATATGTACAAAATACCCGAAGTACCTTAAGGGTATTTGCATATTTATAAAGTAGATAAATGACATTTAAGAGTAATGGTTATATGATCAAGGAATCTTGAGATAGATAAAGTAGAGGTCATACTGCAGTTTTGTAAATGATACGTACATTATGTCTTCTCATTAGAAGACAAAGGAATAGGTACATTGTTAACTGTTTGGTTTTACATTTTGTTAACTGTATATTAACTGCAGGTGTGCAAAAAGTAAAGTACCTCCTCAAATTGGTAAATTTGTAAAATTACATTAAAACAATATATGTAAGTTCATGTACTGTTACCTGCTTACGATAACACAGACTATTGGATGTCCCTTAGTTTATATCTGCATGAATGTATCTTTTAGAAACTTGTCCAATCTTGATTTCAGAAGTTCTTCTAAGAGTATTAGTCCAACCTGTGACAATTTTATCAGTAATCAAAAAATTGTTTTGTTTATAATATGAATTTGAGATTCTAGGTTTTTTTTTTTTTTTAAAGAAGTATTAAACTGTTTACTAGCTGGAAAAAGCTCCTATTTTGATTTTCCTGTATTTCTGTCCTATGCACATCACTGTTGTTTCTAGAAGTTCTCGCTGTGGACCGTTGCGCTACTCAGTTCAGACATTCAGTCCCTGCCCCAAGGAGTCCTTGGTCTAAGTATAAGCAAAAGACAACAGATGAATGCTGCCATATGGAGTATATGCAAATGAGATAATATTGATCAACATGATAAGCATGCTGTGACTCTTAAACTATATGTAAGCCTTTTTTACAGTTTGCAGATAACTTCTTCACATTCCCATTTCAAGTCTTCTACCCAGTATATATACTTCATGGTCACAGCTGCAATAATAATAATAAAAAAAAGGTTAATAAAAACCTCCAAGCTGTCAAGAATAATTTACATTTAAAAAAAAAAATCAGATGTTGCAGCTGTCCTCAAAAGTATATACTTTTAACAGTACAGTGTACTGTTGTGTATACTTAAAATACAATATTAAATTATTTTTTCTGAACAGTATATGATTTTAAGGCGTCAGTTCTTTTATTCTTAAAATAATGCTAGTACTCTAGCAATCAAAGGACTGAACACAGATGTGTTGATGCATATGTTTGCAATATGCATGACCATGTTTCATGTTATAAAAATTAAACCATACTCAAATTTTTAGGTGATTACTACAAATCAAAAAGAAAATAACGTATAAAACAAACAGGAGAGGATATGAAGAATTCAAAGTGTGACCTGAAAAAAACAGGATTTAGATTTTTAGAGTAAAAACATTCCTTTGGTTTCATAAATTAGTGAAACCTTATGTTTTATATTAGCAGGCTTTGCTAACGTCATATGTTTGATTCTAAATATATACAAATTTTATTCTGGTTGGATCCGAGAAGGTGACATGAGCGTGGAAAACAAGGTGAACGCGTATAGAGTTCACTTCTCATTCATCTAGGTTACTCTTATCTTAATGTTTAAATGTTTCCTAGTGCAGCAACAGACAATGTTGCTTTTCATGTTGTATTCCAGATAGGAGCTTCCTATTTTTAGGAAGTTGGGAATCATCCCGAACTTAGCTTACATGCTCGGAATGATGATTTGACACATCATTTCTCTCATTGATATTGTTTTTAAGCAATAAGCATTGCATGAAAGCTTGAAAATCCTACCAGGATGAGGCAGCTCTGGTCTTGCAGAGTTGGATGTCTCTTCTCTATTACAGGTATTCAGTGGCCCATGGGAAATGAGTTGATAATTTTGGTGTAATATTTAGTAGTTGTCCTGACATGAAGACTGGCTCTCAGTTCCAGAAGTAAACTGAGGAGTG